>NC_141698.1:610357075-611773170 GCF_964263255.1 Lissotriton vulgaris
ATTTGCCTGGGTTACCAAAGTCATCGTGATCGCTACTGTGGGCCGCTGCAGCTGAGGAGCTTTGCCGCTGATTGCCCGCATTTGCTGTCCTACGAGAATCACCGCTATCATCATTGTGGGCCGTGGCAGCTAAGGAGCTGTGCCGCTAAGTGCCCGCATTTGCTGTCCTACGAGAATCACCACTATCACTATTGTGGGCCGCTGCGGAGCAGTGCCGCTGAGTGCCCGTATTTGCCGTCCTATGAGAATCATCGCAATCCCTATTGTGGGCGGCTGCAGCTGAGGAGCTGTGCCACTGAGTGCCCGCATTTGCCGTCCTACGAGAATCATCACAATCGCTATTGTGGGCCGCTGCAGCTAAGGAGCTGTGCCGCTGAGTGCCCACACTAGTCACCACCTTGAGGATCTTGTGTTCACCTGCTTGTGCCGCTGGGTGCCTGCCTTTAAGTACGGTCCCAGGATTATCGTGAGTGCAAGCCGCGGAACGCTGCAGGTGGGAGCTGTGGCTGATGCGAGTCCGCCTGTCATCACCGTGGCTTCCTTGCGAGGCTGCGTGCCGTGCCCCTTTAAATCTCAGGTACATTGTGCATCGACGGGTCGCGTGGACCCCGGCCTCGAACTAAGTTCTTTTCACGCGCTTTTTGAGTCCTCTATTTCTTTTGAAGTGAATCTGTAATTATATGGATTGTGGTTTCTTGATCGCTTTTGAGCCTTGTGTTAAGCCTATATAAAGATACTTATTTTTCTATAGCTACTTGTGTGGTGCCCCTTTGTAGTGTCTTCACTGTGTTTTTGTGTATGGTAATAAATGCTTCACACACTGCCTCTGAGATAGGCCTGTCTGCTCGTGCTACGTTACCAGAGGTTTGAGCAGGGTTTATCAAAGGGTGTAGCCCCCTTACTCTGACTTAGGAAGAAGAATCCCTATTTGGACCTTGGCCCCAGCTGCTGTCAACTAGAGATCCCATTTCTAAACTGCATCAAATGTGAAGCTGAGTTATTATAAACAATAGAAAAGGGAGTCAGTTTAATTGACAAGGCTAGAGGATTAAGCAGGTATAGGCCTTTGCTATCATAGCGTAAGAACAGGGGAGAGGGGCATCTACTTGTGATTGATCACACCTAGCCCAATTAATAAAAGAATTTGCAAAACTAAATTTAAATTAGTGGTGCAAATGTTCTCAGTTACGATCAAATGTCAACCATAACCACAAATTTAGGAATAGTGTTGGTTCTTCAGAGTCACTACCTGTAAAAGTAGGCCAGCATCCACAAACTACTAAGGTTGTGGGTATTTATGTAGCCCTTAAACATAGTTTTGCATCCTGAAACACTTTTGAGTAAAGGCAGGACTAAAAAAGGTTTGAGGTTTGGGAATGAGCTAGAAACATCCCCAAATTTAATAGGTGTGTAGCAGAAAGATTTTTTACCACAGAAAAAACATCTTTGTCTGTGAAAAAACAAAAAAACGTTAAATGTCACACTGCACATTTGCATCACATTTTTGAATGAAGAAATTTGAGTTTGCAAATGTTAAGGACAGGGATACTCCTGGAAATCGATGACTGGCATTGTTTTACAGACATATAGCCATACATTTGTCTTTAATATATAGGTGATACTACAGGAGCAATTTATTTGACTTGCCCTGGTGGTTTTGAATGACAGCGGATCAGCAAAAATAGGAGTGATGGAAATACAGCAGCAGCAGAAGAAAGTTAGTGATCAGTTTGAGCATTTGGACAAAATATCAACTTTTAAATATCAATTTGCAGGAATATCGGACAAAATATTGTGATGGAGGAATATCCTCAAGAATATTGATTTCGCAGGTAAGCAATATTGCTGTCAAGAATATTGTTGTTTTAATATTGTTTCCAATAATATAGTTGTAAATAAATGTTTAATTATGTTTATGTGTTTTAGTTTACATATTAACTATATGTGTTATTATTCTTTATATAATTGTTAAGAATATTTTTAAATATAGTTTGTAATTTATAATTGTTAATGTGATTGCTAATAGTAATTTATAGTGTTGTACTGTGTTGCTAGATTTGTAGGGGTGTAGTTTGGAAAGCTACTTGAGTATAATTATCACAATTCATTATTACCTTACCATTAATTATTTAATTGATTAATAATTGTGTTAATTGCATAACAATTTTTTAAAGTTATATATTAGGTGCAGGCTGCTTGGTTTGTAGGGGTATAGGTTGATTAAGTAATAATAATTACCAATTATTTATTATTTTATTATTAAGTTAGTAAGTAATTAAAATGTGTAATAATATTTTTTGAATTATACATAGGTGCATGCAGCTGGGTTTGTTAGGGGTATGGGTTGGGAACTTAATAATTAAATCTTTAATTACCAATTAATTATTAATTACATAATAATTATGTAATTGATAATTAATCATCTAAATTGTATAACAATTATATTTTTTTGTTATATATTAGGTATGTGCTGTTGGATTTGTATGGGTATAGGGTGAGAAGTCAATTAAGTTATAATGAATTAACAATTAATTAACAATTAATTCATAAATATTTACCTGATTATTAATTTGGTAAATTGTGTAAGAATTATTTTATTGAAGTTATATATTAGATGCAGGCTGTTGGGTTTGTAATATATATACACACATATATATACATGCATATATACATGTATGCATATATATACACACATTTATATAAGATATATAATATATATATATATATATATATATATATATATATATATATATATATATATATAGATATATATATATATATATATATATATATATACACATACATAAATATATATTTATATATCAGACAGGGGACAGGCAGGGGTTTTGATCCTGCTTGACCTGTCTGCCGCCTTCGACACGGTGAACCATGATATTTTGCTGGGCAGGCTGAGAGAGGTTGGAGTTGTGGGGAGTGCTCTACGATGGTTTGAGTCCTTCCTTCAAGGCAGGACTCATATGACGCAGTGTGCATATATATACACACATTTATATAAGATATATAATATATATATATATATATATATATATATATATATATATATATACATACATAAATATATATTTATATATCAGACAGGGGACAGGCAGGGGTTTTGATCCTGCTTGACCTGTCTGCCGCCTTCGACACGGTGAACCATGATATTTTGCTGGGCAGGCTGAGAGAGGTTGGAGTTGTGGGGAGTGCTCTACGATGGTTTGAGTCCTTCCTTCAAGGCAGGGAACAGGCTGTTTCCCTTCCGCCCTTTCAATCTGCCTTCTCCAACGTCTCGCATGGCGTTCCACAGAGCTCAGCGGTTAGCCCAGTTCTCTTTAACATCTATATGAAGCCCTTAATAGCGGTCATCAAACATTTTAAGATCGAAATTGTCAACTACGCTGATGACACACAGCTGATTCTGTCCTTGGAGGGGAATGATCATACCTCCTTGTAGGAATTCCACAGCTGCATGCGAGCCACTGCAGAATGGCTGGAAGCCAATTCGCTGCAATTTAACTCGGGGAAGACCGAGGTGCTCTATTGCCCTAGGCCTAGGATAAGTTCCTCCTTACCTGACAACTTTTGGCCGAAGGACTTTACCTCATTGGTCCAGCCGGTGAAGGTAGTTCGGAACCTGGGGGTCATGTTCAACAGTGATCTCTCCTTGGAGGCGCAGGTCTCTAAGGTGGTAGCTAGTTGTATGGCTATTATTCGCCCTCTGAGAAAAATCTTGCCCCTGTTACCGCCCACTGCACGGTTAGAGGTGGTACGTTGCACTGTGCTAAGCAGGTTAGATTACTGCAACGCCCTGCTGCTGGAGTCCCCGAGCTACCTCATGAATAGGCTTCAGAGGCTCCAGTCCGCAGCTGCCAAACTGGCCTTAGGTTGGCCTCCGAGATCCTCTTCTGCTACGGCCTTGGCTCAGCTACATTGGCTCCCAGTGAGGGAGAGGGTGACCTTTAAGTCCTTATGTCTGACCTTCAAAGCCATTCATGGGCTGGGCCCGGTCTGCCTTCAAAGGATGTTTTTTTGGTATGTACCGGCTCGTTGGTTGCGCTCCTCCCTGGCCAGGGTGGTGGCTGTACCTAGGTTTAAAAGATCTAGAGCTGGAGGCAGATCATTTAGTGTGGCTGCGGCCAAGCTTTGGAATTCTCTGCCCTTGGAACTTAGGCAGATTGATTGCCTTCCTGCTTTTAGGCAGCAGCTAAAAACGTAGCTTTTTCCACGCTTGCCGTAACCTTCCGTTGCCTCCAACTGCCCTTCCTTTCTGCTTTTGTCACTGCCAGCGCCAGGATGCCTCTTGAGGTGATAGCGCGCTTTACAAGTGCAATAAATAAATAAATAAATAAATCATTGCAGGAGAGCCCCACGAAGACAAGCCACAAGAAGTTGCAGATCACTCGTTTTATTTCATTTCACCGCTTGCCAGCAGACGGTAAGGTGGGTACAGGTCTCAAAAGTTCTTGAAATAGCCAGACACGTTTCAGGATACACATAATCCTTTCTTCAGTGGCTTCGAGCAAAGGGATGAAAGCACTCTTACTTCCTGCACCTTATTAATGTTCCAATTATCGACCTCAGTGGGTGGGGCTTCTGTGCAAAGCCTCCTGGTCATTGTAGTGCGGAGTCTTGTTCCCCTAGTGGGGGAGGCTTTCAGTTCCAATTTGTATTCTGCTAAAACGTATTTTCCAAGTGGAGTAGAGAAACTGTACCTCCTGCCATCTACCCCGCTTTGTAGATAATTGGAACATTAATAAGGTGCAGGAAGTAAGAGTGCTTTCATCCCTTTGCTTGAAGCCACTGAGGAAAGGATTGTGTGTATCCTGAAACGCGTCTGGCTATTTCAAGGTGCCCCTTCCTTCACAAAAGCAATCTCCCCATGGCGCATGCATCCTTGCACCATGGTGCAAGGGTCCCTGCGCCGGCGCATGGCTGCTGTTTCTGCGCCAGCGCTGGGGAGAGCACAGGAATGAGACATCTTTGTAGATATGTTGCATTCCTGTGCTCTGAAAGCGCCGCAGCTTGGCGCAGCCACTGGGCTTGCGGTGCCACGCTGCAGCACTTTTTTGTAGACCTGCCCCTCAGTATTTTGTTTACATAATATATAAAAACTTGTTACGTTGAAGTATGTCATGCTATATTTTAATATATTATACAGTTGTTATTTTGATATCTTAAAATGTTTATACATTAGTGTGTGATGTATTGTATTACTTTTCTTCGGCAATTGCCCCCTTCAGACCAAAAGCCTCTTCGTGCTTTGATAGTTGCAAGTGTGCATCATCTGAGTTTCTCCCTTAATCACACTTTCTTCATAAATAGATGTAAGTTTGGAGATCTTACGTACATTGGTGGATTCTCAATAGCATGGAGAAACGCATATGGTATCCGTTTGCCCATTTTCTCTATAGTGCAGGGATTCAATTCTGTCCCCACACAAGAACCCACAATCAACAAATGTAAGAAATTTGATTTCTTGAAATTGAAGAGTCCTGAAGGAATACATAGGTGGGGTTCCCTTTGAACTACATGTACTCTTAAGATGGTATGTGTTTATCTTGGATTAATTTCCAAGGGGTACAAAAATCTGCAGGTAATTTAATGGAGAAAGAAAAAATAAAGTAAAAAAAAACTTTGAGATAATACATAAGCATTAGGGGTTAGCTGTTAGAAAGTATGGATCTTTAATTTTAATTTTCCTAAAAGCAGAGAACAATTTAAGGCAGTCTCGGGGTTCGCCCCCGTTAATTAATAAAATATATAGTTACACAGAGGAATTAATATGTAGGTTTACAAATACATAAACATTATATATAATGCAGTTAGAAAATGTTTGCAGATGGAGCAGCACTGCCATCTAGCGACTAATAGAAAAAAGAAATTCAGAGGTTTATATTACCATTCATACCTTAGTTAATGCATGAACAATTAAATATGGACCCGGAAATAATATATTTAAAATTAATCTTCCGTTTTTAGCACTGAAGTAGTTAAAAGCCCCAAGGTAGACATATGCAATTGGTCCTCCATCAGGGAAATACAAGAGAAATATGTTTTAGGGATTATACAGAAATTAGAAAACCTTCAATCACGATAAATTAGGCTTTCTTCCCCACAATTACATTTTTTTTTTTTTGGTAGTGCAGATTTTCAAACTTGTTGTGCTTTTTTTTTTTTATTAAATTTATACTTTATTGCACTTCCAAGTTACATACACAGCCGACATCGCCTACAACCCGGGGGCCGGCGGCAACAAAGAAAAAAACCCATTCTCCAATCCCCGGGTGCGGGTAAGTTACACAGCCATAAAGACCAACAGCCTAAGGGCCTGGCGGCGAAACTGCAGGTGTTGAACAGGTGTACAGAAGCAATCGATCGTAGCATCTACTATTGGATGACCGCAACTCATAAGCAGGATGCACACCCCACCGCACCAACAATATCAGACCCCAGGGGAGCAGGACGCGCCAGATTGGCAGGATCAAAATAGCCACCTGTGAAGAACTGCGTAGAAACCCAGAATCTAGGGGAACAGCAACAAGTATTCAGGGAATGGTGAATAAAGGGAAGGGGACCCCCCAAACAATAGCAAACCCACCCACCCCAAGAAAGAACAAGCCAGACTACCGAAACCCGTGCCCACTACCCACCACCCGCCCCGTACCTCAACCATGTGTCCCTCAGACAGACCAAGGGAGATCAGCAAGCGCCCGCTAGGGCGGGATTACGCCCTGGGAAGGGGACAGAGGTCGCCATAAACCAGAACAGCTGTCACAAGCAACTCTTAACGCAGAAACATCTC
This sequence comes from Lissotriton vulgaris, assembly GCF_964263255.1. Classification (NCBI taxonomy): domain Eukaryota; kingdom Metazoa; phylum Chordata; class Amphibia; order Caudata; family Salamandridae; genus Lissotriton; species Lissotriton vulgaris. The sequence continues at coordinate 610,363,878 of NC_141698.1, forward strand.
AAACAGTCAGGCACGAATCACCACACTGTCACAACTGTAAGATCTTCAGCCGGCACACTCCTCAACCACCGCTGACTCAGCCCCCTCCTCCTGCAACAAATCTGCCTCCACACTCTCAGGATCCGACTCACCATCCTCTTTCGCACTTTGAAACGCTCGAAACAAACCCCAAAAGTTTTTGGGCCTACTCTTTGGAGGTAGGAGTTCGCTATACACCTCTGATTGCGTGCAGCAGTAAAGCAAGTCTGTTTCCCACCGTTTTCTAGTCGGGACTGGTCCCCGCATCCAGCATAACGCCACCAGTCGCTTTGCCGTCAATAACGCCATGTCCGCTAGTCGCCGCATAGCCACAGGAAGTGGTTTTGAAAAACTAAGTAAGGCGAGCGCCGGGTTAGGCAAGATCGTGTCACCGAGGATAGCACTGAGGCCCGCAAAGACCTCAACCCAGTACTTATGTATGGCAGGACAGGTCCAGGCCATATGGAGAAAGTCTGCTGTGTGAAAGTGGCAACGCTCACACTCCGCTGACTCTCTAAGGCCATACCTATGCAGCCTCTCGGGCGTATAGTAGACACGCTGTAGGAATTTAAAATGCACCAGACGGTGCCTGCCATTGAGCGAGATTTTCTTGGTATTAGTCGCACAATAACGCCACATGTCGTCTGAGATGGGAGATTGGAGGTCAGCCTGCCAGGCCAAACGGGCCTTGGAGGGGGGATATTTCCGTTGCCTGTCACCCAGTGAGCGAAGGGCCGTGATCAGTTTGCGAGCGGAGGGGGTCTTGATGACATAGGTGAGTTCCGGGACCTCCGGCGGCTCAGCCAGGTCCGGGCCTAAAACGGCAAGGGCCGCTCTACGAACCCTGTGATATTGAAAACTATGAAGCAGCGTTGACCCGGGGCAGGAGTGAAGGACCTGCTGCAGCGTTTTCAGAGTGCCGTTTAAGAAGAGATCACCCATGGTAAGAATGCCTAGGTCACGGAGTGCCTTCAGGACGCCCTTCTCAGTCAGCGGAGCCAGCCAGGCCGCCCATTCTACCCGGAGCAAAGGTGAATACAGCAGCTTGCAATCCCGGGAGCCAATCAGTGCATGCCAAGCATGATTCGTGGTGGCTATAGAGTCCAGATTGCCGACCCTTCTATCAGGTGGATAACACACTGTCGCCGGAAGCGGGACAGGGTCTGCAAAGAGTCTCTCCAGTTTCACATGAGGGATACCCGGGTCCCCATGAATCCAAGTATGCAGGTGTGCGCCCTGAGCAAGTCTGTAGTATCGCTCCAGATCCGGTGCCCCAAGGCCTCCCTGGTCGTACGGAAGGGTGAGTGTTTGCCACTGCACCCGCGGCTGTTTGCCCCCCCACGCCAGGCGGACGAGTGTTTGGGTGAGTTGCCGGAAGAAAGCCTTGGAGAGGACTACTGGAATATTCACAAAGAGGAAGAGGAACCTGGGGAGTACCACCATTTTCATGAGCGCAATCCTGCCCATGAGCGAAAGCGGGAGCCTAGACCACACTTCGACGTCGTCTACCAGTTTGGAGTAGGCCACACCATAGTTCTCGCGTATCAGGACTTCCGGGTCCGTATGTATGCGTATCCCCAAATAGCGGATAGCATCCGTGGTCCATTGCAAGGGGTACTCCGAGTCGAAAGGGAGCGTCACCGGCGTCAGGGGCAACGCTACTGACTTATTCCAGTTGACGCGAAGACCAGAAAGAGCCCCGAACCTAACCACCTCCCGTAGCACCGCAGAGAGATTAGTCTCCGGGTCCCGAACATATAGCAGAGTGTCGTCCGCATAAGTGGAGATACCGATCTGGTACGTCGGGAAGTTGATCCCTTCAAACCGGTGGTACTCTCGTATAGCGCAGGCGAGCGGCTCCGCTACCAAGGCATACAGCAGGGGAGAGAGGGGGCAGCCTTGACGTGTGCCCCTCCCAATATCGATGGGAGCAGTGACCAGGCTACCTATCTTTAGCCTCGCAGTAGGTTTGTAGTATAGGGCGCTCAACATTTGCAAAAACGGCTCTCCTAGGCCAAATTTACGGAGGACTCTCAGCATAAACGGCCACTCAACGGAGTCAAAGGCCTTCTCCATATCCAAGAAGATGGCCACCGCTTTGTGTTCGTGTTTGACATGCTGGATTGTGCCCAGGACCGTGCGAATATTATAAGTGAGATTGCGTGAGGGGACAAATCCCGCCTGCTCCGGGGCAACCAGATCCGGAACCAGCAACGCCAAACGAGTCGCAAGAACTTTAGCATACAGCTTCGCGTCCACATTTATCAGCGATAGCGGCCGGTAGGAGCCACACTGATTCGGGGGCTTGCCAGGTTTCGGGATGGTAATAAGCAACGCCTCTCTCATGGATTTCGACATGCTGCCCTGCTGGCAGATGTCATCGAACAAGAGCATCAAGTACGGGACCAGTTGCTCCTGGAAGGCCTTATAGAAGGACACCGTGAGACCGTCCGCACCAGGAGCGCTACCAGATTTCATGCCCTCCAGCGCTTCCGTTATCTCCTCTTTCTGAATGGGGGCCATTAGAAACTCCCTCTGCCAGTCAGCTAGGAAGGGCATTCGGATGTAGCTCAAGTAGTCGTCTATTTCGTCCTCAAGGCGTGCGTCCCTCGAGGAGTAGAGGGCAGTGTAGTAGGCATGAAATTCCGCCAAGATGTCCTGCTCCTCCGTAACCACCGCCCCAGTAGCCGTCTCCAACTCCTCGATAACCAATGGGGGCCTACTGTTGCGCATAAGTTTGGCTAGGAGTGCACCAGGCCGCTCCCGTTCCCCATACACACGCGCCGTCGCGTATTTGCCCATATGCTTAATTTCCCTGTCCGCCTCCTCCTGAAATTCATCTAGCAGGGACTTAAGCGTGACCATATTGGCTGCGTCCCCCGTGTCTACCGCCTGATTATCCAGGCTAGAGAGCTGAGTCTCGAGCACTTGCAGGCGTCGCCTGATAGCCTTGAGCACCCCAGAGTGTTTCGCCATAGTCATCCCTCTGATGAAAACTTTAAAAGCGTCCCAGAGAACTTGGACGCTGTCCACTGAGCCCACATTGGTCGCGAAATAGGTCTCTATGTCTTCGGCGAGTTCCCCTCTGAAAACCTCATCTAAGAGGGAGTACGGGGGGAACCTCCACGTGAAGGGGGGGATCCTCCTGGGAGGAGCCACCAGTTGCAAGAGCAAGGGCGAGTGATCAGACAGCGTGCGCGGGAAAACCGTGCAGGCTTTCACCATATCTAGCAAAGAGCGGGAAACAAACCAATAATCTATACGTGTGTGAATGTTGTGATAGGCCGAGTAGTGAGTGAACCCACCCCGCCCCGAGTGTCTATGTCGCCACACATCAAGCAAATCAAGTTTCACACATTCCGACAAAAGGAGGGACGCAGAAGCAGCAGGGGACCTAGGGGGGCCCGCAGATCTGTCAAGGTCCGGGTTCAGCACTAAGTTAAAGTCCCCCCCCCACAGCATTCTAGCGCCCACAAACTGCCTGCAACTGTCAGCAAGCGAAGCATAGAACTCCGGGGAGTCGTAATTTGGGCCATACACATTCACCAGCAGAAGATCATGATCCTTTCCAACACAGCGCGCAACCACAAACCTCCCTTCAGGGTCTACCGCCAGTCGGGTCAGTGACAAACGGGATTTGGGATTAGCCCATATGAGCACCCCCCTAGCGTGTGTCGTGAACCCCGCAGCGACACAAGCGGGGCCAAGGCCCCTCACCTGTAACATAGGGCTGGATAGTGGCAAATGTGTTTCCTGCAGTAACGCAAGGTCAATGTGATGTCGATGCAAATAGGCTAAGACCTTCCTGAGCTTGCGGAAATCGTTGAGCCCCCTTACATTCCAGGACAGTAATCGCAGGGAGCTCGGGGAGCACTCCGCATTCAATGATTCAACAGTCGACATGGTAGATTAGAAGGAAAATGTTGCAGAGCAGACAGCGTGGCAGACACAGTGCAGTAGTCGGCAAAAACATACCCCCCACCCGGCAAACCCTGAACCCCAAACAGCATGGCAGCAAGAATACACAAGCACAACCAACAGCCACCCACCCACAGCCGACCAACCCCAACCCGGTCAGACAGAGCTTAGCACTACCCACCCTGAACCCACCCGAAACACCCCACTACAAACCCAGGACCCCCTAGAGGGTCGAAAAGCCGAAAGCGCAGGGGCAGAGGTACTGGCCAGACAACAATATACTCCAACAAAGGCCAGAAACAGTCGGTGCTCCCAGCCCTACCCCCATAGCGTTCGGCACCCCACCCACGCCCCAGCAATAGAACAAGCAGAGTGGCGAATAATCAGTCCCTACATACCATCGGGGGCACCCTTCCGACAACCAAGGAAGAACAGCAAAAGTTCGAGCCCCATTATGTGGCACCACCCCGAACCAGGCAGATTAAGGGGCACAAACCAACATGTCGTGAAGGCAAAGGAGAGTCATATCAAAAACTGGAATCCAATACATACAGTGACAGTAAAATAGCCAAGCCAAGCCACGCAGCGTGAGACAGTTCAGCCTTGGCCCTCCGAAGATCTAGCCTCCTCATCCTCCGGACGCTGACCCCTCGGGTTGTTGCGCTGTTCTTTGGCCCATTCCTTAAGCGACTTTTTCAGATCAGCCGGGTCGGTGAAAAAATGCGAATGTCCTTGTTTATTTATCCGAAGTCTCGCCGGGTATAGCATGGCGTAGTCGAGCCCCATGTCTCGCATCTGTTTCTTGTAGGGAGCGAACCGCTTTCGCTCCTCCTGCACCCTAGCAGTGAAGTCAGGATAGAGGGAGATGTTCATTCCTTCAAACTGCAATTCCCCCTTCTCTCGCGCCAGACGGAGGGCCAGGTCGCGGTCCCTGTAATTCAAAAGTTTTGCGATGATTGGTCTCGGCGGGAGGCCAGGCTGCGGCTGGGGTCCGAGAGTGCGATGTGCCCGTTCAACAATAAACATGGGGGAGAAGACGTCCTCCCCCAGGAGCTTGTGAAGCAGCTTCTCGACAAACAGTTCCATCTTACCGGTGTTGGTGGATTCCGCAACCCCCGTGATGCGGATGTTGGAGCGCCGCGAGCGCGCTTCCAAATCCTCCGTTTTGTCTTGTATGACCTGGAGAAGACGGCCGAAGTGCTTACGGTCCCTATCCCACTCCGTTTGGGCCTCCTCTGCCTCCGTCAGCCTACGCTCCGCCATGTCCAAACGTTCCGCATGTTTGTCCACCCTTTCGGACATCCGGTCCATACGGAATGATAAGGCGTCGATTTTCGAGCCGATCGCCGACATACTGTCCTGCAGGCCTTTCTCCATGGCGCCTAGCATCTCACGAATGTCCGCACAGAGCGAGCCCTCCGCCGCCTGCGCTGATGTTTCCGGAGGAGCATTCTCCGCGCCCTTCGGCCTCCGCTGGTCGAACGTGAGCTTCGGTTGATTTCTGTCTCCTTTCACCATGGCAGAGGTCCCAGAAGATATGGCAAGCAAAGAGCAAGAGGTGGCTCGACGTAGGAGAAGAGCCAGGGGAGCAAACTCCGCGAAGCAGTCCGGAGCAAAGCAGGGGACGACGGCCAAAGATGGCGGCCGCGAGCCTCGTGGCACAGACTAGTCCAAGGGGAGAAGCCCAAACTCCAGTGTCACACTACGGTGCAGGGCACACCGCGGGGTGTCGAGAAGCGCCAGTACACACAGAAGCACACGGCCCAATACCAGTGTCTTTCCAGTCCTCGGGGCAATCCGAGTTGCGGTGGAGCCCGTCAACCGGCAGCAGTAGGGCGCTACTTCCCGCGGTCCAGCCAGTAGGTCACTTCAGGGAGCCCCAGGTCTCCACCAAGGGGTCGCAGCAAACACACACGAGGCAGAGGGGCCACAGTGAACTGGCACTGGTGATGACCGGTCCAGAAACCGCACAGGGTAGTGGGTCGTCCGGCAGGACGGGGCCACGCAGGAACCTCACGCCGCACGTCGCGTTACGCAGGGCAGGCAGCCCCCAAGGATAGTCCGCGGATTGCGGCCTGGTCCGCAACTCCAAACACCGCCGGTCCGGTGATCGATGCCACCACCGATTTCGATCAGGAAAGGTGCCCCCAGCAGCTCCAGGGGTCGTAGAAGCAAATTCCGCTCTCGCTGGAGACCGCGAGGTGCCAAAAAGGATCAGTTTGATGGATATTAAAGGGGCTCAGGCGAGGAGCTCAGCACTCACACGTCTTGCATGGACGCCAGCAAGCTCCGCCCCCCCCAACTTGTTGTGCTTTTTATGGTCCTATGAGATTCCTGAGATGATATGTTTCATCAATGGACCGTTACACCAAGTCAACATTTCAGCTCAAGTTTATTTTTAGGCTGAGCCTTCCAGACAGCAGTCTGGCTGCAAAATATGTATTGCCATAGATATGTGGGCTTACCAAACACATACAGAGGCTAACCATTGGTTAGCTTTCCTGTCACTTTCATTTGTCTGATTTGTGTTCATGTCTCATCTTGTCAATCACGTGATTGTCCCTCTCATGGAATATATCCTTTCTGCCATTTATTTTGATGGACTACCTTCTACGCTTTCAGTGCTGGCTTTTTGAGCAATGGATTTATTTATTTATTTATCCATTTGTAAAGCGCCTGGTTACACCTTCGGTGTGTCCCTGCGCTAGAGCAGACTCTCAGTAAGGTTGGCAGAAGCTATTGAAGAGTATCCGGAGGCAAACAGCAGCACTTGAGGATCACGATACTAGTTTGAAGGTGGAAACAGCAATGTCTTTAATCCTTTACGAAAAATACTTTCGCGAGGTTCAGTTCTTAGATCCACAGGCAGCGTATTCCAGACCTTGGCTGCGAGGTATCCAAAGGAGCGTACTCCCATCCTCGCTTTCTGTATTCTCGGCACAGTAACCAATGCCCTGTCTTTAGATCTTAGATTCCGTGCCGGTGTGTAAGTTGTTATCATAGACTGGAGATGGCGAGGACCTTTTTTACGCAGAATTCTGTGGCAGTAGCACATGGCTTTAAATGTGATCCTCTTCTCCACAGGCAGCCAGTGCGGGGTTGCCAGGGCCCTCGCAGCTGTTGCTCTTTTTGGGAGGTTCACAAATAAGCGAGCTGCCGCATTCTGGATCGACTGTAGCTTGGTCTGTCCTTTTTTAGATGCTCCCAGATAGAGAAAGTTACCATAGTTCATCTGGGAGGTGACCAAGGCATGTACAATTGTCTTCCTCGCAGTGATGGGTAAACGGTCAAGGAGTTTTCTTAGGACTTTCCGGGGCATATTTACAATTACTGGCGCATCCCTGCATATCAGCAGGGATGCGCCAGTAATTGTGCGCCATGCCTCCGCCACCCATGATGCACCGCATTTACAATGCGGCGCACCATGGGGCAAAAACGGTACAGATGCGTCACGCATCTGTGCCGTAAAGGTATCGCATTGCTGGAGTTGCGTCGCATGCGCGACGCAGCTCCAGCAATGCTCTGGGGGGCCCATTCTACTAATGCTGCGTCAAGCCTTATGCCTGCTTCAAGCAGGCGCAGGGTTTTGACGCAGCATGGGCCCAAAAGTGACTGAGTGAAATCTTGTAGATTTCACTCAGCCACTTTTAGGAGGTGTTCCTGTGCCAGAACACCCCCTCCCCTCCCCCCGCACCAGAACGCCTCCTTAAGGCGCAGGGCTTTACAACGTGACGCATCTCCCAGATGCATCACGTTATAAATAGCCCGGACCATGGCGCATCTTTTGCGCCGCCGCTGCGTCACAAAAGTGACAAAACGGCGGCGCAAAAGAGGCGCAAGGGGTTTGTAAATATGCCCCTAAGAGTCCCTAAACATTTCCCCGCCACCTTCTGGATTTGGCTTTCAAACGTTAGTTTTGAATTGAACCAGACCCCAAGGTTCTTTACTTCTACTTTTGGGGCAGGTTTTTGTCCTAACGTCTCAGGCCACCATGCTGATGTCCATATCAAGGGGCTCTTTCCGACTATCAGCACCTCCATTTTGTTACCATTGAGTTTTAAGCAATGGTTGGATATCCATGCGGGTAGCTTCTCAAGACATAGAGAGAATTGGTGAGCTGTCCATTCTGGATTCTGAGACAAAGTGACAATCAGTTGTTTATCATCAGCGTATAATACAACAGTCGTGTTGTGTTTTTCCACTAACTCTGCAAGTGGGCCCATATAGACATTAAACAACGTGGGGCTCAGAGTTGAGCCCTGTGGGACCCCCTGCAGCAGGGGAATGCTCTTAGATGTATGGGGTGCTGTACAGCTTGAAAGCACTGTGATGAGAGAAAGGACGTCATCCAGCATAGAGGTGAGCCCCTGCCCTGCACTTCCATAATCTTTTAAGAAGAAGGCCATGTGATACAGTGTCAAATGCCGTGCTGACATCTCACAGGATCAGCACAGCAGTCTGCCCTGCATCTGCACATTTCCTTAGGGATTCCTTAGCAAGGAGTAGCGCTGACTCTGTGGAGTGGGCGGCTCTAAAACCAGATTGTGAGGGATGAAACAAGTACTTCAGGTTAATATGATTAACTAGGTGCTTGTTAGTTACTTTATCTGCGATTTTTGCAGAGTGGTAGTACCGAAATAGGGTGCAAATTTTCTAGCACTGAGTAGTCTATTAGTGATTTTTTCTGCAAGGGTCACACTATCGATTGTTTCCATTTCGGGGAATTTCCCCCAGATGAAAGGAACGAGCAATTATCTGTGAGACATAGGGCAGAATGACATTGCCTCCTTGCATTAAGATCTTAGGAAGGGCTGGGTCCAGGGGAGATCCTGATTTAATCACCCTGGCTATTAAAATTCTATTGTATTTATGGCTGAGCACTTCATAAAACCTCAGGGTCCTGCCTCACACTAAACGCATGCGTAAGGCAGTCACAGAAAAATAAAATGATTTTTTATTATCATTTTTATATTTCTGTGACTGACGAGTGGAGCCGCCCCTGCCACATTATTCTTGCCTGCTGCCTCTCCTCTCTCACCACGCTCTCTGTATTGTTTTTGTCTCTCCCGAGCTTCGGTGGTGCCTCCCCCTAACCACGCCCTGCTTCTCTAATGCTTCCCCTCCACAGCCCCGTGTTGCTCCCCCCACCCGCTCCCTCCTTCACTGTCACTTGTTGCTTCCCCTCCACAGTCCCTGCATTGCTTCCTCAGTCCACATCCTCCATGTTGTTAACTCATCTCCTGCGGTTCAAGAAAACGTCTTTGTACATGTTTTCTTTTATTTGCTAATCTAACTCGAACCGTCAAAGGAAAGGGGAAAAAATGGTTGCCCAGGCAGGCAGTGGCATCATACTCTATGTTTTCTCATTTGGCCATGCTGCACAGCATCAGGGATGCTATACAGCATGGCTGACAAAGCCAATAGGTCTCAAAGGTCACACCTATTGGCTTTAAAAATGCTTGTTAAACTATGCACCCTGTTTAGTGCCTTTTGGCACCCCAACTTTATCCACCACCTATATATGTGTGTCTAATAACCCACAATCAATAAGTCGAGAGGTATGCACTTTATCATTTGCCATAAACAATGTACACTGGAAGGGAGACAGAAGAGAACAGGGCCGTCACAAGGTGTTAGCAGCAGAGGCTTCTTTACCCCTGACCTTAATTTGTGCGGGCCTCGACTCTGACACAGATACATGTATATATTATTAAAGCAGGTCTGCGTTGATGATACATTCATAATGATTCAGGTATGCTGGCCGCCACTAGATAGCAACGCATACTGTCCCTGCCTCGAAATATGTCCAAGTACACTGTTTTCTCTTTGAATGACACCTTCATGCACTAGTGAGGAGCCCACTCCCTGCAAGGGCCCTGCATGACTTTGGCGATCCAGGCCCTACACAGGGCCGGCCTTAGGCATGTGCAAGCTGTGCACCTGCACAGGGCCGCCAAACCCCAGGGGCCGCCACGAGGAATCGGATACAATACATATTCGTGGGCGTGGCGGCCCCTGGCAGGGATTTGGCGGCCTCCGGCTTCCACTAACTTGCAAACACCTGACCCCCCCCCCCCCTTCACCCCCTCCCCTTCACTGGCCTTCGGCTCCGTACCTGTGTTCCTCGTTCCTGATTGGCAGTCAGTGGCTCCGGGGTGTTTCAATCTCACCAAGGGCGTCGCAGCTGACAGACGTCGGAAGCCGGGGATTAGAGTGATCTGCGAAGACTCAACCTCCTCATACTGCTACTAGACCGTAAGTGACCCCGGCCATCAGCACACAATGGCCCGGACTTGAAAGGGCCCCGCCGGCCTCTCCGGCTTTGCCCAGGGCCTGCTGCTGCCCAGGCCGGCTCCGGCCCCGCTAACGTGCGGCTGGGTTTGGGTTTTGGGGTACAGGGGTATTTTTAGGTTTTAGGGCAGGGGTTGGGTTTTGGGGTACAGGGGTGTTTTTAGGTTTTAGGGCAGGGTTTGGGTTTTGGGGTTGTGAGCTTTTCGAGGCTTTCGGCGCTCGCAGAGAAGGGCAAGAGGCGGGTCTTCGTTACAAGGGGTTTTATTGAAAGCAATAGGTGATCAGAACAAGTCCGTCTCACTACTGGCGTTCTCCGGGGAGACCGGCTTCTGGATCTTCTCCTTCTCCGGGGTTCTGGTTCGGTCGTCCTCCGATGGCCCGTCAGGCTCCGTCGGGCTAGGGCGTCTTCTGGCTCCGTCTTGAAGCGGGTCCCCTCGAGGGTAGCAGGAAGAAACAAACACAAAGGGAACTCGTGAGAGTACTATCCGGTAATCTACCGGCGGTCGGGGAAAAGGAGTGAGGGATTCCAACCACGCGTGCACCCATTACCCCAAATCACAGTGAAGGGTGTGTAAGGGAAGGGTTCGGTGCTTAAGGTGGGGGTAAACCGGGACCCAGTGCAGGCGTAGGTACAGCCGTACCTCCCTTACGTCCCACCCAGCCCCTGAGCCGGTTACGCACCTGTACGAGCCACGCACCTCCCCCGGGTGAGTGGCTGGGCGACTCGTGGGGTCGTTGGCCTCCGGGCGTCTCCCAATCCGGCAAGGCTCCTCGATCCCGTCCCGATGCTTCCTCCTTCACGTTCTCCAGGTTCACTCGGCGTTTCCTCTCCTCCTCGTCACTCCGGGTGTACAAGCACACCTGTGTGTTCCGGACGTCCTCTTTTGACTGCCTCCGGTCAGTCCATGACTCCGCCCACTCCGTATCTCCTGGGCAGTTAAAGGGCCAGTCGCTCTCCTCCTGCTGCACGGCAAAGTCCTCCCCCGAGCTGTGATAGTCGGACTGCTGTGGGATAGAAGAGGGGTTAGAGACAACAGCTTCTCGGTCTCTGGGCACATGGGTCCGTAGTTCGGATCCCGACCTGGACACGGGGCTTACGGTCACGGGTGCCCCGTTACAGACCTCCCCCCTAGGACGCTCACGATCGGGGAGCGGATGACGGGACAGAAAGTCGGCTCCCACGTTGTCAGACCCCTTCTCATGTTTCACAGTGAAGGTGTAAGGTTGGAGAGACAGGAACCAGCGCATTACACGCGCATTGTTGGATTTGTTCCTGGCCATCCAAAGGAGGGGGGCGTGATCAGTGAACAGGGTAAACGGATGACCTTCTAGATAGTACGTGAGCTTCTCCACCGCCCACTTTACTGCCAAACACTCCTTTTCAATTGTGGCATAGCGCAGTTCGCGCGGGAACAGCTTACGGCTGACATACAGTATGGGGTGTACCTTACCATCAGGACCCACCTGAGAGAGCACCGCCCCAATACCATATTCCGAAGCATCAGTATGTAATATGAAGGGCTTCCTGAAATCAGGGGAGGTGAGCACCGGGGCAGAAGTGATGATGCGCTTGAGGTCGGAAAAAGCAGCCAGCATGGCCTCAGTGGGATGCAAGGGGGTAGAGGATTTCCCTGGGTGTCGCAAGGCATCTGACAGGGGGGCGGCTACCTGAGAGAACTGAGGAATAAAGCGCCTGTAATACCCCACCAGTCCCAGGAACGCCCTCAGCTGTTTACGGTTGGTGGGGAATGGGTATTCTGCGATAGCTCTGATTTTCTCTATCTGTGGCTCGATGAGGCCGTGACCCAATACATATCCCAGGTATTTGACCTTCTGATACGCTATCCGGGATTTTTTTGCATTCACCTTCAGTCCCGCTTTTTCCAGGGCCCTAAACACCTCATGAATATGTTGCAGATGGTCCTTCCAAGATGGACTGTGGATGACGATATCGTCCAGATACGCGGAGGCGAACTGGGATACGTCCTTCAGTACTGTATTCATGAGGCGCTGGAAGGTGGCAGGAGCCCCATGAAGACCAAAGGGAAGGACCGTAAACTCATAATGGCCTTCGTGAGTACTGAAGGCCGTTTTACATCGGTCTTCTTCCCGGAGTGGCACCTGCCAGTATCCTTTGGTGAGGTCGAGCGTGGTTATATATTGCGCCTCACCAAGTCGCTCTATCAATTCGTCGACTCGCGGGAGGGGGTAGGCATCAAAGCTGGAAATCTCATTCAGGGCCCTGAAGTCCATACAGAACCGACGAGACCCATCGGGTTTGGGGATCATGACGATTGGGCTCGACCAATTGCTCTTGGACGGCCGAATGACTCCCAAATCTAGCATATCTTCCACCTCCTTCTGTATAGCTCTCCTTCTGGATTCTGGTACACGGTACGGCCTTATTTTTACCAATTTCCCGGGAGGGGTTTCGATACAGTGTTCAGCAAGGGTGGTTCTCCCAGGGACACCTGAGAATAGGGTTTCATGGGAGGTTAACACGGTCTTCAGTTCCTCTTGTTGTTTCTCTGTTAAGTCCTCGTTGATTTGTAGTTCGTGTTGGGTAGAATGCCCTTTTCCTGGGGCAACCATGTGGACGTCTGCGGGTACAGGCCCCAACCATTTCTTCAGAATATTAATATGGTAGACCTGTGTTTTGTGGGGGCCCACCTGAAGTCGATAGCTGGTGTTTCCTATGGAGGCGACTACTTTGTGGGGGCCTACCCACTCGGCTCGAAATTTCTGGGTGGAGGACGGCAGGAGAATTAATGCCCAATCATTGATCTGCAATCTTCTCCATTTCTTTCCTTTGTCGTAACAGGCTTTTTGGCGCTGCTGATGCGTTTCGAGGTGTGTATAGGCGAGATCACGTAACTTCCCCAGTCTGGACTTCAGGCTCTGGGCGTATTCTAGAGTGGTCGCAGTTTCTTCGGGTAGTTCGTTCTCCCAGGCGTCCTTCGTCATTTCCATCAGGGATCGCGGGTGCCTTCCATACAAGAGTTCGAAGGAAGACACCCCAAGGCTACTCTGGCGCTGGCCTCGGATGACGTATAGAGCCAGGGGCAAGAGGTGGTCCCATTCTGCTCCGCTAACCTCCAGCATCTTCCTTAATGTCGTTTTAAGGGTACGGTTATACCTTTCCACAAGGCCGTCCGTTTGCGGATGGTACGCAGAGGTGCGTATCTGGTGTATATCCAGGTTTTTACATATTTCTCCCATGAGTTTTGAGACGAACGGCGTGCCTTGGTCCGTCAGGATTTCTTTAGGGAACCCGACCCGGCTGAAGACTTCGATCATTTTCTCGGCTACTTGCTTGGTGGTCGTGGCGGTTAGAGGGAAGGCTTCTGGAAACCGGGTCGCGTAATCGACCATTACCAACACATGTTGGTACCCCTTTCGGGTCTTAGGTAGGGGGCCAATGATGTCCATGCCAACCCTTTCGAAGGGTTTCCCTATAATGGGAAGGGGTTGTAATGGGACCTGAGGGGGCCTGGTCATGTTCTTCCTCTGACAGATACTGCATTCCTGACAGTACACTGCCGTGTCTTTGTAGATACCGGGCCAGTAAAAGTGTCGTAATATAGATTGAGTGGTCTTTTCTCCTCCCGTGTGTCCCGCTAACAAATGGCTATGGGCGAAGAACAAGACTTGACTACGAAAGGGGACGGGTACCAGTAGTTGGGCCTCCTCATTGGGTTTCCCCTCCCTGTATAGCAGGTCTTGTTTGATGGTAAAGCGCGGGTACCTATCTGGGTTATGTCCCAACCCCTGATGAGCTTGTTCCCAGGCATTGAAAAGAGAGGGATCACTCGACTGGGCGTATCTGAAGCTTCGATCTATTAGCCAGGGTTCAGGGGTGAGTAGAGCCGGAGAGGGGCGACTGGGACTATTCTCTCTTGCACCTGGTACCGAGGGACAATCAGTGCTGTTTCTGAATAGGGACAAAAAGCGAGGGTTGTCCGTGCCTATGATGAGATCTTCGGGTAAGGAAGCCAATACCCCCACCCTTATGGTCTGGGTGTCCCCTTTTCGTATCTGTATGGGAATACTGGCAACTGGGTAGGGTCGCACATCCCCATGGACGCACCTAATGTTAACCGTTTGTCTAGGAAGGTATTGGGATAAGGGAACATGCTGGGTCTTGACCACTGACTGCCTACACCCCGAGTCTAGTAAGGCAGATATTAAGGTCCCGTTTACCCTGACACTTACTCTGTACGAGCCTCCCATCTCAGCGGAGAAAAGAACCGGTTTCGGGAGATATCCCACTTCCATCGGCTCCTCCGGAGGTCTTCTTTTGGGGCAGTGTCTTGCAATGTGGCCCCAATTACCACAATCGAAGCATTGCGGGCCTGAGGTACCCGGCGTAGGGGGTTGCCAGGCTCGTGGTCTAGGGGATTCCCCTTGTCTGATAGGTTTTCTGTCCGGTTTGGGAGCCGGCCTCGGGGCTTTCTCGCTCTCCCATCCGGGGTTTCGGGGCTGAGCCCTGGAGAAGGAAGAGGCCATATCGATGGCTTGGGCGGCCGTCAGGTTGTGATGCTGTCTCAGCCATCTCTGCGTGGGGTAAGGGAGGGCCTCCAGATACTGCTCCAGGTAGATGCGGTCCATGATCTCCTCTTTGGAGCTTACTGAAGGAGTCAGCCACTTGTCAGCCGCCATTCGGAGTCGTACAAACAGGGTTCTGGGATTCTCCCCAGGGGCCCCCCTCTCCTTCCGGAATCGAAGCCGATAGGCCTCAGCGTCCAGTCCGAGATGCTCCAGGATAATTTTCTTCACTTCCAGGTACGGGGTATCGCCCCGGGGATTCGCCACCTGATAGGCTGCCTGTGCCTCCCCCACCAGGAGAGGGGCCAGAAAGAAAGGCCATTTCCCCACCGGCCATCCACAGGCCCTGGCGGCCCGCTCGAAGTTGAGGAGGAAAGCGTCCGGATCCTCTCCCGGTAGAAACTTCTGAAGAGCTATTGCCGCCGATCCATGGGGGATGATTCGTTCTGTTGTTCCACTGGGTAATACCGGGTCCACCCACGGGGCGGGGTCCCTTGCGGCCAGGGCCTCCTTTAACAAGTCTCTATTGGCCTGTGCTGCGCTCAGCTGTTGTTCGGCTACCCACCCTAGCCGTTCCTGTCCTTTGGCTAGCTGTTCAATTACGGTTTCCATCTTCTGTTGGCAGATGGCGTCTATGCCCGCATTCTCCACCACTGTGAGCTTTTCGAGGCTTTCGGCGCTCGCAGAGAAGGGCAAGAGGCGGGTCTTCGTTACAAGGGGTTTTATTGAAAGCAATAGGTGATCAGAACAAGTCCGTCTCACTACTGGCGTTCTCCGGGGAGACCGGCTTCTGGATCTTCTCCTTCTCCGGGGTTCTGGTTCGGTCGTCCTCCGATGGCCCGTCAGGCTCCGTCGGGCTAGGGCGTCTTCTGGCTCCGTCTTGAAGCGGGTCCCCTCGAGGGTAGCAGGAAGAAACAAACACAAAGGGAACTCGTGAGAGTACTATCCGGTAATCTACCGGCGGTCGGGGAAAAGGAGTGAGGGATTCCAACCACGCGTGCACCCGTTACCCCAAATCACAGTGAAGGGTGTGTAAGGGAAGGGTTCGGTGCTTAAGGTGGGGGTAAACCGGGACCCAGTGCAGGCGTAGGTACAGCCGTACCTCCCTTACGTCCCACCCAGCCCCTGAGCCGGTTACGCACCTGTACGAGCCACGCACCTCCCCCGGGTGAGTGGCTGGGCGACTCGTGGGGTCGTTGGCCTCCGGGCGTCTCCCAATCCGGCAAGGCTCCTCGATCCCGTCCCGATGCTTCCTCCTTCACGTTCTCCAGGTTCACTCGGCGTTTCCTCTCCTCCTCGTCACTCCGGGTGTACAAGCACACCTGTGTGTTCCGGACGTCCTCTTTTGACTGCCTCCGGTCAGTCCATGACTCCGCCCACTCCGTATCTCCTGGGCAGTTAAAGGGCCAGTCGCTCTCCTCCTGCTGCACGGCAAAGTCCTCCCCCGAGCTGTGATAGTCGGACTGCTGTGGGATAGAAGAGGGGTTAGAGACAACAGCTTCTCGGTCTCTGGGCACATGGGTCCGTAGTTCGGATCCCGACCTGGACACGGGGCTTACGGTCACGGGTGCCCCGTTACAGGGGTACAGGGGTGTTTTTAGGTTTTAGGGCAGGGTTTGGGTTTTGGGGTACAGGGGTGTTTTTAGGTTTCAGGGCAGGGTTTGGGTTTTGGGGTACAGGGGTGTTTTTAGGTTTTAGGGCAGGGTTTGGGTTTTGGGGTACAGGGGTGTTTTTAGGTTTCAGGGCAGGGTTTGAGTTTTGGGGTACAGGGGTGTTTTTAGGTTTCAGGGCAGGGTTTGGGTTTTGGGGTACAGGGGTGTTTTTAGGTCTTAGGGCTGGGTTTAGGTTTTGGGGTACAGGGGTATTTTTAGGTTTTAGGGCTGGGTTTGGGTTTTGGGGTTCAGGGGTATTTTTAGGGTTTATTTTTTTTAAAGTACGACTTTAATTAAATTAAATTAATTAAATAAATTATAATTAATTAAATTTATTAAATCAAATTAATTACAATTTTAAGATTAATTCAATTATATTAATTACATTAAATTAATTAAATTTAAATAATTACTATTATAAAATTTATTAAATTAAATTAATAAAATTATATTAATTTAATTAAATTACATTAATTCCTATTTAAAATTAAATTAAACTTATTTAAATAAATTATATTAATTACATTTTTACAATTTTTTAAATTATATTAGTAAAATAAAATAAATTAAATTAACTTAATTACATTTTTTTTAAAAAGTTATACTTACCTATACTTACGATGTAATGGTATGCGTTGTAATAGCATCTGCTATGTAATATCCTGCGTTGTAATGGCATCCGATGTAATGGAACCTGCGTTGTAAAAGTTGCGATGTTACAGCATGCGTTGTAAAATAACGCGTTGTAACATCATAGATCCAATCACAGCGCCCAAGTAATTTTGCATTGTTAAACATCGCGCACGACAGGATTAGCAAATTCACATAGCGCTGTGTTGATTCATAGCGCCGTACCTCACACTAAGCTAGCATTTTGGTAATACTTTGTGTGACTGCCGCCTTTTATAATCTGCATCTTTTTCTGCTGCCTCAATTGTGTGCACTAATGTTATTTAGCTTTGCACTGACCAAAGGCTGCCCAAGTTTCACTTTCTAACTCCATTTTGTATCCAGGTTGTTGTCTACTCCCTTGCCCCGCCTACCCTCCCGGCTAACTCCTCCCAGCTGACCCTCCCACGCTCCGCCCCCTCCACTATCCATTTAAACCGATGTCCCAACGTGCAGCGTCCACGCGCCACGGCCGCGCCGAAGGTGCGCCAAAGGTAAGCCCACTACGCCCGTCCGCGCCTGGACCGCGCCCAGCGCCAGACCCCCTGGTCCACGCAATGCCCAGCCCACCCGCATTACATACGACTCAGCCACCCTCCTAGCACTTAATCCTGGCCGACTCCCCAACTGCGCCCAAGCCTCACCTGGACACACCCATGGACCCTTCACATGCATCTCCTGCAAGTTTGACGGCACAAAAACCAATTCCGCATCCACTAACACCAAACATAGATCTGACGCCAACCACCTTAAATGCATCCTACTCAACACCCGATCGGTCCACAGCCACGCCATCAACCTTTGGAATCTACTAGACACCATCTCTCCAGACGTCGCCTTCCTAACAGAAACATGGATGAACGCCTCTTCGGCCCCAGACATCACCATAGCCATCCCGGAAGGCTACAAGATCATCCGAAAAGATCGCCCCAAACAAACAGGAGGAGGCATGGCCATCGTCCATAAGAACTCCATCCGCATCTCAACCAGCTCAGACGACAACCTCTCTAGCGCCGAACACCTTCACTTCCAGATCCACACCGACCCCAAGACCACACTCAGAGGCACACTCCTATACAGGCCACCAGGACCCCGTGCACAATTCACTGAAGACATCACTGACTTTATCACCCAACACGCCCTCTCCTCCGAGGACTACATCCTATTGGGAGACCTCAATTTTCACCTGGAAAAGAACAACAACAACAACACCACCACCCTTATGGACAATCTCGCCAACCTAGGACTCAAACAACTTGTTAATACCCCCACACACCGCGCAGGACACACTCTCGACCCTATCTTCACCTCCAGCAAACATATTTCCTTCAGCCACACCACAGTTCTCCAATGGACGGACCACAGGAGAAGTGTGGCTCAGGGGTTAGAGGCGGCAGACCCGGAAGCTGAGATCGGTCCTGGACCAGGGTTCAATTCCCCGCCTCGGCGGGTCTTGGGCTAAAAATTCCACGGACTCGATAATTCTCGCTCCGGTGCCTTCTCGACTCACGGGTTCACACTCTGCGACTCTGGGCAATAGCTTGCTTAATCTCCACAACGGCCCCTCGCGGCGGGATGCCTGACTTTCACCTTGTGGATACCCGCTGGGGCTATTACACAGGGGAATATCAGGACGGGTTCCCTAAGCAAGCGCCGGGACACCCACTGCGGGTAGCTGTGCGCTATATAAGCTCAACTACATTTACATTTACATACACAGCTGCGTTCACTTTGTCTACAAAAAGACCACATCCCACAACCATCCTCAACCTACTCTGCAAAGAAATTGGAACAAAATCACCATCGACCAGGTCTCCACATCGTTTCTTCAAAACCCCCCTGCCCACTCATCGAACCCCAACCAAGCAGCCATCAACCTCACACAATGGCTAACCGACACTGCCGACAACCTAGCACCTTTGAAAAAACGTCAAATCAAATTAGGCAGCAAAAACGCCCCCTGGTTCAACGATGATCTTAAGAAATCCAAGAAACTCTGTCGCTCCCTTGAGAAGATCTGGAAAAAAGACCCAAACACCAACACCAGGGACGCCTTCAAAAACGCCTCCCGCATACACCACCAATTGATCCGGACTGCCAAGAAAACCGCATTCAAAGACCGACTAGACAAAAACGCCCACAACAGCAAGGAACTATTCAACATCGTCAAAGAGTTTACCAACCCTATTGCCAACTCCAACGACATCACCCCCTCTCAAACCCTCTGCGACTCACTAGCTTCGTTCTTCCACGACAAAATCGCAGACATCCACAACAGCTTCAACAACCAACCCGAAGACCAACCCACCAAACCCTCTGCCGTACCTTCACCCCCCTTGAACATCCTTAATGACTGGAACCCAATCTCCACTGAGGACACCATTCGCCTGATGAACTCCATCCATTCAGGATCCCCCTCAGACCCTTGCCCTCACCACATCTTCAACAAAGCAGACTCCATCATAGCACCACACCTCCGAGACGTCATCAACTGCTCCCTCAAATCCGGCACCTTCCCAGAAAGCTGGAAACACGCCGAACTCAGCGCCCTTCTGAAAAAACCCACAGCTGACCCCACCGAACTCAAAAACTACCGCCCCATCTCGCTCCTCCCATTCCCGGCCAAAGTCATCGAGAAAGCTGTCAACAACCAGCTCGCCGCCTTCCTCGAAGCCAACAAATCCCTCAACTCCTCACAGTCCGGCTTCCGAGCCAAACACAGTACTGAGACCGCACTCATCGCAGCAACAGACGACATCCGAACTCTACTGGACAATGGAGACACAGTCGCCCTCATCCTCCTCGACCTCTCCGCAGCCTTCGACACAGTCTGTCATAACACCCTGTTACAACGACTTAGAAACATCGGAATCCAAGGAAAAGCACTGGAATGGATCACTTCTTTCCTTGCCGGAAGAACTCAGAGAGTACGCCTCCCACCATTCAAGTCAGAGGCCACTGAAGTCATCTGCGGCGTGCC
Organism: Lissotriton vulgaris; assembly: GCF_964263255.1. Taxonomy (NCBI): domain Eukaryota; kingdom Metazoa; phylum Chordata; class Amphibia; order Caudata; family Salamandridae; genus Lissotriton; species Lissotriton vulgaris. The sequence goes on from NC_141698.1 coordinate 610,383,951, forward strand.
ACAAGGATCTTCACTCAGCCCCACCCTTTTCAACGTATACATGAGCCCCCTCGCGACCATCGCACGCCAACACAACCTCAACATCATCTCCTACGCTGATGACACTCAACTGATCCTCTCACTCACCAAAGACCCAAACATCGTCAAAACCAACCTACATGAAGGAATGAAAGAGGTAGCCGAATGGATGAAGCATAGCCGTCTGAAACTGAATTCAGACAAAACAGAAGTCTTTATCTTAGGGACCTCCCCCTCCGCCTGGGACGACTCTTGGTGGCCAGGAGCCCTTGGAAAAGCACCCATCCCAACGGATCACGCACGGAACCTAGGCGTCATCCTGGATTCCTCACTCTCGATGAACAGACAAGTCAACGCCGTCTCCTCATCTTGCTTCAACATTCTTCGCATGCTCAAAAAAACATTTTGCTGGATCCCCACCGAAACTAGAAAAACGGTCACCCACGCACTGGTTACAAGCCGCCTTGACTACGGAAACACCCTTTACGCCGGTACCACCGCAAAACTTCAGAAAAAACTCCAACGCATCCAAAACGCATCAGCCAGACTCATATTAGACATCCCGCGTAAAGAACACGTTTCTGGTCACCTGAAAAACCTCCACTGGCTCCCCGTCAATAAGAGAATAACTTTCCGCCTCCTCACCCACGCACACAAAGCTCTCTACGAACTTGGACCCGAATGCCTCAATTCACGTCTTTCCTTCTACACCCCCTCCCGCCAGCTGCGCTCTTCCAACCAAGCCCTCGCTACTGTTCCCCGCGTCAACAAAACCACCATGGGAGGAAGATCATTCTCCTACCTAGCGGCCAAAACCTGGAACTCACTTCCCATGCACCTTCGCCTCACTCAAAACCACCTAGCATTCAGAAAGCAGCTTAAAACCTGGATATTCGAGAAGTAATTCCCCACCCCTCCTCAAGCGCCTTGAGACCCTCTGGGTATGTAGCGCGCTATATAAATTTATTGACTTGACTTGACTTGACTTAATGAGAGTCTTCAGAGAGTTCTCAGTACTCAGATACCAGCACAAACCTCGCCAGGACATCTTCTAGCTTGGAGTCCATTTATAGAATCTTGAGGTGCCTGCCACGGGGTGGATGTAGGAAGGGAGGAACGACACCTCCCATTTCTCCCTGGGAGCTTGTGTTTATAGCAGTGACATGAGCTCACTTTGAGAAATGGAAGTATGCGACCGAACAGTGTTCAGTCCATTGTGACTAGCTGGGCAGTGCGTCTGCCCGACATCGTAATCAGGCCCTAAGTCTAGCATTACTGGATGACATCTTAGTACACATAATTACTACATGGCCAGTTCTCATGCTGGACAATCTTCACACAGTGATCAGTAGAGATAGGACACCGGATGTCCACCATAGGACAGAGAAAATGTTTTCAAAAGAGGTCCAGATTCCAGAGTTCTTTTGAGGAACACCTCCCATAGGTCATGCGAGGCTCTCGACAGTCTGGCTTGAAGCAAGAAGTGTTCTGTGTGGATCCCCATCTGTGAGCACACCCTGTACCAAAAGTTTATCTGCAATCCCCTGACACTCCAGAGTGTCCGGGAAACGCTGATCCAAGAAGTATAGGGTGACATTATGGTGAGATGTGTCATTATCCTTTACAAAGAAAACAAGAGTCTGTCTGCTCGGAAGAGGACTGCCTGCTGGTAAATTGATTTCCTAAACTGTGCTCCTTTCTGTAGCAAAGGGAGTGGGAAAAAAGTGAGTGGGGGAAACGGAGCTGCTGACCAGGGCAGTGAGCAAAATAACAACAATACTGGCATTTGTAAAGCGCACAGCTACCTCCGGAGAGGTGTCCCGGTGCTGTGGGCCCTCGTAAAGATTAAGGGAGCTACTGCCCTGAGTCACATGATGCTGGGCTAACCTGCGGCTGGAGTCGGGGATCGAACCGTGAGCCCCGTGGTCTGAAGTCAAGCACCCTGACCGCTGCACCACAGCCCTTCACAGTCCATGACGGCTTAATATCTCCTATTGGTGTCATTGGCTAGAACATGGCGCCACCTACACAAGAGAGCCTGGGTTGGCCTGGGATCCCAGACATCCGGGGCTACTTGAATAGAATTGCCAGCCCTGTGAATGGGACTGGCTGTTGTACACAAGGACAGAATAGGAGTGACCACAAACAATTCTGGAGACTAGATCACAGAGACTGTCTATGCATGCAGAAGAAGCCTGAAAGGAAGGATCAAAGCGTCCACAAATCAGCTGTGGTGTTCAGGGGTCACAAGGTAGGTGCCTATAATACCTCTTTTATGGTATGTTTTCTGCACCCATGGCAAACATGCTAGACTCATTGGCACTGAAATCTGATTACGCCTAAGGGTGTCCCTGTCCCATTCTACCCTGATTTGATTTGATTTATGGTTTTGTAAAGCTCGCGTATGCCCGTGGGCGTCTTGGCGCTGGAGGTACAGAAAGACTAGTGCGGCAGTGAGAGGACCAGCTAACCGGAAGAGAACAGCCGTGTTTTTACCCATTTCCTGAAAGAAAACAGGGAGGTGCTGTTTTTGATTGCAAATGGGAGCCGGTTCCGGTCTGGCACTCTCTGTGAAGGTACATAGTGTTGCTGTTTCCAGAAGTTTGATAACATATTTGAATACACATGCCCAGTTCTCTATATTTTCAGCCACATGTAAAAAATATCTTAGTACAGTGGAGGGCTCGCTCTTTATGCTTTACCTTAAGTGTGATGATCAATGTTTTAAATGCTAAAATACCAAAAAGCACAGCTTGATTTGTACTCTATAAAACTAATTGCAATGTGAGGTCTTGAAATAATAGTTCTCGTATAACTGTTTTGTAATGCATTGTTAGACCTGGCACCATTGGAGTGGGTCTCCCTTCCATTTTTCGCTTTTGTATCCTCTGTGTTGGCTGGTGTTAGATGCTCAGGGTGCTGTGCCACTGCCATTCAGTGCCACAGCGCGAATTCTCCCTATTGTAAATTGACTATATGAATTGGTATAATCCTAATTGACCCAAGGAAAATGCTAGGAAAGTCAAATTTAGTATGCCTGAGCTCCAAACATGAAAGTGCATCTTTTAGTGACCATTATTTTTATATTCTGTGTTTAAAACTAAAACTTTTGGTAAGTAGGTATTTTCTGGCCTAAGCCTTCCCATGTGCTCTGCTGTTATGTGTATTGGCTGTCTGGTTTTGGAGGGTACAGGGCAGACTGAGACCGACCTGGATTGAATGGAGAGCTCTGAAGTTGGAGTATGGGGAGGGGTGACCCTTTGATCTGAGCAGAGCTGCACCTGGCAAGGTGAATGATGGCTCCACCTCCCACTGTGCGGCTGAAGGCTGCCCCCTCTCCCTGAAAGGGAGGATGCAGCCTCGTAAATAAAGTGATCCATGACGACACCAAACTGGTTCTGGCTGGGTTCAGTGATTTGTGACTTTTCTGAGAACAAAGACTTTTGGGGTATAAAGATCTGTGCTAAAACCCCTGCAGGGTGTGTTACTTCGGGATGTCAAGATGAACCTCTATCCTTGTAACTAGAGGGAAAGGACTCTGAAATGTTCATCCTTCTTGCTGAAGCAACTACCCAAGGGCCTGATTTGAGCTTGCCTTCTGCCGAAATCTCAGGGAAATTAGACTTCACGCATCAGCCGTCCGGATTCCTATTTGAGGGGGATTCTACTCGCAGGTGAGGCCTCTATTGAGAATTCCAGAGCCTCTGGTTCTACTTCAGGGAACGCGGGATGAAAGTCATTGCATCGCTATTGTGGGCCACCGCACTTGAGGAGTTATTGCTGCTGAGAGCCCGCATTTGCCTGTGTTACCAAAGTCATCGTGATCACTATTGTGGGCTGCCGCAGCTGAGGAGCTATTGCTGCTGAGAGCCCTCATTTGCCTGTGTTACCAAAGTCATTGTGATCACTATTGTGGGCCGCCGCAGCTGAGGAGCTGTTGCTGCTGAGAGCCCGCATTTGCCTGTGTTACCAAAGTCATTGTGATTGCTATTGTGGGCTGCTGCAGATGAGGAGCTGTTGCCGCTGAGAGCCCCCATTTGCCTGGGTTACCAAAGTCATCGTGATCGCTACTGTGGGCCGCTGCAGCTGAGGAGCTTTGCCGCTGATTGCCCGCATTTGCTGTCCTACGAGAATCACTGCTATCATCATTGTGGGCCGTGGCAGCTAAGGAGCTGTGCCGCTAAGTGCCCGCATTTGCTGTCCTACGAGAATCACCACTATCACTATTGTGGGCCGCTGCGGAGCAGTGCCGCTGAGTGCCCGTATTTGCCGTCCTATGAGAATCATCGCAATCCCTATTGTGGGCGGCTGCAGCTGAGGAGCTGTGCCACTGAGTGCCCGCATTTGCCGTCCTACGAGAATCATCACAATCGCTATTGTGGGCCGCTGCAGCTAAGGAGCTGTGCCGCTGAGTGCCCACACTAGTCACCACCTCGAGGATCTTGTGTTCACCTGCTTGTGCCGCTGGGTGCCTGCCTTTAAGTACGGTCCCAGGATTATCGTGAGTGCAAGCCGCGGAACGCTGCAGGTGGGAGCTGTGGCTGATGCGAGTCCGCCTGTCATCACCGTGGCTTCCTTGCGAGGCTGCGTGCCGTGCCCCTTTAAATCTCAGGTACATTGTGCATCGACGGGTCGCGTGGACCCCGGCCTCGAACTAAGTTCTTTTCACGCGCTTTTTGAGTCCTCTATTTCTTTTGAAGTGAATCTGTAATTATATGGATTGTGGTTTCTTGATCGCTTTTGAGCCTTGTGTTAAGCCTATATAAAGATACTTATTTTTCTATAGCTACTTGTGTGGTGCCCCTTTGTAGTGTCTTCACTGTGTTTTTGTGTATGGTAATAAATGCTTCACACACTGCCTCTGAGATAGGCCTGTCTGCTCGTGCTACGTTACCAGAGGTTTGAGCAGGGTTTATCAAAGGGTGTAGCCCCCTTACTCTGACTTAGGAAGAAGAATCCCTATTTGGACCTTGGCCCCAGCTGCTGTCAACTAGAGATCCCATTTCTAAACTGCATCAAATGTGAAGCTGAGTTATTATAAACAATAGAAAAGGGAGTCAGTTTAATTGACAAGGCTAGAGGATTAAGCAGGTATAGGCCTTTGCTATCATAGCGTAAGAACAGGGGAGAGGGGCATCTACTTGTGATTGATCACACCTAGCCCAATTAATAAAAGAATTTGCAAAACTAAATTTAAATTAGTGGTGCAAATGTTCTCAGTTACGATCAAATGTCAACCATAACCACAAATTTAGGAATAGTGTTGGTTCTTCAGAGTCACTACCTGTAAAAGTAGGCCAGCATCCACAAACTACTAAGGTTGTGGGTATTTATGTAGCCCTTAAACATAGTTTTGCATCCTGAAACACTTTTGAGTAAAGGCAGGACTAAAAAAGGTTTGAGGTTTGGGAATGAGCTAGAAACATCCCCAAATTTAATAGGTGTGTAGCAGAAAGATTTTTTACCACAGAAAAAACATCTTTGTCTGTGAAAAAACAAAAAAACGTTAAATGTCACACTGCACATTTGCATCACATTTTTTTAAGTTTGATTTATTGAGAAATAAAGGGAAAGGGAAGGGAAGGGGAAGGAAAGAGAAGAATTACAATAAGCAGGTGGTAGAAGTAAACATTAAAGTAAATTTTGAATGAAGAAATTTGAGTTTGCAAATGTTAAGGACAGGGATACTCCTGGAAATCGATGACTGGCATTGTTTTACAGACATATAGCCATACATTTGTCTTTAATATATAGGTGATACTACAGGAGCAATTTATTTGACTTGCCCTGGTGGTTTTGAATGACAGCGGATCAGCAAAAATAGGAGTGATGGAAATACAGCAGCAGCAGAAGAAAGTTAGTGATCAGTTTGAGCATTTGGACAAAATATCAACTTTTAAATATCAATTTGCAGGAATATCGGACAAAATATTGTGATGGAGGAATATCCTCAAGAATATTGATTTCGCAGGTAAGCAATATTGCTGTCAAGAATATTGTTGTTTTAATATTGTTTCCAATAATATAGTTGTAAATAAATGTTTAATTATGTTTATGTGTTTTAGTTTACATATTAACTATATGTGTTATTATTCTTTATATAATTGTTAAGAATATTTTTAAATATAGTTTGTAATTTATAATTGTTAATGTGATTGCTAATAGTAATTTATAGTGTTGTACTGTGTTGCTAGATTTGTAGGGGTGTAGTTTGGAAAGCTACTTGAGTATAATTATCACAATTCATTATTACCTTACCATTAATTATTTAATTGATTAATAATTGTGTTAATTGCATAACAATTGTTTAAAGTTATATATTAGGTGCAGGCTGCTTGGTTTGTAGGGGTATAGGTTGATTAAGTAATAATAATTACCAATTATTTATTATTTTATTATTAAGTTAGTAAGTAATTAAAATGTGTAATAATATTTTTTGAATTATACATATGTGCATGCAGCTGGGTTTGTTAGGGGTATGGGTTGGGAACTTAATAATTAAATCTTTAATTACCAATTAATTATTAATTACATAATAATTATGTAATTGATAATTAATCATCTAATTTGTATAACAATTATATTTTTTGTTATATATTAGGTATGTGCTGTTGGATTTGTATGGGTATAGGGTGAGAAGTCAATTAAGTTATAATGAATTAACAATTAATTAACAATTAATTCATAAATATTTACCTGATTATTAATTTGGTAAATTGTGTAAGAATTATTTTATTGAAGTTATATATTAGATGCAGGCTGTTGGGTTTGTAATATATATACACACATATATATACATGCATATATACATGTATGCATATATATACACACATTTATATAAGATATATAATAAATATATATATATATATATTACCTACTGGCGGTCGCCAGTAGGTAGTTATAGTTAGGATTTTTTTCAATGTTAAATCTCAAAATTCTATTTGGAATAACTTTGGCGCCGGTTGACGAATCTGCCTGAAAATTTCCTGAAAATGGCCTCGCGGGGTTCGGGTCCTTCCCTGAAAGTTTGGGGGGGATACGTTAAGCGGGGGCCGAGATAAAAGGGGGGTCCCAAAACGCGTTTTCCCCATGTTAATTTCCATAGGGCGGTCGATTTCACTTTTAGCCCGAACGGCTGAATAGATTTCCACGAAACTTGGCAAAATTGTAGGGACTGGTAGCCCGATGTGCCTTTGCTATGTCTCAAGATATGTGCTCCAGTGGATTTTGAGTAATTTAGGTTCAAAAAAATATATATATCTATAGGCGCTCTCCCGTGCGCGCACCGGAGTGCGCTCCAGGCGCGACACGCGACTTGCGCGCAGGAAGCTGATTGGCTCTCAGTTGTCTGTAAACATTCTAAACAGTCCGGAGCGGCCGCCATCTTGTGTCTCGGTAAAATCGAGACACAAGGGGTTTGAAAAAAAAAGGGGCAAATGACCATAAGGGGGAAGAGTAGACCCCCTCTGACCCCCTAGGTTTGATGTAGGGACTAAAATAGGGTCCTGCAGGGCATTAAAAAAAAAATTCGTTTTGCGCGGGGGAAGCGCATGGTACGCGCACCGGCGAAGCACGGGGAAAATCCAGGACCATATTTATGAAGGCCTTGCGCTGTTAGTTTTGCGCTTCTTGTGCGTCAATTTTTGTGACGCACCAGCGGTGTAAAAAAATGCGCATTGTTATGCAATATTTAAAAAGTGACGCATCTATCTAGATGCGTCACTTTTTAAATATAGTGCAACGAGGTACATTTTATTACACTGCTGGTGTTATGCGTCACTTTTCTGTGCGCACTCCTTATGACATTCCAGATGTGTCATATTTAATGTATGACGAATCATGTTGCAAGGAGTTACAGATACGTCAGTATTTCTGACATATCTGTAAACATAAAAGTGATGCGAGGCAGGTGCAAGATTTTGACGCAACAGCATCATAAAAGTGACGCAGAGAAATCTTATAGATTTCAGTACGTCGTTATTACCAAGCTTTTTGCGGGGGAATGCCCCCTTTGCATACATTATACCTGACGCAGATATAATGTGGCGCAGAGTTTTAAAAAGTGACCCATGTACCTAGATGCGTCACTTTTTAAAAATAGCGTCAGGTATAATGCATGCAGAGGGGGTGTTCTCCCGCAAAAAGCTTTGTAATAGCGACGCAGTGAAATCTTTGAGATTTCACTGCGTCAGTTTTAGGATGCTGTTGCGTCAAAATCTTGTGCCTGCTTTACAGCAGGTATTAGACTGAGGCAAGACCTTTCACATGCTGCTTTCCACATTTGAAAGGACACATTACTGGAGTTGCGTCACTTTTGTGACGCACTCCAGCAATGCGTTACTTGGAATGTCATAAGGAGTGCGCACAGAAAAGTGACGCATCGCACCAGTAGTGTAAAAAAATGTGCCTCGTTGCGTTATATTTAAAAAGTGAGGTATCTAGGTAGATGGGTCACTTTTTAAAATCAAGCGCCACATTATATCTGCGTGAGGTATAATGCATGCAGAGGGGGTGTTCCCCGACTAAAAGCTTTGTAATAGCGACGCAGTGAAATGTTTGAGATTTCACTGCGTCACTTTTAGGATGCTGTTGCATCCTTTAAATATAGTGCAACGAGGCACATTTTATTACACTGCTGGTGTGATGCGTCACTTTTCTGTCCACAGTCCTTATGACATTCCAGATGTGTCATATTTAATGTATGACGAATCATGTTGCAAGGAGTTACAGATACGTCAGTATTTCTGACATATCTGTAAACATAAAAGTGATGCGAGGCCGGCGCAAGATTTTGACGCAACAGCATCCTAAAAGTGACGCAGAGAAATCTCATAGATTTCAGTACGTCGTTATTACCAAGCTTTTTGCGAGGGATTGCCCCCTCTGCATACATTATACCTGATGCAGATACAATATGGCGCAGAGTTTTAAAAAGTGACCCATGTACCTAGATGCGTCACTTTTTAAAAAATAGTGTCAGGTATAATGCATGCAGAGGGGGTGTTCCTTGCAAAAAGCTTGGTAATAATGACGCAGTGCGTCACTTTTAGGATGCAGTTGCGCCAAAATCTTGCGCCTGCTTCACAGCAAACCTTTCACATGGTGCTTTTTCCATGTGAAAGGACACATTACTGGAGTTGCGTCACTTTTGTGACGCACTCCTGCAATGCGTTACTTTTGTGTTTACAGATATGTCAGAAATACTGACATATCTGTAACTCCTTGCGAATTGATTAGTCATATATTAAATATGACATATCTGGAATGTCATAAGGAGTGCGTCCAGAAAAGTGACGCATCGCTGTTTTCACGTAGCGATGCGTCACTTTTCAGAAATGAGGCCTCCAGTTTATTCACTGTGTCATAACTTTCTTTTCTAACACTCACCTTCTTTCATTCCTCCTACTTCACTTCCTTTCACCTCTCATACCTTTCTGTTCTTTCTTACTCATTCTCCTTTCAATTATCAATGCACTATATTTCACTTACTCTTCATTTTTTAAGATTATAGCTCTTTGATGAGAATTGGAGGTAGTTCTGAAAAGAACTTTTGGTTTTCTTCTTTTAACTGAACAGGAACAAAAACAGGGAATAGAAACTGCTCAACAGGAGCAAAAAGAAAAGAAAAAAATTAGGGGTGGGAAGGGCAGTGATGGTTCTCCAATGCCCGAACCATGAGCAGGACACTTTGCTCCCCATAGGTGAGGAGTTGATTGCAGTATCTGCATCTGACGACCCCATGGTTAAATGCAGGTTGAATGTTTGCTACCTGCCCCTGTGATTGTTCTCTTCCAGAAGAAGTTGCTCCTCCTGTTGATGTAGAGGCCCCATCTCTGGGAACCTCTTGTGCCAGAGCCCTGACACTTTCCCGGGCAAAATTCTGGGGGTGCCTCCTCTCCACATGGCGAATCATGGTGAAGTTGCCAAAAGAGTATTTTTTTGGGGGGTTACCCCGTGACAGGACCTGTTTGCAGATCCTGCACTCTACTTTTGGTGCATTCACCTTCTTCTGGTCTGCTGGAAACTTTAAAAATTTCCAGATGAAATGTTCTTTGACCTTCGGCTGAGGAGGCTCTTCATCAATGAAATCATTGGAGTCATCTTCACTGCTGGATGGTCTGGCAGCCATGATGAATCCAGGAATATGGAGCAGCAAAAAAGGCAGGTCTTTCAGTCACAAAAGTGAAAGAAGAAGTGAAGGAAATGGGTGGGGATTTCATTCATTGTAAAAAAAAACTGTTAGCAACCAATGAAAAGTGTTATTTTAGGGTCACATGACCCGACGCGTTTACGCTGCGCGCTCCGGAGCACTTCCGGTGCGTTTACGCAGCGCGATCGTAGGCGCTTCCGGGGCGCAAACGTGGCGCGATCGTAGGCGCTTTTGCGTGCGTTTAGGCGCCGCGCACGTAGGCGCTTCCGAGGGCACTTACGTTGCGCGCCGAAGTGACGTCATCAATCTTTTATAGAAATGCATAATCATTTTCCATATTAAAAAAAACAAATTTTATTTGTATGGTACGAAATGTTTTGCATTATTATTAACTTTTCATTCATATTTTTTTTTCACGAACGACAGTTGCGCTCTGGGTGCGCTTTCAGATGAGCTCTCGGAGAAGCTTACAGGAGAGCTTAGCTGAAAGCTTCCCGGAGCGCGCACCCAGAGCGCAAAAGAAAAAAATTATATAAAAAAAATGAATACTTAAAAAAAACCAGCAAATTGTAAAAAAAAAAAAAGGTTAGAAACTCGATATACAAAGGAATTAGCATTTAAAAAACCTATGAAATTCACTGAAAAAACCATAGGTTTCACACCAGTTATAGTTAGGAATTAGCATTTAAAAAACCTATGAAATTCACTGAAAAAACCATAGGTTTCACACCAGTTATAGTTAGGAATTAGCATTTAAAAAACCTATTAAATTCACTGAAAAAAACATAGGTTTCACACCAGTTATAGTTAGCTGGAAATTTTACTGATATAAAACCATTGAAATTCCCACGTTATAGTTAGATGGACTCACTATAACTTGCGCGTGCAATGCACTGCTGATGATGTCTTATTAAGCCAGTTAACCAATCAATTTTTAAAAACCATCCATTTAGACACTTATTTAAACATTTATTCTTCCATCAACTTTTACATATACATATATAAAATATATTTATTTTTCAGAAAGACACACATTCACTGGATGGTGTCATCAGTGATGTCATGAGTGATGTCACTCACCATGTCATGAGTGATGTAATATGTGATGTCATCAGCAGTGCATTGCACGCGCAAGTTATAGTGAGTCCATCTAACTATAACGTGGGAATTTCAATGGTTTTATATCAGTAAAATTTCCAGCTAACTGGTGTGAAACCTATGGTTTTTTCAGTGAATTTAATAGGTTTTTTAAATGCTAATTCCTAACTATAACTGGTGTGAAACCTATGGTTTTTTCAGTGAATATATATATATATATATATATATACATACATAAATATATATTTATATATCAGACAGGGGACAGGCAGGGGTTTTGATCCTGCTTGACCTGTCTGCCGCCTTCGACACGGTGAACCATGATATTTTGCTGGGCAGGCTGAGAGAGGTTGGAGTTGTGGGGAGTGCTCTACGATGGTTTGAGTCCTTCCTTCAAGGCAGGGAACAGGCTGTTTCCCTTCCGCCCTTTCAATCTGCCTTCTCCAACGTCTCGCATGGCGTTCCACAGAGCTCAGCGGTTAGCCCAGTTCTCTTTAACATCTATATGAAGCCCTTAATAGCGGTCATCAAACATTTTAAGATCGAAATTGTCAACTACGCTGATGACACACAGCTGATTCTGTCCTTGGAGGGGAATGATCATACCTCCTTGTAGGAATTCCACAGCTGCATGCGAGCCACTGCAGAATGGCTGGAAGCCAATTCGCTGCAATTTAACTCGGGGAAGACCGAGGTGCTCTATTGCCCTAGGCCTAGGATAAGTTCCTCCTTACCTGACAACTTTTGGCCGAAGGACTTTACCTCATTGGTCCAGCCGGTGAAGGTAGTTCGGAACCTGGGGGTCATGTTCAACAGTGATCTCTCCTTGGAGGCGCAGGTCTCTAAGGTGGTAGCTAGTTGTATGGCTATTATTCGCCCTCTGAGAAAAATCTTGCCCCTGTTACCGCCCACTGCACGGTTAGAGGTGGTACGTTGCACTGTGCTAAGCAGGTTAGATTACTGCAACGCCCTGCTGCTGGAGTCCCCGAGCTACCTCATGAATAGGCTTCAGAGGCTCCAGTCCGCAGCTGCCAAACTGGCCTTAGGTTGGCCTCCGAGATCCTCTTCTGCTACGGCCTTGGCTCAGCTACATTGGCTCCCAGTGAGGGAGAGGGTGACCTTTAAGTCCTTATGTCTGACCTTCAAAGCCATTCATGGGCTGGGCCCGGTCTGCCTTCAAAGGATGTTTTTTTGGTATGTACCGGCTCGTTGGTTGCGCTCCTCCCTGGCCAGGGTGGTGGCTGTACCTAGGTTTAAAAGATCTAGAGCTGGAGGCAGATCATTTAGTGTGGCTGCGGCCAAGCTTTGGAATTCTCTGCCCTTGGAACTTAGGCAGATTGATTGCCTTCCTGCTTTTAGGCAGCAGCTAAAAACGTAGCTTTTTCCACGCTTGCCGTAACCTTCCGTTGCCTCCAACTGCCCTTCCTTTCTGCTTTTGTCACTGCCAGCGCCAGGATGCCTCTTGAGGTGATAGCGCGCTTTACAAGTGCAATAAATAAATAAATAAATAAATCATTGCAGGAGAGCCCCACGAAGACAAGCCACAAGAAGTTGCAGATCACTCGTTTTATTTCATTTCACCGCTTGCCAGCAGACGGTAAGGTGGGTACAGGTCTCAAAAGTTCTTGAAATAGCCAGACACGTTTCAGGATACACATAATCCTTTCTTCAGTGGCTTCGAGCAAAGGGATGAAAGCACTCTTACTTCCTGCACCTTATTAATGTTCCAATTATCGACCTCAGTGGGTGGGGCTTCTGTGCAAAGCCTCCTGGTCATTGTAGTGCGGAGTCTTGTTCCCCTAGTGGGGGAGGCTTTCAGTTCCAATTTGTATTCTGCTAAAACGTATTTTCCAAGTGGAGTAGAGAAACTGTACCTCCTGCCATCTACCCCGCTTTGTAGATAATTGGAACATTAATAAGGTGCAGGAAGTAAGAGTGCTTTCATCCCTTTGCTTGAAGCCACTGAGGAAAGGATTGTGTGTATCCTGAAACGCGTCTGGCTATTTCAAGGTGCCCCTTCCTTCACAAAAGCAATCTCCCCATGGCGCATGCATCCTTGCACCATGGTGCAAGGGTCCCTGCGCCGGCGCATGGCTGCTGTTTCTGCGCCAGCGCTGGGGAGAGCACAGGAATGAGACATCTTTGTAGATATGTTGCATTCCTGTGCTCTGAAAGCGCCGCAGCTTGGCGCAGCCACTGGGCTTGCGGTGCCACGCTGCAGCACTTTTTTGTAGACCTGCCCCTCAGTATTTTGTTTACATAATATATAAAAACTTGTTACGTTGAAGTATGTCATGCTATATTTTAATATATTATACAGTTGTTATTTTGATATCTTAAAATGTTTATACATTAGTGTGTGATGTATTGTATTACTTTTCTTCGGCAATTGCCCCCTTCAGACCAAAAGCCTCTTCGTGCTTTGATAGTTGCAAGTGTGCATCATCTGAGTTTCTCCCTTAATCACACTTTCTTCATAAATAGATGTAAGTTTGGAGATCTTACGTACATTGGTGGATTCTCAATAGCATGGAGAAACGCATATGGTATCCGTTTGCCCATTTTCTCTATAGTGCAGGGATTCAATTCTGTCCCCACACAAGAACCCACAATCAACAAATGTAAGAAATTTGATTTCTTGAAATTGAAGAGTCCTGAAGGAATACATAGGTGGGGTTCCCTTTGAACTACATGTACTCTTAAGATGGTATGTGTTTATCTTGGATTAATTTCCAAGGGGTACAAAAATCTGCAGGTAATTTAATGGAGAAAGAAAAAATAAAGTAAAAAAAAACTTTGAGATAATACATAAGCATTAGGGGTTAGCTGTTAGAAAGTATGGATCTTTAATTTTAATTTTCCTAAAAGCAGAGAACAATTTAAGGCAGTCTCGGGGTTCGCCCCCGTTAATTAATAAAATATATAGTTACACAGAGGAATTAATATGTAGGTTTACAAATACATAAACATTATATATAATGCAGTTAGAAAATGTTTGCAGATGGAGCAGCACTGCCATCTAGCGACTAATAGAAAAAAGAAATTCAGAGGTTTATATTACCATTCATACCTTAGTTAATGCATGAACAATTAAATATGGACCCGGAAATAATATATTTAAAATTAATCTTCCGTTTTTAGCACTGAAGTAGTTAAAAGCCCCAAGGTAGACATATGCAATTGGTCCTCCATCAGGGAAATACAAGAGAAATATGTTTTAGGGATTATACAGAAATTAGAAAACCTTCAATCACGATAAATTAGGCTTTCTTCCCCACAATTACATTTTTTTTTTTTTGGTAGTGCAGATTTTCAAACTTGTTGTGCTTTTTATGGTCCTATGAGATTCCTGAGATGATATGTTTCATCAATGGACCGTTACACCAAGTCAACATTTCAGCTCAAGTTTATTTTTAGGCTGAGCCTTCCAGACAGCAGTCTGGCTGCAAAATATGTATTGCCATAGATATGTGGGCTTACCAAACACATACAGAGGCTAACCATTGGTTAGCTTTCCTGTCACTTTCATTTGTCTGATTTGTGTTCATGTCTCATCTTGTCAATCACGTGATTGTCCCTCTCATGGAATATATCCTTTCTGCCATTTATTTTGATGGACTACCTTCTACGCTTTCAGTGCTGGCTTTTTGAGCAATGGATTTATTTATTTATTTATCCATTTGTAAAGCGCCTGGTTACACCTTCGGTGTGTCCCTGCGCTAGAGCAGACTCTCAGTAAGGTTGGCAGAAGCTATTGAAGAGTATCCGGAGGCAAACAGCAGCACTTGAGGATCACGATACTAGTTTGAAGGTGGAAACAGCAATGTCTTTAATCCTTTACGAAAAATACTTTCGCGAGGTTCAGTTCTTAGATCCACAGGCAGCGTATTCCAGACCTTGGCTGCGAGGTATCCAAAGGAGCGTACTCCCATCCTCGCTTTCTGTATTCTCGGCACAGTAACCAATGCCCTGTCTTTAGATCTTAGATTCCGTGCCGGTGTGTAAGTTGTTATCATAGACTGGAGATGGCGAGGACCTTTTTTACGCAGAATTCTGTGGCAGTAGCACATGGCTTTAAATGTGATCCTCTTCTCCACAGGCAGCCAGTGCGGGGTTGCCAGGGCCCTCGCAGCTGTTGCTCTTTTTGGGAGGTTCACAAATAAGCGAGCTGCCGCATTCTGGATCGACTGTAGCTTGGTCTGTCCTTTTTTAGATGCTCCCAGATAGAGAAAGTTACCATAGTTCATCTGGGAGGTGACCAAGGCATGTACAATTGTCTTCCTCGCAGTGATGGGTAAACGGTCAAGGAGTTTTCTTAGGACTTTCCGGGGCATATTTACAATTACTGGCGCATCCCTGCATATCAGCAGGGATGCGCCAGTAATTGTGCGCCATGCCTCCGCCACCCATGATGCACCGCATTTACAATGCGGCGCACCATGGGGCAAAAACGGTACAGATGCGTCACGCATCTGTGCCGTAAAGGTATCGCATTGCTGGAGTTGCGTCGCATGCGCGACGCAGCTCCAGCAATGCTCTGGGGGGCCCATTCTACTAATGCTGCGTCAAGCCTTATGCCTGCTTCAAGCAGGCGCAGGGTTTTGACGCAGCATGGGCCCAAAAGTGACTGAGTGAAATCTTGTAGATTTCACTCAGCCACTTTTAGGAGGTGTTCCTGTGCCAGAACACCCCCTCCCCTCCCCCCGCACCAGAACGCCTCCTTAAGGCGCAGGGCTTTACAACGTGACGCATCTCCCAGATGCATCACGTTATAAATAGCCCGGACCATGGCACATCTTTTGCGCCGCCGCTGCGTCACAAAAGTGACAAAACGGCGGCGCAAAAGAGGCGCAAGGGGTTTGTAAATATGCCCCTAAGAGTCCCTAAACATTTCCCCGCCACCTTCTGGATTTGGCTTTCAAACGTTAGTTTTGAATTGAACCAGACCCCAAGGTTCTTTACTTCTACTTTTGGGGCAGGTTTTTGTCCTAACGTCTCAGGCCACCATGCTGATGTCCATATCAAGGGGCTCTTTCCGACTATCAGCACCTCCATTTTGTTACCATTGAGTTTTAAGCAATGGTTGGATATCCATGCGGGTAGCTTCTCAAGACATAGAGAGAATTGGTGAGCTGTCCATTCTGGATTCTGAGACAAAGTGACAATCAGTTGTTTATCATCAGCGTATAATACAACAGTCGTGTTGTGTTTTTCCACTAACTCTGCAAGTGGGCCCATATAGACATTAAACAACGTGGGGCTCAGAGTTGAGCCCTGTGGGACCCCCTGCAGCAGGGGAATGCTCTTAGATGTATGGGGTGCTGTACAGCTTGAAAGCACTGTGATGAGAGAAAGGACGTCATCCAGCATAGAGGTGAGCCCCTGCCCTGCACTTCCATAATCTTTTAAGAAGAAGGCCATGTGATACAGTGTCAAATGCCGTGCTGACATCTCACAGGATCAGCACAGCAGTCTGCCCTGCATCTGCACATTTCCTTAGGGATTCCTTAGCAAGGAGTAGCGCTGACTCTGTGGAGTGGGCGGCTCTAAAACCAGATTGTGAGGGATGAAACAAGTACTTCAGGTTAATATGATTAACTAGGTGCTTGTTAGTTACTTTATCTGCGATTTTTGCAGAGTGGTAGTACCGAAATAGGGTGCAAATTTTCTAGCACTGAGTAGTCTATTAGTGATTTTTTCTGCAAGGGTCACACTATCGATTGTTTCCATTTCGGGGAATTTCCCCCAGATGAAAGGAACGAGCAATTATCTGTGAGACATAGGGCAGAATGACATTGCCTCCTTGCATTAAGATCTTAGGAAGGGCTGGGTCCAGGGGAGATCCTGATTTAATCACCCTGGCTATTAAAATTCTATTGTATTTATGGCTGAGCACTTCATAAAACCTCAGGGTCCTGCCTCACACTAAACGCATGCGTAAGGCAGTCACAGAAAAATAAAATGATTTTTTATTATCATTTTTATATTTCTGTGACTGACGAGTGGAGCCGCCCCTGCCACATTATTCTTGCCTGCTGCCTCTCCTCTCTCACCACGCTCTCTGTATTGTTTTTGTCTCTCCCGAGCTTCGGTGGTGCCTCCCCCTAACCACGCCCTGCTTCTCTAATGCTTCCCCTCCACAGCCCCGTGTTGCTCCCCCCACCCGCTCCCTCCTTCACTGTCACTTGTTGCTTCCCCTCCACAGTCCCTGCATTGCTTCCTCAGTCCACATCCTCCATGTTGTTAACTCATCTCCTGCGGTTCAAGAAAACGTCTTTGTACATGTTTTCTTTTATTTGCTAATCTAACTCGAACCGTCAAAGGAAAGGGGAAAAAATGGTTGCCCAGGCAGGCAGTGGCATCATACTCTATGTTTTCTCATTTGGCCATGCTGCACAGCATCAGGGATGCTATACAGCATGGCTGACAAAGCCAATAGGTCTCAAAGGTCACACCTATTGGCTTTAAAAATGCTTGTTAAACTATGCACCCTGTTTAGTGCCTTTTGGCACCCCAACTTTATCCACCACCTATATATGTGTGTCTAATAACCCACAATCAATAAGTCGAGAGGTATGCACTTTATCATTTGCCATAAACAATGTACACTGGAAGGGAGACAGAAGAGAACAGGGCCGTCACAAGGTGTTAGCAGCAGAGGCTTCTTTACCCCTGACCTTAATTTGTGCGGGCCTCGACTCTGACACAGATACATGTATATATTATTAAAGCAGGTCTGCGTTGATGATACATTCATAATGATTCAGGTATGCTGGCCGCCACTAGATAGCAACGCATACTGTCCCTGCCTCGAAATATGTCCAAGTACACTGTTTTCTCTTTGAATGACACCTTCATGCACTAGTGAGGAGCCCACTCCCTGCAAGGGCCCTGCATGACTTTGGCGATCCAGGCCCTACACAGGGCCGGCCTTAGGCATGTGCAAGCTGTGCACCTGCACAGGGCCGCCAAACCCCAGGGGCCGCCACGAGGAATCGGATACAATACATATTCGTGGGCGTGGCGGCCCCTGGCAGGGATTTGGCGGCCTCCGGCTTCCACTAACTTGCAAACACCTGACCCCCCCCCCCCCTTCACCCCCTCCCCTTCACTGGCCTTCGGCTCCGTACCTGTGTTCCTCGTTCCTGATTGGCAGTCAGTGGCTCCGGGGTGTTTCAATCTCACCAAGGGCGTCGCAGCTGACAGACGTCGGAAGCCGGGGATTAGAGTGATCTGCGAAGACTCAACCTCCTCATACTGCTACTAGACCGTAAGTGACCCCGGCCATCAGCACACAATGGCCCGGACTTGAAAGGGCCCCGCCGGCCTCTCCGGCTTTGCCCAGGGCCTGCTGCTGCCCAGGCCGGCTCCGGCCCCGCTAACGTGCGGCTGGGTTTGGGTTTTGGGGTACAGGGGTATTTTTAGGTTTTAGGGCAGGGGTTGGGTTTTGGGGTACAGGGGTGTTTTTAGGTTTTAGGGCAGGGTTTGGGTTTTGGGGTTGTGAGCTTTTCGAGGCTTTCGGCGCTCGCAGAGAAGGGCAAGAGGCGGGTCTTCGTTACAAGGGGTTTTATTGAAAGCAATAGGTGATCAGAACAAGTCCGTCTCACTACTGGCGTTCTCCGGGGAGACCGGCTTCTGGATCTTCTCCTTCTCCGGGGTTCTGGTTCGGTCGTCCTCCGATGGCCCGTCAGGCTCCGTCGGGCTAGGGCGTCTTCTGGCTCCGTCTTGAAGCGGGTCCCCTCGAGGGTAGCAGGAAGAAACAAACACAAAGGGAACTCGTGAGAGTACTATCCGGTAATCTACCGGCGGTCGGGGAAAAGGAGTGAGGGATTCCAACCACGCGTGCACCCATTACCCCAAATCACAGTGAAGGGTGTGTAAGGGAAGGGTTCGGTGCTTAAGGTGGGGGTAAACCGGGACCCAGTGCAGGCGTAGGTACAGCCGTACCTCCCTTACGTCCCACCCAGCCCCTGAGCCGGTTACGCACCTGTACGAGCCACGCACCTCCCCCGGGTGAGTGGCTGGGCGACTCGTGGGGTCGTTGGCCTCCGGGCGTCTCCCAATCCGGCAAGGCTCCTCGATCCCGTCCCGATGCTTCCTCCTTCACGTTCTCCAGGTTCACTCGGCGTTTCCTCTCCTCCTCGTCACTCCGGGTGTACAAGCACACCTGTGTGTTCCGGACGTCCTCTTTTGACTGCCTCCGGTCAGTCCATGACTCCGCCCACTCCGTATCTCCTGGGCAGTTAAAGGGCCAGTCGCTCTCCTCCTGCTGCACGGCAAAGTCCTCCCCCGAGCTGTGATAGTCGGACTGCTGTGGGATAGAAGAGGGGTTAGAGACAACAGCTTCTCGGTCTCTGGGCACATGGGTCCGTAGTTCGGATCCCGACCTGGACACGGGGCTTACGGTCACGGGTGCCCCGTTACAGACCTCCCCCCTAGGACGCTCACGATCGGGGAGCGGATGACGGGACAGAAAGTCGGCTCCCACGTTGTCAGACCCCTTCTCATGTTTCACAGTGAAGGTGTAAGGTTGGAGAGACAGGAACCAGCGCATTACACGCGCATTGTTGGATTTGTTCCTGGCCATCCAAAGGAGGGGGGCGTGATCAGTGAACAGGGTAAACGGATGACCTTCTAGATAGTACGTGAGCTTCTCCACCGCCCACTTTACTGCCAAACACTCCTTTTCAATTGTGGCATAGCGCAGTTCGCGCGGGAACAGCTTACGGCTGACATACAGTATGGGGTGTACCTTACCATCAGGACCCACCTGAGAGAGCACCGCCCCAATACCATATTCCGAAGCATCAGTATGTAATATGAAGGGCTTCCTGAAATCAGGGGAGGTGAGCACCGGGGCAGAAGTGATGATGCGCTTGAGGTCGGAAAAAGCAGCCAGCATGGCCTCAGTGGGATGCAAGGGGGTAGAGGATTTCCCTGGGTGTCGCAAGGCATCTGACAGGGGGGCGGCTACCTGAGAGAACTGAGGAATAAAGCGCCTGTAATACCCCACCAGTCCCAGGAACGCCCTCAGCTGTTTACGGTTGGTGGGGAATGGGTATTCTGCGATAGCTCTGATTTTCTCTATCTGTGGCTCGATGAGGCCGTGACCCAATACATATCCCAGGTATTTGACCTTCTGATACGCTATCCGGGATTTTTTTGCATTCACCTTCAGTCCCGCTTTTTCCAGGGCCCTAAACACCTCATGAATATGTTGCAGATGGTCCTTCCAAGATGGACTGTGGATGACGATATCGTCCAGATACGCGGAGGCGAACTGGGATACGTCCTTCAGTACTGTATTCATGAGGCGCTGGAAGGTGGCAGGAGCCCCATGAAGACCAAAGGGAAGGACCGTAAACTCATAATGGCCTTCGTGAGTACTGAAGGCCGTTTTACATCGGTCTTCTTCCCGGAGTGGCACCTGCCAGTATCCTTTGGTGAGGTCGAGCGTGGTTATATATTGCGCCTCACCAAGTCGCTCTATCAATTCGTCGACTCGCGGGAGGGGGTAGGCATCAAAGCTGGAAATCTCATTCAGGGCCCTGAAGTCCATACAGAACCGACGAGACCCATCGGGTTTGGGGATCATGACGATTGGGCTCGACCAATTGCTCTTGGACGGCCGAATGACTCCCAAATCTAGCATATCTTCCACCTCCTTCTGTATAGCTCTCCTTCTGGATTCTGGTACACGGTACGGCCTTATTTTTACCAATTTCCCGGGAGGGGTTTCGATACAGTGTTCAGCAAGGGTGGTTCTCCCAGGGACACCTGAGAATAGGGTTTCATGGGAGGTTAACACGGTCTTCAGTTCCTCTTGTTGTTTCTCTGTTAAGTCCTCGTTGATTTGTAGTTCGTGTTGGGTAGAATGCCCTTTTCCTGGGGCAACCATGTGGACGTCTGCGGGTACAGGCCCCAACCATTTCTTCAGAATATTAATATGGTAGACCTGTGTTTTGTGGGGGCCCACCTGAAGTCGATAGCTGGTGTTTCCTATGGAGGCGACTACTTTGTGGGGGCCTACCCACTCGGCTCGAAATTTCTGGGTGGAGGACGGCAGGAGAATTAATGCCCAATCATTGATCTGCAATCTTCTCCATTTCTTTCCTTTGTCGTAACAGGCTTTTTGGCGCTGCTGATGCGTTTCGAGGTGTGTATAGGCGAGATCACGTAACTTCCCCAGTCTGGACTTCAGGCTCTGGGCGTATTCTAGAGTGGTCGCAGTTTCTTCGGGTAGTTCGTTCTCCCAGGCGTCCTTCGTCATTTCCATCAGGGATCGCGGGTGCCTTCCATACAAGAGTTCGAAGGAAGACACCCCAAGGCTACTCTGGCGCTGGCCTCGGATGACGTATAGAGCCAGGGGCAAGAGGTGGTCCCATTCTGCTCCGCTAACCTCCAGCATCTTCCTTAATGTCGTTTTAAGGGTACGGTTATACCTTTCCACAAGGCCGTCCGTTTGCGGATGGTACGCAGAGGTGCGTATCTGGTGTATATCCAGGTTTTTACATATTTCTCCCATGAGTTTTGAGACGAACGGCGTGCCTTGGTCCGTCAGGATTTCTTTAGGGAACCCGACCCGGCTGAAGACTTCGATCATTTTCTCGGCTACTTGCTTGGTGGTCGTGGCGGTTAGAGGGAAGGCTTCTGGAAACCGGGTCGCGTAATCGACCATTACCAACACATGTTGGTACCCCTTTCGGGTCTTAGGTAGGGGGCCAATGATGTCCATGCCAACCCTTTCGAAGGGTTTCCCTATAATGGGAAGGGGTTGTAATGGGACCTGAGGGGGCCTGGTCATGTTCTTCCTCTGACAGATACTGCATTCCTGACAGTACACTGCCGTGTCTTTGTAGATACCGGGCCAGTAAAAGTGTCGTAATATAGATTGAGTGGTCTTTTCTCCTCCCGTGTGTCCCGCTAACAAATGGCTATGGGCGAAGAACAAGACTTGACTACGAAAGGGGACGGGTACCAGTAGTTGGGCCTCCTCATTGGGTTTCCCCTCCCTGTATAGCAGGTCTTGTTTGATGGTAAAGCGCGGGTACCTATCTGGGTTATGTCCCAACCCCTGATGAGCTTGTTCCCAGGCATTGAAAAGAGAGGGATCACTCGACTGGGCGTATCTGAAGCTTCGATCTATTAGCCAGGGTTCAGGGGTGAGTAGAGCCGGAGAGGGGCGACTGGGACTATTCTCTCTTGCACCTGGTACCGAGGGACAATCAGTGCTGTTTCTGAATAGGGACAAAAAGCGAGGGTTGTCCGTGCCTATGATGAGATCTTCGGGTAAGGAAGCCAATACCCCCACCCTTATGGTCTGGGTGTCCCCTTTTCGTATCTGTATGGGAATACTGGCAACTGGGTAGGGTCGCACATCCCCATGGACGCACCTAATGTTAACCGTTTGTCTAGGAAGGTATTGGGATAAGGGAACATGCTGGGTCTTGACCACTGACTGCCTACACCCCGAGTCTAGTAAGGCAGATATTAAGGTCCCGTTTACCCTGACACTTACTCTGTACGAGCCTCCCATCTCAGCGGAGAAAAGAACCGGTTTCGGGAGATATCCCACTTCCATCGGCTCCTCCGGAGGTCTTCTTTTGGGGCAGTGTCTTGCAATGTGGCCCCAATTACCACAATCGAAGCATTGCGGGCCTGAGGTACCCGGCGTAGGGGGTTGCCAGGCTCGTGGTCTAGGGGATTCCCCTTGTCTGATAGGTTTTCTGTCCGGTTTGGGAGCCGGCCTCGGGGCTTTCTCGCTCTCCCATCCGGGGTTTCGGGGCTGAGCCCTGGAGAAGGAAGAGGCCATATCGATGGCTTGGGCGGCCGTCAGGTTGTGATGCTGTCTCAGCCATCTCTGCGTGGGGTAAGGGAGGGCCTCCAGATACTGCTCCAGGTAGATGCGGTCCATGATCTCCTCTTTGGAGCTTACTGAAGGAGTCAGCCACTTGTCAGCCGCCATTCGGAGTCGTACAAACAGGGTTCTGGGATTCTCCCTAGGGGCCCCCCTCTCCTTCCGGAATCGAAGCCGATAGGCCTCAGCGTCCAGTCCGAGATGCTCCAGGATAATTTTCTTCACTTCCAGGTACGGGGTATCGCCCCGGGGATTCGCCACCTGATAGGCTGCCTGTGCCTCCCCCACCAGGAGAGGGGCCAGAAAGAAAGGCCATTTCCCCACCGGCCATCCACAGGCCCTGGCGGCCCGCTCGAAGTTGAGGAGGAAAGCGTCCGGATCCTCTCCCGGTAGAAACTTCTGAAGAGCTATTGCCGCCGATCCATGGGGGATGATTCGTTCTGTTGTTCCACTGGGTAATACCGGGTCCACCCACGGGGCGGGGTCCCTTGCGGCCAGGGCCTCCTTTAACAAGTCTCTATTGGCCTGTGCTGCGCTCAGCTGTTGTTCGGCTACCCACCCTAGCCGTTCCTGTCCTTTGGCTAGCTGTTCAATTACGGTTTCCATCTTCTGTTGGCAGATGGCGTCTATGCCCGCATTCTCCACCACTGTGAGCTTTTCGAGGCTTTCGGCGCTCGCAGAGAAGGGCAAGAGGCGGGTCTTCGTTACAAGGGGTTTTATTGAAAGCAATAGGTGATCAGAACAAGTCCGTCTCACTACTGGCGTTCTCCGGGGAGACCGGCTTCTGGATCTTCTCCTTCTCCGGGGTTCTGGTTCGGTCGTCCTCCGATGGCCCGTCAGGCTCCGTCGGGCTAGGGCGTCTTCTGGCTCCGTCTTGAAGCGGGTCCCCTCGAGGGTAGCAGGAAGAAACAAACACAAAGGGAACTCGTGAGAGTACTATCCGGTAATCTACCGGCGGTCGGGGAAAAGGAGTGAGGGATTCCAACCACGCGTGCACCCGTTACCCCAAATCACAGTGAAGGGTGTGTAAGGGAAGGGTTCGGTGCTTAAGGTGGGGGTAAACCGGGACCCAGTGCAGGCGTAGGTACAGCCGTACCTCCCTTACGTCCCACCCAGCCCCTGAGCCGGTTACGCACCTGTACGAGCCACGCACCTCCCCCGGGTGAGTGGCTGGCCGACTCGTGGGGTCGTTGGCCTCCGGGCGTCTCCCAATCCGGCAAGGCTCCTCGATCCCGTCCCGATGCTTCCTCCTTCACGTTCTCCAGGTTCACTCGGCGTTTCCTCTCCTCCTCGTCACTCCGGGTGTACAAGCACACCTGTGTGTTCCGGACGTCCTCTTTTGACTGCCTCCGGTCAGTCCATGACTCCGCCCACTCCGTATCTCCTGGGCAGTTAAAGGGCCAGTCGCTCTCCTCCTGCTGCACGGCAAAGTCCTCCCCCGAGCTGTGATAGTCGGACTGCTGTGGGATAGAAGAGGGGTTAGAGACAACAGCTTCTCGGTCTCTGGGCACATGGGTCCGTAGTTCGGATCCCGACCTGGACACGGGGCTTACGGTCACGGGTGCCCCGTTACAGGGGTACAGGGGTGTTTTTAGGTTTTAGGGCAGGGTTTGGGTTTTGGGGTACAGGG
The DNA here is from genome assembly GCF_964263255.1 of Lissotriton vulgaris. Lineage (NCBI taxonomy): Eukaryota > Metazoa > Chordata > Amphibia > Caudata > Salamandridae > Lissotriton > Lissotriton vulgaris. The sequence continues at coordinate 610,408,704 of NC_141698.1, forward strand.
GTGTTTTTAGGTTTCAGGGCAGGGTTTGGGTTTTGGGGTACAGGGGTGTTTTTAGGTTTTAGGGCAGGGTTTGGGTTTTGGGGTACAGGGGTGTTTTTAGGTTTCAGGGCAGGGTTTGAGTTTTGGGGTACAGGGGTGTTTTTAGGTTTCAGGGCAGGGTTTGGGTTTTGGGGTACAGGGGTGTTTTTAGGTCTTAGGGCTGGGTTTAGGTTTTGGGGTACAGGGGTATTTTTAGGTTTTAGGGCTGGGTTTGGGTTTTGGGGTTCAGGGGTATTTTTAGGGTTTATTTTTTTTAAAGTACGACTTTAATTAAATTAAATTAATTAAATAAATTATAATTAATTAAATTTATTAAATCAAATTAATTACAATTTTAAGATTAATTCAATTATATTAATTACATTAAATTAATTAAATTTAAATAATTACTATTATAAAATTTATTAAATTAAATTAATAAAATTATATTAATTTAATTAAATTACATTAATTCCTATTTAAAATTAAATTAAACTTATTTAAATAAATTATATTAATTACATTTTTACAATTTTTTAAATTATATTAGTAAAATAAAATAAATTAAATTAACTTAATTACATTTTTTTTAAAAAGTTATACTTACCTATACTTACGATGTAATGGTATGCGTTGTAATAGCATCTGCTATGTAATATCCTGCGTTGTAATGGCATCCGATGTAATGGAACCTGCGTTGTAAAAGTTGCGATGTTACAGCATGCGTTGTAAAATAACGCGTTGTAACATCATAGATCCAATCACAGCGCCCAAGTAATTTTGCATTGTTAAACATCGCGCACGACAGGATTAGCAAATTCACATAGCGCTGTGTTGATTCATAGCGCCGTACCTCACACTAAGCTAGCATTTTGGTAATACTTTGTGTGACTGCCGCCTTTTATAATCTGCATCTTTTTCTGCTGCCTCAATTGTGTGCACTAATGTTATTTAGCTTTGCACTGACCAAAGGCTGCCCAAGTTTCACTTTCTAACTCCATTTTGTATCCAGGTTGTTGTCTACTCCCTTGCCCCGCCTACCCTCCCGGCTAACTCCTCCCAGCTGACCCTCCCACGCTCCGCCCCCTCCACTATCCATTTAAACCGATGTCCCAACGTGCAGCGTCCACGCGCCACGGCCGCGCCGAAGGTGCGCCAAAGGTAAGCCCACTACGCCCGTCCGCGCCTGGACCGCGCCCAGCGCCAGACCCCCTGGTCCACGCAATGCCCAGCCCACCCGCATTACATACGACTCAGCCACCCTCCTAGCACTTAATCCTGGCCGACTCCCCAACTGCGCCCAAGCCTCACCTGGACACACCCATGGACCCTTCACATGCATCTCCTGCAAGTTTGACGGCACAAAAACCAATTCCGCATCCACTAACACCAAACATAGATCTGACGCCAACCACCTTAAATGCATCCTACTCAACACCCGATCGGTCCACAGCCACGCCATCAACCTTTGGAATCTACTAGACACCATCTCTCCAGACGTCGCCTTCCTAACAGAAACATGGATGAACGCCTCTTCGGCCCCAGACATCACCATAGCCATCCCGGAAGGCTACAAGATCATCCGAAAAGATCGCCCCAAACAAACAGGAGGAGGCATGGCCATCGTCCATAAGAACTCCATCCGCATCTCAACCAGCTCAGACGACAACCTCTCTAGCGCCGAACACCTTCACTTCCAGATCCACACCGACCCCAAGACCACACTCAGAGGCACACTCCTATACAGGCTACCAGGACCCCGTGCACAATTCACTGAAGACATCACTGACTTTATCACCCAACACGCCCTCTCCTCCGAGGACTACATCCTATTGGGAGACCTCAATTTTCACCTGGAAAAGAACAACAACAACAACACCACCACCCTTATGGACAATCTCGCCAACCTAGGACTCAAACAACTTGTTAATACCCCCACACACCGCGCAGGACACACTCTCGACCCTATCTTCACCTCCAGCAAACATATTTCCTTCAGCCACACCACAGTTCTCCAATGGACGGACCACAGGAGAAGTGTGGCTCAGGGGTTAGAGGCGGCAGACCCGGAAGCTGAGATCGGTCCTGGACCAGGGTTCAATTCCCCGCCTCGGCGGGTCTTGGGCTAAAAATTCCACGGACTCGATAATTCTCGCTCCGGTGCCTTCTCGACTCACGGGTTCACACTCTGCGACTCTGGGCAATAGCTTGCTTAATCTCCACAACGGCCCCTCGCGGCGGGATGCCTGACTTTCACCTTGTGGATACCCGCTGGGGCTATTACACAGGGGAATATCAGGACGGGTTCCCTAAGCAAGCGCCGGGACACCCACTGCGGGTAGCTGTGCGCTATATAAGCTCAACTACATTTACATTTACATACACAGCTGCGTTCACTTTGTCTACAAAAAGACCACATCCCACAACCATCCTCAACCTACTCTGCAAAGAAATTGGAACAAAATCACCATCGACCAGGTCTCCACATCGTTTCTTCAAAACCCCCCTGCCCACTCATCGAACCCCAACCAAGCAGCCATCAACCTCACACAATGGCTAACCGACACTGCCGACAACCTAGCACCTTTGAAAAAACGTCAAATCAAATTAGGCAGCAAAAACGCCCCCTGGTTCAACGATGATCTTAAGAAATCCAAGAAACTCTGTCGCTCCCTTGAGAAGATCTGGAAAAAAGACCCAAACACCAACACCAGGGACGCCTTCAAAAACGCCTCCCGCATACACCACCAATTGATCCGGACTGCCAAGAAAACCGCATTCAAAGACCGACTAGACAAAAACGCCCACAACAGCAAGGAACTATTCAACATCGTCAAAGAGTTTACCAACCCTATTGCCAACTCCAACGACATCACCCCCTCTCAAACCCTCTGCGACTCACTAGCTTCGTTCTTCCACGACAAAATCGCAGACATCCACAACAGCTTCAACAACCAACCCGAAGACCAACCCACCAAACCCTCTGCCGTACCTTCACCCCCCTTGAACATCCTTAATGACTGGAACCCAATCTCCACTGAGGACACCATTCGCCTGATGAACTCCATCCATTCAGGATCCCCCTCAGACCCTTGCCCTCACCACATCTTCAACAAAGCAGACTCCATCATAGCACCACACCTCCGAGACGTCATCAACTGCTCCCTCAAATCCGGCACCTTCCCAGAAAGCTGGAAACACGCCGAACTCAGCGCCCTTCTGAAAAAACCCACAGCTGACCCCACCGAACTCAAAAACTACCGCCCCATCTCGCTCCTCCCATTCCCGGCCAAAGTCATCGAGAAAGCTGTCAACAACCAGCTCGCCGCCTTCCTCGAAGCCAACAAATCCCTCAACTCCTCACAGTCCGGCTTCCGAGCCAAACACAGTACTGAGACCGCACTCATCGCAGCAACAGACGACATCCGAACTCTACTGGACAATGGAGACACAGTCGCCCTCATCCTCCTCGACCTCTCCGCAGCCTTCGACACAGTCTGTCATAACACCCTGTTACAACGACTTAGAAACATCGGAATCCAAGGAAAAGCACTGGAATGGATCACTTCTTTCCTTGCCGGAAGAACTCAGAGAGTACGCCTCCCACCATTCAAGTCAGAGGCCACTGAAGTCATCTGCGGCGTGCCACAAGGATCTTCACTCAGCCCCACCCTTTTCAACGTATACATGAGCCCCCTCGCGACCATCGCACGCCAACACAACCTCAACATCATCTCCTACGCTGATGACACTCAACTGATCCTCTCACTCACCAAAGACCCAAACATCGTCAAAACCAACCTACATGAAGGAATGAAAGAGGTAGCCGAATGGATGAAGCATAGCCGTCTGAAACTGAATTCAGACAAAACAGAAGTCTTTATCTTAGGGACCTCCCCCTCCGCCTGGGACGACTCTTGGTGGCCAGGAGCCCTTGGAAAAGCACCCATCCCAACGGATCACGCACGGAACCTAGGCGTCATCCTGGATTCCTCACTCTCGATGAACAGACAAGTCAACGCCGTCTCCTCATCTTGCTTCAACATTCTTCGCATGCTCAAAAAAACATTTTGCTGGATCCCCACCGAAACTAGAAAAACGGTCACCCACGCACTGGTTACAAGCCGCCTTGACTACGGAAACACCCTTTACGCCGGTACCACCGCAAAACTTCAGAAAAAACTCCAACGCATCCAAAACGCATCAGCCAGACTCATATTAGACATCCCGCGTAAAGAACACGTTTCTGGTCACCTGAAAAACCTCCACTGGCTCCCCGTCAATAAGAGAATAACTTTCCGCCTCCTCACCCACGCACACAAAGCTCTCTACGAACTTGGACCCGAATGCCTCAATTCACGTCTTTCCTTCTACACCCCCTCCCGCCAGCTGCGCTCTTCCAACCAAGCCCTCGCTACTGTTCCCCGCGTCAACAAAACCACCATGGGAGGAAGATCATTCTCCTACCTAGCGGCCAAAACCTGGAACTCACTTCCCATGCACCTTCGCCTCACTCAAAACCACCTAGCATTCAGAAAGCAGCTTAAAACCTGGATATTCGAGAAGTAATTCCCCACCCCTCCTCAAGCGCCTTGAGACCCTCTGGGTATGTAGCGCGCTATATAAATTTATTGACTTGACTTGACTTGACTTAATGAGAGTCTTCAGAGAGTTCTCAGTACTCAGATACCAGCACAAACCTCGCCAGGACATCTTCTAGCTTGGAGTCCATTTATAGAATCTTGAGGTGCCTGCCACGGGGTGGATGTAGGAAGGGAGGAACGACACCTCCCATTTCTCCCTGGGAGCTTGTGTTTATAGCAGTGACATGAGCTCACTTTGAGAAATGGAAGTATGCGACCGAACAGTGTTCAGTCCATTGTGACTAGCTGGGCAGTGCGTCTGCCCGACATCGTAATCAGGCCCTAAGTCTAGCATTACTGGATGACATCTTAGTACACATAATTACTACATGGCCAGTTCTCATGCTGGACAATCTTCACACAGTGATCAGTAGAGATAGGACACCGGATGTCCACCATAGGACAGAGAAAATGTTTTCAAAAGAGGTCCAGATTCCAGAGTTCTTTTGAGGAACACCTCCCATAGGTCATGCGAGGCTCTCGACAGTCTGGCTTGAAGCAAGAAGTGTTCTGTGTGGATCCCCATCTGTGAGCACACCCTGTACCAAAAGTTTATCTGCAATCCCCTGACACTCCAGAGTGTCCGGGAAACGCTGATCCAAGAAGTATAGGGTGACATTATGGTGAGATGTGTCATTATCCTTTACAAAGAAAACAAGAGTCTGTCTGCTCGGAAGAGGACTGCCTGCTGGTAAATTGATTTCCTAAACTGTGCTCCTTTCTGTAGCAAAGGGAGTGGGAAAAAAGTGAGTGGGGGAAACGGAGCTGCTGACCAGGGCAGTGAGCAAAATAACAACAATACTGGCATTTGTAAAGCGCACAGCTACCTCCGGAGAGGTGTCCCGGTGCTGTGGGCCCTCGTAAAGATTAAGGGAGCTACTGCCCTGAGTCACATGATGCTGGGCTAACCTGCGGCTGGAGTCGGGGATCGAACCGTGAGCCCCGTGGTCTGAAGTCAAGCACCCTGACCGCTGCACCACAGCCCTTCACAGTCCATGACGGCTTAATATCTCCTATTGGTGTCATTGGCTAGAACATGGCGCCACCTACACAAGAGAGCCTGGGTTGGCCTGGGATCCCAGACATCCGGGGCTACTTGAATAGAATTGCCAGCCCTGTGAATGGGACTGGCTGTTGTACACAAGGACAGAATAGGAGTGACCACAAACAATTCTGGAGACTAGATCACAGAGACTGTCTATGCATGCAGAAGAAGCCTGAAAGGAAGGATCAAAGCGTCCACAAATCAGCTGTGGTGTTCAGGGGTCACAAGGTAGGTGCCTATAATACCTCTTTTATGGTATGTTTTCTGCACCCATGGCAAACATGCTAGACTCATTGGCACTGAAATCTGATTACGCCTAAGGGTGTCCCTGTCCCATTCTACCCTGATTTGATTTGATTTATGGTTTTGTAAAGCTCGCGTATGCCCGTGGGCGTCTTGGCGCTGGAGGTACAGAAAGACTAGTGCGGCAGTGAGAGGACCAGCTAACCGGAAGAGAACAGCCGTGTTTTTACCCATTTCCTGAAAGAAAACAGGGAGGTGCTGTTTTTGATTGCAAATGGGAGCCGGTTCCGGTCTGGCACTCTCTGTGAAGGTACATAGTGTTGCTGTTTCCAGAAGTTTGATAACATATTTGAATACACATGCCCAGTTCTCTATATTTTCAGCCACATGTAAAAAATATCTTAGTACAGTGGAGGGCTCGCTCTTTATGCTTTACCTTAAGTGTGATGATCAATGTTTTAAATGCTAAAATACCAAAAAGCACAGCTTGATTTGTACTCTATAAAACTAATTGCAATGTGAGGTCTTGAAATAATAGTTCTCGTATAACTGTTTTGTAATGCATTGTTAGACCTGGCACCATTGGAGTGGGTCTCCCTTCCATTTTTCGCTTTTGTATCCTCTGTGTTGGCTGGTGTTAGATGCTCAGGGTGCTGTGCCACTGCCATTCAGTGCCACAGCGCGAATTCTCCCTATTGTAAATTGACTATATGAATTGGTATAATCCTAATTGACCCAAGGAAAATGCTAGGAAAGTCAAATTTAGTATGCCTGAGCTCCAAACATGAAAGTGCATCTTTTAGTGACCATTATTTTTATATTCTGTGTTTAAAACTAAAACTTTTGGTAAGTAGGTATTTTCTGGCCTAAGCCTTCCCATGTGCTCTGCTGTTATGTGTATTGGCTGTCTGGTTTTGGAGGGTACAGGGCAGACTGAGACCGACCTGGATTGAATGGAGAGCTCTGAAGTTGGAGTATGGGGAGGGGTGACCCTTTGATCTGAGCAGAGCTGCACCTGGCAAGGTGAATGATGGCTCCACCTCCCACTGTGCGGCTGAAGGCTGCCCCCTCTCCCTGAAAGGGAGGATGCAGCCTCGTAAATAAAGTGATCCATGACGACACCAAACTGGTTCTGGCTGGGTTCAGTGATTTGTGACTTTTCTGAGAACAAAGACTTTTGGGGTATAAAGATCTGTGCTAAAACCCCTGCAGGGTGTGTTACTTCGGGATGTCAAGATGAACCTCTATCCTTGTAACTAGAGGGAAAGGACTCTGAAATGTTCATCCTTCTTGCTGAAGCAACTACCCAAGGGCCTGATTTGAGCTTGCCTTCTGCCGAAATCTCAGGGAAATTAGACTTCACGCATCAGCCGTCCGGATTCCTATTTGAGGGGGATTCTACTCGCAGGTGAGGCCTCTATTGAGAATTCCAGAGCCTCTGGTTCTACTTCAGGGAACGCGGGATGAAAGTCATTGCATCGCTATTGTGGGCCACCGCACTTGAGGAGTTATTGCTGCTGAGAGCCCGCATTTGCCTGTGTTACCAAAGTCATCGTGATCACTATTGTGGGCTGCCGCAGCTGAGGAGCTATTGCTGCTGAGAGCCCTCATTTGCCTGTGTTACCAAAGTCATTGTGATCACTATTGTGGGCCGCCGCAGCTGAGGAGCTGTTGCTGCTGAGAGCCCGCATTTGCCTGTGTTACCAAAGTCATTGTGATTGCTATTGTGGGCTGCTGCAGATGAGGAGCTGTTGCCGCTGAGAGCCCCCATTTGCCTGGGTTACCAAAGTCATCGTGATCGCTACTGTGGGCCGCTGCAGCTGAGGAGCTTTGCCGCTGATTGCCCGCATTTGCTGTCCTACGAGAATCACTGCTATCATCATTGTGGGCCGTGGCAGCTAAGGAGCTGTGCCGCTAAGTGCCCGCATTTGCTGTCCTACGAGAATCACCACTATCACTATTGTGGGCCGCTGCGGAGCAGTGCCGCTGAGTGCCCGTATTTGCCGTCCTATGAGAATCATCGCAATCCCTATTGTGGGCGGCTGCAGCTGAGGAGCTGTGCCACTGAGTGCCCGCATTTGCCGTCCTACGAGAATCATCACAATCGCTATTGTGGGCCGCTGCAGCTAAGGAGCTGTGCCGCTGAGTGCCCACACTAGTCACCACCTCGAGGATCTTGTGTTCACCTGCTTGTGCCGCTGGGTGCCTGCCTTTAAGTACGGTCCCAGGATTATCGTGAGTGCAAGCCGCGGAACGCTGCAGGTGGGAGCTGTGGCTGATGCGAGTCCGCCTGTCATCACCGTGGCTTCCTTGCGAGGCTGCGTGCCGTGCCCCTTTAAATCTCAGGTACATTGTGCATCGACGGGTCGCGTGGACCCCGGCCTCGAACTAAGTTCTTTTCACGCGCTTTTTGAGTCCTCTATTTCTTTTGAAGTGAATCTGTAATTATATGGATTGTGGTTTCTTGATCGCTTTTGAGCCTTGTGTTAAGCCTATATAAAGATACTTATTTTTCTATAGCTACTTGTGTGGTGCCCCTTTGTAGTGTCTTCACTGTGTTTTTGTGTATGGTAATAAATGCTTCACACACTGCCTCTGAGATAGGCCTGTCTGCTCGTGCTACGTTACCAGAGGTTTGAGCAGGGTTTATCAAAGGGTGTAGCCCCCTTACTCTGACTTAGGAAGAAGAATCCCTATTTGGACCTTGGCCCCAGCTGCTGTCAACTAGAGATCCCATTTCTAAACTGCATCAAATGTGAAGCTGAGTTATTATAAACAATAGAAAAGGGAGTCAGTTTAATTGACAAGGCTAGAGGATTAAGCAGGTATAGGCCTTTGCTATCATAGCGTAAGAACAGGGGAGAGGGGCATCTACTTGTGATTGATCACACCTAGCCCAATTAATAAAAGAATTTGCAAAACTAAATTTAAATTAGTGGTGCAAATGTTCTCAGTTACGATCAAATGTCAACCATAACCACAAATTTAGGAATAGTGTTGGTTCTTCAGAGTCACTACCTGTAAAAGTAGGCCAGCATCCACAAACTACTAAGGTTGTGGGTATTTATGTAGCCCTTAAACATAGTTTTGCATCCTGAAACACTTTTGAGTAAAGGCAGGACTAAAAAAGGTTTGAGGTTTGGGAATGAGCTAGAAACATCCCCAAATTTAATAGGTGTGTAGCAGAAAGATTTTTTACCACAGAAAAAACATCTTTGTCTGTGAAAAAACAAAAAAACGTTAAATGTCACACTGCACATTTGCATCACATTTTTTTAAGTTTGATTTATTGAGAAATAAAGGGAAAGGGAAGGGAAGGGGAAGGAAAGAGAAGAATTACAATAAGCAGGTGGTAGAAGTAAACATTAAAGTAAATTTTGAATGAAGAAATTTGAGTTTGCAAATGTTAAGGACAGGGATACTCCTGGAAATCGATGACTGGCATTGTTTTACAGACATATAGCCATACATTTGTCTTTAATATATAGGTGATACTACAGGAGCAATTTATTTGACTTGCCCTGGTGGTTTTGAATGACAGCGGATCAGCAAAAATAGGAGTGATGGAAATACAGCAGCAGCAGAAGAAAGTTAGTGATCAGTTTGAGCATTTGGACAAAATATCAACTTTTAAATATCAATTTGCAGGAATATCGGACAAAATATTGTGATGGAGGAATATCCTCAAGAATATTGATTTCGCAGGTAAGCAATATTGCTGTCAAGAATATTGTTGTTTTAATATTGTTTCCAATAATATAGTTGTAAATAAATGTTTAATTATGTTTATGTGTTTTAGTTTACATATTAACTATATGTGTTATTATTCTTTATATAATTGTTAAGAATATTTTTAAATATAGTTTGTAATTTATAATTGTTAATGTGATTGCTAATAGTAATTTATAGTGTTGTACTGTGTTGCTAGATTTGTAGGGGTGTAGTTTGGAAAGCTACTTGAGTATAATTATCACAATTCATTATTACCTTACCATTAATTATTTAATTGATTAATAATTGTGTTAATTGCATAACAATTTTTTAAAGTTATATATTAGGTGCAGGCTGCTTGGTTTGTAGGGGTATAGGTTGATTAAGTAATAATAATTACCAATTATTTATTATTTTATTATTAAGTTAGTAAGTAATTAAAATGTGTAATAATATTTTTTGAATTATACATATGTGCATGCAGCTGGGTTTGTTAGGGGTATGGGTTGGGAACTTAATAATTAAATCTTTAATTACCAATTAATTATTAATTACATAATAATTATGTAATTGATAATTAATCATCTAATTTGTATAACAATTATATTTTTTGTTATATATTAGGTATGTGCTGTTGGATTTGTATGGGTATAGGGTGAGAAGTCAATTAAGTTATAATGAATTAACAATTAATTAACAATTAATTCATAAATATTTACCTGATTATTAATTTGGTAAATTGTGTAAGAATTATTTTATTGAAGTTATATATTAGATGCAGGCTGTTGGGTTTGTAATATATATACACACATATATATACATGCATATATACATGTATGCATATATATACACACATTTATATAAGATATATAATAAATATATATATATATATATTACCTACTGGCGGTCGCCAGTAGGTAGTTATAGTTAGGATTTTTTTCAATGTTAAATCTCAAAATTCTATTTGGAATAACTTTGGCGCCGGTTGACGAATCTGCCTGAAAATTTCCTGAAAATGGCCTCGCGGGGTTCGGGTCCTTCCCTGAAAGTTTGGGGGGGATACGTTAAGCGGGGGCCGAGATAAAAGGGGGGTCCCAAAACGCGTTTTCCCCATGTTAATTTCCATAGGGCGGTCGATTTCACTTTTAGCCCGAACGGCTGAATAGATTTCCACGAAACTTGGCAAAATTGTAGGGACTGGTAGCCCGATGTGCCTTTGCTATGTCTCAAGATATGTGCTCCAGTGGATTTTGAGTAATTTAGGTTCAAAAAAATATATATATCTATAGGCGCTCTCCCGTGCGCGCACCGGAGTGCGCTCCAGGCGCGACACGCGACTTGCGCGCAGGAAGCTGATTGGCTCTCAGTTGTCTGTAAACATTCTAAACAGTCCGGAGCGGCCGCCATCTTGTGTCTCGGTAAAATCGAGACACAAGGGGTTTGAAAAAAAAAGGGGCAAATGACCATAAGGGGGAAGAGTAGACCCCCTCTCACCCCCTAGGTTTGATGTAGGGACTAAAATAGGGTCCTGCAGGGCATTAAAAAAAAATTTCGTTTTGCGCGGGGGAAGCGCATGGTACGCGCACCGGCGAAGCACGGGGAAAATCCAGGACCATATTTATGAAGGCCTTGCGCTGTTAGTTTTGCGCTTCTTGTGCGTCAATTTTTGTGACGCACCAGCGGTGTAAAAAAATGCGCATTGTTATGCAATATTTAAAAAGTGACGCATCTATCTAGATGCGTCACTTTTTAAATATAGTGCAACGAGGTACATTTTATTACACTGCTGGTGTTATGCGTCACTTTTCTGTGCGCACTCCTTATGACATTCCAGATGTGTCATATTTAATGTATGACGAATCATGTTGCAAGGAGTTACAGATACGTCAGTATTTCTGACATATCTGTAAACATAAAAGTGATGCGAGGCAGGTGCAAGATTTTGACGCAACAGCATCATAAAAGTGACGCAGAGAAATCTTATAGATTTCAGTACGTCGTTATTACCAAGCTTTTTGCGGGGGAATGCCCCCTTTGCATACATTATACCTGACGCAGATATAATGTGGCGCAGAGTTTTAAAAAGTGACCCATGTACCTAGATGCGTCACTTTTTAAAAATAGCGTCAGGTATAATGCATGCAGAGGGGGTGTTCTCCCGCAAAAAGCTTTGTAATAGCGACGCAGTGAAATCTTTGAGATTTCACTGCGTCAGTTTTAGGATGCTGTTGCGTCAAAATCTTGTGCCTGCTTTACAGCAGGTATTAGACTGAGGCAAGACCTTTCACATGCTGCTTTCCACATTTGAAAGGACACATTACTGGAGTTGCGTCACTTTTGTGACGCACTCCAGCAATGCGTTACTTGGAATGTCATAAGGAGTGCGCACAGAAAAGTGACGCATCGCACCAGTAGTGTAAAAAAATGTGCCTCGTTGCGTTATATTTAAAAAGTGAGGTATCTAGGTAGATGGGTCACTTTTTAAAATCAAGCGCCACATTATATCTGCGTGAGGTATAATGCATGCAGAGGGGGTGTTCCCCGACTAAAAGCTTTGTAATAGCGACGCAGTGAAATGTTTGAGATTTCACTGCGTCACTTTTAGGATGCTGTTGCATCCTTTAAATATAGTGCAACGAGGCACATTTTATTACACTGCTGGTGTGATGCGTCACTTTTCTGTCCACAGTCCTTATGACATTCCAGATGTGTCATATTTAATGTATGACGAATCATGTTGCAAGGAGTTACAGATACGTCAGTATTTCTGACATATCTGTAAACATAAAAGTGATGCGAGGCCGGCGCAAGATTTTGACGCAACAGCATCCTAAAAGTGACGCAGAGAAATCTCATAGATTTCAGTACGTCGTTATTACCAAGCTTTTTGCGAGGGATTGCCCCCTCTGCATACATTATACCTGATGCAGATACAATATGGCGCAGAGTTTTAAAAAGTGACCCATGTACCTAGATGCGTCACTTTTTAAAAAATAGTGTCAGGTATAATGCATGCAGAGGGGGTGTTCCTTGCAAAAAGCTTGGTAATAATGACGCAGTGCGTCACTTTTAGGATGCAGTTGCGCCAAAATCTTGCGCCTGCTTCACAGCAAACCTTTCACATGGTGCTTTTTCCATGTGAAAGGACACATTACTGGAGTTGCGTCACTTTTGTGACGCACTCCTGCAATGCGTTACTTTTGTGTTTACAGATATGTCAGAAATACTGACATATCTGTAACTCCTTGCGAATTGATTAGTCATATATTAAATATGACATATCTGGAATGTCATAAGGAGTGCGTCCAGAAAAGTGACGCATCGCTGTTTTCACGTAGCGATGCGTCACTTTTCAGAAATGAGGCCTCCAGTTTATTCACTGTGTCATAACTTTCTTTTCTAACACTCACCTTCTTTCATTCCTCCTACTTCACTTCCTTTCACCTCTCATACCTTTCTGTTCTTTCTTACTCATTCTCCTTTCAATTATCAATGCACTATATTTCACTTACTCTTCATTTTTTAAGATTATAGCTCTTTGATGAGAATTGGAGGTAGTTCTGAAAAGAACTTTTGGTTTTCTTCTTTTAACTGAACAGGAACAAAAACAGGGAATAGAAACTGCTCAACAGGAGCAAAAAGAAAAGAAAAAAATTAGGGGTGGGAAGGGCAGTGATGGTTCTCCAATGCCCGAACCATGAGCAGGACACTTTGCTCCCCATAGGTGAGGAGTTGATTGCAGTATCTGCATCTGACGACCCCATGGTTAAATGCAGGTTGAATGTTTGCTACCTGCCCCTGTGATTGTTCTCTTCCAGAAGAAGTTGCTCCTCCTGTTGATGTAGAGGCCCCATCTCTGGGAACCTCTTGTGCCAGAGCCCTGACACTTTCCCGGGCAAAATTCTGGGGGTGCCTCCTCTCCACATGGCGAATCATGGTGAAGTTGCCAAAAGAGTATTTTTTTTGGGGGTTACCCCGTGACAGGACCTGTTTGCAGATCCTGCACTCTACTTTTGGTGCATTCACCTTCTTCTGGTCTGCTGGAAACTTTAAAAATTTCCAGATGAAATGTTCTTTGACCTTCGGCTGAGGAGGCTCTTCATCAATGAAATCATTGGAGTCATCTTCACTGCTGGATGGTCTGGCAGCCATGATGAATCCAGGAATATGGAGCAGCAAAAAAGGCAGGTCTTTCAGTCACAAAAGTGAAAGAAGAAGTGAAGGAAATGGGTGGGGATTTCATTCATTGTAAAAAAAAACTGTTAGCAACCAATGAAAAGTGTTATTTTAGGGTCACATGACCCGACGCGTTTACGCTGCGCGCTCCGGAGCACTTCCGGTGCGTTTACGCAGCGCGATCGTAGGCGCTTCCGGGGCGCAAACGTGGCGCGATCGTAGGCGCTTTTGCGTGCGTTTAGGCGCCGCGCACGTAGGCGCTTCCGAGGGCACTTACGTTGCGCGCCGAAGTGACGTCATCAATCTTTTATAGAAATGCATAATCATTTTCCATATTAAAAAAAACAAATTTTATTTGTATGGTACGAAATGTTTTGCATTATTATTAACTTTTCATTCATATTTTTTTTTCACGAACGACAGTTGCGCTCTGGGTGCGCTTTCAGATGAGCTCTCGGAGAAGCTTACAGGAGAGCTTAGCTGAAAGCTTCCCGGAGCGCGCACCCAGAGCGCAAAAGAAAAAAATTATATAAAAAAAATGAATACTTAAAAAAAAACAGCAAATTGTAAAAAAAAAAAAAGGTTAGAAACTCGATATACAAAGGAATTAGCATTTAAAAAACCTATGAAATTCACTGAAAAAACCATAGGTTTCACACCAGTTATAGTTAGGAATTAGCATTTAAAAAACCTATGAAATTCACTGAAAAAACCATAGGTTTCACACCAGTTATAGTTAGGAATTAGCATTTAAAAAACCTATTAAATTCACTGAAAAAAACATAGGTTTCACACCAGTTATAGTTAGCTGGAAATTTTACTGATATAAAACCATTGAAATTCCCACGTTATAGTTAGATGGACTCACTATAACTTGCGCGTGCAATGCACTGCTGATGATGTCTTATTAAGCCAGTTAACCAATCAATTTTTAAAAACCATCCATTTAGACACTTATTTAAACATTTATTCTTCCATCAACTTTTACATATACATATATAAAATATATTTATTTTTCAGAAAGACACACATTCACTGGATGGTGTCATCAGTGATGTCATGAGTGATGTCACTCACCATGTCATGAGTGATGTAATATGTGATGTCATCAGCAGTGCATTGCACGCGCAAGTTATAGTGAGTCCATCTAACTATAACGTGGGAATTTCAATGGTTTTATATCAGTAAAATTTCCAGCTAACTGGTGTGAAACCTATGGTTTTTTCAGTGAATTTAATAGGTTTTTTAAATGCTAATTCCTAACTATAACTGGTGTGAAACCTATGGTTTTTTCAGTGAATATATATATATATATATATATATACATACATAAATATATATTTATATATCAGACAGGGGACAGGCAGGGGTTTTGATCCTGCTTGACCTGTCTGCCGCCTTCGACACGGTGAACCATGATATTTTGCTGGGCAGGCTGAGAGAGGTTGGAGTTGTGGGGAGTGCTCTACGATGGTTTGAGTCCTTCCTTCAAGGCAGGGAACAGGCTGTTTCCCTTCCGCCCTTTCAATCTGCCTTCTCCAACGTCTCGCATGGCGTTCCACAGAGCTCAGCGGTTAGCCCAGTTCTCTTTAACATCTATATGAAGCCCTTAATAGCGGTCATCAAACATTTTAAGATCGAAATTGTCAACTACGCTGATGACACACAGCTGATTCTGTCCTTGGAGGGGAATGATCATACCTCCTTGTAGGAATTCCACAGCTGCATGCGAGCCACTGCAGAATGGCTGGAAGCCAATTCGCTGCAATTTAACTCGGGGAAGACCGAGGTGCTCTATTGCCCTAGGCCTAGGATAAGTTCCTCCTTACCTGACAACTTTTGGCCGAAGGACTTTACCTCATTGGTCCAGCCGGTGAAGGTAGTTCGGAACCTGGGGGTCATGTTCAACAGTGATCTCTCCTTGGAGGCGCAGGTCTCTAAGGTGGTAGCTAGTTGTATGGCTATTATTCGCCCTCTGAGAAAAATCTTGCCCCTGTTACCGCCCACTGCACGGTTAGAGGTGGTACGTTGCACTGTGCTAAGCAGGTTAGATTACTGCAACGCCCTGCTGCTGGAGTCCCCGAGCTACCTCATGAATAGGCTTCAGAGGCTCCAGTCCGCAGCTGCCAAACTGGCCTTAGGTTGGCCTCCGAGATCCTCTTCTGCTACGGCCTTGGCTCAGCTACATTGGCTCCCAGTGAGGGAGAGGGTGACCTTTAAGTCCTTATGTCTGACCTTCAAAGCCATTCATGGGCTGGGCCCGGTCTGCCTTCAAAGGATGTTTTTTTGGTATGTACCGGCTCGTTGGTTGCGCTCCTCCCTGGCCAGGGTGGTGGCTGTACCTAGGTTTAAAAGATCTAGAGCTGGAGGCAGATCATTTAGTGTGGCTGCGGCCAAGCTTTGGAATTCTCTGCCCTTGGAACTTAGGCAGATTGATTGCCTTCCTGCTTTTAGGAAGCAGCTAAAAATGTAGCTTTTTCCACGCTTGCCGTAACCTTCCGTTGCCTCCAACTGCCCTTCCTTTCTGCTTTTGTCACTGCCAGCGCCAGGATGCCTCTTGAGGTGATAGCGCGCTTTACAAGTGCAATAAATAAATAAATAAATAAATCATTGCAGGAGAGCCCCACGAAGACAAGCCACAAGAAGTTGCAGATCACTCGTTTTATTTCATTTCACCGCTTGCCAGCAGACGGTAAGGTGGGTACAGGTCTCAAAAGTTCTTGAAATAGCCAGACACGTTTCAGGATACACATAATCCTTTCTTCAGTGGCTTCGAGCAAAGGGATGAAAGCACTCTTACTTCCTGCACCTTATTAATGTTCCAATTATCGACCTCAGTGGGTGGGGCTTCTGTGCAAAGCCTCCTGGTCATTGTAGTGCGGAGTCTTGTTCCCCTAGTGGGGGAGGCTTTCAGTTCCAATTTGTATTCTGCTAAAACGTATTTTCCAAGTGGAGTAGAGAAACTGTACCTCCTGCCATCTACCCCGCTTTGTAGATAATTGGAACATTAATAAGGTGCAGGAAGTAAGAGTGCTTTCATCCCTTTGCTTGAAGCCACTGAGGAAAGGATTGTGTGTATCCTGAAACGCGTCTGGCTATTTCAAGGTGCCCCTTCCTTCACAAAAGCAATCTCCCCATGGCGCATGCATCCTTGCACCATGGTGCAAGGGTCCCTGCGCCGGCGCATGGCTGCTGTTTCTGCGCCAGCGCTGGGGAGAGCACAGGAATGAGACATCTTTGTAGATATGTTGCATTCCTGTGCTCTGAAAGCGCCGCAGCTTGGCGCAGCCACTGGGCTTGCGGTGCCACGCTGCAGCACTTTTTTGTAGACCTGCCCCTCAGTATTTTGTTTACATAATATATAAAAACTTGTTACGTTGAAGTATGTCATGCTATATTTTAATATATTATACAGTTGTTATTTTGATATCTTAAAATGTTTATACATTAGTGTGTGATGTATTGTATTACTTTTCTTCGGCAATTGCCCCCTTCAGACCAAAAGCCTCTTCGTGCTTTGATAGTTGCAAGTGTGCATCATCTGAGTTTCTCCCTTAATCACACTTTCTTCATAAATAGATGTAAGTTTGGAGATCTTACGTACATTGGTGGATTCTCAATAGCATGGAGAAACGCATATGGTATCCGTTTGCCCATTTTCTCTATAGTGCAGGGATTCAATTCTGTCCCCACACAAGAACCCACAATCAACAAATGTAAGAAATTTGATTTCTTGAAATTGAAGAGTCCTGAAGGAATACATAGGTGGGGTTCCCTTTGAACTACATGTACTCTTAAGATGGTATGTGTTTATCTTGGATTAATTTCCAAGGGGTACAAAAATCTGCAGGTAATTTAATGGAGAAAGAAAAAATAAAGTAAAAAAAAACTTTGAGATAATACATAAGCATTAGGGGTTAGCTGTTAGAAAGTATGGATCTTTAATTTTAATTTTCCTAAAAGCAGAGAACAATTTAAGGCAGTCTCGGGGTTCGCCCCCGTTAATTAATAAAATATATAGTTACACAGAGGAATTAATATGTAGGTTTACAAATACATAAACATTATATATAATGCAGTTAGAAAATGTTTGCAGATGGAGCAGCACTGCCATCTAGCGACTAATAGAAAAAAGAAATTCAGAGGTTTATATTACCATTCATACCTTAGTTAATGCATGAACAATTAAATATGGACCCGGAAATAATATATTTAAAATTAATCTTCCGTTTTTAGCACTGAAGTAGTTAAAAGCCCCAAGGTAGACATATGCAATTTGTCCTCCATCAGGGAAATACAAGAGAAATATGTTTTAGGGATTATACAGAAATTAGAAAACCTTCAATCACGATAAATTAGGCTTTCTTCCCCACAATTACATTTTTTTTTTTTTGGTAGTGCAGATTTTCAAACTTGTTGTGCTTTTTATGGTCCTATGAGATTCCTGAGATGATATGTTTCATCAATGGACCGTTACACCAAGTCAACATTTCAGCTCAAGTTTATTTTTAGGCTGAGCCTTCCAGACAGCAGTCTGGCTGCAAAATATGTATTGCCATAGATATGTGGGCTTACCAAACACATACAGAGGCTAACCATTGGTTAGCTTTCCTGTCACTTTCATTTGTCTGATTTGTGTTCATGTCTCATCTTGTCAATCACGTGATTGTCCCTCTCATGGAATATATCCTTTCTGCCATTTATTTTGATGGACTACCTTCTACGCTTTCAGTGCTGGCTTTTTGAGCAATGGATTTATTTATTTATTTATCCATTTGTAAAGCGCCTGGTTACACCTTCGGTGTGTCCCTGCGCTAGAGCAGACTCTCAGTAAGGTTGGCAGAAGCTATTGAAGAGTATCCGGAGGCAAACAGCAGCACTTGAGGATCACGATACTAGTTTGAAGGTGGAAACAGCAATGTCTTTAATCCTTTACGAAAAATACTTTCGCGAGGTTCAGTTCTTAGATCCACAGGCAGCGTATTCCAGACCTTGGCTGCGAGGTATCCAAAGGAGCGTACTCCCATCCTCGCTTTCTGTATTCTCGGCACAGTAACCAATGCCCTGTCTTTAGATCTTAGATTCCGTGCCGGTGTGTAAGTTGTTATCATAGACTGGAGATGGCGAGGACCTTTTTTACGCAGAATTCTGTGGCAGTAGCACATGGCTTTAAATGTGATCCTCTTCTCCACAGGCAGCCAGTGCGGGGTTGCCAGGGCCCTCGCAGCTGTTGCTCTTTTTGGGAGGTTCACAAATAAGCGAGCTGCCGCATTCTGGATCGACTGTAGCTTGGTCTGTCCTTTTTTAGATGCTCCCAGATAGAGAAAGTTACCATAGTTCATCTGGGAGGTGACCAAGGCATGTACAATTGTCTTCCTCGCAGTGATGGGTAAACGGTCAAGGAGTTTTCTTAGGACTTTCCGGGGCATATTTACAATTACTGGCGCATCCCTGCATATCAGCAGGGATGCGCCAGTAATTGTGCGCCATGCCTCCGCCACCCATGATGCACCGCATTTACAATGCGGCGCACCATGGGGCAAAAACGGTACAGATGCGTCACGCATCTGTGCCGTAAAGGTATCGCATTGCTGGAGTTGCGTCGCATGCGCGACGCAGCTCCAGCAATGCTCTGGGGGGCCCATTCTACTAATGCTGCGTCAAGCCTTATGCCTGCTTCAAGCAGGCGCAGGGTTTTGACGCAGCATGGGCCCAAAAGTGACTGAGTGAAATCTTGTAGATTTCACTCAGCCACTTTTAGGAGGTGTTCCTGTGCCAGAACACCCCCTCCCCTCCCCCCGCACCAGAACGCCTCCTTAAGGCGCAGGGCTTTACAACGTGACGCATCTCCCAGATGCATCACGTTATAAATAGCCCGGACCATGGCGCATCTTTTGCGCCGCCGCTGCGTCACAAAAGTGACAAAACGGCGGCGCAAAAGAGGCGCAAGGGGTTTGTAAATATGCCCCTAAGAGTCCCTAAACATTTCCCCGCCACCTTCTGGATTTGGCTTTCAAACGTTAGTTTTGAATTGAACCAGACCCCAAGGTTCTTTACTTCTACTTTTGGGGCAGGTTTTTGTCCTAACGTCTCAGGCCACCATGCTGATGTCCATATCAAGGGGCTCTTTCCGACTATCAGCACCTCCATTTTGTTACCATTGAGTTTTAAGCAATGGTTGGATATCCATGCGGGTAGCTTCTCAAGACATAGAGAGAATTGGTGAGCTGTCCATTCTGGATTCTGAGACAAAGTGACAATCAGTTGTTTATCATCAGCGTATAATACAACAGTCGTGTTGTGTTTTTCCACTAACTCTGCAAGTGGGCCCATATAGACATTAAACAACGTGGGGCTCAGAGTTGAGCCCTGTGGGACCCCCTGCAGCAGGGGAATGCTCTTAGATGTATGGGGTGCTGTACAGCTTGAAAGCACTGTGATGAGAGAAAGGACGTCATCCAGCATAGAGGTGAGCCCCTGCCCTGCACTTCCATAATCTTTTAAGAAGAAGGCCATGTGATACAGTGTCAAATGCCGTGCTGACATCTCACAGGATCAGCACAGCAGTCTGCCCTGCATCTGCACATTTCCTTAGGGATTCCTTAGCAAGGAGTAGCGCTGACTCTGTGGAGTGGGCGGCTCTAAAACCAGATTGTGAGGGATGAAACAAGTACTTCAGGTTAATATGATTAACTAGGTGCTTGTTAGTTACTTTATCTGCGATTTTTGCAGAGTGGTAGTACCGAAATAGGGTGCAAATTTTCTAGCACTGAGTAGTCTATTAGTGATTTTTTCTGCAAGGGTCACACTATCGATTGTTTCCATTTCGGGGAATTTCCCCCAGATGAAAGGAACGAGCAATTATCTGTGAGACATAGGGCAGAATGACATTGCCTCCTTGCATTAAGATCTTAGGAAGGGCTGGGTCCAGGGGAGATCCTGATTTAATCACCCTGGCTATTAAAATTCTATTGTATTTATGGCTGAGCACTTCATAAAACCTCAGGGTCCTGCCTCACACTAAACGCATGCGTAAGGCAGTCACAGAAAAATAAAATGATTTTTTATTATCATTTTTATATTTCTGTGACTGACGAGTGGAGCCGCCCCTGCCACATTATTCTTGCCTGCTGCCTCTCCTCTCTCACCACGCTCTCTGTATTGTTTTTGTCTCTCCCGAGCTTCGGTGGTGCCTCCCCCTAACCACGCCCTGCTTCTCTAATGCTTCCCCTCCACAGCCCCGTGTTGCTCCCCCCACCCGCTCCCTCCTTCACTGTCACTTGTTGCTTCCCCTCCACAGTCCCTGCATTGCTTCCTCAGTCCACATCCTCCATGTTGTTAACTCATCTCCTGCGGTTCAAGAAAACGTCTTTGTACATGTTTTCTTTTATTTGCTAATCTAACTCGAACCGTCAAAGGAAAGGGGAAAAAATGGTTGCCCAGGCAGGCAGTGGCATCATACTCTATGTTTTCTCATTTGGCCATGCTGCACAGCATCAGGGATGCTATACAGCATGGCTGACAAAGCCAATAGGTCTCAAAGGTCACACCTATTGGCTTTAAAAATGCTTGTTAAACTATGCACCCTGTTTAGTGCCTTTTGGCACCCCAACTTTATCCACCACCTATATATGTGTGTCTAATAACCCACAATCAATAAGTCGAGAGGTATGCACTTTATCATTTGCCATAAACAATGTACACTGGAAGGGAGACAGAAGAGAACAGGGCCGTCACAAGGTGTTAGCAGCAGAGGCTTCTTTACCCCTGACCTTAATTTGTGCGGGCCTCGACTCTGACACAGATACATGTATATATTATTAAAGCAGGTCTGCGTTGATGATACATTCATAATGATTCAGGTATGCTGGCCGCCACTAGATAGCAACGCATACTGTCCCTGCCTCGAAATATGTCCAAGTACACTGTTTTCTCTTTGAATGACACCTTCATGCACTAGTGAGGAGCCCACTCCCTGCAAGGGCCCTGCATGACTTTGGCGATCCAGGCCCTACACAGGGCCGGCCTTAGGCATGTGCAAGCTGTGCACCTGCACAGGGCCGCCAAACCCCAGGGGCCGCCACGAGGAATCGGATACAATACATATTCGTGGGCGTGGCGGCCCCTGGCAGGGATTTGGCGGCCTCCGGCTTCCACTAACTTGCAAACACCTGACCCCCCCCCCCCCTTCACCCCCTCCCCTTCACTGGCCTTCGGCTCCGTACCTGTGTTCCTCGTTCCTGATTGGCAGTCAGTGGCTCCGGGGTGTTTCAATCTCACCAAGGGCGTCGCAGCTGACAGACGTCGGAAGCCGGGGATTAGAGTGATCTGCGAAGACTCAACCTCCTCATACTGCTACTAGACCGTAAGTGACCCCGGCCATCAGCACACAATGGCCCGGACTTGAAAGGGCCCCGCCGGCCTCTCCGGCTTTGCCCAGGGCCTGCTGCTGCCCAGGCCGGCTCCGGCCCCGCTAACGTGCGGCTGGGTTTGGGTTTTGGGGTACAGGGGTATTTTTAGGTTTTAGGGCAGGGGTTGGGTTTTGGGGTACAGGGGTGTTTTTAGGTTTTAGGGCAGGGTTTGGGTTTTGGGGTACAGGGGTGTTTTTAGGTTTTAGGGCAGGGTTTGGGTTTTGGGGTACAGGGGTGTTTTTAGGTTTCAGGGCAGGGTTTGGGTTTTGGGGTACAGGGGTGTTTTTAGGTTTTAGGGCAGGGTTTGGGTTTTGGGGTACAGGGGTGTTTTTAGGTTTCAGGGCAGGGTTTGAGTTTTGGGGTACAGGGGTGTTTTTAGGTTTCAGGGCAGGGTTTGGGTTTTGGGGTACAGGGGTGTTTTTAGGTCTTAGGGCTGGGTTTAGGTTTTGGGGTACAGGGGTATTTTTAGGTTTTAGGGCTGGGTTTGGGTTTTGGGGTTCAGGGGTATTTTTAGGGTTTATTTTTTTTAAAGTACGACTTTAATTAAATTAAATTAATTAAATAAATTATAATTAATTAAATTTATTAAATCAAATTAATTACAATTTTAAGATTAATTCAATTATATTAATTACATTAAATTAATTAAATTTAAATAATTACTATTATAAAATTTATTAAATTAAATTAATAAAATTATATTAATTTAATTAAATTACATTAATTCCTATTTAAAATTAAATTAAACTTATTTAAATAAATTATATTAATTACATTTTTACAATTTTTTAAATTATATTAGTAAAATAAAATAAATTAAATTAACTTAATTACATTTTTTTTAAAAAGTTATACTTACCTATACTTACGATGTAATGGTATGCGTTGTAATAGCATCTGCTATGTAATATCCTGCGTTGTAATGGCATCCGATGTAATGGAACCTGCGTTGTAAAAGTTGCGATGTTACAGCATGCGTTGTAAAATAACGCGTTGTAACATCATAGATCCAATCACAGCGCCCAAGTAATTTTGCATTGTTAAACATCGCGCACGACAGGATTAGCAAATTCACATAGCGCTTTGTTGATTCATAGCGCCGTACCTCACACTAAGCTAGCATTTTGGTAATACTTTGTGTGACTGCCGCCTTTTATAATCTGCATCTTTTTCTGCTGCCTCAATTGTGTGCACTAATGTTATTTAGCTTTGCACTGACCAAAGGCTGCCCAAGTTTCACTTTCTAACTCCATTTTGTATCCAGGTTGTTGTCTACTCCCTTGCCCCGCCTACCCTCCCGGCTAACTCCTCCCAGCTGACCCTCCCACGCTCCGCCCCCTCCACTATCCATTTAAACCGATGTCCCAACGTGCAGCGTCCACGCGCCACGGCCGCGCCGAAGGTGCGCCAAAGGTAAGCCCACTACGCCCGTCCGCGCCTGGACCGCGCCCAGCGCCAGACCCCCTGGTCCACGCAATGCCCAGCCCACCCGCATTACATACGACTCAGCCACCCTCCTAGCACTTAATCCTGGCCGACTCCCCAACTGCGCCCAAGCCTCACCTGGACACACCCATGGACCCTTCACATGCATCTCCTGCAAGTTTGACGGCACAAAAACCAATTCCGCATCCACTAACACCAAACATAGATCTGACGCCAACCACCTTAAATGCATCCTACTCAACACCCGATCGGTCCACAGCCACGCCATCAACCTTTGGAATCTACTAGACACCATCTCTCCAGACGTCGCCTTCCTAACAGAAACATGGATGAACGCCTCTTCGGCCCCAGACATCACCATAGCCATCCCGGAAGGCTACAAGATCATCCGAAAAGATCGCCCCAAACAAACAGGAGGAGGCATGGCCATCGTCCATAAGAACTCCATCCGCATCTCAACCAGCTCAGACGACAACCTCTCTAGCGCCGAACACCTTCACTTCCAGATCCACACCGACCCCAAGACCACACTCAGAGGCACACTCCTATACAGGCCACCAGGACCCCGTGCACAATTCACTGAAGACATCACTGACTTTATCACCCAACACGCCCTCTCCTCCGAGGACTACATCCTATTGGGAGACCTCAATTTTCACCTGGAAAAGAACAACAACAACAACACCACCACCCTTATGGACAATCTCGCCAACCTAGGACTCAAACAACTTGTTAATACCCCCACACACCGCGCAGGACACACTCTCGACCCTATCTTCACCTCCAGCAAACATATTTCCTTCAGCCACACCACAGTTCTCCAATGGACGGACCACAGCTGCGTTCACTTTGTCTACAAAAAGACCACATCCCACAACCATCCTCAACCTACTCTGCAAAGAAATTGGAACAAAATCACCATCGACCAGGTCTCCACATCGTTTCTTCAAAACCCCCCTGCCCACTCATCGAACCCCAACCAAGCAGCCATCAACCTCACACAATGGCTAACCGACACTGCCGACAACCTAGCACCTTTGAAAAAACGTCAAATCAAATTAGGCAGCAAAAACGCCCCCTGGTTCAACGATGATCTTAAGAAATCCAAGAAACTCTGTCGCTCCCTTGAGAAGATCTGGAAAAAAGACCCAAACACCAACACCAGGGACGCCTTCAAAAACGCCTCCCGCATACACCACCAATTGATCCGGACTGCCAAGAAAACCGCATTCAAAGACCGACTAGACAAAAACGCCCACAACAGCAAGGAACTATTCAACATCGTCAAAGAGTTTACCAACCCTATTGCCAACTCCAACGACATCACCCCCTCTCAAACCCTCTGCGACTCACTAGCTTCGTTCTTCCACGACAAAATCGCAGACATCCACAACAGCTTCAACAACCAACCCGAAGACCAACCCACCAAACCCTCTGCCGTACCTTCACCCCCCTTGAACATCCTTAATGACTGGAACCCAATCTCCACTGAGGACACCATTCGCCTGATGAACTCCATCCATTCAGGATCCCCCTCAGACCCTTGCCCTCACCACATCTTCAACAAAGCAGACTCCATCATAGCACCACACCTCCGAGACGTCATCAACTGCTCCCTCAAATCCGGCACCTTCCCAGAAAGCTGGAAACACGCCGAACTCAGCGCCCTTCTGAAAAAACCCACAGCTGACCCCACCGAACTCAAAAACTACCGCCCCATCTCGCTCCTCCCATTCCCGGCCAAAGTCATCGAGAAAGCTGTCAACAACCAGCTCGCCGCCTTCCTCGAAGCCAACAAATCCCTCAACTCCTCACAGTCCGGCTTCCGAGCCAAACACAGTACTGAGACCGCACTCATCGCAGCAACAGACGACATCCGAACTCTACTGGACAATGGAGACACAGTCGCCCTCATCCTCCTCGACCTCTCCGCAGCCTTCGACACAGTCTGTCATAACACCCTGTTACAACGACTTAGAAACATCGGAATCCAAGGAAAAGCACTGGAATGGATCACTTCTTTCCTTGCCGGAAGAACTCAGAGAGTACGCCTCCCACCATTCAAGTCAGAGGCCACTGAAGTCATCTGCGGCGTGCCACAAGGATCTTCACTCAGCCCCACCCTTTTCAACGTATACATGAGCCCCCTCGCGACCATCGCACGCCAACACAACCTCAACATCATCTCCTACGCTGATGACACTCAACTGATCCTCTCACTCACCAAAGACCCAAACATCGTCAAAACCAACCTACATGAAGGAATGAAAGAGGTAGCCGAATGGATGAAGCATAGCCGTCTGAAACTGAATTCAGACAAAACAGAAGTCTTTATCTTAGGTACCTCCCCCTCCGCCTGGGACGACTCTTGGTGGCCAGGAGCCCTTGGAAAAGCACCCATCCCAACGGATCACGCACGGAACCTAGGCGTCATCCTGGATTCCTCACTCTCGATGAACAGACAAGTCAACGCCGTCTCCTCATCTTGCTTCAACATTCTTCGCATGCTCAAAAAAACATTTTGCTGGATCCCCACCGAAACTAGAAAAACGGTCACCCACGCACTGGTTACAAGCCGCCTTGACTACGGAAACACCCTTTACGCCGGTACCACCGCAAAACTTCAGAAAAAACTCCAACGCATCCAGAACGCATCAGCCAGACTCATATTAGACATCCCGCGTAAAGA
This sequence comes from Lissotriton vulgaris, assembly GCF_964263255.1. Taxonomy (NCBI): domain Eukaryota; kingdom Metazoa; phylum Chordata; class Amphibia; order Caudata; family Salamandridae; genus Lissotriton; species Lissotriton vulgaris. The sequence goes on from NC_141698.1 coordinate 610,435,086, forward strand.
ACACGTTTCTGGTCACCTGAAAAACCTCCACTGGCTCCCCGTCAATAAGAGAATAACTTTCCGCCTCCTCACCCACGCACACAAAGCTCTCTACGAACTTGGACCCGAATGCCTCAATTCACGTCTTTCCTTCTACACCCCCTCCCGCCAGCTGCGCTCTTCCAACCAAGCCCTCGCTACTGTTCCCCGCGTCAACAAAACCACCATGGGAGGAAGATCATTCTCCTACCTAGCGGCCAAAACCTGGAACTCACTTCCCATGCACCTTCGCCTCACTCAAAACCACCTAGCATTCAGAAAGCAGCTTAAAACCTGGATATTCGAGAAGTAATTCCCCACCCCTCCTCAAGCGCCTTGAGACCCTCTGGGTATGTAGCGCGCTATATAAATTTATTGACTTGACTTGACTTGACTTAATGAGAGTCTTCAGAGAGTTCTCAGTACTCAGATACCAGCACAAACCTCGCCAGGACATCTTCTAGCTTGGAGTCCATTTATAGAATCTTGAGGTGCCTGCCACGGGGTGGATGTAGGAAGGGAGGAACGACACCTCCCATTTCTCCCTGGGAGCTTGTGTTTATAGCAGTGACATGAGCTCACTTTGAGAAATGGAAGTATGCGACCGAACAGTGTTCAGTCCATTGTGACTAGCTGGGCAGTGCGTCTGCCCGACATCGTAATCAGGCCCTAAGTCTAGCATTACTGGATGACATCTTAGTACACATAATTACTACATGGCCAGTTCTCATGCTGGACAATCTTCACACAGTGATCAGTAGAGATAGGACACCGGATGTCCACCATAGGACAGAGAAAATGTTTTCAAAAGAGGTCCAGATTCCAGAGTTCTTTTGAGGAACACCTCCCATAGGTCATGCGAGGCTCTCGACAGTCTGGCTTGAAGCAAGAAGTGTTCTGTGTGGATCCCCATCTGTGAGCACACCCTGTACCAAAAGTTTATCTGCAATCCCCTGACACTCCAGAGTGTCCGGGAAACGCTGATCCAAGAAGTATAGGGTGACATTATGGTGAGATGTGTCATTATCCTTTACAAAGAAAACAAGAGTCTGTCTGCTCGGAAGAGGACTGCCTGCTGGTAAATTGATTTCCTAAACTGTGCTCCTTTCTGTAGCAAAGGGAGTGGGAAAAAAGTGAGTGGGGGAAACGGAGCTGCTGACCAGGGCAGTGAGCAAAATAACAACAATACTGGCATTTGTAAAGCGCACAGCTACCTCCGGAGAGGTGTCCCGGTGCTGTGGGCCCTCGTAAAGATTAAGGGAGCTACTGCCCTGAGTCACATGATGCTGGGCTAACCTGCGGCTGGAGTCGGGGATCGAACCGTGAGCCCCGTGGTCTGAAGTCAAGCACCCTGACCGCTGCACCACAGCCCTTCACAGTCCATGACGGCTTAATATCTCCTATTGGTGTCATTGGCTAGAACATGGCGCCACCTACACAAGAGAGCCTGGGTTGGCCTGGGATCCCAGACATCCGGGGCTACTTGAATAGAATTGCCAGCCCTGTGAATGGGACTGGCTGTTGTACACAAGGACAGAATAGGAGTGACCACAAACAATTCTGGAGACTAGATCACAGAGACTGTCTATGCATGCAGAAGAAGCCTGAAAGGAAGGATCAAAGCGTCCACAAATCAGCTGTGGTGTTCAGGGGTCACAAGGTAGGTGCCTATAATACCTCTTTTATGGTATGTTTTCTGCACCCATGGCAAACATGCTAGACTCATTGGCACTGAAATCTGATTACGCCTAAGGGTGTCCCTGTCCCATTCTACCCTGATTTGATTTGATTTATGGTTTTGTAAAGCTCGCGTATGCCCGTGGGCGTCTTGGCGCTGGAGGTACAGAAAGACTAGTGCGGCAGTGAGAGGACCAGCTAACCGGAAGAGAACAGCCGTGTTTTTACCCATTTCCTGAAAGAAAACAGGGAGGTGCTGTTTTTGATTGCAAATGGGAGCCGGTTCCGGTCTGGCACTCTCTGTGAAGGTACATAGTGTTGCTGTTTCCAGAAGTTTGATAACATATTTGAATACACATGCCCAGTTCTCTATATTTTCAGCCACATGTAAAAAATATCTTAGTACAGTGGAGGGCTCGCTCTTTATGCTTTACCTTAAGTGTGATGATCAATGTTTTAAATGCTAAAATACCAAAAAGCACAGCTTGATTTGTACTCTATAAAACTAATTGCAATGTGAGGTCTTGAAATAATAGTTCTCGTATAACTGTTTTGTAATGCATTGTTAGACCTGGCACCATTGGAGTGGGTCTCCCTTCCATTTTTCGCTTTTGTATCCTCTGTGTTGGCTGGTGTTAGATGCTCAGGGTGCTGTGCCACTGCCATTCAGTGCCACAGCGCGAATTCTCCCTATTGTAAATTGACTATATGAATTGGTATAATCCTAATTGACCCAAGGAAAATGCTAGGAAAGTCAAATTTAGTATGCCTGAGCTCCAAACATGAAAGTGCATCTTTTAGTGACCATTATTTTTATATTCTGTGTTTAAAACTAAAACTTTTGGTAAGTAGGTATTTTCTGGCCTAAGCCTTCCCATGTGCTCTGCTGTTATGTGTATTGGCTGTCTGGTTTTGGAGGGTACAGGGCAGACTGAGACCGACCTGGATTGAATGGAGAGCTCTGAAGTTGGAGTATGGGGAGGGGTGACCCTTTGATCTGAGCAGAGCTGCACCTGGCAAGGTGAATGATGGCTCCACCTCCCACTGTGCGGCTGAAGGCTGCCCCCTCTCCCTGAAAGGGAGGATGCAGCCTCGTAAATAAAGTGATCCATGACGACACCAAACTGGTTCTGGCTGGGTTCAGTGATTTGTGACTTTTCTGAGAACAAAGACTTTTGGGGTATAAAGATCTGTGCTAAAACCCCTGCAGGGTGTGTTACTTCGGGATGTCAAGATGAACCTCTATCCTTGTAACTAGAGGGAAAGGACTCTGAAATGTTCATCCTTCTTGCTGAAGCAACTACCCAAGGGCCTGATTTGAGCTTGCCTTCTGCCGAAATCTCAGGGAAATTAGACTTCACGCATCAGCCGTCCGGATTCCTATTTGAGGGGGATTCTACTCGCAGGTGAGGCCTCTATTGAGAATTCCAGAGCCTCTGGTTCTACTTCAGGGAACGCGGGATGAAAGTCATTGCATCGCTATTGTGGGCCACCGCACTTGAGGAGTTATTGCTGCTGAGAGCCCGCATTTGCCTGTGTTACCAAAGTCATCGTGATCACTATTGTGGGCTGCCGCAGCTGAGGAGCTATTGCTGCTGAGAGCCCTCATTTGCCTGTGTTACCAAAGTCATTGTGATCACTATTGTGGGCCGCCGCAGCTGAGGAGCTGTTGCTGCTGAGAGCCCGCATTTGCCTGTGTTACCAAAGTCATTGTGATTGCTATTGTGGGCTGCTGCAGATGAGGAGCTGTTGCCGCTGAGAGCCCCCATTTGCCTGGGTTACCAAAGTCATCGTGATCGCTACTGTGGGCCGCTGCAGCTGAGGAGCTTTGCCGCTGATTGCCCGCATTTGCTGTCCTACGAGAATCACTGCTATCATCATTGTGGGCCGTGGCAGCTAAGGAGCTGTGCCGCTAAGTGCCCGCATTTGCTGTCCTACGAGAATCACCACTATCACTATTGTGGGCCGCTGCGGAGCAGTGCCGCTGAGTGCCCGTATTTGCCGTCCTATGAGAATCATCGCAATCCCTATTGTGGGCGGCTGCAGCTGAGGAGCTGTGCCACTGAGTGCCCGCATTTGCCGTCCTACGAGAATCATCACAATCGCTATTGTGGGCCGCTGCAGCTAAGGAGCTGTGCCGCTGAGTGCCCACACTAGTCACCACCTCGAGGATCTTGTGTTCACCTGCTTGTGCCGCTGGGTGCCTGCCTTTAAGTACGGTCCCAGGATTATCGTGAGTGCAAGCCGCGGAACGCTGCAGGTGGGAGCTGTGGCTGATGCGAGTCCGCCTGTCATCACCGTGGCTTCCTTGCGAGGCTGCGTGCCGTGCCCCTTTAAATCTCAGGTACATTGTGCATCGACGGGTCGCGTGGACCCCGGCCTCGAACTAAGTTCTTTTCACGCGCTTTTTGAGTCCTCTATTTCTTTTGAAGTGAATCTGTAATTATATGGATTGTGGTTTCTTGATCGCTTTTGAGCCTTGTGTTAAGCCTATATAAAGATACTTATTTTTCTATAGCTACTTGTGTGGTGCCCCTTTGTAGTGTCTTCACTGTGTTTTTGTGTATGGTAATAAATGCTTCACACACTGCCTCTGAGATAGGCCTGTCTGCTCGTGCTACGTTACCAGAGGTTTGAGCAGGGTTTATCAAAGGGTGTAGCCCCCTTACTCTGACTTAGGAAGAAGAATCCCTATTTGGACCTTGGCCCCAGCTGCTGTCAACTAGAGATCCCATTTCTAAACTGCATCAAATGTGAAGCTGAGTTATTATAAACAATAGAAAAGGGAGTCAGTTTAATTGACAAGGCTAGAGGATTAAGCAGGTATAGGCCTTTGCTATCATAGCGTAAGAACAGGGGAGAGGGGCATCTACTTGTGATTGATCACACCTAGCCCAATTAATAAAAGAATTTGCAAAACTAAATTTAAATTAGTGGTGCAAATGTTCTCAGTTACGATCAAATGTCAACCATAACCACAAATTTAGGAATAGTGTTGGTTCTTCAGAGTCACTACCTGTAAAAGTAGGCCAGCATCCACAAACTACTAAGGTTGTGGGTATTTATGTAGCCCTTAAACATAGTTTTGCATCCTGAAACACTTTTGAGTAAAGGCAGGACTAAAAAAGGTTTGAGGTTTGGGAATGAGCTAGAAACATCCCCAAATTTAATAGGTGTGTAGCAGAAAGATTTTTTACCACAGAAAAAACATCTTTGTCTGTGAAAAAACAAAAAAACGTTAAATGTCACACTGCACATTTGCATCACATTTTTTTAAGTTTGATTTATTGAGAAATAAAGGGAAAGGGAAGGGAAGGGGAAGGAAAGAGAAGAATTACAATAAGCAGGTGGTAGAAGTAAACATTAAAGTAAATTTTGAATGAAGAAATTTGAGTTTGCAAATGTTAAGGACAGGGATACTCCTGGAAATCGATGACTGGCATTGTTTTACAGACATATAGCCATACATTTGTCTTTAATATATAGGTGATACTACAGGAGCAATTTATTTGACTTGCCCTGGTGGTTTTGAATGACAGCGGATCAGCAAAAATAGGAGTGATGGAAATACAGCAGCAGCAGAAGAAAGTTAGTGATCAGTTTGAGCATTTGGACAAAATATCAACTTTTAAATATCAATTTGCAGGAATATCGGACAAAATATTGTGATGGAGGAATATCCTCAAGAATATTGATTTCGCAGGTAAGCAATATTGCTGTCAAGAATATTGTTGTTTTAATATTGTTTCCAATAATATAGTTGTAAATAAATGTTTAATTATGTTTATGTGTTTTAGTTTACATATTAACTATATGTGTTATTATTCTTTATATAATTGTTAAGAATATTTTTAAATATAGTTTGTAATTTATAATTGTTAATGTGATTGCTAATAGTAATTTATAGTGTTGTACTGTGTTGCTAGATTTGTAGGGGTGTAGTTTGGAAAGCTACTTGAGTATAATTATCACAATTCATTATTACCTTACCATTAATTATTTAATTGATTAATAATTGTGTTAATTGCATAACAATTTTTTAAAGTTATATATTAGGTGCAGGCTGCTTGGTTTGTAGGGGTATAGGTTGATTAAGTAATAATAATTACCAATTATTTATTATTTTATTATTAAGTTAGTAAGTAATTAAAATGTGTAATAATATTTTTTGAATTATACATATGTGCATGCAGCTGGGTTTGTTAGGGGTATGGGTTGGGAACTTAATAATTAAATCTTTAATTACCAATTAATTATTAATTACATAATAATTATGTAATTGATAATTAATCATCTAATTTGTATAACAATTATATTTTTTGTTATATATTAGGTATGTGCTGTTGGATTTGTATGGGTATAGGGTGAGAAGTCAATTAAGTTATAATGAATTAACAATTAATTCATAAATATTTACCTGATTATTAATTTGGTAAATTGTGTAAGAATTATTTTATTGAAGTTATATATTAGATGCAGGCTGTTGGGTTTGTAATATATATACACACATATATATACATGCATATATACATGTATGCATATATATACACACATTTATATAAGATATATAATAAATATATATATATATATATTACCTACTGGCGGTCGCCAGTAGGTAGTTATAGTTAGGATTTTTTTCAATGTTAAATCTCAAAATTCTATTTGGAATAACTTTGGCGCCGGTTGACGAATCTGCCTGAAAATTTCCTGAAAATGGCCTCGCGGGGTTCCGGTCCTTCCCTGAAAGTTTGGGGGGGATACGTTAAGCGGGGGCCGAGATAAAAGGGGGGTCCCAAAACGCGTTTTCCCCATGTTAATTTCCATAGGGCGGTCGATTTCACTTTTAGCCCGAACGGCTGAATAGATTTCCACGAAACTTGGCAAAATTGTAGGGACTGGTAGCCCGATGTGCCTTTGCTATGTCTCAAGATATGTGCTCCAGTGGATTTTGAGTAATTTAGGTTCAAAAAAATATATATATCTATAGGCGCTCTCCCGTGCGCGCACCGGAGTGCGCTCCAGGCGCGACACGCGACTTGCGCGCAGGAAGCTGATTGGCTCTCAGTTGTCTGTAAACATTCTAAACAGTCCGGAGCGGCCGCCATCTTGTGTCTCGGTAAAATCGAGACACAAGGGGTTTGAAAAAAAAAGGGGCAAATGACCATAAGGGGGAAGAGTAGACCCCCTCTGACCCCCTAGGTTTGATGTAGGGACTAAAATAGGGTCCTGCAGGGCATTAAAAAAAAATTTCGTTTTGCGCGGGGGAAGCGCATGGTACGCGCACCGGCGAAGCACGGGGAAAATCCAGGACCATATTTATGAAGGCCTTGCGCTGTTAGTTTTGCGCTTCTTGTGCGTCAATTTTTGTGACGCACCAGCGGTGTAAAAAAATGCGCATTGTTATGCAATATTTAAAAAGTGACGCATCTATCTAGATGCGTCACTTTTTAAATATAGTGCAACGAGGTACATTTTATTACACTGCTGGTGTTATGCGTCACTTTTCTGTGCGCACTCCTTATGACATTCCAGATGTGTCATATTTAATGTATGACGAATCATGTTGCAAGGAGTTACAGATACGTCAGTATTTCTGACATATCTGTAAACATAAAAGTGATGCGAGGCAGGTGCAAGATTTTGACGCAACAGCATCATAAAAGTGACGCAGAGAAATCTTATAGATTTCAGTACGTCGTTATTACCAAGCTTTTTGCGGGGGAATGCCCCCTTTGCATACATTATACCTGACGCAGATATAATGTGGCGCAGAGTTTTAAAAAGTGACCCATGTACCTAGATGCGTCACTTTTTAAAAATAGCGTCAGGTATAATGCATGCAGAGGGGGTGTTCTCCCGCAAAAAGCTTTGTAATAGCGACGCAGTGAAATCTTTGAGATTTCACTGCGTCAGTTTTAGGATGCTGTTGCGTCAAAATCTTGTGCCTGCTTTACAGCAGGTATTAGACTGAGGCAAGACCTTTCACATGCTGCTTTCCACATTTGAAAGGACACATTACTGGAGTTGCGTCACTTTTGTGACGCACTCCAGCAATGCGTTACTTGGAATGTCATAAGGAGTGCGCACAGAAAAGTGACGCATCGCACCAGTAGTGTAAAAAAATGTGCCTCGTTGCGTTATATTTAAAAAGTGAGGTATCTAGGTAGATGGGTCACTTTTTAAAATCAAGCGCCACATTATATCTGCGTGAGGTATAATGCATGCAGAGGGGGTGTTCCCCCACTAAAAGCTTTGTAATAGCGACGCAGTGAAATGTTTGAGATTTCACTGCGTCACTTTTAGGATGCTGTTGCATCCTTTAAATATAGTGCAACGAGGCACATTTTATTACACTGCTGGTGTGATGCGTCACTTTTCTGTCCACAGTCCTTATGACATTCCAGATGTGTCATATTTAATGTATGACGAATCATGTTGCAAGGAGTTACAGATACGTCAGTATTTCTGACATATCTGTAAACATAAAAGTGATGCGAGGCCGGCGCAAGATTTTGACGCAACAGCATCCTAAAAGTGACGCAGAGAAATCTCATAGATTTCAGTACGTCGTTATTACCAAGCTTTTTGCGAGGGATTGCCCCCTCTGCATACATTATACCTGATGCAGATACAATATGGCGCAGAGTTTTAAAAAGTGACCCATGTACCTAGATGCGTCACTTTTTAAAAAATAGTGTCGGGTATAATGCATGCAGAGGGGGTGTTCCTTGCAAAAAGCTTGGTAATAATGACGCAGTGCGTCACTTTTAGGATGCAGTTGCGCCAAAATCTTGCGCCTGCTTCACAGCAAACCTTTCACATGGTGCTTTTTCCATGTGAAAGGACACATTACTGGAGTTGCGTCACTTTTGTGACGCACTCCTGCAATGCGTTACTTTTGTGTTTACAGATATGTCAGAAATACTGACATATCTGTAACTCCTTGCGAATTGATTAGTCATATATTAAATATGACATATCTGGAATGTCATAAGGAGTGCGTCCAGAAAAGTGACGCATCGCTGTTTTCACGTAGCGATGCGTCACTTTTCAGAAATGAGGCCTCCAGTTTATTCACTGTGTCATAACTTTCTTTTCTAACACTCACCTTCTTTCATTCCTCCTACTTCACTTCCTTTCACCTCTCATACCTTTCTGTTCTTTCTTACTCATTCTCCTTTCAATTATCAATGCACTATATTTCACTTACTCTTCATTTTTTAAGATTATAGCTCTTTGATGAGAATTGGAGGTAGTTCTGAAAAGAACTTTTGGTTTTCTTCTTTTAACTGAACAGGAACAAAAACAGGGAATAGAAACTGCTCAACAGGAGCAAAAAGAAAAGAAAAAAATTAGGGGTGGGAAGGGCAGTGATGGTTCTCCAATGCCCGAACCATGAGCAGGACACTTTGCTCCCCATAGGTGAGGAGTTGATTGCAGTATCTGCATCTGACGACCCCATGGTTAAATGCAGGTTGAATGTTTGCTACCTGCCCCTGTGATTGTTCTCTTCCAGAAGAAGTTGCTCCTCCTGTTGATGTAGAGGCCCCATCTCTGGGAACCTCTTGTGCCAGAGCCCTGACACTTTCCCGGGCAAAATTCTGGGGGTGCCTCCTCTCCACATGGCGAATCATGGTGAAGTTGCCAAAAGAGTATTTTTTTTGGGGGTTACCCCGTGACAGGACCTGTTTGCAGATCCTGCACTCTACTTTTGGTGCATTCACCTTCTTCTGGTCTGCTGGAAACTTTAAAAATTTCCAGATGAAATGTTCTTTGACCTTCGGCTGAGGAGGCTCTTCATCAATGAAATCATTGGAGTCATCTTCACTGCTGGATGGTCTGGCAGCCATGATGAATCCAGGAATATGGAGCAGCAAAAAAGGCAGGTCTTTCAGTCACAAAAGTGAAAGAAGAAGTGAAGGAAATGGGTGGGGATTTCATTCATTGTAAAAAAAAACTGTTAGCAACCAATGAAAAGTGTTATTTTAGGGTCACATGACCCGACGCGTTTACGCTGCGCGCTCCGGAGCACTTCCGGTGCGTTTACGCAGCGCGATCGTAGGCGCTTCCGGGGCGCAAACGTGGCGCGATCGTAGGCGCTTTTGCGTGCGTTTAGGCGCCGCGCACGTAGGCGCTTCCGAGGGCACTTACGTTGCGCGCCGAAGTGACGTCATCAATCTTTTATAGAAATGCATAATCATTTTCCATATTAAAAAAAACAAATTTTATTTGTATGGTACGAAATGTTTTGCATTATTATTAACTTTTCATTCATATTTTTTTTTCACGAACGACAGTTGCGCTCTGGGTGCGCTTTCAGATGAGCTCTCGGAGAAGCTTACAGGAGAGCTTAGCTGAAAGCTTCCCGGAGCGCGCACCCAGAGCGCAAAAGAAAAAAATTATATAAAAAAAATGAATACTTAAAAAAAAACAGCAAATTGTAAAAAAAAAAAAAGGTTAGAAACTCGATATACAAAGGAATTAGCATTTAAAAAACCTATGAAATTCACTGAAAAAACCATAGGTTTCACACCAGTTATAGTTAGGAATTAGCATTTAAAAAACCTATGAAATTCACTGAAAAAACCATAGGTTTCACACCAGTTATAGTTAGGAATTAGCATTTAAAAAACCTATTAAATTCACTGAAAAAAACATAGGTTTCACACCAGTTATAGTTAGCTGGAAATTTTACTGATATAAAACCATTGAAATTCCCACGTTATAGTTAGATGGACTCACTATAACTTGCGCGTGCAATGCACTGCTGATGATGTCTTATTAAGCCAGTTAACCAATCAATTTTTAAAAACCATCCATTTAGACACTTATTTAAACATTTATTCTTCCATCAACTTTTACATATACATATATAAAATATATTTATTTTTCAGAAAGACACACATTCACTGGATGGTGTCATCAGTGATGTCATGAGTGATGTCACTCACCATGTCATGAGTGATGTAATATGTGATGTCATCAGCAGTGCATTGCACGCGCAAGTTATAGTGAGTCCATCTAACTATAACGTGGGAATTTCAATGGTTTTATATCAGTAAAATTTCCAGCTAACTGGTGTGAAACCTATGGTTTTTTCAGTGAATTTAATAGGTTTTTTAAATGCTAATTCCTAACTATAACTGGTGTGAAACCTATGGTTTTTTCAGTGAATATATATATATATATATATATATATATATATACATACATAAATATATATTTATATATCAGACAGGGGACAGGCAGGGGTTTTGATCCTGCTTGACCTGTCTGCCGCCTTCGACACGGTGAACCATGATATTTTGCTGGGCAGGCTGAGAGAGGTTGGAGTTGTGGGGAGTGCTCTACGATGGTTTGAGTCCTTCCTTCAAGGCAGGGAACAGGCTGTTTCCCTTCCGCCCTTTCAATCTGCCTTCTCCAACGTCTCGCATGGCGTTCCACAGAGCTCAGCGGTTAGCCCAGTTCTCTTTAACATCTATATGAAGCCCTTAATAGCGGTCATCAAACATTTTAAGATCGAAATTGTCAACTACGCTGATGACACACAGCTGATTCTGTCCTTGGAGGGGAATGATCATACCTCCTTGTAGGAATTCCACAGCTGCATGCGAGCCACTGCAGAATGGCTGGAAGCCAATTCGCTGCAATTTAACTCGGGGAAGACCGAGGTGCTCTATTGCCCTAGGCCTAGGAGAAGTTCCTCCTTACCTGACAACTTTTGGCCGAAGGACTTTACCTCATTGGTCCAGCCGGTGAAGGTAGTTCGGAACCTGGGGGTCATGTTCAACAGTGATCTCTCCTTGGAGGCGCAGGTCTCTAAGGTGGTAGCTAGTTGTATGGCTATTATTCGCCCTCTGAGAAAAATCTTGCCCCTGTTACCGCCCACTGCACGGTTAGAGGTGGTACGTTGCACTGTGCTAAGCAGGTTAGATTACTGCAACGCCCTGCTGCTGGAGTCCCCGAGCTACCTCATGAATAGGCTTCAGAGGCTCCAGTCCGCAGCTGCCAAACTGGCCTTAGGTTGGCCTCCGAGATCCTCTTCTGCTACGGCCTTGGCTCAGCTACATTGGCTCCCAGTGAGGGAGAGGGTGACCTTTAAGTCCTTATGTCTGACCTTCAAAGCCATTCATGGGCTGGGCCCGGTCTGCCTTCAAAGGATGTTTTTTTGGTATGTACCGGCTCGTTGGTTGCGCTCCTCCCTGGCCAGGGTGGTGGCTGTACCTAGGTTTAAAAGATCTAGAGCTGGAGGCAGATCATTTAGTGTGGCTGCGGCCAAGCTTTGGAATTCTCTGCCCTTGGAACTTAGGCAGATTGATTGCCTTCCTGCTTTTAGGAAGCAGCTAAAAATGTAGCTTTTTCCACGCTTGCCGTAACCTTCCGTTGCCTCCAACTGCCCTTCCTTTCTGCTTTTGTCACTGCCAGCGCCAGGATGCCTCTTGAGGTGATAGCGCGCTTTACAAGTGCAATAAATAAATAAATAAATAAATCATTGCAGGAGAGCCCCACGAAGACAAGCCACAAGAAGTTGCAGATCACTCGTTTTATTTCATTTCACCGCTTGCCAGCAGACGGTAAGGTGGGTACAGGTCTCAAAAGTTCTTGAAATAGCCAGACACGTTTCAGGATACACATAATCCTTTCTTCAGTGGCTTCGAGCAAAGGGATGAAAGCACTCTTACTTCCTGCACCTTATTAATGTTCCAATTATCGACCTCAGTGGGTGGGGCTTCTGTGCAAAGCCTCCTGGTCATTGTAGTGCGGAGTCTTGTTCCCCTAGTGGGGGAGGCTTTCAGTTCCAATTTGTATTCTGCTAAAACGTATTTTCCAAGTGGAGTAGAGAAACTGTACCTCCTGCCATCTACCCCGCTTTGTAGATAATTGGAACATTAATAAGGTGCAGGAAGTAAGAGTGCTTTCATCCCTTTGCTTGAAGCCACTGAGGAAAGGATTGTGTGTATCCTGAAACGCGTCTGGCTATTTCAAGGTGCCCCTTCCTTCACAAAAGCAATCTCCCCATGGCGCATGCATCCTTGCACCATGGTGCAAGGGTCCCTGCGCCGGCGCATGGCTGCTGTTTCTGCGCCAGCGCTGGGGAGAGCACAGGAATGAGACATCTTTGTAGATATGTTGCATTCCTGTGCTCTGAAAGCGCCGCAGCTTGGCGCAGCCACTGGGCTTGCGGTGCCACGCTGCAGCACTTTTTTGTAGACCTGCCCCTCAGTATTTTGTTTACATAATATATAAAAACTTGTTACGTTGAAGTATGTCATGCTATATTTTAATATATTATACAGTTGTTATTTTGATATCTTAAAATGTTTATACATTAGTGTGTGATGTATTGTATTACTTTTCTTCGGCAATTGCCCCCTTCAGACCAAAAGCCTCTTCCTGCTTTGATAGTTGCAAGTGTGCATCATCTGAGTTTCTCCCTTAATCACACTTTCTTCATAAATAGATGTAAGTTTGGAGATCTTACGTACATTGGTGGATTCTCAATAGCATGGAGAAACGCATATGGTATCCGTTTGCCCATTTTCTCTATAGTGCAGGGATTCAATTCTGTCCCCACACAAGAACCCACAATCAACAAATGTAAGAAATTTGATTTCTTGAAATTGAAGAGTCCTGAAGGAATACATAGGTGGGGTTCCCTTTGAACTACATGTACTCTTAAGATGGTATGTGTTTATCTTGGATTAATTTCCAAGGGGTACAAAAATCTGCAGGTAATTTAATGGAGAAAGAAAAAATAAAGTAAAAAAAAACTTTGAGATAATACATAAGCATTAGGGGTTAGCTGTTAGAAAGTATGGATCTTTAATTTTAATTTTCCTAAAAGCAGAGAACAATTTAAGGCAGTCTCGGGGTTCGCCCCCGTTAATTAATAAAATATATAGTTACACAGAGGAATTAATATGTAGGTTTACAAATACATAAACATTATATATAATGCAGTTAGAAAATGTTTGCAGATGGAGCAGCACTGCCATCTAGCGACTAATAGAAAAAAGAAATTCAGAGGTTTATATTACCATTCATACCTTAGTTAATGCATGAACAATTAAATATGGACCCGGAAATAATATATTTAAAATTAATCTTCCGTTTTTAGCACTGAAGTAGTTAAAAGCCCCAAGGTAGACATATGCAATTGGTCCTCCATCAGGGAAATACAAGAGAAATATGTTTTAGGGATTATACAGAAATTAGAAAACCTTCAATCACGATAAATTAGGCTTTCTTCCCCACAATTACATTTTTTTTTTTTGGTAGTGCAGATTTTCAAACTTGTTGTGCTTTTTATGGTCCTATGAGATTCCTGAGATGATATGTTTCATCAATGGACCGTTACACCAAGTCAGCATTTCAGCTCAAGTTTATTTTTAGGCTGAGCCTTCCAGACAGCAGTCTGGCTGCAAAATATGTATTGCCATAGATATGTGGGCTTACCAAACACATACAGAGGCTAACCATTGGTTAGCTTTCCTGTCACTTTCATTTGTCTGATTTGTGTTCATGTCTCATCTTGTCAATCACGTGATTGTCCCTCTCATGGAATATATCCTTTCTGCCATTTATTTTGATGGACTACCTTCTACGCTTTCAGTGCTGGCTTTTTGAGCAATGGATTTATTTATTTATTTATCCATTTGTAAAGCGCCTGGTTACACCTTCGGTGTGTCCCTGCGCTAGAGCAGACTCTCAGTAAGGTTGGCAGAAGCTATTGAAGAGTATCCGGAGGCAAACAGCAGCACTTGAGGATCACGATACTAGTTTGAAGGTGGAAACAGCAATGTCTTTAATCCTTTGCGAAAAATACTTTCGCGAGGTTCAGTTCTTAGATCCACAGGCAGCGTATTCCAGACCTTGGCTGCGAGGTATCCAAAGGAGCGTACTCCCATCCTCGCTTTCTGTATTCTCGGCACAGTAACCAATGCCCTGTCTTTAGATCTTAGATTCCGTGCCGGTGTGTAAGTTGTTATCATAGACTGGAGATGGCGAGGACCTTTTTTACGCAGAATTCTGTGGCAGTAGCACATGGCTTTAAATGTGATCCTCTTCTCCACAGGCAGCCAGTGCGGGGTTGCCAGGGCCCTCGCAGCTGTTGCTCTTTTTGGGAGGTTCACAAATAAGCGAGCTGCCGCATTCTGGATCGACTGTAGCTTGGTCTGTCCTTTTTTAGATGCTCCCAGATAGAGAAAGTTACCATAGTTCATCTGGGAGGTGACCAAGGCATGTACAATTGTCTTCCTCGCAGTGATGGGTAAACGGTCAAGGAGTTTTCTTAGGACTTTCCGGGGCATATTCACAATTACTGGCGCATCCCTGCATATCAGCAGGGATGCGCCAGTAATTGTGCGCCACGCCTCCGCCACCCATGATGCACCGCATTTACACTGCGGCGCACCATGGGGCAAAAACGGCACAGATGCGTCACGCATCTGTGCCGTAAAGGTATCGCATTGCTGGAGTTGCGTTGCATGCGCGACGCAGCTCCAGCAATGCTCTGGGGGGCCCATTCTACCAATGCTGCGTCAAGCCTTACGCCTGCTTCAAGCAGGCGCAAGGTTTTGACGCAGCATGGGCCCAAAAGTGAATGAGTGAAATCTTGTAGATTTCACTCAGCCACTTTTAGGAGGCGTTCCTGCGCCGGAACGCCCCCCCCCCCCCCCCCTGCACCAGAACACCTCCCTAAGGCGCAGGGCTTTACAACGTGCATCTTTTGCGCCGCCTCTGTGTCACAAAAGTGACGCAACGGCGGCGCAAAAGAGGCGCAAGGGGTTTGTAAATATGCCCCTAAGAGTCCCTAAACATTTCCCCGCCAGCTTCTGGATTTGGCTTTCAAACGTTAGTTCTGAATTGAACCAGACCCCAAGGTTCTTTACTTCTACTTTTGGGGCAGGTATTTGTCCTAACGTCCCAGGCCACCATGCTGATGTCCATATCAAGGGGCCCTTTCCGACTATCAGCACCTCCATTTTGTTACCATTGAGTTTTAAGCAATGGTTGGATATCCATGCGGGTAGCTCCTCAAGACATAGAGAGAATTGGTGAGCTGTCCATTCTGGATTCTGAGATAAAGTGACAATCAGTTGTTTATCATCAGCGTATAATACAACAGTCGTGTTGTGTTTTTCCACTAACTCTGCAAGTGGGCCCATATAGACATTAAACAACGTGGGGCTCAGAGTTGAGCCCTGTGGGACCCCCTGCAGCAGGGGAATGCTCTTAGATGTATGGGGTGCTGTACAGCTTGAAAGCACTGTGATGAGAGAAAGGACGTCATCCAGCATAGAGGTGAGCCCCTGCCCTGCACTTCCATAATCTTTTAAGAAGAAGGCCATGTGATACGGTGTCAAATGCCGTGCTGACATCTCACAGGATCAGCACAGCAGTCTGCCCTGCATCTGCACATTTCCTTAGGGATTCCTTAGCAAGGAGTAGCGCTGACTCTGTGGAGTGGGCGGCTCTAAAACCAGATTGTGAGGGATGAAACAAGTAATTCAGATTAATATGATTAACTAGGTGCTTGTTGGTTACTTTCTCTGCGATTTTTGCAAAGAATGGTAGTAACAAAATAGGGCGCAAATTTTCTAGCACTGAGTAGTCTATTCGTGTTTTTTTCTGCAAAGGTCACACTATCGCTTGTTTCCACTTCGGGGAATTTCACCCAGATGAAAGGAACAAGCAATTATCTGTGAGACATAGGGCAGAATGACATTGCCTCCTTGCCTTAAGATCTTAGGAAGGGCTGGGTCAGGGGAGATCCTGATTTAATCACCCTGGCTATTAAAATTCTATTGTATTTATGGCTGAGCACTTCATAAGACTGCATGTGTTTTCCAGCTGTCTCTCGTGAGGACTTCTCTCACCCTGCACTCAGTTCCGCCCGTTTGTTGCTCCCTACTCCTCCGTGTTGTCCTTGCGCTCATGCCCTTCAGTCAGTTGCTTGATCATCTATGTGCTCCTCCTTAATTCGCTCCACATTGCAGTAGCTGCCGCCATAAAATGAAAATGGGTGGGAAAGGGGGAAAAAATACATTTTTTTTAAACATACCTTTCCTTTTGATACAGCTACCCCGATGCCCCCCTCGGAGCTCTCCCTGCAGTCTGGGAAAGCCAGCTCCCTACCCAATCCAGACGCTGCTCTTATGTTGAGAGCAGAGCCAGGATTGGTCTGAGTGGCCTGCTCAGTCCCTGGGAGCCTGAAGCTTTTCTCCAACCCAGTGGCGTAGAAAAGGGGAGCAATATGCGATCCGCCCGGGTGGCACGCACACACACACACACTTATATGGGGAGCTGGGTTGGAAAAATAGAAATGCGCCTGTCTGGCGTAGGATATCCGGCCAAACTATCGTGCACACTTCTAAGTACCCACCACTCCTCACGGTCCTGCCTCACACTAACCGCATGCGTAAGGCAGTCACAGAAAAATAAAATGATTTTTTATTATCATTTTTATATTTCTGTGACTGACGAGTGGAGCCGCCCCTGCCACATTATTCTTGCCTGCTGCCTCTCCTCTCTCACCACGCTCTCTGTATTGTTTTTGTCTCTCCCGAGCTTCGGTGGTGCCTCCCCCTAACCACGCCCTGCTTCTCTAATGCTTCCCCTCCACAGCCCCGTGTTGCTCCCCCCACCCGCTCCCTCCTTCACTGTCACTTGTTGCTTCCCCTCCACAGTCCCTGCATTGCTTCCTCAGTCCACATCCTCCATGTTGTTATCTCATCTCCTGCGGTTCAAGAAAACGTCTTTGTACATTTTTCCTTGTATTTGCTAATCTAACTCGAACCGTCAAAGGAAAGGGGAAAAAAATGGTTGCCCAGGCAGGCAGTGGCATCATACTCTATATTTTCTCATTTGGCCATGCTGCACAGCATCAGGGATGCTATACAGCATGGCTGACAAAGCCAATAGGTCTCAAAGGTCACACCTATTGGCTTTAAAAATGCTTGTTAAACTATGCACCCTGTTTAGTGCCTTTTGGCACCCCAACTTTATCCAAAACCTATATATGTGTGTCTAATAACCCACAATCAATAAGTCGAGAGGTATGCACTTTATCATTTGCCATAAACAATGTACACTGGAAGGGAGACAGAAGAGAACAGGGCCGTCACAAGGTGTTAGCAGCAGAGGCTTCTTTACCCCTGACCTTAATTTGTGCGGGCCTCCACTCTGACACAGATACATGTATATTAAAGCAGGTCTGCGTTGATGATACATTCGTAATGAGGCAGGTATGCCGCCCGCCACTAGATAGCAACGCATACTGGCTCTGCCTCTTAATCTGTCCAAGTACATTGTTTTCTCTTTGAATGACACCTTCATGCACAAGTGAGGAGCCCGCTCCCTGCAAGGGCCCTGCATGACTTTGGCGGTCCAGGCCCTACAAACGTTTCTGCTAGGCCTGAAAGAGTAAATATATTGGGAGATAGTTTCAAGATACTGTAAGGCTACATGCTGCTTGCTATCTTGCCACTTATCAGCTTTGAGAGGCCTGGCACTCGGCAATGTACTCATATGAGTGAGCATAACTTTGAATGGAATGCTTTTTCAATTTCCTTATAGATTTAAGTCATTAAATGACAGGGTGACAAATTAGTATTTCAGCGTGAGCCCCGTGAATACAATCAGTTTAACACCCGTGAGCTGCACAAACCACGTTTGATATCCCCACACTATGAATTGTTGGAAATTGGAATACATACGAAGATCCACAATCTCGTCACATGAATTATGGAGTTATTAAAAATATTGTTGAGGTTCTGGGTTAGCATGAACCACTCGGGAAGTGGGTTTGTGCTTTTTTGGCACCGTACTCCTCTGTGACTAATAACATCCTTAAAAAAAACTTCTTTATACTCTTCTGTGATATATTTTTATATGGGTGGGGCGTTTTGACGCCAGGAAGCGCGTATAGTAAGAACATTGCGTCACTACTCGCTTCCGGTAATTTTTTGCAGGCATTTAGTGATGTCACTGTGCCCTGTCCTGCACATCTGCTAGTAGCTGACTCCCTTATTTCTACAGAAACTGTGAGAGAAGGTGCGTGGCTGACTGAACCCACTCTCCTCGCGAACGGTAGCGAAAAATGCAAGAGGCGCTATGTTATATGTGATATCTACTACCAATCATGTTTTTTTTTTTTTTGCCAACATCATGCTTCGTTCTGGAATTTGTAATCTGGATTTTTATATTGATAATTTGGATTAAACAAGCATTAGAAATGCAATAGGTCTCGCAGCATTAGAGTTAGTGCTTTTAGAATTGTTAATGGGTTTTTTTGTAAATCTTTAGCATGAGGTTGAGGGTGAGTGAGGGTGAGTGTGAGGGTGAGGGTGGGTGTGAGGGTGAGTGAGTGAGGGTGAGTGAGGGTGAGTGAGGGTGAGTGAGGGTGGGTGAGTGTGAGTGTGGGTGAGGGTGAGGGATTGAGGGTGAGGGGTTGAGGGTGAGGGAGGGTGAGGGGTTGAGGGTGAGTGAGGGTGAGGGGTTGAGGGTGAGTGAGGGTGAGGGGTTGAGGGTGAGTGAGGGTGAGTGGGGGTGGGGTGAGTGAGGGTGAGGGTGAGTGAGGGTGAGTGTGGGTGAGTGTGGGTGAGTGTGGGTGAGTGTGGGTGAGGGTGAGGGGTTGAGGGTGAGGGGTTTAGGGTGAGGGTGAGTGAAGGTGGGTGAGGGGTTGAGGGTGATTGAGGGTGAGGGGTTGAGGGTGAGTGAGGGTGAGGGGTTGAGGGTGAGTGAAGGTGAGGGGTTGAGGGTGAGTGAGGGTGAGGGGTTGAGGGTGAGTGAGGGTGAGGGGTTGAGGGTGAGTGAGGATGAGTGAGAGTGAGGGTGAGTGAGGGGTTGAGGGTGAGGGGTTGAGGGTGAGTGAGGGGTTGAGGGTGAGGGGTTGAGTGTGAGTGAGGGTGAGGGGTTGAGGGTGAGTGAGGGTGAGGTGTTGAGGGTGAGTGAGGGTGAGGGTAGGTGAGGGGTTGAGGGTGAGTGAGGGGTTGAGGGTGAGTGTGGGTGAGGGTGAGTGTGGGTGAGGGAGGGTGAGGGGTTGAGGGTGAGTGAGGGTGAGTGAGGGTGAGGGGGTGAGGGGTTGAGGGTGAGGTGTTGAGGGTGACATGGGCGTCCCAAAAGTGGGGACCCCGGTCAATTGCAGCCTCTTATGTGCCGTTGGAGGACGATGAAGGCATCCCACGGGACAGGTTGTTCAACGTCCTCAGCCCAAGAGGGTCAGCAGCTGTTTGCGCTCACACGTGGGAAATGGGGCCTCCTCTGCCACAAAACGCTTAGAAGATCAAACAAGCAGCTCAGCTAGTATTCTAGCACTGATCAGTACCTCATGTCAACACTTTGACTGCGGGTGACATGCCTGGCCGCCATCTTGAATTGTCGTGTATTCCGATGAGCTGCAATACAAGTACGCCTACTTCTCGGGTCTACATCATAAAAGCATAACGTTCGTACTATCGGCAGGGCTCGGCACTACGTAATACATATGAGGCGAAACCTACTATTTTAACATAATGTATTTACTGTTATACCTAACAATTATTAACTAAGATCTTAAGAGTAATTTCAATGATTTAGTAACGTTTGTAGTACTTTACGCTAATGTGCTCAAGAAGTACCCCATTCTAAAATGGCCGCTAGATTTGCAGTTTTCGGTCATCAAACCCACGATAACCAACATCAAATTGGTTTCTATCTCAGTTAAGGCTCATTGAAGTACAACCTTTGTATTCCTAGTTAATATATGTTTATGCAATCAAGAGCATTTCGAAGCGGCCGTCACAGGTTATCAACTTCAACTTTAGCCTCTCCTCAACCGCGCCTTCCCTCTATCTGCAATCCATTCAGATCGAGTAAGACACAATCCATGTGGCTCGGGGAGTACTATAAAACTGAAAGCGTTTGTGATTGGCTGTGGTAGAGCGAGCGCTCACTGTCCGGCTATCCGATTTGCTGTCATTGTGCGTAATTAAATATGCTTTGCTACTGTGTTTGTGACTGGCTCAATATTCCATGAGCAGCTGTGCCATTAATACAAAACTTTTGAGGAAGGACTGATGAGTAATGGAGCCTGCCGTTAATAATCGCGCTCCTAATTTTGAAGGGATGTCCTCCCCTATAGGGGGTGGCCCGTGTGCCCTGTGCATGACAGTCCCTTCGCGCTATACCTGCCCCCGATGTAACGTGTCTTACTGTGGCTTGAGCTGTTACCGTGGCGTGCGGCATCGTACTTGTTCCGAGGCTTTCTACCGGGATGAGGTGCTTCGGGGACTACAGGAGGCAGCTAGGAGCGAAGGGCGAAAAGGGGATATAGAAGGTATATTAACAAGGTGGAGATGAGGGTGAGCGAGGAGGGGACGGGGGGCGGGGGGGGGGAGGACTTTCACATCGAAGGGCGGTGGGGCCAGGGAGACGAGAAAGGAGCAGCGAATGGAAACTAGCGGCAGGCAGGCAGGGGAGGAGAGGAGGAGGGGGGAGGAGAGTAGGGGAGGCACGGCTCATGACCATAGCCGTGTTCGGGTAGTCAAGTAATGGCCGTCAGCCAGGCAGGATTAGATGAGGGCCGGGGGTGACATTCCTGTGCGGTTTGGGGTTTAATCGCGTCATTGTTGTCTCCATCGCGGCCATCAGAAGCACAGATATTTCTGCTCGCCATTGGAGCCGGCTCCGACATGGAGATCAAAGCAAGGTGGGGGGAGGAAGCAGAGGGGGCGCCCGAATGCAGCATTGTAACATGGCGGGCAGGGGAGGGGGCGGGGAGGGGGCGGAGAGGGGAGAGGTGCGACACGGCAGGAAGACGGAAGGAAGAGAGGGGAGGGGGTGGAGAAATGTAAGTGCAGGGGAGAGTGGGTGTGGACGAATTTATTTGGCATGTCTGCAGAGCACATTACCTCCTGCACCTCGTGTATATGGAGAGTGCAATCTGTTGTCACTAAATGTGCTATTTGATGGTAAAAATG
This sequence comes from Lissotriton vulgaris, assembly GCF_964263255.1. NCBI lineage: Eukaryota > Metazoa > Chordata > Amphibia > Caudata > Salamandridae > Lissotriton > Lissotriton vulgaris. The sequence continues at coordinate 610,456,742 of NC_141698.1, forward strand.
AAGTGTGCTGGGGAAACAAAAAAGAAGCCGGAGGGAAGAGAGGGGAGGGGGGAGGAGAGCGAAAGGATCGGAGACACGGCGGGTAAAATAAACAAAAAAAAAGCCGTAGGGGAGGGGGGAGGAGAAATGCGACACGGCGGGAAGGGGAGGGGGCGGAACGGGGGCGACACGATGGGTGATTGCCAGTGGTCCACAAAACCAGCCTCTCTTGAGTGGTAAAGATCTACGATGATCTTAAAGTACGGTATACACTGTGGTGTTTTGTGAGTTGATGCCAGATGAACTAGTCACAAGTGCTCCCATTCATTTTCTGCTCGTGTGCATTGTTGCAGTGAAGTCGCACAAGCTTATGCACGGAGGGCACTAAATAGCACGAGGGGCTGCATGAAAGATACATGTTTGCCTCAGTTATTTAAAACGCACAAACACCGAGTGCAACAGAAGGACAAAGAGGGAAAAAAACAGCTCAGTGCTGTGCCAGGCACGAAAGGCCCAATCATCTCCCCCCAGATAAATCTCACAGCTAACGCTAGTTAGTAAAGTCCTGCCGTGAGGGCTATTAAATGGTTCAGCATATTGGGTACTGTCCCAGGGCATCCTCTAACGTGAAATGTGCACAACTGCCTTCTTACTGGGATAATAAACATGGCCGACGCTTCTCACGTGCGCTTGGTGCCCTCAGCAACGTTACCCAAGGGCTCCTGCAACCAGCCGCATGCCAGAGACTGTTCGGTCGCGTTCATTAATTGGTGCGGGCGCAGTAGTATATTGCATGGCGGGATTACTGGCCGCTTTGTTTCCTGAGAGGTTGCGGCGGCTTTGTGTTGGAGGCCGCTCCATCGACGGGAGAAGGTATTTACCATGATTAGCAGTGTCTGAAGATTACAGGTTGGGCCCGTCGGTATCATGCTTTCGGGGCGAACTTCAGTATGCCGTAAATGCAGGATCCAGCCAAAGTGTACGTCTTGGCAGAGAGCTTAAGAACAGTTGTTTGCCATGAAGCCTGAGTCAGACCTCGGGAGGAGGAGAGGAGACCTAGCTAATAAAATACAGGCTTTCAAATCAGAGTGCAGGCATGATCTGCCAAAGACAGTGCAGGCATCTGTTGTCACTAAATCGGCGGGTAAAATAAACAAAAACAAAAAAAAAAGCCGGAGGGAAGAGAGGGGAGGGGGGAGGAGAAATGCGACACGGCGGGAAGGGGAGGGGGCGGAACGGGGGCGGAGAGGGGAGAGAGAGAGAGTAGGCAAGGGTAAACAAACACGGACGTGCACGCGCCCGTGACTTTTAAGGTCAATGCGCATGCGCATAAGCTTAATGCGCATGCGCATTGACCTTAAAAGTCACGGGCACTGCAAGGAATCGCCACGATTCCTTGCAGTTGGATAAAGAGTGGATGAGCCCCTATAGTCTCGCTTGCTCGATGCGCATGCGCATCGACAGGCGAGACCTAAAAATGCGAGCATCCAAAGTGCTTTTGGTTAAAAAGTCAGCCTGTCAAAAAGTATCCAACATGATGCATACCCACTTGGCCGCGGCAGAAACCATACAAGTGGAACAAACAGACTGCACATGAGACAACAGGGCCATACAAAATAAGAATTTAAATATTGCTATCCATTGTTCAAAATGATATTGCAAGTCACCTCGGGGTCCCCGACTATATAAGGGCATTTAGCCATAGCCCTCGAGTCTCTATATGGCCCACGAACTCCTCAGTGACTTGAAATAACCTTGTAACGTACAGTTAGGGCTAGTTGCTCATATATATATATATATACATTGCAGCCTGTAGTACCTGTTTAAAAGTGTACCTCTAATTTCCTCATTATAGGCAACTTGTGACACACTGAATCATCTCAAATAAAAAAAATGAGGTAGCCTCACAATTGTAATAACTTATTACAGTTGAGTTCTGAGGTCCCAATGCTGCTACTAGAGCCAGCAGACAGGGAAAAGCAGGGCCACACATTATAATGTAATCAGCAGTTTCAGAAAAGACAATGAAGTGTAGCTTTTTGTTCTTCTGCTTTATTTTTCCTCCACCGCGCAAGTAAGGGAAATTCCACCACATTTGGAACTCATTCATGAGGGTGGCAGAGTATTCACAACTAAAGTTTCAGTCACCAAAATGGAGGTCGGAATTCCTACAATGCCAGGTTTTGCATTGTAGAATCTCTGCAATCCATGTGGAAATGGGCTATCAAAGTGGGGCTTGCTGGGTGTGTCTTAGTTAAGTTCAGTTAAAATCTGCCAAGCTCTTCATGGCTACATTTCACAGGACTAACTCCACCAAACATGGCAGTATGGAAGATACCTTAGATTAATCAATCAACCAGGATTATTACAGAGCGCAGCTAATTACCTGTTAGGATCTCAAGGCGCTGGGGGGATGGGGGGGGGGGGGGGGGCGGAGTTCTGCAGTTCAGCCGAAGAGCCATGTCTTGAGGTCCTTGCTAAATTGAGGCGGTGAGGGTGATTGCCTGGGATGTAGAGGAAGAAAGTTCCAGGTCTTTGCGGTGAGGTAGGAGAAGGATCTTCCTCCCGCCGTGGTCTTAGGATCCGTGAGATAGTGACCAGGGCCAGGTTGGCGGATCGGAGGTGTCTGGTGGGAGTGTAGAAGGAGAGGTGGTGGTTGAGTTGCGCGGGTCCAATGTTGTGGGGGGTCTTGTAGGCTTGCAGGTGATTCTTTTGTTGATAGGGAGCCAGTTGAGATTTCTCAGGTGACCGGTGATGTGGCTGCGGAGGGGTATGTCCAAGATAAGTCTTGAGGTGGCGTTCTGAATTATTTTCAATTTCCTTTGGAGCATCTGAGTGGTACTGGCATAGAGTGCGTTGCCATAATCAAGTTTGCTGCTCACAAGCACCTTGGTGACCTTTTTTCTGGACTCTATGGGGATCCATTAAAGATCTTTCAAAGCAGGCAGAGTGTGTGGAAGTAGGAGGATGAGACGGCGTTGATTTGGTGGTTCATTGAGAGCGAGGAGACAAGGATGATGCTGAGGTTACGTGCATGGTCGATGGTTGTGGAAGGGGCCTCTGAGTGCTGCGGGCGACCAGGAGTTGTCCCAGGCAGCAGGGATGGTTCCCAGGATGAGGACTTTGGTTTTGTTGGAGTTGGGTTTGAGGCAGCTGTCCTTCATCCAGGTGGTTACTGCCTTCATCCCGTTGTGGAAGTTGTTCTTTGCGTCTGTAGTTCATCAGTGAGGTAGAGGATCAGTTGGGTGTCATTGGCATAGGAAACAATTTTTAGTCCGTGTCTCAGACACCACAACTGGCAGAGCAGACATTGCAACTTTGTGGACCCAATGGTGGAGAAAGATGATTTCCCATTGGCTGGTCACCATCACCCCCTGATGAAGGGAACTCATAACAGGGCCATTCAACTATCACAGACAGGGAATATGTTGTTTTGGTGGATTCTACATTCTCGCTCTCTTCTAAAACAACCAGTTTGTCTCTGAGCCTTTGAATAATGAAAAGACAAAACCAGACAATCCAACTCAAACAATGCCCTTTCCTACAACATTATTCACCCTATGAAAGGCAAACAACAACCTAAACAGTCCATTGTGCCATTGGGTGTTCATTGCTAGATCAACAACAAAAGCCTGCAAATCTGGAGATAAAATATGCTTCTAAAGCCATAATTTTGTTATAGGAAAACACCGACGATCTACTATGTAAATGAACATGTTTTAGTATTCCTTTGACTACAGACGACCTGCTGTACTTGTAATGATTGAATGATTGGTTTGATTATGATCTACTAGGTTGTCCAATAAAGTCTAAGGCAAGCTCTTATTTGATCGTACAGTACAAGTTCTCTAATTCTTGAGTATGAACACTGGTGACATTGACCGCCGTGTGGTTCCTCTATTGTACAACTGTAAGACAAGTCAATCTGCATTCAAGTTTAACATTTATAAACAGAAACATTTTAACTCACCAACAAAGCCCAAAAGAAACAGGCACGCCAACATTTTTGCAAGGCTAGAACTGAGGGTGTGTCAGAGGAGGTTTTATACAGAGGCACTTGATAAGAGTTTCTTAACTGTAACCGACTAATAATAGAACTAATCAGCTGAAATCAAGGTTAGCCCACCCCACTGTTATCAGGATTTAGAAAAAGAATTTGTGGAAAAGCTGCTGGCAAGGCAACGCTCTAATTTCTACACCTGCTTATTTCCCAAGGAACCTATAAACAGACACTTTATCAAGGATTTGAAAGCAAACAGAAGACGTAACGCAACGCTTTGAAGCCAAATAAATGTACATTTTCATCGCCCCTTAATTATCAAATGTCAGAGAATGCAGCTACAAGGCAATCTTTATTGTCCATATAATACTCACTCACATTTTTGTCGAGTTGTGTGTGGAAGCAGTTTGCACTGTAGTGAGTTGGGGGCCATAGGGAGTTGAAAATTGTTTTGGGTAGATAATGTAAAGGATTTGTCAGCCTACATAATGAATTTACACTGCACCAATAAATAATATTGGTCGCCTCTTGAGGAATTTTTCTCACTGCAGCGACAATGATCCACCTCGGCCATGTGTGAGTCACATCGACTCTAGATGGATTTGGGTGGCAGGTGGAGGAAAATACCAGGTGATCATGAGGTGTGCCCTCAAAAAATATGATCAGGAGAGAATCCCGGCTCTGGGAATTACTGATCCTGGAGATATCTGTAAATCCTGGGGCCAGTTTAGTTTAATAGGTCTTTTAGGACCATGTTTTAGGCTTTGTGATCAAAAGAGGCCATCTAGTGCATAGTTGCAGTTCTAGGCTGGCTAACATGCTGTACAGGTAAATATTTAGAAGTAGAGCACCTTCAGTCAGCAAGTGGTGACCTTTGGTGGAGGAAGAAGCACACAGGGCAGGCCTCTCTGCAGTGTTCAGACATACTTAGAGACCCTTCTGAAGCATAAGAGGATCAGAGAGCTGGCACCACCAGAGGTCCACCAGGCTCTAGCATTCTTCGGAGGTTGCCATGACGCCAACATCTCACTGTACCACAGAGTATAAGAACTTGCCAACCGCTCTGCTGGTACACTTCCTTGATGAGGAGGAGAATCTGCCCCTGGTCTCCTACACCCAACATTTGGGATCTCAGGATACCAGCGTAGTAAATGTTTTGTGTCTATTGAGGACACACTTTCCAGCAAATTTGACCCTGGATGGCTTTTCCATCCTCAAAAGAGGGTAAAAGTTGTCACCCAGACAGTGGGTCATTTCGTGGCCAAGTAGACCATCTCTAGACTCATGGTACCAGTGGCTTCTGCACCTTCAAGAATACTGGGCAGGAGGGGTACCCCATGCCAATTCACACATTAACTCCTTTCTACTACATCAGGAGAAGCACTGAGACCACCTGTGAGAAAAGCATTCAAAGGTCATCACAGTAAATCCATCTTTGGTTCCAGTCTTTTGGTTCGATGCCCCGGTTTCCTGCCACAAATGTAGCTTGCCATCACCACCAGCTCATCAGAGTGTAGGTGCGTGGCCCACAGCAGGGACTATCCATCGTTGCCATGTGGGCACAAATCAGATATCTCCAGCACATAAATCTGTTGGAATTCAAGGGGATATCCTTGACTTTCAAGTCTTCCAAAGTCAAGAATATTGCCTTCGAGTCAGTGATCGTTTTCAGGGTGGTGACAGACAACACCAAGTCTCTCTTTTACACTCCCCGTATCTCTGTGAGAGTGTGAACTACAAGATGCATGCTAGCCTCTGCCTTTGCGGGTATCGACAACACCAGAGCAGACAGTCTACGCATGCATCTCTACTTATCAGGTGAAAGGGAGATCCTCCAAGATTGTGTTCCCATCTTCAAGGCCTGGCGTCAGTCTCCAAGGGATGTATGTGTGTCCTAGCTCTATTCCCAGTGTGATCAAATTATTCCTTGGATGAGGAGAAGTCCTAGTACCCTGTATGCAGCCTTATGTTAGACTGGATGGCAGGCCTTTCGCCAAAACTATATGATGATGCTTATGATTCCAAGAGTTCTCAAGAAGATCAAGGATAATGCTGAGCTTGCAGGAATGCTTGCTCATTCATTCATTCATTCAAGACAACTGTACATCACTTCCTTGAGCGACAAATCAGACTGTGTTTTTCTGCTATTTCTTTTTATGTCTGTATTAGCCTGGTACTTTCAGTGTCTTGCTAGAGCACATTACTTCAATTTCTAAGTGTCTAGTGGTTAGCGTTTCAGTGCAGCCAGGAAGAGGCCATACGCAGAGCAAGAGACTACCTCATTCATCAACCTTCAGCATGACTGCACTCAAACCATCAATTCTGGATACTGTCACCAGTTACACATGTGGTCTCCTGCACAGGTTCGGCGGAGTACTAACACCCTATATTCTACTTCTTCTTTATTTCAAAATATTTCCTTTTTTTATTTCTTTTACTGTACCTTTTGCTATTATTTCTTATAATCTATGTGTTAGACGGGGTCTTAAATGGTCTTCACTAGAGCATGCCACCGCTATTTCTCACGTGTAGCTGTTAGCATTTTAGCGCGTAAAGTCAATCTATAAAGCATGGGACAGGCTAACTAATCATTAATCCGCCAGGAGTATGTCTGTATGCAATGCTAACCTGCAGAAGCAAACCCATCTGCACAGGTCCATACTGGGTCCATGCGCTTGGTGGGACAAGCTGCCTGTTTTCACCCAGAATTACAGCAGTCAGGGGGCATATACCTTAACCCTACCTGGTGCTACTTTGGAGGGACCAATATACCTTAATACTAATGGAAGCAAGTAGAATCCAGCGGGGCCAACTTCATTTTTACACAGACGGATCATCCTATGTTAAAGTGATTGAGGATTTAAATTGTCAAAGTAATCATGCAGTTCTTATAGTGAGGTTGTGTCTGGGCACTTGTCAGGTACACTTCTGAAAATTAGGACTCCCTTGCTTACCACTGGGGAAGTATTTCACCTAATTCCTACATATACTTGGGACATGATGTTCTCGACTGAAAAATGGCACCAGCCCCGCTCTCACCCCGACCTATTTGTATACAAGATCCTGAACAGGGACAGGGAGGTGCATTAGCAATTGTTCACAAGAATTGCCTTATTTATACTCGTGATGTCTCTGGGAATTCCCTCAGTTCTGATTTTTTAGTCTGACACTGCGTGCCCTTTTCAGATCTTTGTCATGATTGATTGACCCCATGGCTAGGGAGAAGGCCATATGACACATTATGCTTCAGTGATCTAAGGTCGTTATTGTTTGTGAAGTCATCCAACATGTAGGCTCACATTATAGCTCCTATGTAGAGGATTCTATTACTACGCTCCAGTCGTTTGCTTTATTACAATTGTTTGAGGGTTGTTTGAGGGAGAAACCCACCTAAAAGGCCACATGCTTGAAGCAAGAACCACACTGGACATTTCACCACAAACCTGGACAGATTACCACTGTGTCTAGGTCGAGATTCCACATAACACAAACTGAACCATAATATACCTACTACTGCCACTCAAATAAGGTCTACAGTGATCACAATAGAAGTGTCCACCTTCATTTACAATGCCCTAGCTCAATCAGGCAGATCCTGATGAGGAGATACCACCATCCGGTCTGTTTTCAACAGTGAAGACCCAACTAAACCTACCCACATAAGAACTGAAAAGGTTAAACATGCATGTTTCAAAGAAAACCTAAAAACAGAACAACTGAAAAGATTGAAATGAAAAACTAGGCAAAGCTCTTCTTCAGAATCAGGTACCCACATGTATAAAGCACAACTGTAATAAAAAAAAGCGTGATTAAGACCTTGTTGCAGGGAATCTATTGAGGAACAGAACTGTGTTTGGAACCACAGAACATCACTAGATAAGGACTGAGTCACTGTATCACCTCAGTACTATGAGCCCAAAGTCCGAATAGCTATAGTGTCTCATTTGCCCTCCTATTCATATCCAGAGATACAAGTAAATTGACACCCCAGAACACAATACTCCTCACCCTGTCAATGATCCTGGTACCAGGACTTTCATTCACTCCACACTCATACTTGTCCATAAAAAGATATGACAGAGTCATGAAGGAAGTTTGAAATGTATATTTAAACTATTGTAATCTAGAATGCAGTATACGTGACATAATCAGAAAGCAACTGCATAGCACAAATACCATCAGCGTAGTCCGTAACCATACGTTATGAAAAGCCCTGGCATATTATAGACAGATTAGCCTAGCCCCCCACCCTTCCACAGGAATTAAATGATTATACAGCAACAATCTCTGGGATTAGTAGCGGACCCCATACCTTAGCATACACAGATGGACGTTCTACATCTCAGATACAATTGTGATCGTCTCTCAGAAAATCTCTCTCTCTCTCCCTCCCGCTCTCTCTCCCTCCCTCTCTCTCTCTCTCTCCCTCCTTCTCTCTCCACCTCCCCCCTCTCTCTCTATATATATATATGACAAGGCGTACATGCTCATATACAACAGCTGCATTCTTGTGATGTTTCTAGGTGCTAGTGCCTGACCAGAACAAAATTATAAAGGACATTGTTGTTTGATCTTGTGGGCTGTGCTCAGACGAAATCCCAGGAAATAACAGAACGAGGAGGAATTAACTGCAGGTTCTGTGTAAATGTGGCACAAAGACAGATGTATTTATAGAGTAAGGGGTGCAAAGCTAATGCGGCCTGTGTCGTACACAGGTACACAGTCTAACATCGGAAAAACTACAATGGGCCATGTACAGGACACATGACAACCGAATCCACTTGCCTTCACACAAAAATCATGGAAGCTAGTATTTCATAACATCAGCTCTTTCACTTGATAAAACCTGTCACCAGTCACAATTGTAAAAGCAAGAATCTCACTCCATCAGAGAATTAGATGACAAACTTGCACTATTGTTCATTTTCAACATGCAAGGCATACAGCAAGGTATAGAAGGGGAACAATCAGCTAACACAATGGAGCTGAACTTTAGCTGCCCTCCCACCGCTACTGCTCCGTGGGCCTTCCAAATGGTCTCACTTGATGGGTTTCTCAGGAGTCTCAACAGCATCCAGTCAGGTTCTTCAAATGATTTCTATCCAATGTCAGCCCTTGAACCCTTGTACCCGTAGCTAGGCCCCCATGCTCCAACTCTTCATTATGCAGATAACTAGGGTCATACTTGCATGGATGGGAGAGGGGCAATCCCTGTCTTATTTGGTGCCTGAGCTGTGAAACAATCTGCTTCACACACAGCCACTTTAGATTCAGAACAATGCTGAAAACTTTTCTGTTCTATTGTTTGTCTATTTCTTTTTTTATGGTCCAAGTGGATCTACCTTCTGGTGTTCAAACCGATGGTGGTGAGAGTCCACACAGACAAAACTACCTCCTTCTTCTACAACAGAGAAAAAGAGGACACCCATCTTCAGATATTTATTGGCTTGCTGTAACTCTCTAGCTTCCCACATAGCAGAGATTAACAACAGATAAGCAGACACTTAAAACGGATATCGCTACTTGTCACACAAGTGAAATATCCTCCACGGCGTCCATGACACCATCCTCAATTGCGATTGTAATATTACCATGACTAGAAAAGAAATGCGTTACTTACCTGTAACTGCAGTTATCCAGTATTGGTGTCTTTCATAGATTCACATGCCTGAATCATTCCCCGTCGTCGAGATGGGAGCCCCGGTAAATAGTAAAGTAATGTCCTATAGACATACATAGAGAAAAGTAGGCATAAGGGACTTGCCTTAGTAGTCCATCTATTTCCTTTTGTAAAAAGGACCAAACTGTAGAAGGTAGCCAATCAGCTACCACCTCCCTCTAGAACCTTCCTGCCAGGAGCCTCAGTCTCTCAGATTTTCGTACGCACCAAGCTAGGTAGGTGTAATATATGATATAGAGAGAGAGAGGAGACCTTCCTGGGGAGGCGGGAGGGTTGCATGTGAATCTATGAAAGACACCAATACTGGATAACTGCAGTTACAGGTAAGTAACGCATTTCTTATCCAGTATTATGGGTGTCTTTCATAGATTCACATGCCTGAATCAGAGTAGCGAGCAATACATTATGCACATTTGTGAAAAGACAGTATAAGCAGTCTGAGATAATGCATATCATACAACTAGCAACCATTAACAAGTAAATATAATAAAGAAGTAAATGTGCATACCAACAAAGGATGGTGGAAAGGAGGAAGGCTCATCTCACTGGAATAGATGGCGAAGTACAGCCTGGCCTACAGCTGCATCCTGCATCAGTTCCGTATCCAGGCAGTAGTGCCTGGTGAATGTGTGCTGCGACTTCCAGGTCGCTGCTCTGCAAATGTCCAGAATTGGCACCCCAGCGAATAGTGCCGCCGATGTGGACACTCAACAAACAAGATGCCAGTACTGCGCATTAAATTCAAGCTAACAATAATTGAGTTGGAAATCCTCAATTACAAAAGACCACTCTTTCAGTCTGACTTATCAAATATATTTCATTTATTTAGATTTTTCTTTTTTCATATTTTTTCCATTTGATTGAACAACTTTATCAAGATTGTTTTTTTGGGGGAGGTAAAAGGAAGGTGTTTTTTAGGAAACTAGTAACATACTGGTGACTCCGACTGGCCGATGTGGACACCGCTCTTGTGGAATGAGCTCGGACTTTGGAGTGTAACGGTCGTCCGGCTTTGTCATGGCAAAAGGCAATTGCAGAGGATATCCATCTTGAAATGCTTTGTTTGGAAAGTGGCATGCCTTTTCTTGGTCTGCTGAAGGCGATGAAAAGCTGATTCATTTTCCTGAAATGCTTTGTTTTGTCCAGGTAAAATTTAAGACATCTCTTTAGGTCCAAAGAGTGAAGGGATCGTTCAGCTGCAGTACTAGGATTTGGGAAGAATGATCGGAGGACTAGTGGTTCATTTAAGTGGAAGTCCGAAGGAACCTTAGGAATGAAGCGAGGATTAGTCCTTAAAATCACTCAGTCTTCCCTGAACTGCATGAAGGGATCTTGGATGAAAAGAGCTTGTAGCTCGCTGACCCGTCTTGCTGAGGTCAGAGCTAAAAGTAGGGCTGTTTTCCATGAAATGTATTTGATATCAGCCCTATGGATGGGCTCACACGGATGTTTCATTAATTGGTTGAGTACCACATTAAGGTGCTATGTTGGTGGAATTCTGCGTGGCCGAGGAAAGGATCTGTAGAGCCCTTTAAGGAATTGCTTAACTAATCTGTGGGACCGGAGAGATGGTCCTTTTGAAGTTCTTGTGAAGCGGGATATGGCTGCCAGATGAACTCTGATGGAGGCATGGGCAAGTCCCGATTGTGCCAAGTGTAATAAATATGGAAGGAGCTGCTCCGGAGTGATCTGAAAGGGATGGAGATCGCTGTCAATACACCAAACGCAAAAGCGTTTCCATTTTAAGGAATACGTTTAGTTTGTGCTGTCTGCTCTTGCCTTTGCTAGGACATTCTTGCACTGCTGCGGAATGTTTGGTTGGTAGAACTCTCAGTAGTCAGGAGCCATGCCGATAATCTGAGAGATTTCAGATTCGGGTGGAGTACTTGGCCTTTGGACATCGTGAGTAGGGATGGATGCTGGCCCAGATGGATTGATGGTTGGACTGAGAGGCGACGAAGGTCTGTGAACCAGTGCTTCCTCGGCCAGAACGGGGCAATGAGAATCAGTGTGCAGTGCTCCGTTTTCATTTTCCGAATGACTCTTGTTATCAGGGGAAATGGCGGAAATGCGTACGCAAACACGTTGCGCCATGCGATGGAAAATGCATTTCCTAGTGACCGCGATTGGGGATGCCAGCTTGCGAAGTTGTGGCATTTGGTGTTCTCCCTGGTGGCAAAGAGATCGATCTGCGGTCTCCCCCATTTCGAAAAAATGTCGATTAGAACAGTTTGGTTGAGTTCCCCATTTGTGGGACAGCGACCTCTGTCTGCTCAGAGCGTCCGCTATGACGTTGTCCTTGCCTGGGACATTCTCTGATGTTAGCTTGATATTGTGTAGTACTAGCCAGTTCCAAATTTTTTACGATTTGCGAGATAGAGTCAGCGAACGTGTCCCTCCCTGCTTGTTCAAGTAGTGCATTGTTGTTGTGTTGTCTGTTCTTACAAGCACTGCTGAGCCTTTGATGCGCGGGAGGAAAGCCTGGAGAGATAAGAAAACTGCCCTCAGTTCTAGGAGGTTGATGTGGAGTTTCCTCTCTTGGTCTGTCCACTTGCCACTGATTTGCAATTCTTGAAGGACTGCTCCCCATCCTTCTAGAGAGGCGTCTGTAGTTATGACATGTGGAGTTGGAGACAGCAGGAACGTTAGTCCTTGTGATAGGTTTGTGGATGTCTTCCACCAGTGTAAGGCCTTGGTGATTTGTGGAGTAATCACGATGTGATCCTCGAAAGAGTCTGTACACTGAGTCCACTGCTTGGTCAGGGCCTCTTGGAGGGGGCGCATTCTGAGCCGACAGTGAGGAATGAGTAGTATACACGAGGACATCATCCCTAGGAGGGACTTGAAAGTGCGGACTCGGATGGTGTTCTTTGAAGTCACTGCAGTGGCCATAGTAATTATTTTGTGTTTCCTTTCCTGCGATGGGAATGCTGTTGAAGATGTCGTATTTAGAGTTGCCCCTAGAAAAGTTATAACTCTGGAGGGCTGTAAGTTTGACTTTTTGTGATTGAGTGTCAGGCCCAAATGTTTGAAAATATTGAGACAGGCGTTGGAAGACATTTGTGCGCCTGCCATCGATGGTGCTTTTACCAGCCAGTCGTCCAAGTAGGGGAAAACCTGGTGTCCCTGCTGACGTAGGAAAGCTGACACTGGAGAGAGGCACTTTGTGAAAACGCGAGGTGCCGATTTGAGGCCGAATGGGAGGACACAGAATTGGTAGTGCTGCCCTGCTACCGCGAATCTTAGGAATTTGTTGCGGCGGCTGTGTATTGGGATGTGGTAATATGCGTCTTGCAGGTCCAAAGACGTCATAAAGTCTCCTTCCTCTAGAGATCCTAAGATTTCCTGAAGGGTCACCATCCGAAGCGATTGGCTCATCAAGAATGAATTGAGTGCCCTGAGATCTAGTATGGGCCTCCATTTCTTCCATTTCTGTTGTATTAGAAAGAAGCGGGAATAAAACCCCTTCCCTTTTTGAGCTGATGGGACTCGCTCTATTGCTCCTTTCTTCAACATTGATGAAATTTCTTGAAGGAGTAATCGCAGGTGGCTGTGCTGAATCTTGCGAGGAGGAGTTATTGGGGGGATTGAACTGAATTCCAATGAGTGTCCGTATTGGATTAATTGGAGCACCCATCGATCAGTTGTTATTGATTTCCAAGTGGAGGAAGTGTGTGAGTTTGCCTCCAATTTTGAAAGAATGAGATGGTGGAGGGACTGGCTGTTGGAAACGGTCATTGGCGTCCGCCTGCTGGTTTCCTCTGGTTTCTTCCTCTGAAGTTAGATTTCCCATAGGAGGTCTGGCGACCTTGCTGCTGTTGCCGTTGTTGGTATTGTGATCGGCCTTGATTATAGGAGTATGAGGATTTTCCTTGGTATGACCCTCTGTACGAGGGCTGACCTCTACCCCTGTTCCCTCGAAAGGACTGGTTTTTGAACTGTAACGTGCCTAGAGCTCGTGCTGTGTCAGTATCTTTTTTGATTGCCTGTAGGGCCTCGTCTATTTTCTCACCGAATAGGTGCTGTCCGTCATAAGGCATGTCTAAAACTTTAGTTTGGATTTCTTGGCGGAAGGATGTTGCTTTGAGCCACCCTTGTCTCCGTAAGACTGCTGCACCTGCCAGTTGTCTGAAGCCTGTCATTGCGACATCTACAGCGCAATCGATGATCTCTGATGCTGACGTTTGTCCTTCCTTTAGGAGGGATTGGATTTCCTCCTTTGAGTCTTCAGGTATTTCTGTCAGGTATGGGACAATGTCTTCCCATAATTGCCTGTTGTTCTCCCTATTAGGGCAATGGCGTTAGCTATTTTGATAGTCATGGCTGACGTGGTTGAAAAACGTTTGCCTATGCTGTCTAATTTTCTGCCCTTCTTATCTGGTGGTGCTGACAGTGGAGAGGACGGATTTCTTGAATTCTTTTGAGCCACTTGGGTGACTACAGAATCTGGTTTGGGATGCGCATTAAGGCAGGTAGCTGCTGTTGTTGGTGCCTTATATTTTTTATCCAGTCTGGGTACCACTATTGAGACCGATGCTGGAGTTTGCATCAATTGCTGGCCTTGTTCCCATATGTGATCAATGATGGGAATTGATCTGGCTGTCTTTTTGATCGGATCTTTAAAATCATATAGGAAACAGTCTGTTTCTTGTGATTCTACAGTCATGTGGAATCTCATGGCTGCTCTTTCCACCAAGTTGTGGAATCCGCCAATGTCCCCTGGTGGGGATTCCGAAGTATGAGGTTCAGTTGTGGCAGGAGAATGAGCGATATAATCCTCATCATCTCGGTTATTGGACAGATTATCCTGAACCTCCCCTTCTTCTGGTTCCTCGCCCTCGTCGTCTGAGGACTGAACATTATGAACAGCTTCTTTCTCCTGAGCGAGATCCAGAGGTGGTGGTCTTTTCTTTGGAGATGGTTGCGGTTTGGAGGATGCTGCCGGAGATTCTGGAAATCGCTTTTTGTAGTCTGTGATCAAGAATTGAAGATCTGAGACAATCGATACTGGAAGGCAAACCATAGGAGTGACCTGTTTTTGTATTTGTCTATGTACGGTCTCCTCCCTAAAAACGACATCATCTCCATCTTCATCTGTGCTCTGGCACTTTACAATAAGATCTGAAGGACTAGTAGCTTGGTCATACTGGTCATCTTCTGATTCATCACTCTGTAGGAGATGAGATGGGAGTAATTTTTCTACCCTGCTTGGGGACGTTAGTTCTGGCGCAATCGGATTTTTATCCTTTCTCTTTGCCGGAATTAAATCTGATTTTTTTCCATGGTGTCGACGATTCAAGTGTCGACAGTGAGGTCGTCGACGGTCCCTTCGTCGCCGTTCCCTTCGTCGACGGTTCCTTCGTCGACGGTGTGGTCGTCGACTGCACCTTCGTCGTCGACGGTGCGGTCGTCGACGGTACTTTCGTCGTCGACGTTGTGGTCGTCGACGGTGCCTTCGTCGACGGTGCCTTCGTCGTCGACGGCGTGCTCGTCGTCGATATCTTCGACGTCGACGATATGCCATTCGTCGTCGATGGTTTCTGTTTTGTCATCGACGGTGTCGTCGTTGATGGTGCCGTCGACGGAACTTTAAGCAATGTCAATTGCTTTTTTATAAGTATAATCGATGACAGTGGCTTACCCGTCGTCGACGATTGAGTTAATGTCGTCGTCGACGAAGAGGCTAACGATGCCATTGTTGTTGACACCGTAGTCGTCGATGTGGAGACATAGGCTGTTTTTCTTGAAGAAAGAGTCGACGAACTTGTCGTCGATGAGTGAGGTGGCTTTCTGAAGGTGGGAACCTCTTTTCCAGTCATGACGGATTGTACCTCAGAAGTCTTTGTGGTAGTCTTTTTAGGAGGGACGTCTGTAAGGCTAGGGGAAGCATCCCTTGGCCTCTTCAGGGATAGTTTTGATGAGACTGAAGCCAATTCACCTTCCTCTGAAGACAGTGCATCATCTCTGTTTTTGAGTCTGCTCAACCAGAGGAGCAGTCTTCCTTCCCTGTCTTTAAGAGTCTTTGTAGAGAATGTTCTACAAACTCTACATTCTTTTGCAGAATGATCAGGATAAAGACAGTAGAGGCAAGTCTCATGCCTGTCATCGACGTGCAGTCTCTTCTTACCACAGGATGAACAGGCTCTGAAAAGCCCTTTCTTCTGCTGATCAGCCATTGTTGTTTGAAGAAGAAAATATCCAACTTCTGTTAGGAAAAGAGATAAATCTTGGAAACCTGAGGAGAACTCAGGTGGGGACTCCCTAGCACAACGTGCGGTAGAAAATCTGAGAGACTGAGGCTCATGGCAGGAAGGTTCTAGAGGGAGGTGGTAGCTGATTGGCTACCTTCTACAGTTTGGTCCTTTTTACAAAAGGACATAGATAGGCTACTAAGGCAAGGCCCTTAGGCCTACTTTTCTCTATGTATGTCTATAGGACATTACTTTACTATTTACCGGGGCTCCCATCTCGACGACGGGGAATGATTCAGGCATGTGAATCTATGAAAGACACCCATAATACTGGATAATCTGGATTTTATTAAAGACACGGAGGCTGACATTATGCATTATTCCTTTAATGCAGTCCAAGCATCCGCTTACATCACAATATTAAAAGGTTCCACAATAGAACAATAGCAACACATGAAAGGCATGAGCCATCAACAATCTGCCTCTTTTAAATGTGGATGAAAATAAGTTCATGAAACTTAAAACATCAAAACGATCTTCTGATGAGCAGGATGAAGGAGAAGGAAGAACGAAGGTAACACCAAAGGCCAGACGACACACAGTTAAGGAGCGTTCCCTGAAAAGAGAAAGAAGTAAATATCTCTTCAAGTAAAAATTAGTGTCAAGCTTATCAAGCTAAAAGGAACAAGAGATTAAACAAGTACTGTTAATAAAAAGTACAGTAATAAACTGTAACAAAAACATCATTAAATCATTGTAAAACCACCAAGTGGTGGGATGGAAGGGATAATGTCAGCCTCCGTGTCTTTAATGAAATCCAGATTCTCTAGTCATGGTAATATGAGAATCGCAATTTCATTATAAGAACATTACATGCTATATTATATATGTTGGTAGTTTGTAAAACAACATCAGACATATGTTCAATAGTCTTGCAATAATAACATGCAAAGGTGCTAGCATTTGACCAGTCAGCAGCTTTAAGAATGTCGTCCAACTTACCTCCAGACCAGAGAGATTTACTGGCCATAGCACCCCTCTAAGAGAGTGAGCTTGAAAAATTTCTTTAACTCAATATCTGCTAAACTCATAACAGTCTTAACCGATCTAGCAATAGAGATTGACGTAATGCCTTTGTGGGGTTTAACAAAGGATATAAGTAATTGGTGGGGGCAAGATGGCGGCCGCGTAGGGTGGCCGGGAAGCAGCTCGATTGAGGAGATGCTGGAGTAAAGTAGTATGACTCCGCAAACCCGCACCACGGAGTCACAGAGTTTGTAGGAACGGAATTCCCAGTTTAGCGGGAGACGGGAGATGCAAAAAGAGAGTATTTCAAAAAATCGCTAAAGGAAAAGTCGATACTGCCGTATGCGACTTACTTGCAGCCGGCCGCTTAAGCGGCTGCTTCTGGATCTGCTGCAGGTGGCGAGGAGGCTGAGAGGCATGTCAGCTGTTGGGTTGCCGACGGAGGCTGCGGAGTCAACGCTCGCCAAACAAACGGCGCGGAGCTCACAGGCAAGACGGAGTCTACAGCGGAGGAGACAGCTCTGGTCGGGGGAACCTCGGCAATCAGAGTTCCAACCGAATCGGCAAGAGCACTCACATCACAGTGCTGAGGGGAGGATACCGAACGCCCTGGAGACCCCTGCAGATCTAAACTTGGAGGAAAAGAATCAGGACAGCATTACATGCGGTAAGGAGCAGTTTGGGCTTGTGGAAAGGAGGAGGGAAATCATGGCTCCTAAGATCAGTGCAGCGCCAAAGCTGCCACAAGGAGGAAGGCTGCAGCGGAGCTCGCGGACTTAATGGCACATAAGGAACTAGAGGGTAATAAGAGGAAGAAGCAAGTCTCCCCTGCAAAAAAAACGTTACAATAACAAGGAGGCAGTAAAGGTAACCTAGACTCCCAGGGCACCACCCCGATTTCTGATATCTTTCAAAAGCTGATTAAAACTAAAGACTCGAACGACCCCAATATCGAGGTTATTCAGGTTATGGCAAGGACTGATGACGTTGGGAGCCCCAATAACACAGGAGAGGTATCCCAAAATACTACAGTTACATCTGCTCAGCCCAATATGGCCGGGAGCACAGAGGGGTGCAAGAAAGGAGGAACGGATTTTGTAGGAGATCCAGTGGGGGTAGCTGGGGAAGCTGAGGCCAATGTATCGGTGATACCCCGAGTGCTAGAAGAGATATTGGAGGAAGAGACCCGGGGAGACACTAGTGATAAAAATGAAATCCCCAGCGAGGCATTCTTCTCAGTGTCAGAGGGCGGTGAATGGTCGGAGGAAGAGGATGATAGCCTGGATCAAGAAGACAGTGGGTCAGAGACTGACAGTGATTTGTAGTAGGACGATTTTAGCCCCCCGATAACTGCAGTGAAAGCCACGGCGGGAGCGAAAATACATAAAAGAGAACAGCTGACGACCAAATCAATCCCGGATAGCCCTGGTGGGGAAGCGGCACAAATGTCGCTCCTGGAGATCATACAGCAGGAAATAATCGCACACAGGGAAGAAGCTCGACAGGAGTCTCGCAACTCTCAGGCGGCAGTCAGAAAAATGCAAGGGGTGGTAAGGAAGTTGACTAAGGTGTGTGTGAACCTGGGAGAGCGGGTTAATAACCTGGAAGAGCGAGTTGTTTCAACTGAAGCTGAGTCGGCGGCGGCGTCTAGCAAGGCAGATCTGCAAGCAGAGCAGTTAACTGATATACAGTGGAAATTGGAGGCGTTGGAGAACAGATCGCGTCAGAACAATCTGCGCATTCTGGGAATTCCGGAAGGGTCAGAGGATACAGACATGAAAGCATTCGTGGTCAAATTATTTGAACATGCCTTTACTGATCTGAAGGATTGGGATTGGTCTAGGGAGGTTCAGAGGGCACACCGTATCCCTGCTAAAATCCACAAGAATGCGAAAGAGGGAGACAAGCCCAGGGCAATTTTAATTTTTTTGGGCAACTTTAATTTGAGGCAAGCAATTTCAGAGAGGGCGAGACCTGACAAAAAAAAACTGTTGATGGTTATACTTTCTTTGTTCGCCCTGACTTTTGTCATGTCACGGTGGAGAGTCGCTGGAGATTACGGCAGATGATTAAACGATTTCAGGATAAGGATATGCAGGCATACTTGATAAATCCTGCTCAGCTGAAAATAATCAAAGACGGAAGAACATTATATTTTTCCTCCGAAGTAAAGGCCAAAGAATTTTTGATGTCGCAGGGTGTCTAGAAATGTTTAATAATGTACGATAGTGTGTCTGGTAATAATTATATTGGCAGTATTTAGACAAAAGGGACGCCCTGTCAAGCTTAGGCAAGCTTAGGCAAAGTATAAAACAGGTTGGTGTGTGTCGTATATGGTGGCGGGTCATAGGAACTAAAGATGGGGCATAGGTTCAAATCTCCTCAATTAGGGCTGCGAACCATCACGTGTACAGACCATTGGTCTGAGCGCCTCTGAAAAAGGGGGGTGGGAGAGGGGGAGCTCCGGTTGTGAGCTGGGCAAGGGGAGGGAGAGGGAGCAGGGGGAGGGGAAGGGGGTTGAGTGGGGAAAAGGGTGGATCAAAAAAAAGAAAAATTATGAGATGGAAATGAGTATGACTTTGGTTAGTATTAGATTTATGGATAACAGACAATGGAAGGAATTTAAACGTGTCAATAATGTTAGACATTAGGATATGTACTATTAATGTAGGGGGTCTAAACGACTGGAAGAAACGGCAAAGATTGAGTCACTTGGTTAAATCGAATAATATAGACATACTGTGTATATATAATATAGACATACAGGTATTCAGGAAACCCATATACCCTGGGCTAAAAGGAAGTTGCTGGATATGCATGGGTATACCATGATAGGATGTTCATCGCAATCATCTATGATTAGAGGTGTGGCTATTTTAGCAAAATGTAATCTGGGGGGGGTGAAACGTAGTAAACGTAGTAAAACTGATGGGTCTGGTAGATGGGTCCTAGTGGAACTGAATCTGGGATTAACACTGTGTGTGATCTATGGCCCAAATGAAGATGAGCCAATGGTTTATGATAAACTGGAAGAAGAGTTGGCTAATTGGGCTACCCCTATGATAGTGTGTGGGGACATGAATATTTCAGCGGATTGGCAACAGGGAAGCAGATACACAGGCCGTAAACGTAAGGTAAATAGAGCTCCCGGCTCTTTAATACAGTCTCATGGCTTGGTGGATGTATGGGGAGAAAAAGTGCCCGGGGATCTAGGGTTTACATATTTTTCTCACCCGGCTCAGAAATATTCTAAATTGGACTATTTTTTTGTGACAATGGGGGAAATCGGCAAGGTTAAAATAGTTAAGTTACCAAGAATAGTCTCGGACCACAACCCTTTGATATTGACGTATAAGGTCCCTAATATGCAGAGGAAAATAACAAGATGGACCTTTGAAAGGAAACTTTTAACCCCTTCAGCGCTAATGACAAGGGTAACTCGTCATGGAGTTTCCATTGATTTCAATGGAAATTACATTGAAGTTCCAGAAGAAGCATAGCATCCAAGTGGTTAAAGGATGAAAGGTTCGTAAAACATATTAAACAGTGGGCGAAAGAATTTTTTGAGTTTAATAGATATAGCGCTTCCAGAAACGGAGTTTGGGAATCCTTTAAGGCTTCATTAAGGGGGGAGACGATTAGTTGTGCAGCCAAACTAAGGAAAGAGGATAAAAGCAAAGTGGAAAAACTCATTTCAGACCTAGCAGAGGTTGAGAGATGTCATATAGAGGAAATAGTCTCAGGTAAGGATAGTAGGGAAACGGCTAGAAC
The DNA here is from genome assembly GCF_964263255.1 of Lissotriton vulgaris. Lineage (NCBI taxonomy): Eukaryota > Metazoa > Chordata > Amphibia > Caudata > Salamandridae > Lissotriton > Lissotriton vulgaris. The sequence goes on from NC_141698.1 coordinate 610,477,389, forward strand.
TATGGCTCTGATTAAGGGCGAGATTTTAAAAATAATCACACAGAAGGAGATCTGTGAATATCAAACACATAGAGCGAGGCGTTATGAGACAGGCGAACAAGCTGGAAGAGCATTAGCGCTGTGCAATAGGCAAGAAACAAATAGAAATAAAATTGGTAAGATCAAGTATAACGGTGTAGAATATACAGACCCAAAAGCAATAATGGATGTATTCCAGAAATTTTATCAGAAACTGTACGATCAGGAGTCAGGGGTGGTACCACCCTCGCAAGATCATGGACCACCATGCCCAAGGGTGGAGGAGGAGGATAAGGAGCAACTGGACTTAGATATAACAACAGAGGAGATAAAGATTGCACTGCATGAACTAGCAGCAGGTAAAGCTGCAGGCCCAGATGGTTTACCAATAGAAGTTTATAGGGTTCTAGGAGAGGAAATTCTTCTCCTGCTCGAAGACCTATTTAATGGAATAATTTGCTCTGGGAAGATCCCGGATACATGGAAACAAACTAACATCGTAATATTCCATAAGAAGGGAAAACCTGAGGAGAATCCCGGCTCATATCGGCCGATTTCGCTGATTAATGCGGATGCCAAACTCTATTCCAAAGTATGGGCTAAAAGGTTAGGAAGGATTATTGGTCAACTTGTCTCACCCTGGCAGCATGGATTTGTCCCAGGGAGAGGTACCACGGAACACACAGCGCGGGCAATCTCACTATTTGATGCAATGGCTGCTACGGGGGGAGATATGGCCATGATCCTTTTAGATGCCGAAAAGGCTTTCAACCGTGTGGTCTGGGATTTTATGTGGGAGGTCTTGGCCAGAAGGGGCTTTGGAGAGAAATGCAGGAAAGCAATTAAAGCTATGTATATGGATCCTGTAGCCAGAATTACTGCAATGGGCCTGCAGTCGGAAGAGGTGGTGATTAGAAGAGGAACCCGCCAAGGATGCCCCTGTTCCCCGATACTCTTTTCACTCTATATTGACCCTTTAATTAGGAAAATTCTTGCTTCTGATAAAATATCCCCCGTTATAACTAACGGACACACTACCAAATTATTGACGTATGCGGATGATTTGGCAATTGTTACCACTAATCCACAAACGGCAATACTGGAATTAAGCCATTTGGCTCATGAGTTTGGATTGCGCTCAGGTTATAAGCTCAACACGGAAAAAACAATAATAATTGGTACAAAAAATATCCATAAAAGGGACCAAAGGTATGTGGATTCTGCGGTCTATCTTGGGGTGAGAATCAATGCAAATGTGGGGAAAATTGTACAGGAAAATTACTTGCCTTTACTTACCTCAATAGACAAAGAATTGAGAAGAATAGATGTTTTACACCTGTCTTTGATCGGAAGGGTGAATATACTCAAAATGTCAATGTTTCCAAATATACTGTACTTGTTCCGTGCCATACCGCTACTTGTTGAAGAGGGCGTGATGAAAAAAATGGAAGCTGTGTTTTCACAATTTGTATGGCAATATGGAAAAATCCGGAGATCATTAGCTCGACTTTCTGCACCATTGGAGGGAGGAGGGTTATCTGCACCTAATCTAAGGTTATACCACTGGGTCTGTTTAATGTTGCATATGAATTATTTACTGAAATATGATGATCTAGAGATGCCGCCTGGCTCTCACAGAATCCCCACAATATTTGAATTATTAGTAGGAGAAAAGGCTCTGGGGCTCTTAACACGAGAAATCAATGTCTTGTATTTTAAAAGGAGCAAAAGCAAAGTGATGTTAAGTGTGTGGGGTACTTGGAAGGCAATATTGAAATTCTTGAAGATTCCGAAGATTAATGGTACAGTAGACCGTTGGAGTTCAAATCCTTTCTCTCATCTTGGACAGAACAGTAATAGTAGTACATGGAAGATGTTGGGTATCAGATGTTTGGGGGATGTCATGTGTAACGATGAACTATTAGGGTTTGACCTTTTGCAACAAAAATTTGGTATCCCTATCAGCCACTGGTTTTTATATAAACAATTAGAGCAAACAGTGAAATCACTTAGACCAAGGGTATCAATTCAGGAGTTAAATCCGATTATGAAGTATGTAATGAATGGTGGCAAGAAGATTAAAATAGGGTATAGCTATCTTCTACAGGGCTTGGGAGATGACATTGGACAAATAGAATCTGCTTGGGCTCAAAGAATTGGGGATCCAAATATAGACGTAGATTATGCTCTAGCACTGAATAAGAAAGTATTAAGAGCAACTAATTTAAAAGCGCAGCATTATAAGATGGTTTTTAACCTGTACTATACCCCCGCTAAGCTGTTTCAATGGGGTAAAAGAGATAATGATAGGTGTCCAAGGTGTAATCGAGGCCCGGTGGATTTATTGCATATGTTTTATTCTTGTCAGAATCTTACACCAGTTTTAAAAGAAATGGAAAAGTTTTTATCGGGGCTGCTAGAGCATCAAATTTCTCTATCCCCAACTACTGTTTTGATCGGCAGGGATGAAAACCTAATAATTGAACAAGAAGCCGAAGCTTTTATCTTTCTGTCCGTGGCTGTTTTTAGAATCTTAATTGCGGCGGCCTGGAAAGATCCGATAGCTCCCACATTTCAGATGTGGTTAACTAGGCTGCTTGGGACTCATAATATAGAGGAATGCCTATATAGCTTTAAAGGAAAAAGGAGGAAAGATTATGGTAAAAAAATACGGGCTCCTCTTAGTAATTGGAGAGAAATTAGATGAAAAGCAGCCCTAGAGCCGATCAGGGTTGATTCTCCTACATTATTTGGAATGTAACATTTTGTCATGTATTGGCTGATTGTTGAGATCTGGAAGATATAGAAGATGTACATATTAATTGCAATGTCTGATTTTATCATATTTTATCCAGTTGATATTTGTAAATCTGTTTTGATATTCAGATCCATCTCAATAAAAATAAAAAAAAATAAAAAAGGATATAAGTAATTGGTTAACATCCTGAGGGCGAAGAGCAAACATTCTGCGATCATATTCTCTCATGCAGTCCACAACGCAAAGTTTTGGACATAAATCAAAACGTGGGTAAAAGATTGAATCAGACATAGTCTTTGTTCTTCTATAAATCTCAAATTTGACTGTGAACATGTTATGAGATCTATTCGTACTCTCCAGGGCTTTGACATCAGAGACCCTTCAAATTTAGGTTTAGGAGGTCTTCTTAAACGAATGCTTTTCATCACTCTACAATGACATTTTTACTTACTGTTTTACCATTGACAAGGACATGACCAGCAGAAATAGCTGATCTATAGCAATTGATAGTTCTATAGCTGAGGCCTTTGTCAAATTGTTTAACAAGGAAGTTAACTATGTCAACAAAAGGTGCTTCCAAGGAATCCAGGTTCCTTTCCAAGCACCAACGTACTCAGATTCTCAATATGTTGTTATATCTGTAGTGATTGCCTGGGGCCCAAGACTCTCTGAGGAGAGTTGAAGCCGTCGCCGAAAGTCCTGAGATTTCATTGGATCTCCTGAAACTCTCCAAACAAGAAGGTTTAAACTCCTGTTCTGAAATTGGGGGTGAACTCCTCCGTATACATCTGCAAGAAGATTCTCTAGGGTAGGAATTAAGAAGGGGGTTGCAAGCTAGTTTTAGAGTGGTGGGGAACCATGCTTGGGATGGCCAAAAGGGAGTTATTAGGACAAGAAGCACTGATCCTGTCTCACTATCTGAAGAACTCTCTGAATCATGGCAAAGGGAGGGAATGTTTCAAATTAGAGAGAGACCCCCTACAAACCAGGGGAATAGGGTACTTTAACAGTGAAAAGAGTTATTTCCCTTGGCAAGCCGTACTTACATGGGACAACCCTAAGTGGTTGTCTCGGACTACCCAATGGGCCCACTAAATCCCTTACAGGGACCCTTACTATCTTATATACTTATACAACAAGAGTGTAGTTCATTATTTTATTATAAAAATTTCATACAGATACAATCCAGTGTTAAAAACAAGTCATTACATGCCTATGTTAAAATCTCATTAACACATTCATGGAATTCAATATTTGCTACACAGAAAAATTAAAAACATTGTATAAAAAACACAACAATTAATTCACATTATGTCAAACTAGGGGATACAGAAAAGGAGAGACATACAGAGACATGAAATTGTCAATAACTTTTGCACGTTTTTTGAGATTTTAGCATAAACACAATCCTGGACATATATAATACTTGGTCTACAGGCTAGGTTTTTTGATCTCTTGATCGTGCACGGGTGCCTCGACGCGTTTCGATGGTTTTTATCGATGCATTACCATCTTTCTCAAGACTATGTTAATGAATCTCTCCTACTTATGGCATTGGTTGGTTGCCGTCAGTATAAACCTCCTGTTCACATACTACACAATTTCACCATTAGTCTCACGGGCTCCATCACATTTCCATCCTGGACTGTTTGCACATACTATCTTCGTTTTTGTTTCTTCTTATATTGGTGATGGGAGGTTGTTCCTCTGTTACCTTGTTCATGTTTTCCTTGCTCTCTTTTAATTTTCGAGCGAAAGGATGTTCACTATTCTTTCTTCTTTCTTTGGTTCAAATTTTGCATCAGTATTCTATATTTGCTGGTATCTTGTTTATAGATATCCCTTAAGCTGTAGTTCTGTGGATTTTAATTTCACGGGGCGGGTCTTTTAGGCTTTTTACTTGTTCCGTTAAATGGACAGGCAAAGGTATTCCGCATCCCACGTAATCCTCAGCTTTCCCACGAACGACGGTTGTCTCACACCAGAAAAAAGAAGAGCGGGATGGAATGCCTACATCTTGGCTCCTTTCCAAGATTGTAGTAAGGCGTTGACTGGTAGAGCACCCGGGTCAGGCATCCAGCTGAAGTTGTGCTCCAGTTGAAAGGTTAGTCTGCTCGCAAATAAGTCTATCTCTACAGGGCCCCAGATCTTGTTTAGGGTACTGAGCACGGAAACATTCAGTTTCCAATTGCTGTGATCTAACAGGAATCTTGAGTTCCAGTCTGCAGAGATGTTTGATTTCCCGGGAAGGTATTCCGCTTTGAGATCGATCTTGTGTTCCAGACAGAACATCCAAAGTTTCTTTGCTAGATTCGAGAGGTCCGCAGATTTGATGCCTCCCAGACGATTTATATAGGCTACCGCTGACATGTTGTCCATCTTTAGAATGACTGACCTCCCCTGGAGAGAGTGTTTGAAGCTCATGAGGGCGTAAAGCCCAGCTGTTAGTTCTAAATAATTTATGTGGTGAGATGATTCCTCTTGTGACCAGATACCACCAGTGTTCTGATTGAGAAGGCAAGCCCCCCAGCCTTGAAGGCTCGCATCTGATTCTAAAACAAACTCTGGTTTTGAACCAAATATTGATTTTCCGTGCCATGCGTCTAGGTTCTCGAGCCACCAGGCTAGTTCCGATTTGGCTTCATGGTCCAGACATATCCGATCTCTGTAGCAGAGGCCAGATCTTTGGGCTCTCGCCTTTACCCTTTGGAGGGCTCGATAGTTGATGGGACTGGGAAAGATGGCTTGGATGGAGGAAGAGAGGAGACCCAGAAATCTGGATAGCTCTCTCAAAGAAAAGTCTTGCTGTTTGAGGATGTGTCTTATTTCTTTCCTGATTTTGGTAATCTTTTTGGAAGGTAGTAAAAGGAGACATTTCAATGTGTCTACTGTGAAGCCTAGGAACTCCAGAGATCTGGAAGGGGACAGAATTGATTTTCCTTTGTTTATGATGAATCCTAAACTTTCTAAGAGATCCATCACAGTCTTCAGGTCTTTGGCTATTTGTGAAGGATCTTGAGACATTATAAGAATGATTAAACAAATGCCCCTTATTCTTAGAGATGAGGCAACAGCTCTCATGACCTTGGTGAAGCACCAAGGGGCAAATGAGAGTCCGAAGGGGAGAGCCTGAAATAGGTAAAAGTGATTTTTCCAAACAAATTGAAGAAAAGGTTGATGGGATTCGGCCATAGGAATGGTGAAGTAAATATCCTTTAGGTCCAGTTTGACTAGCCAGTCTCTCTCTAGGAGCACTTCGATATTTTGTGACGCTGAGGACACCATTAAGAGTTGTGCTGCCAAGGACACCCAGTGTATTTGAGGCGCAGTGACCTCCCATAAAAGTTGAGGTGCTGGGACCTCCCATAGTGCTCTTGGGGGTTGTTTGATCAATATTATTATTTTTTCTAAGTCTTTTCCCCTTAATTCAATGAGATTGTCATTGAGTAGGGTATTTTGGTTTTCAATGACATCCTCCTCCTCAGAGGGAAGTTATCCTTTAGATACAATAACTTTAGATAACGTCTCCAAAACACAGGATCTCATTTCTTTATGGATCAAACTTTTGAACGCCTTGTTATCCATATTAGGGATGGGGCGTTAGCCTCATCAGAAATCTTGAGTGATCAATCTCCAATTGTGAAGGAAGTATTTAAGTCTGCCACCCACTTTTTGGGGGAAGAAGGAGAAGGGAGAGGGGAGAGAGTTCTCACTTGCAGGGCTGTTTGAGATGAAGGTTCCACGGGATCTACATTCTCTGATGCGTTGGCCTCTAATTCTCTGGGGGGTAGAGTTGAGGCACGTTGTACTGCTGATACCCTCTTCCAAAACCACAGGGTCTTGGAAATGGCCTTTGATTGAAGCAGCCGAAGAGAGGCCCCGTCTTCTGTCCCTCCCAAAAAGGTACCTTTTCCAGGGCGGTGAAAGACGTCTTTCCCCAAGTATTTAATGAAGTCTTCTCCAAAGAGTAAACCTTTTGGGTTTTGCGGGGGTTCTTTATCCGCCATGTCAGTTAGTTTTGGATTTATTTTTGTCAAAACGACTCTTTGTCTTTCTGCATTAATGCTAGAGTTCGCATTACCCAGTAGAATTATTGCTCTCTGGCTCCATCCCCTGATGAGATTGGTGTTGAGAGGGGTGCCATTGATGTGGCTGTCTTTTGAGGAATCTAGGATTCTGGCTAATGGTCCCAGTACGTTGAGAAGACGGTCTTGGCATTCTTTCAGGGATTTTTCCATCCCTTTTCTTGGATCACGTCCAAGTTTGAATAGGAATTTAATGAGCTCAGGGTCCAACTTGGGGGTATAGCAGCTTTTATCTTCAGTAAAAGGTCTAGAGCATTCGGCTCTAAGGATGTTACGAGTGCCCCTTTCTAAGAGGTTTCTTATCCATTTTTAATGAATTTTGCAACGTGGTCCTGAGGGAACTACTCAGAACTTCTTGGGTGTTTCCGATTTAATGGGGAAAACATTTCTACCCCTAAGGGGTCAAGGATAATGTCTTTAGAGGATGATGGGTGTTCGTCTTATGGATTGTAAAATTCTTGATCATCTTCATCTAGAACAAGGACATACTCATCAAGAGTGTCTGAGGATTCTATATCATTAGATTCGTTATCTCCCATATTGTGAAGAGAATAATTCCTCTCTAATTATAATTAATTTTGTTATAGAATGTTGAAAAGGCCAGTTAAATGAGTATTTCCTGCTAAAACCCTTTTTGTTAATGAATACGTTTGTAAAACAATAACTACTTGCAGATGAAATCCGAAGTATTAAAAGGTAGCAATGCAGAGCCGCGTTAGAGTGTGCAGCCTGCATCGGTGGAAAGAGGTGAAAAACGGAAGTTAAACGAAGACATTAGGTAACCTCATTTTGGCATGAGGAAGTAGAACAGGGATGAAATTGAAGAATAATAGTTCACACAAAAAACAAAATATTAAGGTTTGATTAAACACCTAAACATCTTTAAATGTAAAAATCTTTAAATATATTCAAACATTAGAAATAGTACATAAGCTGAAGGAAAAGGCAGGTTAATCTGGTCAGTCACGCAAGGATTGGACTAGGGAAGGGGGTGTAGGGAGATCTCCGTAAATTGGAGATCGGTATAGAGGCAGTAGGAAGGGGGGGGGGGGTTAAGCCACACACAAGGGAACTTCAAAATAGAGATAAAAATGAATAATGGTAATGAAGGAAGATGAACTTATCTGCTTGGAGCTGCATTTAAAAGAGGCAGATTATTGATGGCTCATGCCTTTCATGTATTGCTATTGTTCTATTCTGGAACTTTTTAATATTGTGATTTAAGCGGCTGCTTGGACTGCATTAAAGGAATAATGCATAATGTAGCCTCCGTTCTTGCACTGAAATTCCGATATCTGGGAGTCCCATTTGCGACCTATCTCAATTCCACGTTGTTAGACCTGTCACCCTTTGGGTGGACTTCCACCATCTACCCCCTCCTATTTTTCTGAAGTCGTTTTTGTTGGCCTTAGGACTCTGTGTTCTTTGCTATTGCTAACCAGTGCTAAAGTGCTTGTGTTCACTCCCTAAAACATGGTAAATTTGGCTTACACCAGATTGGAATATTTAAATTACTCATACGTCCCTAGTAAAGTAGTATACCATATACAGAGGGCTGCTAAATTAAATGTTTCTAGTTGGCTTGCAGCACCTTAGGTAGCCCTATAAAACAAGTTCCAGGCCTAGTCATTACTGCCTGCAGGCAAAGTTAAACCTCCAATTCGAGTTGGCAAAATAACCCCCTTACCAAACTGTAAACTCTTTTATTACAAATAGGTCACCCCCTAGGTAGGCCCTAGACAGACCATAGAGCAGGGTGCATTGTATTTAAAAAGTTGTACGTGCACTTTTAAGCTGTACATATCCTGGTAACGAAAAACTCACAAATTCGTGTTTTACTCCTGTGACACCTACCTGTCCCATAGGATAACAATGGGTTACATTATTACATTTAATAAGTGATAACTTTTGATTGGTAGTGTTGGAAATTGGGTTACTGGTTGAGGGGGGTTAAACCCTACTCAAGCAGCAACCACAATCTCTGTCAGGGTGAAACACAAGCAAACCCAATATTATCCTGTGCTTAAGCCTCTGGTAGCTTGGCACAAAGCAGTCAGCTTAAATTAGAGGCAATGAGGAAAATATTTATGCAGCACTTCAAACAGTGATAAACACCAACATGACAACAATTTAATCAGTAGAACCAGAGATTTGAAATGTTAAAGATTTTAGGTAAAATATGTGCTAAGAAGTACAAAGCGCCAACTAGGATCATCTCGTCACGCTGGACTGGGACAAAGTCACAAGTTAAGTGAAGTATTCCTGTAATAATGACTGGACACAGGAAGGTTAATTCTTTTTGAGTTTATTCCTTAGAGAATCCCATCCATGAGCAGGCAGGCAGCAGGAAGGCACTTACAATAACTGATCTAGTTTACATACAAAACTCCTAAAAGAATCCAGTGACATAGATGCATGACACCTATAGGATTCTGTATATGATATGTTACAATTCTACTAGTGAACAGAAACCATTGAGAGGAAATGAAATGCAATAAACCACACACCTCCCCTCTTTATCTAATAAAACCAACCAAGTAAAAGAAATTAAACATAATCAGAAAGATAGGATGGTCGTTTGCACATTCTGGATGAACACCTCCTTTTTGACTTTTCATCGAATTGCATGGGAACATTATTTGAGTTTTAATTTAAATCCTTCCTTATCTTTCCCTTTACCACAACAACTCTATTAAGGTTCCATATGCGATGATCTTGTATTTTTATTGCGTTGTTGAACACTTTGATGACCTTAATAGGTTTCATTAATTTAGAAACAGAATTTCCCATAAAACCTGGGCGTTTATTCATTCCCATATCACCCTCTACCACTTTGGTAGTTCTTACAGCTTTCTTTGAATCAAAATACCTTTTCCTTTGTTTCGCCTTCTCCTTATCTTTCTTTTTGATTGCCTCAATGTCACATTTCTTTTCCTTTCTTTTATCTAAATTCATACTTATTAACCCATGCAGGTTCAACGTTTGTATTAGGAACTCTACCTCTGAACAAGAAAGGTGTCTTCCCAGTGGTACAATGGGGAGACAATCTATATTCCTTAATCTTCCTTAATACTTCACATTTCCAATCTAATGATTGTGATTTAGCTAAAGCAATAGTTTCCTTAATCACTCTGTTGAATCTCTCTACCATTCAATTGGCCTCGGGATGATAGAGAGAACAGGTCATGTGTAAAATTCCCATAGATGAAAGAAAAGTCTTCATCTCCTCAGAGACTAGCTGAACCCCATTATCTGTTAATATGGATTCAGGAATCCCTTCTCTTGAAAAAAATGTCTTTAAACAACAAATTACATGACTAGAATCAATAATTGGCAGGAAGTAAACTTCTGGCCATCGTGAAAACATATCAATCACAACTAGGACAAAAGTCTGTGAACCATTGTTATGTACTGGACCAAGAATGTCTAGGGCGATATCTTGCCAAGGATTAGAAGGACGTTTTCTCAAGACCATTGGTTCGACACGTGTACACTTGCATTTGTCACTTAAAGTACACAGAATACAATCTCGTATTATACGTTCAACCTCCCTGTCCATGCCTGGCCACGAATACGATAACCGTAATCTTTCTTTGCATTTGGTAAGACCAGCATGTGATGACTGAACTAAATCAATGAGCTCCTTTCTAAGGCTGCTAGGTGGAACTAATCTTGTCCCACTAAACAATAACCCATTGTCTACAGACAGCTCATTGCGCACTGTCCAAAATGTTTTTGTATCATCAGATCCCTCCTGGTTACTAATCCAACCTTCCTTTTTTAAGATTGAGGATTTCATTTAAAGTAATATCTTGAGCCATTTCATCACACCACTTTTTTATAGAAATGATTTCTTGATCAACCACCCAGACCCATTCATCAGCATTTTCTAAGTCTTCTTCAGCTAGTATTTTGGGTGTAATGCGTGACAATACATCAGCTACATTGTTTTCCACACCAGGAATGTACTTTATCACAAAAGTATATTCCTGTAACCCTATCACCCATTTAGTTATCCTACTAGAGATAGAATCAAGACCCTTTTTATTGACAATCTCAACCGAAGGATTGTGGTCAGTTCTTGCCTCAAAATCAATGCCCCAAAGAACGTTTTTTTAGCTTTTTGATTGCCCAAAATACTGCAAGAGATTCCCTCTCTACAACCGAATACCTAGTTTCAGAATCTTTAAGACTGCGTAACAAAAACATTATTGTTTGCAATCCTTCCGGACCTTGCTGTTGCAATACAGCACCAAGCTCTTTTCACTTGCATCAGTGATGAGTATAGGTTTAACCTTTGGATTGAAACTTCTGAGAGAAGGTGCAGTTTTAAGTTTCTCCTTAATACTAATAAACTCTTTCTTACAGCAATCAGTCCATTCAAAATCTACAACCTTTTCAATAAACCCCTCATATTGACAGCATACTCTGCAAAATTCTTTACAAACTTAGCATAGTACTCTACTACTCCTAAAAATGTCATCAGCTCACACTTGTTTGAAGGAGAACTCATTTCCTGGATAGTGTCAATTAAATCAGACTTTGGATTTACTCCATCACTGGTGATATTGTGACCTAAATAATCTATAGAGCTAGTCCTGAATTTGCATTTTTTAGCCTTAATAGTCAGATTATTAGCACACAGCTTTTCTAAAGCTAATTTTAAGCAAGCATCAAGCTGACATTCATCATCTCCAAAAACCAGTATATCGTCCTGGTACACATAAACACCTGTGAGACCATGAAGAATACTTTCCATGACTCTCTGAAAGATCGACGATGCTGAAACTAATCCAAAAGGCAAATGTATAAACCTATAAGTGGCAAACGGCGTAATGAACGAAGTAAAGTCCCTACATGATTCCTCTAATTCAATTTGATGGTATGCGAAAGTAAGATCAATTGTACTGAAAGCTTCGGCCCCACCCAATAAGACCAACAATTCATTTATATTCGGCAAAGGATACTTATCAATCGATACGCACTTATTCAACTGCCTCAAATCAATGCAAAGCCTCAAGTCCCCTTTAGATTTGCACGCTGCTACGACTGGGGCCAACCATTGGGTGCCTTCAACTTTCTCTATGATGCCCCAATCCCTTAGCTTATCAATTTCTCTTTGCATGTCCTCCCTCACAGAAAGAGGAACGTTTCTCACCTTGCAACATATTGGAACAGAATCATTTTTAAGTACTATCTTATGTTTGTAACCCTTAAGACAACCCAAATCCTTTCAAAAGACATAAGGATACCTTTTCTTAAGATCAGAGACAAAATCTTCATCATTACTGACAGTAATTGAATTCACACCAAGGATCAGCATTTGGATCCAGGAAAACTCAGGTTACCTTCATGGATCCAACTGATAATGTTGTCTTCTTTCTTTGAAACATAAATCTTTCCTGAGACAAATCTACCTTTATATTCAATAAGGCCTAAGAAACATCCATAAAGTTTAATGGGTTCTCCACCATACGTTAATGGCCTTACATCGGTATTTAAGAGCTTTACCTTCCCTTTCAAATTCTCCATATAAAATCCACAAGATATAATAGCAATTTTCGCACCTGAATCAAATAATACTTTTGTGCTGGCTCCTTCAACTAAAATATTATCGCAAGGACAATTTTCCTTTTATCTCCACTTACTACTTGTACTATGATTTGTCCACACTCATAATCATCCGTGCTCCACTCACCATTTTCACTGTCATATATCTCAACCTCTTTAACTTTAGATACAAGCTTACTGTTACACAATGAGGTTAAATGGCCCTTCTTTTTGCATTTAGAGCACGTTTGACCCAAAGCAGGACATTTTTTATTGTTAGCCAAGTGTCCCGTCCTCCCACATGTGGTAAATTAAATTACCTATACATTTTTCTATACATTAAATATCAATAAGGATAACTCATAAAATGAGAGGCAGAGTCCGTGGTATCTGAGTCATACGGGCTTTATTCCAATGGCTCGAGCCAGGGGGGAATCGTGTTCCATCACCACTAAGGTTCAGGAAGGGATATCACACATTTTATTAACATCATACAATATATATAGTAAAATCACATAATTGCAAGTCATACAGTAGGCGTAACACTCCAGGCGGAGCAAGTGAAAAGAGAGATAAGAACATATGGGCGTAGAAAGAGGCGTGTCATAGGAGTGTCACAGGTGGGTGGATGTATGGAGGAAATCTGCAGGGTCAGCAGAAACCTTTACTCGACATGCGCGCGCAACTTTTAGTCATGACGTGTAATTGACGTGTAACTGGGGAGAGCTGGGGGTTTGCCTTTAGCACTAGTAGAGGAGTCTGGTGTCTGGGATGTCAGAACGACCTGCACCTATAGCATATCTGATATCTTGTGTTTGGAGGATGTATTGTCTGAAGTAAAAGGTCTCTCGGGCAGAGGCCGCTCATCACTGAATGCTAGGATGTGCCTATATTTCTTTGTGCATTACGTGGGGGCATGGGCCTACTATGGCAACGGGTGCAGTAAATTACTTGCAAGAAGACAGGAAGGCCAGGCCCTTTGCTCTGCAGGCGGGAATATGTTTACCTATTTCACTGGACTGGAATGTGTTTTCACGGAGGCTGAACAGATAATTGCAGGCAAAATACCGTCTTGGCAGGCAGGCCAGGTCGAGCCGGGCACTGCTCGGCTGGGCAGGAAGTAAGGTAGAGGTCAGGGATGCATACCTAAACTGCAACTTTCTGAGACAGAAGAGGCTCGGAGCCTCAATTAAGGGCCTAGCTCAACTGGGCCAGGAAAACGTGGAAAACGTGTGCTTCGCGATATTTAAAAGTGCACCATGTAAATGCATTGGAAAAGCAGGCCTTGGTGCAGAATTAACGTTTCACTCAGGGAAGGCCTAATAACTAACATGTTAGCGTTAGACGAAAATGCAGAAACATTATTGTGGCAGACACGGGAAGGGAATTACATGACATACATGGGGCACGGGTGCATGGATAGGGTGCGAGTGGGGGACACATTGACCATACAAAAATTTCTATTTCCTCATTCCCTCCTTGGCCCCTACTTCACCCTTTAGGATATATCTATTTTCATGAGACCATCTATCTGTTCATATAACATAATTTGCTCGTCTTTTCTTATTCGAGCACGGGAACGTGAACGTGGACGGGGACGGGGAACACAAGCAGTGGCGCACAAGCCGCAAATCGCTGGCCCACATTGCAGACAAAGACAGCAACTGAATACTATGAGCAGTACTATCCCTAGGAATGATAACACTTTCCATCCCCAGGCGGATATCACACTCCAGAGCCAACCGGACCATGTCCAGGTGCCTGGATTCTGGTGTATCTGGTGAGCTATTTTATGGAGTCTTGTTATTGCTGAATACACTGATGGTGCGTTATTAGGAATGAAAATACAACAACTGGAGCCGATCACTCTACAAGCTCCGCCCCTATCAGCCAGAATGACGTCAAGGACAAGGCGGTTTTGAAAAACAACAAGTCTCATAGCAGATTGTTCCTCGGTCAAGTTACCTAGAGCAGAAGTAGTCTCATTCACTACTGCTTCCAAAGTTCAGGTTAATCTACGTATTAATTTACTATTTTGAATGGGGCCTATGAAGAAAAAGAATCCTTTATTGAAATCTGTATATTGCTCCAATGTTGTTTCAGTCTGATCGACAATTGGGGACTCGATCTCCCTTTTATGTCTTATATGTACGAGGTGTGAATTTCGATGATAATCGGATGGGGCTAGAAAAACAGGTGGTAATAGGAACGCAATATAACACGTTCCATCCCAATCTAAGGGCAGATGTACATAGGCTGTCTGACCACAAATAAAGTAGGAATGGCGAGAAGCTTTGAAAGTAGACTTTCCTTTATCACTGAATTCGACCACAGTATTACAATCACTGTGTCCTAGATGTACTGAACCATTCTTTTTAACGCATAATTCGCCTTTCACTGGTAAAACTGTTATAAACGGTAAGTCCAAATTAGTCTCGAACTGGACGTTCAGAATCATGAGGTTAAGGGAAAAATTGCCTAATTCATATACTTCATTTTCTAGATCGGTCCCTTTCCTTTGGAGAAGACCGTCCTTGTCTGGGAAACAGGCCTTATTCATAACTGTATTCAGGTCTCCCCATATCCAATTACTCTGGGAAACTGTGGACTTACTGCCTAGTGAGGACATTAAGGCAAACCATGCTCCGCACGAACCATTATGTGTAAATGGATAGGGAAAGAGGGGCAGAGCTCCCTTCATTTTCTGGTAAGGTGGGAGTCGGCCGCATACCCAGCAATTTGTGGCATTGATGGTCTGGTGAGTATGGTGTAACATACGAATGAAAGTGTTGTTGCGCATTGCTAATCGATAGGATAGTTCGTGAGGTGGCAGGTCACTGAATGTGTGCTCTACGGTGTCATTAAAGGAAGAATGTACATGTGAACCAAGAGGAGGAAAGAAAACATGTAGTATCAAGCTTATACATATAATCGATATACTCAGAAAAAACATAATGGTTAAGGAAATAATGCATCTACTACGCAGATTCTTGCAGTATTTGTTTTTCTTGACTTTCTGTCTATCTCTCTCACTATTTGGGTCTATCTCATACATGTCAGAAACCTGTCTAACCGCTTCACCCGAGGGGGACTTAAACAATTAAACGCTGTCTGACTTACTAGACCGTAGCTTGCTTCTATACTCCTGCTGCGGAGTTTTTTCTAACAAGGGGAGCTTAGTGTCAGTATCAGAATCAGGGCAGTCCTTGGGAAATGTCTCTGGACACAGTCCATGGAATCTTTTTGCGTGACTGGAATGAAGCCAGCCTTTCCTTCCCTCGACTTTAACTGCGGTCCTCGTGGTCATCAACACCAACTTCGGCTCCCGCCACCTGGGCTCCAGAGGGCTTGAGCGGTCAAAGTTCCTTATACAAACAAGATCACCCGGAACGATTTCATGCGGTTTCACTTGGGTGTTGTCCGGGAAAGCAGCCGCGACCTGAGAACGACAAGAGAGTAGTGCAGACATCAAGGAAGCCAGGTAATCTGTCAGCATATTACTATCAACATCGGTGATCTTGCGCGGCATAGGCGTACCCCACATATTTGGTGGTCTTCCAAAGACCACTTCGTACGAGGATAGTCCGGTTCTGGAATGAGCTACCATACGCATGTAAAAGAGGGCAACCGGCAGGGCTACCATCCAATCTACACCTTTTTCTGCACAGACCTTTGCTAACCGTGTTTTCAGAGTCTGATTATGTCTCTCAACGAGACCAGCTGCTTCGGGGTGTCGTACGCAGTGAAATTTCCACTGGTACCCTAACAGGAGTGATACCTGTTTCATCAGTTCGGACGAGAATGGCAGTCCATTATCTTAGTACACGACACGGGGCAAGCCGTATCGCGGGAAAAATTCACGAACCAACTGCTTGGCAGTGGTCATATCAGTGTAATCTGGGACTGGGTACGCTTCTGTCCATCTGGAAAGGGCATATACAACTACGAGGACATACTTGAATCCTCGGCATCTGTCCATCTGAATATAATCCATCTGGAGGACTTCGAAAGGGTGGTCAGGAGGATGAAATCCACCTTGTTCCACGGGAATGCCTTTGCCTGGATTGAACTGACAACAGATCATGCAGGTACGCACTTTCTGTTTTGCTGCTGCACGTAAATGCTTGTTGGACCAAATATTCTGTATACTGTCTAACATGGCTTTTTCTCCTAAGTGTGCTGGACTATGTGCTGTATTTATGATAACTTGAACCATAGAGTCAGGGAGAAACCATGTAGCTTTTCCCTTTGTCATCCATCCCTGATCTGTCTGGACCCCTCCTTGTTCAGTCCATTTCTTAATTTCGTCTGGAGTGGCATGTGTCTGTATGTCGAGTACATCTTGTGTGGGATACTTAACTGTCATGCAATGTGTCTGTGATGATACTTCAGTCTTTGTCGGGTCAGTCGGTATGTCTGTTTGAGTCTGAGCTGTGAGTTTAGCTGTTCGATCTGCCAGGTCGTTACCCTGGGAAATGGTGTCAGTGACTTTCGTATGTGCTTTGCACTTCATGATGGCTATGGCTATAGGCAAGTGTATTGCTTCTAACAGAGCTTGAATGAGGGGACCATGCTGGATTTTGGCTCCATGGGAGGTCAGAAAACCTCTCTCTTGCCAGCGGACGCCGAAGTCGTGAACGACTCCGAATGCGTACTGTGAATCTGTGTATATATTTACTTTCAGGTTCTTGGCTCGTATACAGGCTTGGGTCAGAGCAATGAGCTCTGCTGCTTGGGCTGACAAGGTATCAATTCGATGTGCTTCTATGACTTCAGTATCAGTGGTTACGGCATATGCGGCCACTAACTCTCCTTTGCTTGTTCTCATGCATGAACCATCCACATAAAGTGTCAGGTCTGGGTCGGGTAATGCTATATCTGTCAAGTCTTGTCTCGGTCTTGTTACAGTATTAATTATTTCCACGCAGTCATGTGGTGCAGGGTTTGTCGTACTAGAAGGTAAAAGTGTAGCAGGATTTAACGTGTTGCAACGTCTGATCTCGATGTGTGGCTGAAACAGTGTCAATTCATATCCTGTCAGTCTTGCTATGGTCAGGTGCTGTGTCTGGGTTCGGTTCAGGAGAACTTCCACGGAGTGTGGAACTTGTACTGTCAGGGGATGTCCTAACACTATGGAGTCGCTTTGTCTGATCGCTAGAGCTGTTGCTGCAACTGATTTTAGGCACGTAGGCAGAGCCTGGGCTACTGGATCCAATGTACTAGAAAAGTAAGCACAAGGCTTGTGTTTGTCTGCCTGATCTTGTGTGAGAACAGATAATGCTGTGCCATCTCGTTCAGTGACAAAAAGTGTAAAAGGTTTACTGTAACATGGTGTCGCTAAAACAGGTGCTTGACATAAAGCTTTCTTCAGTTCACCAAAAGCTTGTGTATGTTCCTGAGTCCAAGGGAGGACAGTCAAAGTCGCTGCCTCCTGTGTTGTCAACTGTATGAGTGGCTTGGCTAGATATGCATACTGAGGAATCCATTGTCTGCAGTAAGAAGTGAGGCCAATGAAGGCCCGTACTTCCTTTTGTGTCTTGGGCTGTGGAAGATGTGCAATTAACTGGATACAGTCGGGTGTCAACTGTCTACCCCTCTTGGACAGCAAGTGTCCAAGGTATACCACTTGCTGGGCACAGAATTGTAGCTTAGAAGGGGACACCTTGTGCCCCTTCTCGGCCAGGAAATACAAGACTGTCAGTGATGCACGTTCGCAGTCCCGTTCTGTTCGTGCTGTGATCAATAGATCGTCAACATACTGGAGTAGGGCAGTGTCAGTAGGCATGTGAATACTGTCTAGCTGTCGTTTCAGGGCTTGACTGTAAATACTAGGGCTTTCTGTGAACCCTTGAGGAGCACGTGCAAATTTGAAGCTTCGGCCATTTAAACAGAATCCGAAGAGATACTGGCTTTCCGGATGTATTGGGACACTAAAGAAGGCGTTCTTGAGATCGTTTACAGTAAAGAACGCTGCTTCTGAGTCAATAGCAGTCGATAGTGAAGAAATGTCTGGGACCACGGGGTATTGTGGTATAATGCATTTGTTTAATTCTCGAAGATCAATCACTAGTCTGTAGACCGGTGGTGCATTGGGGTCAGTTCGTTTAAGAATTGGAATGATAGGAGAATTACATACATTGGAGTCGGTTTCTACAACCACTCCTTGTGCAATGAGCTCGTCAACAATTTTCAGTAAGGCAACTACAGCATCAGGTGGTAATTTGTATTGTCGGATTCGTGGCAGTACAACTCCTTGCTTGAGTGTAACACGATATGGTGTAATGTGCATGTAACCTACATCAGTCGGACCTTGTGCCCATAAATGCTGTGGAAGTGGAACATTCTGAAGTCTGGGGTCAAAATCTCTCAAAACAGAATTTTTTTTTTTTTTTTTTTTTTTTTGATTGGCAGGCATAATGTTTAATGCAATGCAAATGCTGCCAGATAAGTGAGTTTATCTATATTCTGTCATTACAGGCGAGACATCTCGCAGTGCAGCAGAGGGGAGCAGAGGGAAGGCACCCAGCCCAGAGGCGAGACAACAGGAGGAGGAGCAGTCGCCTGCAGGGCACACAACCACCGCACCACCACCAACTTCTCCATCCCCACCATCACCACCCTCTCAAAACATAATGTCCTTTAAAATCTCGTAAAAACAATCTCACTCCTTCCGGAGAACAACAAATCACTGCTCCCAGCGCGTTCAACGTTTTTATACCAAGCAAATTTTCAGGACATGATTTCGTAAGCAACAAATCTGTAGTGCGGGACAATGGACCAACTCCTAGGGAAACTGGTTTTGACACTTCGTTAACAATAGGCTTTCCTGAAAATCCCAGGGAAACATTCTGTGAGCCTGAGAGGGGTGCCCCTGGAACCTCGTCATGACTGATGGTAGTTCTGCTCGCCCCTGTGTCAATCAAAAATTTTCTGTCTTTCCCTAATACCTGACTATGTACATAGGGACCCTCTTGATCTACAGGTACCTCGATAAGGGGCAAGCCAACCTCCCTCTCTAGGCTGTTTCATGAGTACTGCTGATAGTCTGGGTAGTCTGACTGTGCATACTGGTACATTTGTTGCGTGACATGTTGTGTGGCAGCAATGGGTTGGGGTTGGGGTACAGCTACTGTCTGTTGTGCGTTCTGTGGAGGTTGCGTGTTCTGCGGGATATTTTGTGGAACATGTTCTTGTCTAGGTGGACGCGGTCTTTCTTTCGTCTTACCGGTAGCGATATTGTGTCTCAGAACGGCACATTTGTTTATATAGTGACCTGGCTGTTTACAGTAATTGCAGTTCCCTTTAACAGGAGCTGCAGAATGACCGGGCGGTGCCGTACCTCTCTTCTGACCATCAGCTGGGACAGACTGAGCAACTAGCACTTTCATTTTCGTGTCTTTTATACGTCTCTGTTCGTGTTCGTGTTCTTCTCTAATTCGGTTTTGATGGTACTTTAACATTTGTAACATTTGGGAAGGGCTATTTGCTTGCCATGTACTCTCAACTTTCAGTACTCTATTTTTAACTTGTGGTAATGAATTCTCTACTAATTTGGTCACAAAAAGATGTGGGTATGATTCACTACTTGTCTTCAGGCCACTATTAATAATGAAACATTTCTCGAATCTGGAATAAAAATCACTAGTGTCTTCGTCTTGTTTCTGTTTGCAGGCTGAGATAGCATCCCAGTCTTCCTTTTTAGTAGCTAGTAATCTTGGCAAAACCTGTATTAATAACTCGGGCAATGCTCTGGCTTTTTCCCCAAGACCAGTACCAGGGACTCGTGTATTATCTTCGTTTTCTAATTCTGCCCAGTCAATCTTTTTCTCTCCCACCTCCCACTCTTTTTCTTTAAGTTTTTCGTAAATGCCGGCTGGCAACAGAACCTTTAACATTTTAATAATATCGGGATACGTATACTCCCCCATGCGGAGCATATCTTTTAATTCACGGTGGAACCCTCCCGGATCTTTATCGTGACAGGGCACTAATTTTTTCATTTCCAATAGTTCAATTTTCGTTAAGGGGGTGTAAACAAATACTCGTTCAAGCTCACCACCTGTTGTCCGAACGGGATGAACTTCTCGTAAGGGATTCAGTTTGTCCATGTAAAAAGTCTGTCGATCTCGATTAGGGACAGGAACGAAGTGGGGAGTTAGGAAAGTTATGTATCTATGTCGTTGTTCCAAAATTTTATGAATTAGTTCGGTACCCAAACCTCTCCATCTAGCTAGCAATACATCTTCCAATAAGTTATATAGGGGGCCTGGGTCAGAATGCTGACTCTCATATAGTGTAATGAGGTGCTGGATCATGTACATACCAGCTAGTCGCTGTTCGTCTGGGGAAAGATTCAAAAATGTTTGCGCTACTACGTCATCTTTATATATGGTTGAATTGTTAGCCCATTGAACTGCTGACCGGGCTAGTTCCTGTTCGTGCAAAGTACTAAGCTCACTACTCCCTATTCGTTTTTTCAATTCTTGGTCAGTGGCTTGGAATATGCATTCAAGGGAATAGTGTTCTGGTATGGGAGAGAGAGAACGTTTTTTGTATTCTAGACGTATCGGCCTATCAAAAGGCCTTGCTCTACCTACGTAACTTATTTTATTTATGTCCGCTGGAGCTACATCTTCGTCCTCTGAAACTTCGTCGTCCTCCTTCTCAGTTTCGTTCTCGTCGGCCTGTGCCAAGGCCCGTTCTTTCTCACGCATGTCAAGAATTTCCTTACGGATTTTCCTGTGCATTGCCTCTACACTACTTTGTTTATCATGCTTTCCGACCGTTATGTTGTCACTCCAATTTAACATACGTTTAGTTACTTCTCTGTGTGGTTGATCTTGTTCCCTGATCAAACAATTTATCAAGAACTGTAAAACCATGCGTTGAGTTTCCACCTTTCTGTGTGCCATGGCCTCCTGTATACTTTCTGGTCCCTCCCCCGTTCTAATGAAGTTATATATCTTGTCTAATTTCTCTCTCATGCCTGGTAAAGTGATCAAATAATCTGCAACGCGCCTTAATCGTAGTGAGTGTAAGACCAATGAGTCCTCACCCGGTACTGGATCATATATACAATCAGTAAGGTTCTTTCTAAGGGTTGCGTATGTTGCCTTTGGCGTTTGTTCCAGTGCTAAGTCTCGTAATGATATTCGTTTTACTTGAGGAGGGGTGGAGAAACCCCCTCCCGCGGCTCCTAGATGTGAGCCGCCGGGGCTTGCATGCTGCACTGGCACGAGTAATATTGGTGCTGGTAAAGTAGGTGTAGGTAATGTAGGTTGGTCCTGGGTTACAGGTGGATTAAAAGGATTGCCAGGACCAGTGGCCGGAGGAACAGTGGGGGGAATCACGTCATTAACAGGGTTGTGAGGATGAATATTTGGAGGAGGATTTGTATTTACATACTCTGGGACAGTGTCATCTAAGTAGGAAGAAAGGAAAATTTCCGCTGCGGTCGGTTTATGACGAAGTTTAGTTGGGACCAATGGTGGCGGCAAGTTACAGGGTACTTCCGGGGTCACTTTGGGTAGGCCCTCGGCAAGAACGGGATACATGCCTTTAATAAGGGCATTTCTTTGTCTGTCCAATTGTTCTGCTTTAACTCGTTCACCTTCTTCTAGTAGTTCTCTTTCTTTAGCTTTTTCAGATTCTTCTCTACTTCTTTCTGCTTTTCTAATTTCTTTCTCTGTTCTTCTATACGCTTCTTTATGCCACAATTCTATGGCATCTTTCTGAGATTGTCTGGCTTTCTTTTTCCATAGTGCTTCCTCTACTCTCATGATGCAATCAGCATCCCATGTCCCTGAGACAGGCCATCTATATTTCTCTTCCAGATCTTTAGTGTAGTCAACCCATAAATCTAAGTACAGTATGGCATCTAAGCCGTGTTTGTGGTACATAAAATGTCCGGGACTGTCCCTAGGCGGGACGGGAACTGCCTCTTCGAGTATCCCTTTCCTGGTTCCTATCTGACGTAATTTAGAAAACAGCGGCATGTTTGAACTGACTTGAACAATAACACATTAAACACGAAACAAATTGCAAACAGTCATTCATACCACGACATCAAAACATTGCGAACAGTGATTACCTGATACATAGAATAACACAATTTCTGATAATCTCGTCATACAACATTAGAATATTACTGAAGATTACTGGATGCACTGCTAAAACAGTACAGACATACCGGTCCCATAAAGAGACACGTCATACCGTATCCACCTAGGTGGACACGTCTGGACCGGGTCTGTGTACCCAGACCCGTCTTGACCGAGCTCAATTTAATGAACCCGTCTATATGCGTTCCCAACAACGGTACTCACCGGGAAGCAGAACTGAAGGCCTCAGAAACTTGATACCGGACTGGACAGCTACGACTTCTTGCTGTGCATGCGCCTCGGAACAGGTGGGCCTCGGGATACCTCGGACCTTGCTCTCTCGTCTCGGGCTCTGGTCGGGACTCTCCGCATTCCTCACCGCCTCGTCTGGATGCCAGATCGCAGTCTCCGTCTCCTCCGTGGGCCTGAGGGAGTTAGCAGGAAAGCCCGTGAGTGTGCACAGAAAGGGGTCCGTCACGGCTGTAGAAGGGGTCAGGGGCCTGCGTTACATCGCCGGCGCGTGGGGAAGGGGAGGGGTCCCTATTCGGGCACCAAATTATGTGGTAAATTAAATTACCTATACATTTTTCTATACATTAAATATCAATAAGGATAACTCATAAAATGATGGGCAGAGTCCGTGGTATCTGAGTCATACGGGCTTTATTCCAATGGCTCGAGCCAGGGGGGGAATCGTGTTCCATCACCACTAAGGTTCAGGAAGGGATATCACACATTTTATTAACATCATACAATATATATAGTAAAATCACATAATTGCAAGTCATACAGTAGGCCTAACACTCCAGGCGGAGCAAGTGAAAAGAGAGATAAGAACATATGGGCGTAGAAAGAGGCGTGTCATAGGAGTGTCACAGGTGGGTGGATGTATGGAGGAAATCTGCAGGGTCAGCAGAAACCTTTACTCGACATGCGCGCGCAACTTTTAGTCATGACGTGTAATTGACGTGTAACTGGGGAGAGCTGGGGGTTTGCCTTTAGCACTAGTAGAGGAGTCTGGTGTCTGGGATGTCAGAACAACCTGCACCTATAGCATATCTGATATCTTGTGTTTGGAGGATGTATTGTCTGAAGTAAAAGGTCTCTCGGGCAGTGGCCGCTCATCACTGAATGCTAGGATGTGCCTATATTTCTTTGTGCATTACGTGGGGGCATGGGCCTACTATGGCAACGGGTGCAGTAAATTACTTGCAAGAAGACAGGAAGGCCGGGCCCTTTGCTCTGTAGGCGGGAATATGTTTACCTATTTCACTGGACTGGAATGTGTTTTCACGGAGGCTGAACAGATAACTGTAGGCAAAATACCGTCTTGGCAGGCAGGCCAGGTCGAGCCGGGCACTGCTCGGCTGGGCAGGAAGTAAGGTAGAGGTCAGGGATGCATACCTAAACTGCAACTTTCAGAGACAGAAGAGGCTCGGAGCCTCAATTAAGGGCCTAGCTCAACTGGGCCAGGAAAACGTGGAAAACGTGTGCTTCGCGATATTTAAAATTGCACCATGTAAATGCATTGGAAAAGCAGGCCTTGGTGCAGAATTAACGTTTCACTCAGGGAAGGCCTAATAACTAACATGTTAGCGTTAGACGAAAATGCAGAAACATTATTGTGGCAAACACGGGAAGGGAATTACATGACATATATGGGGCACGGGTGCATGGATAGGGTGCGAGTGGGGGACACATTGACCATACAAAAATTTCTATTTCCTCACACACCTGTAAAATCTACTATCTACCCATTTTTCATTCAATCTTTCTTTGTTTGATGTGACACTCTTAACATTTTCATCTTTTACATTTATCTTACTCTTACTTTTAATTTCTTGAACTTTGCATTCTTTGTCTGAGTCTTTCTTTAAAACTGCAACGCATTTTAATGAATGTTCGATCCTTTTAGCTACACTGAGAACTTCGTCCAATGTAGGATCATCACGTAGCCACAATGCCTCTCTGACCTTTTCCATATTGCATTTGAACATGAACATGAACATGAACTGATCCCAAATCTGTTCATCCGTCAAAGTATCAAATTTACATGAAGATGCAAGCTTCCTTAAATAAGTCACATGACTGTCCACCATTTCATCATCACCTTGCATTCTTTTTGCAAATTTGTATCTTTCTAAGATGGTGCTCACCTTAGGTAAGTAATGCTTGTCTAGTTACCTAATGCAAATTTCATAATCATTGACTCCATTTGCTTCTTCCGTAGATAAAGCCGGTAAATGATCAAGTACATCCTGACCCTCCGACCCTAAACAGTGCAATAATGAAAATTTCATTTCAGCACTCAATGAAGGTCCACATACCCTAGCATATCTTTCGAATACCACTTTCCATTTTTTCCACTATATAGGTGGAGTTCCTGCATTAGTGAGAAAAAACAGTGCAGCAGTAACATTCTGCAGGTCAAATTCCTAAAATGTGACTAAAGTAAAGCAGAATAAATATCTTATACCAGATATTAATGCACTACACTTAACTGTAAAAGAAAATATAACACTTCATTTATATGTAAGTTTAAGCACTACACTTAATTATAAAATAAAATATGTCACTGTACCCATTGCTGTGCGCATCAGCATAATAAATGCACTGCTTCAAAGTCAAAAGCTGATGGCGATCCTTAGCACCTCCTCAATGTAACGTTAGGTCTCACAAATCAATAAGGTCGAGCCCGCATAGATACACATGCTTAGAACCCAACAAAGGAACTAAGAGTGTTATATATGCGGCAAAGCTCCTAATTCTTTAAATAACAAATAAGAAATTAACAAGAAATGTTGTTAAAATTCAGATATAGATTTCTTGATTATATATATATATATATGTCAAGTGTGACTCCATAAATGATAAATGTCATTTAACTTAACCACCAACCTTTTTTTAGTAATACAACACCATCAAATGCACCTTTATGATGACAAGCTCACTATTCAAATCTTAGAGTTGTGTGCGTCAGCATAACAAATGACACACATATAGGTAAAAGAACTTTATACTGATGTGCAGTTATCCTTATAAATGCTGTGCACATCAGGGTAGAATCGGTTATATGTGAAATTCGCTATTTAGTACCTTTATATTGATGTGCGGATTACTCTTATTAATGCTGTGCACATCAGCGCATAAACGATAACGTGAAATTCACAATTCTGTACCCATCGCTGTGCGCATCAGCATAATAAATGCTGTACGCATGAAGATCAAAGCAAAAGACAACTTACTGTGCTGTGCGTATCAGCGTAGATAATAAGTTTCAACGCTGCCTCATGGTTTAAAAAAAAAACTTTATTGCAGAGTGAATGACACGTCTGGGAAGCAAGCGCCGAGTAGAAACGACGTTGCCTCATCCAAGATGGCTGCCACACAGCGGAATGACGTTTAGCACCATCGAGAAATTCCAAGATGAATGACATACACAGAAGAGGTACGGAGCTCCGGATTCTACTGCAACGATTGCTGCACAACTTCGAAGAAAAACATGCCAAACGTACCGTTGGTGTTTACCTTTAATCTTAAGCGATTTTCTCTCGAGGCACAACAATTTGCTGATGTTAATAAAGACCACTTAGACTTATACACCGCAAGATTGGTAAACACGTTAAACAGCATAACACGAACACTTCATTAAACACTGTTTCGTAAATAATGCACTGCTTCAAAGTCAAAAGCTGATGACGATCCTTAGCACCTCCTCAATGTAACATTAGGTCTCACAAATCAATAAGGTCGAGCCCGCATAGATACACATGCTTAGAACCTAACAAAGGAACTAAGGGCCAGATGTAGGTAATTCTATTTTACCGATTCATAAATACCGAATTTTACCGATTCGGTATTTATGAATCGGTAAAATAGAAGGGGGGAGATGTAGGTGAAATCGGTAATTGAATTACCGATTCTGTAACAATCGGTATTTACCGAATTGGTAAATACCGATTCGGTAATGCCCATTGATTCCTATGGGCATTGAAGCCCATAGGAATCAATGGGCATTACCGAATCGGTATTTACCGATTCAGTAAATACCGATTCCAGCAAGGGTGCAGGGGATGTCACTTCGACACCCTCTAGCACCCCAAATACTGGCATGTGTGCCATGTGGCACACAGACATGCCCTAAGGGCATGTCTGTCTGTCACATGGCATAGGTGTGCATGCACACATGTGCATGCACACCTGGATTCGGTATTTTACCACCCAATTGGATTGGGTGGGAAAATACCGAATCTGTAAGGCCATTGGGACTCAGAAGAGTCCCACCTACATCAGGAAGTTACCGAATCGGTAAAAATACCGATTCGGTATTTTACCGATTCGGTAAATTTACAGATTCTGTAAATTTACTGAATCGGTAAAATAGGGCCCCTACATGCCAATTACTAAATACCGGTCGGTAACGGCCGAAATCGGCCATTACCGACCGGTATTTCGGCTCTAACATCTGGCCCTAAGAGTGTTATATATGCGGCAAAGCTCCTAATTCTTTAAATAACCAGTAAGAAATAAACAAGAAATATTGTTACAATTCAGATATAGATTTCTTGATTACTTCTAGTGAGAAAATCATGATGCTGGGAAGTCAGTCCTTTGAATAATTAAGTTGTTTTGATGAAAATCCAATTTCCTTTAAATAAAGAAATCTCTCACCAATCTTCCATGTTGAGATTCTCAAAAGGCATCCTGCCGACTACGCCAGTGAAGCATTCCTGTAATTATGACTGGACACAGGAAGGTTAATTCTTCTTGAGTTTATTCCTTAGAGAGTCACAGCCATGAGCAGGCAGGCAGCAGGAAGGGACTTACAATAACTGATCTAGTTTACATACAAAACTCCTAAAAGAATCCAGTGACATAGATGCATGACACCTGTAGGATTATGTCTATCACATGTTACAATTCTACTAGTGAACAGAAACCATTGAGAGGAAATGAAATGCAATACACCACATTAAGGCTAACCGTGATGGAGTGGGAACTGCCTGGTCCAGTGCTTCTCCAGGGAACAGGGCAGCAAGGCAACAGAGTAGCAGTCCTTTTTGCAGAGCAGCACAGTGGTTCTTCTAAGTCTTCCATAGGTCCAGAGGTGTACTGAAGGGTTGGGTCTAAGGCTCCAATATTTGTACCTGGTCCTAACTTTGAAGTAGGAGAAGGTTCTGTAGGTTTCCACCTTCAGAGGGGCTTGGAATTTCCTGTCTTCCTGCCCCTGACCAGGTTGTCTGGGGTCACAAAACACTAGTGTCAAACCCTTTGTAAGTGTGCTCTGGGAAAGTCTTTGTGTTGTGCAAGTGTGTAAGGTGACAGCTCCTCCTCAGCAAAAGTCAGAGATGGTACATCCGGCCCACACCTATACTTATCTGTCTTACTGTCTGAGAGCAATATACCTCAACTGCCAGCTACATCTAGTCGTGACCCAGGAAACAGGATGTAGGCACCAAATGGTTAGGATAAGAACAAGCCAACATGTTCAGAATTGTGCCGTAAAATCCGACTTAACATTGAAGAGGGTTTTGAATTACAATGCTTTAAACACCAAACTCGACCTTCTTACCTGCTTCCATTTGAAAGTTATCACTTATTAAATGTAATAAGCTAACTCAATGTTATCCTATGGGCAAGGCAGCTTTCATTACTGAAAAACGACTTTAAGAGTTTTTCAGTAAACTGCTTAGATACATTACACTCTGACCTATGGCTGTTTTGGTCCTACCTATAGGTGACATATGTGTATTAGAAAGGATGATTTAAGCCTGACCAAAGGTTTATTTTGCCAGGTTAAAATGTCTGTTTAAAACTTCACACACAGGCTGCAATGGCAGGCCTGAGAAATGTTTAATGGGCAAATTAAGTGGGTGACAAAATGAGAGCGGCAAGCCCACTAGTATTAGCGTTTAATTTACAGGCCCTGGGTACATTTAGTATCACTTTACTTGGGATTTACGAGTGAATTAAATATGCCTTTTGGAGGAAGTCATTACTATCATGTTTAAAGGAGAGGGCACAAGCCCTTTATCACTGTTTAGTGGTAAACTTTGCTGAGTCCTAAAGCCAGCAAAAACCGGAGGATGGAAGGAAAAATGTTGGGGAGAAATCCACATCAAGGATGTCAAGTCCAACATGGAGCATGTAGGAAAGTCATGTTTGGTGACTGAGGAATTGTAGTTCAAAAGCCTAATTAATTGTAAAAGCGGCTTTTTAAGACAATTCTAAAAATTTGACTTTTCGAGAGTAAAATAGCAACATGGGTTTGGCCCTTGGCCCTAGGCGGCTGGACGGGCCGTAGTAAAGTAAGAAAAAAAAGTGTCTTAGCCGTCACATTCAAATGCTGCTAAACCAATTTAACAGACTTAAGGCCGTCAATTCAATTGATATGTGCTTGAAGCATTTATTTGCTACTTCATTCTATACATTTTACTCTACATTTAATCATGGATCAGGTAAGTGCAAGAACTAAAGCAACAAATAAAACAAAGACATACAGGCTTTGTGATGAAATGGTGTGATGTAGCAAACAATACATGGAAAGTGATACATTACAAGTATCTAAACATTATATCACCAGTCTTAGTTCACAAAAGGAGCAGCTACGTGGACATCCTTTAGCATCCACATTGTGTTACAAATTTAAGAAGCTGCTACCCACGGGGAAAAGAAACATTAGACCCAGTAGTGGGACAATTTAAATAACATTTTTACTGGGGGGAACTTAATTAAATGCGAAAGTCCCCGCATTGTGTAATGCAGACTCGCTTCGATTCCCAAGGTGGTTTGTGGGATTCTCTTCAGGGCGTGGACTGGTTTATCTGATTCAATAGAGAAATGTAGATGGCACGATTTGAGCCAGTCAGCCAGTACTTTTACTAAAGGTGTAGGAATGCTTGCTGTCGGTTAAATGGAAGCCTAGTTGTACTTTGGAAGGGCGATTTTCGCCATGCCGGTGATGTTTTCGATGATGCTTCCATTCAGCTATGTCAGTTTAGTAATTGCCAATAGTTGGAAGTGTAACTTGAACGGACTGCTCCGCTGCTTGTTTCACAAAGCGGTAACAAAGGTTGCTTCCTTTAAAGCTTGCACAGAAACAGACCACATCGCGTCTCTTTGTAATCAGATGTGCGAGTCGTCTAATGGTGCCTCATTCCCAGTTTCAAACTCAGAGTTAGAAGCAACCTTTGTTACTGCTTTGTGAAACAAACAGCGGAGCAGCCCTGTTCAAGTTATACGTCCAACTATTGGCAATTACTAAACCGACAGAGAGCTTAAAGGAAGCATCAACGCAAACATCGTCGGCATGGCTTAAATCACCCTTCCAAAGTACAACTAGGATCCCATTTAACCGGCAGCAGGGATTCCTATACCCTTAGTTAAAGCACTGCCCGACTAGGGCAAATTGCACTATCTACATTTTAACTTGCCTCTTCTCGTCTGCAACGTGTGAATTGACTTTTCTATTCAATCAGATAAACCAGGCCACGCCCTGAAGAGAATCCCGCAAACCACCTTGGGAATCGAAACGCGCCGGTATTACACAACTCGGGGACTTACACATTTAATTAAGTTCCCCCAGTAGGAATGTTATTTGAATTGTCTCACTACTGGGTCTAATGTTTCTTTTTCCTGTGGGTAGCAACTTCTTAAATTTGTTACACAATGTGGATGCTAAAGGATGTCCTAGTAGCTGCTCCTTTTGTGAACTAAAGCTGGTGATATAATGTTTAGATAATTGTTATGTATCACTTTTCAAGTATTGTTTGTTACATCACACCATTTCATTACAAAGCCTGTATGTCTTTGTTTTATCTGTTGCTTTAATATGTATAATTAGTTCTTGACTGAAAAGTATCCACACTTACCTGAACCATAATTAAATGTGGAGTAAAGTGTATAGAATGAAGTAGCAAATAAATGCTTCAAGCCCATATCAATTGAATTGATGGCCTTTAGTATGTTCAATTGGTTTAGCAGCATTTGAAAGTGATGGCTAGGACACCTTTATTTCTTAGTTTACTTCTAGACAGTAGACATTTTCTTGTCCTAGCCATTAGGTGCCTGCAGCCTGTTCCTGGGTCACATGACTGGGTGTAGTTGGCCTTTGTGCATTCCTCCCAGAAAGCCACACATTAGAGGGAGTAGGTGTGCCTGGATAGGCCATTTCAGGCAGGATGTGGGATGCAGCTGTGCACAGCCCCACTTCCACTTCAAAAGACTATAATCTGCTCTTACACAAAATTTTTCACACTAGCCTATAGGGCCTGCAGACAGGCTGGCACTACAGCAGGGAGGCAGGAAATTCCAGCCACTTCTGTGGGGGAAACACATACAGAATTTTCTCCCGCTTTAAACGGGGTACAAGGTACACAAATAGGACCTTCAGACCCACTCTTCAACTCACTCAAGACATGGAACGAGCTACCCTTTCATCTACGGACCTCCCATCTCTTTCAGAGTTCTGAAAGTCCCTGAAGAACTGGGTATTCAGCTAACAACTTCACTCTGCCAGTACCTGGCAGGGTGAAGTTGATTAGTAAAGAGACCATGTCCGCTTCCCCAAGTGGAGGGACCTCATTTCCATGGAGGGAGGGAGAGTGTTAAAGTCTTTTCCAATGTATCTCAACTTTTCCACATTTTTCCAGGTGGGACCTTTCATCAACAGCCTGGCCTTGCCTCGGAGCACTTGGAGATACTGGTGCCACCAGAAAAACTTCCATTTGAGTCATAGAAAAGAAAAAGGCTGAGGTTGTGTCATTGGGCTTCTAGCAAAAAACATTGTTCAGCTCTTAAATTCCATTGATGATACAATTTCGATTACACTGCACCTCGATGAGCTAGGAGTTCAGGTGGACACCTGCAAAATCTACTTTGCACTTACAGGGGCTCTGGAATAGGGCTAGTGAGTCCTTCGTCACAGCCAATGAGACCATTAAGAGACACCAGATGCATTTAAATCCTCTGGCACTGTGTCCTGCCAACTACATGGACCATAATTTCCTACTCACCGGGATGATGCACAACTCTTTCAAAATGGATGTCATTATGCAACTTAAGACTCATTTAATGGAAGGTAGCCTTCTATTGCCCATAAAATCAGTCAGGTTCGTACGAGAGCTTAAAGCCCTTAGTGTCTTAGAGCTCTTTACAAGTTTTTACAGGGTCATTCTTCAAATTCATCCTCCCTTCTTCTTTAAAATGCTGTCAGATTGCGACCTAGATTGGAATTTGGTTATTTCCACTTTCTTCCCACATCCACAAGCCTCTTTGCTGAGAAGTCATAGCATAACTAGACTTTTATCTAGATTAAACCAGGCATATGTGTTTGCCAGACCTGCATTTTGTTAACTTTGAGGGCAATAGTGCTGGCACAGTATGTGCTAGACCCACCAAGTCTAACTGGATAACATCATGCATCACCCATCATTTTTCCTACTTGTACACAGCCCCAAGGAATTATTTTCCTTAATGACTCACAACATCAGACTAAATGGCAGGCATTATTCTCCTCATCAAATTTTATAAGCTAGATTTTGTCAATGATACTTACTTTTTTCTTACCTATAATCTTACTTCCACATGGAGAAGTATGTTACTGCATGAGGCTTTTTAATAATTATTATTTGATCAGTAGAGTAATAGATTCTCACATTCATGGGGTCACTGGAAAGGGATCAAAATGAGATGGGTAATTCCATTGCAAAGAAACAGGGTTTGTAAATGACTCTCCAACATAAACAATTTTTTAAAAATCACTATAAATCGTGCCTTGAAAATGTGTTTTTATATGGGACATGAGTTGCACGAATTAGACCAAAAATAATTGATTTAAAGTATAGATATATTTATTATAACAATACAAAAATAGAACTTTGTACATTATATGAAAGGCATTAAAAATCATAAATAGCACTATGAACACTAACCACATAGGTATAAGATTGCTACACAATAATTCTTCAGGTATATACAAATAATTCCCTTTCTAATATGATGTTCAGAGGTGCTTTGACCCTTTATATTCTTCTTATAAATATTTCTCTTTGATAACAAAGGTCTGTCCAATGGGACTAAAATTATAGTGTGAATATTTCAGCATTTTGGCACTATAATATAATTTCTTCATAGTAATAATAGATGAGATGAAACCTTTATTCTATCTTTGGCAATTTTAGTATTCTTTCAATGTATCAATTAAACAACCACAGACCAAAGAGGTGGAGTGGGTATTCACAATGGGAAAGATTAGAGCAGATATGTAAAATTGATGGGGTGAACAGATAATTGTAACTTTTAGCATATTGGCTAATTCAAGGGCCACAAGATGCAAACTGCAAACATCTTTGGAGTATTACCCATAGTTTTTGTCACCATTGATAACTGCATAGGCAGTATGAAACAAAATATCTAATTCAACTGGCAACTTCAGGCAAATTGCTTATTTTTATTCCTAAGGTTTAAGAGCAGCTTGAGCCTTTTCCAGAATTTCTTCACGAATCCTCGGGTAAGTGGGATGAGATTTAAGAACCTGAAAGCAAGAACAAAAGTCTGTAAGGAGAGTGCATTTCCAAACATAATAGACTAACCAGTAGAGCACTGGAATCATGAGAGCAGCACTGAAGATAATGGAGAGACATGGAGCCAATAATTAAGCTTTATAGCCTGACATAGTGGTCAATCCCAGCTATTTAAGGCCCGAGCTGAAAGCGAGGGCCTTTAACAAGGGAGCGGGCGTTTCATGGCCAGAATATCCCAGCTACGGAAGGCTATAAAGCTATTAAGTTGCTATGAATGTTCTACAGCTAACAGCCACACGCAGGGCCACGCCTGTTAGCTTTTGAACATTCACAGTAAGAGTACTTAAAAAGCGGCTGAAATAAGCCCCTGGTGCTCCCCGGCTTGGCTAAACTGCTTTTTGTAGTTCAGCCAAGCCAAGAATACCCAGGAACTGAACAGCATTCCCCCACCCTTCTTCGGATGCTCAAGTGACTCGAAGCTAGGGAGAGGAATGGCTCTGGTGTGCCCTGCAGCACAGCCTCAGCCTCTCCCTTTCCCCTACCCACTGCATGTATTTTGGAGAGGCAGGGAAAGAGATGTTGAGTAAAGCGGGAATATACCAGTTCCTCATACGCCGCTGTTGCTCCATTATCTTCAATGGAGGGCTCAACATTCCATTGCTAGAATTGGTGATGTACGTCTTCTCCAACATTTCAATGTTTGCCATTCTGTCTCTCCCTATTTAATTCATAACAGTAGATGAAATGTTTTAATAGCTATGTACCCCTTATGCCTGACGCTTTATCAATATTTAAAAGTCTTCACTTTCTTTATAGACCCTCGCCTGTGGCTCAGGCCTTTAACTCGGAAGATAAAAAGCAAGACTTACCTTGTGACAAATCTCTATTGCATTCAGATATTTCTTCCCTTTCAAATAATTGAATGCCAGTTTAAAACCTAGAAATTAAGGTGGAACATGAGTATAAATAAAATATATAATATTTACCAACCCACCTGAACACAATCCAACATTAACATGTTACTGGTTAGAGTGTAATCAACAAAACTGCACAAGTCTAGTTAGAAAGTAAGCTTGTGTGCAAAAGTTGCAAGAGTCCACAAGAATGGCTAACAGGTAGATACTCTATGAAAAATCCCAGTTTTATTGTAAGGCTGCAGAGATGACATGGTAAAGTGCTCCCCTTGTTGATAAAGAATGTGGTTGTGTTGCTTGTGTTAATTAATACTGGAAAGGAAGGGAAGAAATACTGTGGAACTAGAAAAACTACCTTGAACTCCAGATTGTTGATATGGATGAGGGAGTTAAAAAAAGGTTTGTAAGTTGCAATCTTGGGAAGTCACATGGCTGTGCTCCAATCATACTCAGAGGGCTCAGTAGTGACCACTAGGTGATGGCTGGAGGAAATTAAATGACTCCTGAGACCACCATTGAAGGCCATACAGGAGATCCTGCAAAACTGTCAACAACGGAAAATTAACCATGCCCTGCTCAACCGACTGGAAGAACATTTTCTGTGAGTGAGGAACTTCTTTCAATAATAGGTAGGTCAAGTTGGAAGAGTAGAACTACTAATCCAATGTTATATTAGGAGATAGGATGGATCCCGTCGATCCTGAACACGCCCATAGAAAGCCCTCTTTCAAACCTAAGAACATGCCCACCCCACGGACACAGATTTTCCAACCTTTGTGCTACCAACATACAGAATCTATCCTATCACATATGAAGAAGACCAGGTCACTTCTCTAGCAAAGCGCAAAGATCAACATTTCCCAGGACTATGCCAGAGATAGGGTTCTCAGGAGAAATGGGTTTCTAGCCCTCAAATTATCTCTGCTGTACAGAGCAACCCAACACTTTTTCATTGATCCGGCCAAATTTAAGATTGTTCACCATGGAAGACCCACGTGTTCCCTAACATAGTGATCTGTGAGTGTTCCTAGACAACACTATAGAGACTCACATGGAAGACTTTCTGAGTGGTCCTGGTTGATGACAATACTCACTCCACTCCCACCTAAACAATATCTTTTACGATCTCTGAATGCTTTACAAAACCAAAAACTGTTCTAATGTTCATAACGCTTGTAATATTTTGATTGTTTTGCTTTTCAGATTTCACCTTTTACCACATGCGCCCACATACTAATCATTTTCCATGCTTGATCCACACATGATACACACATACCATAATCTCTACCTACCCTGCTTCACGGCACCATGTTCATATAGCCTTTTACGCAATACAGACACTCTACTTTTCTCCCCTGTATGTCTTCACCTATAATATTATATTACGTCTGATGTGTGTAACTATCTTCCACATGGTCTCTGCCTATGCAGGCTATGTGGCTTTGACCTGTCTCATGCTTCACTCATCACCTCTGATTACATGTTCTACTATTATAATCTTAGGACCTGCACTCCAGGGTACGTTCTACATTCCCCTCATGTGTTTTCCAATGATCCGTCATACGGTCTTGCACGGAACCAGACATATCATGTATCATATATATTCTAGCCTTGTGTGACCTCTAACAATGGATCTTCGCTCATTGTTCCATGTCTAGGAAGCAGCTGTCCTGCCTACAAACTATTCGAGTGCCTGGGCCATGTCCCCCCACCTTCACATTCATAATATGCTGGGCACGAAGTTTCCCATTATTAAGTTCTATTACCTACGCAATGCCCCTTTAAAGCTACCGTGCTTATCCATGAAACTTTATCACACTTCAAGCAACATCCATCTGCTCGCATACAGCAAGCTCGCATTATAACCTCCCTTGACACCTCACAATGTCTCCACACACTCCTTAATGTTTATGTACATGTATATACGTATTATTATCCTTGTTATTGATGTTGACAATAATTGTGATACGGTGCATTAAGCCCTGTGTTTTACTCGCTCACATTTATTGCCTGTCAGGGTCCGGCTGTTTATACCTTGTCGTTCCACATGCGTTGTTGCAGGCTTGTGCCCTCCTTTTTGCTCTTAATGGTTATATCTTATTGTTTGTATCCTGCAGGTGACATCCACTGCCCAAAACTCTACACCTCGCCTTTTCAGACTTTTTTCTCCCAGTTGGAGACAATTGCTCTCCCCACGACACCCTGACTGATTAAAGTGATTTCACTTAAAGCCAAAGGACTCAACCACCTGGTAAAGCACAGAAAAATTTATGACTACTGCCACTCTCTCAAAGACAATTTGGTTTTCTTGCAGGAGACCAAAAGTGGCAATACAGAAGCACTTTCCTTCCGTATGTGGTGGGTATCATACATTGCTTGCTTGCCTACTATCACCCAAAAAATGGAGCCCCTACACTGATCTCCCAAATTTTTGGGCTCTCAATTATTTCATCAGAACCAGATAACAATGGTAGATGGTAAATAACACCACTACAAAACCCCACCACAGAAATCTATACAGTGAAATTATACTCCCCAACAGACAACTCTAAATTCTGGGATTCCTTTCTGCCAAACTTATTCTCTTCCCCCTAGATGCGTGGATTATAGTTGGTGGTGATTTCAACCTTCTAATGGACCCTCTCTTTTAGATACAGAATCCCTAAATCTCATAAAGCGCTTCACACCCTATGCTTGGCTCACAAACTGGCTGATATCTGAAGACTCAACAACCCCACTGGCTGCGACTTTACCTTTTTCTCACCTCCTTATAACACTTTCTCCAAACTCAACTATCTCATGGTTGATTTCACTCTCCTTCCACAAGCCATCTCTACCTCTATGCAACTGATCCTTATTTCGGACCATTCAGCCATCTCGTTGCAACTCCAACTCCTTCCCCCTCACCGAAATCAAAGGCCTGGCATATGACTTTAGAGATCCGGGAGGACTTATATGAGGTGAAGGGACTCCACAATGAATATCCCAATTTATTCAGATAAATATTAACTCTGTATCTTCTCCGGTTACTCTCTGGGACTCCCTGAAATGCTATTGTAGAGTTAAAATAATTGGTTGAGTGTCGCGGAAAAACAAACGTTCAATCCCTAGACCTATTGTTCTCATTAATTAAATCGAAAGAACTGAGTTATTGGCAGAATAATGACCCAGCTACCTTAACACAACTGAAATATGGGTCCATACACAAAAAGGCAAAACGTTGTGCTACCTTAATAAGGCTCGTAAGTACCTGGTGGACTATCAGAAGTTTAAGTGTCACTCTAATCTCATCCAAAAGATCAAAGATGGACACTACAAACTTCGACTGAAATGATACAAAAAGTCTTTCAACATTTCAACACCAAATTATACCCTCCCTCCGCAAACACGTTACGATTGCTCCAACTTACTGAAGTCCTTATCAATTAAGCGAATCTCCAACACCTATAGAATCTTGCTTGCCAATCAAATTACAAGTGAGGAGATCATTTGTAGGATTAAAAGTATTCCATCTGGTAAGGCACCGGGACCGGACAGATTCTGGATCAAATTTTATAAAACCATTGGCCCGCTCCAATATCACCACATTAAAACTGACTCTCTACCACTGGCTGCTGCTGGCTCAGAATCAGAATCCATGTCCAAACCCACCATAGTGGTGATTCCCAAAGATGGTAAGGAACATTTGCGACCCCAAAAATGTTAAGCCTATTTTCCTTATCTATATGGATCTAAAATCTATGCAAAAATTCTTGCAAAGTGTCTCACCCCCCTGATTCCCAAACTAGTCCACCCTACTCAATCTGGTTTCATCAAAGGACGCCTAGCTAGTGATAACATCAGTCTCTTCTCCCATATTTTTGAGAAAACCTCCAACCCACTTTCCCTACCAGCAGCGGCCATAGCCCTTATCTTATCTTATCTTATTCGGAATTTGTTAAGCGCACGGTCACCCAGAGGTTTCATGGCGCTGAGAGACAGAAGGTAACTGATGAGGCAGAGGTGACAATGCTCTAACCGTGCGCTTGTTTGAATAGCCAGGTCTTCAAGGCTCTCCTGAATTCTACTAGCTTAGTGCAGTTCCGAATAGACAGGGGAAAGGAGTTCCAGATTTTGGGGGCGAGGTAGGCGAAGCGAGATCCACCTAGGCGTTTCTTTTTGTACAAGGGTAGCGAGAGAAGGGACAGGTGGGCAGAGCGAAGATCCCGGGTCGGTTCGTATTTATTTATGAGATGGTTAACAAACTTGGGGCTTTTGCCGTGAAAGGCTTTGAAGGTTATGCAGCCTACCTTAAAGGTGATCCGTTGGGCTATGGGGAGCCAGTGGAGGGAGGCTAGTAGGGGTTTGGCCGACTTCCTGCGGTTGCTCTTAAATATTAATCTAGCCGCTTGATTTTGAGCAATCTGCATGCGTTTAACGAGGGTGAGAGGAAGGCCCAAGTAGATAGAGTTGGAAAAGTCCAGACGTGAAAGGACCAAGGCGATTATCACCTGAATGAGTGCAGAATGGGACAGCAAATGGGCGATTTTTTTTATCTTTCTTAGCTGAAAAAAGCAGGAAGAGATCACTGTTCCGACCTGGGTTTTCAATGAGAGGTCGGAGCAGAGAGTAACCCCGAGGCTTTTCACTGACTGGGTGGGGGAAGGAGGGGAGCCCATAGAGGCTGGCCAGAAGTGGGGGCCCCAACTTAAAGCGCTGTTACCAGGGAGTACAAGCTCGGTCTTTCCAGGGTTGAGCTTAAGATGGTTCTGGTCCATCCAGCTCTGGATGTGCAGCATGGTGGTTTGAAATTCCTTAGTAGAGTCCATAGAGTTGAGGGGGAATATCAGCTGCAAATCGTCCGCATAGTTGTAAATGGTGACATTTCTGTGTTTCAGGGAGTGCAGTAGCGGTTTGAGATATAAGTTAAAAAGGAGGGGGGATAATGAGGAGCCCTGTGGGACACCGCAAGAGGTGGAGAGTTTGGGAGCAATGAAATTCTCCAGTTTTACTGCCTGGGATCTGTCCGTTAGAAAGGACTTGATCCAGTCGAGGGCAGCGCCGTTGAGGCCGGCTTGTTCGACACGGTGTAATAAGATGGAGTGATCCACCGTGTCGAACGCAGCCGACAGGTCGAGAAGTACGAGGGCTTGGTGGGTTCCATTGTCGGCGTTGGTCCTTAGAGTGTTCTGGACAGCGAGGATCACGGCCTCGGTGGAATGTGCCTGGCGGAACCCGGCTTGGTTAGGCTCCAGGTAGTTAGATGTTTCTATAAAATTGGATATGCAGCTGGTAACATGGGCTTCGAGCAGTTTGGCGCCATAAGTGAGGAGGGATATGGGGCGGTAGTTGGAGAGATTGGAGGGATCAGCCCCCGGTTTCTTAAGAAGAGGGACTAAAGTAGCGTCTTTGAATGAGTTGGGGACTATTCCTTGTAGTAGGGATGTGTTCAGAAGGGGGAGTATACTTTGAGGTAGTGAGGTATAGACTTCCTTTAGTATGTGCGGAGGGCAGGGATCATTGGGGGACCCAGATTTTACACGGTTCATCAGTTCCAGCAGTTTGGGTGGATCGATGGAGGGGATTTCCTGGAGTGTGTGTGGGTTGCTGCTAATGTCCAGGTTTTCAGCCATGGCATGGTTGGTAGGAATACTATTTTTTATTATTCTATATTTATATATTTATTTATATTTTATTATCCTTGACATGGAGAATGCTTTCACCAAGGTCTCCCGGCCATATCTGAAAGCAGTTCTCTTGAGACATGCTTTAGGAAAATAATTAATCACAATGACTATGACCCTATACTCCAACACCTCAGCAAGAATTAGAATCAACGGAACCCTGACCAAGCCCTCTCTGCTATAACAGAGAACCTGTCAAGGATGCCCCCTATCCCTGCCACTGTTCTTACTTACCATTGACCTTTTGTTCCTGATGTTAAATGAATTGCCGGAGGTCCCAGGCGTCTCCTTTAATAACATCCCATACAAAACAGCTGCGTATGCAGACGACATCTTGATGTTTACAAAATCTCTGGATCTCGTGATTACTGCAATCCTATCCTGTATTGATCGTTTTTCTAACTTCTCTGGTTACTCCCTGATTAAAGACAAGACTGAAATCCTTTAGCTGAATATTCACTGCCATCCCTCAATGGGTGGTTCATCCAACTTCCAATGAAAATCGACTATCAAATATATTAGGTTATGGTTTTGCAAAGACCTCACTGAATCCATTTCCATCAATAAGAATAAAACCCTGAATAAAATAAAAGACCTACTATTAACGTGGTCACCAAAGTGCATATCCTGGTGGGGTAAATTCAAAACCATCAAAATTATGGTTTTATCCTTGATTAACTTCTTATCAAATATGCTACCTACTATACTCCACACCAGACTTTTTTCTTAAAAGTGACAAACTGTTTCACACTTCCTATGGGAGTATAAAAGACCCAGAATTAGTCTTAAAAAACTGAGGACAACCGTAAAAGTGGGTGGTTGAGATTTCCCTAATTGGATGTCCTACCAAACTTCCTACCTGGCATCCCAGGGCTCACGGTGGTTTGAAACTGACCCGGTAAAAAAAACTATATGGGTCGACATGGAGTCTTCTATCTGCCACCTCATTCCACTATTGTCAACTCTGACTATGTCCCAACATCCTTATACCCAGTCCCGTACCATCTTTAAAGACACTGTGTCTGCCACACTTTCCTTAGATGCAGCACTGGCAACCAATATTCGTAAAGCAACCCTGATGTCACTATGGCACAATAAGAAACTACATATTCCTAACTCCCTAACCATCAGACCGATATGGGCAGCTTAAGCGATTGCAACAATATCAGACCTCTACGATAATGGCGATCTGATCTCCTTTGCCTCCCTAAAACAAATACAAACTCTCAAACATGGAATTCCATGACTTTCTTCAAATTAAGGACAAAATATGTGAACTTGGTCCCTCCCTTTCATAGCTCACCCATACAACAGAAACTTTGACTAATACTATCAAGTGGTCATGGTGCTTTATAGTTCTACAAAATCCTTACCTCCTCTAAAACCCCACGCCATTTGGGATACGCTTGATCTCTTTATTCACAACCACCCCCCCCCCCCCCCCCCCCAAAGGGAAATCCTCCATTTCTCTCCCTGAACACGGGCTCTCCCGGAATCAACAATTTAGGTTTTAACTCCTCACCTACTGACTCACATGAGTCTCCCCCTTCTGTATCCTCTTACCCCTTCCCCCTAAGATATAGTAATGGACACAATCATACAGATGTGCGCAATATGCATATATTTCTGTTTGCATTTACTAAGACTCTGCAAATTTCCTAAAGCTACATACCTCTCCTATACATCAAAGCTCTAGCCTTACGCTACAATCTCTGAGTATGGTTTAGAGTTAGTGGTGTTCTAAGAATTTTGTCAATAACAAACATATGCGTCACATGGATGTACATATCTTGACATTACTAATTATTTTAATTAACCTTTTCTTCTCTCTTATTGATTCCTTCTGTATTGTTTTCTACACATTAAAAAATGAATAAAAAGACAGAACAACTACTCTCTTTTTGGGTCCAGACGGTGGAGTCTATTCTCATCTTTGGAGGGATGAGGCGGAGCAAAGAATGTAGGCAGGGTACTGCTCTGGCCTACATGGAAGGGAGTGACAACCTTTGAAAAGAAGGAGACGTGTCCGGAGGACTAGTTTGTCCGGGTAAAAGGAGGTGTACGGAGGGCGCACAGAGAGGGCCGATGTAATTGCCACTAAAAAGGCCAATTTAATGGACAGTAGTCAAAGAGGGAAATTGTGCAAAGGTTTGAATTGCGCTACATCAGGAAAGTGAGAACAAGGTTGAGTCCTCAATGATGCATGATATATGGCGTAGGGTGAAACATCTGCTGCAGACCTTTAAGGAACTTAGCTACAACAGGGGATTTGAAAAGAGCAGGTTGGTCTGACAACCGCAGGAATGCAGAAAGATACCCTTTGGCAGTGTCAATAGCAGAGCCCTGCTGGGCCAACGATAGGGCAAACAAAAGAACCTTGGATAAAGGTGCCAAAATGGGATTAACACTGTGCAAAGCACACCGTGATACAAACTTGTCCCATCAGGAGACGTGTACAGACTTGGTGGAGAAACGCCTAGCTGCCAGAATAACATCATAGACTTCGGTCAGAAGGACGAAAGCTGCCAACTATTGCCATGCAATCTCCATGTATGTAGGTGGAGAGCGTGCAGGTTCGGGTGTAGAACCCTACCCTGTTGCTGCAATTGAAGACCCTCCTGAAGAGGCAATCTGACTGGAGGACCAATGGTCATGCTCAAAGTTCAGGATACCAGACTCTCCATGCCCAATCCAGCCAGAGTCACAAGAATGTCTTGGGCCCTTTAGTTTCTGATCTTGAGAACTTTGCGCAGGAGTGGTATTGGCAGAAAAGCATACAAGTGGCAGAAGCTCCACTCAAGGTAAAATGCATCTCCGGGGGCGAAGCTTGCCGGCAACCAAGATGGCCGAATAAGCCCAGAGCTCTGTTTTGTGGTTTTATATAATCCTTAAATTATCTTGCATCAGCACAAGCTACAGCTCTAAAAGACTAATCCCCCGATCTGGCCAGGAGTCGCGACGCGCTGCGAGCTCTTCCTGGCATCATACCGACGCCGGGACCCTGGCGAACGCAAGCGTGGTGGAGAGGACCCGCAGAAGGCCGGAAAGCCGCGACCTCGAGTGAGGAATTGACCCGCGCGACGTCATAGTGCGTGCGGCCAGAGCGCGACGCTCGTCCGGGAGGGATACGGGCCGGACCGAACAGACCCGAGCAGGTACGAGTCCTTAGCCTGAAACTGCCTGCGGGACAGCTCCTCACTGCTTCCTCCCCACCGCAACCCCCCTGAGCCCGGGATAACGCTCCAGCCCACGCAACATTACTGAGGCAGAGTAACGGTCGCCTCGCGAGGTGGCTGCCTCTATTAAAGATACAAGGGGGCACCTATGTGAGAAGTGGGCTTGTAGGGGCTGAGCACCTGAGTGTGTGAGCCGGACTTACCGCGTGGTGTAGCCACATGAGGTGCGTGCCAGCGGGTGTAGAGCTTCGACATTGGCAACCAGCTAAGGTGCGATATGCTCGCAAATCAGATCGACTGCCGGCGCTGGAGGGCCATGTGATTATTATTTACTGAAGGGAGGAGGCAGTGTAACGCTCCCTCTGGGACAACACTGCAGAAGACCACGAGGGAGTCAAAGCCGACGCGCTTTGGCGCACATTGGAGAGAGCGCGTCTGGCAAACGGCGGTATTGCGGAGACCCACACACAACAAAGCCTGTAGGGAACACTCAGAGTGCAGAGCAAACCGAGTCACAACATTCCTTGTGGTGGACCAGGAAGGATAGACTCAATCCACTCCACACGTAACCACATGTACGGCCAGAGTGCAACCCCCACTGAGAGTGCGATCCAAACTACACTCTGAAGCAGCGGTCGAATCTGGGCAACGCAGGACGTATGGCTGACGCGAATACTATAGTCACAGAGAGCCCTGCGGAGGAGTGAGCTACCCTGGAATTCTTGGATCACATTAAGCACTACTGTGCTTATACGGAGGTACTGCCCAACTATCACTCAGCGGTACAAGGAGACCTGCACGATTCGGGGCTTGCTGGGATACAGGGTATATTGTGCGCCTAAGAGCTGGGAGCTCCCGTCAACGCACCACAAGATGGGGCGAGACGATAAGACTCAAACCAAACTCTCATTCGAGCAAAGGCCCTCCAAGTCGCAGGAAGACGCGAACTCGGATAAGCGCGCCATGCAAGACGAAGACGGCGCTGCAGAAGACACCGATATAAAAACCATGCTACTCGCTATGGA
The DNA here is from genome assembly GCF_964263255.1 of Lissotriton vulgaris. Lineage (NCBI taxonomy): Eukaryota > Metazoa > Chordata > Amphibia > Caudata > Salamandridae > Lissotriton > Lissotriton vulgaris. The sequence goes on from NC_141698.1 coordinate 610,521,201, forward strand.
TAAGGGCATTCAGAACAGCATGGCGACCTTGGGTTCGAAAATAGACACCCTCACCTACAGAATGGACAGGATAGTGGAACGGATCGATAAGCACGCAGAAAGACTGGACATGTCCGAGAGGAGGTTGACGGAACTTGACACAGATTACAAAAAAAATTGAGAAGTTAATGCAGGCCCTGTAGGACAAGACTGAGGACTTGGAGGCGCGGTCTCGTCGCTGTAACCTGAGGATTACGGGCCTCCCGGAGACGACTCAGACGGGCAACATGGAGAGATTCATAGAAAAATTGTTGGTCTCCCTACTGGGTAAAGAAACTTTCTCCCCGATGTTTGTGGTGGAACGGGCTCACCATTCCCTGGGACCGCACCCACGACTGGGTGCCCCAGCGCCCGATCATAGCCAAAATGCTTAACTACAGAGACAGAGACGCAGCACTTCGCCAAGCCAGAGACAAGAAAGCGCTGCAATATGAGGGTTCGGAGATCTCTCTATGCCCATATTTCACTGCCAGAGTGCAGGAGGCTCGCAGGCATTTCACCCCATTCAAGAGACAGCTTAGAGATCTAGGCTTGGACTACGCGATGCTGTACCCGGCAAAATTGAGAGTAAACCAGCAGGGACCTTCTCACCTGTTTACAGACCTTCGTGCCTTACAACAAACCCTGAAGGGCTGGTCGAGAGACCATCGCGGAAATGCAAGTGGGCCAACAGATGAAGCAGGTGAGAGCAGCCAGCTCAACGAACAGGAGTGACTGAATTTCAGCGCTGTCTTCAGTTGGCGGTGAGGTGCAAGGGCTGAGATACTCAGAGAGACTTATTCAGATGGACAGCTATGGGGTGGGCTTCCTGGTGGGACGTGATATCCCACATGAACAGTTAAGATAGTAAAGCTAGACGTGGGCTGGCTTGAGAGGCTGCACGCGGCCAATAGTCTGAGGGGACTTTTATTCTCACTGGCGCAGAGCTATAGCCTTGGGGACTAGAACACAGTATGGTGCTGTAGAATTGTTATGATAATTCAAGTGCAAGGGGGATTTTTAGATTTACACGCTGACCTTGCAACAATTAACTTGCAGTATAGGCGTTTAACACCTCCAGGCTTACTGATGCATACTATAATCCACAAACGGGTAGTGAGTGGTGCGGCTCCGGCATAGTGCATATAGGCACTGTTTGCGGACGGCATGGCAACCTCGGCCTCCGCGCGCAATGCTACCGTTTGACTCTCTGGAGTTCATAAAGTTGGGGGAGGGTAAGAGAGGGAGGGGGGATGGGACTGGGATCGGCAAGGCCAGGTTGGGGGAGGTCTGCTGTGCCCTCACCTGGAAAGTACGAGGCCTTAATGACCACCGTAAACTTAGGAAGGTGCTGAATTACCTGCAACGACAGAAGGTGGACTTTGCCCTCATACAGGAGACCCATCTCCCACTCACAAGTAAGATGCTGCATAGTAGGGGTCTGGACGGTAACATCGCAGCAGCAGGCTTTACGACCCACTCCAAGGGCGTGTAGACCTTGGTTAACCCTAGGTCAAAATAACACTGACACTTTTGCAGGCAGACCCCGAGGCCGTTTTGTGATATCCAATTGTAAAGGACTAGGGCTGGAACTGATAGTCATTAATGTTTACGGTCCGAATTATGACTCCCCAGAATTCTATCACATCCTGGCGAATGTAGCTAGAACCTATCCATCCTCGCAACTGCTCTGGGGGGGATTTCAACCTGGTCCTGAACCCGGCTCTGGATATATCAGCAGGTCCACCACGTAAGCCCTCAGCAGCTGCACAAGCACTACAAACGGAGATCACTGGTTTAGATCTGGAGGATGTGTGGAGATACAGACATACTGCACAGGGTGGTTACACACACTATTCGGCATACCATGATATTCACACCAGAATTGATTACTGGCTAGCGTCCTCGTCCATGATGGGTCACATTAGGGCCTGCACAGTTCAGACACGAACTCTGTCGGACCATTCTCCTCTCCTGATGGTACTGGAGACCCCTGTAAAATCGATTCCTCCGTTTACATGGGGCTTTCCCCCTATTCACTGCTTGACCCGCTGTTTAGGGGAGAGTTGGCGGAAGAGATTGATGTCTTTTTTGAAGCCAACATAGGCTCTGTAGACAATTTTCAAATGGTGTGGGAGGCCTTTAAAGTTTACATATGGGGCATAGCTATGTCCAAGCACTCGAGTGTTCTCAAAGCCATTCGACAGAGGCTGTCGTTGTTAGAGAAGCAGTTAGCGACACTTGAGAGGCGGCAGCAGAGCACTTCAGATCCAGCCGTAGCGGAAGAAATAAAATCCCTGGTCACTGAATATATTGCGGAAGCGATGGGGAAGTCCAACACATGGGGAAATACGCGACTGCGAGAACGTATGGAGAGGGGGAGCGACCTAGCTCACTACTTAAGGGCAGCAGGGGCAAATCTCAAATTACTGAGTTAAAGACTGCGGATGGCCGGGTTCTCTCTGATGAGATTGGGATAGCAAACAGGTTTAGGAGCTATTACTCAGACCTTTACTCCTCCAAAAGCGGAGACCTCTCTGCAGAAACTGCGGAATACTTGGAACACATAGAACTACCCATGCTTACTAACACGCACCGTGAGTTCCTCATGCAACTCATAGAGAAAGATGAAATAATAGAAGCGCTGGCGAGCATGCGCTCAGGAAGCGCTCCTGGTGCTGACGGACTCACAGTGGGATTCTATAAAGCTTTCCAGGACAAGCTGATCCCCCACATGTCCACGCTCTTTGACGACATTTGAGTAGAGGGTAGCATGCCGTGCTCCATGCGGGAAGCATTACTAGTCACAATACTCAAACCTGGTAAGGCACGCGACGAGTGCAGCTCATACAGGCCTCTATCCCTATTAAATGTAGACGCCAAACTTTATGCGAAGTTGTGGGCTACCCGCCTGGCTCTCCTTGCCCCCAAACTGGTCGCACCGAAACAGGCGGGATTCATCCGCAGTAGAAATCTGACCTATAATATCCGCAAGGTCCTTGGTACAATGCAGCATGTTAAACAGGACGCGAAGGCCATCGCAGTTTTCCTAGATATGGAGAAGGCCTTTGATTCCGTTGAGGGGCCATTCATGAGACAGGTGTTGCAGCGGTTGGGATTGGGCATGCCGTATCTTCAAATGATAGGTGCTTTGTATCACGCGCTGACGGCCAGACTCCGCATCAGCGATCGCGTGACAGACCCATTTCCGATCAGCAGAGGAACTCGGCAGGGCTGTCCGCTCTCCCCTCTATGGTATGCGCTAGTTGCTGAGCCACTTGCTTGCACGTTGCGAGAATATCACGGTAATGAGGGTGTAAGTTTCCCATCATATCAGATCGTGGTATCGACGTATGCAGATGACACCCTGCTGTATATTCGAGACCCCGAATATAATTTGTCGTCTATGCTTAGAGAAGTAGTCCGATTTGGGGCACTTTCTGGATTGAAGGTCAACTGGGCGAAATCGCTGGCTTTCCCCCTTACTCCGGCTACCAGGAGGTTTGAAATGGAATTCCCGCTGTAATGGTCATTGGACCCGATTAGATATTTAGGAGTCCGCTTCCACACAGACTCAGAGACGCTGCTCAGAGAAAACTACGGGGTAGCCTTCAGCAAGCTGGAGGACGATGTGGAGGCCTGGTGCAAACTCCCGCTCTCCCTCCTGGGGCGCATAGCCATTATGAAAATGGTGGTATTACCTAGATTTCTATTCTTGTTCAGCCCCATCCCGATGGTGCTGTAGAAAGCCTTCTTCCGAACCTTGACACAGCTTATGGTTAAGCTGGCATGGACTTGCAAGCAACCCAGAGCGCAGTGGACCCTCCTTACACTGCCGTACGACATGGGCGGTTTAGGCGCTCCGGATTTTGAGCTATATTATAGGGGCACACAGGCCTCCCACCTGCACACGTGGGTTCATGGAAATGCACACATTCCACATGTGCGCATGGAGCGGGTATTTGCTGACCCAATATCTCTCCCGGCCACGATCTTCAGACCGGTGTAGCAGGGTTTCCGTTCTCCCACAGAACTGTGCATAGAGATCTAGAACCTCAGTGAGTTAGGATGATCCAAAAACTCATCTCAGTGTCAGAAATCTCGTTACCTAGCTAGCTACAGTGTCTCATGGATCATTATGGAATGATCCATGTATTAGACAAACCAGAACATGATCTTTAGAATACCTCAGGAGTCGTGGAACACATGAACACTCTTTCGTTATATAATCATTTCAAACCAAAACTGAGAGTCAAAGAACACAAGTGCAAGTTTGAAATATTTATTATTCAATGCAAAGTTCTCAAACGCAGTATCTTGTATAATACCAAATTGCAGATTATAAAAATCAGAGTCAGCAGCATAGTCACTAATCCATAGTAAGCAAAAGGTGCTAGCATGTTATAATGCAATTTCTATAGAAATCTATATCACCTATATTTCGCGCACCCTATCTAGCATATTATATTATATCTAAGAAGGTCTCATCCGGGTTTTAGCAGGGCGGCCCCATACCTCTCAATGTCAGTAGGAGCAGTTCACATCAACCGCTTCCAGCTCTCTTCATGCGCAGCACCAAGTGTCTACGTTCATTCCGTGTAACTCTATCTTAAACCCGCGTAGAGCCCAAAATGTTGGCATCAACATTATTTGTGTTATGTCTAATGTGGTGCGAGGATCAAGCCTCCCAGCAACCTTGTGTTAGGTTAATTTCAGAGTGTGCAGCTCTCAGTGTGCAGACAGTTGTACCAAGTGTACCAGGCAAAGCTGATAGCATAGAAATAACATATTATTCTCAAATAAACCACCTCACCGCTTCTAGGGTGAAGGCGACAACAACAAGTATGTGTCGTGTGCAAAACTGAAGCCGAAGGAAAAAAGGCTGTTTAAACATGTAATGCACTCATGCTAACTTAACACAATATATGTAACGAAGTATCCATATGACACCCCCCCATTGGTCCGAGCACCGTCAAACATAAGGGAAAAGGCAATACTAAATCAGATACAAAGATTGAAAGCAAAGTTCAATAATCTTAAGCTAAAATAAGCTAAAAATATGTATGAATGTATATGTATGAATGCCTACAGTGGCCTCAAGTCTAAAAATAAAAACAAAACTTTCGAACTAAAAGTCATTCGCCAGGTCTCAAAAATATGAAAGTAAGACCAGGTCGCATCAATCCAAATGTATGTAAGAGAAAAAACAAGGCACTTATCCAATATCCAAAGTCATGTGCCACAATGACATTATCCCCAGCGACACCACGTGATTGAATTCTCCATCAGCTGAACACACTCCAGCTCTCCAATTCAGCGAAGAGAAAGTCATATTTCACAACAAAGCACTCCTCCCAGGTATGTCATGAATGGAAAGTATATGCAAAGAAAGTTGCAACAGCCTCCAGTATGAAATCACTGCCATCATCCGAAAATAGTTCAGCCATCCAATTCAGCAATGGAAAAGAACATACGTGCTCCTCCAGCATCGGATCCTCCTGTAACGCCAGAGGACAACTCGGTGGGTTCACCAGAACGCTGTGTGTCAGAAAGGCATCCGCCGCTGCAGAGATCTCCCATTGGCCCAGAACTCCATTTATTGCTGCCAAGGCCATAACTCTCTCGCCAGAACAGATCAACTCATGAGCCACCACGGGACGCATTAGCTGATCAAAATCGACGTCAGGAGCATTCCTCAAGCATAGGCACAAATCAATGGCCCAATCGAACTCGCAGTTCAGGCAGTGAAACACAGGTTGGACACACGTGAAGTCGGTGAACCGAAATGACAATCTATAGGCCGTGCTTAATGCTGCAAGCGGCAATGTTCCATAGTAATTGAGCATTCGATTACGGCACAGTGTCAGGAGGCGTTGAACGGCGTCTTGTGCAGGATGGGCATCCATGTTTTATGAAGAAAAATACCAACAGAATGCCAGCGGCTACAGCCAATAACACAGGTAGTCCACCAAACAAACTCGAAAAAATAGTATGAAAAAACGTGGGAATGATACCAAAAACCTTCTCAAACGTAGTCACGAGGCCACTGCTCACTAACTTGAAAAAATGTGCCAGCCCAGTCGTTGAAGAAGCATTAAAAATCTGGTGTACCAGCTCGCAGAAATGAAACGGCAAATCAGTATTTAAAAGCGCCTGCACCTCTGTGCGGGTGTTGGCTATGTGAAGGACATAAGTTTCCCGGGCCGAACTCAGGGTCACTTGTTTTTGAGACAAAAGGGCCCTTATTCTGCTTAAACCATTGAATTTTGCTTCCAAGGTTAGAATCCGTGGCCAGATGGAGACATCTGAAGAACCATGCGTGGGTGGGTATAGAACATTCTTGCAGCACACTACACGCTCTGATACAGTTACCACATACGCCACCCCAATTAATAAACCACAACATAATTCGTTGTTTAACAGTAAATAACTACCATTAGCTAACAATGTAAATGTGGGAACCACTGCTGGAACTGGCGTGCCTTTTAAAACACATGCTAAATTTGGGCGGTCCTGATTACAAGAACCGTGTAACTGAATGTGTCTGCATATTAATGAATGGTCAGGTGACTGTGTGCATTCCTCACCATTAAGATTCACTTCTTTCCCATCCTTCAGACATCTGTATGTGTATGGTAATGACCATGTCTCATGTAGGAATGCATTGCCTAGTGGTTCATATCGTCCTATAGCAATATATCGCATACAGTTAGTAAATTTGTATAAAGGAAATGGTAATGTAATTAAACCATGAATAAGCCACGTGGCAGTAGTGGTTTCAGCAACAGAAAAAGGCAAGGATTCTAGCTTCTCAATATGTAACATAGAAAATGATGCATCACGCATTGAAAGCATGCGCTGTTTTTCAGTAAGATTAAAAGGGGCAAAAAGTGATGAAACGTTCAATGCGGTCCAGGGAACTCGACCAGCCTTAATTGTCTGTAGAGTCCAGGCAAACTGCATTACAGAACGCAATTGATTTTGACCATGGTATAACGTGGACACTTCATCATGTACAATATCAACAACAGAAGAAACAATATTATCCAATGTGTAAATTCTGGAAGAAAGCGTGTTAATACTGTTATCGACCACTGCAAGCACTTTTTCCAAATTGGCTTGATCAATAGCCCTCAGGCGTTTAGCTGCTTCGACTCGTGAAAATTTCCAAATTTCATTGTAAATAGCATAAATAAAGCGTTTAGACCTACCCATAGTCGGGCCTTTTATAAAATCATTTAACTCTATGTTCTCATTCAACTGGGACAGATGCAGTTTAACTGCAGTTAAAGTGGAATGTTGTAACCAGTTCTGACACAATTTGCCTACTGAATAAGTTGTAACAGTGTGATCTGAGTCAAACCTGGGATCTGGCCTGATGCGTGTAAAACCTTCAGACAAACCCAAAAAACGACGTTGGCAAGAATCAGAGCTTCTCTGCCATAAAAGCCACCCATCTGGATCAAAACTGGAAATATTAAAGGAGGAATTCTGCAAAAGTGCTTGTATCTCACTTATAGACAATGTAGTGAAATTACTCCAACCTGAATATTCTTCCAAATCAGGGATAGTAGGGTTATTTAATTTTTTAGATGTAGCCAATCCAAAACATGTTGTTTGGGAAATAGTCGAGTTTAAAAACAACATGTGATTCGGGATGAGACATGCACGATGCAAAGCCTCAGTGCCTTGTACCTGCCAATCTTTGGTACCCCAAACCGATTTAAGGTCAACAGCCTCCTTCCATAACTCATAGCCATCCACAGATAACCTTTCTAGAAAGGACTTTGAATACAACAATTTTGTGTCAGTTAGTCTAACTTTTGGCATGGATTTCTGTTTCACTTTAAAATAAAACGACTCAGGATTTGACTGATTAAAATCTGTAAAGTAAGAGTATTTCCCCAGAAACGTACTTGAGCTCCCCTGTAAAGGAGCTGGGCAATGTTCCCACTGAGTGTAATTCACAGGAACCCGCCTGGAACTTGTCTTGTGCAAGAAATGATTTCCATAATGTTGGTAACAAAACAAATCACCATAATTGACAGAATCTAAATACAAATCCTCATCATCAAAGGCCGCATAATATTTCAAATCAGAGAACAATGCTTCTACGGCCTGAAGATCCCAATCATCAGAACGAATATTTTGCTTAATCACATCTCCCATGTTTACTCTAAGCACATTAGGAACATTAATAATTTCTGTGGGGCCATGTATCTGAAACCTAACCGCATCCCACACAATCCCATCAAGGACAGGCCAAGCAGTAATTTGTACTGAATTTAAGTCTCTCTTTAGTCTGTGTGCTGAATGTGAGGAGGAGTGAGGGGCCAATGTTCCATTAAGGTACCGAATTCCCGTTCTTTCTTTCACATAATGGCCATCAATCAGGCGGAAAAAATAAAACACAAAACCAATTGACATAAAAAGATAAAATGAAAATAGTATCAGCCAAATGTATGTCCAAGGTGGAACTAAAAAATGTTTTTTAAACAACGTGGCATATTTTGCAATAGTCGATGGTTTCTTTGAAAGTTCCGAATCAGAGTCAAAAGAGAATCTGGACTGGTTAGCCAAACGAGCATGTAAATCGGACATGGATAAATCAGCAGGATCTGCATAGGTCACCTCATCAATGTTAGTAACAGGAATAGTATTTAATAAAGGACTTGATAGGGTAGGCATCTCGAGGGACACCTCCTGATCTGCACCAGATGTAATAGCCAGCACAGAGTGCCTCACCATGGAAGGACAGGATACAGCCGGTGTCATGCTATGAAGAATCGGCCACCCTGTGTGTCTTGACATTGTCAATAGAAATAAATCTGTTTTCTTTACGACCTGGAAGTGGTGGTAAAATGACTGTTCTTGTGCCCTTCACTCCAAGGACCCGAACTGGCGCTCGATATGAGGGACCAAACTCCTTTTTGTTTTCGATCTTCTCTCGAACCAGTTCTCCAACTTGGGGTAGCCAGCCAACTACCGGGATCTGCAACGCATCATCCGACGTGGAGGGCAAGTGTTCCTTTGCAAGACTGTCTCTGGTCTTTTGTAGATCCTGTAAAACATTGCAATGTTCATCTACGTCAAAGGCCGTGGCCTGGGCCTCGCAGTCTGCACCATCAAGGTCAGGGACGTACATCTTGATACCAAAGAGCATTTCGTATGGGGTCCGCCCACCCAGAGACCTTCTAGGGAGATTATTAAGCGCACGCTGCACGCCATAGAGGTGGGTCAGCCAGTTTCTACCAGTGCCTATAACTCGGGCTGTCAAAGATTGCTTTAAGTCGCGGTTCATTCTTTCTACCACAGAATTGCCCTCAGGCCTGTAGGGGCTTGAAAACTTCACCTGTACTCCCAACGAAACCATAGCATCCTTATACGCCTTAGAGGCGAAAGCCGGACCCTGGTCCGAATGGAAAGCACCACAAGCAAAGATTCCCACAAAGACACGCAAATCCTTAATGACAGTCCGTGAATCAGCGCTGCGATGCGGCCATAACCACACAAAGCGTGTGCATGAGTCAACTGCTACTAAGATGTATTTATACGCAGTATCAGAAGAAAAAGGACCGCAGTGATCCAAATAAACACATCCAAGTGGTTTATTAGAGATGTACAACTGTGTCTGAGGCGGACGCGCAGCAGTAGAAGGCTTAATCTGCTGGCAAATGTCACACATAAGGACATAATCGCGCGTCTGTTTGTACAGTCCCCGCCACCAGAACCTCTGTTGTAGCTGAGATACAGTGGCTGAGACGCCCGCATGCGCAGACGCCACACCTTCATGAGCCGCTGTAATCAGAGAAGCTCTGCGATCCGAGTTGGGAACTAGACGCTCTCCAACTTCAGGAATTTTCACATAAGGAACCTTATCGGGACTTAAGTGGTATGTGTATTTCGAAGGGAACCCCGCAGGATATTTACCTCCCTTCGCTGTGGCAGCAACAGCCGCCAAGATGTCATCATCTATTTTGCTTTTGGACCTCGTGACTGCTGCAACTAAGTATTTAGATACCGCTGATTTCGCTGCTTCATCAGCAAGCGAGTTGCCAACAGCGTGGACTCCCACGCGCTGGTGGCCGAGAGTATGAATCACAAACACGAGCGGTAGCTTTTCTTTAAGTTCCGCTACTCGGACCCAGATCATTTTATGTTTTATTGTGCTACCTTTGGAATCACGAAAATCATTCTGAATCCAAAAGAACAAGTTCTCATTGTAAGACTGGACACAGTAGTAAGAATCACTTACGATTAAAGTTGTCACACTAGGATCTGCGTACTCCAATGCAAGCATCAGAGCACGGAGCTCTGCTAATTGTGCAGTGCAGTCCCCAAGTGTCTGCGTGTGCACGACACTGGACTCGAACACATCGTTCACCATTGCACCGACCACAATGGCGCAAGCGGAAACGTAGGCATGTTTAGAGCCATGCGCAACCTGCGCCGAACCATCCGTGTAAATGATACAGTGGAAATCCTCCAACGGCCGCATTGCTAAAGGAGCAGGATGAACAAATTCATACTGTAAATACTCCTGCGACCGTAAAGCGGCGTCAAAAATAAACGTGACATCCTGAGATATCAAGGAAGTAGCCCACTGAATCCACCGAGGGTGCAAAGCTTTAGAATTAGGTACACTGGCTTTCGTGACCGCCTCCAAGGCAGGACACGGGGTAACAACCAACATGCGCTTTCCCTGCGACAGGGCACGTTCTTTAAGAATTGCCATCTGCACAGCCGTTAACACTTTCTCCACAGTGGAAAAACGCAGTTCAGCCGAAGTGTACAAGTGCGACTTGTAAGCAATAGGTACAGTATCCCCCTCGTTAAAAGTCAGGTACGTGAAACCCACCGTCCCAGGGATAATTCTTATCACCAGGTTGGTCTGGTTATCACGGGTTTGTAAGTAGTCAGAAGTGAGCAAATCAGCCTGCAAAGACTGCAGAATGGCTGAATGCTCAGGCAGCCAGCATGATTTGGAAAAAGATGGTTGTACCAAGGCATATAAAGGCTTGATACTCTGGGCATATTCCGGAATGTATGTCCTCCCGAAATTTAAAAACCCAGTAAAGACTGTAATTTTTTCAGCGTTGTCGGAGAGCGCAACTGCGCGCACTTCTCCAGGAAGTGAGGAGCCAATCCCTTTCCTTCATGGTTAAGTTCATAACCAAGAAACAACACTGTGTACTCCGCAATGTGTGATTTCGCAAAGTTAAACTTGTAACCCATGTCTGCAAAGTTACAAATTATGCTGTTTACTCGACACAGATGCACCCAAAGCTCGTCGTCTGTGAGATAAATGTCATCCACATACGAACATGCAAATGGATCGAAACTCTCTAAAAGAGAGACTATGCGGGCGGAAAACACTCCAGGACTATTTTTATATCCCATTGGGAGTCGTTTAAACATTTTTTGTACGCCGCCGCATGTAAAACTGGTCCATTGGGAACTTAGACCATCTAATCTATGTGCATAAAAACCATTGGAAATGTCAAGCGTGGTTTTGAACCGTTTACGCTCAAGACTATTCACTAGGGCAGAGCCGTGAGTATTCTGTACTGCACAGTTACGGCAATGCGAGTTCAAATGCCGGTAATCCAAAACCAGACGATACGAGCCGTCTGGCTTGTTAACAGTAAAAAGGGGATTATTCATTGGTGACACACATGTTTCAATTACACCTTGATATTCCAATTGTTCAAGGATAGCCGCGACTGAAGCCTTAGCTTCACGCCGTATGGGATACTGGGGTTGTGGCTGAGGCTGTGACCATAAAGGAATCTCATGGCTAGGGGACAATTTATCCCAGCCACACTGATTTCGGTACACAGCCGGCGCAAGCGCCAGAGCCCACTCTTCTGCAAAATGCAGCGCTTCCACTCTCGGTACAGTGTGCGCGAAACTGGGGAGGATTACCTCCTCCCCTCGCGGAGCTGCGAGAACAAAAGGTGGGGGCCAGTCAGCCTCCGAAAGCAAAATGTCATACGTATCCGAAAGATTCTCCCAAAATACCCCTTTTACAGTTCGCTGCATGTCACCTTCAATTAACAGGACAATTTCAAAAAGTCTTTCAGGGGGAGCAACATGCGTATCAGCTGTTTCAATCACAATAAAAGTCTCAGTCGCTGTCACCTTCAACAGTGGACGGAGGGCCTCTCTCACTATGGTAATCTCCGCCGCGCTGTCCAGCAAGGTCAGAGCCCACGTCAGATTCCGAAGCCGCGTTCTCACTATCTGGGGCATATCGATGCGCCGTTAAGGCAGCGACTTTCTTCTTGGCAAACTGCGGTCTCTTAGGCGTAGAGTCGTCTCGCTGATCCCCTTCACTTCGCGTGCGGGGCTGGCCACGTCCTTGCTGACCACCCCTGCCCCTGCCGCCCCCTCCACCACCGGTTGACGGAGCCGATGAGTCCTGAAAGGAACGAGGAGAGCGTTGGTCAGATGCCTGATATCTATCAGGTGTTTTAATCGTAGCGCGATCGCGCAATTCATAAACACGCTCTGACTGCGCAGGTTGTGAAGGCGCCGGACTCGAGACCTGTGTCTGTTGTTGTTGTTGCTTACCCTGATTCTGCTTTTTAGGCCAATTTTGTTTCTTGGACCTGGGCTGTCCACCTGTTTCCGAAGACTGCCCCTGGGGTTGCTTCTTTTCTTTTTCAAGAAAAACCTTCGCACCCTTAGAATTGCGGCCAACCATTTTATAAGCCGCCACAATTATTCTTGCCAGCTGACGGGGTTTCTCGGCATCGGGAATTAACGCCAGACCATTGGCCACTTGAAAGTTCACTGCATCCCCTTTTACATTGGCAAGGATAATACCGCAAACTGTCTCAAATGAACCGTTCAGGCGCATACCCAACTCAACCGCCGACTCAGGTCCGTGATCATCCTGAACACGTTTGAGGATCGCAGACAGGTTCGACACTGACGGTGTGCCAAAGCACCTCGAGTAAACCGCTGCAAAAGTCTTACCCCATGTCTCACAGTCAACAAGTTCCGGGGCTAAATCTTTCGGTAAACTAAGCGTAAGAATCCGGTGTTTTTCACCCGGAGTCGTATTAGGAAACACAGCTTCCAGCTGGTCGAATTTCTCGGCAAGCCAGTAAGGAAAATCATCCTTATTGTCTGGCTTTCTGCCCATAACGGAATTCACCAAGACCGGACTTATTTTCAAGCCAGCCTGGTCTGCTCGAAGCTGCGCCCCTGCGGGGGCTGCGCCATGAATATTACGACCAATGTAATGAACAAGCGCTCTAATCACACCAACTGCGACCTCATGAAGACGCCGCAGGTCACCCACATTACAAGTGGTGCGATTAGGATGAGGAGTAAATCCACCCAAAGCGGGCCAATTTGTGCCCGGAATGGATAAGGGACCTAACCTCGGAGCCGTTAAAGAATGGGGTAGGGCGCCACCAAACCAAACTCCGTGCTGCCAAGCGTCTATAGGTACTTCCAGTGCCCTGTACGGAGCATAAGCCGCCGGTACATCCGTGGCAGTGTATGAATGGTAGACACCCGAATTAGCGTCTATTTCCGGAAATGTCACCCAGGAATAAAACAATTCGTACGGGTACGCATGTTCCGCACTCACTACTAGAACCACAGCTAAGCCTTCCGCGGGTACATTATAACCCCGCAAGTGGTCGCGAACCGCGACGCGGCTATGCTGCGCTATTTCCACTGCCATGATAGCACAGGAAGAAGAAAAATTAGACAAAGAACACTTTGTAGCACAACTGGGTAGTGATTCAAAGAAACCTTTTGTAGAAGAATTCAAGCTTGAAAAGACCTATTTCAAAAACAGGTAGGTTTTCCGACACCGCCGTTTACCGGAAACGGAAATGAAGGTGTCAAGGTATGAATGATATACTACTCGAGTGTCATGAAATACGGCCAACCAATCCGTTGGGCTCCATGTAGCAGGGTTTCCGTTCTCCCACAGAACTGTGCATAGAGATCTAGAACCTCAGTGAGTTAGGATGATCCAAAAACTCATCTCAGTGTCAGAAATCTCGTTACCTAGCTAGCTACAGTGTCTCATGGATCATTATGGAATGATCCATGTATTAGACAAACCAGAACATGATCTTTAGAATACCTCAGGAGTCGTGGAACACATGAACACTCTTTCGTTATATAATCATTTCAAACCAAAACTGAGAGTCAAAGAACACAAGTGCAAGTTTGAAATATTTATTATTCAATGCAAAGTTCTCAAACGCAGTATCTTGTATAATACCAAAATGCAGATTATAAAAATCAGAGTCAGCAGCATAGTCACTAATCCATAGTAAGCAAAAGGTGCTAGCATGTTATAATGCAATTTCTATAGAAATCTATATCACCTATATTTCGCGCACCCTATCTAGCATATTATATTATATCTAAGAAGGTCTCATCCGGGTTTTAGCAGGGCGGCCCCATACCTCTCAATGTCAGTAGGAGCAGTTCACATCAACCGCTTCCAGCTCTCTTCATGCGCAGCACCAAGTGTCTACGTTCATTCCGTGTAACTCTATCTTAAACCCGCGTAGAGCCCAAAATGTTGGCATCAACATTATTTGTGTTATGTCTAATGTGGTGCGAGGATCAAGCCTCCCAGCAACCTTGTGTTAGGTTAATTTCAGAGTGTGCAGCTCTCAGTGTGCAGACAGTTGTACCAAGTGTACCAGGCAAAGCTGATAGCATAGAAATAACATATTATTCTCAAATAAACCACCTCACCGCTTCTAGGGTGAAGGCGACAACAACAAGTATGTGTCGTGTGCAAAACTGAAGCCGAAGGAAAAAAGGCTGTTTAAACATGTAATGCACTCATGCTAACTTAACACAATATATGTAACGAAGTATCCATATGACACCGGTAGACTTCAGAACGGGTATTTTAGACTCTATAACTGCTACGAATCATGCTTGGCACTCCCTCTTGCAGGCTCGAGGCGGCGCGCAGTTATACTCGCCTAGCATACCTCTGGATTGGGCCGTATGGCTATCGCCTATTGGAGAGAAAGGCGTAGTTCAAGCATTGCACAAACTGGGCATCTGCATGGCGGGCGACTTATTCCTGGACGGTACAGTTAAAACCTGGGATCAGGTGGTGGCGGGGCGCGGAGTCGTCTCCCTATTGAGCCGGTTTCAATTCCACAGAGTACGCAGCGCCCTTTTGGACTTACTGGGACCAGACTTGGCGGAACCGCCGGAGGTCCCGGAACTCACATATGCCATAAAAACAGAGGCTCCAGGCAAGCTGCTGACAAACCTGTACAAGATGGCTATGTCAAACAGGGGACAAGAGCTTATGAAAGCCAGAGTGGCCTGGCAGAGAGATCTGCAGGTCACAATCAATGATGATATGTGGCGATACTGGTGTGTGAATACTAAGAAATTATCCCTGAATGGTAGGCATAGGTTGGTTCACTTCAAGTTCCTCCAGAGAGATTGGGCGTGGCTTGGAGCTCGGCGAGTTTAGTGCTGCTCCGCCAGCCATTAACTTAAATTTGCTTACAATCCTTGCCAAAATCCCAAGAACTGCCGGGGGTAAAATCGGAACACAGCGGGAGTGCAGAGCGTCCACTACGACGCTGGATTGATCATCAGCGGGGTGACTGCGGTGCAGAAGGAAGACGGAGATAGTCGGAGCCCTGAGAAAATGGCGGCGGCGCTGTGAGTCCTTCGCAGACCGAAAAACGCGAGGCTGGGTCTGGCTGCTGGGGACTGCGGAGTGAGAGACAGACCACCTGACAGACAACCGGAGGGACGGCACGGCTGCTGAGGACAGCGACGGAGGCTGCCTGCACTAGCTGCAAGACAGAGGGCAGAGCGGCGGCACCCGGCAAGAGGAGGTGACGGAGGCGGGCTGAGACATCACGCAAGGCCCCTGCGTCAGAAGAGACAACAGGCCGCACGTAGCGGACGGCGGATGACACAACACGGGTGAGCCCAGCCGATGTGTTTAATGCAGAGAAACAGAGCGTGATCACCAGTGGGCACACAGTGAAGCCGGGACCGATTGGGTGCTTGCACACTGACTGACTGAAGGGCTGAAGAGGGAAAAAGTGTATGCAATGGGCCTCCTGCTCACGCAAGTCCCCGGCGGCAGTAGGCAGTGAGGGCCGCATGTAAAAGCGAGGCCGGACCGACACTATCAGAGCCGGAGCAGTGGGGTGCCAAGACAGCTCAGCCGGAGGCTGTAGGACAAACGTGGTTACCAGTGCTCAGGTGGACGTTGAGACGGGTGCTAGAAACCCACAGCAAGGGCGCCGGAACGCGCACACACCAAGACAACGGCGAAAAACGGATAGGCAACCACAGGCTGCAGCAACCCAGAGTGCCACTCTCTACTAAGAAGGGCAACTACAGAGGGACTTAGAAGATCAGGAGTTCTTGGTGAGAGCGAGGGGTGGTGTGCTGTGACCCACTGTACAAGGCGCCCAACGCAGCAAGGGTGCGTAAGACTAAGTGCGTGGTGCTGCGAGATTGCGGGACTGGCTCGACCACCCACCAACACTGCGCTCCGCGGGAGCGTGAACTTCTGGTGGCGAAGAGTGAAGCACAACACTGTGGAAGAATGCTGCTGAGAGGGTAATCGCGGATAAACAACTTGAACGCGGCGCCTAGGCTGAAGGTGGGGACACGTACAGCTCAATCATATAGCGCGGGAAGCTCTGACCTCGAAGATCGGGACCAGAGACGCAGGGGTGCACCGCTAAGCGTTCATTGTGAGGGAGAAGAAGGCGAACGTCACTGGCTGCCAGACCTGAAGCAAGGTAGAGCCATGGGGAGAAATGATAAAACTCAGCCCAAACTGACCTTTGAGGTGCGCAAGGGGGGCAGGAACCAAAGAGCGCAGGAATCGGACACTGAACAGGAGGCTGCGCCTGCGACATCCCTGGAAAAAACACTGGTGGCCATCCAGAATAGCCTGCAAACAATTGATGGCAAGATTGAGGTGCTAACTGGGCGGATGGACCACTTCTCGTCCAAACTGGACAAACACGCCGCCAGACTCAACGAAGCTGAACAGCGGATATCCGACGCAGAGGATGGGATACACCAAATAGCTGAAAAAACGGGAGAATTCGTGAAATTGCTGGAGGTAATTCAAGCGAGGAGCGAGGACAGTGAAGCTAGATCACGAAGGAACAACGTCCGCCTGATAGGACTTCCGGAATCAACGAATGTGGGGAAAATGGAGGACTATATGGAGACACTGATATTGGAGATCTGCGGAAAAGAAGAATTGTCCCCGATGTTTGCGGTGGAGCGAGCACACAGGTCCCTGGCGGCGCGGCCACCTCCGGGCGCAACACCTCGTCCAGTAGTGGCACGGTTACTGAACTTTAGGGACAGAGACACAATATTGCGAATTGCTCAGCAGAAAGGGACTATAACTCATCAAGGTAACACACTGTCATTCTATCCGGATTTTACACCTGCAGTACAAGCAGCGCGGAAGGAATATCTGAACGTCAAGAAGATACTGCAGAAAGAACAAATACCCTATGCTATGCTGTACCCGGCCAAATTGCGAATCGGTTCATTCGAAAAAGGCAAAATCTGTTCGACTCCAAAGCAGGCGATGGAGCATGCTAAGGAACTGCTGCGACGCAAGAAAGACACTGCAGAAGCAAGAACATTGGATGTAGACGACTGACAAGTAAGGTGGCGTGAGGGGGTAAACAAACTGAGCGAAGTATAGATGAGAGCTGCTGATAATAGTGAGACACTGACTTTGTAATAATGCCTACCCCGCAGAAACACTGTGGCGCAGAAGATGGCCACCCCCTGGCGGGATGAGTAGGGATGATGGACTTGAACAAGACTTAACGGCTCCCTTCCCCCTGTACAACACGGGAGGGTGGAAGCTGCCATGAGCCCCGATGGGTGTTCCCCAATCTAATGTTTACTTCTTAGAACTGTTTATTAAGTGGGAGTTACACAAGGGAAATGTCTTCAGCAATTGGGGTCTGCTGAAGTGGGAGGCGGGAGAGGGGGGGAATGTTCGTACTTATGTTAAACCAAGGGATATTACAGCATGCGAAGAGACAAAGAGGGGGGGATCAGACCGAGGATACACACAGCTAGAGTTGACACATAGTCAAGTTACTACGACACCATCACCGCCGAAATGGGTGAAACTATAAGAGCTGCAACGTGGAATGTTAGAGGTCTCAACACCCCGCAGAAAGTTAGGAGAGTACTGGCTTACCTAGATCGGCACAAAATAGAGATTGCACTACTGCAGGAGACGCACTTAACAAAGAAGTCGAAAGGCTATATGGCGCGCAGGTGGGCGGGCCACAGGATAGCATCGTCTTACTCCTCATATGCTAGAGGGGTGCTAATTCTGATAAAAAAGGGAGTGAAGTTTACACTGCTAGATGAGGCCACGGACACGGAGGGCAGATGGGCGGTGGCACTGGGGAAGATAGGACAAACTACAATGACCATCGTTAACATATATGGCCCAGTAGTTGATGATACCTCGCCTTACGACGCCTTATATAAGATCCTGCGAATGTGGCCTGACACGCCGATTCTATGGGGAGGGGATCTAAACACACAGCTCGACCCGAGTTTGGATAGGTCTAACCCACAAGGCGCTAGAATGATCAAAGTGGCAGCGTCTATAAATAATGCAATGACGGAATTTGGGCTCATAGACATATGGAGGCCCAGACACCCGCAGACACTCCTGGGAACTCACATAACCCCAGCAACTAATGGCTGGCCCAGGCTGGACTACTGGCTTGTAAGTGACGAGGTGAACACATGGGTAAGGGAAGTACAGGTGCTACCAAGAACTCTCTCTGACCACAATCCGGTCCTTTTACAATGTACAATGCCAATGACACAACGGCCCCCTTTTACATGGCGGTTCAGGGCGGAGGCGCTACTGGACACATCATTTGCGGAGGTGGTGAGAAAGGCAATAAAACACTACTTTGAGGAGAATGAAGGCTCGGTGGACAGTGAAGGTACACTATGGGAGGCGTTCAAAGTCACGATCAGAGGGGTATGCATCGCAACGACGGCAGGGATACTGAAAGACATACATAACCAAATACACACTTTGGAACGCACACTTAGAGACCTGGAAACACAATACGACAGGCAGACAGACAGGGAGACGCTAGCGCAGATACATGCTAGAATAGACGAATTTAACAAACTGGCAGACTCTGAAATCAAATATGTATCCAAAAGATATGTGGCGAGGAGATACGGGGAGGGGGGAAGACCGAGTAGATCACTGGCGGGCCGACTGACGACACGGGACATGCAGCCACAGATAGAGAGAATAGTGGACTGTACGGGGCAGGAACACAACACGAGCAAGGATATACTGGAACAGTTTCGCCTATATTACAATACTTTGTACACTTCAGGGGGGGACACAGACGGTGCGACTTTAGACGAATACTTAGACGATATAGCCTGCGCCTGGTTGTCGGACGCACATCGGGCCTACTTGAGTCGTCCGATTGATGTGGAAGAGGTTGAGGATGCCATAAGATCATTGCCCAACGGGAAGGCACCAGGGCCAGACGGCCTGACAGCAGAGTTTTACAAAGCGTATGATAAGATTCTAGCACCTCACCTATTGGGGATGTTTGCAGAGGCGTACCAAGTGGGTAAACTGCCATCCACACTCCGGCAGGCCATGATTATAACGCTTCTGAAAAAAGATAAACCCCCAGAAGAGTGCGAGTCGTACCGTCCTCTGTCCCTAATAAACTTAGATGCCAAAATTCTGGCGAAAATACTTGCGACGAGGCTACAGCCACTGATGTCGCTAGTGGTGCTGCCTGATCAGGCCGGGTTCATCCCAGACCGATCTACGGCCATGAACCTGCGGACTGTCTTTTCCTTACTACATGTGTTAAACCCTGAGTTGAAGGCGGTTGCAGTTCTACTAGACGCCGCAAAGAATGGGCTTCCCTCCCATTTTTGTGCATTGGGTGCAACTGTTATACAATGATCCGTCGGCGAGGGTACGTATAGGAGGGGAAACATCAGAACCAGTGCACATTGGGCGCGGAACGCGGCAGGGTTGTCCACTATCACCACTGCTTTTTGCTATAGTGCTTGAGCCACTGGCATGCACGTTCCGGAACTGTGCTTGTTAGGATATGCTCCAGCTGTAAAGGGGGTGTTGGGTCGACTGATACAGGTGGCACTACTACTGGCAAGGAGACGCACGCTATTCACTTGGGACAGTAAGCGAATACCTGAAGACTTGGTGTACTGTAGAGACCAATTGGAGTACTGCGCTGAGGAACTGCCCACTAAATCTAAACCTAGAGACATATGGGCCCCTCTGCGAGAATACCTACTAAGCTGCACAGAGACTCAATCTGAAGCGGACTCACTGACGGCGGCGGTGGTGGCGGGAGACCCTGGGATGGGGTCATGAGGTTACACATGTGTGGTGATTGCCATCTAAAGTGAAACGTTAAAGTACTGAATAGCAGATCTAGACAGGTGTGGAGACTGGTCGTAGAGCCACCCGTGCTGAACACTGAGCCCTTGGTCCGTTTGTTGCACAGTTGAAGTTAGAGTTAAAAGGGAAAAAAAATTAAATTATGTATACTAAAATGTACTACTGCTGTATACACCTTTGCACTTGGAAAAGGGGGGCGAGGACCACCGATGAGGAGTCATGCACACAAGAGTTTCATTGTACCCAAGGGTAGAGGGGGAAAATGACACCAAGTATAGCGCGCCTGAAACAGAGATGCTGCTGCAGGCACTGCACCCGAGGTACTTGGGTGACTTACGACCGAATTGCAGATTGCTATAGCGGATGTTGTTGTATAAGCATTGACTGGCAATGAGCTGTACTATGATGAGATGTGGTGATAATTTGGTTGTAATGCCGGCCAATGCATTGGTTGTAGGCGCGTGGCTGTAATGTTTTCAAATGCTCAATAAAGGTGTTTAAAAATTTTTTTTTAAAAAACAAAAGTTCCTCCAGAGAGTGTATTACACCCCAGAGAAACTTCATAGATACGGTCTTCGACAGTCGGCGGAATGCGAGAGATGCCACGAGCCGGTCGCTGATATTATGCATCTCGCGTGGGCATGTCCAGGGATTCGAAAATACTGGGACAGCATATTCACTGAGATGAGCATGATCCTGGAGCTTGAGCTGACTCCGGATCCGGCGCTCGCACTTCTTGGCTACTCCAGGGGCTTACCAAAGGCGGTTAGGCGACTCACAGTGAAGTGGTGTGGCTCACTGGTTAGAGGCCGCAGACCTGGAAGCAGAAGTCGGCCCGGGACCAGGGTTCAATTCCCGACGCGGCAGGGTCGTGGACCAAGGTCAGCGGACTCGATAATTCTCGCCTCGGTGCCTACTCTAACCAGGGGTCCCACTCTGCAACTCTGGGCATTAGCTTGCCTAATCTCCACAATGGGATGCCTGGCTCCACCCTGGGGACTCCCAGCAGGGACCATCCCACAGGGAAAGCCAGGACGGGTTCCCCAGCGGTATACAGCGCCAGGACGCCGGCTGGCAACAGTGCGCTTTACATGTAATACATTACATTACATTACATTACAGACATGGGACTGCTTGTCGCCAGGCGCGTGGTGGCGCTCTGTTGGATGAGGGGACCACTCCCGACGAAGAAGCGCTGGGCACACGATATGCTTTACTGCTGCACGCAATCCGAGCATTACAGCGAGTTGCTCCCCCCCACAAGCCGCCCGAAGAACTTCTGGGGTTTGTACCAAACACATTTAAGAGATAGAGACTCAGAGACTGCAGCGGCAGAGGGAACGGATACAGGGAGGCCGACGTAAATGAAAAAAAAAATGATACTTGTATTGCGCACTACTCACCCGCAAGGGTCTCAAGGCGCTTGTACGAATACCGCTGTGGAAACCATCCTGGCTTTCCCTGTGAGGCGTCCACTCCTGGGCACCCCCAAGGTGGAGGCCAGGCATCCTTAGCGTTGTGGGGGCCGTTGTGGAGATTAAGCAAGCTATTGCCCAGAGTTGCAGAGTGGGACTCGATGATTGGAATAGGCACCGAGGCGAGAATTATCAGGTCTGTGGAATTTTTGAGCCCAAGACCCGCCGAGGCGGGGAATTGAACCCTGGTGAATTGAACCTGGTCCCGGGCTAGACCTCTGCATCAGGGTCTGCCGCTCTAACCATTGAGCCACACTTCTCCAACGTCAGATGTAACGATCACAGCAGGGAATTACTCATAGAGGGGATGATTTGGAGGAGTAGCTGCTCAACGGGAGGGGTAGAGGACATTAGGAGGACAAAGGTTTAGTCTAATGAGAGAATTTGGCTGTCTCCCAGAGATCTAGTCGATCATCACGGGACGAGTCGCGGGTCTTTCTCGATCCCTTATGAGTCGCACAGTGCACATACTGTCTGCAGGTAGAAGTAGGACTGACTGAATTTGAGTGTGTGGGGGGGTCTTAGATTTAGGGCTATGGAGGGGGGGGATCTGTGTGTGCGATTATGAGAGGGGGAGGGGGGCATTTAGAGATTGGGTCAGGTCTGTTAAATGTTTGTAGGCAAGATTATCATACTGAAGGATCACTGGGTCACGCAGGGTTGGGAGGTCGACATCAACATATCCTAGTTAATTGAGATAGGAATAGTACGTTACCTTCTACAATTGCATATCAATTGATTGTCTTGAATGCTTATACGTATACTTTGCCGCCGGATCCCTGGGTTGTCGGCTGAGGGGCTGTGTCATCCTTGAAGACATGTGATTGTTTCTTCTTTTTCTTTGCCTCCTTTGCTAGCCGGCCCCAGGGTTATAGGCTTTTGGCTGTGTGAATCTTTTGCAGTAGACAATAAAGGTTTTTTGAAAAATAAAAAAAAGAATTTAAAAATGCGTCTCCGAGAGAGAGTCGCTTTGGAAACTCAAGCACACAAAACTGCTGACATTGTGGGCTCTCGCTAGTGGTGAAGAGATCTAATGATGGCTCTCCCCACTGCTGAAGGAGACCTTGCACCACCACCAGATGAAGACACCATTACTGATCTGCAGCGCATCTTCAGCTGAGTTTGTCCGCTCTGGCATTCAGAGAGTCCGCCAGGTGTTAAACCACAAGGGAAATGCCCTGACTTTCTAGCCATGTCCAGAAGCGCAGGACCTCTTGACACAGGGTCCCACCCTGCCCGGTTTGTGCAAGTATCACATGACGATGGTGTTGTCCGTGAACAGATGCACCAGCCTTCCCTTGATTGAAGGAAGAAAGGCTTTTGATGCCAAAGCTCCAACAGGTTGTTGGAGAGCTCGGACTACACTGAAGGACAGAATCCTCTGATCTTCACCTCTCCCAGATGGCCACCCCAGCCCATGAGTGACATATGCCACTACTGTTAGATCTGGTTGGGGAAGGGAGAGGGGCCTGCCACTGACCCAATTGACCCCAAATCTTTCAAAAGAAACCCCAACAACTGGAAGGAGAATTAAGGGGGGCTTTGGTTTAGTACCTGTCTTGCCAATGGCTTGACAGGTAACACAGACGTTACAGAACTCCTTTACTTTCTGGGACACGGGTGCCCAGTAGAAGTGCGTAACCAACTTACTCTAAGTTTTGGACTGGCCAAGTTGCCTAGCAAGAGGATGTCATGGGCCAAAGTGAGTAGAAACTCTCTGTACATCTGAGGCCCTCCCACTCTCCTAGGGGCAACAGGTTTTGGATCTCAGGCCTCGGTGGATAGGAGTCTTTCCTCCCAATAGGTCCTGTGGAAACTACTGACATCACCATCTTTCTGTGCAGCAGCTTGCTGTCTCAGGCTTTCAAGCACGGGACATGTTTTTGTACCTGGCATAGATCTTCCCTAGAGGGTACCCCTGGACCTAGGAGCTCTGCTGTGTAAGGCCCAAGTTCCTGAGGTTCAGTTCCCTCAAGGGCTGACAGGTCTTCTCCCCGGGGAGAGGGGACCTGAGCTTATGTCTGTAGGAAAGTTGGTTTCCCAGCCTTACTGCCTTTTCTCTTTGAGGTTTCTTGACCCATTATTCCCGGCTTAAAGACCTCTTTTCCACCCTGGGCTTTGTGCAGTGCTCTTGTATTTACACAAACCCACTCAGGTATTCCCAGTATCGATGCATGGGTTCTCATCTCTACCTCTGCCTATGCAGAGGTCTCCAGATAATTCTGTAGCAGACATTCAATTGGTATGGCAGAGGACACTACCACCTTCTTCTAGCCGGAATCTTCTCCACATTCCCAGGTCACTATAGCCATGGGATGAACCTTGGTGATATTGTCAGCATTGATAACCGGATATGTCTGTCCAGGTAAGTACTTTTTTAAGGATATTCGTTTTTCAGTCATAATGGTGTCACTTGCACCTGTATCTCTCAGTGGATCAACCTCAATTCGATTAATGAGTGACTTCTGCCTGTATTTCTTCAGGTTACTGGGCAGGACAGCTAGGGTAGCCATATCCACCCCACCCTCTGAAAAAATAGCTTCAGTGTGCAGTTTGACTTGGGCAGTGCACACTAGGGGTCCCATCTGTAGTCAGGCAAACCTGAAGATTTATTTTTTGATGCCCCACCCCTTTCCACAGGAAGGAAGCAGTAACCCCTTTCTTTTGGTCACCCCCACCCTGGGCTTTTCAGGACACCCTTGTTTTGACCCAAGGGTCAGCCTTCTTCCCTAACTCTTGAGGAGAGACTAACCCTAAGTCCAACAGGTACTGATGCAATTTCTCATATGTACAATTACTCAACAGATGCTCCTTCATCAGCAAATTATCGAGCTCATCATAATCTTGCACATAACTGTCCTTAACCAGTCACTTAGTGTATTGACTGAATAGTCAACAACGTCTATTCAGGATTCAGAATATGATAAAAAGGAAATAATCCACTAAATACATTTGTAAAAACATTATTAAGAGATTATTTCCAGATAAAAAGACAATCAAAGTGACAACTAAAATGAGGTAATAAAGGATAAAAACGCCATTTTTGATACGTGAAACTGTAAAATAGTTCCATCATCCTAAACGTGCTACAACATATGCATAAAACCGGGTCACACTAATATCATGCTTGAGCCTGCATCTATCGTGCTGTCAGCAAGTCGCGGATAAGATTATCAATAGTGCATATAGGAATGAAATAAACATGATTAACTTTTTAAAAAGTAAAACAGCAATACAACTTCCATTTTGTGGTACAGTTTCAGCTAGGCCTAACTTGCAAGCACCCAGTCGGGAAGCATTATCAATAAAATGAGAACAGGAAAGGGTGCATGCAAAATATGAAAAACCTTGGTGTGTTATCTTGGAAGCCCAGAGTCGGCTACACGTAAGCCTCATACGGCTATGGGCTGCCGCATTCCTGTCAGGACCTTCCTTCTAATTATCCAAGCATGGCTTAGAAACTTAGCCACACTGCAGACGAAAAGTGGTCTTGCGTCCAATCTAAGAATATGCAAGGCAACATGATGCTCCCGAGTGCCCAATTGCCGGTAAACTGGTTTTAACCACTTTGCCCTAGGTGTGGAATATGCCTGGCAAACAAACATGACATGGGAGACACTTTCTTTAGGGAAGAAACTGGTATGGGAGCACACTGCTTCACCTCCCAGCAGAGTCGCCCCTGGGCATCATGGTAGATGGGAGACACTTTCTTTAGGGGCCTTATAGCACGGATAATCATTAGAGGCTGGGTTGCATTTGGGCCATTTAGCTATGGTTTCATTAACATGAAGTGTGCCAAACCTGAAATGAGTATATAAGAGCCTATCCTGCGGGACCTGGATTATATCTAGGAAGGGCTCCAAATATCTTTCCTGCTTGTGGGGAAAGAATTCTGTGGTCAATCTGCCCAAGTTTGGGTTGCTGAATTCTTTCTGGTCCACCCAATTCCAGTACGAACCCTTGGGCACTTCTTTCCTCGGAGGATCCCGTTTATCCCAATGAGCTCTAAGCCCTATGGCTGTCATCAATTTCCTGGCATTGGCAATAAAACCCACTTTACTACTTGTGTCCAGCCTGATAACCTCTGAAAGGGCTTCCGCATAAGGCAGAAGCTCTTCAGGCCTCCTAAGACGGGCCCAAAAAAGCAATGGTCGCAGCCTTGCTACATCTCCTATGGAAAGTCTGCCCATATCGAGCATAAAGGGAGTAAGGGGAACGTACTTTGATAGCATCACTAGTGCCCTAAAGAATTTATGTTCAGACCTGCAGAGGTCTTTGGTCTTCTCGAATCCCCACAACTAGGCCCCATACAAAGCTGCGCTCACAGCCTTTGCTTCATAGACCTGGAGGGCTGGCGCAACCGGTCTGCTGTGCGAAAGCCGGTGTTCCTTCCCAAGTCATCCCGTTACCCTTTTGTGGTTCATTCACATTTTTGCAAGATGGTTTTTCAAGCAGAAGACTGCCTCAAAAAGACTTTGGGGGTTTAAAGGCAATGAGTTTCGTTTTAGTTGTATTGATCACCAGCCCTCTTGCTTCGCAGAAAAGTTGAAACCTGTTCAAAAGACACTGTAACCCCATTGAGGTCTTGGACACCAACAAGGTGTCATATGCGAACAAGAGGGCCGTTACCTTAACCCTCCCCTGGCTCGGTGCATCTAAATATTTTTTAACTAGTGTCAAGTGGTATCAGCAAACAGAAGTCTTGTATCCCATCACTGAACCACCTAATGTAGGAAGCTGGCTTTTTATGTACTGGTGCCAATGAAAGGCCACACCAAGCAAAAACTCCAGAAGACCCTTATTTGGTTTACAGGTCTTAGATTAATAATCCCAAGTGCTCTATTAATGGTAGTGTGGTCGAGCAGCTTAGGCTTATCAAAGGGGGTGTGACGCATTTGTTGTACACATGTCTTTAAATGGTTCAACCACTCATTAAGAAATCCGAGGCCAATTTATAAAAAATAAAGTATATATTTTTATAGGAATTTAGACACCCATATCTTTAGAATAACTTTACCACATTTGAAGATATCGATTTTAGAAGGAAAATAGTTCAAATAACCATTTTAAGGCATGCACCTCCAACAATGCTAACCTATGGGAGGAAAAACTCATGTAGCAAAACGGTACTTGCAGTCGGAGTTCAGAGGTACCCTTTGGGACTTAAGGTGCTAAGAGGCCAAGGTCCAAAGTACCACCTGCAGTTTCACTTCACCAGTCCTAGTGTGTCTGGGGGCAGAGGTGTTGGTCAGGATGGTAGCCTTGAGTGCTACACCGGTAAAGTCAATGGGACTCAGAACAAAGGCTGCAAGCTGGGAATTGGGGTCAATTGCCGCTGAATCCCAAAGGGGGGGTCAGGTCGTGGGGACCCCTAGGCCAAGGGGACACAATCAGAAGTTGTGAACTCAGGCTGGGGGGCTCGAGTACAAAGGTGCTTGGCTGGCTGGCCACTTGCAAATGAGGCTCCCACGGTTGTTTGTTTGGTGGAGAAAAACAAGACAGCAGGGCCACTCTGGTCTTGGGTCTTGTTGATCCTCATGTTGCAGAACCTGCCCAGAGAATGTATTTGGACCTCATATACACTATGCATACACTGTCTATAAACCATGCACTATCTGTGCAGAAAGCAAGCAAACTGAAAGCAAAACGTTCCATAAACACCAGAAAAACACTGTTTCTGTTGTTTTTAATGGTGTGAAAATGTGTAAACACTGGAAAAAACCCCACCAGAATTTACCAAAAATAGAAACTGAAAACGGGAAAGCCTAAGTATTTCCAAAGAGGTGGTGTCCACGCTGGACGAAGATCAAGCCTTGGCTGGTGCAAGTGCCCCAGTACTCAGGGTATTGGTGCAGGTGGGCTCCTGGAGGGTCTAGAGTCTCAGAAATTAAGCAGGGAGATAGGGCTGACCTCCTAGATCCACTAAAACCTCCTCCTGAATTGTTGTTCCTTTGGGGAGATCATTGACCAGCAACACAGTGAACTGGGCAGATGCGGTCAGTGCCTGCACATGCAGTGGGATGGCTCCTCCACCCCAAGGGAGATGATAGCTGGTTGTCAAAGTGTTGGGCAGTGCTCCTAGCTTTCGGAAAGATGCACAGATGGAGGACAAGTCGGCTCTTTGCAGTTTTTAAGGAGCAAGTAGCAAGGCAGGGTTTGGTGTCAGTTTCTTTGCATATCTTCTCTTTGTCTTTTTCTGTTCCCAGGAAGTCAATTCTGTCTGGTGTCGGGGGACCCCTAAATGCTCAATTTAGCATAATTAAGAAGACTATAAGGTAAGTTACCTCCGACTAGGGTGATTTCACCCCCTTTATTATCACTTTCTGTTGGGAGTGGGCATAACCTGACCCAGAAGTCTCTATTTTCATCCAAAACAAGATGGTGAAACCCTTCTCTGGCTGTTCAGGTAGCCCACCTTCGGGGTGTGAATAGCTGTTAGTGAAACACGCCTCATGAATATCTAAATTCCCACCTGCTTTGGCTTCCAAATGGGCCCCAGGGCATGGGGTGGCATTCCCCTGGTCGGGGGGAAGCTGGGGTTGCATGTCAAGAGCATCAGAGGCTGTGAAGCCTCTGGATTTGATGTGATAAATTGCTTGCCATCCTGCTAGAGGAGGTGAGAGCACCTTCTGCTGAGCAGGTCTTCTTCCTGGCCTCTGTGAGGGCAGCTCTCCTTTGCAGGGGCCAGCCATCCGTCTGTGTTGGCAGGCTGGAAGATTCCAGTTAGCCAACACATCAAATGACTAGTAGGGTTACAGGGGGCACCTCTAACGTGCCCTCTGGGTGCATGTCCTAATACATCTGATACTGGCATTAGTACGGATTTAGTATGGCGAGGTGTTTGATACTAAACACCATTACTTTCAGTGAAGCCATCATGTAGCTGGGCAACTCGTAATGACCAGTGCCCAGTACATGCTCTAAAATGCCTTCCTGAACACTTGTATTTACTAGTAATGGAACTAGGCATCACAGAGGCACATCTGTCACAGAAACCTGGATAAACACCTCCTCAGCCCCCGACATCGCCATAGCCATCCCGGACATCTACAAGATCACCCGAAAGGACCGCATCAACCAAACCGGAGGAGGAATCGCCATCATCTACAGGAAAACCATCGACGTCACGACCAACTCCGAAGATGCCCTCACCACCGCCGAACACCAACACTTCCAGATCCACACCGACCCCAAGACCACCCTCAGAGAAACCCTTGTTTACAGACCCCCGGGCCCACGCGCACAATTCAGTGAAGCTATTGCCGACTTCATCAGTCCATACGCCCTCGCCTCATCAGACTACATCCTCCTAGCGGACCTGAACTTCCACCTCGAGAACAACAATGACAGCAATACCACCACCCTGCTCGAAAACCTCTCCAACCTCGGACTCAAGCAATTGGTGAACACCCCTACCCACCATGCCAGCCACGATCTCGAGCGCGTCTTCTCTGCCAGCAGCCACGTTGCCTTCAGCCACTCCACCGGACTACACTGGACTGACCACAGCTGCATCCACTTCACCTTTGAGAAGACCACATCCCACCACCGCCCGCAACAGATCCCCCGCAGATGCTGGAGCAAAATCACTACAGACCAGCTAACCACATCACTGAGCCAGAAACCACCCAACACCACCACAAACAATGACGATGCAGCCCGCAACCTCACACAGTGGATTGTCAACTGCGCTGACGCCCTTGCACCACTGAAGAACCCACCAGGCAAGCCAGGCAACAGGAAAACAACATGGTTCACCGACGACCTCAAATCCTGCAGATTCCTGGAGAAAACCTGGCGCCGCGAACAGATGACGGAAAACATGACAGCCCTCAAGAACGCCACCCGCGGGGGGCGTGGCCGAGCGCGAAGCGAGATGGCCGCTTAGTCCGCGAGCTCCGCTCGCCACGGCATGAATCCTGTCAATATCCTGCCTTCCCCTGCTTGCACAAGCTCGGGGCCGACCTGACGCGGCGTCGGAAGAACTGGGGATTAGCGGGCGGCAACTCTGGAGTTTGGACGTGACCGGCAACCCTCCCTTTGATCCTTTCCGCCTGGGCCGTGACGGAGTCCGACTGCTGGATCAGTGGCCGGAGGTTGATGCCGGCCGCTGATGTCACTCGAGGACGCGGCTCTGCAGGCCAAGACGCCCATAGGTCGGAGCTGCGGGAGGCGGCACTGGAACTGCTCAGACAGACGTGGTTAACGAGCGCTGCCCCAGATACGGACGGACACACTGGAGATTCCACACCGCCAGCTAGTAAGACTGTTCCTTTGTTTTTGAGGCTGCTTATGTAGGTCGACTGGACGGGCGGGGGTCGCCATTTTGGATCGGGTGCAACGCTACAAGCACTTGTGGACTTGGGGCAGACCTGTGCATCTTTCTCGGAACTCAGCGACATGGAGGTCGGCAATCTTGCATGCGGTTGGTTGGTCTGTCCCTGATACTATGACCTCATGCAGCACAGCGCCACTACTGCCCGTGCTTCTTATAAGGCGTCCATAGACTGAGTGACCTGCTCACGGCCATGGTGGAAATGGCGGATTGCTCGTAGCAGCTTAGTGTGGTGACGGCGCCCGTTTGGTGGATCTCCTACCAGCTCTTTGGCTAGGTGGAACTGTGTGGGCTTCTGGCACTAGTTGGGGAAGAAGCTACATTGAGTGCGAGAGAGTTTGTGCCGGCCATGCGCGATGGAACCCACGGTTCGGGACCTCATTGTAGCTCTGGGCTCCCTCCATCTTGCTTGGGTGGGAGGAGCCAGAGAACTTGGACGGAGACTGGACGCCATTATTATCCCACCGATGGATGAGAGCTTCGACGATCCAAGGGAGAGTGGTGCCGCAAGCGGCTCTCCACTGGCACCGGGTGAAACTGCTATGTACCTACAGGTGGTTCCGAGGGGGCCCTGACTAGTGTTGGAGACGGGTCCAAGTCGACCGACCGCGTGAGTGCGGCATTGGGGCCTGAAACTGCAAAGCAGGCGGATTGCCTCTATGGAACTCTTCCTTTGCCCATCCACCCTGCGTTGCTTTTATTGTGTCGCGATTTGGGAGGTTGGCCCGAAACCTTGCTGTTGCGCCTACATGTCTGGAAGGGCTGTCTTTTCAGCCCCTTGATGCTGGTGTCTCCCACGGAGTTGGCTCTGCCTTGCTTGCCTGGTTACTCTGATCGTCTGAGGTTGTACTGCATTGCTAACTTTCAGTGGCCACGTATTGATGGAAGGGTCAAAATAGGTCAGGGGTGAATTCTTCTTTCATATATTGAAGGACGGATGCCCGGTTAACTATTGTGATAAGGACGCTTTACTGATCTGTACTACGACGCCACCACTGCTTGTCGATTTGTTGGTCTATTTGTGATCGAGCCTGAGCTACTTGGTGCGAGCGGGGGGAGGGCAGGGGTCTGGTTTTAGTGACTTTCCCCCGTTTTTTCCCTTTCATTGGGGTATTTCTGGGGCGACAGGCACGTTAGTTGGGGGGTGGGCCATAGCCTCTTCGACGTGCAGGGTGGGGGGCTGGAGGGATGGGGCTCTTGGGTTTGTCTACTCTTTACTCTATGGCCTTTTCCTGACTACGTCTTTCTCTCTAAATTTGGGGTATTCGTTTTGAGGGCGACAGGCACGCTGCCAGGGGGGGGGTAGGCCGTAGCCTCTGCAGGGGTGCAGGGTGGGGGGTTGGGGGTTGGGGTTCTTGTTTTGTTTTCCCTTAGTTACTATTGGCCTTTTTCTTCTTTTTCTTTCTCTTGTGTTTTCTTTTCTTTCTTTTCTCTCATTTCCTTTGGATTGATATGCTGGGTTAGTGGGGTGCCTCTCGTTGTTCTCCGCTTCTCGCGGTCCTGTGGGAGGTACTAGGGTTGTCTTACGTACCTGGGATGGGCGATGACTGGTGTGCTGCTTGTACGGTTTACGTTTATCCTTTTGATAGACTTTAGCACCGGTATCCTAAAAATGTTTGCTGCTTAATTGCTCTGTTGTACGCATTGCCCACTCGGTACTCATTGCTAGACTGTGCGGCATTTGATCCTTCATATTCTATAAATTTAAAAAATGAACCTTAATTCCTCCTGTCTCTCAGTGGTCGCTCTGGTTACAGTGTAACTTGACATGCTTGCTGTTTTTATCGGTGTGCTACTGAGTTACCGTACATTTGCTAATGTGCTACATATCGTAGCCGAGGCCGGCCAGGTGGTTGTAGGCCCGTAACTGTTTGCTGATACTGCGCAATAAAGGTTTAAAAAAAAAAAAAAAAAAAAAAAACGCCACCCGCAAACACCACCAGCTGATCTGCACCACCAAAAAGACATCTTTCAAAGAACGACTGGACAACAACACACACAACAGCAAGGAACTCTTCAACATCGTAAAAGAGTTCTCCAATCCCAACGCCAACAGCAACAACATCACACCATCACAAGACCTCTGCAACTCCCTCGCCACATTCTTCTACCACAAGATCGCGGTTATACACAGCAGCTTCGGCGCCCAGACTCCCCCCCCAGCCACCGAACCAACGCACCCTACAGCCATCCTCAGCGCTTGGACTCCCAATCAGCACCGAAGAGACCGCCCACTCTATGAACACCATCCACTCCGGCTCTCCTTCCGACCCATGCCCTCACCATATCTTCAACAAAGCCAACATCATCATCGCTCCCCATCTACGGAACGTCATAAACAACTCCCTCGCGTCCGCCACCTTCCCAGAGAGCCGGAAGCATGCAGAGATAAACGCCCTACTGAAGAAACCCAGAGCGGACCCCAAAGACCTCAAAAACTTCCGCCCCATCTCTCTTCTTCCCTTCCGAGCGAAAGTGATCGAGAAGATCGTCAATAAGCAGCTGACTGCATTCCTCGAAGCCAACGGGTCCCTCGACCCATCCCAGTCCGGATTCCGAGCCAACCACAGCACCGAGACTGCCCTCATCGCAGCCACCGACGACATCAGGACCCTACTCGACTACGGGGAAACCACCGCCCTCATTCTCCTAGACCTCTCAGCTGCCTTTGATAAAGTTTGCCACCGCACCTTAATAACCCACCTCCACAACGCCGGGATGCAAGACAAAGCCCTGCACTGGATCACCTCTTTCCTCTCCGACAGAACCCAGCGAGTCCGCCTCCCTCCCTTCCGCTCCGCGGCCACTGAGATCATCTGCGGCGTACCCCAAGGCTCATCACTCAGCCCAACCCTCTTCAATATCTACATGAGCCCCCTCGCCACCATCGCACGCTAACACAACCTCAACATCATCTCATACGCCGACGACACCCAGCTGATACTCTCCCTCACCAAAGACCCAGCTGCCGCCAAACTCAACCTCCAGGAAGGAATGAAGAATGTCGCAGAATTGATGAAACTCAGCCGTCTGAAACTGAACTCAGACAAGACCGAGGTCCTCATCCTGGGACCATCCTCATCCACCTGGGACGACTGCTGGTGACCCGCAGAACTAAGCACCGCACCGACACCCACTGACCACGCACGCAACCTGGGATTCATCCTGGACTCCTCTCTCACGATCACCAAGCAAGTCAACGCCATCTCATCCTCATGCTTCAACACCCTGCCCATGCTCCGTAAGATCTTCCACTGGATCCCTACCAGAACTAGAAAGACGGTCACACAGGCCCTCGTCACCAGCCGACTTGACTACGGGAACGCCCTATACGCAGGAACCACAATCAAACTTCAGAAAAGACTCCAACGCATACAGAATGCATCCACATGACTCATTCTCGACATCCCCCGCCACAGTCACATATCAGCCCACCTCAGAGACCTGCACTGGCTCCCCGTCAGCAAAAGAATCATGTTCAGGCTCCTCACCCACGCACACAAAGCGCTCCACGACAAAGGCCCCGAATACCTCAACAACTGCCTCACGTTCTACACTCCAACACGCAAACTCCGCTCCGACAGCCTCGCCCTTGCCACCGTCCCACGGATCCGCAGAACCACCCCCAGAGGAAGGTCATTCTCCTACCTGGCGGCCAAGACATGGAACTCCCTCCCCGTCCACCTACGTCTGACCCAGGACCACCGCACATTCAGGAAACACCTCAAGACCTGGCTTTTCGAGCAGTAGCGGCACTCCCCTCCCCCCCCCTCCCTAGCGCCTTGAGACCCTCACGGGTGAGTAGAGTGCTTTACAAGTGTACTGATTGATTGATTGATCTGCTCATGCCAGAGGAAAGAGAGATCATCTAATAGGGGAATGACTAGAGCCCTGTCGTGAGCTCCTCCAGAAGGAAAAGGTTTCTGCGATCTTGAATTTAGGGCTTCTGGTAATTTTTACAGAAAGAAGAAGTTTTACTAAAGGGGTGCACATAGAGAGAAAATAAATAGGATAGGGAAACTTCTTTATTCAGTGGCTACTACACAGGATAAGACTAGCACATCACCACCAACCTTCCCAGAACAATCCTCGGCCTGGGAAGAACCCTCCAGAAGGAGAATGCCCTGCTGGAAGAAAGAAGACTCTAGACTCTTGAATTCTTCCTGACACCCTTGGATTAAAAGAACAACTTACTTACCTTCAGTAATGCCATATCTGGTAGAGACTCTCTCTAGCCTTAGATTCCTTACCTTAGAAGTATCGCCAGATCGGACCTGGAACGTTTTGAGCAGTAACCCTGCGTGCTGGTAAGTGGTGCTGTTTGCTATGCGTTTGCCGTGCCAGAAGTGACATACACGGGACCTATATAGTCGCCACCTCGGCGCAATGACATCAGCTAATTTTCTTGACTTTCCACGCCAGGACCATGGACCCAAGATGAAGACTGTCCTCTGGTGTGACTTTCAAGGGAAACCCTCCTCCTTTAATCAGTTCGCAGAGCAGAGAGGATCTGTAAGGAATCTGTGGATAGATACAGTCTCTACCAGAAAAGATGTTACCAAAGGTAAGTAACTTGTTCATCTGATAAAGTCATCTAGCCGCAGATTAATTACCTTAGAATAAATACCCAAGCAATACCTCACCAGAGGTGGGTCTGTCAACCCAACTTAGGACTAAAAAGTTCTGCAGGATCGAAAGGGCAAAATGCCCATCCCAATGGACCTGACTGTTCCAGAAGTACTGCTTTGTGAACCTGTGCAATGACGCCCACATTGAAGCCTGACAGATGCCCAGGACTGGAACTCCCCGAGCTAATGAAATGGTTGTAACTTTCGCTCTGGTAGGATGAGTGAACAAACCCTCAGGTGGTTGCTTTTTGGCCAATGTGTAGCAGATCTTTAAGCATAGCACAATCCATCAGGAGATGGTTCATTTCTGCATTGCCTTCCCTTTTGTGGTCTCGATGCACCCTACGAAGAGTTGGTTAGCCACCTGGAATTCTTTCGTGAGGTGTAAGAAATTGGGTTGTTGGTTGACTGGGGTGTGAGCCCTGGTCAAGCAGGAACGACAATCCTTGTCATGGTGAGCCACAAGCCAACCCTAAATTAGCCTGTGCTGAACCCTCTGGTAGCTTGGCATACAGTATTAGGCTTAACTTAAAGGCAATGTGTAAAGTATTTGTGAAACACTTCAAACAGTAATAAAGTGAAAAACACCACACAAAAATGATCCCACAAATACAACCAAAATGGCAAAAATCCAATCAGTAGAACTGGAAATATGCAATCTTAAAGATTTTGGTGAAAATAATGCCAGAAAGCTCAAAGCACCATGTAGTACCACTTTACTAGGGACTTATAAGTTAATTAAACATGCCAATTGGATATAAACAATTGATACCATGTTCAGAGGAGAGAACACAAGCATTTAGGCACTGGTTAGCAGTGGTGAAGTGCACATAGTCCTAAGGCCAACAAAACGAATTTAGCAAAACTAGGAAGAGGAGGAGGAGGACATAAAGTCTGCGGATGACCAAGTCCAAAATGCAGTCAAGGTAGAACGACAATGCTCTTTTTGGATCCAGACAGCGGAGTATCTCCTCTTCCTTGCAAGGATGAAGCAGGGTAAAAAAAGGAAGGCAGGGTGAACGTCTTGCCTACGTGGAATGGCGTGACTACCTTTGGGAGGAAGGAGAAAAGAGTCTGGAGAACCAGTTTTTCAGGATAAAAAGTGTAAGGCGTGTGCACTGAGAGGGCCTGCAGCTCGCTGACCCTCCTGGTTGATGTAATGGCCAACAGAAGTGAAGTCTTGGTGGTTAATAACCGAAGAGGACAGTTGTGCATCGGCTCAAAAGGCGCACACATCAGGAATATGAGGACTAGGTTCAAGTCCCACTGGGGCATAATGAATGGCCTAGGGAGAAATATGTGTTGCAAACATTTGAGTAATCTCATCACAACGTGTGACTTAAATAAGGAAGGCCAGTCCAGAAACCGCAAAAATGCAGAATTGCCTAAAAGATAGCCCTTAACTGCAGCAGTTAGGGGATCAATGCTTTTTGATACACACCTTACCACCCAATTTGTCCCGATGGCAGACGTATACCAATTTGGGAGAGGGACACTTGGCTGCCAGAATACCATCAGAGACTTCGGGAGGAAGGTCAAAAGATATCACCTGTCTCTCTGTGCCCAATCCGGAGCCACAAGAATGACTTGGGCCCGGTTGTTCCTGATCTTCTTGAGAACACTGGGCAGGAATGATATTGGTCGAAAGGTATACAGGAGGCCGCAGCTCCACTCAAGACGAAAAGTGTCTCTGAGTCAGAGCCGCCTTGGAAAGTCCAGCATGAAGAACTGCTGACATTGAGTGTCCTCTGCATTGGCGTCTAGATCTAACCAGGCCTCTCCTCACTCATGTAAGAGGCCTTGCACCACCTCCATATGGATACAACATTCTTGATCAACTAGGCATTGAGGGCTGCATTTGTCTGCTCTGTGTCCAGAGAGTCTGCCAGTTTTTGCACTACCAGGTAAATGCCCTGGTGTTCTAGCCATGTCCAGAGATGCAGCACCTCTTGACAAAGGGTCCACAACCACATCACCCTCTGCTTGTTGCAGTACCAAATTGCGGTGGTGTTGTCCGTAAACACCTGCACTAACTTTCCCTTGATGGAGGGTCAAAATGCCGTCAATGCCAAGCGAATGTCCCGGAGCCCCAACAAGTTCACGTGGAGTTTGGAATCTGCCAGAGACCAGAGTCCTCCGATCTACACCTACCCTAGATGGCTGTTCCAGTCCAGGAGTGACACATCTGCCAGTACAGTCAATTCTGGCTGGGGAATGAAGAGGGGTCTGAAACTGACCTAATAGTGGTTCGTCAGTCACCACCTCATGTCTTTAGCAGTTCCCCCGTGAGCTGGTCCATATCGGAGAGATTCCCCTGACACTGCTCCCAGTGGGACTTAGTCCCACTACAGAGCATGCATATGCTAATAGGCATGTGTTACCAGCAGGATGCATGAGGCTATGAGGCCCAGTAGCCTCAAAGTTTTTCTCACCAAAATCCAAGATAGTGGCTGAAACATCGGTATCATAGCCTCAATATCCTAGGCTCGTTGTTCGGGTAGGATAAGTCAGAATATGTACCGAGTCCCGAACAGCTCCGATGAAAAGTAGCGTCAGAGAATCAGGTGTGAGTTTGGCATGTCAATAGTGAACCCCAGTGAGGGCAGGGGTTCACCATAGTCTGGAGGCTGGAGACAACTGCCTGGAGTGAACCTGTCTTTAACAGCCAATTGTCGAGTTAGGCGAAGACTAGAATCCCAGACCTCTACAGGTGTGCTGCAACTAACGTCATCATCTTGGTGAACATCCTGTTGTATGGCGTTTTAGATTACAAATGGATTTTCCTGATTCATGTCCTTATATAGGTACAATTCATGTTGCCCTCATATAGGCATAGAAATCAGCCCTTATTTAGGCATAGCCCATGCAACCCAAATACAGGCATGGCTACTTCCATCCGTTCACCAAACGTCACAACGATTTCTTGGAAAACCAGCTTAAGCCATTAGGGACTTCCCCTTGCTTGAATATTGATTTCTTCAAAAACTCAGTTAGTTTTACAATGAACATCTATTCCTTAGGGGTTCATTCATGACGTTCATATGCCCGACTTTACGTCAAACATGGCATTCTGTCGTGGAGTGAGTGTAGCGGGCCGGAAAAGCAGGCGAGGAGGCCGTATGTAGTGAGCAATATTTGGTCTTTATTCCAGATTTACAGTATAGATAGTCCCAACAGGTCGAGGGTGTGGCACCAGGCGATGAACACAGGGGCGTCGCTTCTTCCTCTTCGTGATGTCCGCAGATGGTCCGGGTAGATTTCGATGACGGGGAGACTCCCAGGAGGACCGGAAGAGAGGAAAGAAACAAAGGACCGTTAGTCTGATCGAGTCGACAGAGAGACTCAACTGTACACCTTCACCCAGGTAGTGCAAGAGCGGGGTCGGAAACGGACAGTGGGGAAAGGAAGGTACCGGGGATAAGGAACACAGGTTTGGGTAATAGAGAGGGTGCAGGGGTGGGGTGTGCGAGTAACGGAAGGGCTTTATACAGTGAGGTGCTATATACTTATAATACAGTGCAAGGGTAGTGAGACTATGCAGAGAGGGTTTATATACAGGGACTTTAACACGAACTCCTAGTGAGTAGGGATAAAGGAGGCAAAAGGCACTCACGCGGTCCGCCGTAACTCTCCAGTGAGTTACGGCCGCTCTCCAGCCACCTCCAAGGGACTCCACCACTCCTCTGTCCACACTTCTTCCTCGCACGTCTGGTCACCTTCTCCGTCTCCAGCCAGAGGGTCCTGCCACGAAACTCCGACCCCTTGTTGTGCTGAATCCGGGCTTTTATCCTGTGCTGACTCTGCCAGGGGGGCGGGACTTCCGGGGTCAGCTGGATATGGTTCCTCCCTTCCTGTTGCTCGGGTTGGCTCCTGTGGGAGAGAGAAGGGCGGGGTTTCGTTGGTGATGGAGGTTGCTCGGCGTCCTGTCTCGGTGCTGGCGTTTCGGTGAGGTAAACTCAGTCCCGGGGGTGTCGGACAAGGCATGATAGGGGGATTGGGTCCTCAGACAGGGTTTTACGGGCCGTTCCATCACATCCCCTTCCCCTAGCTGTCCTTCTTGTAATGGGAGGAGAATGCGGATACCGGGACAGAAAATCCGCATTACCTTGATCGGAACCCTTTCTATGTTTGGTTTGAAAATGGAAGGGTTGGAGAGACAAAAACCACCTCAGGACCCGGTCATTCTGCCCTTTGTTTCTAGCCATCCACTCCAAAGGGGCGTGATCTGTATAAAGTATGAAGTCTCTACCCTCAAGGTAATACCGAAGGCTTTCCACCGCCCACTTGATGGCTAAAGCTTCTTTTTCAACCACCGCATATTGTTTTTCCCGGGGGAAGAGTTTGCGGCTCACAAACAGAATGGGTCGTTCGTTTCCCAGGGCATCCTTCTGGGACAATACGGCTCCTAAGCCGTAGTCCGATGCATCTGTCTGTAGGATGAAAGGGACTGAGTAATTGGGGGGAACCAACACAGGACCCGAGGTCAAGGCTTCTTTGAGGTCTGTAAAGGCATGCCAGGCTTCCGAGGAGGGGTTCCTGAGTTGTTCATCTGAGCGGTTTGTTTTTTTCAACAGGTCCGTGAGGGCTGCCGCTCTTTGAGAAAAGTTGGGCACAAAGCGCCGATAATACCCCAGGAGTCCTAGGAAGGCTCGGAGGTCTTTCTTTGTATGTGGAAACGGGAGGGATCGGATGGCTGCCGTTTTGCTCTCTTGGGGTCTGATCAGGCCGTCCCCCAGAAGAAACCCCAAGTATTTCACTGTTTTCGCGGCCAACGTGGTTTTGGCCGGGTTGATGGCAAATCCGTATGAGCCTAAGGAGCTGATAACACTGGAAAGGTGCTGCAGATGTTGGGGCCAGCTGTCGCTAAAGATGACGATGTCATCCAGATACGCGCCTGCGTAAGCTGTATGGGGTCTCAGGACTTGGTTCATGGCCCTTTGAAAGGTGGCGGGGGCGCCATGAAGTCCAAAGGGCATGACCAGGAATTGATATAACCCATCCGGGGTGGAAAAGGCAGTCTTTCTTCTATCTTGTTCCCGGAGGGGTATCTGCCAGTACCCCTTGCAGAGATCGAGTGTGGAAATGAATTTTGCTTGCCCTATTCTTTCGATCATTTCGTCCACCCTGGGTAAGGGGTAGGTGTCGAACTTGGAGACCTTGTTGACCTCCCGGAAGTCGATGCAGAAACGGACCGAGCCGTCAGGTTTCGGTACCAATACGATAGGGGAGTTCCACTCGCTGACTGAGGGTTCAATTATTCCCATTTGTTGCATGACTTCCACTTCCTGACGGATGACATCTCTACGGGCCTCTGGCACTCGATACGGCCTCAGGCGGACCACTTTCCCTGGTTCGGTTTCAATCCTATGTTCGGTGACCGTGGTTCGACCAGGGGAAGTCGAGAAGACGCTTTTCAGGGGTTCCAAGGTGTGGCGAAGTTCCTGAATTTGTACTGGGTTAAGGTCGGAATCTAGACAAGGGTCGAAAGGGAAGATGAGGTTCTTCTTGGTTCCCGACAGCACCGGACGGGGTCCTTCCCATTTTTTTAGCAGGTTAACATGAAAGATTTGAGTGGTGCCTCGGGTAGGATCCAGTTCTATCTCGTACGTGACGGGTGTTACCTGCCGAAGGATGGGGTAGGGTCCTTGCCATTGTCCCAATAATTTTTGGTCGGACGAGGGCATCATAAGGAGTACTAGGTCGTTGACAGCAAAGACCCGACTGCGAGTGCCCTTGTCATATTGTCTCTTTTGGTTGTCCTGAGCGGTCACCAAGTTTTGTCTGACAATATCGCGAATCATAGACAGATGTGTCTTGAGGTTTTGCATATATTCTGGGAGTGGACGAGTCCGGTCCGGTTCAGCTTCCCATGCTTCCTGGGCCATATCTAGGAGGGTACGGGGGGCTCGTCCGTACAGCAATTCATATGGGGAGTACCCCGTGCTGCTCTGAGGTTTACAACGGATCGCAAACAAGGCCAACGGAAGCATGTCTTCCCATCTCTTCGCTTCGAGGCCCAAGAGTTTTTTTAATGTTTGTTTCAACGTGGCGTTGTATCGTTCTACGAGCCCGTCTGTTTGCGGGTGATACGCAGAGGTCCGGATTTGCTTGATTCCTAACTCCGCACATACCCGTTTCATAAGGGCTGAAACGAATGGGGTGCCTTGGTCGGTGAGGATTTCCCGCGGGAAGCCAACCCGCGAAAACAAGGAGATCAGGGCTTTCGCTATTGCCTGTGTGGTAGGTTGGCGGAGGGGTATGGCCTCCGGGAAGCGGGTGGCGTAGTCTACTATGACCAAGGCATAGCGACACCCGCTACGGGAGGGCAAGAGGGGACCGATTATGTCCATCCCAATGCGACTGAAGGGAACGTCTATGACAGGGAGGGGTTGTAACGGGACACGGGGTGGTCTGTGTCGACTGTTCTTTTGGCATATGATGCATTCGCGGCAGTAAGTCTTGATCCTTTGATACACCCCCGGCCAATAGAACTTCTCCAAGATGGCTTGGCTGGTTTTCTCGTCCCCGAAATGACCCCCCAAAAGGTGACTATGTGCCAGAAAAAGGACTTTGTCTTGAAAGGGGCCGGGAACAAGCAACTGAGCATTCTGTTGGGGCCCCCCTTTCCGATATAACAACCCGTTTTTCTTAATGAAGTAAGGACCTACTTGTAAGGGGTCCTCGTGATCAAGTGCTTTTCCCCACGCCTCCTGTAGCAGAGGATCTTCTCGTTGGGCGGCCCTGAACTCTTGGTCAGTCTGCCAGGGGTGTTCGTCAATAATGGCAGGATAGGCGCTGAGGTGTTCTTTCTTTTCTCTTCTCTTTTGACTCCTCGGTTTGTGGGGTTTGGGTTCGGGTACTTGATCGGGACACTCGGGATAGGGCGCCTCTTTCCACCACTGAGTTAGGGAGTCGGAAGT
This sequence comes from Lissotriton vulgaris, assembly GCF_964263255.1. Taxonomy (NCBI): domain Eukaryota; kingdom Metazoa; phylum Chordata; class Amphibia; order Caudata; family Salamandridae; genus Lissotriton; species Lissotriton vulgaris. The sequence continues at coordinate 610,563,032 of NC_141698.1, forward strand.
CTTTTGTAAGAGCATTGGAAGTCCCGGATAATCACTCCCTAAAATAGCTTGTTCCGGTAGTGTGGGCACAAGGCCCACGGTGAGAGAGGTCCCGGGATCTTGGGAATGTTGGACTCGTACCTGAGTGGTGGGATATTGTTTAGTGTCTCCATGCACACATTGTATGGCTACCACCCCAGTAGGTTTGCTTAGAGTCTGGACAAGGTCTTGGGGTCGTAGAACACTCTGTCGACATCCAGTATCGGCGAGAGCCCTCAGTGGCTGACCATTTATGGACACTGGACAATAGAACGGCGGTGGCGTGTAACCTGGAGGGTTACACAGGTAGTTCCTGACGAAACCGACCTCCATCGGCTCCTCCTTCTGGGGACACATTCGTGCAATGTGTCCGAACCCACCACAGGAATAACACTGGGGTCCGGGAGTCGGGGTTCGGAACACTACGGGGGAGGGAAACAGCGGTGGTGGTTCAGGTCGACGGCCTTGGGGAGGCCGGGTTGGGCGAGTGGACGTAGCAGGCAGGGGCCTGTGGGGGTGGTCGTCTTTGCCCCGCTGAAGTTCTTGTGCCCTGCTATATGCAGACGCTATCTCTATAGCGGTCTCAAGGGTGAGTCGGGAGTGCTGCCTCACCCAGCGTTGGGTAGCCGGGTGCAAGGAATTAAGGAACTGTTCCAGATAGATCTTCTCCAGAATATTCTCCTTGGTAGAGGTTTCGGGTCTCAACCATCGGTTGGCGAGATCGCGGATCCGAAAGGAGAGTGCTCTCGGATTCTCTTGGGGCTTTTCCCTGGCCTGACGAAGTTTCACCCTGTAAGTATCATCATCAATGCCAAGGCGTTCTAGGATGCACCTTTTAATGTCAGCATAGGGAGTGTTGCCCTGGATATTGGCCTGTTGGTAGGCCGCTTGGAGGTCACCGGTGAGGAGTGGACCCAAATACTGTCCCCACCGATCAGCAGGCCAGTTGGCGGCTTGAGCTATCCTCTCAAAGTTCGTGAAAAAATAGTCCGGATCTTCTCCAGGGACATATTTCTGAAGAACGACAGAGGGAAGAGAGGTCATCGGTCTTTGTTGGCCCAGGGCGTCTGCTAGCTTTGTCACGGTATCTTCATGGGTCGCCCCCTGGCCTTTCAGAACATCGTGGAGCTGACCTCTGTCGTCTTCGGCAGTCTTCATGAACTGCTCCATAAGTTTCCCGAATTGTTCTTGGGACTCTGCCATCTTCTTTATTACGGCCTCCATACCTCCAGCAGATCCCACTTCTGACACCAAATGTCGTGGAGTGAGTGTAGCGGGCCGGAAAAGCAGGCGAGGAGGCCGTATGTAGTGAGCAATATTTGGTCTTTATTCCAGATTTACAGTATAGATAGTCCCAACAGGTCGAGGGTGTGGCACCAGGCGATGAACACAGGGGCGTCGCTTCTTCCTCTTCGTGATGTCCGCAGATGGTCCGGGTAGATTTCGATGACGGGGAGACTCCCAGGAGGACCGGAAGAGAGGAAAGAAACAAAGGACCGTTAGTCTGATCGAGTCGACAGAGAGACTCAACTGTACACCTTCACCCAGGTAGTGCAAGAGCGGGGTCGGAAACGGACAGTGGCGAAAGGAAGGTACCGGGGATAAGGAACACAGGTTTGGGTAATAGAGAGGGTGCAGGGGTGGGGTGTGCGAGTAACGGAAGGGCTTTATACAGTGAGGTGCTATATACTTATAATACAGTGCAAGGGTAGTGAGACTATGCAGAGAGGGTTTATATACAGGGACTTTAACACGAACTCCTAGTGAGTAGGGATAAAGGAGGCAAAAGGCACTCACGCGGTCCGCCGTAACTCTCCAGTGAGTTACGGCCGCTCTCCAGCCACCTCCAAGGGACTCCACCACTCCTCTGTCCACACTTCTTCCTCGCACGTCTGGTCACCTTCTCCGTCTCCAGCCAGAGGGTCCTGCCACGAAACTCCGACCCCTTGTTGTGCTGAATCCGGGCTTTTATCCTGTGCTGACTCTGCCAGGGGGGCGGGACTTCCGGGGTCAGCTGGATATGGTTCCTCCCTTCCTGTTGCTCGGGTTGGCTCCTGTGGGAGAGAGAAGGGCGGGGTTTCGTTGGTGATGGAGGTTGCTCGGCGTCCTGTCTCGGTGCTGGCGTTTCGGTGAGGTAAACTCAGTCCCGGGGGTGTCGGACAAGGCATGATAGGGGGGATTGGGTCCTCAGACAGGGTTTTACGGGCCGTTCCATCACACATTCCTAAACACCTTCAAGGTATAAATATACCTTCACTTGCTACGGCAAAGCATGGTGGTTCGGAGCAGTTCGACGACCTACTTGCCTGACGCAGCTCGCTACAGCAAGTGCCGAAGGAAGCCAACTCTCCAGCTGATGCACTGATCAGGAAGTTGCCATCCTTTGCTGAGACATCCAGCTCCAGTGTTTATGACTCCCCTTGCGGGGTATTGGGAAATCGAGTCCCGAGACAGAGATACCAGACCTCCTTCACTCCAAGGTATGGAGCTGATTAGCACCTAGCGAAACCTTTGGTAGATTCTTGGCAAAAACTAAACCTATGCAAAAGACCGTACTTACTTCTTCCCTCATACTAGACCTAGGTTAGGTACATTGGAGTAGGTGTATTTTAGTAGCACCAGTTGAGTATTTTAGCCTGTGTTTTTTATGTATGTATTTTTTTATGGCTTAGAAACCATACAATGCTAGTACAGTATTATTTTATAAAACTATTCTCGCTGTATGCATTATACTTTGCATTCTGTCTAACGATTGTAGCAGTTCACCTTTCTTGCATGAGAAAGAAGACTGTTCAATAAACCTTTTATTGAAAACGCCCATCTCCCTATTTCTCTGCAACTCTGTAGAAACGAAGCCTGCACGATTGACTGAGTGAAATACTTATCTATTGTTTCTACGACTCTGACGCTAGTTACTCCAGTCCTAGGGAAACAAAGTTGTCATGTTTATGGAGTTGTCAGAAACGAATCCCTTCTTGTGAATTCGAGAAAGTTTCTAGTGACCTCTGGGCTAGCTGGCCATCACAGTTAAGTTTAGTATATTCGATAGAGACCTACTAACCTAAGTCCTGCATCAAATCTATAGGATATATTATTCCAATGTGCAGAGCCTATTGGGAATATAGGAACTACACTACAATCCAAGGGTTAAGGCAAAAGTGAAGAATGGCAAACTGACAGTGCTCGTGGGCCACTATGAACCGCAGGTAACGTCTGTGGGTGGGCAGTCCGGGGATGTGAAAATATGCATCCTGCAAATCCAATGCTACATTTAGTATCTGGGTTCTAGGGCAGAGAGAACTTGAGCATGTGTGAGCATTTTGAATTTCTTCTGCTTGAGGAAAATATTTAGAAGGCGCCAGTCTAGTATACGGCGAAGGCTTCAGTCCTTCTTGGACAACAGAAAGGTGAGGGAATATTAACCACAACCTACTTTTGATTTCAGCAGCCTCCCTATAGCTCTCGTCACCAGGGAAGCCAATGCTACCTGGCACAGTAAGGAAAGATGGTCCTCCATCAACGAGTCATAATTGGGAGGCATGGGTAGAGGGCAGCCACAACGGGGATGGAGTAGCCCCTTTGTACACTCTATAGTACTCAACTGTCTGATGTTATTAACTTCCAGTGGGGCAGGTGATGGCAAATCCTGCCCCCCCACTGGATGCCCTAGGAGGACAAACTAAATGGGCTTGAAGGCTGTGGCTGCCTGGGTAGTAGTGGACTGGCCTGACCTCTAGCTACCTGTCCTACGTGGTCTGTGGGAACCACGTCCTGAGCCAGGAAAAGTAGAGAAGCTTGTTGGACGTGATGACTGGTAGGGCATTGGTGCAGTTGGAAACCCTCACCATGGCCATGAAAGGCAAACTGGGGGTGGCAAGGGGCCATAAAGAGGCCCAAGGGCCTGGCCCTAGACCTGGAGTCTTTAAAGTGATTTAGCACTGAGTCTGTCTTCTCTCCGAAGAGACAGGAGCCATAGAGGGTATTTCCATTGCTGATGCTCGGACTACCCCGGAAAAGCCAGTGGTCCCCAGCCAGGTGTGGTGCTGAATGGCCACCGATGAAGAAAATGCTCAGCCCAGTGAGTCGATTGAGTCCAGACTGCAATGAATGAGGACTTTGCCGGGTCTCTCCCGTCTGCAATAGCCTGGGAGAGTATGGCTCAGGCCTCCTCCAAGACCATCAATTGTTCTTTTTGCATTTGTCACCCCGAGTGGGACGGGTATGCCCAGTAAACCTCCCCCCCCCCTTCCTCAAGCGCCTTGAGACCCTCTGGGTATGTAGTGCGCTATATAAATTCTGACTTGACTTGACTTGACCTGGGTCCGTGCTCTTCATGCCACTGGAGTCAAGCTATCTTGGCTGATGAGGGGTGAAACCCTGAAACCGGTCCTAGGATGCTTGTTTCCAGTCCAGGGAGGGCCTGGCCTGGCAGTTCGGGCTGAACTGTTCCCATTGGGTATAGGGTCAAGACTGATTTGCATATGGCTGGGTCCAAACTGGAACAGCATGGGGAGCAAAAAAACGATGGCGGTAGGCCCAGATCTCTGTACTGGGGTGAATGTATGACATTGTTATGCATTCTGCCCATCAATTGTTCTTTTTGCATTTGTCACCCTGAGTGGGACGGGTATGCCCAGACGTAGGTCCTGTGCTCTCCATACCACAAAAGTCAAGCTATCCTGGCTGATTAGGGGTGAAACCCTGAAACTGGTCCTAGGATGCTTGTTTCCAGTCCAGGGAGGACCTGGCCTGGCAGTTCAGGCTGGACTGTTCCCATTGGGCGCAGGGTCAAGACTGATTTGCATATGGCTGGGTTCAAACTGGAATGGCATAGGAAGTAAAAAAAAAGATGGATTTAGGCCCAGATCTCTTACTGGGATGAATGTATGACATTGTTCTGCATTCTGTCCATCAATTGTTGCATTTGTCACCTAGAGTGGGACAAGCTGTCTTGGCTGATGAGGGGTGAAACGCCAAAACCGGTCCTAGGATGCTTGTTTCCAGTCCAGGGAGGACCTGGCCTGGCAGTTCGGGCTAGACTGTTCCCATTGGGCGCAGGTTTAAGACTGATTTGCATATGGCTGAGTTCAAACTGGAATGGCCCGGGAGCAAAAAAATGATGGATTTAGGCCACAATCTCTGTACTGGGGTGAATGTATAACATAGTTCCGCATTCAGTTCATTCTGGTTATCATTTTTTCTTTTTGCATTCCTCCAAGGCCATTGGCAGCACTTGCCCAACCAAGTCCAGGTCGTGTGGAAGTAATGGCCCCAAATGCACGCGGTGTTCCCCGATCACAGTGCTAGGCTAGCAGAAGAGAATTTTTTTTACCAAAGTTATCCAGCCTCTTGGACCAGTAGTGGATGGGAAAGTGTCATGGTTAATTATGGAAGTGGATGGCTGGACCACCAAGCTCTCTGGAATGTGGTGCTGGGTGAGGAAACTAGGGTCACCTGGAGTAGGGCGGTGGTGGCTGGTGTTCATCCTGTACACAGAAGCCACCGTGCAGGGATTGGACCATGCCCCAAGGAGGGCATTTGTGAGGGCTTTATTAAAGAGGAGCAAGGGTTCGGAGGGGACAGCCATCAAGACGTTAATCTTGACCACCACTGAGGGCAGCTAAATGTCCAAGATCTCAGCTGCCCTAAGCACCACATAGCAAAAGAGGCCCACTCGTCCGTAGCCACAATAGGAGGGAGACCGAGCCGGTGTCAGGTGGGGTGTCTAACTCATTGGCATCGACCAAATCCTCACACCAGGTATCCTTACTATCATCCAATGGGTGGCAATGTTTATCAGGGCCGCCATACCCCTGCAATTCATCCCCTGTACCAGGCCTGTCAAAGATAAAATGTCCTGGATCCGGCCTGGAAGGCACTGCTCAGGAATTGGCATTGTGTGATACCAGTCCTGCTTTGTGTCAAAGTCAAGGACGAAGGGGATGGTATTGTTGATAGGCGTCAGCACGGGAGCACCAGAGTAGATCTCTGTCTCACTGGCAGTGCCACTCCGGATCCAACAACAGATCAATGGGGCCCAACTGGTGCAGAGGGCATACCTGCAGGTGGGAAACAAGTAGAGGCCCCTGCCAAACCCAGGGGTCCCAAAGGCTCTCCAGAGGGGTTGGGACACCCAAAAATGAGGTACATGGCCTCATAGAACTAATGTAGTTGGTCAGGAGTCACAACGGGAAAATCGGGGAAGCGTGGAGCTGACACTGGTTGGGGCTCGACAGAAGTGCAGGGCATGGAGTGCTGGTGCTTCCTCGTTTCCTCCAAAGATTTGGATGGATGCAGAGAAGTCAAAGACCTCTTTGACTTCTTGGATTTCTTTTCTTGTGCAATTTACCAGACGACGACTTTGACCGGGACGACGACCGCCAGCGAGCAGTCCTGTGACCTTCCACAAAATTGGGATCTTGATTATCGAGAGGTCATCCGAAGTCAGGTGACCAGGAACTTGAGGGAGCATTCCCTCAGCGCCTTCAGGTGCATGGCGCAGCAATCATCGCAGGCCTTTGAGTCATGTTCTTTCTCGAGGCATCATAAGCAGACCAAGTGGGGGTCTGTCCCAGACATTTGTCTGTGACAGTTGCCATATGGTTTGAAACCAGCTGGTTTCTGGGGGACATCCCTGTCATACCAGGAGAAAGGATTTTTCTCAAAAGTAGTTGACAAAATGCTGAAAAAAGCCAGTCAAAAGTTAACTGAAGGGTAGCTCTTCACAGATCTCCACTATCTGGTGCGGAAAGGAAAGAACTGATGTTGGTGTGCAGAGGTGGCACCTATATAGGTACCACGTATGTCACTTTTGGCGTGGACGACATTGTGCTGAGTAGGACAACTGCACCTACCGGTCTGTGGCCTGGGGATAATTCAAAGGTAAGTAATCTGCGGCTAGAAGTCTCTATCAAATCTGCTCTTCAAAGGTCATATTGATGACCTCCTGTTCGCCTGCTCCAAGGACACAAAAAGCAGGACTCTTGTCTCCAACAAGGATCGGCTGACCACAGATGACTGGATCCTGCAGGTGAGAGACTTAATGCACAAAAGCCTCTCATGAGTGTCAAGTCATTAAGATATAGACATCAACAAAAAACCTGATTCGACATCAGTCTGGAATAAGTGCCTTGTTATCTCAATTTCAAGGTCAAACAAAGAACAACAGTCAAAATAATGTATTCTGAATTGTCATACTTTTACCTTATATGTTTAAAGGAATGCATCCTAGACTAGCATCTTGAAGCTAGTTTATAAAATCAAACATTCCCAAGTTACTAAATGGAAATTCCATCTCAGATAAGATACAGTACACAAAGACTGTCATTTGACCGCCTACGAGGAGAGTTCCTTTGCCCCAGGTTATCGTGAGCAAGTTACTGCCGGTCCAGAAGATAATCCTGCCTGCCAGAAATTCTAAAGCAGTATTGCGCTTTCTACTGAAAACTGACACCAAGCCCGGGAGGAGTTGATGCTGATGCTGAGCGTGTTTGCCCTTCGCAGGGAACAAGACTTCCCTGAGACCTGATAATTATACTGTTCTGCTATAAACAAGGTATGCAGTACGCCTATTATCCTAAGCCTAAGAAACTCTAGCTGCAAGTTATTCTATTTTCCATTCTCTTCTAGCGTAGTGCATAGACGTAGTTTTTAGGGTGTTCGGCTTTTAGATGGCATTTTAACCATGTTAGAAATGTCTATTCTGTTCTCGTTGTTCGCAACATGCATTTGAGCTGTGTTAATCCTATTCTGTGAGGTTATTTTAGATGTGTTGATCAACATGGTGGACACCTGTTGAAATAAGTGTGCTTTTTTGTTAGAGTGTCTTTTTCTTAGTATATCTTGTGTGTGTGTGTGTGTGTGTGTGTGTATGTGTGTGAGAGAGAGAGACTGAAGAGAATGAAAAAGGCTTTTTCTGATCACCATATTGCCCCTGGATCTCTATTCAGGGACTGTAGGTAACACAAAAGCATTGACACAAATTCAAATATGTATGAGTGGAGTTCTGAGGGCTACAAAAACCGGTCTTTCACACTCAAGCATTGGCGTATTGAACTAAGTTCACTTGTGTCACTGTGGGTTAGAAAGCAAACCTTGTAGATCTTATTCAGAGACTCAGTTTACGCAACGAGAGAAACACAACATGGTACTGAGGTGTGCCCATGAAGGTTGTACTCCAGGCAGTCAAGATAATCAGGTTCGTCCCGCTCAGAGAATTTTAGCATGCTAAAATTTGTTTCAGTGGGACATCTTGTTAAAAGCATCTAGCATTGTGGAACCTTGCCTAGCTACAGCTTCCAGCCTTGCCCTGCTGGAGAATTGAAATTACTGAAAAAGGTTGAAGGTTAAAGCCCTGCAACAAAAAATCCAGCGTTGTCCTGTTAGAAGCTTTTGGCACCAAAACCAACAGCATCATCAGGTGGTGAATGATGACGTATCTGACTTTGATGGACCCTCACCAGCCATAGTCTTGGACCTTGCCTTGCTGAAGGACTTTGACTGCTATGAAAAAAGAAAAAGTCTGAAGGGAAAAACTATGATCGGGACAACCTGCTTGGAATATCAGACCTTTGCTCCTTAGAGTTTGGCCTTAAATCATGCCTCAGTACCAGTCAACAAAAACTGCAGCTTTTAAAAGTCACTTTACTTTTTCTAGGTGCTCTTTGTCTTAACACTCTCCATTTTCATAACTCCAGTACTCCTTATCAATTTTAATGATCTTGATGTCTCTTTAAATCATTATTTCTTTCTCTATTTCTCTAAACAGGTTTCAGAATTTTATTTTGTTTGGTTCTTTATTTTAAAATGTTGATACTACTCGAACTTACCATGCATTTCACTGGTGAACTGGCTGCTTGTGGCAATCTACTAGGGGCTGAGCAGAGCTTCGCTGAGGCTTGGTTTGAGACCTAATCAGGATGTATTTATTAAGCTGGTAAGGGACCCCCATTTCCAAACCAATAACCCCTTTTCCAACAGTACCTTCCTCATTTTTGGTGAAAGCAAGTTCTGGTGCTGGAAGAGGTTGCTAAGATTTTGTGTCCTGACAAATCAATATTAAAACCTTTTATTTTTATGATGTGTATCTGCTAAAAAAATCTCCACCGGCAACATCACTTTGACAAAAGTAAGACTATGTGAATAAAAAGGGGAACATCCTTTACAACTTGGATATTACACCGCAGTTCCTTTACGACGCAACTTTCACAACGCAAGTTGTAACAACGAATTGCGCTGGGGGGCGCTCCAGGATAGTAAATAGTTTAATTTACTATCCAACTCCTTCCCTACTATCCACGGGGACTGGAGTTGGAATAGTAAATTAAACTATTCACTATCCAGCCCCCAACAATGCAAGTCGTGGTAACGACTTGCGGTGTAAAACTTGTGTCGTAAAGTACTGCGATGTAAAACATCGCTTTGTAACGACATACATCCGAATAAAAACAGCATCATGTGTTTTCATAACTCACCAATTGTTGGGTTTGATTCATTGCTGTATTTCCAAGCCAATTCATAGTTACTGGACGCGTCTTGATAAGATTGCTCTTTTTCCATGATGAAGCCAAGGTATTCATATGCTTTACAACATGACTAAAACAAAACATAAATGAAAGTTTCATAATGTCTAGTATTTCATTACATAGAGAGTACATAATAAATATTATAATCAGAGAAAGAAATGTTTGTACTCGACCCCCCGTGTACAAGACTAGCTTCAGCTACAAATAAAGCCATGTTCTTCAAAGTTCTTCACATATAATTGGTAGAGCAATTGTTGGTCTCTAAACATATGTCTTCACAGAAAAGAAGAAAAACATACTCACTTATAGTTACACCTAACTAGCCCTTAAACAGCACCAGGAACACAATATCTCAGACTAGTAATAATGCTAAGAGATAGTTGAGAATATCGGTAGACACTCTAAATACATTTCCTAGGGTTTACGTACCTGCACAGAGAAATTGTAATGGTTTCTTAGCAATCTAATACCTAAGAACAAGAGGTGTACACATGTACTGACACATTCAATCAATCAATCAATCACATTTGTAGAGCGCACTACATACCTGTGAGGGTCTCAAGGTGCAGGGGGGGCGCCCTACTTATTGAACAGTCAGGTCTTGAGTAGCCTCCTGAAGGTCAGCAGGTCCGCATGCATGCGTGCGGACATACAATCCCCCTCCTCCTCCTAATGTTTATGGCTGATACAATATATTCTGAGCAATACATTCCAGAGACCAAGTCGAAGGTTTGTTTTTTGTGGTCACCCTTTGAACTAATCATTAAATCATAGGATGTTTGAATAATGTTACAAACTAAGTGTAGTAAGAAATAAAACATCTGCAATTAGTTTTCTGAAAAAAATGTATGTGGAAGAAATACATATCACTTATAAATTCACCTTTAAACCCACTGGCATAACACATTTAAAAATTCATCATTGGCCAATATACATGCCCCATCCCACCCTCTCGCCACATACCTCGATTTGCCAGATCCATTTACACTACGATGAGCACCACAAACTTTTACATGTTTTGTCCCCACATCATACTAACTTCTGAAAAAGCTTGATTCATCCAAGCAGTGTTAACAAAAATCTCTGTGCAGCAGCATGGCAAAATACATTGTCCAATGCAAAGAAAAGATTATGTTTTATCAACCTCTGACTGATTACTACCAAAGTCACTATTGGTGATGTCAGATCTCAGAAAAAAATACTTGCTCAACTGTAGTTACTATGATACTTGTACTTAACTGGCTATTTGAATAGAATGCCATCATGTCTAAAAGTAGAGTCCTTTTTCCCACGCATTTTGGAGGTTCTAACAGTACCAAGGGTTTGTGGATCACCTGACGGAAACTAAAAAATAGCAAAAATGTAGTAACGTTTTCATTTTTGGGGGAAAAATGAGAAAAAGGTACTATGCAACGAAGTATGTATTTTCTTTTCTAAAAATGTCATCAATAAAAGGTTTGCTGTACTTAGATCCCTGTTTTCCCATTAAAAAAAGGCAGATTTATTAAAAAAAATAATCTTTTTTTCACCAAAATGTTTGCAATTTTCTAGGTGGTGGTCAATATTTCCTATTTTTGTGGTCTCTACATACTGGCAGTTTGTGAGGAAAGGGGTATAAAACCTGGTGAACCCAAAAAAACGTGGAGGGCACCAGACAGCTGGTCAGCAAGATATACGACACAGTGTTAGACTGCCAGCCCGATGAGCAATCTGACAACCATCCATGCTCTGGGCTGACAATTAAGGCTGATTCCCACAGAATCCACCTTTACGAGAGATTTTGCTGCAAGCTGCACCTGGGACCGTGCTGATTGTGGCTGTGGGCAACAATGGCCTATCACAAAAGCGGGAGACGGCACCTGCTCTGGTCTCACCTTGGAGATGCATGGGGAAGGACTGTTGTGGCTGCGGAGTGGCCAGATCCCAGGAGTGTGGAGGAGTGAAGGCCCGCTGGAGTGGGGTCTGAGACCTGCCCTGGGTGCTGCAACCTGCGTGACTGAGATAAGGGTTTGGAGAGGCTTTTGCATCCTGCATCTGGCCTACGATGTTAGCTGGGGGGAGAACCTCGAAGGGCCACTCGCTGGGAGTCAATTTGCTTGTGAGTGGGGGTCACGACCTTCACGGCGGGATAGGAGTGAGCAGCAGTCAATCTGTGTGAAGGGCAGTCAGGGCTCCTCCCTTTAATAATTGGCTTGATTGCTGGGCTGGGAGTGCCGTGAAGGTTGGCATATGTCAAGCATGGACCTGCTGCACCTACGTGGTGAGTTGGCACTGTGATTGATATCTGGCTGCATTGCTCTCTGTACCTTGGCATCCCAAGAGAGTGCAACTGGAGGACCTTCACCTTGGAGGTCTGCCCTGCCTGGGAGACCTGGGATGAGGTGGGGCCGCTGACCATTCTCTGGAAGCCTTGTAGTCGTGAGGGCTACTGTAGAGCGCCAACATATTCGGCATTGCCTGGGCTCTTACAGCATCCTTTACTATGGGGAAAACTGGCAAACATCAAGCCAAGTTGACGTTTGATTAGAAAGGCCCCTCAAGTTCAATTAGTGAGGATGCCAATGGTGGGTGTTCTCCTGATAGAGGCGAGAGTGACTCAACTGAGGAAATAGATATAAAAACCCTACTCACTGACATGCAGAACAGCCTTAGAAGAATTGATTCCAAGATTGAAACAATTATGAATCGGCTAGACTGAATGATCGATCAAATTGATAAACATGATGAATGACTGATCCATCTTAAACAACTGATATCTGACGCTGAAGATGGGCCATGACATGCAATGAGTAGCTCCTGCACATGGAGAGAGTCCTTGCAGTAGTCAAAGCTAAGAATGTGGGCTTCAGAAGGGTGAATTGGGGAAGCATACATGTCAACATATTCTGCCTAAGCACAGGGACTGCTGAGGTAATAAGGAGAGGGGTGCAGCGGCAGACCCTGAGCTCATTCTGCGACAAAGAAAGGATATATGTTGTCATTCATGGTGTTCTCATGGGCAAAAGGTTCACTATTGCATGTGTATATGGTCTCACTGTTGACTCCTCTGAACTCTTCTTCGCTATATGAACCAACATTGTTAGTTTAGGGCACTCAACAGTTATTGGGGGACTAGATCCAGACTATATAAAATCTCAGTCCACTTGGAGACCCCACCCCTGTGCTACTGCACAACTAAATTCTATATTGTCTGTACAAGACTTAATTGAATTGCCACATGAGGCATTCCCTGGCAACAGAAGTCAAATGTGCAACCACTTCCTGCGGTGCTTGGTTGCATTTAGACTACTGGTTGGTAACAAAAGATATTGGTGCGCTGAGCATTTAACCCCAAACTTTATCCGATCACATGCCAGTTATATTCCCATTATTGCTGAATGCTGCGGCAGAGCATGCCTTCACTTGAAGACACACCCCAGAATGATCTTAGAGATCCCTTTTTAATGCAGTTTTTAATGCTGAGATGGGTTACCTTCGTGGAGTTCTTTACTCACCTTATTGGCTCAGTGAAGTCTCCTGGCATGCTCTGGGGCACTTTTATGGTCTACATCTGAGGTGTCAGCTTGTCTAAGCCATCAGGAGTGCTTTGGGACTTGAAAATACACCAGGAAATGTTGGAGTGAGAACTCTGGGACCCTACACTCTGATACTTTGACAAAAGAGATGAAGAATTTCTTGCACAGTTGGATAAGTTACTTACCTGCCATCCTAGTTCTTTTCCAGGGGTATCCTCATCAAAGTCATAAGCACATGAATATTCCCGCCCATGCACGGGGACCGTGGAAACATATAAAACATATACGGGAAAACATATATGTAGCTCTAAAAATATATATATATATGTATATAACAATAACACAATGCTGCCTTCCATACACTAAGGGCTGAGTAATGTTGTAAGAATTTCCTTTGCACATATATACAATTCCAATAAAGCAGGGAGAAAGAACACACATTTGAAAACTGCTTTAATGTACAACAAAAATCATAATCCTGCAAAGAGGAATGAAAAACATTGTCAGCCCATAGGCTGCGTTGCAGAGAACATTAGTGTAGAAAGCTGCAAAGCAAACCCACAGAAAGACATAGAATAGAACTGGCACCGTGCCTTTAAGGCAGCCATGACTCCTAGCTTCCCATCATGCCTCAGGGGTGACAGTTAGGTCAGTTGTTCTTTGCGGAGACCCGAGAGGCCAGGGCACAATGAGATGACATTTACCTTGATCATTTGCCCAGGGAGGCGGGTGGGTTGCTTATGACTTTGATGAGGATACCCCTTGAAGAGAACTAGGATTACAGGTAAGTAACTTATCCTTCTCTTCCAGGGGATCCTCATCAATAGTCATAAGTACATGAATCGAGTAGCAAGCCCATCCCCTCTTCCTGCGGGCAAATGATGAGCATAAAATAAAGCAGACATTGTTAAAAAATCATGACTCCAATCAAGCTAGCATTGAAACAGATTTCTCAAGGAGGCTTGGCCTACTAGGGTATCCGCTCTGGAGTGAGAATCACAGTAGTGTCTAGTAAATGTGTGTACCGACTTCCAAGTTGCTGCCTTGCAAATCTTGGCCATCTGTACATTGTGTAACAAAGCTATTGTAGCCGCGTTTACCCTAGTGGAGTGAGCTTTAGGGGAAACCAATAGAGGCTTGTTCGCCAATTGACAAGCCAGTTTAATGCAGGACACTATCCACCTCGAAATAGATCGTTTGGAGGCTGGAAAACCTGTCAGAACGTCACCATGGTTTATAAACAATTGGTCAGTCTTTCTAATGGATTTTGTTCCCTTCAAATAGAATTTGAGAAACCTCTTGAGGTCTAGTGAGTGAAGAGACCTTTCTGCTGGTATAGCAGGATTGGGGAAAAAAGAGGGGAGAGAATTTTTTTAGTTGACATGGAAGTCAGACACCACTTTTGGTAGGAAAGAAGGGTGAGTCCTCAAAACCACCCTATTGTGATGGAAAACCGTATACGGTTCCGTAGAGCAGAGTGCCTGGATTTCACTCACTCTGGGTGCTGATGTGATAGCCACCAGAAAAGCCACTTTCCATTTTAGGTGCTGTAACATGGACTTATGAATGGGTTCGAAAGGAGGACCCATCAATTTGGACAAGACTAGATTCAACTCCCAAGGAGGGGAAGAAGGTCGGACAGGGGGACTCCTGAAGGAAATACTTAACCACCTGAAGATTAAAGAAAGAAGGTTGGTTAGGTGACTTTCTATAGGCTGTAATGGCTGCCAAATGAACTTTTATAGATGTGTACTTTAAGCCTGATTTGGCTAAATAAAGAAGATACAGCAAGATTACCTCTTCTTGCCCACTAGTTGGGCTACAACAATTACACATACACCACAAGTAAAATCTCTTCCATTTAAAAGAGTAATACTCCTTGTGGACGGTTTCTTTGGCTCCCTCAAAATGTTCATACAGTCCTGAAGGAGATTCAAGTGTCGGTACTGCAGGACCTCAGTAGCCATGCTGCCAAGCTCAGTAAGGGAAGGCTGGGGTGCAGAATTTTCCCGCCCATTTTGGTCAGAAGGTCCGGCCTGCACGGAGGCTTCCTGTGCGAACAGATTGAGAGCTGCAATAGGTCCGGATACCACCATTGGCGAGGCCAGACCGGTGCTATTAGGATCATCTTCATCCTGGATCGGATGAGCTTGGTCACCACCTTCGGGATGAGAGGAAGGGGTGGAAAGGCGTATGCGAACGTCCTGGACCAGTCTATCAAAAGAGAATTCCCTCTCGTTCCTGGTCGGTAAAATCTGGACGTGAAGGCGTGACATTTAGATCGCCTACAAAGAGGCCGATGGATGGACAGCCCCATTGATGAAAGATGTCTGCCACCACCTCGTCGTTGAGCACCCAGTCATATTGTTCTTCGAAGGGCCGACTGATAGCGTATGCCCGCACGTTCTGTTCTCCTGGCAGATGCACCGCTGTGATCGAGAGGTTCCTGGCTAGAAGCCAGAGCCAGATCGCTTGAGATTCCAGTGACAGCCGGCGAGAGCGTATTCCACCTTGTTTGTTTAAATAATACATGGTGGTTGTTGTTGTCCGTTTGTATCAGTATTGACTCGGACTGAATTGATGGATGAATGCCTTGGGAGCTAGATGAACTGTCCGCAGCTCTAACATATTTATATGATAGGTTTGCTCCTTGCTCGACCATCTGCCCTGAGTCTGCAGGTGACCCAGGTGCACCCGCATCCCTGAAGAGATGCATCCATGATCAGGGATTGTTTTGGGAGAGGTTGATGGAAAGGGACTCCCACTAGGAGATTCTTTGGCTGAGTCCACCAGACAATGGACCTCTTCGCTAAATGAGAGAGGAGAATTCGGTCTTCCCAATGACCTGAGGATTGGTTCCATTTGTTCTCCAGATCCTGCTGTAACGATCTCATTCTCAATCTGGAATTGGGGATGAGAAAAATGCAAGAGGCCACCGACCCCAGTAGTGATGCCACTTGCCTCACTGATGGTTGATGTGCTTGAAGGCGGATATTGCATTTGTTTCTCATCGATAACAGTTTCACCTCCGAAGGAAACAGTTTTCCTAGGCCGGAGTCCAGTGTGGTGCCCAGATAGTGGAGCGTTTGCATGGGCTGATGAACTGATTTCTCTATGTTCACATGAATGCCCAAGCGGAGTGGCAGATTTAGGCAGGTGCGATAGTGGTTCTTCACCATGTGAGGAGATGAACCCGTCAACAGCCAGTCGTCCAGGTATGGATACACAAACAGGCCTTGGCGATGTAATGTTGCATCCACCACTGCCATGCATTTTGTGAAAACCTGTGGCGCAGATTTGAGGCCAAACGGTAAGACTCTGAACTGGTAATGCTTTATGCCTACCATGAATCACAGGAACTTGCGATGACGTGGAGCAATTGGAATGTGGAAGTATGCATCTTGGAGATCTATCGAACACATCCAATCCCCTTTCTGTAGATGTGGATATATTTGATTGAGCACCAACATACAAAACTTCTCCTTTCGGATGACCTTGTTCAGAGATCGGAGACCCAGATAGGTCTGAATTTGTGCGCTTGGTCTTTTTTATGGGTACAAGAAAATATCTGGAGTAGACTCCTTGCCCTCGTTGAGCAGGAGGGACCTCTTCTATGGCTAGTTTCTGTAATAGGATCAACACTTCCTGATGCAGCAAATCCAGGTGGTGAGGATGTGATCTTACTGGAGGAATGTCTCTTGGAAGTGTGCAGAAACATAGCGCGTACCCATTGCGCAGTATATTTAGCACCCACTGATCTTTGGTTATGTTGCACAACTCTTTAGGTGTTTTGAGATACTTCCTTCCACTGGAGTGAGCAACAGTGCTAGAGGAAGTGGAAACTCTACTGGCCTGGAGTTTTAGCTGTGGAGGAGGATTGCTGCTGATGTCCTCCTCTGCCTCTAGAGGAACGATGGCCTTGATATTGTGACTTTGATTGCTGCGTTTGCAACCATTGAGAGGTTTGAGCCCTCTGATGGTAGTTTTTGCGGTTGTAAGGGATGTAGCGACGCCTGAATTCCTTTTTCTTCGCCAAGCCTACGGCCTTCAGAGTATCTAGCTCGGCCTTCATTCTGGCCATTTCCTCGTTGGTGTGTGAGCAAAAAGAGAGCTGCCAGAGAACGAAAGATTTAAAATATGTTGCTGAGCTTCCGGTTTCAAAGCTGTTAAACGCAGCTAGGAAGACCTCCATGGGCATATTCTGTGTGCATACGCATGTGCAGCCAGAGAAGCCCCATCCGCTGCTGTGCTGATCACTTGATTGGCTAGCAACGCCCATCTCTGGAGAATCTCTGCTAAATCTTGGCGATCCTCTTTTGGCAGCTTCTCTTTAAAGCATTCCAAGGTATCCCTTAAGGATCTGTCGTAACAGCTCAATAGAGCTGCAGCGCTAGACACCTTCAAAGAAAACGCTGCAGAACCGCATGCCTTTCTCCCCCGAGAATTATGAGCTCTACTCCCCTTGTCTGGAGGAACAGAGGAGGAAGAAGCAACAGCATGCGTTTTCTTTGCTGCTGCGATGATCACCGAGTCCGGTGGAGGATCTGATTTTAGCAATAAAGGATCCGATTCCGCAGGCTTGTACTTTTTCTGGATCCTCGCCGGAGCTGTTTTAATCGAGGATGGTGTGAGAAAAATGTCCTTTAATGGTTGAAGGAGACCAGGGACCAGAGGGGGCAATGGCCTAGCCGCAGACCATTGATGGGGAGTCTCAAGACTGATGTAGAAGGTTGAGGTGCTGACATATCTATATTCAGCTTCTGCGCCTCTCTAGCAAGGACATTGTGGAAGGTATCAACGTCATCCGTAAGGGTATGAGAGTAGTCCCTTTTTAGGTCGAAGGCCTAAAAGGCTGCGCTTGCGCTGACTTAGGTCTGAGATTTAATGACTCTCAGTAGCGCAGAAGGTCCCGCCTCCCTGCCCTGTCTCTCCTTCATTGGCTGGCTTCCTAAACGGAGGCCAGCCATTGGAGGAGAGATCAGTCACTCCGATGTAGCCCCGTCCTTTTCGGATTTGGGGGCGTGATTTTTTGCGTTCTTTAGACAGTGACGTTGTCCGTCACTCAGAACCACAAAACCACGCCCCCAAATCCGAAAAAATCTCGGAGCTTTTTTCGGCCATTTTGAAGCTTGCTTCTCGACATCGGACGTCTCACGAGGTCTGCTTTCCGTCCTTTTGCCCCGCTTTCCGTGTCCTGCCCTCCTATGCTGGCTCCCTCCCCACCCCACTCCCTCTCCACTGATAGCCGTTTCCAGGGCCTGGTAAATGTATTAACCCGCTTGTGTCCGCCCTCCTCCCGCTGTCCGTGTATGTTTCCCGCCCCCGCCCGCTGCCTTTTGCCCCGCTTTCCGTGTCCTGCCCTCCTATGCTGGCTCCCTCCCCACCCCACTCCCTCTCCACTGATAGCCGTTTCCAGGGCCTGGTAAATGTATTAACCCGCTTGTGTCCGGGTTTCTGCCAAACTCCTACAGCTCTGTGTTTTCCGCGTCTGTGTATCTCCAAGGGCAGTGTGCCCAGAGCAGGGTTAGCAGAGCTGTGTGTCTTCCAGGGCTGTGTATAGAATGTCTGTCTCCAACGATCGGGTGCCACGCCACACACGCTGTTCACTTTCAAAGTGTTTGCCTAGAGATGTGTGTCTTGCAGCGCTACGAACTACTGTGAGCTGCCCTGCCTGCTCCCCCAATCCCTGGCAGATGGTGTAGCGGCCTCCCCGCAGCAGGCTGTAATAGAGGACGGATGTAATAACATGCCAGCAGTGATAAATCAGGCGGCCCCTCCCCCGGAGGAAGGTCTTCAGAGCCCTGCACGGCCCCTCACTCAGAGCACAGCTACCTGCTAGAGATCACACCGTGCACCTACGACCACCATGGACCCGCGAGCCCTGGCCCTGCTGAGCCTGCTGCTGGCCGCCGTCTGCCTCTCAGAAGGTGACTCCCAGCGTGGCACAGATGCCAGGCTGCTCTTGGGCACATCCAGTTAACTACCACAGGAAAGGGAATTTAGGTGTGCACTCACAATGGTCTGTGCACTTAGTCACCTCAAGTCCAGCTCGAGAGGGGGGCGGTGTAATGGCTCTCTGAAGATGCAAACCTCCCCCGTGCCCCCAGCCCAGTGTACTGACGGTGAGTTATTCCATGCCAGCCTCTGGCACTGCACGAGGCTTCAAATGGCTGCCACACACGGGACGGGGCACCACTGACTGCTTCCTGCCCAGCGCCGCTCCCTGGGAGGGGGCAGCGCACCACAGATCGCGCGATAGGTGAGAACCCCACAGCCAAGGAAGCTCGTGCTTAAAAGACACCGACGTCGCAGACTGGCTGAGGTCTGTCACATTGACGTTTCTCTCAAATTGCCCTTTCCATTGAAGACAACACAATACCATTTCCCCGACTCTGTGTATTTCAGGACGGCTGCCCCCCCGCGTGCAAAGGGGAAGCAGAAGCCGGCCCCGTAAAATCTCCCAATGCTGGGCCCTAAAGAGTAGGAGATACAGTTTGGCATGGGACATAGTATAGCCTGAACAATGTGCCCTTCCCTCAAGCAACACTGAGCATTAAACACAGAGCTTCTCTCATCCTTCTTGTGAAAGGACCCCAGCCTGGGAGTTTCCAGCACACAAAGCTCACGCGGGCAAAAAGCAGATGCCCTATTTGCGATTACACCGCAGCGCTGCAACACCTTTGCAATGCTATTGCCGGATTGCAAAATGCACCTTTTTATTCCCCAGAGTACCGCCCCCACCTCAAACACACCAAATCCACACAGACGTTAAAAGAGTACCAAAAAAACAGAGCAGAGTTGCGAACTGTTTGCAGAACAGCATGCTTGAAAATGTCTGGTTTCAGCCAGATTGTTCCCTGACGGATGTAGCGCCACACGTCTTAAACAGAGACTCAGAGTACTTCATGCCTTGTGCCCCATCTCCAGGAAGGTCCTCCTAGACCACTGAACACTCGAATTTATAGCTCATTGCGATTGCTTGTAACCGGTATTAATATCACACCTGCATCAGTCCCGTGTCTCACCACATTCTACCCTCCCCTCGCCGTTATGCTCCATACAACTGCAGGGGGCGCTCGGTCACACAGTAAACAAGTTTCAAATGAACTGCACTGCCCCATGTCCTCCTAGCCACAAAGCCACACTGCCCTCGCCCCTGCTATGTCAAGCGGAAGCGCGCAGGCCCCCTGCAAGACAAGACAGCCACCGAAAAAACACACCAGCTTTCATACCGCCACTCACACTTTATTTGTCATGTAATTTCAGGGATAAATTCCTTTCCAGGGTGGGGTCAGAATACCCCAAAATTAGTGGAGATACGGGTGAAGGGTCTTTAATTAAAAAAAATTTTTAATAGGGCAATTGTAATGTAAAAGGGCTTCTTGGCGCTGTGCAGTGCATTCACTGAGGTTCTGTGTCTGGTGAGTGCACGACAACCACGGGGGCTCTGAACGTCTGTCACTGCCCTTTTGCTTCTGTTGTCGCTGATGCAGGGCTCGCCTGACACGGGGAGGCTTGTATGGTAGAGTGCAATCCTATGACTGTGGGGGTATCTATAGTGCAGTGCACTTCAGTCACTTGGGGGCAAGAGTTGATTTGGCTGTGGTACAGTGAGGTGCTGTCTCTGATGCTGCGCAGGACAACCACTGGGGGCGGGGCGGATTATCTCGAATATAGTGCTCCACTGTCAATGATGATCTTTTATCGTGCAGTGCATGCCCATGCTCGAGGCTTGCCTCTAGTGAAGATCACGACAGATACTGGGGAGGGGGGATTATTTTTTAGTGCAGTGTCCCGTGCACGCCTGTAAGCTGGGTGCTGCTTATATTGCTGTGCTCTCCTGTCACTGATGTGCTGTTGCTTTGAACTGGTAACGGAGGTTGTCTCTTATGCAGTGCAAATGGCCGTAGGATTCTAAATGCCATTTTCCCCTGATCGTCTCTGCTAGAAGTCGCTGTTACGAAGCTCTTGAAATGGGTAAGTATGTTGTTGTAAGCCATGTTTGATTTTTTAGGCTAATCTTATGTTTGTTTTCTTTTTTCTAGGTCCAACATGGCCCGTGGCGTCTCCCTGCAGCGATGTGCACCGCTGTGCACGGAGTTGTTCCGATCCGCGGCTCTTTTGCAGTTTGAGGTAAACTATCTTTTCTTTTGCAATAATCTTATGTTTTTTTTGTCTTTTTTAGGTCCAACATGGCCCGTGGCGTCTCCCTGCAGCCGTGTGCACCGCTGTGCACGAAGCTGTTCAGACGGGTATGTATGCTGCTGTTTTGCTGTTAGAGGTAAGCCATTTTGTTTATTTTGCTAATCTTATGTTTATTTCTTTGTATTTCAGGTCCAATATAGCCCGTGGCGTCTCCGTGCAGCTGTGTGCACTGCTGTGCACGAAGTTGTTCCGACGGGTATGTATGCTGCTGTTTTGCTGTTGGAGGTAAGCCATTTTGTTTATTTTGCTGATCTTATGTTTATTTCTTTGTTTTTCAGGTCCAATATGGCCCGTGGCGTCTCCGT
The DNA here is from genome assembly GCF_964263255.1 of Lissotriton vulgaris. Lineage (NCBI taxonomy): Eukaryota > Metazoa > Chordata > Amphibia > Caudata > Salamandridae > Lissotriton > Lissotriton vulgaris. The sequence goes on from NC_141698.1 coordinate 610,584,599, forward strand.
GCAGCTGTGTGCACTGCTGTGCACGAAGTGGTTCCGACAGGTATGTATGCTGCTGTTTTGCTGTTGGAGGTAAGCCATTTTGTTTATTTTGCTAATCTTATGTTTATTTCTTTGTTTTTCAGGTCCAATAGGGCCCGTGGCGTCTCCGTGCAGCTGTGTGCACTGCTGTGCACGAAGTTGTTCCGACGGGTATGTATGCTGCTGTTTTGCTGTTTGGAGGTAAGCCATTTTGTTTATTTTGCTAATCTTATGTTTATTTCTTTGTTTTTCAGGTCCAATATGGCCCGTGGCGTCTCCGTGCAGCTTTGTGCACTGCTGTGCACGAAGTGGTTCCGACAGGTATGTATGCTGCTGTTTTGCTGTTGGAGGTAAGCCATTTTGTTTATTTTGCTAATCTTATGTTTATTTCTTTGTTTTTCAGGTCCAATATGGCCCGTGGCGTCTCCGTGCAGCTGTGTGCACTGCTGTGCACGAAGTGGTTTAGACAGGTATGTATGCTGCTGTTTTGCTGTTGGAGGTAAGCCATTTTGTTTATTTTGCTAATCTTATGTTTATTTCTTTGTTTTTCAGGTCCAATATGGCCTGTGGCGTCTCCGTGCAGCTGTGTGCACTGCTGTGCAGAAAGTGGTTCAGACAGGTATGTATGCTGCTGTTTTGCTGTTAGAGGTAAGCCATTTTGTTTATTTTGCTAATCTTATGTTTATTTCTTTGTTTTTCAGGTCCAATATAGCCCGTGGCGTCTCCGTGCAGCTGTGTGCACTGCTGTGCACGAAGTTGTTCAGACGGGTATGTATACTGCTGTTTTGCTGTTGGAGGTAAGCCATTTTGTTTATTTTGCTAATCTTATGTTTATTTCTTTGTTTTCAGGTCCAATATGGCCCGTGGCGTCTCCGTGCAGCTGTGTGCACTGCTGTGCACGAAGTGGTTCTGACAGGTATGTATGCTGCTGTTTTGCTGTTGGAGGTAAGCCATTTTGTTTATTTTGCTAATCTTATGTTTATTTCTTTGTTTTTCAGGTCCAATATGGCCCGTGGCGTCTCCGTGCAGCTGTGTGCACTGCTGTGCACGAAGTTGTTCCGACGGGTATGTATGCTGCTGTTTAGCTGTTGGAGGTAAGCCATTTTGTTTATTTTGCTAATCTTATGTTTATTTCTTTGTTTTTCAGGTCCAATATGGCCCGTGGCGTCTCCGTGCAGCTTTGTGTACTGCTGTGCACGAAGTGGTTCCGACAGGTATGTATGCTGCTGTTTTGCTATTAGAGGTAAACCATTTTGTTTATTTTGCTAATCTTATGTTTATTTCTTTGTTTTTCAGGTCCAATATGGCCCGTGGCGTCTCCGTGCAGCTGTGTGCACTGCTGTGCACGAAGTGGTTTAGACAGGTATGTATGCTGCTGTTTTGCTGTTGGAGGTAAGCCATTTTGTTTATTTTGCTAATCTTATGTTTATTTCTTTGTTTTTCAGGTCCAATATGGCCCGTGGCGTCTCCGTGCAGCTGTGTGCACTGCTGTGCACGAAGTGGTTTAGACAGGTATGTATGCTGCTGTTTTGCTGTTGGAGGTAAGCCATTTTGTTTATTTTGCTAATCTTAGGTTTATTTCTTTGTTTTTCAGGTCCAATATGGCCCGTGGCGTCTCCGTGCAGCTGTGTGCACTGCTGTGCAGAAAGTGGTTCAGACAGGTATGTATGCTGCTGTTTTGCTGTTAGAGGTAAGCCATTTTGTTTATTTTGCTAATCTTATGTTTATTTCTTTGTTTTTCAGGTCCAATATGGCCCGTGGCGTCTCCGTGCAGCTGTGTGCACTGCTGTGCACGAAGTGGTTCCGACAGGTATGTATGCTGCTGTTTTGCTGTTAGAGGTAAGCCATTTTGTTTATTTTGCTAATCCTGTGTTTATTTCTTTGTTTTTCAGGTCCAATATGGCCCGTGGCGTCTCCGTGCAGCTGTGTGCACTGCTGTGCAGGAAGTGGTTCAGACAGGTATGTATGCTGCTGTTTTGCTGTTAGAGGTAAGCCATTTTGTTTATTTTGCTAATCTTATGTTTATTTCTTTGTTTTTCAGGTCCAATATAGCCCGTGGCGTCTCCGTGCAGCTTTGTGCACTGCTGTGCACGAAGTGGTTCCGACAGGTATGTATGCTGCTGTTTTTCTGTTGGAGGTAAGGCATTTTGTTTATTTTGCTAATCTTATGTTTATTTCTTTGTTTTTCAGGTCCAATATGGCCCGTGGCGTCTCCGTGCAGCTGTGTGCACTGCTGTGCACGAAGTGGTTCCGACAGGTATGTATGCTGCTGTTTTGCTGTTAGAGGTAAGCCATTTTGTTTATTTTGCTAATCTTATGTTTATTTCTTTGTTTTTCAGGTCCACTATGGCCGGTGGCGTCTCCGTGCAGCTGTGTGCACTGCTGTGCACGAAGTGGTTCAGACAGGTATGTATGCTGCTGTTTTGCTATTAGAGGTAAACCATTTTGTTTATTTTGCTAATCTTATGTTTATTTCTTTGTTTTTCAGGTCCAATATGGCTCGTGGCGTCTCCGTGCAGCTGTGTGCACTGCTGTGCACGAAGTGGTTCAGACAGGTATGTATGCTGCTGTTTTGCTATTAGAGGTAAACCATTTTGTTTATTTTGCTAATCTTATGTTTATTTCTTTGTTTTTCAGGTCCAATATGGCCCGTGGCGTCTCCGTGCAGCTGTGTGCAGTGCTGTGCACGAAGTGGTTCAGACAGGTATGTATGCTGCTGTTTTTCTGTTGGAGGTAAGGCATTTTGTTTATTTTGCTAATCTTATGTTTATTTCTTTGTTTTTCAGGTCCACTATGGCCGGTGGCGTCTCCTTGCAGCTGTGTACACTGCTGTGCACGAAGTGGTTCAGACAGGTATGTATGCTGCTGTTTTGCTATTAGAGGTAAACCATTTTGTTTATTTTGCTAATCTTATGTTTATTTCTTTGTTTTTCAGGTCCAATATGGCTCGTGGCGTCTCCGTGCAGCTGTGTGCACTGCTGTGCACGAAGTGGTTCCGACAGGTATGTATGCTGCTGTTTTGCTGTTAGAGGTAAGCCATTTTGTTTATTTTGCTAATCTTATGTTTATTTCTTTGTTTTTCAGGTCCAATATGGGCCGTGGCGTCTCTGTGCAGCTGTGTGCAGTGCTGTACACGAAGTGGTTCAGACAGGTATGTATGCTGCTGTTTTTCTGTTGGAAGTAAGGCATTTTGTTTATTTTGCTAATCTTATGTTTATTTCGTTGTTTTTCAGGTCCAATATGGCCCGTGGCGTCTCCGTGCAGCTGTGTGCACTGCTGTGCACGAAGTGGTTCCGACAGGTATGTATGCTGCTGTTTTGCTGTTAGAGGTAAGCCATTTTGTTTATTTTGCTAATCTTATGTTTATTTCTTTGTTTTTCAGGTCCAATATGGCCCGTGCCGTCTCTGTGCAGCTGTGTGCACTGCTGTGCAGGAAGTGGTTCAGACAGGTATGTATGCTGCTGTTTTGCTGTTAGAGGTAAGCCATTTTGTTTATTTAGCTAATCTTATGTTTATTTCTTTGTTTTTCAGGTCCAATATAGCCCGTGGCGTCTCCGTGCAGCTGTGTGCAGTGCTGTGCACGAAGTGGTTTAGACAGGTATGTATGCTGCTGTTTTGCTGTTGGAGGTAAGCCATTTTGTTTATTTTGCTAATCTTATGTTTATTTCTTTGTTTTTCAGGTCCAATATGACCGGTGGCGTCTCCGTGCAGCTGTGTGCACTGCTGTGCACGAAGTGGTTCAGACAGGTATGTATGCTGCAGTTTTTCAGTTAAGGGAAGCCATTTTGTTTATTTTGCTAAAATATGTTTATTTCTTTGTTTTTCAGGTCCAATATGGCCCGTGGCGTCTCCGTGCAGCTGTGTGCACTGCTGTGCACAAAGTGGTTCAGACAGGTATGTATGCTGCTGTTTTTCAGTTAAGGTAAGCCATTTTGTTTATTTTGCTAATCTTATGTTTATTTCTTTGTTTTTCAGGTCCAATATGGCCCGTGGCGTCTCCGTGCAGCTGTGTGCACTGCTGTGCACGAAGTGGTTCAGACAGGTATGTATGCTGCTGTTTTCAGTTAAGGTAAGGCATTTGGTTTATTTTGCTAATCTTATGTTTATTTCTTTGTTTTTCAGGTCCAATATGGCCCGTGGCGTCCCCGTGCAGCTGTGTGCACTGCTGTGCACGAAGTGGTTCACACAGGTATGTATGCTGCTGTTTTGCTGTTAGAGGTAAGCCATTCTGTTTATTTTGCTAATCTTATGTTTATTTCTATCACTCACTGCTGCACTCTCTCCTCAGCCTCTTACTGCACCATCCCTTCACTCTCTCCTCAGCTCCACTATATCGTCTCTTCACTGTTGCACTCTCCTCAATCTCTCACTGCACCATCCTTTCACTGCTACACTCTCTCCTCAGCCTCTCCCTGCACCATCGTTTCACTGATGCACTCTCTCCTCAGCCTCTCCCTCCACTGTCCCTTCACTGATGCACTCTCCTCAGCCTCTCCCTGCACCGTTTCTTCACTGCTGCACTCTCCTCAACCTCTCACTGCACCATCCCTTCACTGCTGCACTCTCCTCAACCTCTCACTGCAGAATCCCTTCACTGCAGCACTTTCTCCTCAGCCTCTTCCTGCGCCATCGCTTCACTGCTGCACTCTCTGCTCAGCCCCCCATCCAGGCTGCAGCCCTCACTCCTCCACTGCACCATCACTCACTGCTGCACTCTCTCTCAGCCTCTCACGGTACTATCTCTTCACTGCTGCACTCTCTTCAGTCTCTCACTGCACCATCCCTTCACTGCTGCACTCTCTCCTCAGCCTCTCCCTGCACCGTCCCTTCACTGATGCACTCTCTCCGCAGCCTCTCCCTGCACCATCCCTTCACTGCTGCACTCTCTCCTCATCTCTCCCTGCACCGTCCCTTCACTGATGCCTTCTCTCCACAGCCTCTCCCTGCACCGTCCATTCACTGATGCACTCTCTGCTCAGCCCCCCATTGCATCGTCCCTTCACTGCTGCACTCTCCTCAGCCTCTGCCTGCACCGTCCTTTCACTGGTGCACTCTCCTCAGCCTCTGACTGCATTATCCCTTCACTCTCTCCTCAGCTCCACTATACCGTCTCTTCACTGTTGCACTCTCCTCAGTCTCTCACTGCACCATCCTTTCACTGCTACACTCTCTCCTCAGCCTCTCCCTGCACCATCCCTTCACTGATGCACTCTCTCCTCAGCCTCTCCCTGCACCGGCCCTTCACTGATGCACTCTCTCCTCAGCCTCTCCCTGCACCGTCCCTTCACTGATGCACTCTCTGCTCAGCCCCCCATTGCATTGTCCCTTCACTGCTGCACTCTCCTCAGCCTCTCCCTGCACCGTCCCTTCACTGGTGCACTCTCCTCAGCCTCTGACTGCATTATCCCTTCACTCTCTCCTCAGCTCCACTATACCGTCTCTTCACTGTTGCACTCTCCTCAGTCTCTCACTGCACCATCCTTTCACTGCTACACTCTCTCCTCAGCCTCTCCCTGCACCATCCCTTCACTGATGCACTCTCTCCTCAGCCTCTCCCTGCACCGGCCCTTCACTGATGCACTCTCTCCTCAGCCTCTCCCTGCACCGTCCCTTCACTGATGCACTCTCTGCTCAGCCCCCCATTGCATCGTCCCTTCACTGCTGCACTCTCCTCAGCCTCTCCCTGCACCATCCCTCCACTGACGCACTCTCTGCTCAGCCCCCCATTGCATTGTCCCTTCATTGCTGCACTCTCTGCTCAGCCCCGCCCCATCCAGGCTGCAGCCCTCACTCCTCCACTGCACAATCCCTCACTGCTGCACTCTCTCCTCAGCCTCTTACGGTACCGTCCCTTCTCTGATGCACTCTCCTCAGCCTCTCAATGCACCGTCCCTTCACTCTCTCCTCAGCTCCACTATACCGTCCCTTCAAACTCTCTCTCTCACTACCTCACTCTCTCTATCAATACCTCACTCTCTCTTTCACTACCTCACTATCTCTCTCACTACCTCACTATCTCTCACACTACTACACTATCTCTCATTCACTCTCTCTCTACCTCAATCTCTACCTCACTACTCAACTCTCTCTTTCTCACAGCATCACAATATCACTACCACAGGAACTATCTCTCTAACACACTACTTCACAACTTAACTCTCTATATCTCACTACCTCACTCTCTCTACATCACTACCTAACTCTATCTATTACTATCTCACTATCTTATTCTCACTGTCTCACTATATCACGACACACTCTCTCAAAAATTCACAACACTCTCTCACTACCTCACAACTTCACTCTCTCTCTCTAACTCACTGCTTCATTCTCTCTATCTCACTACCTCACACTCTCTCTATATACTACCTCACTCTATTTCCATCTCACTATCTCTCTCTCACTATATCACGACACACTCTCTCTAAAGTTCACTACATCACTCTCTCACTACCCCACAACTTCACTCTCTCTCTATCTCACTACCACACTCTCTCTCTTTCAAATACACTAACTCACTTTTACTCTCTCATACACTACCTCACTCTAGCTCACTACTTCACAACATCGCTCTGTTTCTATCTCAATACAGCACAACAACTCTCACCCTCACTACCTCATTCTTTCACTACCTCACTCTCTCTATCTCTCACTACCTCACTCTATATCTACTTCACTCTCCCACAAAACAAAAATAACTACATCACTACTCAAGTTAAATCTGTAACACTACCTCACTCTCTCTCTCACTAACTCTCTCCATAACATCACTCTATTTCGATATCACTCTCACTACCTAACTATAACACAAGTCACTCACTCAAAAAATAACTACAACACTCTCTCGCTGACTCACTCTCTATCTCACTAGCTCACAAGTTCACTCTCTCTCTCCAACTCACTACGTCACTCTGTATCTCACTAACTCACTCTCTCTCTTTCTATCTCACTAAGTCACTTTCACTCTCTCTTAAACTACCTCAATCCTTCTCTATCTCACTACATCACAACATCACTCATTGTTTCTATCTCACTGCCACCAAAAATCACTCTCCATCACTACCTCACTCTTTCACTACCTCACTCTCTCTATTTCTATCTCACAAAGTCACTTTCACTCTCTTTCACTACCTCACTCTCTCTCTATCTCACTACCTCACAAATTCACTCACTGTTTCTATCTCACTACCTCAGAACATCCCTCTACCTCACTCTTTCACTACCTCACTTTCTCTGTCTCTCACTACCTCACTCTCTATCTACCTATCTCTCACTACATAACTCTCTACCTCACTATTCCACTCTATCTCACTACCTCACAACTTCTCTCTCTCAAAACATCACTACCTCACTCTCTCACTACCTCACTCTCTAGCTCACAACCTCACAACTTCACTCTCTTTCTCTAACTAACTACCTCAATCACTCTCTATCTCACTACCTCACTCTATCTATCTCACTAACTCACTTTCACTCTCTCTTTCACTACCTCACTACATCACAACATCACTCTATGCTTATATCTCACTACCTCACAACATCCCTCTCCCTCACTACCTCATTCTTTACTACCTCACTCTCTATCTCACTACCTCACTCTCTCTCACTACCTCACTCTCTCTCTATTTCAATACCTCACTCGCTCTCTCTATCTCACTACCTCACTCTCTCTCTGCTAATGCAATAGGTATCACATATGCAAAAAACAAAGCTAATGCCAATACAAATGACAATGCCATTTATTTAGGGATACAAAAAAGATAAAAAAATAATGAGCAATTCTAATAGCTCTACCTATAATATTGCCGAGACCATTGCATTGTAAATGCTTGTCGAAGAGTGAGTCGAGGAAGACGACCAAGATAGCTTTCTTCTTTTACAATGAGAATGAGCTGGTCTATGCTCGGCAGATTTGTCTTGGCGATCCCTGGTTCGAGTAGTAGGTGATCTATCCACCTCCTGCACCAGTCGTGCTATCAGAGATCTATGCAGTGGACTGGAATAGTCCGTAGATCGCAGTGCTTAGCCGGAAGGCTCTTTCTGCCATTGATGGAGGGGAAGCAGCCATCTTGGCGAAAGATGAGCAGAAGGAGATTTTTGCCTTCGTGGAGAAGTTCTTGGTGATTTTCTTGTCTGTTGCTCTGGAGACGGAGAAGAAGAGCTCCTCGACGTTGAGAGCACCTGGGGGGAGCTCATAACTCAACCAGAGGACTCAATGCACCCTTTGGACACAGAGGGGCGTCTTGAGGAACGATGTAACGTCGATGGAGAGTGTCTCGACGTCGACCGACTATGTGTCACCAGTACCGGTGAACCTTTTGAGAGGGATCTTCTCTTCGACGTCGGCCTTTCTTTGTGTCTCGACGTCGAATGTTCTGACTTCGAACACCTGGACCTCACCCTCGACGTTGAGCATCGGGGAGACCCCAACAAAGTGTGAAACGACAGAGAAACCCTTCTCCATGTCATGTCCTTTGACCCCTCGGATCTCTCTCTTGACACTGAGTGTCTAGTGGAACCCAACGGAGTTGAGATCAGAGTCCTTCTTGACATCGATGGAGATCGCCGCTTCGACGTCGAACGTTGCCTTGAATACTTCACATTGAGTCTCGACGACAAATACTTCTTCGCTGTTGATGCAGATCTAGACCTCGACGTTGACCGTCGTCTGGTTGAACGACAAAGGAGGTGTCCACTTGGACGTCGAATGCCTTGCCCCTGGCAACGACGAGGCACGTCTCAACGCTGACCGCCGCCAGGTTGATGGCAACGGAGACGCATGCTTCAACGCCAATCGCCTTCCCACTGGCGACGGCGGAGCATGTCTCTATGTCAAACGCCGTACTGATGGCGGTGACAGAGACTTATCTCTGGACGTTTTGCGAGCCTGCACCATTTCAGAAGGAGTTCTCGACGCCGATCGTCGCCGGGTTGACGACGGCGGAGGAACCGACGTACCTGTAGTCTTCGACAACCGGTGTTCTCTTGATAGCGAGCTCGCCGTCGATGGTCTTTTCGTCAACGTTGTCGCTGCCGGTGGAGGTATTTTCGGCACCGGGCCCGACGCCGATGGAGAGCAGATTGGCACCTTACTTCTGGATGAAGATCTGGCTCTCTCCTTCCTCTTCTTCACCGGAGACCTGCCCCTTGAAGGTGTTTTTCCCTTTTCAGCCAGCCCATAGAGGCGAATCCTCTCTCTGTCCTTCAGAGTTCGCTTGGACAAGGACTGGCAATGCTGGCAAGTCTTAGGAGTGTGATCATCAGGAAGGAAAAGGATACAGACAGGATGTGAATCTGTTTTAGCCTTCTTTTTGCCACAGAAGGGCAAGAGTCAAAAAGAGAGGGCATTTTTGAGTGAAAAAATATGCCCAACTCTCTCAAAATTAGTAGGAACCTACTTCAACCATAAAAAGACGTTGAAGTGAAAAGCTTTTGACAAAAAATGGGAAGGAATTTCTGACAAAAATCAGAAAAAATAGAGAGCTGAAGTAACCAGGGTCCTGACAGAAGGAGTCGGAAAGAACAACTGACCTAACTGTCACCCCTCAGGCATGACGGGAAGCTAGGGGTCATGGCTAGCTTAAAGGCATGTGCCAGTTCTATTCTATGTGTTTCTGTGAGTTAGCTGTTCAGCCTTCTACACTGTTTTCTGCAGTGCAGCCTGTGGGCTGGCAATGTTTTTCATTACTCTTTGCAGGATTACGATTTCTATTGTGTAAATGTAAATGTAAATGTATTTGAGCTTATATAGCGCACAGCTACCCGCAGTGGGTTTCCCGGCGCTTGCTTAGGGAACCCGTCCTGGTATTCCCCTGTGAGATAACCCCGGCAGGGTATCCACAAGGTGAAAGCCAGGCATCCCGCCGCGAGGGGCCATTGTGGAGATTAAGCAAGCTATTGCCCAGAGTCGCAGAGTGTGAACCCGTGAGTCGAGAAGGCACCGGTGCGAGAATTATCGAGTCCGTGGAATTTTTAGCCCAAGACCCGCCGAGGCGGGGAATTGAACCCTGGTCCAGGGCCGATCTCAGCTTCCGGGTCTGCCGCCTCTAACCCCTGAGCCACACTTCTCCAATTGTGCATTAAAGCAGTTGTCAAATGTGTTTTCTTCAACCCTGCTTTATTGGAATTGTATTTATGTGCAAAGGAAATTCTAACAACATTACTCAGCCCTTAGCATATGGAAGGCTGCATTGTGTTATCGTTAAATATATATATATATGTATATATATATATATATGTATATATATATATATATATATATATATATATGTATATATATATATATATATATATATATATATATATATATATATATATATATATATATATATATATACACAAAAATATGCAGTTCCCAATTTCAGAAGAGCCAGGGGAGACCAAAGTGTTTGCAGCAGCCTTTATTCTTGAAACACAGCCTGCCAGCAGGGTCTCTTGGGACAGGTAAAATCACACCATCAGTGAAGCCAAACGCGTTTCGAGTAAGTCTTCTCGTCAATGGCTGGTGAGGGATACAGGGGGAAACGTGTTTTGCAGCACCTTGATTTTAAACATCTTCCCGCCCCATGGGGCGTGGCCTCACGGCATCCTGGGAGACGTAGTTCGTGCTATGTTTCACCACAGTGGGTACGTTGTCCCCCCGTCAAATTGTCCATGAATAACGGGTACCCTGTCAGAAAAGTCTCTGCCCCGCTTTGTTGCTGCATTTCCTGCTGTGAGAAGGCACCATACTGCTTCGGTGCGTGCTCACTCTCCTCCGCTCGTAGACAGCATCGTCTGACGCTGACGCGGACCCGCTCACCAAGCAGTCGGCTCTTTCCAACGACCCGGGCAGGCCGTTAACACATCCAAAAATATGCAGTTCCCAATTTCAGAAGAGCCAGGGGAGACCAAAGTGTTTGCAGCAGCCTTTATTCTTGAAACACAGCCTGCCAGCAGGGTCTCTTGGGACAGGTAAAATCACACCATCAGTGAAGCCAAACGCGTTTCGAGTAAGTCTCTTCATCAGTGGCTGGCGAGGGATACAGGGGGAAACGTGTTTTGCAGTACCTTGATTTTAAACATCTTCCCGCCCCACGGGGCGTGGCCTCACGGCATCCTGGGAGACGTAGTTCGTGCTATGTTTCACCACAGTGGGTACGTTGTCCCCCCGTCAAATTGTCCATGAATAACGGGTACCCTGTCAGAAAAGTCTCTGCCCCGCATTGTTGCTGCATTTCCTGCTGAGAGAAGGCACCATACTGCTTCGGTGCGTGCTCACTCTCCTCCGCTCGTAGACAGCATCGTCTGACGCTGCCGCGGACCCGCTCACCAAGCAATCGGCTCTTTCCAACGACCTGGGCAGGCCATTAACACATCCAAAAATATGCAGGTCCCAATTTCAGAAGAGCCAGGGGAGACCAAAGTGTTTGCAGCAGCCTTTATTCTTGAAACACAGCCTGCCAGCAGGGTCTCTTGGGACAGGTAAAATCACACCATCAGTGAAGCCAAACGCGTTTCGAGTAAGTCTCTTCGTCAGTGGCTGGTGAGGGATACAGGGGGAAACGTGTTTTGCAGCACCTTGATTTTAAACATCTTCCCGCCCCATGGGGCGTGGCCTCACGGCATCCTGGGAGACGTAGTTCGTGCTATGTTTCACCACAGTGGGTACGTTGTCCCCCCGTCAAATTGTCCATGAATAACGGGTACCCTGTCAGAAAAGTCTCTGCCCCGCTTTGTTGCTGCATTTCCTGCTGTGAGAAGGCACCATACTGCTTCGGTGCGTGCTCACTCTCCTCCGCTCGTAGACAGCATCGTCTGACGCTGCCGCGGACCCGCTCACCAAGCAGTCGGCTCTTTCCAACGACCTGGGCAGGCCGTTAACACATCCAAAAATATGCAGTTCCCAATTTCAGAAGAGCCAGGGGAGACCAAAGTGTTTGCAGCAGCCTTTATTCTTGAAACACAGCCTGCCAGCAGGGTCTCTTGGGACAGGTAAAATCACACCATCAGTGAAGCCAAACACGTTTCGAGTAAGTCTCTTCGTCAGTGGCTGGTGAGGGATACAGGGGGAAACGTGTTTTGCAGCACCTTGATTTTAAACATCTTCCCGCCCCACGGGGCGTAGCCTCACGGCATCCTGGGAGACGTAGTTCGTGCTATGTTTCACCACAGTGGGTACCTTGTCCCCCCGTCAAATTGTCCATGAATAACGGGTACCCTGTCAGAAAAGTCTCTGCCCCACTTTGTTGCTGCATTTCCTGCAGTGAGAAGGCACCATACTGCTTCGGTGCGTGCTCACTCTCCTCCGCTCGTAGACAGCATCGTCTGACGCTGCCGCGGACCCACTCACCAAGCAGTCGGCTCTTTCCAACGACCTGGGCAGGCTGTTAACACATCCAAAAATATGCAGTTCCCAATTTCGGAAGAGCCAGGGGAGACCAAAGTGTTTGCAGCAGCCTTTATTCTTGAAACACAGCCTGCAAGCAGGGTCTCTTGGGACAGGTAAAATCACACCATCAGTGAAGCCAAACGCGTTTCGAGTAAGTCTCTTCGTCAGTGGCTGGTGAGGGATACAGGGGGAAACGTGTTTTGCAGCACCTTGATTTTAAACATCTTCCCGCCCCATGGGGCGTGGCCTCACGGCATCCTGGGGGACGTAGTTCGTGCTATGTTTCACCACAGTGGGTACGTTGTCCCCCCGTCAAATTGTCCATGAATAACGGGTACCCTGTCAGAAAAGTCTCTACCCCGCTTTGTTGCTGCATTTCCTGCTGAGAGAAGGCACCATACTGCTTCGGTGCGTGCTCACTCTCCTCCGCTCGTAGACAGCATCGTCTGACGCTGCCGCGGACCCGCTCACCAAGCAGTCGGCTCTTTCCAACGACCTGGGCAGGCCGTTAACACATCCAAAAATATGCAGTTCCCAATTTCAGAAGAGCCAGGGGAGACCAAAGTGTTTGCAGCAGCCTTTATTCTTGAAACACAGCCTGCCAGCAGGGTCTCTTGAGACAGGTAAAATCACACCATCAGTGAAGCCAAACGCGTTTCGAGTAAGTCTCTTCGTTAGTGGCTGGTGAGGGATACAGGGGGAAAAGTTTTTTGCAGCACCTTGATTTTAAACATCTTCCCGCCCCACGCCCCTATGTGCAAAGGAAATTCTAACAACATTACTCAGCCCTTAGCGTATGGAAGGCTGCATTGAGTTATCGTTATATATATATATATATATATATATATATATATATATATATATATATTCATATTCCAACAATGCGCCTCGCGGCGCAGTAAAGACGCACTCACTCTTTTTCAGGAAGAATTACCGGCAAGTTTATTTTACTTTTGCCATGCCCTACGCGTTTCGGTCAATTACTTTGACCTTGTTCACGGGATAGTGACATACAGAGAGAAGGTCCTCTTTTATTTCTACATACAACAGTTACTTCCTGTTTTACGTTTATAGTGCATTGTGTTTAGTGTAGTATATACTTAAAAAAAGTGATTATCTAATTGTGATGTGATTGTCTCTGTGACAAATTTTAAACAATAAATAATTTATTTACTGTTATAGAGGCAATGTTCTGCTGTCGCATTAGAGCGATCCTTATGTGTGGTTGCCGGTAATTCTTCCTGAAAAACGAGTGAGTGCGTCTTTACTGCGCCGCGAGGCGCGTTGTTGGAATTAGTCAACCGGTTTGGCTCTGCCGGAAAAGAAACGCACCGCCCCTCATCGGAGTGCCCCAGCTTCAACACTTCGGGCTAAAACTGTGGGAATATATATATATGTATATATATAAACACACACACGTTTTTAGAGCTACATATATGTTTTCCACATATATGTTTTATATGTTTTCGGGGTCCCCGTGCATGGGCGGGAATATTCACGTGCTTATGACAATTGATGAGGATCCCCTGGAAGAGAACTGTGGTAAACATATGAAGAAGCTGCTGAGAGGGAAACATGTTTTCTGCACAAAGAGGCCACCACTAGATACTTTGGCAAAGGTGCAGGGGTAGCAAAACCCTTACTGCATTACCTAAGAAACAATGGAGCAGCTCCCACATTACGGAGTTGATGAACACTGAGGGACAGTCTTGTTACTCTACGGTGGACATTACCCAGGCAATGCTCAAGTTTTACACTAATCTACATCTACGGTTGAAGTGTACCCTGGCAGACTCACTGAATATATTTTGACTCCTCCAACTACTTTGGTTGGACACACTCTCAGGCAATACTTCTATGTCGCTTTTGCTGAAGAAGATATAATTCAAAATATGGCCAGGAATATGCTGAGGAACTAGCTCTGCATCTGGGTGCAATGAATGAGGAAGCCAGGAGAGCTGGGCACCCACCTCCCTCTGTTCAGGCAGTCTTAATATTAACTATCCTACAGTCCAATAAGCAGTCTAATCTGTGTGACTCATACAGAAGTATCTACATAGATAATAAAATACTGGGCAAACTTTTTGCTACTAAGACACTTCCTCTCCTCCCGCATGTTGTTAGCCCGGATCAGTCGGGTTAGTTCCAGGACGTTCCACTGACCACAACCTCCATACCCTTTTTGCATTGCTCCACACATTCAATCTGCAGGTATCAGCGATGGAGGTGTTTCTTGATACTACAAAGGTCTTCGACTCACTGGAGTGACCCTATGTTTTGCACTGCTCCAACGTATACGCTTTTGCCCTTCAGTGGACCAGACTGTTGTATGAATTACCTACTGCCAGGCTCCAGGACAATAGTGTGGTTTCCCCCCTCCTTCACAATTAGTAGAGGCACTTAACAGGGATGCCCAGATTACCTGATTCTATATTTCATTGCCATGGAGCTACTAGCAGCTCAGCTGCGGCAACATCAGCCGAACAGGGCCTAAATGATACAGCTCAAAGCCTTAGCTATCTATGATGATGAGACCATGTATGTGACGGGTCCAAGTCGGTGAACTTCCATCTGACTGAGACCACAGCACGATTCCCAGTGGAGTTCCCTATGAAGTGGGCTGACCCGACTGTTCAGTACCTGGGCATCTGGATTAGTGGTGACATGACCCAAATTTGGAAGAAAACTATGGTGCAGTTGTTGGGTGCTGAAGGAGTGGATTACTGTCTGGTCCAGATTGCCCTTGTCCCTTATCCCCAACAGCCAGCACAAAGATGGTAGTGTTTCCCAACCTTCTTTATATTTTTGTGAAAATTCAGATTCCATTTACAGGGGCATTTTCTGACCACATCAAATCCATCCTGACTCTCATGGAGTGGGCTGGTAGCAGCTCAGATTATCTTTGGAGGTGCTAATCCTACCATTCGAACATGGAGGACTGTGTGCACCTGATATAGAACTGTATTACTACTGCATGCAGACCCAATTTGAGCACTACTGGGTTCATCCCATGCTGTATCTGCCCCATGCTGCAGTAGAGCTGGATAATGTCGACCCATGTTCTTGGCTACAGAGGTATGCACCAAGCCAATACTCCCCAGGGACCCGATTGACACAGTTAAATGTACAGTGTAGGCATGGGACTGGCTTAGTTGTAGTGCCTGGTTGGACTTTCTTTATTCCGCTAGCCTCAGGCTGTCTAACAAACCAATGTTGTCTCCTATGGGAGATGGGTGGGTTCTGCAGCAGCTGAGCTGAATGGGGTTGGAGGTGATGGGCGACTTAAATCTTTCTGGCACTGTTGTTAGTTTGCAAGACATTTAGTCTCGTACAGACTGTACACCGCTTGACATATTCCTATACTGTCTCCCGTGCAGTGTTTGATTATACTCAAACATGTAGGACAAGGCCCATGGAGATTAAAGCCAGACTGATAGGAAAATGGTAGGCAGACCTGGAAGATGTTTTGACTGAGTAAAGGTAGCATTATTGCTATGCCCAGACAGCCATGCTATCTCCTATCTTCTGAATGCGACTCATTTATATTAAAGTCTTACATAGATTATATTGTACACCCATTGGATTGAATAGGATGGGGTTATTGACCGATGCATCCTGTATGCACTGCTGCACAGCTGATGCGGATTTTATGCACTGTGGGGGTGCCAAAGTAGCAGGGTTCTAGACTTCTGCTTTCAATAGCATAGATAAAGTTATCTGTGATACAGTACCAGAAACACCACTGGTCTCTCTACTAGGCTATGTCAGGTAATATTCAGATGGCACTCGTAAAAGCACAGCTCACTGGTGACAGCTATGATGTGGGTTGTGCGATGAGAGAGTGGAACTGCAATGGAGGTGAAGCGCCTGCGCATGTAAAAGCTGCTGGTTGAAGGATACCTTTATTGGTAGGAGAAACTGGAAGACTTGTAGCCACTCATACCAATTGAATCTGGCTCAAAAGACATCTCGAGCCCCCTTAGCACCAGTTTATTTTTACAAGCTGAGCAGGAAACGTGCAACAGCTGACACTGTAGGAACCATCAAGTAGCAACAAAATGGCATAGACAAAGGCACAATCACAAGGCAAATGGAACCTACCACTGCTGTATGCTGGTTATCTCTTGTTTCTGATTCATAGGGTCGCGCACACACTAATTTTGCTCAAACATGTGTAAAAAAGTATGCACTGTGGGAACTCTATTGTTTGCTTTGTAAGTTCTGCAAATTTTTCAATAAATTATTTGTGTAGACCGCTCATGGTTTTCTCAAAGAGACTAATTGTTGACATAACAAACTAATGAAAGTAAGTCGGAAAAAACAAATATGTGACAATGTTTCCTTCTGTAATTTCTTGCATGATGGCCAGTCCACTAAAGTAATATACCGTTGTGACTGTCAGGTCCTTCTGGTGCAAAGAATGTAGAGTGTTAGTTGTCTGTTAAGAAAAAAACAATACCCCGAGCCCTCACCCAAACTGCCGATTACAACAGTTATCCCTGTGTACCAACTATGTATCAATTCATAAGGTAAACTCTCTTATATGAAAACTGGGTATAAAGCAAAGCTATACGTTTTTTACAGCTTGACCAAATATCTGACTTTTGGAATAGTGGCTATTTGTAGGATTAACTGCAATGTCGTAATTCCGATTGCATTTTGGAAACTGTTCTTTCTTGTACTAAAGCACATATTTTGAATCCAAAAATGGAAAAAAAGAATTTGATAATAAGTGTTCTACTATTATGTGTCCCGACATGATTCCCGCTGAAAATGGTAGCCCACTTGTGCGAGTCAATCAATCAATCAGGAGTTTGTTAAAGCGCGACTACTCACCCGTAAGGGTCTCAAGGCGCTAGGGGTGGGGGGTGCAGGTTCCATTCCATCAAGGAGGGGGTCTGTCGAAGAGCCAGCTTTTGAGGTTTCTTGCGAAGATGGGGAGCGATGTTGTCTGTCTGAGGTGGAGCGGAAGGGCGTTCCATGCTTTGGCCGCGAGGAAGGAGAAGGAGCGGCCTCCCGATCTGGTCTTTCTGGTACGGGGGACCACGGCGTAGGAAAGCTGGGCTGATCCTAGGGTCCTTTGGGGTGCGTGGAATTTGAGTCGGCTGTTCAGGCATGCTGGTCCGGAGCCGTGGAGGGCCTTGTGTGCGTGGGTGAGCATCTTAAAGGTGATTCTCGCCTCGACGGGGAGCCAGTGGAGTGTGCGTAGGTGCTGGGAGATGTGGCAGTGTTTTGGCAGGTTGAGGACTAGTCTTGCGGCAGCGTTCTGGATGTTCTGTAGCTTGCGGATGAGGTTTTTGTTTTTTCCGGCGTAGAGTGCGTTGCCGTAGTCGAGTCTGCTGGTGACCTGGGCGTGAGTGACTGTCTTTCGGTGTTCGAGGGGGATCCATTTGAAGGTCTTGCGAAGGAGGCGGAGGGTGTGGAAGCAGGAAGATGAGACAGAGTTGATCTGGCGGTCCATTTTGAGCTCGGAGTCCAGCATGATTCGAGTAGACCTTTCATGTGCCAAAGGGCAAGCCCCAATATGCAACATGGAGACATCAAGATTCGTCCTTGGAATAAGAAAAATTCTGAGGATGAGGGTTGTGGTGGTATTTTGGCCTGGGTGGTAGGCACCCAGTGTAACCTACCAATACCCGACATTTCTGAAAACTGGGGAGCCCAGAGTAACGTGTCTTACATGGATCCCACCACTTTTTTTTACCCAGAACGCTCAGCAAAATTCTTGCTTTGATTAAAATAGTTGATTTTCCTCACATATCTTAGGGAAAGTTCTGGAATATGTGAGGATTGACAAAAGTCCTGCCATCCAGCATACCTACGTTTCTCTAAAAAATAACGGTAAGCCACTTGTGTGGGTGGGCCTATCACCCTTAACAGGAAAGGCCCAAAATGTAACATGTGTACATCTTTCCAGAGATGTGGGTAGATGCAGTATTTGGTCCCAAGGCCAGTCGGCACTCTTAGAAATCTACCAGCCACAGACACTTATGAAGATTAGTCCTCTGGGAGGGAGGGGGATCCAAGATTCTGTCCCTTATGAGGATCTCACCACATTTCCTTACCCACAATGCTCTGAAACATCAACCCTTGGCTAAAATATTTGATTTTCTGCATATTTTTGAGTGGGAATTTTTCAGGATGTGAAGGGTTTGACAAAAGCCCTACCGCCCACAGTTTCCATACTTTTACCAATAAAAAAACTACCCCACTTGCATGACTAGGTCTATTACCATTCACAAGAAAGGAACCAAAATGCAACATGGGATTTTAATATTTCTGAGGCTGTGGGTAGCTGCGGTATTTTGGTCCGTGGTTGGTCGGCACCTAGGAAAACATACCAACCCCAGACATTTCAGATACCTAGATTTCAGAGGAGTTCAGGGTGTCGTGGCTTATTTGTATCACACCACTTATTCCTACCCAGAATGCAAAACAGAAATCACATTTTGGCTGAAATAACAGATTTTGGCTACAGGAGGGTTGGAAAATCCTTAGAGCTGAGGAATCTCTGATAAACACATAATGCATTGTGTTTTGTTGGCACTGAATCAAAACCAGGAAGTAGAAGTGCCCCAAGAAGTAAGAAAAGCTCCTCTCAGGCATGCTCTGATCAGGTTTATATTGCATACTCCACCATCAAGAATGTTGAAGGAGCCACTTTAATAAAAGTAGCAGTACTGATTTTGACACCTACTACATAATGAAGACAAT
Source organism: Lissotriton vulgaris (assembly GCF_964263255.1). Lineage (NCBI taxonomy): Eukaryota > Metazoa > Chordata > Amphibia > Caudata > Salamandridae > Lissotriton > Lissotriton vulgaris. Next base: position 610,603,701 of record NC_141698.1, read on the forward strand.
TTCACTTTTTTTAGGAGAATTGTACTTTGAAGAGTACTTCACAACCAGTTCTTGACTTACTCTTGCAGAGTGAAGGTTACTAGTGACAAGCGATAAAATGGGTACTGGATTCACCAACACTGACCTTATTGTACTGTAAGCAACGTTTTAGTAGCTCAGTGGCAATGTCATATTTTGCCGACTTGATGTAGATGTCAGATAACAAAAGCCAGCTCTTCTCCAGGACCTCGGCATCCAACAAGGACCAACTCACTTTGGAAAGCCGCTTCAGTTGATTTCTGGCCCGCGGAGTCTGTTTCAGGAGCATGCAACACTGCGCTACTGCCAAAACAGCATCAACATTTTCTTTCTGGAAAGCATATTGAAATAAAAATAAGACAAAGAAGAATACACAGGACAGGTACAGGCAATGTTCACAGATCATCAGCTGATGGTTGTATGCTTATAATACTGCTTTTATTAAATAGGCACATTGCTAATCACTGTCTGAAATAAGTTAAAGTAGTTGAATATGCAAAAAATACAGACACTTTTGTGTGACAAGCGTTGTGTGCTTATTGACTAATCATTAGGTGTTTAACCCCATGGCTGCTAGGCGTTTTCCCGTCCTGCGCTGGGTTTTATTCTTTTTCATTGTTTTATGACGAGCTGGCCTTGTCATCCGCGCACGGCAGGTAAGCGCCATGACGAGCCCAGCTCGTCATTAGCCTCGAAGGGGTTAATGAATTCAGAAACACAAACATTAAGAATGACAACCACCACAAGAACAATGTATTTGCACACACACCACAAGAACTTAATTATGCAAGTAACGTAACAAGAGTTAACACCAACATCAAGGAAATTGTTATTTACCTTTAATAATGATCTGACTGGTGGGTACTCTATCTGCAGATTTCTAACCTTGGGAATCACCTTGAAGTGCCAGACTGGACCTGGAACCTCTTACTATAGCTTATCTGTGCTGAAAGGTGTCGCTGTGTGGCTCCAATAAACTTTGAATGTGAAATCATACAACCAAATAAGAAGTTGCACTACTAGCTTACAAGTATGTCTTTATTGATATTTATATTGTGCAAACATAGCTAGCAAGCAAGCAACACAGCACTGTAGAATAATTGGGGGAATGGATCTACAAGATTGTCTACTTCGAATGGCTATGACACAAAGAACAAGTTACTTACCTTTGGTAATGCCTTATCTGGTAAAGACTTTATCTAGCTGAAGATTCCTTACCTTAAATTTATCCCCAGGCGTTTGACTGGATCCAGAATGTTTTCATGAGCAGTACACCTGTGTGGCAGTAGGTGACATAGTTCAGCTTCACATGGCATTATCGTCCCCATCAAGAAAGATGTGCACAGTGCCTATATAGGTGCCAGCCCAGTACACTGGCGCCAGTTACTGTTTGTCCCTTTCCACGCCTGGAGAGCGAAGCCACAAAGAACACTGACCACTGGTGAGGAAAACTAGGGCCCTAAAAGGCGAATAGCCTTGACCCTAGAAATCTATTCACAGAGCGAGGAGGATGGATGGACCGGTAAGGAATATGTGGCTACATAGAGTCCCTACCAGATAAGGTGTTAACGAAGGTAAGTAACTGGTTCATTTGCTAGAGACTTCTAGCCACAGATTCCTTACCTTAGAATACATACCCAAGCAATACTTCCCCGGAGGAGAGTCTGCAAAACAATTTCACACTAAAAGGTCCTGCAAGACCGAATAGCCAAAGCTTATCCCTACGGGCCAGACTGTGCAGGCAGTAGTGCCTGGGAAACGTGTGAAGAGATGCCCACATTGCTGCCTGGCAGACATCCAGGAGCGAAACTCAGCGTGCTAATGCAGTGGTCTCAGCCTTGGCTCTAGTGGAATGAGCAGGAAAACTGTCAGGGTGTTGCTTTTTGGTCAACGCGTAGCAGAATTTAATGAAGAGCACGATCCATCGGAAGATGGTCAATTTCTGCATAGCCTCCCCTTTCTTGATCCTGACATACCCCATGAAGAGTTGATGGTGCACCTTGAACGGTTTTGCGCAATCAAGGTAGAATGCCAATGGTATTTTTTTGGGGCTCAGCCAGTGGAGTCTCCTTTTCCTTAGAGGGATGAGGAGGAGCGTAAAAGATAGGCAAAATGATGGACTGGCCTATGTGGAACTGGGAAACTACCTTCGGCAAGAAGGACACTTAAGTCCAAAGGACCAGTTTGACAGGAAAAAAGAAGATGTAGGGAGGCTGTGAGGACAGTTCCTGTAACTCACCGACCCTCCGGGCAGATTTAATTGCCACCAGAAAGGCCATCTTGATGGCGAGGAGCCTAAGAGGGCAAGATTGAAGCAGCTCAAAGAGAGTGCACATTAAGAAAGTAAGAACCAAGTTAAGGCCCCATTGAGACACGATAAAGGGAGCTGAGGGAAACATATGTTGTAGACCTTTAAGGAACCTATTTACAGTAGGAGATTTAAAGAGAAGGGACTGATATGGCAGCCGCAAAAGGGTGGAGGTGGCAGATAAATGACCTTTGAAAGTGTCCAATGCAGACCCCCGCTGGGCTAGGGTAAGGATAAACAAAAGAACCTGGGAAAGGGGAGCAGATAATCTGTTTCCCGGTACACCATACCACAAATGTATTCCAATGGCCGGCGTTTGCTGTCTTGGTGGAGGGACGCCAAACTGCCAAGATAACATTGCAGACTTACGGCAGAATGTCAATACCTGTCAACTGTAGCTGCTCAATTTCCACACATGAAGGCATAGCGTTGACAGGTTCGAGTGGAGAGCCCTCTCCTGCTGCTGTTACAGAAGATCCTCCAGGAGGGGCAACCTGATCAGAGGACAGATGGCCAGACTCAACAGCTTGGGATACCAAACTCTCCAAACGTAGTCCGGAGCCACAAGGATGACTTGGGCCTGGTCGTTCCTTATCTTCTTGACAACTGGGCAAGAGTGGTATGGGCAGAAAGATGTACTGGAGCCGTGAGCTCCACTTGAGACAAAAAGAGTCTCCAAGCGAGAGCTGCCTTGGAAACTCCGGCGCGCTAAACTGCTGACACTGCAAATTCTCAACTGTGGTGAATCGAGCTAGCCAAGGCCCCACCCTGCTGAAAGAGACCTTGTACCACCTCTGAATGGAGATGCCATAAATGATCAGCTAGGAAAAAGACAATGGTGCCTGGTCTCGAGTTTTGGTGCTGCTTTTTAATTACCAACAACGAAGCTTTTAATTAAATTATAAAGATCATGTGTACTTTCACATGCTTACATTTTAAGAAACATTTTTTGTTGAAAACGAGGTTTAAACACAACCTTTACACAAACATTATACACTTATTGTGAAAACGTGATAGAAAATATTTTTCAAAAATGTGAAACAAATGTTAAATGCAAATGAATAACAAGAAAACATCATATGTACAAACAACAATCATTAGGTTCATAGGTACACCAGAAATTATACAATCAGTCCTGTATGCCTATTTCTTTAGCTGTTTCGGACTGGAAGTCACCGTGGGCTTTATTTAATCTTATTAATGTCCAATAGCCTGGGACTAGTATTTTTTGCCTTTGGTGAGGAAAACAAAGGGATGAATCCTTTAGGGAAGCCGACGCGTTTCAAAACCCATCATCAACACCATCAAGTGGACACACAAAGAATTTACAAACTGCAAAAGTCGCAATTTGGTCTACGCAATAATCTGCCCTTGCCAAAAATTGTACATAGGCAAAACGACACAACAAATCAACCAAAGAATAGCCCAACATCGCTCACCAATCAAACAAAACATAATCACAGCCCCAATGGTACATCATTTTCAACAAAGTGGTCACACAGAAAAAGAGTTCAAATGGACTGTACTGTCCGCAATCAAAACTCCTATACGTGGGGGTGACGTCGAGTCATCGCTAATTGAAAGAGAAGCGTACTTAATACTTAAGTTCAATTGTGTGGTGGATGGAATGAATGAACTGACTGAATTACAGAGAAACATACGCTGAACTCTGTGAACACCACCAACACGACTGTATTCACCTGCGAGTCTGCAATTCCCAGTCACACTCGCATGGTCAATCACACAACGAATTTCACGCACTCAGTGTAGCCTGGTTCCAACAAAACTACAACTCCCAGAAGTCTCGGCCACATACAAAAGCATGTGACTTCAGTGCAGACTTCCGTGATTCATTGCAGCGCATTTGGAGCAGCTCACCAAACAGCAGCAGGAGTAAGCGTGGCAGAATAAACTTACAAACACACCCTAATCCCGTAAAGATAAGAACTTGCAAAAAAGAGCTTAGTTACACCTTTGATTCTTTCACAGCAGGACCGAAGTCCCGCGGTAGCACATCACTAAAGGAGAAGCACCGCGACTAACAAGAGTGCCGCCCCAAGTAAGCTGCTTTCATATTCATCTAAACAATGAACTTTTACTAAGACCCACAGGCAACTAAAACCAGTCTTTTTCCATCAGATGGGGTAAAATATTAGAAATACGCTACAACAGAACCGGGCCACTACACAAGCTACTTCACAAGTAAGTCGTGATTCACCACCATAGTTATGCACAACAAGAAATGCCTTCCGTTCGATAAAACAGGGACAAACTGTGTCTCTTCTCACAACTACAGGTTTGAAAATTTCTTCGACCGAACGTTGAGGATCTCACTGCGCAGGAACAAAAAAGTACCCCTACGTTCCACACAGTGACAAGTAGAATTTAAAACCAATAGGAGTAGGCACTAAATGAAGTCTATTTTTTATGTTTTGCAACACCAGGTACCCAGGTTGCCCTGAGGAAAAACCCGACACACTTAGGACCGGGTTTGGAAACGCGTCGGCTTCCCTAAAGGATTCATCCCTTTGCGTGGCTCAGTGGTTAGTGGCGGCAGACCCGGAAGCTGAGATCGGCCGTGGACCAGGGTTTGATTCCCCGCCCCGGTGGGTCTCGGGCTCAAAAATTCCACGCAGTCGACAATTCTCGCTCCGGTGCCTACTCAACTCACGGGGTCACACTCTGCGACTCTGGGCAATAGCTTGCTTAATCTCCACTACGGCCCCTCGCGGCGGGATGCCTGGCTTTCACCTTGTCGATACCCGGCCGGGATATCTCACAGGGGAATACCAGGACGGGTTCCCTAAGCAAGCGCCTTGGGACCCCTGGGTTAAAGTGCGCTATATGAATCGAAACACATTTACATTCACATTTACAATTTCTCACCAAAGGCAAAAAATACTAGTCCCAGGCTATTGGACATTATTAAGATTAAATAAAGCCCACGGTGACTTCCAGTCCGAAACAGCTAAAGAAATAGGCATACAGGACTGATTGTATAATTTCTGGTGTACCTATGAACCTAATGATTGTTGTTTGTACATATGATGTTTTCTTGTTATTCATTTGCATTTAACATTTGTTTCACATTTTTGAAAAATATTTTCTATCACGTTTTCACAATAAGTGTATAATGTTTGTGTAAAGGTTGTGTTTAAACCTCGTTTTCAACAAAAAATGTTTCTTAAAATGCAAGCATGTGAAAGTACACATGAGCTTTATAATTTAATTAAAAGCTTCGTTGCTGGTAATTAAAAAGCAGCACCAAAACTCGAGACCAGGCACCATTGTCTTTTTCCCAGTTTATAGTGTCCAGCCTGGCCTTGTAGGACAAAACCCCTGCATAGACAAAAAATAAATGATCAGCTAAGCATCTTCAGCTGAGTCCATCCACTCTGGCGTTCAGAGAGCCCGCTAGGTGTTGAACCACCAGGGAAATACCTAAATGTTCCAGCCATGTCCAGAGATCAGGGTCTCTTGACAAAGGGTCCCTGACCTCACCCCACCCTGTATATCCCACATGGCGGTGGTGTGGTCCGTGAACACCTTCACTAGCCTTCCCTTGATGGAGGATAGAAAGATCTTTAAAGTCAGTCAGAATGCCCAGAGCTCCAACAGGTTGATGAGGAGTCCCGATTCCACCAGAGACCTGAGGACTCTGTGTGTGTTGTTGATGGGGTCACCTATATGATAGGACATGTGTACACATAAACAACAGCTGCATTTCTGTGTTATGTCTAGGTGCCAGTGCCTGGTCAGAAAGAATAACAAGGGACATTGGGCCAGATGTACAACGAGATTTTGCATGGGCAAATGGATTTGCGACCCGTTTGCGCATGAAAAATCTAATAGGGTCAAGTACAAACACAATTTTGCAAGTCGCAAACAATTGCGACTCGCAAAATAGCGTTTAGCGACTCGCAATTAAGAAGGGGCATTCCAAGGGTGTCCCTTCCTAATTGCAACTCTTAGCCCTATGAGTGAATGTCTTGCAACTGCAATTGCAGTTGCAAGACACTCGCAATTTACCGCCCTCTTCAGGAGGGTGGTAGTGCAGTCGCATATGGGAAGGGGACCCCAGGGGAAGCGTTGCATTAAAAAAAACTGCTTCATTTAAAAGCAGTCCCAGACATGGAGGTCTGCTGAGCCCAGCAGGCCACCATACCTGTAGCCATTCCAATGGGGTCGCAAACTGCGAGTGCCTCATTAATATTCATGACTCACATTTTGCGACCCCATTGGGAATTGCAATCAGTGTCTCAGACACTGTTGTACATTGTAAATTGCAACTCGCAATCTGCGACTCGCTATCGAGCGCAAATTGCAATTTACAATGGTCGTACATCTGGCCCATGTTTTTTGACCTGCTCTATGGTGTCCAGACGAAATCCCAGGAACAGAGCAGAATGGAAAAACATATGCAGGTTTCGGGTGAAAGTACAATGTGGCACAAAAGCAAACTTGTTTTCAAGGTTCGGCTAGTGTACAGGCTCTTAAGAGCTAGAGCCATCCCTTGGCTCAGCTGTCCCTTTTAATTTGTTGGCTCACCCACCTCTACCTGGCACCAAAGCCAGGGTCACTGGAGTTATGTAGCAGGGGAGGACCAAATTATGTGGCAGGGTTGAATTATACAGAAAGAAAAGCCAATTTATGTGGCGTAATGCTGCACATTTTGTGATAGTATTAGTTTATTATTTTGTCATTTTCACACATGCTTACACCATCTGGGCAAATTTCTCACCTCATTAGTATCAATTTAACACCGAAATACAAAAATTAGCAACAGAAAGTTGACCAGTCATTTTTGAAGTGTCTTCCTCTTCACAGCAATACGAGTAGTCACGTTTTAGTAACTTTTTAAACATTCAAGCTAGAAACAATTTTTTTGAGTTAAAATCTGCAAATTATCCACTGTAAGGTGGGAACGCCGCCATTGGTGGCGGCATGGAAAAGCAGGTATATTGGTGCAGCCGGTTTACGCTGCTAGGGGCTGCCCTCAGAAGCACAGCAGGGTTTGGGGCATCTGGGCCGCACCTAGAGCCATAATGTTGAGAAATGTCTATTTACCTGTCTCTTGTGTCGAGGGGGCGATATGGTAACACACTAGGTTGAGGCGTTGATTTAAATTACAGCTTGATTCTGTTACAATATATCGGGTGGAAATGGGGAGGTCGTGAAAAGGGGGCATGTCCCCATTTTTGTAACAAGTTGTACTTTTATTTCTGTCATGGTATATGGTAAAAAACAAAAGCATTATTGAAAAAGAAAAAATCTGCAAACTATACAGTAGATGATGGATTATGTGGATGGGTGGATAATAGGACGCGGAGGTTGAGTAGATTTTTAAATTGTGGTGGTTTATTAAGTCAAACTGATATCTATTGCTCTGTATGGGTTGTTTCCTTAGGCTTGGCAGGTTCTTCTCTTCTTATGATGCTACTGATGTTGGCTTTATTTCCTTCCCTTTCTGATGCAGGTCTTCCCCAGGACGGTGAAGCCACCAGTAACCTCAGAAAAGGAAAGGCAGTAAGAAAGGGTTCTATATGTCTATAGAGTTCAATTTACCACCCGCCTCCATGAGGATCTCTTAGTATTGGGGTAACATACCAGGATACAACTGTGGCAGGGATAACCCCCTATTTTCACTTGTCCTTTGTGATCTCTATGTGCTCTTAACAAAAATAATACTCCCGGGTGTTCACTATCACCCAGAGCAGACACTGTTTTCCAGAGTGCTAGGTTTCTCCTTATCTCTCTCAATTTGCCCGTAAGCGGCGCTTCACACCTGTGTAAATATAAAAGAAATCAATTGTGCACCCCACACAAATATTATCAGGCTCCTTGTTGCCCAAGAAATATGGCCATGCTCAGGAAAGTAATAAAGGAAGATGAGCAAACACAATGAACGCCTTGGCTGCCTTTACGGTGTTGGACACTGTTCCTTTCCCAGTGTCAATAACTTGCAACAACGCAACTCTTCTGAGTTGCAGCAGGCGAAACAGCTTGTTCCGGTGGTGTCCACCACTCTTCAGTCCACATCTCAGGGAATCATTGAGGTCTGTGCTCATGTCCTCCTAGCGTCTGCTTTCTTCGTCCTGCATCTCTGTCGGTCCTTCTTCCCATGTGTAGGACTCGCAACTCCTCTCTCCACTTCTGACTTCCTCTGTATTTTTGTCCCCTCTTTCTCTGTTCACGGATTGGGCCGTAGCCATTGGGACCCCGCCTCCCTGTGCAGTGATAGAGTAGTCCGTCATAAATGTTTCTAGACCTTGGCAGGTCCTGCCCACTCTCACTGTATGTTTCCTTTTCCTCCACTGTTTCTCCAGCGGCGAGACAGAACAGAAAATCGGACCCTGGGATCTCAAACAGGTAAGTGATAGGGACCAGGGGATTCTTCCCCACAGTGGCACTTGTGGCAAATCCATTATCATGCGGAAAAGGCCACAGCTGCAAAATTGTATAATTCCAGTGGTCCTGACCTTAGTACAAGGATGTGAGCGTTCTGTCAAGCATAGGTTTTGTACTGGAAGGGAATCCTTCCAGTACAAAAAACATCCTTTGAGACGTTTCTTACTGTATATGTGCTGTACAGTGCCTCACACTTGCAAAGTTTGAAAAATAAGGAGACTTTTAAAAGTTCCTCTACTGTGCCACCTGCCTTGAGAAGACATAATTGTTTGGCTCAAATCCCTGTCTATAAATGTTATTAGAAAGGGTTGCCCATGTACCACCTATGGTACATCACCCTTGATGCAAAGTAGTGCAGTTTAGGGCATAGTGCTACCTTGCATTACTGTGGCCAACTTTCCCACACAAATCACAATTTGCGTTGGATACCACCACAACAGGTACTTCTCAATATTATAAGGATGATTTATGGTCTTACTGCAAGCTAATGTAAGGTTACCAAATTGCCAACCAGAGCAAATGTTGCTGTACTGCGTAAAATTAGAAGGCAATAAAGATGCCAAAAAGACGGGGCACCTGAAGCATGAGAGAAAATGGATTGCACCTGGCATTGAGCATGGCACATTTCTGTAGACATGTTCTGGATTGTAAAGAAAGTCTTAACTTGCTCCAACAGTTATCATCTACATATGGTTCTTGAAGAGTACTAAATCATAAAATGTACATACACCTACATTTTCAAGGGTGACTAAAAATGTAGGTGTGCCAATGCACCTTACTACGCCATTGTGTTTTTATCAAAATAGTAGGTCAATTTTTACTCTCTCTGTGATACCTCATATTTCTCTGCAGCAATGTTAACAGAAGCATGTTTGAGTCATGCCTTTGACCTTAATGGCCCTCACCCAACATCTCCCATTTAAGCCACAATACATCCAACATCAAAATCAATCATGCAACCCAAAAGGGTGCCCAGAATCACAAGGCAAATTTGAATACATCACAAATTTGTCAAGAGTATTCAGCACTACATAAATACATGAGGACAAAAGAAAAGAATCAGTGTTCTTGTTCTAATAGTTCTATTACTGTTATAAATAAATATATATTAAAAAAAATCAGTGTTCATGTTCTATAGTAATCACAAGTAGTGAGGTGTGGATGCGAGCCTCTTAGTGGTAACAAGGGTAGAAGCACCTGGCCTGGGCCTGGCCACCAGCCCCATTACATGTTGAGGATTCTACAAAAGGTTAGACAAGTAGGGCAGAGGAGATAGCGAGTGCCACCTTTTTTAAAATGTATTTATATAATTTATTTTTGTAGTATGGAAACAAAGGTGAATTCAATAATAAAATAAAACAGCAACTATGCAGTACCGTTCTGGGCATTACAGATCTCTCTCCCTCCTCCCCCACAACCCTACTCTCATCACACATAGTTCTTCAGATGTGTAATCACAAATGAGAATGGCAAAATCCCATACTCCTACTCTCTTCGACATGCACATTCTTGCCCCCGCATAACCCTCCCCATCTTGTGTCCTAAGCGTCACTCCACCAGGTACAGCTCCCTCCAGTACCCACCCCCTACCCCTCCCACCGTCCAGAGTCCCAGGCTCGCCAAATCTTCTTAAAAAAATCCTGCCATCCTCTACCCTTGTATTTTTCTCTTTCGAAAAATTTACAATGCCCCATCCCTGTTTCCCATTCTCTAAATAGTAGAGGTATTTCACAGCCCCATTTCTGGGCAATATCTCGCTTCTCTGCCATAAATCCAATTTTTAATAGAATCTTCTGGTATCTTGTGAGGTCCAAGGGTTTCCATATCCCCAGTAGGGCCCCCCAGGGTGTCAGCTGAATGCTAACCTCTAATGCTTCCTCAAGGGATTCTACCATTTGTTCCCAGAAGCCGCTTATCCATGGACCGAGCCATCATGTGTAAAACAGCACTGAAGCACACACTCTGTTAACTTAATGTAATCCTTGATAAGACAATGCACATAGTCAATTTTCAGTTGTATGCAGTCTCTCCATCTATTGTTCAATATAACTCGGTATATGCTATAAGTAGTTTCACCATACATGCAGCCACAAATTTATAGCAATCCAGATGTAAGTCAGTAAAATCAGTTAAAACAGTGGGAGCAGTATCCCAGTCCTTGCTCAGCAATATTTTGCCAGACCCCCTACAGCCCATCTCATCCCCCACCCCCGGCACCAGCACCATCCAGCTAGTTCCATGCTTCCTGTGCAGAGAGCAGCAAGTGTGCCTTGTCCTTGTGTACAATTCATAGCTTTGCTGGAAGATGAGTGCGTATTTGAGGCCCAGTTGACTTTGTACTTTCTTCACTGGCATAGAAGCCTCTCTGTTTCTGGACCAAGGTTGTGTAATCCGGGTATTTATTAACTTACTGCCCCTCAACAGTCCATGGGCCATGTTTGCGAAATACCTGGAGGATGTTATCACGGTCTCTACAGTTCATTAACTGAACTGCAGTCAGTCGCGGAGGATGCCCTGGGACTGGGGGACACATTGGAATTCTGTGTGCTCTCTCTACTGAGAAAAAACGTGAGGATTGGCCCTGCAGCACTGCTTTTTTCAGCTATTCCTTCACAAAAAGCTCGGTGTTTGTCCTTCCGTATTCTCTGGGACCCCTATCAGCCTCACGTTGTGCCTCCTGGACCTCCCCTTAGCATCCTCGAGTCAGTCTGTGAGGGCCACTGCCCCCTTCTCCAGGTGTGTGACTCTTTATGTGAGTTCCTGCACTGCCGGATGGGTCGTGTCCAGTTCTGTCTCTCAAAGCCATGTCATCAACTTTTTGTGGTCAGCATACAGTATTTCAACTTTGTTCACCACTGCTGCAATTTGAGTATCCAGCGTCAGCTTGGAGTCCTTAATGGCTACTAGTATCACTGCGGTGTGCGTGGCAGGGTGTACTGCTCCCGGCCCTTGCTTGGGGGCCCTCGGATTCTTCTTCTGAAAGTATGGCAAACATTTTACTTTTTACCAACTGAGTTTTCACCATGATCTGCCAGGTTCAGAGTCTCAGCAACTGCTGCTGCAAGTGGGGGCCGGGGGCGAGAAAGGGAGGGGGGTCTCGCCAAAGACAGGCCCTCGCCAGTCCGCCTCAACCACAGCGTAACTATCTCCAGAGCAGTTTCACTACTGACTGGGCCACTCGTAGTCGTCCTCCAGCACAGTGTCCGTTCGTGGCCCAGCGTTCGGTCTGCACATCTTCCCTAAGTCTCCTTTTGCAACCAGCCGTGCCACTAGTTGCCATGTGGAAAATCTGCCATACAGTGTTGAAGCAAGCAACGTGGGGCCCCACAATGCATCCTCCTTGCATTTATAGCTGACTATTCTCTCCCTCAGTGTCCGATGGGCCCCAACGTGGGTCTATGTTTTTCTGGTGGCTTGCAGTGAGTGAGAATGGACCATTCAGAGGCAGCAGCACAGTTACCTGGTCCTCACACCTACCGGGCTGTCCAGCGTCCCCGCCTGCCATACTGACAGCACTGCGCAGTATCAGCCGCTAACTGCAAGGATCTCCCAGGGCAAGAGCGATGTGTCCCTTGCTCTACCAGAAATCGCTGTCAGCACAGTCCTTATGCCAGCGCCTCCAGCCTTTTGATCATATTGCTCCCACCTTAGGGGCCAAAGTCCCAGAACCAGTAACCAGCTGTGTGTCTATAACATCACTGGGGGGGAGGATGCTCCCCAGCACAAGTCACAGTACTCAGAGCCCGAGCTTATTCCACCACAGGTCTCACCTCCTGAGCTGTTTTGCGGCTATCAGTCTGCCATTTTGTTCACACTGTCCATGCGAGTAACCAGGGATGCACACAGTGGGGGGGGGGGGGGTCTGTCTGTGGCATCCCTAAATAGCTCTGCCTCAATCATCAGGAGAATACTGCGTGCCAGTGGGTTCTCTGTGCCCTCCCTGGCCTCCTCAGCAGCTTGGCCGGCAATGTGACTTGCTGCCCACCATTTTGTGTGCGTCGCTCAGTCTCCAGAGCTCCACCCAAGTTCCTTGGCACAGGGCGTTTTCCGTATTGCAATGGGGCTCAAAAAATACTTCCTTGCATGCCAGGGGTTCTCACCCCCGATTCAGCCTATTGTGGCATATATGGGCTCAGGATTTTCAGCTCTGAGGCACGTTGATCGGCAGGAGCTTAGATGATCACGTCCACTACCATTGCCAAATAAGCCAGTCCCCCGCAAGAGCCACCTTTAATGTTAACGTGATTTTAGTCAAGGGTGTGACTGTTTTTATTGCAGCCACTGGAAAGGCATCATGGCCCAGACATGAGAAAGACCCAGTCATCTCTGCACTGGCTGCAGTTTATTTAACATCAGAGACACAAAAAGTGAGGGGAGGAATGCTTGCAATAAGTCTAACACTTGCAGTCACTCCGGGATGGCACCTCAGTCTGGACCCAGCCATAAGCAAATCACAGCCTGCTCCATTAGTAACAGCCCAATCTGAACTTTCAGGCCAGGTCATCCATGAACTGGAACACATGCAATCCAAGACAGGTTCTGCTCTGATTGGGGCTCTTCAGTCGGGTGTAACTTGGTTCCAATGGCACAGTGAGCAAAGGGCCCACGTCTGGATATCCCCATGGCACTTAGTGTGTTACATCAAACGCAAAAATGGTGATGGGAGGAATGCGTGCAGTAGGTCAAACCAATGGAAATCACTCTAGCTACCATTCTAAATCATTGTTATTTTGCACACCAAGCCAACTCAGTTTGGCCCCAGCCATATGCAACTCAATCTTAACCCTACTTCAACAGAAGCATTCCAGCCCAAACTGCTAGGTCAGGTCTTCCCTGAAACAGAACACAAGCAACCTAGGAATGGTTTGGTTCTTATTTTGAAGTGTCTTCCTGGGGTTAGCTCTGTGAGGTCTCTTCCTCTAGGAGGGGCTGGGGAAGGCTTATTGCCATATAGAGAGAAACTGATCCTAGGGAGTCACTGGTAAAGCTCAGAACAGAGGTTATAGCAGAGCAGAGGCCAAACCAATGGGTTTGTGTAGGAGCTTGTCATGATGTAAAAAAAAACAACAAGGAGACAGTGCGAAAGGTGATGGATGAAGCGAAAAGGCAGAGAAAATTAAGAAACACAGAAGGGTGGAATGGAATAGAGGTGAATACAATGAGGTTGGGAGGAGGAGGGCAGTTATGGAGGCAAGATATTAAGGAGGGAAAGAAAGGAGGGGTGAGACTAGGATAAAAGGTAGAGAGAAAAAAGGAAGGGGAGGAACAGGGTATAAAAATGAACAGTGAGATATGAAAGGCAGATTGGAAAGAAAGATTGTAGAGTAGAGAAAAGATAAGAATGGGGATTGGAACAAAAGAAAAGGAACTGGATAGGAAAGGAGAAAAGTAGGAAGGACAGAAATAATAGAAAGATGAAGAAGAATAAGGATCTGGGAGTCTGAGGGCAAGGGGAGATTTGAGTGTAGAGAGAAAAAGAGGCATGTATGGGGAGGACACGCAGAAGTGAGACCAGAAAAAGGAAGAAGTGAATAAGCAAGAAAGGTTGAGGAAAAGAAAGAAAGGGGAAGAAAACATAAAAAGGAGAGGAAAAAGGGAGGGGGGGGGGAGAGAAAGGACAGGGCGATAAAACAACCAAAAGGGGAATAGGTAGACCAAGAGGTGAAAAACAAGGAGGTCGGAGACAATGAGAGGATTGAGATGCGTGAGATGGATAGAAGCAAAGTCAAGATAGAGATTTGAGAGAGTAAGGGTGGAATGAGAGAGAACAGGGAGATTAAAGAGACACTGTGGGATAGAGAGGAGTATGACGTAGATTGACGAGAATAGAAAGAATTAGGGAGAAGTGGAGCAGAGCGAAAATAGAGCAGGGAGAGAATAAAAAACTAAAATAGGGAGGAAGGAGATAACAAGCGAGGAGATTGAGTGGAATTGGACAGGCTGCAAGGAGGAGATAAGAGTGACATGTAGACAAGCAAGCAAATAGAGAGGAGTTATAGGTAGAATGATTAGGGTACAAGATGCAGTGGCATCCACACCCAAGGGTGCATGGGGTCACCTGCACCCCAGTAATGGTTGTCTTTCAATATCACCCAGAGGAGGGGGGATCATTAATTTCTGGTTTTCATTAAGGCCAATGGCACCCTTCCTAGGCCACTGATTTTGTACCTCGCACGCCGCAACTGCTTGCCATTCAGTTGTTGCTTGTCTTCAGTGCACCCAGCCTTAGCTGCACTGCACAAAGCACCTGTGTTGCTGCACATAGAGGAATATTGCTTCCAAGCTATGTTAGCCAGAACCCCCAGAAGCAGCGTGATTGATCCGCTTTAGGAGACATATGTATTGTATGAAGAGTTAACAAACGTGGAGGCCCTATTGCAGGAAGGAACGTACCGGGTGTTGCTGCCCTTGAAATTGCCACATCGTCTTTTTGCCGAACTGCCCGTGTTAGCCAGCTGGCCTCCCCGTATCCCAGGAGGGATTGACCGCCCCGCCGCAAGGTAACAACTTGCAGCACCCACTTCGCGGGTGCCGCTGCGCGGCGTGAGGCGTGGGGTTGAGGCCGGCTGACTGGGAACAGCTGCGGTAGGAGGAGGAGGAAGCATCGGATCTACCAGAGGGCGCGAGCTGCAGGGACTCCCAAGACCAGGAGTCCCTGCGTTGCACAGGTGTGCACGGCCGCGCCCCCACCAAGACACGCCCCCCGGCCGACCAGCTCTACAAAGAAGGACGCTTTTTCAGCATTAAGCGGGAACCCTTGCAGGAAGGAACGTACCGGGTGTTGCTGCCCTTGAAATCGCCACATCGTCTTTTTGCCGAACTGCCCGTGTTAGCCAGCTGGCCTCCCCGTATCCCAGGAGGGATTGACCGCCCCGCCGCAAGTTAACAACTTGCAGCACCCGCTTCGCGGGTGCCGCTGCGCGGCGTGAGGCGTGGGGTTGAGGCCGGCTGACTGGGAACAGCTGCGGTAGGAGGAGGAGGAAGCATCGGATCTAGCAGAGGGCGCGAGCTGCAGGGACTCCCAAGACCAGGAGTCCCTGCGTTGCACAGGTGTGCACGGCCGCGCCCCCACCAAGACACGCCCCCCGGCCGACCAGCTCTACAAAGAAGGACGCTTTTTCAGCATTAAGCGGGAACCCTTGCAGGAAGGAACGTACCGGGTGTTGCTGCCCTTGAAATCGCCACATCGTCTTTTTGCCGAACTGCCCGTGTTAGCCAGCTGGCCTCCCCGTATCCCAGGAGGGATTGACCGCCCCCCCGCAAGGTAACAACTTGCAGCACCCGCTTCGCGGGTGCCGCTGCACGGCGTGAGGCGTGGGGTTGAGGCCGGCTGACTGGGAACAGCTGCGGTAGGAGGAGGAGGAAGCATCGGATCTAGCAGAGGGCGCGAGCTGCAGGGACTCCCAAGACCAGGAGTCCCTGCGTTGCACAGGTGTGCACGGCCGCGCCCCCACCAAGACACGCCCCCCGGCTGCAACGCTTGGCTTAACTACAACAGGGAGGCGCATAGCGGGACGCGAGCGCGACGCCGAGCGAAGCCCGGGCAAAGGGCGGGCCCTCTGTGGCCCTCAGAGGCCAGAAGAGGCCGGGCTGGGCCACCCCCCTAAAGTCGCACACCGCATCTTGTATATTGGAATATCTTCCGGATTCACTTGTAATAGACAAATCCACTCACGCACTTGGCGTTGCAGACCATGAGGAAGACCGCCAAGAAAAGGATCTCCTTAAACTCAAGGTGGACTCACCTCAAATCGGTCATTGTGCGGTACCTGACTCCATCACACCCGAGAGCAAGACCCTGGTGAAAAACCTCTTCTCCGCACAGCTTAAGTTGTCAAGGGCCGAAAAAGAAAACCATAAACCCACTAACCTTTTCTATAATGAACTCACAGTGAAGCATGGCATGGAACCTTATTTAAGGGTCATGTTTAACGCCCAGGATCGCTTCGTCATGACCCGCTTCAGACTTAGCATGCTCCATCACCTCCTCGCGGTCCCGGCTGGGTTCACTCACACTGTGGAGGAGAAGGGTACCTGCGGCTGCGACCACAGGTCTCCGCAGGATACCCTTCACTTTGTCTTACTGTGCCCATTGTACACCATGCCAAGACGCAAGTTCCTGGTGGGGATCTTGAAAGACCTAAAGTTTAAACACGCAAGATTGGCCTTGAGGTTCTTACAGGAAGCGGAGGATGCTTACACCCTTTTTTGCACCATAAACTTTATTCGAATAGCAATAAGACTGAGGAACACTAGAGAAATTGGCCCCTAATATCACTCGTCCCTTTGAACATTTAAATTTATGATCCCCCTGTCTTTTTTAGAGTGTCAGATAAATTTTAACATTTATACCTTTTTATGGAAATTCATTGATGTTTTTAAACATTTTGTGTGTACTTTGTATTTGTGCTTTTATGGTGTCTTTTTAAGAACTGAATAAAGATTACAAATTGAGATTGAATTGATTAGGGTACAAGATGCAGTGGCATCCACACCCAAGGGTGCATGGGGTCACCTGCACCCCAGTAATGGTTGTCTTTCAATATCACCCAGAGGAGGGGGATCATTAATTTCTGGTTTTCATTAAGGCCAATGGCACCCTTCCTAGGCCACTGATTTTGTACCTCGCACGCCGCAACTGCTTGCCATTCAGTTGTTGCTTGTCTTCAGTGCACCCAGCCTTACACGCAAGATTGGCCTTGAGGTTCTTACAGGAAGCGGAGGATGCTTACACCCTTTTTTGCACCATAAACTTTATTCGAATAGCAATAAGACTGAGGAACACTAGAGAAATTGGCCCCTAATATCACTCGTCCCTTTGAACATTTAAATTTATGATCCCCCTGTCTTTTTTAGAGTGTCAGATAAATTTTAACATTTATACCTTTTTATGGAAATTCATTGATGTTTTTAAACATTTTGCGGCGTGAGGCGTGGGGTTGAGGCCGGCTGACTGGGAACAGCTGCGGTAGGAGGAGGAGGAAGCATCGGATCTACCAGAGGGCGCGAGCTGCAGGGACTCCCAAGACCAGGAGTCCCTGCGTTGCACAGGTGTGC
This sequence comes from Lissotriton vulgaris, assembly GCF_964263255.1. Taxonomy (NCBI): domain Eukaryota; kingdom Metazoa; phylum Chordata; class Amphibia; order Caudata; family Salamandridae; genus Lissotriton; species Lissotriton vulgaris. The sequence goes on from NC_141698.1 coordinate 610,621,492, forward strand.
ACGGCCGCGCCCCCACCAAGACACGCCCCCCGGCCGACCAGCTCTACAAAGAAGGACGCTTTTTCAGCATTAAGCGGGAACCCTTGCAGGAAGGAACGTACCGGGTGTTGCTGCCCTTGAAATCGCCACATCGTCTTTATGCCGAACTGCCCGTGTTAGCCAGCTGGCCTCCCCGTATCCCAGGAGGGATTGACCGCCCCGCCGCAAGTTAACAACTTGCAGCACCCGCTTCGCGGGTGCCGCTGCGCGGCGTGAGGCGTGGGGTTGAGGCCGGCTGACTGGGAACAGCTGCGGTAGGAGGAGGAGGAAGCATCGGATCTAGCAGAGGGCGCGAGCTGCAGGGACTCCCAAGACCAGGAGTCCCTGCGTTGCACAGGTGTGCACGGCCGCGCCCCCACCAAGACACGCCCCCGGCCGACCAGCTCTACAAAGAAGGACGCTTTTTCAGCATTAAGCGGGAACCCTTGCAGGAAGGAACGTACCGGGTGTTGCTGCCCTTGAAATCGCCACATCGTCTTTTTGCCGAACTGCCCGTGTTAGCCAGCTGGCCTCCCCGTATCCCAGGAGGGATTGACCGCCCCGCCGCAAGGTAACAACTTGCAGCACCCGCTTCGCGGGTGCCGCTGCACGGCGTGAGGCGTGGGGTTGAGGCCGGCTGACTGGGAACAGCTGCGGTAGGAGGAGGAGGAAGCATCGGATCTAGCAGAGGGCGCGAGCTGCAGGGACTCCCAAGACCAGGAATCCCTGCGTTGCACAGGTGTGCACGGCCGCGCCCCCACCAAGACACGCCCCCCGGCTGCAACGCTTGGCTTAACTACAACAGGGAGGCGCATAGCGGGACGCGAGCGGGACGCCGAGCGCAGCCCGGGCAAAGGGCGGGCCTTCTGTGGCCCTCAGAGGCCAGAAGAGGCCGGGCTGGGCCACCCCCCTAAAGTCGCACACCGCATCTTGTATATTGGGCTATCTTCCGGATTCACTTGTAATAGACAAATCCACTCACGCACTTGGCGTTGCAGACCATGAGGAAGACCGCCAAGAAGCCCAAGATGCCTACTCTAAGATCGAGCACAAAAGCCAAAACGGACCCGCCCCCGCCTTTACCAACTTTAACCGCCATCGACAAAATGCTCAAACAAACCATAGGGGCGGTATCCAATGCCATCGCAAACACAGAAAGAAGAATGTCCCTACCACCTGTGACAATCATTCAGGAAACCCAGGAATCCCTTATCAACCTATCTGAGGACTCCCGAGAGCGAGAGCTGGCAGAGGAACTGGATACTAGCCTGCCCCTCTCTGCCTCTTCTTTCGTTGACCTACCTTGTGCCCAGGCGCCTGCTGAAACTAGCAGCGAGAGATCTGGCGCACAAACAAATAACCATAATAATAACTCTTATAGTACAGAGAAAATCTTGCACAAGGAAGGCCCCAAACGCGGGGGCAAAAAAGGACCATCAAAAACCAGAAACCACAATCTGGTAACGCCCATAAACCCATCTACACCGGGAATACCCTGTTGGATCACCAACATGGTGGCTGACCTCAAAACGGACCTTGAGCATTCCATTAATGCGCTGCTAAAACCCCTCATAGCCAAAATAGACAGATTAACATCACTCGTAAATAACAGGGGGATTGGCTCAAAAACCCAGCTAGTGCAAGAAGGCGGCCCAACAAAACAGAATGATGTCACATCCAAAAGCCTAACTAAAGATAAGGCCTCTACAATTCCCGTCGCGGCGGAGAAGATCTCCAATAGAGTCACCCAAAAAAGTATCAAAGACACGCAAAAAGCTGCTCCCACACCAAACACAGGTAAAAGCAACAAACAAATAACCACTGAAAATAACAAATTACTCCCGGGACCCTCCCAAACACTGGAAGGAAACAATGTTCAAACACCCAAAGCGAACCTAAAGATCAACCCGACTCCCCCTACAACAACTACCAAAGAAAATATAACAGCTACTCGCTTCAGGACAATTAATCTACCGCCTGAAGCACTGCCCTTTGTAGTTGTTTTAACAGGTGTCCCACCTCTAAGGGAGGGCCAACGGGAATCACAAGTAGAACTGAAAAACAAGTGTGCACAGTGGCTACAAATACACAGACCCTTGCCCCCTAATATTTACGGGGAAATTCTATCTGTAAGAAGGGGGGAGTGGATTGGCAAAGGCACCAAGACCATAGCAGGGGACATAATCACGGTAAATTTCAGAGATATGGCAGCAGTCAATTTTATCTGTAATGTCCCCCCGAGCCATACTCGCTCACAAATTCACCCGGTTCATCTATCTTACTTTTACCCCTTTGCATTTCAAAGACCCAGGCAGAGCAATAGACCACCACCGACTAGTATCCCCCCCATGGGCCCTCAATATGGACCACCCCAATATGGTCCACCCCAATGGCAAAGACCAAACTTTAGCATGCCAAATTATGACTCCGCCCTAATGCAGTATGCACATTGGAATAGGTTCAGCACACTGGATGGGGTTGATTGACATGGACGGGATAATCAATCCCCTAAGATCGCAAGGAGGAAAGAGGCAAGCCCACTATCAAAAGGAAGGAGAAAGGGGGTAGGCAATGGACCAGAACTTGTGCCCGGCAAAGGAGGCAGTATCAAACCACCAAACACAAGTCAGGGAAAAGGAGAGTGGACAAATCCCCCAAAACATAGGACAACCAATAAACAGAGTAGACCAGTTTCCCACAGCAGATTAGCTGCTCCCAGTAGTATACATCCCGTCCTTGTCACCTCAACGGAAGCGGGAAAACACTCAATGCTCCCATCAGGAGACACGAAAGGAACCCCAAAGGAAATGACCCAAGTAAAATTACTAGTTGTATCTTGGAATATCGCAGGACTAGCGGCCAAATTTGAATCGCAGGAATGGCTTAGCTACATAAATAAATTCCATATCATATGCCTGCAAGAAACCTGGGCTACCGACCTAAACGATTACAGCTTGGAAGGTTATAAAAGTTTCTTCGTGCCAGCTAAAAAAGTAACCTCCGGGAGAGCCAGTGGGGGACTCGCCATATACGTCAACTTAGACATTAAGGGTACCTGGTCCGACATCAAATGGGCCTCACATAATCTTCAAGCATTAAGGTTCACCTCACCAAGACTAACCTTTTTCCTAGTTAATTGGTATAATGCTTCTGCAACAACGGAGAAGGGAATAGCTGTAAAGGAACTGGATGAATGTTTAAGAAATTTGAACCTTTTTAATAAGACACCAAATCTCCCAAGTTTAATATTAATGGGAGATTTTAACTGCCATTTATGTGATAGATTAAAACCCTTCAACAAAGACTGGTCAAGATGCACCTTAATGAAAGGCCCACATTTTGTACATTCAAAAGATGGATGGGACTTAGAGAGACTAACGAAAAGGCATAACTTAACCCAAACCTTAGACCTTGTGGCACTGGGAGAAAAAGGAGAACTGACCCCAACATACAAAGGAAGAGGTTGCCACTCCTATATTGACTTTATTCTAGTCTCCGCCATTCTAAAAAGAAATATCAGTAACACTACAGTTGAGGCCAGCAGCTTTAGTGATCATAACCCGGTCATTATCACAATTGAAGGTTTTGATTTTAACCCGTGCCCAAAGAGATCTGACATCATGGAAAAAGCAGTGGACCAGGGAAGAAGAATTAAATGGGCCAAAATCGATGGGGATAGATTTTACAAAAAATTACTAACAGATGCCTCAGCTGCAATAGATAACTGTCTGGACCCAAGTGTGTGTGGTGCTCGGGTGGTCAGGGCATTCGAAGAAATCGTGCACCACGTAAATAACTCTTTAAAGACCACTGGGTCTAACAAAACGTATTCAAACCCCCGCTGGTTTGATTCGAATTGCACCAGGGCGCTCAAAAAATTGAAGGATAGCCTCCACTCCAAACCAAGGGACAAGATCATGGTGGCACAGAACAGAGCTGAATATAAAAAAGCTCTGAAGAAACGTAAGCAAAGTCTACAAAATCAAGCCTGGGAAGATTTAAGGGATGCAGCCGAAAGGAAAGACTCTGCAAGCTTCTGGAAAGTGATTAATTCCCCATGTTTCCAGGACCAAGGGGCACCAAAAATTATGAACATCATCTTGCCGGAACAATGGCAGACCCACTTCCAGGGGCTATATAACCACTCAAGTCATCTAACCCGGGAGGATGCACCTAGGGATCATCAGCCGGCCAAGTTGGACTTCTCCCTGAAAGAAGTTGAAATGGGAATAACTGGGCTCAGCAAAAACAAAGCCCCGGGTCCGGACGGTATTCCACCAGACCTATACCTAAGTAGACCCGATCTGTGGGCACCGTTGCTCACCAGGGTACTAAACGAGGCAGTGGTGGCAGGACTGCCTCAGTCCTGGTCAATGGCGGCCATAGTTCCAATCTACAAGAAAGGGAACCGCGATGACCCCCAATGCTACCGACCCATCTCGCTCATAGATGTGACAGCAAAGGTACTAGGGCGAGTCATCCTACAGCGACTGCTAGACTGGGCCGAGGAGCACCAAGTCCTCTCGGAAACGCAATACGGCTTCAGGAAAGGTAGATCTACCACCGATCAATGCTTAAACTTATACCTCCTGATTGCCAAATATACCATCGCCGGGAAGGGGTCCATTCATATGGGGTTCATGGACCTTTCAGCGGCTTTCGACCGTGTAAACAGGAGCAAGCTTTGGGCCATGTTATTAGAATTGGGGGTGGACCAACCACTAGTAGACACCCTGCAAAATCTCCACCGGAACACCACTGCAAGTGTGAGGTACAACCAAGAGGGTAATAAGACCGACCCCTTCACTTGCTCGAGTGGAGTAAGGCAGGGATGTATCCTCGCGCCCTTCCTTTTTTCCATTTATATCAACTCGCTGGAAAAGGATCTCCTTAAACTCAAGGTGGACTCACCTCAAATCGGTCATCGTGCGGTACCTGACTCCATCACACCCGAGAGCAAGACCCTGGTGAAAAACCTCTTCTCCGCACAGCTTAAGTTGTCAAGGGCCGAAAAAGAAAACCATAAACCCACTAACCTTTTCTATAATGAACTCACAGTGAAGCATGGCATGGAACCTTATTTAAGGGTCATGTTTAACGCCCAGGATCGCTTCGTCATGACCCGCTTCAGACTTAACATGCTCCATCACCTCCTCGCGGTCCCGGCTGGGTTCACTCACACTGTGGAGAAGAAGGGTACCTGCGGCTGCGACCACAGGTCTCCGCAGGATACCCTTCACTTTGTCTTACTGTGCCCATTGTACACCATGCCAAGACGCAAGTTCCTGGTGGGGATCTTGAAAGACCTAAAGTTTAAACACGCAAGATTGGCCTTGAGGTTCTTACAGGAAGCGGAGGATGCTTACACCCTTTTTTGCACCATAAACTTTATTCGAATAGCAATAAGACTGAGGAACACTAGAGAAATTGGCCCCTAATATCACTCGTCCCTTTGAACATTTAAATTTATGATCCCCCTGTCTTTTTTAGAGTGTCAGATAAATTTTAACATTTATACCTTTTTATGGAAATTCATTGATGTTTTTAAACATTTTGTGTGTACTTTGTATTTGTGCTTTTATGGTGTCTTTTTAAGAACTGAATAAAGATTACAAATTGAGATTGAATTGATTAGGGTACAAGATGCAGTGGCATCCACACCCAAGGGTGCATGGGGTCACCTGCACCCCAGTAATGGTTGTCTTTCAATATCACCCAGAGGAGGGGGGATCATTAATTTCTGGTTTTCATTAAGGCCAATGGCACCCTTCCTAGGCCACTGATTTTGTACCCCGCACGCCGCAACTGCTTGCCATTCAGTTGTTGCTTGTCTTCAGTGCACCCAGCCTTACACGCAAGATTGGCCTTGAGGTTCTTACAGGAAGCGGAGGATGCTTACACCCTTTTTTGCACCATAAACTTTATTCGAATAGCAATAAGACTGAGGAACACTAGAGAAATTGGCCCCTAATATCACTCGTCCCTTTGAACATTTAAATTTATGATCCCCCTGTCTTTTTTAGAGTGTCAGATAAATTTTAACATTTATACCTTTTTATGGAAATTCATTGATGTTTTTAAACATTTTGCGGCGTGAGGCGTGGGGTTGAGGCCGGCTGACTGGGAACAGCGGCGGTAGGAGGAGGAGGAAGCATCGGATCTACCAGAGGGCGCGAGCTGCAGGGACTCCCAAGACCAGGAGTCCCTGCGTTGCACAGGTGTGCACGGCCGCGCCCCCACCAAGACACGCCCCCCGGCCGACCAGCTCTACAAAGAAGGACGCTTTTTCAGCATTAAGCGGGAACCCTTGCAGGAAGGAACGTACCGGGTGTTGCTGCCCTTGAAATCGCCACATCGTCTTTATGCCGAACTGCCCGTGTTAGCCAGCTGGCCTCCCCGTATCCCAGGAGGGATTGACCGCCCCGCCGCAAGTTAACAACTTGCAGCACCCGCTTCGCGGGTGCCGCTGCGCGGCGTGAGGCGTGGGGTTGAGGCCGGCTGACTGGGAACAGCTGCGGTAGGAGGAGGAGGAAGCATCGGATCTAGCAGAGGGCGCGAGCTGCAGGGACTCCCAAGACCAGGAGTCCCTGCGTTGCACAGGTGTGCACGGCCGCGCCCCCACCAAGACACGCCCCCGGCCGACCAGCTCTACAAAGAAGGACGCTTTTTCAGCATTAAGCGGGAACCCATGCAGGAAGGAACGTACCGGGTGTTGCTGCCCTTGAAATCGCCACATCGTCTTTTTGCCGAACTGCCCGTGTTAGCCAGCTGGCCTCCCCGTATCCCAGGAGGGATTGACCGCCCCGCCGCAAGGTAACAACTTGCAGCACCCGCTTCGCGGGTGCCGCTGCACGGCGTGAGGCGTGGGGTTGAGGCCGGCTGACTGGGAACAGCTGCGGTAGGAGGAGGAGGAAGCATCGGATCTAGCAGAGGGCGCAAGCTGCAGGGACTCCCAAGACCAGGAATCCCTGCGTTGCACAGGTGTGCACGGCCGCGCCCCCACCAAGACACGCCCCCCGGCTGCAACGCTTGGCTTAACTACAACAGGGAGGCGCATAGCGGGACGCGAGCGGGACGCCGAGCGAAGCCCGGGCAAAGGGCGGGCCCTCTGTGGCCCTCAGAGGCCAGAAGAGGCCGGGCTGGGCCACCCCCCTAAAGTCGCACACCGCATCTTGTATATTGGGCTATCTTCCGGATTCACTTGTAATAGACAAATCCACTCACGCACTTGGCGTTGCAGACCATGAGGAAGACCGCCAAGAAGCCCAAGATGCCTACTCTAAGATCGAGCACAAAAGCCAAAACGGACCCGCCCCCGCCTTTACCAACTTTAACCGCCATCGACAAAATGCTCAAACAAACCATAGGGGCGGTATCCAATGCCATCGCAAACACAGAAAGAAGAATGTCCCTACCACCTGTGACAATCATTCAGGAAACCCAGGAATCCCTTATCAACCTATCTGAGGACTCCCGAGAGCGAGAGCTGGCAGAGGAACTGGATACTAGCCTGCCCCTCTCTGCCTCTTCTTTCGTTGACCTACCTTGTGCCCAGGCGCCTGCTGAAACTAGCAGCGAGAGATCTGGCGCACAAACAAATAACCATAATAATAACTCTTATAGTACAGAGAAAATCTTGCACAAGGAAGGCCCCAAACGCGGGGGCAAAAAAGGACCATCAAAAACCAGAAACCACAATCTGGTAACGCCCATAAACCCATCTACACCGGGAATACCCTGTTGGATCACCAACATGGTGGCTGACCTCAAAACGGACCTTGAGCATTCCATTAATGCGCTGCTAAAACCCCTCATAGCCAAAATAGACAGATTAACATCACTCGTAAATAACAGGGGGATTGGCTCAAAAACCCAGCTAGTGCAAGAAGGCGGCCCAACAAAACAGAATGATGTCACATCCAAAAGCCTAACTAAAGATAAGGCCTCTACAATTCCCGTCGCGGCGGAGAAGATCTCCAATAGAGTCACCCAAAAATGTATCAAAGACACGCAAAAAGCTGCTCCCACACCAAACACAGGTAAAAGCAACAAACAAATAACCACTGAAAATAACAAATTACTCCCGGGACCCTCCCAAACACTGGAAGGAAACAATGTTCAAACACCCAAAGCGAACCTAAAGATCAACCCGACTCCCCCTACAACAACTACCAAAGAAAATATAACAGCTACTCGCTTCAGGACAATTAATCTACCGCCTGAAGCACTGCCCTTTGTAGTTGTTTTAACAGGTGTCCCACCTCTAAGGGAGGGCCAACGGGAATCACAAGTAGAACTGAAAAACAAGTGTGCACAGTGGCTACAAATACACAGACCCTTGCCCCCTAATATTTACGGGGAAATTCTATCTGTAAGAAGGGGGGAGTGGATTGGCAAAGGCACCAAGACCATAGCAGGGGACATAATCATAGTAAATTTCAGAGATATGGCAGCAGTCAATTTTATCTGTAATGTCCCCCCGAGCCATACTCGCTCACAAATTCACCCGGTTCATCTATCTTACTTTTACCCCTTTGCATTTCAAAGACCCAGGCAGAGCAATAGACCACCACCGACTAGTATCCCCCCCATGGGCCCTCAATATGGACCACCCCAATATGGTCCACCCCAATGGCAAAGACCAAACTTTAGCATGCCAAATTATGACTCCGCCCTAATGCAGTATGCACATTGGAATAGGTTCAGCACACTGGATGGGGTTGATTGACATGGACGGGATAATCAATCCCCTAAGATCGCAAGGAGGAAAGAGGCAAGCCCACTATCAAAAGGAAGGAGAAAGGGGGTAGGCAATGGACCAGAACTTGTGCCCGGCAAAGGAGGCAGTATCAAACCACCAAACACAAGTCAGGGAAAAGGAGAGTGGACAAATCCCCCAAAACATAGGACAACCAATAAACAGAGTAGACCAGTTGCCCACAGCAGATTAGCTGCTCCCAGTAGTATACATCCCGTCCTTGTCACCTCAACGGAAGCGGGAAAACACTCAATGCTCCCATCAGGAGACACGAAAGGAACCCCAAAGGAAATGACCCAAGTAAAATTACTAGTTGTATCTTGGAATATCGCAGGACTAGCGGCCAAATTTGAATCGCAGGAATGGCTTAGCTACATAAATAAATTCCATATCATATGCCTGCAAGAAACCTGGGCTACCGACCTAAACGATTACAGCTTGGAAGGTTATAAAAGTTTCTTCGTGCCAGCTAAAAAAGTAACCTCCGGGAGAGCCAGTGGGGGACTCGCCATATACGTCAACTTAGACATTAAGGGTACCTGGTCCGACATCAAATGGGCCTCACATAATCTTCAAGCATTAAGGTTCACCTCACCAAGACTAACCTTTTTCCTAGTTAATTGGTATAATGCTTCTGCAACAACGGAGAAGGGAATAGCTGTAAAGGAACTGGATGAATGTTTAAGAAATTTGAACCTTTTTAATAAGACACCAAATCTCCCAAGTTTAATATTAATGGGAGATTTTAACTGCCATTTATGTGATAGATTAAAACCCTTCAACAAAGACTGGTCAAGATGCACCTTAATGAAAGGCCCACATTTTGTACATTCAAAAGATGGATGGGACTTAGAGAGACTAACGAAAAGGCATAACTTAACCCAAACCTTAGACCTTGTGGCACTGGGAGAAAAAGGAGAACTGACCCCAACATACAAAGGAAGAGGTTGCCACTCCTATATTGACTTTATTCTAGTCTCCGCCATTCTAAAAAGAAATATCAGTAACACTACAGTTGAGGCCAGCAGCTTTAGTGATCATAACCCGGTCATTATCACAATTGAAGGTTTTGATTTTAACCCGTGCCCAAAGAGATCTGACATCATGGAAAAAGCAGTGGACCAGGGAAGAAGAATTAAATGGGCCAAAATCGATGGGGATAGATTTTACAAAAAATTACTAACAGATGCCTCAGCTGCAATAGATAACTGTCTGGACCCAAGTGTGTGTGGTGCTCGGGTGGTCAGGGCATTCGAAGAAATCGTGCACCACGTAAATAACTCTTTAAAGACCACTGGGTCTAACAAAACGTATTCAAACCCCCGCTGGTTTGATTCGAATTGCACCAGGGCGCTCAAAAAATTGAAGGATAGCCTCCACTCCAAACCAAGGGACAAGATCATGGTGGCACAGAACAGAGCTGAATATAAAAAAGCTCTGAAGAAACGTAAGCAAAGTCTACAAAATCAAGCCTGGGAAGATTTAAGGGATGCAGCCGAAAGGAAAGACTCTGCAAGCTTCTGGAAAGTGATTAATTCCCCATGTTTCCAGGACCAAGGGGCACCAAAAATTATGAACATCATCTTGCCGGAACAATGGCAGACCCACTTCCAGGGGCTATATAACCACTCAAGTCATCTAACCCGGGAGGATGCACCTAGGGATCATCAGCCGGCCAAGTTGGACTTCTCCCTGAAAGAAGTTGAAATGGGAATAACTGGGCTCAGCAAAAACAAAGCCCCGGGTCCGGACGGTATTCCACCAGACCTATACCTAAGTAGACCCGATCTGTGGGCACCGTTGCTCACCAGGGTACTAAACGAGGCAGTGGTGGCAGGACTGCCTCAGTCCTGGTCAATGGCGGCCATAGTTCCAATCTACAAGAAAGGGAACCGCGATGACCCCCAATGCTACCGACCCATCTCGCTCATAGATGTGACAGCAAAGGTACTAGGGCGAGTCATCCTACAGCGACTGCTAGACTGGGCCGAGGAGCACCAAGTCCTCTCGGAAACGCAATACGGCTTCAGGAAAGGTAGATCTACCACCGATCAATGCTTAAACTTATACCTCCTGATTGCCAAATATACCATCGCCGGGAAGGGGTCCATTCATATGGGGTTCATGGACCTTTCAGCGGCTTTCGACCGTGTAAACAGGAGCAAGCTTTGGGCCATGTTATTAGAATTGGGGGTGGACCAACCACTAGTAGACACCCTGCAAAATCTCCACCGGAACACCACTGCAAGTGTGAGGTACAACCAAGAGGGTAATAAGACCGACCCCTTCACTTGCTCGAGTGGAGTAAGGCAGGGATGTATCCTCGCGCCCTTCCTTTTTTCCATTTATATCAACTCGCTGGAAAAGGATCTCCTTAAACTCAAGGTGGACTCACCTCAAATCGGTCATCGTGCGGTACCTGACTCCATCACACCCGAGAGCAAGACCCTGGTGAAAAACCTCTTCTCCGCACAGCTTAAGTTGTCAAGGGCCGAAAAAGAAAACCATAAACCCACTAACCTTTTCTATAATGAACTCACAGTGAAGCATGGCATGGAACCTTATTTAAGGGTCATGTTTAACGCCCAGGATCGCTTCGTCATGACCCGCTTCAGACTTAACATGCTCCATCACCTCCTCGCGGTCCCGGCTGGGTTCACTCACACTGTGGAGAAGAAGGGTACCTGCGGCTGCGACCACAGGTCTCCGCAGGATACCCTTCACTTTGTCTTACTGTGCCCATTGTACACCATGCCAAGACGCAAGTTCCTGGTGGGGATCTTGAAAGACCTAAAGTTTAAACACGCAAGATTGGCCTTGAGGTTCTTACAGGAAGCGGAGGATGCTTACACCCTTTTTTGCACCATAAACTTTATTCGAATAGCAATAAGACTGAGGAACACTAGAGAAATTGGCCCCTAATATCACTCGTCCCTTTGAACATTTAAATTTATGATCCCCCTGTCTTTTTTAGAGTGTCAGATAAATTTTAACATTTATACCTTTTTATGGAAATTCATTGATGTTTTTAAACATTTTGTGTGTACTTTGTATTTGTGCTTTTATGGTGTCTTTTTAAGAACTGAATAAAGATTACAAATTGAGATTGAATTGATTAGGGTACAAGATGCAGTGGCATCCACACCCAAGGGTGCATGGGGTCACCTGCACCCCAGTAATGGTTGTCTTTCAATATCACCCAGAGGAGGGGGGATCATTAATTTCTGGTTTTCATTAAGGCCAATGGCACCCTTCCTAGGCCACTGATTTTGTACCTCGCACGCCGCAACTGCTTGCCATTCAGTTGTTGCTTGTCTTCAGTGCACCCAGCCTTAGCTGCACTGCACAAAGCACCTGTGTTGCTGCACATAGAGGAATATTGCTTCCAAGCTATGTTAGCAGCTGAAGGAGCCCTGTTGATTACTTTAAGTCCTTTACCACAGAGAAATTATAAGATGCCATTTAGGTCATTTTAACCAAGAACTGGCTATATCTAATGTACATGTCAATATACCAAAATTGGTTTTGCAAAGAGAGGTAGAGATGCGACAGTCCAGTGCTCAATTCGAGCTGGTGGTTTATGGTGCTCGGCACTGGCACTACATTTCCAACACCGGCATTTATGACAGCTGCCACATGGTGGTGCTGTTTCTGTAATTTAGAAATAAGCAGAACAGTTGTTTATTAATTCCATATACATTAAAAACAATTAATACCAACCACACAATCCATTCTTATAGCTTTGGGGACCCCGAACAGTCTGAATAGCCACACTTGTAGCAGTGTGATGGTTAGTAGTTGTGTAGCTGCTGTCATTGGCAACGCTAGCAAATACCAGGGGGGATGCAAGCCTCTGTGGCCTCCTGGCGAGGACCAAGGTAATCACATTTTTTTACAAACTAAGCACTGCTTCAACCCAGTGTGCCTTGTTGCCAATGAAAACATCACAGATGTCAACTGTTCGCATTATAAAGTCGACTTTTAAGCAGTCCTATTTTCATTGCTCTGACTTGTAGGGACATAGTAAAGGAACAGTGAAACCTGATACCCCTGCATATTTAGCTTTGTTGGCTGAAATAACTTGATTGGTTGAAATTCACCCTCATAACAAGGGGCTATTTGACAGATATGTAACACCATCTATATTGAGAGATCGCTTCAATGAGAAAAATCTGGGAGGGTCATTATAACTAACTACTTCTAAATTAGGACTTCCTTAGATGCTTTTTCACTGAGAAGTTGTGCACAGCTCTCCAGCTGCATTCTACTCTCAGTCGTTCAAACATGTTTTTACTGATGTGGAAACCTTTGCTGATGGTTCAGTGTCATGTGGGTGAGAGTTATTGAATAAATTAAGTCAGTAGTGGCACTGACATACAGAAATAATTATTGGGGAAGGGAGTGTACCCATGCCAAAATTCAGGCACTGGCATACTGGAGGTAATGTGTTGTAATCATCTGATGGTATTTCCCTTCTGACATTTCCCCCTCCCTTCACCTCTCCTTGGAATGTTCCAACTGTCATCCTGAAGATTCCACTGAAGACTCTGACAGCTGCACAGCTGACTGGAAATGTGATGGTACATGTCCTTTTCTAATAAACTCTTTGACAATATTGTGTCATGGGCTTCACTTAATAACACAAGTCTATTAACGCTGCCCATTGCATAATAAGCTGTGGCACACTGGAGGCAATTTTTAGGATTTAAGGCAGCTATGGAAAAAAGCTGGCACTTGCATATTGGGGTAACTCTAGCTGTAAACTATGGCATATGGAAGGAAGGGCAAACCATAAGAAAATGCTGCCTGTGTCATACTGGAGGTCATTTTTGAAATGTGGGCCCTCCATGGTACAAGGCAGCATAATGGTTAAATTCTGGTATTGGCATATTGAACATAATTCTTGGCATAATGGGGCACCCATGGAATACGCATGGGATAAATGACAAGATACTGACAATGGCATACCGAAGATCATTCATAACATATTGAGGGGGAGGAGGCACATTTTAAAACACTGGGGTCAACTCGTTTTAAACATTGGGCTTAATTGGCACACCATGGAGGCACCGGAATGTTTCACAAATGCCCTCTGACTTTGTAGCAGGTTTATGTGAAAACGGTGGTAAAATGCACTTTTAGACACAATTTTTTAAACCTTTTTCCAGTTAAGGGGAGAAACCCCACCAAACCCTCACTCACTGGAATTCGAGAAAAGTATTAGGCCTTACCACTTTCAAAGGCCACCAGCCGCCACTGGCAGTGACTGCCCCTTACCTCAGCTGTGGCTATCTCTGTAAAAGAGTTGAGGGCGGACTCCACAAGAGATTTGTCCTTGGTGGCCATCATGCAGTAGGTGTGGAGCACTTTAAGTTGTTCCTGTCCTTGTGCCGTGCGGGGGTGAAACTCTTTCAGTAACTTCTCAGCTGTGCGCAGGCCCAGTTTCTGAGAATCCCTCCGTTCAGGCGAGTCCCTGTTAAATAAAATACTTTGAAATCAAAAACAATTTGAATGTCTAATGAGAGCTAGAAATGGTCTGTTGACTGAAGTATTGGAAATCTTTTCAATCCTTTTAACAAGGTGTTTGGCATACACATGGGTGTAGGAATTTGCTTGAACTATTTTCTTGAGGAATTTTCAGTAAGCATGGTGAAATTAAAGGTTAAATCTTAATATGTTACAACCAATCCAAGTAAAACGTGTGCAGTGAGGGGCTAGAGGGCTCCAGGTTTCAGGAATAGATTGCCAGAGTGGCTGTCTGCAAGACCTACTTCTTACAAAATATGTAGAGCCGGCTTCAGGTTGGCCCCGTCAGTCACAGTCTTCAGCCATAAGACTTTGTTAATCACATTGTACATCAGCTCAGGGAAGTATTTCTCACTCATCTCTTTCTACTGCCAGTTTATCATAACATTCAACCACCAGTACCCCCAGCACTAGGCACAACATCCAACAATACAACAACCAATACTACCACCACCACCTCAACTACCAATATCACTACAATACCAATATGGTCACTAATACAACCACATGAACCACCATCAATATCACACCATCAGAAGCACTACCACTCATTAATGTCCTATTGCATGAATATTAATTTCTACATGTCTATAAATTAACACATTAAGCCCAGGCCTATTGCTTCTTCCAGTAGTTGTTCCTACATTCAGCACATACCCATACAACATAAGGAAACCAATGTGAAACATCGGCCTAATACTGTGAACTATATTTTCCCTGAGGAAGGCACATAAAAAACATTTAAAGGGATAGTGACTTTTTTTTTTAAACAATTGTATTAATTCAAAAAAACAAATAATGGGCATTTAAAAAGCCTTCCATGCATACAGAGATAGCGGCATAACAAGGGATCCAATACATCGTCACAATGAAGAAAGCAATACAGTTGTGGCAATCCGTCAGCCCCCCCCCCCCTCCCCCTCCCCGGACCTCCATCCCCCTCCCCCCTACTCGGAGTCGCTGTCGCTATCTAGCTGCGATGGTTCGCATATGAACCCTCTATACTCATTTCATGCACCCCAAATCTTGGCTCATTTTCGCAGACATTTCCGATTCAGATACACTGCCCTTTCAGCCACCATCGCAGAGTCTAAATCTGAACACCTTTCCCTGAACGCCGGCACCAAAGGAGATCCCCAGAATCTGGCTATATTCCTTTTAGCATACATGATACTTAGCGTGGCCCAGTCCTGCATGGAGTGATTAAGATCGTTTGGCTCCCAAATGTTTAATAAGCAACATCGCGGTTCAAGGACCAGTGAGTCTTTCACAACTGGTGATATAGTCTGCATAACCTTAGCCCAAAAGCCGGCCACTTGAGGGCAGTCCCAGATGGTATGAAAGAATGTTCCTTCCTCCCCGCATCCCCGCAGACAATACTTATGTGCGGCTTTCCCTATCTTATGAAGGGTGACCCTAGTGTAATAAACATGGTGCAAAATTTTCGATTGTATTAATCGGAGCCTAGATGGTACAGCAACCTCCCGCGGTGAGGAGAGCGCAATCTGCCAATCCGACTCATCGAACTCACCCACCTCCGCAGCCCAGGCCGTCCTTAGCTTCAGAGTGGGGTCAGGCAGGTTATTAACGAGTTTACGATAAACAAAGGAGGTCGCCTTTTTGGGCATATGTTCTGTGGGAAGCCTATCTTCTAATGGGGTAGATTCAGGTAACTCTTCACCAAGTTGGACCAGTGACTTCAGGGCGTGACTAATCTGCAAATATCGGAATCGCTCAGTGTGTGCTAGATCATATTGTTCCACAAGTTGTTCAAAGGAAAGGATGGCACCTCACCTCCAAAGGTCTCCAACCGTGGAGATACCAATCAAGTCCCATGCCTCAAAGCCCTTACTGTTGCATAGACAGCCCAGTCGACGCGATGACCAGAGTGGCGTCATTTGCGTAAGCAGGTCTTTACCTTTAAGGCGAACCGAGGCCAAATACCACAACCTCACCGTATGGGCCGTAGGGTCAAGCAAGGCCGTGGCACTTTTTGTGTCGTAGAGTGCGGCCAGCACACCGCCGCTACTCAGGTCATACCTGTCCGCTTTGTACGCTGGCTCAGTCTGTGGAGCGTGCAGCCACTGGTTTATGATCTTTAACTGGGCCGCCCAGTAATATAGTTGAATATCAGGGAGTGGTATGCCTCCATCAAACCAACCCCTAACTAATTTATGTCGGGAAATGCGCGCTGGTTTTTCCCCCTAAAGGCCACCCGAGACCAGTGCGTTTATAGACGTGAAATACTTAAGAGGCAAAAGAAATGGAGTATTCTCAAGGATATAAAGCAGCCGGGGCAAAGTCATCATTTTAAATAACACGGCTTTTCCCAGAAGGGTCAGTGGCAAGGTGTGCCAATGTTTTACATCACTACAAAAGCGCTCAAGTGGAGGCGCCAAATTATGTCGAAAGAAGGCCTTCTGGTTAGGCGTCACCCAGACCCCCAAATATTTAAAGGGTCCGTCAGTGATCACCAAGTGACAGTCAGCTGGAAGCCGTGGAGGGGGTCCTTTAAGGACAAATAAAACAGACTTGGACCAGTTGATAGTGTACCCCAAGGCCCGCCCAAAGATTTCACAGATGTTAAGGAGCACTATAATCGAGCGTCTGGGCAGGGTCAAATATAGAAGGATATCATCAGCATATAATGATATGCGGTCCTCCCACGTCTCGGTCCAGCTGAGTCCTCTAATCATGGGGTCCCACCGTATCAATGCTGCCAAAGGCTCAAGGATCAGGGCAAAAAGCAGGGGCGACAGAGGGCACCCCTGACACGTGCCTCGACCGAGTTGGAAATCCCCATGGGATATGGCCATTAGCCACTACATGCGCTAGGGGTTTAGTATAAAGTAGCTTCACCCATGCACAGAATTTGGGGCCGAAGCCAAGATGCAGAAGAACAGCAAAAAGATAAGGCCATTCAACCATGTCGAAAGCCATTCGGGCGTCCAGTGAAAGGATGACCACAGGTTCCAAAAGACTAGGTATCTGTGCCATCACCGCGTGGACCCGTCGCAAATTAAGAGCTGTATTTCTGTTCGGCATGAACCCGGATTGGTCCGGGTGGATCAGCGTCTCTAAATGTGGGGTCAGTCGATTGGCTATCATTTTAGGCAATATCTTTGCTTCTGCATTTAATAAGGAGATTGGACGATATGATGTGCACATGTCCGGGTGTTTGCTGGGTTTCGGTATAGCAATTATTGTAGCCGTCCGCTGGTCCCCTGGTAATTCCCCCTTACTCAAGCTATCTAAAAACATCTTCAAAAGGTGCAGGGCCGTTAGGTCAGATACTCGCTTATAAAATTCTAAAGGGATCCCGTTGGGACCCAGAGCTTTACCCGATTGTAAAGAGTGAACCGCAACAAGGACCTCGTCCTTCGTGAACTCAGATTCCGGGATCGAGGCCTAATCCTCCAATAAGGAAGGCATTTTTATATCCTTGATATAGGTTTGCGCTTCTTCTGTAGACATGTGGGAGGTAGGGGTATAGACTTTTTCATAATAGTCACCTAGGTCATCTACGATGTCCGTTGGAGTGGTGACCACCACACCCTCTGGGGTGCGGAGTTGCGCTATCGTCCTCTGGGCCCTTTCCTTCCTATCTAACCAGGCCAGGAGTTTTCCCGCCTTATACCCCACTTCATAAATAGTGTGCTGCGTGTGTTGGAGCCGTTGTCAAACCCGTTCCCGCTGATATTCAGTGAATTCAGTCTGTTTGAGGCGCAGTTGTTGCGCAGCCTCCTCAGTAGGATCGTTCTCGTGTCGTGCCTGTAGCATACAAATTCTATTTAGTCTGGGACATACAAATTCTATTTAGTCTGGGACCCCTTTCTCTGTACTATTTAATACCCAGGTCCCAGTACCTTTGGGTCAACCCTTCAATTGTGACCTTGTGACTGTAGCACGGCCAGGTCAGCTTCGATCGCTTGTAGGTCGGCATTCGCCACCCTACTGTGACCCGTTATCGAGGCTATCGCTTGACCCCTTAGCACTGTTTTATACGCCTCCCACAGAACCCCTGGTGAGCGAACCGAGTCCGTATTTTCTTGGAAGTAGTGCTTTGTAACTATAATCAACTCTTTCCTAATCTGCAAGTTTTGTAAATAGCTGGGGGAAATCGGAAAGATAAGTTTCCGGGCTTTAAGGTAAGAGGTATAGATCATAGAGACAGGGGAGTGATCAGAAACACCTCTTGGGCCTATCAGTGCCTCTGTCAAATGGGGTAGACTGTCAGCGGAAAGGAAAAAATAATCAATGCGGGAAAGACTATTGTGAACCCCTGAGTAAAAAGTGTACCTGTGGTTCCCAGGATGTTTGAACCTCCACCCATCCATACGGTCCAGTGCATCTATAAAACCAGCCAGCCGGGACTTACCCGTCCCTGGCGTCCTGCAGGGGTGGCGGTCCAGCTCATCATTTAGAACTGCGTTAAAATCGCCCCCTATTATGAGCTCTCCCTCAGGCAGCGTCAGTAAGAAAGCACTAAGGGCGGGAAGCGAGACATCATGAAGGGCCGGTGGAACATATACCGTTACCACATTAAATTTCATCCCCTTCCACAGACAGGAGACGGCAGCTAATTGTCCCTGTATGTCCTTCCAGACCTGTTGAACAATTAGAGGGAAGCGTTTGCGTATTAGTATGCCCCCCCCCCCTCTGGAGCCTGTTGAGAACTCTGAGTGCACTACCATTGTGTACCCCCAGTGGTCCATAGCTTTACAGGTCGACCCCACCAGATGCGTCTCCTGAAGAAATACAAGTGCCAGGGCTGTGCGGCGTACATACTGTAGTACCAATCCCCGTTTAATTTTATCCCCCAGCCCGTGCACATTCCAAGTAAGTAAGGTCATAGGAGACACCGGGGTCATCAGCGGGATGCTAACATCTGCCGCAGTGCCCATCAATTCCACGTCGTCCATCATAATCAAGTCATCCCTGTGAACCCATCTCCGCAGCATGTATCTTTGCAGACAGAACTTTGAAATGCAGCCAAAACTCGAACTAAGAACAAAACTCAACAATCCCTCCCCCCCCCCCTTCGCCACTGATGCCACAGTTGGTGCTTTGTCATAGCAAACAGTACTACCACCCCTCCTTTCCCTTGGAATATCCCTCGTACTCCCCTCCGCCCCCTCCCTGCTCCCCTACCTGTGGACCTCAAACTGCCCACCCCCCAACACGGCAGAGTGCCTATACTCCCCCCAACCATGTTAAACGCGCAGAGGTGAAGCGAGCCCCTCACCCCGTGGCAATCTACAATATCAACAATAAAATACAGCCTTCACTCTTGAATACAACCCATAGATAAGTATCATGACATGTCTAAACAAATCGCAATTCTGGCATGTTAAATACCCGAAATCTTCAAACCTGGGCACCTTCATATAGTCACTCTCTCCCTGGTCCCCCCCCCACACTCCCCTGCCTATTACTTGCGAATGTGACCATGAACCGGTCCAGCAATAGGCCGTGAATGTTACTCAGTCCTGCTCGGTCAGGCCACTTGCTTCCATCTCGGCCTCCGTCGCCGGGTGTCAGGCCCTCCACCGTTCCTCCGGTCTACATTGTTGCGGCGGGTGCCATTCGCGTCGCCGACCTTTGTCCATCCCTCCAGCCACTCCCAGGTTGCATCAGGCTAGTCAAAAAAGCATGGTTTACCGTCCCATTCAACTCTTAATTTAGCCGGAAAAAGCATTGCCTATTTGATGTCCCTGCTGCGGAGTTCCTGTTTAACTTGGAAGCTGCATCTCTGTGCCTGGACCCTTGTCGTAAAGTCAGAGAAAAAGGATACCTCGTAGTTGTCAATCTTCAGCGGGGGGCCCGCTCTGGAGGCATGCAAGATATAATCCCTATCCCCGAAATTAAAAACCCTTGCAATCAGAGGTTGCGTTGGAGCCCCAGGCTTGGGTCACCCGTCTGGCACCCTATGAGCTCGTGCAATGGAAAAATAAGCGGAGGGCGCCTTGGACTTTAGATGTTTTTATTTATTATTTATTATTTATATTTTTGTATAGCGCAGGACTCGACCCCCGTAGGGGTATCTCCGCGCTTGTGCTTCTACCAGAATAGCCCAATCAAAATGCTTCATGATCAGTTCCTCCACATAGAGGTACGCAGTAGGCCCTTCTGTTTTTTCTGGAACACCAAGGATTCTTATGTTGTTCCGGCGGGCCCTCCCTTCACAGTCATCCAGTTGTTGCGCCATTCGAGTCTGTTTCTTTTCCATGTCAGACATTTGACGTTGCAGTTTGGAAGTGTCCTCCTGTAGTGCCGCCGTCACCACCTTGAGCTCCCTCACTTTCTCATTCATCTGCTTAAAGTCCGCACGGAGCAGGGAAACTTCCACTGTGACAGAGTCCATGGAGGTACGCATTCCCCCTATGGCCGCCAGGACGTAGTGTAGCACAGGTTCCTTAGCCGGGGTGGACGACGTTTCTGCGCCTTCCTTGTCCGCTCTCGGCGAGTCGCCTTTATCTCCGCTTTTGTTCCACGCAAATTTGGACATTTGTGCCTGAGGGTTACTCCTCGAACCTCTGCCCCCCGTCGCCATTTTTCTCGTCGTCATGGGAGGCAAGCCGGGGATGCGCACAGTGACAATAGCCCTGACTCTCCTGTATCCTCCACTAGTTCTGAAAATCCCCTCGTGGGGCCTGGATTCACCCCCAACAGGCCTCTGGGGAACTCGTCGCCGGGACCGCAGTACCCCGGAGCCAGGCCGTGCCCACCAGCAGCAGCCGATCTCAAAAGCTGCACTAGCGGTATGCGGCAGTGTACACGGGCACCACAGTTCAAGCCGCAAGCCCACATCAATGCCCACTGGCCAACACTCCGTCCCGGGTGCAGCAAGACTGGGGGACGCCTCCAGGCAGTGCCGCGGTGGAGATATGAGGCCGGGAGTTCCTCGTCTTGTTCAGGCCTTTTCTGGGGGGGGGGGGGGGGGGGGGGGGTAGAGATATTAGCTGCCCCTCAGCCGAGCCACCGGGGCCCGACGGCGCCACAGCATGTAGGGGTGCAGTACGGCCTGGCCCCCACCTCCAACAAAGATGCAGTCTAAAGATCAGCCTCAGTGAGTAGCCGTGGGCCCTGGAGAGGCGGGTGCACCACCATTTGCAGAGTGCACCTCGTCAGCGCCCCGGTGAACACGTAGGCTGTCTGTGGCTCCGCAGGAGTCGTGGGGGGCCCACGTAATATGGCTGCCACCAGTCAGCGCCGCTCCAGGCCCTTTATTATTGCGCCTTCCGCCAGCAGGGTCAGGACTTTGCCAGCTCCACAATGTCAGGAGCCGGCCGCTGCTAGGCCCCGATGCCGGGGCCTCGATTACTGCCCCGCCCCCGGGCTGACACCTCCACTCACCCCAGATTCGGAAACTGGAGGAGGCCAGCCCCCGCTGTCCTCCGTCGCTTCACCTCCGCGCCCAGGGGTCCGGGCTGCGAGGAGCGATCAACTGAGGGGGGGAAGAGGGGTTCCGTAGGGAGCAGTCCGCGTCTCCGCTCCGGTCAACACTCCGGAGCCGCCATCTTGCACACGGCTCCTAGACCGTCCGGGTGTGCGCTCACTGCTTTCAGGGGGTAGCAGCCCCGCAAGCAACGCACCAGAGCCACCTGGTGCCCGGTATCGTAATCGAGCACTCTGGCTCTAATTTATCTGGGTCCGCAGGCTGTACAAGGATATAAGGCCACGGGACGGGCAGAGCTCACTAAAGCTGCGGCTATTACTCTCGGCCGCTAGCCACGCCCCTCGAGTTCTGGGATAGTGACTTTTTTTAAATTGAAAACACCACACAATTTGGATATTTCGATTAAAGACTCTGAAATCAAAGACAGAACCTTACATTTAAAGCAATTTGAATATCAAAATTAAAAATACAAAAAATCAAGTCATTGTACAATTTGATGAATGCTACAGATTTTATAATTGTTTAATATCCTGATTTTATGAGTGTGTAATAGTTTTCATGAACTGCACAAATAAACTATAATTGAGGTGAACATTGTGGCATGTTACACATTCAACAGCGACCCCCTGGGCATTTGATTCACAAACCTGGAAGGAGGAATGACTATTGAGTGACTGATAGGTTTCTGAAAATTACAACGTGTCCCCAATATCCACCTAATATAGTTAAAGAAACTCACCAAGACCTTGTTGTCACTCCTAGGGGCACATTGAGTGTACATGCACATTTTTAAAGCTGATAAACAAGAATCCCTATTTGAACAGCTACGTTCAGCCACATTTTTTTCATCTGCTCATCTGCAGATTGATTTGAGATCACACCCAAAGTTTCCTGTACAGGTCAATGGAAAAATTGGCACTGAACAGGATGGACCAAATTCACAAAGTTAAATGCGCACTTAAAATGAAATTAGGTGCAAAACTGAAAGCATTTACAAAGACAATCTCATAATCTGATTTATAGTTCAAGATTGGAAGAACTTTATCCTCACAAGATGAATTTGCAAATCAGTAAATTCTGCCCTAAATGGAATTTGCTGCATTCACAAATTTTAGGGTGAAGTCGATTTGTTAGCGATCCAGGTGGTCTACCAGAACACAAAAAAACTTGTACATTTTTTAGCAAAGACATCCCTTTGCAAATAGATTCCTCGTGTGGGTAAGTTTGCAAAGGTACTTGTCAATTACGAGTGGAAGTAGTAAGAAAACATCTAAACATTACTGTGGGTCTAGGGAAAGGAGCTTCTTCATCAGGAAAATATGTTGCACATAGGGAAACAAAAATACATTTGGATGTTCTAATGCCCATTTGTTTCAAATTGATGCATGCAGCATTTTAGACCTGATAGAAATTCTGCATGCATAAACTTTACAGATGCAAGTACTCTTACAACACTACAATCGTAGTAGTTTTCAAGTGCAAAAGTTGTACTCCCTTAGGAATAAAGGTTACAAGGATAATCATCGGACTTTTCCATCTTGCCCTTTTTTACTCGTGTCCAATGATGGTAAATGTTTACAAGCTATAGAAGGCATGAATGAACAAACACAATTTTGCTGTGAATCACTTTAAAGTTATCTATTGAGAAAATCCTTGTTGATGTGGGATGGAAGGCAGAACTCAGCGTGGGTAGTTTGTGAGGGAGAGGCAGAACTAAGAGCGGAGAATGGTGGTTGGGATGGCAACTGGAGTTTTTGACTAAGTGCTGTCAAATGGAAGCAAGCAGAGAGGCATATCTGACCAGACAAATTTATTTAACAATATGAAATTGTCCCGGCATTAATAATTTAATTTTATATGGCCCACTGCAATGAGCGGTCCAAAATTAGAAAATGTAAATTAACTAACTTGGAAACAGAACTTTAATTGCATAGGGACAGTACATTCAAAAACATAATAATATAGAATGCACTTTTAGAAAGTTCAATGTTCTTTGCCCGTGATTATGTGAATACATTACAGCAAGAACAAAGAAAAATTTAATTTTTAAAGTATACCAAAACCATAATTCTTAAATGCCGAGAGCAAAATTTACCTTTTGGTTTCATCGAGTTCTTCAAACACTTCACCGCCCACAATTTCATTGTCTGGGTTGAGACAGATCTGAACCATATTGTAAATGGCACGTTCCCCCCAGTCACTGTCTTTTCGTGCCTTGTTAAAAAACTTTAGAGCCTCGTTGGGTTCACCCTTGAACCTGTGGAAGAAATAAAAGAAAGAGTAGCAAGAAATAAAAAGAAACAAGCATTTACAATGCAATGGTTTCGGCATTATTAAAGGTAGTGCTATTGGCATTGCTCATGACATTTAAAAAAATGTAAATCATAAATAAATGGCATTGTCATTTACATGGCCAATAGCTTAATTGTTAAATAAATGGCATTGTCATTTACAATGCCAACAGCTTAATCACTCGCAAATGCATGACCTATTGCATTTACACCCACACAGAGCCACACACAAAAAGCCAACCACACACACATACAGAGCCACCCACACAGAGTCACCTACATAGAGTCATTCACATAGAGCCTCCTACACAGAGCCACCCTCACACAGACAGAGCCACCCACACATAGAGCCACCTACAAAACAAGTGTGCACAAAAGTGAATGCAGGGACGGATGTCCACAAGGGACAGTAGACCTTATGTCAATGTTCACTTTCCCATGTTCCAGCATGTCAGCCCGTGTCCCTTGGATTGACAGGAGTCACAATGCTGTAATAAATGGCACAATATGGCAGGGACGTCGGAGGGACCATGCAGGCTTCCACGTTACTGGTGACTTTGTCACATGTACATGCTTCCTCAGGGCTGTTCACACCTAGCGTGCTCGAGACTCTAATTTTCTTGAAAATCAGCTACTATTTTAATGAAGATTTTCCAAAAATAGAGCCAGTTCAGTCACATCAACGTGGGGGCTGTTTCACTGTCTGGGGCCATTCTCACTGTTGGAACAGCAATAGATGTCTCCACCAACTGAAAGTCCCTAATTCTGGGACACACTTAACAGGGCAGTCACATCATAAAACATGGGACATGGAATCAGTCTGTATGTCTGCACATTCTCTATTTGCCCTAACTCTTATTTAAATAGTTAATGTTAAAATTGGCCTTCATCTTAACTATCTGGATTTGCTGGTCCTGCTTAACTCGGAATAGTCTCTGTAAAACAACATAGCTTGTGCAACAGACCTTTCATTAAGCAGATTGATCTGAGACACTCTTATCATGGAAGGCGAACCACTGTGTTGAAATTCATGCTATTCAAGATAATATTGTCTTGGGAATGTTTAACATGCATCTTGATGTCACAATCCTACAAGAACGGCGGAGACCTTCGCAAACACCCGCCTGCTTTTCTTACAGCTTATTTCACGTATTTTATGTTTGGTACTTATGTTCCTTGTCTTCTTACCTTTTGTGCCACATTTTTCAATAAAAACTATTTGATAAAAGAACAACAACAAAAACATACCCTTATTGAGTTTTAAATGTGCCCATCGGAGGTGAATCAAGAATATAGCTCCCAGAATTAACCCATTTGTGTGTGTGATTTTTTTTTGTTTGTTATAAAATCTTAAACTTTCAACAAGGTCTCCTCCTGTCACCAAGTAATCACCTTCGACCAGTCACCACAGACTTGCTTACGGCCAGCTACAGAAGCCTGCAGAGGTCACTTCTCTCCACCTCAGCAAGGGCAGTGATTCAGACTGTGGACTCTGAAGTCACGATTCATTGTTATCAGGTATGTTACATCCATACCTGTCAATCAAATGGCTCTCGCGTGAGGGTGATCCCATTAAAGTCAATGGAAAAAAGATGCTGCAGGTTCGCAAAGGTGACCTAATGAAATTCTGCTTTCTAGGAGGTTGTGGGTTACAGAAAAGAGCATGACACCTGCCCTATGAGGACGAGATTACAGACATATTAGTCTAATTTTAACATAAACAAAACAATGCTACACACACAGTGCATAAACAAGTCATGCGAAAGTCAGGATTTAAACAGTTGTCATGACGATTATATTTTGCCAGTGGGCTACCTCACAAATGCACGTCCAAAACGTGGGAAGAAAACACGTCTTTAAAACTTTCACTCCAGACACCCGCGCGCGTTAACTTTAAGAACTATCTGAACCCTGGGCGAGCATGGCAGCTGTGGGCGCAGTTCTATCTTTTGTATTTTTAATTTACATTTAGGCAGAAGACCTAGGCATTAAACAATATCCCTGTTAAAGCCCCCCCCCAAACTGACCTCCTGCCTACTCCTTACCTGTAATGGCACACCCGCCCGCGGAGCAGTAAACCCTACCCAACGGTATCTGGCGAACGAACGGAAAGTCGGACTTTGTTTTGGTGCCTTCTGCTTTGTTCACATGACTTTCCTCATTACCATCAAGCCCCGTCCACTGTAGTCAGCATTTCTTTAGGACCGCAATTTAAAGGGTCCGCGCTAGCGATCGTGGCGACCAGGGAGGAGGTGCGTGAGGTCCGAGTGCTGCATCAAAGAGAGAAGAGATTTACTACCTACCCACCCTTAGGTCACCCAGAAAATAAGTAATATGGTGGCAGCAGCAGCAGATAAGCCCCGTCCTTTTCAGACTGGGGGGCATGTTTTTTGCTGAGTGATGGATGACGTCACGGTGAGAAAGAACGCAAAAACACGCCCCCGAATCTGGAAAAGACAGGGCTTGAACCGAGTGACGCCCCTCTCCTCCAATGGCTGGCCTCCGTTTAGTAAGCCAGCCAATGGAGAAGAGGGGGGGGGTTCAAGCCCCCTAACTAAGAAACATAAAATCTCGGAGCTCTGCCCACTGCTTACGCAGGGCGACGCAGTCCTCGACCTAAAAAGGAGAAAATAATATGAAAGGAGTCTACAGAGATATGGCTACAGATATATAGTGTAAAATAGGAAGGGGCACGTTTGTTCTGAAGTTTGAACTTCAACACCTGATTTTTCAATTACAATGTATTTTTATCAAACTCATGCCTGTACTGACTTGAACCCGTTGTAGCCCACTGATACCAGCAGCCTAATTATGGATGTGCCCTAGGGGTGCAAAAGGCATTTGCGCCTACTTATAGTACACTCCGGGCACTTTTAAATTATAGCATAAACTTGTATGGCCCCTTCAGTAATATGGATGGAGAGGTCGAGCGTCATGCATCTCTGCAATGTCAAAGGTTACTCATTTGCATGGGTTGCAGTGTGAGAAAGTCATCCTTTTTGCCCTGTTCACCTCCATGTTTTTGCTTGGTACCCATGGTAACTGACTCCGACTGCACTCTGGGCTCTGCTTACCAGGCCCAAGGCCAGTGCTGTGATTATAAGGATATGCAAATGAGGTGTAATTATAATTGGTACTGACAGCCTATTTGTAAGTCCCTAGTATACAATAGGGCATGTAGGTTTAGAGGCCCAGTACACCTAATGCACTTAAGTGTGCTTTACTGTGGTGCCTGCTGTCATCTTAAAGGCAGCACTGGCTTTCAGGCTGCCTTTACCTTAAATGTATATGCAAATTCAATTTTGGATTTAAAGGTGCTTCCAAAGTCTCAAACTACCTTATGTTTACATGTCACCACTAATGTCACCCCTAGGTGCCACAAGGGTAGGTTGCCTTGCAAGTATAAGCAGAGACATTACAAAATATGGTTTATAAGCCCTGATGAGGGGAAAAATATCAATTCTCTTTTTCCCCATTGTAGTGAATGGCTCCATAGGCTAACATTGAGATATTTTATTTAAGTATAAATATTGACAGGAGCCACCTAAACATATACATCAAGTATAAATATTGACAGGAGCCACCTAAACATAAACATCAGAGTATCTAGTTAACAGCTAAGACAAATCCAACAACGTGCTACTGTTAGAATTATATTAACTAGGACAGAAAATAAGTTATTAAGCTTTCTTTTTTGTGAGACAAAATCCAGCCTTTCAGCTGCTCTCTGATTGGCCAACCTCTGCCCAGTCTGGCCTGGCTGCTCTAATGAGGTGTGAAAAGCCCTGCTAGAGAGACAATGGGTTTCCTGTGAGCAGAGAAGAACAAGCTGCAGAACAGATGGCAAGGAGGGGGTGAGGTGAGCCAAACTGGTCTTTAATTGGAGAATTACACATTAGAACAGCATAGGCTGACCCCCACATCCTGCTACACAGAGGCCCTTGTAATTAGATTAGAGAGAGGGTTGGAAGGGGAGTGTTTAGTAAAATTAGCCACATCAGTCGGTTAGGTTAGCCTGATCCAGCTCCTCTGGAGAGACGTTCTCCATGTTGGATGTTGAGACAATGATGCTTTCTGTGACAAGAATATGCCACACTTTGGAGGAAGAGGTCATTCACCTGGGTGGCATCCAGCATCCCATTGGTCAAGGGTGCCCCCCCCCTTGATGCCCCGGAAGACTGGATAAATATGGAAGAGCTACATAGCTCTTCAGATCTGCTACCTAAAACTACAAGGAGAAGAAGGACTGTCCTGCTGGAAAGTGTATTCCACCCAAAGGACCGCACTCTGAATGACTGCACCTGCTGCACTATCTGCTACTTCAGCCCCAATGACTTTGCCTAGCTGCAAGAAGGATTAAGTAGTGGAATCCCTGCAAGCTGCAGGTTAACAGGGTCCACCTGCATCATCTCCACTCAGATTCCCCATCCTGGAGTGTGTCCAGTGGATTTTAAGAATTTGGCCAGGTGTTTTGTGGGAATTGTAGTCCAGACATCCCAATGATTATCTAGGAGATTCCAGAACGTGGATTTGTGTTTTGGACACTTTGAACCGTCAATAGGAACTTCAGGAGGAAGTTTGAGAAGCTTGGAGAAGTTTGGAGTAACTTTTGGACAACGCTCCAGAAGGTGATTGACTCGACGTCGAGAGTCAAGCCGGCTGCCTTCCAACACAGCCACTGGAATCAAGCTAGCCTGGCTGATGATGGCTGATTAGCCAGAAACCGGTCCCAGGATGCTTGTTTCCGGTCCAGGGAAGACATGGCTTGGCAGTTTGGGCTGGACTATTCCCATGAGGCACAGCGTCAGACCGATTTGCATATGGCCATGTCTGAACTGGGGTGGTGGAATGAGCTAAAGAATAATGATGGATTAAACCCAGATCAGTTGACTGGGGGTGAGTGTTTGATTTGCTCAAACGCTCCGTCCATCATCGCCTTTGGTATGGCTTTGTTCGCCCTAAGTTGGCAGGGTATGCCCAGACGTGGGTCCCTTGCTCACTTTGCCACTGGATTCAAGCTAGCCTGGCTGATGACGGCTAATTTGCCAGAAACCGGGCCCAGGATGCTTGTTTCCGGTCCAGGGAAGACAAGGCTTGGCAGTTCGGGCTGGACTATTCCCATGAGGCACAGGGTCAGACTGATTTGCATATGGCCATGCCAGAACTGGGGTGGTGGAGTGAGCTAAGAATGATGATGGATTAAACCCAGATAGGTTGACTGGGGGTGAGTGTTTGATTTGCTCAAACGCTCCGTCCATCATCCCCTTTGGTTTCGCTTTGTTCGCCATAAGTTGGCAGGGTATGCCCAGACGTGGGTCCCTTGCTCACTTTGCCACTGGATTCAAGCTAGTCTGGCTGATGACAGCTGATTAGCCAGAAACCGGTCCCAGGGTGCTTGTTCCCGGACCAGGGAAGACATGGCTTGGTAGTTCGGGCTGGACTGTTCCCATGTGACACAGGTTCAGACTGATTTGCATATGGCCATGTCTGAACTGGGGTGGTGGAGTGAGCTAAAGAATGATGATGGATTAAACCCAGATCGGTTGACTGGGGGTGAGAGTTTGATTTGCTAATACGCTCCGTCTATCATCCCCTTTGGTATCGCTTCAAACACAGCCCAGCATGGATTTCAGGTTCATCCCGCTGAAAGCTCCAGAGTTCCAGATTTCCAGAATTGGAACGAGGCCTCACGGAGAAGCAATCCGACGATGTTGCATCGAAACTGGCCTGCAGGAGGAGACCGCTCAAAATCAGGAGAAAAACCTACAGTAAAATGTCTAAATCCGAAAACTAAAAACTTTGACCACGGCATTCCGCTTAGCTCAGTGCTCCATCACGGTCAGCCTCAAACTTTGATTTTGTCCTGATCAAGCACGATCAGATGTACGTAAGATTTTTGTCGTTTGTGTGTCTATTTGTTCCTAAAATTATAATCTATCTTTATAAATTGGAGTTGAATTTTTATTGTGTGTTGTGTCTTACTTATTTCATGTATTACTGTTTTTTAATGTTTTACATACCTGTCTCCTAAGTTACACCTGCCTGCTCATTGCCAGCTACCAAGAGTTGAGGAAGGGATTAATTTATTGAGACCTTGACTGACTCTTTAATTGTGTTTGTGGCCCTATTACTGGTGGTAAGTCACTATTTATCACTACTAATAATCCACTTTCCAAAAGTGCCCCATTTAAATGAGGGAATGTTTTAGTCCTTGGCCACGCTTCATGCTACATATAGAGGCAGGGCCAGCCCTAAATTGGACTGACCCAGACAGTGCCAGAAGCGGAAAGAACATTTGGTGTTTGTTGTAGGGCAGGGATCGTTGTGGTGTGACGGCAGGTGGTATGAAGAAAATGGGAGGAGGGCAGGGGGTAGATGGGGTGCTAGCAATTAAGCTGAGACACATTAAGGGCTGATTCCAAAGTCTTTAACAGGATCTGATTGAGGCAAAGTGGGATGGACAAGCTGCTGTTTGCATGACATTTAGTCAGGCAGCTCCCAGCTGCGCCCCTCGGAATATATTGCGCCACGGACCTGGGCCCAGCTCGCCCATGCACAAGGCCGGCCCTGGACAGAGGTGGGGCAAAGATGGCTGTCAGAGGTTGCATTTTGCTACCTAAGAAGCAGTGCACAGTCAATGAGCTTCCTGGGGGGGGGGGGACTTTCTAGGGAAGCACAGGCATTCCACAGTCTTCTAATCATTCCCCCAAAGGAGGGTGCACTCACATACTGCACTAGTCTGCAGAGGAATCCATTATCCATCTCTAAACCAGACCAGGTCT
Organism: Lissotriton vulgaris; assembly: GCF_964263255.1. Classification (NCBI taxonomy): domain Eukaryota; kingdom Metazoa; phylum Chordata; class Amphibia; order Caudata; family Salamandridae; genus Lissotriton; species Lissotriton vulgaris. Next base: position 610,652,266 of record NC_141698.1, read on the forward strand.
GCTCTCTGTGAGGAATGGAGCCTCTGCTTCAAACAAGGGTGACATCTATCACTGCTGTGCTTTTGCCAGGGCAGGAACAAACCTGGTGGTTAGCACCTATGCTGGGAAGAGTCCAAATGTGTTTCCTATAATCAGATGCATGCTCAGATGCTACACAAGGTGCATCAGACACACATATTTTCCACATGCCTAATTAGTGTGCTGTGAATGCTAACTTTGATTGACTAATACACCCCTTAACCAGTACTAGTCAGTTCCTCATCCCCCACTGGGTTTGTTGCCAGCCTGACTAGTGAGACAAAGTGGCAGCAGGTCTAGGTGTGAGGTCCATCTACCAGTGACAATTTAGGCATCCTTTGAAGCTTACGAAAGGGCTGGGCACAGTCCACAGGCCATCCCGTCAAGGAAGGAGTCCCCTTCCCTGCTCCTAGGGCCTTTTTTCCACTGTCTAGAAGCAATGCACCTTTCACCACTGGGGTCAGGTGACAGTTGGACACTGGGAGGAAAGCCTTTTGACTTAGGCAGGAAAATGACAACATCCTGTCAAATGGCTCTTTTTGTATGGTCACCCCCAAGTTTTTCAACTGATACGGCTGGTTTTTCGACTCTGAAAGTGCAATGAGGCCTGCTAACCAAACCTCAGTGCCAGTGCCCTGACCCTTAAGTGTATGTTGAATTGGCTATACTCAATTGGAAATGGCTAACTTGCCTGTAAGTCCCTAGAAAATGGTACCTAAGTACCCAGGGCATGTAATTTAAAGGCGTACCCCAGGGCTTACAGCACTGATTGTGCCACCCTGGAAATCTCTCAGGTAAAGCAAGTTCCCCAGTCCGCCACTGTAGACTGGCAAAACAGTCATGCACGGCTAGCCTGACTTTTGCCGTTGTGAGCAATTGCAAAGCCACCACTTCCCCTGGACATGTGTGTACATTGACCTTCTGGAAGGGCTACCGAGCCTTTGAGGCAGGGCGCAACATATGTCACAGGCAGGACTTTACCTGCCCTAGTAGTAAAACATGCAAAACCCCAGTTTTACTGGGGAAAGACGTGGTCGCCCAATTGGCGAGTACAGGGTTACAAGCTGACCCCTAATCTATTCTAACTCCTGAATGGTGAGACCAAAGTGGGCACTCCAAGGTAGCAAACAACTTGTTACATTAAGCTAAACTAGTATCTCAGGTTGAAATTAATGTAACTTATCGCAGTGAGCAACTTTAGCAAAGCTGCCACTTTGTCTCCTGTGCCTTCCTGAGCACATGGAACCTGCTTCATGAGACAGCTTTCTGCCCTTGAGGAGAGATGTGTCATCGACTCTCGGGGAGGAGAGCAATGAGGGATGTCAGGCCAGGGAGGTGTCACCTCCCTACTGCAGGAAGTCACTTACGTGTTAGTCCCAAAAGGCAGGCTTCAAAGGTGAAGCCGCTTTTAAGAGCAGATGTGGGATACCATGGTAAGGGCTGCCCCATTGTTGAGGTAGACAGGCTGGCAAGGGGAGCAGAGAGTGGAAACCTGTTGCAAAACAGGTTTACCCAGGGGAGTGTAGCCCTGAGGTAGCCACACCCAAGGGGTGGGATATTGAGGTCTGGGCGCCCAGCAAGGGGTCTCACCATCTTAGGAGCTGGCTGAATGGTGCATCCTGGAATAGCCCAATGCCACACTCCACAGGAATTGGCCACCAGGTGGGAGGGAAACTTGTAGCCCATTGCCTACCAACTACATCCTGACCTGACAGCATTTTCTGAGCATAAAGAAGGCACCCCTGACACCCAGACCTCAGATCTCAAACGACGTTGAAGAGGACCGAAGGAGGACTGCCCAGCTGCACCGAGGGACCACCGAAGGGAAGCTACACAGACAAGGACTGCACCCGCTGCACCAAGTGACTCATGAAGAGAGGGGCTGTGCCTGCTGTGTCCAGCTCAAGAAGAATACTGTGAACTGCACTGTTTCCCTCGAGATCAGTGTCCCTACCGGGCACTCTTGGAAATCTTTCCTTAATTTATTCAAAGAAAGTTAGTGAAATTGTCTTTTGAGGTTGATATCATTCTTTTATTTATTATTTGTGTTGTAAATTCATCACATTATTCATTTCATAATGTTCAGGCAAATGGCCCAGTGGCCCAATGCATTTCGGGCATAGCCCTTCCTCAGGGGCCGTGTAAATTTCTGAAAGGAACCAAGTACAATGTCTAATCAAACATTCATTCAAAATACATGTTGTACACGCGTTAACTCTGTATCATGCGTTTGTAATCATGCATAAAGGTAAGTATAGGAGATTCCAAGGTGATTCATCAAGTGTAACGCGTGTTTACATCGTGCATGTCAAACGGTAATGGTGACTGAGAGACGTGATGTGAAACAGTAATGAAATTGGTGAAATCAAAGTGCCATCAATGTGTCATGCGGTGGAAATAAAAACGTAATAGTTTAATGTCAATACTGTTCATGAACTTGTGCGCCCAATTTAATCATGAAATACAGGCTACGTTTGCTGTTTAACCGTTCTAACCTGATTCAAAAATGTGAATCTTGTTCTTTCCTGCAGGTTACAACGAGGCTGTAAAGACAGTTGAAACTGAATTAAATAAACAAGTCAGGGTGGTGACGAATTCGCTGTGGTGTCCCGAAGGACACGTGTTATCTGGTTTAAAAGAAATTCTTGGGCTTACCGGAAAGTAAAAGAACTATTCTTGTTCCGCGCTCGTAAATTCAAAAGGTTCAGGGTTCTGACGGTATTCGTGCGTTTGTGTGCCGTGCTCTAATAGGATATGAACCGTCATGTGATGCGGGTAATGTTTACCGTGCTCTGATTGGCTGAATCGTCATCGTGTATGTTCGCGTAAGTGATAGAACGAACCGGTGTACACCTTTAAAACTGTGTGAATCCGAATAATGATCGGCTTAAAATAATAATCTTGCTTAGAAAAGAATATTTCTGGATACCTCCAGTTTGCAGTGGATGTCGCAACTGTGATTGGCAGCACGGCCGATCACGTGTTTACTCGGTTTTGAAAACTTTACCAAAGCTGAAAAGCAAACAAAATGACATGTGTACATAACAAAGGGTGGCATTCTGCGTGTCTACCTGGTAAGTGTGAACACGTTACATTTCTTACATTCCTGATGATTACAAAGGAATAACTGAATATAAATAAAAAGTGACGTTAGAAAAAATATGACATGGTGAACATATTGAACATATTCTAAAGCTTATTTACAAATGGCAACTGAATTCCAGCCGTTCATTTAATCCTCTTGGCGCGGTCGATGAAAGTCTATGTATCCAATAAAGTTCTCTTCTCAAAAGATGTTGATCATTGTCTCTTCCTGGCAATATGGGTATCATTTCAAGTATGCAATATTTTAACTGGCTAGGGTTGTGTTGATGTTCATTGTAATGTACTAGTGGATTTCAATCTGATATTGCTTCTGTGTTCCGTTAAGCGGATTTTGATTTTTCTTGATGTTTTTCCCACGTATGGAAGACCGCACGGGCATTTTAACATGTAGATCAAATTTGTACTGTCACAGGTGCCATTGACTTTTAATTTGATTTTAGTTCCTCTTGATGGATGATCGATTTCATTTCCTTTGATAATTGAATTACAATTTACACAGTTGTGACATGGTACCGTGCCATTGTAGCTTTTGAGAGGTAAGGTAGATTTTGATTTCAACAATTCTTTAAGATTTCTAGTTCTTTCGTACGCAAACCGTGGATTAAGAGTGAATACTGATCTCCTTTCTTCCCTTATGCATGTTGGTGTTAATAGTTGTTGTCTGTTCATAGTTTCTATTCTGTCCACAGCGTGTTTCAACGTGGTTTCTGGATATCCTCGATCCTTAAATCTTTTGATCATATTTTCTTTCTGTTGTTCATACATTTCTTGAGAGGAGGCGATTCTTTTGATTCGGATTAATTGAGAGTATGAAAGGTGATTTTTCAACGATGGTTGGTGAAAACTCTGATGGTGTAATAGATTGTTCCTGTCTGTGGATTTTTGAAATACTGTTGTGTGTAACTTGTCGTTTTCTTTCATGACTAACACATTCAAGAAAGGTAATTGACTTTCGTTGATGTTGTATGTAAATTGAATGCGTTCATTGATGTTGTTCAAATCCTGAATGGCTGACAGTAATTGAGCGGTGGATCCATTCCAAAGAATGAAGATATCGTCGATGAACACCCACCCATATAGACATGGACTATATTCATTTACCAGGTGTGCGTCTCCTACAAGCCGCTTTTGGATTAATAATCAGCTCAGGAAGAAGTCATCTCCACAGCCCAATCAAACTAAGAGAACCAAAAGGGCCAACTGAATGGAACATCAACCTAGACGCCCTCATCACCTTCATGGACCGAGGAATCCCTGCAGCAAGACCCTTGTCAATCCAGTTGATCGTGTTGCATCCATATCATCCCGGGAGCATCTTTAGCATCCTTCATCCCTTTCATCAGGACAACTCAATAGGAAGCCATTGCAAAGCAGATAATGTGCCTGGAACTGTTTACGGACTGCTTCATCTGGGAAGGTAATTGCTCTTGAAAACTTTGTCGGTCCCCCTGACTAGCTCCCTGCTGGAGTTGGTTGCCTCATGTACATCTAACTGACCCCATTGACAGAAAAATTTTCTAAGTGCCTAATTCGTTGACTTTGCCATAGGTTTGTTTGCGGTTGAGTGAAATTGCTTTAATGTGTTATTGATTTAAACTTGATATCTCTGGAACCCTACGGTGGATCTTTTTTGTTCTAGTGTCTACGTTCTTACAAAAATGCAGTCTATTTTTATAAATTGGCGTTGGGTTTCATGCATGTTTTGTCTATTTCTTCTGCTCTGTGCTACAGCTAACTAGGATTGAGCTGAGGGCTTGACAGATGAAAACCAAGGGTTACAAAAGGGTTGGTAAATGTAATACACAGTGAGGTTACAATACCATACCATATAATACACCCCTTTTCCTCACAGCACTTAATAAAGGAAATTGTGTAAAACAGTGTTAACCAATGGGAGAGCCTGCCTTGCCACTGTGAAAAACGACTTTGTAGGTTATTCACTGCCAATCTAAAATTAATACATGTCCTGCTTTTTAATAATATGCACCTTGCATCATGGTCATTAAAGGTTTACCTTAAGGGTAACTTATACATATTAAAAATTAAGGTTTAAACCTGGCAAAGGATTGCTTTTGCTAGGTCGAAATGGCAGTTTAAACCTGCCCACCCAGGCTGCATTTCATTTACAGGCCCTAGTTACATGAAGTACCATATACTTGGGACGTATAAGGAAATTAAGTGTGCTCATTAGGTTTAAGCCAATGTTAATATGTGTGAAGGGAGAGTAAAAGCAAGTAAAAGCACTTTACCACTGGTTGGAAGAGGTAAACTGCATATAGTTCTATGCACAATAAACCAATCGAAATAAAAAATCAGGGTTGACCTTGCTGGAAGGGCACATTTCCAAAAAAGAACATTTTCCTTCCTACAGCGCTTTTTGCTATTTGAGGTCTTTTGGGATATCTTTTAGGAAATCAGTCCCTCCCAGTGTACTTATGGGAAGGAGAATCAGAATCCATCAGCAGATACCTTGGAGACCTTGGTCACACAACGTTTGGCCTATTGCTTGTTGATGGCCTTCAGGTGCCTCCATGATCAGTACACAGTCTAGACACTATAAACTGATGTTTTGCACGTCCATTAAGGATTCCTTTTCTGCGGCACCTGTGACAGGGCGTGAACCCCAAGATCTCAGGGGGAGGCATTAGAACTAAATGTGAAAAGCTCAGGAATTTTGACTGTGAGTCATTGGGAAGAGCTCAGGACCCACACTGATGAGGCGTGGGAAAACAGGAGCTAGTGCCTTACATTCTCAGATGTCATATCCTGGGTGGCAGGGTTGCAGTTGGAGTCCATTGGTGTCACCTGGCAGTGCTGGATACTATTGTTGGGGAAAACGGTTATAATGTGAGGAACCTGCAGGAAGAAGTATCCATCAGATAAGACTAGTATGACTGATTGACAATCCAGTAAAGTAAAGGGCAAGTTGGAAGATGCTGCACGTATCGTTTGGCTGAGTATTTTGTAGATTCATCATGACATATACACAAGCCAAGCAACTGATGGCCAAATGCAAAGGTTACTTATATGAATGGTTCCCCATCCAAAGACGATTTGTGCACTGCACACATTCCAAATGGATTCAGCACAGTCACATAAAATGTGTCACTACAACATAGGTAAATGTGGAGTCACATCACTTAATGCAATCTATTTTGTTTTGCAGTTTTCACAAAATAAATCCTTCCAAAAGAGAATGTTTGTTTGAGGCAATCTATTGTTTGACACTTTATACCCTGCCAAATTCAACTTCACAAATACAATTTCAGCCCAACACGGGAATTAGGGGACATCAATACTACATCATCTTGTTCATGATGTCATAAAACACATTACGTTTTTTAGTTAACTTCTTAAAGGAATTTCGATGTAAACATTATTTTATTATTACATTGTTGTCATCCATTGCAAACATACTGTAACATGTCATGGGTATTATCTGAAGAAATTTACCAGCAGCAAAGGCCTTTGCAGTAGTTAAAACCTGGCTCCATCGGAATTCGGGAAGATTTGGCTAATGCCAAGTCAAAAAAGGCGGGAGCTTCATCAAGTTTTCCGCTTCTTCTCAGCAGATCAATTAGCTTGCTCAATACTATGAAATTGTCTATAAAAAAACAGAGTATTGGATAACAGCACATAAACTCGTGTCAACGAGCACACTACAAAAAAAATCTTGACCATTCAGAAGCAACAGAAGATACCATATAATCATTATGCACACTTATAAATGAGAGAGTTATCCTTAAGAAAGGTACTTCCAATTCTGGTTAAGAATCTGACATGTTTTCATAGCAATAACAATATATATTAGGAAATGTGATTCCATCAGCACCGATTTCCATAACTCGCAATAACCATTTCAAAGAAGAAAACATCTCATAAAAATATGCCCAACTCCTGGCAATCTCCTGGCCTCATCCTCCCCAGCCAGTTGTTAGCTTTCAGCTTTCTCCTTCATTATCACAAAACAGTTTCTTCTGAATTACACAAGCTTTAGGCATCCCTCTCAGCATCAGTGTCACTGGAAAAAAACGCCTATTATGTTAGTGGTGCCAGTGAAGATTGCCATATTCTCCTTTACTTGCCTCAGTCACTTCTCATTAAAGATTCGTATTAACTAAACTCACATCAGTCAGATACAAATGGGAATAAAAAAGGAAGACGTGCATTGATGGCAGTATTGCTGCTTTCCCACTCAAACAGACAGGCTCTTCACGTGGCTTATACATTCGTTGTGTCACTACAACCACTATATTCTGTTTCATTGTTTTTACTTATTTTGTATACACTTCTAATACCTGCTAGTTATTTTGTCTGCACCTCGGTTGCTCAGTTAGATGATCATGTATGATCCATCTCCATTTTAAAGTTGGTGTTATAAAGTGTTTTAGTGAAATTGTAACATTGTAGCCTGCAATTTGAGCGCTTGCTTATGTATGACTTGTTTCGTTCACATTTGATAATAAAAAGTAAAACGCAACTGAAAAGGTTATTTAAAAAAAAAAACATCACTAGTAAGGCAGCCACATTAGTAAATGTTTTTTTTTTTTATTTTTATTTTTTTTGGAAAACCTTTATTTGTAGTAAAAAGTACACTGCTATTCAGCCTTATATCCCGGAGGCCAGGCAGCATTGAGGTAGCAGGTAAGATCGTGCACAATACTGTGCGCAGAAGCAATCAGGTTTAATTTTCAATAGCATCAAACTTAGTATAAATAAACCAAAGAATAGGAAAGCCCCAAAAAGGGCTAAGAGAAAAAGGCGTGCGCTAGGCACGAAAGGGAGTCAAAAAGGAAAAAGGAGTGGCTGAGGACAGTACAGAAGTAGTGGAATTGCGCCGCGGGAGGGGGTCAAGGGCCGCACACCCAAGACAGCACACAATAGCAGTGACAACAGTAAGGCACTTGGGGGGTAACACGCCAGGATAGCCCATCTGGAACTGCGGGAAGGGGCTCTACGGGGAAGGTTGGACTTCAGAGTCAGTCTCTATTGGGGGGTCGCAAATGTCACCCCTGTAGGAGTTCCAGGCTCCCCACACAGACCTCCACATTTTAGGCTTGCCCCTGGCCACGTACACCGTCTTTTCACGCAGCATGCACCAGTCCATGTTGGTTTTCCATAAGCTGAGGGAGGGAGGAGCAGGTGCACCCCATTTCTGGGCGATGTCCCTCTTGGCCACCATATTACCCAGGGTGACCCAACGGGTCTGGGCTACACTATAATCATTCGGACACCAAACATTGAGGAGGCATCGCCGGGCCTCAGCCGGTAAGGCCACCCCAGTCACTTCCTCCATCACCTCATGCACTCGCGTCCAGTACCGGGCAACCCCTGGACACTCCCATATGATGTGCAGGAAAGTAGCAAGCATACCACAACCCCTCCGACACAGGCCATCCGTGGAAAGTCCCATATGTATAAGTATAGGGCCAGTGACATACACTCTGTGTAGTATTTTCAACTGGACAAGGCGGAGTCGCGCTGATATGGCCACCTCCCTGGGGGAGGAGACCGCTGACTGCCACTCCTCGTCGTCCATCTCTACACCATCATTCACCCAGTGCAACCTCAATCGTTCAAGCAAATCCACTCTCATATTGATGAGTTTTTTGTACGTCAGGGAGATAGCGCTGTCCGGCATGTGGCCGTCCAGCACCCGATCCTCCAGGGGTGATGACTCAGGGATCGCATCTCCATCAGATATGTGTGGGGAGAGGGCATGACTAAGCTGGGCCTGTCGGAAATATTCCGTCGACGCCAGCTGGTACTCAGACTGTAGTATGTCAAACGACTTGACCCTCCCCCTCGCCATCATGTCCCCAACCTTAGATATCCCGATGGTGTCCCACCGGTCAAAACCTTTAGTTTTCCACAGCTTTCCCAGTATGTCTGAGTCATATAGGGGTGTGGCCAGGGTAATCCTATCTTTCCAGCCCAGAGTGTCAGTGACCGCGCGCCATATATGTACCATCGTTTTGGTGGGGCCCGTCAGCTTCCGGTCCAAGGACCTGGAGTATAGGGCTCTATAATAGTTCCCATCGTTCACGAGCCACCGATCCATGGCGTAGCCCGGGCTGGCCGCTGGGCCATAAAGGCCGTGGTTGATGGCCGCAAGCTGGGACGCCCAGTAGTAGCGTCGCATATCCGGTAGGGCGATACCCCCGTCGTAAAACGGTATGGTCAGCTTGAGCAACGAGATTCGTGGCCTCCCATCCCACAACAGTGCGCGCTGCAGGGATTCAATCTCTCCAAAGTATTTGGCCGGGACCGGATCTTGGGTATTTTGCAAAGCGTAGAGGAAGCGAGGTAGCGCCATCATTTTGAATAATGCGGCTCTACCCATTAGGGAGATCGGTAGCTTCTTCCACCCCTCGACATCCCTGCGTAATCGCGCAAGCGGTGGTAGAAGGTTGTGTGAGTATCGGGCTCGGGGGTCGCGCGACACGTAAATGCCCAGGTATCGAAAGCCCTGCTGGGCTATCTGTATGGAGCACCCACGGGGGAGGCGCGGAGTGTCTCCACACAACGTGTATAGTGAGGATTTAGACCAATTGATCACCAAGCCGGAGTGGGTCCCGAAGGTACCCAACAGGTCAAAAACCACAATAAGTGAGCGGTAAGGAGAGGTGAGATACAAGAGGATGTCGTCCGCGTAAAGCGACACTCGGTCCTCAAGGCCAGGTGACCACGTAATCCCGGAGACATCAGGGTGCGTCCTGATCCAAGCCGCCAGGGGTTCCAGTGCCAGGGCGAACAGGAGCGGCGAAAGCGGACAACCTTGTCTGGTGCCCCTGTGCAGTGCAAAGGAGGCCGACAGCCGACCATTGACAGCCACATTAGCCAACGGTGCGGTATACAGCAGTCGGACCCATCCGATATAAGTGGGCCCAAACCCCAACTTGGTTAGGACAGCCCACAAGTAATTCCACTCCAGCGAGTCGAAAGCCATAGTGGCGTCAAGCGAGGCGAGAACTGCAGGCTCACGAAGCAGGTGAGCACGTGCCATGACCGCGTGAAGCCTCCTCAAGTTGAGCGCCGTGTTCCGGTGCGGTATGAAGCCGGACTGGTCCGGGTGAACCAAGTCCGCGATCACACCCGCCAGCCGGTTGGCCAGCAATTTGGCCAGGATCTTGGGTTCGGCGTTCAGTAGCGAGATGGGTCTATAGGACCGGCACAAATCACGTGGTTTTCCTTCTTTGTGGATCACCACAATGGTGGCGAGTCTCTGGTCGGGGGGGAGTTCTCCCGTCTCACTGGCTTCAAGGAACATATTAAGCAACGGTGTGGCCAGCGCGTCGGCCTTGAGTTTATAAAGCTCGACCGGGATACCGTTGGGTCCCGGTGCTTTGCCGGAGCGCAGCGAGCGGATCGCCAGGGCCACCTCATCCACAGACAGGTCTCGGTCCATGTCTTCCCGGTCAAGATCTGAGAGGCAGGGAAGGTCAATGTCCTCCAGAAAGGAGGCCGAGACAGACTCTGGGAGAGGATTTGCGGAGGTATATACCCCCTCAAAGTATTCAGCGAAGGACCCAACTATAGCCGCCGGGTCCGTCAGGGATAAACCATCCTCACCCACCAGTTCTGGGACCACCCGGGACGCCAGTTCCCGTCTATCCAGCCATGCCAAGAGCTTGCCCGCCTTATCACCCGAGTCGTATATCCTGCCCTGCTGTTCCCTGCTCAAGGCCTTCGCTGCATCAGTGGTGGTCGCCCGGAGTTCGGACTGCTTAAGGGAGAGAGCGTGAATCAAGTCGGGAGACGGATCTAGCTCTAGTCGGGTACTCAGGTCAGCGAGATCAGACTCCAGCCGCACCACGTCCTCATCCCGGCGGCGGCGAGCCTCCGCAATCAGGGAGAAGGCCTCGCCACGAAGCACAGTTTTAAAGGCCTCCCAAAGGGAGACAGCGGAGTCAACGGAGCCAGTATTTTCGACAAAGTACCGGTCCATAGCTTTAGTCAGGAGAGCCCTGGTCTTCGGATCGCGAAAGTACCATGGGTTAATGGGAGCTACTCGCGAAGACGCGGGGATCTGGAAGTCAAACGAGACCCAGACCGGGGAATGATCTGAAATGCCCCTAGCTAAGAGACGCGCGGTGGACACAGACTGCGCCTGGGCAGCCGGGGTGAGGACGTAGTCTATTCTAGAAAAGCTACCGTGTGCACCTGAGAGAAAAGTGTACTGCCGCTGGGTAGGATGTAACAATCGCCAGCAATCAACCATCCCCATGGAACTCAAAAAATCAGGCAGCCAAGATTGGGAGGGGCGAAGATCCCTGGATGGAAAGCGGTCCAACTCCCCCGAGACTACAGAGTTGAAGTCCCCACCCACCAGCAACAATCCCTCGGGGAGACCTAAAATGGCGCCTCCCAGGTCCCTGAAAGTAGTCTCCTGCAGCCCCGGGGGAACATAAACCGAAACCAAAACTAACGTGCGGCCCTCCCACTTGCCCACCAACGCCACGTATCGGCCTCTTTCATCAGCAAGTACAGACTCCACCTCCAACGGGAGGGACGTGCGCACCATAATGCCCACCCCTCTGGAGCCCGAGGAGAACCCTGAATGTGCCACCATTTTGTATCCCCGTCTATTCAAGGCCTTACAGGCATGTCCCACCAAGTGGGTCTCTTGTAGAAAAACCACATCAGGCGAACAGCGCTTGAGCATCTGCAACACAACACCCCTCTTAATACGGTCCCCCAACCCGTTAACATTCCAGCTCAACAAATTAAGAGATTTACCCCCCATCATCGAGGACGGTCCGCGCCCCCTCCCCCACCCACAACAGCGCCCATAGCAACAACATTTCAGTCCAGTAGTTCCTCAGCCAGAACAAAGAAGAAGACAAAGAGATAGTACGAAAAAACACACCCCAACTACCCACCACCCTGCACCCCTGCATCAGACTATAATCCACCCCAACTAGCAGTGTGCCCGTCGCCCCTTAACTAACCTACAAGAAGTCCACAGAGGAGAAAGGAGACATCCCACCCCCCCCGTCATCCCCCATATTAAGTACAAAACGAGTCAAAATAATAGCAGCAATGTCAAAAGCCGAAGCCCCTCGCGGCAACCCAGCTCTCGGAAGGCAAGTAACCAAACAATCATTCCTGTGCGTCCGCGCCTCCGGTGGTCTCCTCCGTCTGGTCGGTCGGCTCATGTCGTTCCTGGGGCAGGGTATCAAGCCAGTGTCCCACCTCATCCGGGAAGTCAAAGAAGAAGGTCCGGTGGTCACGCTCAATGCGAAGCTTGGCAGGATAGAGCATAGAGTAGCGCAGGCCCATTTCCCTCAATCTCCGTTTCACCCCCGTAAAGATCTGGCGCTTTTTCTGAACAGCCTGGGTGAAATCCGGGAAGAAGTTCACATCAGAGTTCTGGAAGCGGAGAGGGCCCGCGGTCCTCGAGGCTTGCAGGATAGCGTCTCTGTCCCTGTAATTGAACAGCCTCGCGATGATGGGGCGAGGGGAGGCACCCGATTTCGGCGGCCCACCCGGGATCCTGTGGGCCCGTTCCACCGAAAAGAACTTGCTCAGGCCCCCCGGTGCCAAGTTCTTAACCACCAGTTCTTCCACAAAGAGCTCAGTCGAGTCCTCCTCGGCCTTTTCCGGTACACCGGTGATGCGAACATTTTGGCGCCGCGCGCGACCCTCGAACTCGTCCAGTCGACGCGCCAGCATTCCGTTAGCCATTTTCAGGTTGCGCACCTCCAACTGTATATCAGACACATCCGTGACCAGGCTGGAAGTCTTAAGATCCAGCGATTTCACCCGGTCGTTAGTTTTCCCGAGGTCGGTCCTGATGAGGTTTAACTCAATCTTCAGGGAGTCAACCTTGCTGGACAGTTCCTCGCGGAGAGTGTGCATCTCCGTCTTCACCCCCGATATCGCTCCCATGACGTCCCGAAGCGTTATCTCGGAGTCGTCCGGCGATTCATCTCTTCCTGAGTCCTTATTACGACCCGCCAGTACCGGTGATCCCTTAGACTGGGAGAATCGCTCCGGAATGGTGGACTGGGACTGGGATGGCTTCCTGTTGAGCCGCTGAGATTTGCCTGCGTCCGAGCCTCCTTTGCCCGCCATGTTGGCACTCTCGGGACGGGGGGACACCAGGGGCGAAAGAGTCCAGTGTAGTATGTCCAATGCACAAGACGATATATCCAAAGTCCAGTGGTGAGGCCGCCCAGCAAGGCGCTCAAGGATCAGAAGCACCCATCGGGATGAAGAAGCGTAGGCAGGGAAGTACCATGTGGAGACACCGCTGTACCCCACAACGGTCGCCAGTGATGCGGGCGGAGCCTCCGGGATTCGTCGAGCTAACTGAGTCTAGGAATGTCCGATTTTCATTCCGAAAGCGGGTGCCGCCTCAGGACCGGCTCAGCAACCGATTCCCACAATCGTGGGACAGGATGGATCACAGGATCATTGCGGAGGATCGGGAGGTCTTCGGAGCTCCGAGCTCCGAGCTCACGCGGCCATCTTGGTTGGCAGCGAAGCTCCTCCCCCCACATTAGTAAATGTTTTTTATTTTTTTATTGCAAGCAAATGGAGACCACATTTAGGTGACTGCATGTTTCCTTTTTTCTATTTATATTTGTGACATAAACTTGAAATAAAATATAACAAAAATAACCACTGTAGCAGTTTGTCAAGGCCAGACTTATTCACTTTACCAAATCACCAAAGTTATCCCTATCCACAGTATTGCTTTTTTCTCTGCATTTAATTTTTTCTTGTTCGGTTCTTTCAAGCTTATGGTAGGTTAAAATGATAAACTGGCACATAAAATCCTAAACTGGTACAAGAAAAAACAAATTTGAGTCTTTCAGACTTTGTGGGATTTATAGGCTAAAATGCTATTGCAAGACTCAAGTCGCCAATGGAGATCAAAAGTGGCAATTGGCAAGATGGAATAACTTATCCCAATGATTTTTTAAAAAAAGCGAAAAATACAGACTACTCTCAATCTGCAGTCACTGGAACCAGTGGCTCATAGTCAACAAAGAAGCTAGCGAAAGGAGAAGAGGGCGGCCCAAATAAGCAATCAAAGAAGAGGAAAGGCTATCATTGTCAGGATCTATGCTGCTAGCCTAGATAGTCATTGTCATACGATAACTTTGCAGAGGAGCTTGTAAAACCATCAACATAGGGAGAACATTTTGATATCATGCTTGACCATCAGGTGGACAAACAGATAGGGAAAGGCAATAAGCATTATGTGCTAAATGGTAAATGTGCAAGAAGAAATTTGTCGAGAGAGTCTGATGTATTGGATAGTTGGCGATTGCAACATCAAGGCTTTAGGGAATATACTTACCATGCCCATTTTTTTGGGAACAGATCGTTTTTTAGTTAGTATAGCATAGGTGTAAGTAATCAGGAATAAACAAAATGGGTCGTTATCGGACTGCTCAGGTTTACTAACACACAGATTTATCACACAAATAGCAGCACCCCCATTAGGTGGTCTTTCAAAAGGAAGGTTTGAACAATAATGATGCTTATAATTCTTCAAAACTGAAGTATGTATATATGTGGGCCTGTAAATGAGGGATCTGCAAACATTTCGGTGGTATGAGATGTGGTAAAGCCATAGTGAGAGGACATTTTGCAAGGTACATCATAGTGGATGTTGAGGCCAGGCGAAACATGAAAACATATCTGATCTAAGAATTAAGAGCCTCGAAAAAGAGCTGCTAGCTGATGTACACTATAGTCAAGGGACAGAGTGGAAGCAACGTCTTGCCTAGGCCAGAGAATGAAAGCTTTAATAGATGTATTGAGCTAGAGTTCTAAGTAAAGTAAAGCACACAGATTGAAAGTAAAGAACTACAAAACTGGTGAATCTGTAGCACTAATAAATTGCACAAGAAACACAAGTAGTCAAATCGGTGCGTAAAAGATTCAAAATACAATGTTGGGCGTAAAGCAACAAACTTAAAATAGAACATTTTTTAGAGATCGCTACAGAGCTCACGTTGAGATACAAATAAAGGAGTGTGAATCCCTGTGGAGCTGCCTACAGAAGATTCAATTTAAAATCCTTGAGGGCTGCATCAGTTAATGTCTGGCCAAGAAAACTAGTTTGAAAGAGATTAAGGAAGGCATAGCATATCGAAAGGGAGGGAAAGTAAGTAGATGAGATGGTCAGGAAATGATACTTAAAGAAACACTTGGAAACAAATAAATTGCATAACACTGTTTAAAGAAGTCTGTCTTTCTGAAAGGAGACAGGAGGCAGTGAGTGTGGAACAGGATGGACTATAAAATATTTGCAGTAAATGGCTAGCCCGGCTAGTCATTCAGGTCCACCAGGGGTCTATTCAGTCCCAGAAGTGCATGATAATGTGACTGACCTTCCAGTAGAATCTGCTATAGCGCGTGGAGAGGGTGAGCAGCAATCTTTAACAACCGCCGATGCCTAAAAAGTCTAATCGTTGGGAATTGTATTTTGGAGAGTTATTTTTTTCAGATAAGCTGAATAGGAATATGAAACCGCTTTTTAAGAGTCAACAAATAGCTCTGGTTATCGAACGGGAAACTTCAGACACATTTAAAATAGATAACGGTTCTCTTTGCACTTTTCTCTCTTCTTCTTCCTCCTTTTCTCCTTTCTCCCTTTTCTTTTCTTTCTTCTTCTACGTTAAAATTCACCAAAATGCTGTTTTCACTATGTATAGTTTTCTTTTATAGGATATTGTGTTATTTTGCCTTTTTTATATTCCAAGTTGTGAATTTTTCCAATTATTGCTAATATTTTGTACTAATGTTTTACATTGTTTTTACTACCTTAATAAAGCCTTTAAACTAAAAAAAAAAATAGATACCGGAAGAAGGATATGGCTGTCAGTTAAGTCAAGTCCTGTTTGAAGTGCATAGTCAGCCCTCCCAAGTTAGTTAAACTTTGTGGGTTGATGAGGAAATATGATTTAAAGCTCCGGTTCCCAAAGCATTTAAGGCGTTTATGGAATTTACATAGGTTTGCTTGAGGATGCCTGGGTAGTTACAATAGTGCTTAATACATTCCCATTTACGCATATCTGAACACATTTCTGCGTGTATCACAGCGAACATATGCGTCTGAAACAGATATAAAGCGCAACTGCACTTTACAACTTTTTTCTTCTCCACATGGATAATAGTTTTCTCATGCTCCAAGCCAACTGTAACTTGTCTGCAATGGTCAAATATCAAATTAACAGGGTGAGAAAATGGGGTTGAGTAAAAGATATTTGCCCACATGCATCAAGGTAAATTGCATTCGCAAACGGTGCGAATCGCAAAATTCGGCCGTTTGCGAATAAAATTTCCTTTTTTGGATGCATCATTTTTTTTATTTTTTCGCAATTTAAGGAATCACAATTATGTTGTGATTTCTTAAATTGCGATTGCATTTAAGAAATCGCAATTTATTTCTTAAATGCAATGCATGAATATTTTTTTTTGCGAATTCGCAAATAGGAAGAGGTAAAGTGCCATGAAGTTGAACTTCATGGAAATTTGCTAAAGCTTTCAAAAATGCACAAAAGTGCATTTTTGAAAGTTTCATTTTACACACACACATGCCCTTGGGGCATGTGTGTGTGAAATTTTTTTTTAAAGTTAAATTTCAGGGGTGCAGGGGGGGGTCCTTGGGACCCCCCCCTGCACCCTTGAAATAGCACTCATTTTGCGATTCCTTAATTGCGAATCGCAAAATGAGAATGGCTTCCCATTCATTCCTATGGGCCTCTAGGCCCATAGGAATCAATGGGAAGGGATTCCTTAATTGCGATTTGCAAATTGTGAATCGCAAAGGGTCAAAATTGATCACTGTGGACACTACGCACTTCCATTTGTAAAGACACCTGTGGAAGTGCTGGGTAGTGAGGCAGGCGCACCATTCTTAACAAGAGCGAGACATTGCAAAATGTGTACAAGCTCCAACAAAAACAATGGGGAGAAAATGAAGCAAAAATATTACATGGCCCATTATGAGAAAAAGAGACACTTTGCACATTTATTACAAGCTGAATTGACAATTAAGGAGACAAAGTGCTGCAAATTGTTGCAGGCACCTGTGAGAACTTCGGGGCATAATGTTGCAAATTATTACAAGCTCCACCGTGTAGAATAAATGTTTCAAGTTGTCACCAGTCCAATGAAAACAATGGTGCAGAATGTTATAAATTAATGCAAACCCACTGAGCGAATTGGAGCAGAATGCTGCAAATTATTGCAACACCAATTTAGCACAACTGGAACCAAATATTTTTAATAATGAACCTTTCTAAAAGAAAATGGAGAGGTAGAATGTTACAAATGATATGCAGACCCATTGATATCAATCAAACCGAATTTTGCAAATGCATAGAAGCCCTAGGTTGAACAATTAAAAGTCCTAATCAGAGCGATGAGGCAGGATTTTTTAAATGTTATATGCTTAGGCTATCTGGTTTTAGGTTTAAACCTATAATAACTGTTAAAACCTCACCAAAAGGAAAATAGCCATCACCGATGTAAACATATAAACGCAAAAAAAACACCTTTGCAAACACAAACTAAGTGCCATTCGAAAAAAGGAAAAGATGTGAGAAATACATTTTTATTTCTTCCTGAAGGGGCCAATACATGTAACTTTGTTATACAAGGAAGCATCAAGAAAGACTGGGCTAACATTATTCTGCTTGAGTTTTGTTGTTTAGAGATGTCACTAAAACAATGTCTTTTCTTCCTTCTGCTTTTTTCAGTTTTGTGGTCTTTTGTCTAAAGATGCACTGTTTAGAAGCATGTTTTAGGTCTTATTTAGTTATTTTATAAGCTGCAGAGAATCGGGAAATATCAAAATCATATTTGATATGTTGACTACATTTGATTTCACTGATAGGTAAAATGGCTGGTTTCATAAGAATCTTTCATAATATGTACCATCACAGAGAAGTATAAGTGACTTACCTGTAATCCTAGGTCTCTTCCAGGGGTATCCTCATAAAAGTCCTAAGCACTGAATATTCCCGCCCATGTGTGGGGACCCCAGAAATAATAAAAATGATACATGAAAAACATATATATATACTGCTCTATATATATCGACATATATAAGTTTTCCTCATACTAATGCAGCCCCCATCTAGGCTAAACAATGTAATAACCAATAACTTGCTCTTGCAAATACATAGTATATGCATAAAAACACAAGAGGGCAAGTAGCACTTGAACTCTGTTTTTAATGAGTAAATCTCACGAAAACACTGCAAAGAAAAAAGCAGACATTGTTAGCCTACAGGCTGCATTGTAAACCAACAGCATAGAAAAGAAATGCATTTTCACACAAAAACTGGCACCGTGCCTTTAAGGCAGCCATGGCCCCTAGCCTCAGGGGTGACAGTTAGTTCAGTTGTTCTTTGCTTAATCCTTAAGATCAGGGCACAAAGATATCCTTTAACAATGAAGAAAATCTGATTTGCCTGGTGGTTTGCTTATGACTTTGATGAGGATACCCCTGGACGAGAACTAGGATTACAGGTAAGAAACTTATCCTTCTGTTCCAGGGGATCCTCATCAATAGTCATAGCACTGAATAGAATAGCAAACCCATCTTCCACCTGCAGGCAAATGAGAGTGAATGACCCAACATACAACAACAGCCACAACCAGGTGTTGAACAAATTCCTCAAGAAGGCTTGGCCTACTTGGGTGTCTGCTCTGGAGTCTGAATCTAGACAATAGTGCCTCGTAAATGTATGGGCGGACCTCCAAGTTGCAGCCTTACAGATCTCAGAGATCGGTACGTTATGAAAGAAAGCAGTCGTAGCCGCTTTTCTTCACCTAGAATGCGCCTTAGGAGCAGGCCCAAGGGGCTTTTGTGCTAGCTGATAATCTAACGTGATGCAAGAAACTATCCACCTGGAGATGGATTTCTTCGAGGCTAGAAAACCTGTTCTGATCGACCCGAAGTTAAAGAATAGTTGATCAGATTTTCTCATGGACTTGGACCTATCCAGATAGAATTTTAAAACCCTTTTTAGGTCAAGCGAGTATAAAGCCCTCTCAACTGGCGTGGAGGGATTAGGGAAAAAAGTCGGCACAGATATGGTCTGATTCACATGAAAATCCAACACCACCTGAAGGAGGGATGAGTCCTCAATATCACTGTATTTAGATGGAAAACAGTATAAGGTTCCTTAGAGTAGAGGGCCTGTATTTCACTCACTCTGCGAGCTGAGGTGATCGCTACCAAGAAAGCCGTCTTCAAAGTGAGGTATTGCAAGGTTGTTTTGTGGATAGGCTCGAAAGGTGGACCCATCAACTTTGATAGCACCAGGTTCAGCTCCCAGGGTGGTGAAGGAGGCTGGACCGGAAGGTAGACCTTTTTCAGACCCTGTAAGAAGTCTTTCGCAACCTTTAACTGAAAGAAAGAAGACTGAGAAGGCGAGTGCCTTTATGCAGTGATGGCTGCTAAATGCACCTTAATGGAAGGAAACTGCGAGCCTTCTTAGCCAGGTAAAGCAGGTATGGTGAAATAACCTCCTCCTGCCCCTTAGGTGGGTTACAATTGTTTTGAACGCACCATATATAAAAACGTTTTCACTTGCACACATATGAGTGTCTAGTGGACGGCCACCTTGCTTCTTTTAAGATGGACATGCAGTCTTGTGGCAGTCCTAAATGGTCATACTGGAGGACCTCAGGAGCCATGTTGCCAAGTTCAGTGAGGGAAGGTTGGGGTGATGAATCCTCTCGTTCATCTTGGACAGCAGGTCGGCCTGCACGGCAGCCTCCTATGAGGGCATTCTGACAGGTGATGAAGGTCCGGGTACCACCATTGTCTCGGCCAGTCCAGTGCAATCAGGATCATTCTCGTGTGCGAATGAGATAGCTTGGTCACCACCTTCGGGATAAGAGGAAGGGGTGGAAATGCGTACACAAATGCCTCTGACCAGTCTATAAAAAGGGCATTCTCCTTCGACCCTGGCCGGTAAAACCATGAGGCGAAGTCTCTGCATTTTGTCTTTTCATTGTCTGCGAAGAGGTAGATGCTGGGACGACCCCAAGTCAGGAAAATGTCTTGAACGACCTGGTCGTTGAGTACCCAGTCTTGTCTGTCTTCGAAGTGTCGACTGAGAGCATCCGTTCTCGCGTTCTGTTCTCCCGGCAGGTGTACCGCTGTGAATGATAGGTTCTGTGCCAGGAGCCAATGCCAGAGAGCTTGAGCTTCCAGAGACAATGTGTGTGAGTGAGTTCCCCCCGTTTGTTCTGGTAGTAAATAGTGGTGGTATTGTCCGTCTGTACTAAAATTGAACTTGCCTGAATCAAAGGGAGGAAAACCTTGAGGGCCAGATGAACTGCTCTCAACTCTCAACTCCAGCATGTTTATGTGATATGAGCGCTCTCTTGATGAACATTGACTTTGCGTCTGGAGAGAACCCATGTGGGCTCCCCAGCCCTGGAGAGAGGCGTCCGTGATCAGTGTTTGAAAGGGAGGTGCTTGGTGAAAAGGTATCCTTACTTGCATATTCTCCTTCTTCATCCACCATGGGATGGATGCTCTTGCTGCATTTGAGAGACTTATTTTGTCATCTCAGCGAACTGCTTGCTGATCCCACTTGTCCTCAAGATCCTGGTGTAGAGGAAGCATTCACAGCCTGGCATTGGGGACCAGGAAGATGCAGGATGCCATAGACCCTCCCAGGGAGGCAATCCGATGAACTGACCGCATTCTGTTGTCCAGAAATAGTTTGCATTTCTGTATGATGGAAAACTGTCTCTACTCCAAAGGAAACACGTTTCCTACCTCAGAGTCTACCAGAGCTCCTGGATAATGGATTATCTGTGTGGGTTGTTGAGTCGATTTGTCAAAGTTCACATGAAGGACCAGCCAGTGACAAAGCTCCAGGCATTGCAGGAAATTACTCCTCACGCTGTGGGGGAGGAACCCTTCATCAGCCAGTCATCCAGGTACGGGTACACGAAGAAACCTCTGCGGCGTAGCGCGGCTGCCACCACTGCCATGTACTGCATGAACACTCGGGGAGCTGACTTCAACCGAAGGGTAGCACTTTGAACTGGTAGTGTAAAGATCCCACCAGAAATCTCAGATATTGTCTGTGATGTTGACTGACAGGAACGTGAAAGTGTGCATCTTGTAGATCCAGCGAACACATCCAATCTCCCTGCCTGAGATGTGGATATATTTGATGGAGAGCCAATATGCAAAATGTCTCCTTTCTGATTAACTTGTTGAGCCTTCGCGGATCCAGAATGGGTCTGTATTCTGCTTTTCGACCCTTCTTCTTTACCAAGAAGTATCTTGAGTAGACCCCTCTCCTCTTTGAGATATTGGCACCTTCTCGATGGCTGATTTTCGCAGAAGGGTGGCAGCTTCGTTCTGCAATATCTTCATTTGAAGGCACGATGATGGATTCGGAGGGATTGAGGGAGGATGGCATCGAAAACGTAGAGAGTACCCATTCTGCAGCGTAGCTAACACCCACTGGTCCTATGTGATAGCTCGCCACTCTTCGAGATAATTTGCAATACTTCCCCCCACTGGAGTGGTGAACGGCGACGGGGGAAGTGGGCAGTCATTGTTTGGTCTGCATCTTGGCAGAGGTGTTAGACTGACGCTGCTTTCCTCTTCCTCTGGAGGAACGCCTGCATTGGTATTGAGACCTCTGCTGTCCCTGCTGATCCTGGTTTTTCTGCCAATGAGAATTTTGAACCCTCTGTTGGGAGGAGTGCCGATTGTAAGGCCTGAATCGCCTGCGGAACTCTTTCTTCTCGAGACCCACAGCCTTTAATGTGTCTAGCTCCGTCTTCACCCGGGACATTTCCTCATCCGTGTGTGCACCGAATACGGATGAGCCGGAGAAGGGAAGATTGAGGATCCGAGACTGTGCTTCTGGCTTGAGCGCTGTGAGTCAGAGCCAGGAGGTTCTTCTAGCGCCTATCCCATGCGCATAGGCATGAGACGAAACAGTAGCTCCATCCGCTGCGGTGTTGATAACTTGGTTCGCCACCAGGCTGCCTTCATGCAAGATCTCTTCAAAATCCTTGCGATCTTCTTTGGGTAACTTTTCCGTGAATCTTTGCAGAGAGTCAAACAGAGACCTGTCATACCGACCCAAGAGAGCTGATGCACTCGATACCTTGATCATAGAGGCTGATGTGCCACAGACCTTCCTTCCCCATGAATCCTGTGTTTTACTCTCCTTATCTGGTGGAACAGTAGAGGAGGAAGCAACTGCTTGAGTCTTTTTTGCTATAGCGATTATAACAGAATCCAGTGGGGGGGTCAGATTTAAGGAAAAGCGGGTCCTCTTCCGGTGAACAACATTTTTTCAGAATCCTAGACGACGTGGACTTGAGTGGCGTGAGGAAAATGTCCATAACCGGTTCTATTAGGCCAGGCACCAATGATAGCAGTGGTCTAGATGCTGCCCTTTGGTGTAAAGTCTCAAAGATAACAGATGACGCACTCTGTCGAGTTGGCATAGGGATGTTTAGCTTTGCTGCCCCTCTGCCAAGCAAGTCCGGTAAAGTGCCAACGTCATCCACCGGAGAGACCCTAGACGGGGGCCTGTCAGTAAGAGTAGGTGAATAGTCTCTGTGTGACGTGTGTGTGGAAGAGGATGAAGGTGTTGGAGATCTGTGCCTTCTACTCCTGCTTTTGGACCTAGATCTCCTTCTGTGAGAGTGTGCAGACGTGCGACTGCGATCCCTGCCTCTTGATGGAGTACGCTCTCTATCTACCGCCTGTACCAGCCGAGCCAATGGAACCCTGTGAAGGGGGCTCGAGTAATGCTGCGCCCCTGTGGCTGGAGTTGTGGCCCAGTGATGCAATGGCCGTTTCCATCTTGGTGACAGATGGATGGAAGGCGATCTTTGCCCTTCTCGCCTCTCAGGAGAATGTGGAGGAGGAAGAGAGTTCTCTCTTTCTATCTGTGCAGGCCTGGTCGGTGAAACTTGATGTCCCCTGGACACTGGACTGCTGGACGTTGAGATCACGACCTCCGGAGATGTGGACGTTGAACCTCTGTGAGAGCTGCGAAAACCTGTTCTCGACGTCGGTGACGGGGCTGTAGACAGGCTTACCGGACGTGAGGCCTCTTTGGACTGGTGCCTTGACGTCGATCTGGAACGTCTCCTCTGGATAGACTGCCTTCTCGACGTCGTCCATCGTCTCGGCAACGTTGAAGCCTGCTTTGACTTTCTCCTCTTGGAAGGAGGACTAACTCTTGCAGTCGACCAGTCCCTCGACGCCGAGCATCTACTTGATGCCGACGGAGTACAGTGCTTCGAAGCCAGCCGCCTCTGTTCCGAAGACCGGTGTCTCGACGTCGACCTGCGGTGTGCTGCCATCTACTGAGATTTCTGCCTCAGCGTCGGGGACGGAGTCTTGTGCCTCGACGTCGAAGATCATTGCACTGACATTGACAGGGACTTTTGCCTCGACGTCGGCGACGGAGTCTTGCACCTGGACATTGAAGATCTTTGGACTGACCTCGACTGAGACCTCTGCCTCAACGTCAGTTGCCGTTGATGTGGCAACGACGGATTGATTTGCCTTATCGTTGATCGCCTAGCTAGCGTTGATGGAGATTTGCTTCTTGACGTTGAGTGTCGCCTGGTTGATGACAACAGAGGGCCCTTCACTTTCGTCAACGTTGAGAGCGTTGTTCTCAATTTCTTACAAGAGTGATGCGCCTGCACCACCGTACTCTTCCACGATGACTGCTTCACCGTGGACAGCTTCGACGTCGATCCCAACGCCGAAGGAGAACAGGTCGGGCCCTTGCCTCTCGACGTCGACAGAGTTCTCTTTTTCTGCTGCCTCACTGGAGACCTACCTCTTTCAGAGAGGCCATAAAGTCGAATTCTCTCCCTGTCCTTGAAGGTCCTTCTCGACAACTTCTTGCACTGATGACAGGTGGCAGAAGAGTGAGAATCAGGGAGGCAGGGAATACACACAGGGTGTGTGTCTGATCTAGCCTTCTTGCCACAGTCAGGGCAAGGATCAAATAAGGAAGGCATTTCTGACCGAAATAAACCTTTTCTGGAATTCAAAAAAGGCTTCACTCTCACTCTAAGGTTAAAAGACGTGGAGGGAAAGCAACAAATCCTCAAAAAAATCAGACAATTTTTGACAGAAAGTCAAAAAAGGAAGAGCTGTGAATCCAGGGTCCTGATTGAAGGAGCGGAAAGAACAGCTGACCTAACAGTCACCCCTGAGGTATGATGGGAAGCTAGGGGTCATGGCTGCCTTAAAGGCACGGTGCCAGTTTTTGTGTGAAAATGCTTTCATTTTCTATGCTGTTGGTTTACAACGCAGCATGTAGGCTAACAATGTCTGCTTTTTTATTCACAGTGTTTTCATGAGATTTACTCATTAAAAACAGAGTTCAAGTGCTACTTGCCCTCTTGTGTTTTTATGCATTTATGCATATACTATGTGCTTGCAAGAGCAAGTTATTGGTTATTACATTGCTTAGCCTTCCTAGGTGGGGGCTGCACTGGTATGAGGAAAAATGATATATGTAGATATATATAGAGCTGCATTTATATGTTTTTCATATATAATTTTTATTATTTCCCAGGTCCCCGCACATGGGCGGGAATATTCAGTGCTTATGACTATTGATGAGGATCCCCTGGAAGAGAATGGGTGAAATCCTTTGATACATCAGCCCCCTTTTCTAGTGAGTCAGTATTGATTGCAAGTGAATTGCCAAATACCCCAAGCTTTAAACATTCAATGCGAGATGTAGTGACAGGTATATGTGAAAAGAATGTTCTCACCAAGCATCTGAGATAGTGGTGAAAACAAGACACCAAACGTTTGGTAAAAATGGAACGCATTGTCAGTTGGGATGCTGCTGAAAAAAGCTCCTACCAAGTTCAAAAATGATTGGAGTGATTTTGTTTGTATTTGCAGTAATTCAGCTACTTATGTGAAACAGTTGTATGATGGTCTGACAAAATCGATACCTGAGCTGAACTTCTTCCCTGTAAGAGATCCTTGTCACTTGCTAGATGGTATGCTGAAGCATTGTTACAATCTTCAGAGTTAACGAAGAATGCTATTGACTTTGTAGTCCATTCTGGAGCAGTAAAAATTTATTTGGACCTCATATACCCTGTGCACATGCGAACTATACACATGTACTATCAGTGCAGAAAGCAAGCAATAATTTTAATTTAAATTCCATAAACACCGGAAAAACACAGTTTTTGTTGTTTTTAATGGCGCGAGAATGTGTAACCACTTATAACCACTGTTTTTTTAAGGTATTTAAAAAACTGGAAAAAAAACACCAGAATTTACCAAAAATAGAAACTGAAAACAGGGTAGCCTATCGAGAACGTCACAGATATAATATTGCAGCAAAGGACAACATCAGAATCTATGAAATGTCAAATAAGTGTGAAATTCTATATTGGAGATTTTGTCAAAGGAAACCCAATTGACAATAACTTCTTATGCAGAACTCTGGTGTAACTCTAAATTGAGTCCACATATATTGTCTTCACAATGTATCTACGTTACCTGATTTACTCTGCAACGTTATCCAGTGCACACTCATGCAAGTTGGCTCAGGAAACTATGTGTAATTTGTTGAATGTCAAATAGTTTCCCTTTCCAAATGTAGTCTTGGCAAAAAGCATAATTTTGTAAAAACTTCCCTTACAATTCTTGTAAAATGTCATTGTGAATAAACAAGAGTAGCTCTTGTATAAATTATAATATTCTATTTCATTAAAGTCTTAGGGCCTATGGACCGCCAAACTTGCGGTGGATGTGCAGTGGCCGTCGAGGACTACCGTATCAGTGGCCTGACTGCCGTATTACAACTACGGCAGCCGGACCACATTTGGACGGCTGCAACCGCCAAGGATCTGCAATCCCTGGTGTGGCAGTTTGAGGTCACAATATGCTTGGTGGTGCCTCTGTGGCACCGCCAAGGATATTACGAGTTGGCTGTTAGCCACCCTTTTCATTTAGACACCCTTTTCATGGCGGTGAGACCGCCATGAAAAGGATGGAAGAGTGTCAACAAAGGAGATACTACAGGGCCCCCTGTTGCCTCAGGGCCTTTGGGGTGCACGCAGGGGGGCACATGGTGTGCCCCCCTGTCTACATGCACCTCCTGTTCCAGCACGGCATGGACTTTACAGTTCATGCCATGCTGGAAGGTGCTGTGGCTGACCCATGGCACTGCCTTTCCAAGGCTCTCCTATGAGCCTTTGGAAAGGCAGCACCGTGGGGCAGCTGCCACAGGACTGCCCACCCAGATTACAATTTGACTTTGGCAGTGCAGGAGCGGGGTAGTGTATTGCCGCCTCGCTCATGCACCGCCAAGGTCTTAATCAGGCCTCAAGAGTACAAAGAAGTCAATATTTTGACTTTTTATTAGTTTACATTGTAGCCCTAAACCAACTAATTTGAGCAAGGTCTCCAGACTTAGACAGGTGTCCTGGGTCCAGGGTGTAGGCAAAGCACTGGGGTGCTGTCACTCACTTAGGTAGTTATTTTAAAGTGCCTCTTGTACTTTACTCCTTTGACCTAGAGGTTAGTAAACAAGCAAAATGCCTTATGTCCTGGAAGACTGTTCCAACAGAGTGCTGTAGTTTGAAAAATGTGCTGACACTTCCAGCAATCAATGATTAAAGGGGCCAACCCATTGCCCCCTCTGTGTATGATTATGATGTGTTGATTTCAAAAGCTCTGATGAGTTATCCAGTTTATTACGAATGTCCAACTTTATGACACATGTGATTATAAACAGAAACTGAAAGGTACCTGGTGCCTTTTGCAATATTTGTTGGTAAAGCTGTATGGCATTTTCATATTGCTGTTTCCGAAACATAATATCTGCAATCATCTGAAAGGAAATAAAGACATTTGCATACAGTTGAATAACATTAATTTAACTGTTATCAATCACCGTTCTTCTTCCAATAGGACATGCCATAGCAAGTTGGTACGATGATTCAATTTTTTATTTTTTATTTAATGCACATGCATATGCCAAGAAAATAATAAGAAGAAAACAAGTGCATCCTAAATGTGATGGCCATGCAATTGTATTACAATTTTTACATTTAAAATGAAAATTAACGTCATGTATAATTTTAATGGAACTGTAATGTTACTCAAGAGCAGGCAGGTGTATTTAGAACAGGTTTAGAAACCGTTTCGTGCATTAATGCACATAACAGGAAATTATACCGCTTAATGTGGTAAGAAAAGATACTAATTATTGAATTCCTGTAACTTGAAGACCTAGGTTAAACACATATGGAGGACTAAAAAAGGATAAAGAACAGAAAGGGAAATGCAGTGGCAAAGTAACATGTTGGCCCACCAGCCTTGGAACTAAAGTGCACTTCTTACTCATTACAAAAGTGTCAATAGATGACGTCGGCTAACACACTGCCCCATCCTGTATGCTGTGGTGGGCAGAAGCAAAATGTATTTATTTTTGACATTTATAAAGCGCACTGTAACCCTGTGGGCATCCTGGCACTAAAATACCGGAGAAAACTAGCAGGTGAGACTACAGAACTAAGCCAGATAATCATACTTTAGGAAAAAGCCATGTCTTGACTTTTCTACGGAACATCATCAGATCCTGTATTCGCCTTATTTCCAGAGGAAGACGATTCCAAAGGCGGGCAGCTGCCATGCCAAACGATCTTTCTCCCAGTGTTACTCTCTTTGTCCTAGGAATCCTAACGCACAAGTTACTTACCTTCGGTAACGATATATCTGTAAGAAACAGTTGTTAGTGTTAGATTCCTTACCTTAGAATATCCCCAGGCGTTAGACTGGATCCGGAAAGTTTTGCGTAGAAGTACCCTTGCGCGTCGGTAGGCGTCGTCTGCGGCTCCGCGTCCGTCGTCGGCGTCGTGATCGCCGGGATGACGACGTCGGAGTACCTCGACGCCGCCCTCGCGAGCTGACGTCAGTTCTTGTACATAGCTTTCCGCACCAGGAACGCAGAGCCATGCCAGATACCGACACTGGTGCCAAAAAACTAGGGCCCTGAAAGGAAGATACCTTAACCCTAGATATCAGTTCGCAGAACGGGGAGGATGTGTTGGGCGGTATGGAATCTAACACTAACTACTGTTTCTTACAGATATATAGTTACCGAAGGTAAGTAACTTGTGCATCTGAAAGAAACAGGTTAGTGTTAGATTCCTTACCTTAGAATAGATACCCCAGCAATACCAACCCCGGTGGTGGGTCTGCGAACCAAGATCACACCAGAAAGTCCTGGAGAACGGAACGGTTGAAAAAGCCATCTCTCCGGACTTGGCTGTCCAGGCATTAGTGTCTAGCAAACGTGTGCAGCGAGGCCCACGTAGCTGCCTGACTAATGTCCTGCAAGGGGACTACCCGCCCAGGGCAGTAGCAGCTGCCGTGGCCCGAGTGGAATGGGCCCTCATCCCAACAGGAGGCTCCTTTTTTGCCAAGGAGTAATAGACCTTGATGCACAACACAACCCACCGAGAGATGGTCCGTTTGTGCACCGCCCGTCCCTTCTTCGCACCCACGTAACCAAGAAAGAGCTGGTCGTCCACCCGGAACTGGCGTGTGCGGTCAAGATAAAAAGAGAGCGCACGTTTTGGGTCCAGACGGTGGAGCCTCTCTTCCTCTTTCGAGGGATGCGGAGGCGGAAAGAAGGTGTGCAAGGTGATGGACTGCCCAATATGAAAGGCCCTAACAACCTTGGGCAGGAAAGAAAGACGAGTTCTCAAGACAACTTTGTCCGGATGGACAGAGAGGAAAGGAGGCTTAGAAAATAGAGCCTGGAGCTCACTCACTCTCCTGGCAGAGGTGATGGCAACCAGGAATGCAGTCTTAAGAGTCAGAAGACGTAGAGGGCAATTGTGAAGTTGCTCGAAAGGAGCGCACATCAAATAGGTAAGAACAAGGTTCAAGTCCCACTGAGGCATCACAAAAGGAACAGGAGGAAACATGTGCGTGATGCCTTTCAAGAATCTATTTACAACAGGGGACTTGAAAAGAGAAGGCTGATCAGGAAATGGATAGTGCCCAGAGCAGAGCCCTGCTGGGCAAGAGAAAGAAGAAAGAGGAGAACCTCTGAAAGGGGGACAAAAAGTGGATCCACAGCCTTTGCTGTGCACCATGCCAAAAATTTGTTCCACATGCAGGCATATACTGATTTTGTGGAGGGACGCCTGGCTGCCAGAATCACATCACAGACTTCAGGAGGCAAGTCAAATGGCCTCAACTGCAGCCGCTCAATCTCCACGCATGTAGGTGGAGACTGGATAGGTTAGGGTGGAGGACCGTCCCTTGCTGCTGCAACAGAAGGTCCTCCTGAAGAGGCAGACAAATCGGGGATCGAATGACATGCTGAGTAGCTCGGGATACTAGTATCTTCGTGCCCAGTTTGGACCACAAGGATGACTTGGACCCAGTCTCGCCTGATCTTCTTCAGCACTCTGGGCAGAACTGGTATAGGCGAAAAGGCGAACAACAGACCGCAGCTCCACTCGCGACGAAAAGCGTCTCCGAGCGAGTGCCGCCTTGGAAATTCCAACACGCAGAACTGATGACATTGCGCGTTCTCTTCTGTGGCAAATAGATCTAACCAAGGCTCTCCCCACTGCTGAAAGAGGCCTTGCGCCACGTCTGAGTTCAGACGCCATTCGTGATCCATCATGCACTGGCGGCTGAGTTCGTCCGCCCTGGCGTTTAGGGAACCTGCCAGGTGTTGAACCATCAGGGTAATGCCCTGACGTTCCAGCCACTGCCAGAGGCACAGAGCCTCCTGACATAGGGTCTATGACCCCATCCCGCCCTGTTTGTTGCAGTACCACATGACGGTGGTGTTGTCCGTGAACACCTGCACTACACTACCCCGGACAGAGGGGAGGAATGCTTTCAGTGCAAGTCGGATCGCCCGCAGCTCTAGAAGGTTGATATGGAGCCGGGACTCTGCCGAGACCAGAGCCCTCTGATCTCCGCCTCTCCCATGTGGCCCCCCCATCCCAGGAGGGACGCATCCGTCACTACTACGTGCTCCGGTTGGGGTAGGGAGAGGGATCTGCCGCTGACCAAATTGTGGTTTGTGAGCCACCACTGCAATTGTCTCGAGATGCCCTCCGAGATCTGAACATGGTCAGACAGATTGCCCTGATGCTGGGCCCACTGAAACTTCAGGTCCCACTGCAGAGCCCGCATCCGCCACCTGGCGTGATGCACCAGAAGAATGCAGGAGGCCATCAGCCCCAGAAGCCGCAGCATCAACCTGACTGAGACTCGGGATAAATGCTGAAAGATCGGAATCAGAGCCTGAATATCCTGAACCCGCTGTTCGGGAGGATAAACCCGAAACTGCGCCGAATCCAGAACCGCTCCGATGAAGAGGAGCTTCTGAGAGGGGCACAGGTGCGACTTCGGCACATTGATGGAGAACCCCAGCAGGTGCAGGAGGTCGGCCGTAGTCTGGAGGTGGCTGACGACTGTCTGGGGCGAGCCCGCCTACAACAACCAATCACCGAGATAGGGGAAGACTGAGACCCTGATCTGCGCAGATGAGCAGCGACCACCGCCATCACTTTCGTGAACACCCGAGGGGCGCTGGTAAGGCCAAAGGGGAGCACGATAAACTGAAAGTGCTTGTGGCCTACCGTGAACCGCAGGTAACGCTGGTGGGCCGGCAGGACAGGGATATGGAAATAAGCGTCCTGCAAGTCCAACCCTACCATCCAGTCCCCAGGGTCTAGTGCAGCTAAGACCTGAGCTAAAGTCAGCATCTTGAACTTCTCCTTACGGAGGAAGCTGTTGATGCTCTGGAGGTCCAAAACAGGGCGTATGCCTCCTTTGCCCTTCTTGGGTACCAGAAAGAAGTGGGAGTAGCAACCACGTCCTACATCTGGCCCGGGAACGCGCTCGATGGCCCCCTTTGCCAAGAGGGCCATAACTTCCTCCTGCAGAAGTTGCAAGTGATCCATCGACATGCGGTGGCACTGCGGTGGCATGGCTGGAGGGGTTGCCTCGAAGTGGAGGGAGTAGCCCCTTCGGATGATTTGCAGCACCCACCTGTCCGACGTGTGGTACGCCATTACAGGAGGTGATGGGGGACCCTGCCCCCGCTGGCGTCGTATGGGACTGAAAGCTCTGACTAGAAAGGCTTTGAGGCAGATGCTGCGGGAGCGGGTGTGGACTAACCTGGCCGTTGTCCCCCGGCACCGCCACGGCGGTTACCACGTCCGCGACCGCGTTGAGGTTGGTTCTGTGGCCTGTGGCTGGCTGGACCTGTGGGGGCGTTCCTCCTGTGGCCACAAAAGGGGCAAAAAGCAGAAGTTTGCTGGTGCTGGCCTGACAGGCCCAAGGACTTGGCCGTAGCCCTGGAGTCCTTGAAACGTTCTAGCTCACTGTCTGCTTTGGCGCCGAAAAGGCGACGGCCATCAAAGGGCATGTCCATGAGCATGGCCTGGACATCCCCCAAAAAGTTGGCAGACCTCAGCCAGGCATGATGGCGAACCGCCACCGTTGTCGCAATCGCCCTACCCAGCGAGTCTGTGGTATCGAGTCCACACCAAATGGAATAGCGTGCTGCATCCCGTCCCTCTGCTAGGACCTGGGTAAGCTTTGCCTGGACCTCTACCGGGCATTGCGGCAGCACCTCCGCAACCCTATCCCACAGAGAGTGGGTGTAATGGCCCAAAAGGCAGGCGGTGTTGACAGACCGCAGCCCCAAACTCAGTGAGGAGAACAGTTTCTTCCCAAACTGATCGTACGTTTTGGATTACCGATCCGGAGGAACGGTCGGGAATGCGGACTGGGATGTAGAGGCCTGGATCACCAGACTCTCGGGGTGGGATGGGTGGACAGAAAGCAGGAGTCGCCCAGAGCAGGGCGGTGGCGTCGGGCCATGTTCCGATCTACAGGGAGGCCTGTAGAGGTTTTGGACCAAGTGCCCAACAGAACGTCAGTGAGGGCTTCATTGAACGGCAGCAGAGGTTCCGAGGAGCTTGCCTGCGGTTTGAGCACCTCAGTGAGGAGATTAGTCCTCACGGCCGCGACAGGGAGCTCAAGAGCCAAGGCCTTGGCTGCCCTGGTCAACACCACGCTGTAAGCAGCAACCTCCTCCGAAGCCACGGAGGGATGAGAGATGAATCCAGTGTCAGGGGAAGTGTCTAGACCACTGGCCTCCCCAGCTCATCTGCCCAGTCTGGGCTCAACTGGCACTGCTGTGCCAGAGAATCCTCAGACCCCTCCCAGTTCTCTCCTTCATCTGTGTCCTGAAATTCAGACAAAAATGACGGAGCCGGGTCATAGATGAATTGCTCACCCATCGACGTCGGAGATGGCGCCGAGCGGCGCCGCACCGGCGTCGGACCCAGAATGGGGCTGAACCCCGGGCCGGCGTCGTCCGAAGACGGCGCCGGGAGCAACACCATGGGGGTCATCACCAGCGGAGGGGTTGTGAGGTCCACTGGTGACAGTCCGGATCCAGGCCTGGATCCTGTGGGGCCCTGCGGTGTCAGGACCGAAGTTGACGATGGCACCAGGGCCGAAGCACCCGACTGCGTCGGGGGCCGGGGCCCCAGTCGGGATTGCGGGGCCAGAAGGCGACCCTTGACAGAGGGAAGTGAGTCCTCATGGCAATGAGGAAATCACGAATCTCCTCCGGCGTTGCTTACAGATCAGGGACCGGAGGGTATGGGCCTGGAGGCGGCGTCTGCGGCTCCAGCGGAGCCACGCGTGCGGTGTCGCCCGAGCCCTCAGCTGCGTCGTGCGAGAGGCGAGGGGGGTCAGAAGAGCGATGTCATCTCCTGGACTTCTTAGAGTGCCTCAACTTACCAGAGGACTTGGAGCCCGACGAGTGATGGCGATGACTCGACGAGCGATGACTGCGGATCCGTGACCGGTCCCTCGACCGGGACCTCGAGCGGCGCGGGGCACGACTTGCCGTCGTTGTCGGCCCAAGGCAGTAAAGGCACCGACGGTGGAGGTCGGTCACCGAATTCATGCGGTGACAGGCCTCACAGGGTTTGAAGCCCGGCATCCCTATCGGCACCAGGAGTCGATGTCGACTCGAAAAAGATGATCAAAAGAGATCAAAAAGTTGGTCAAAAAGTGACCAGAGTACTGCTCTTCCCGGATCTGCCCTTGCTGGCGCGGAAAAAAGAAGAACTGACGTCAGCGCGGGAGGGCGGCGTCTAAGTACTCCAACGACATCATCCCGGCGATCACGATGCCGACGACGGACGCGGAGCCGCAGACGACGCCTATCGACGCACAAGGGTACTGCTACGCAAAACTTAGCGGATCCAGTCTGATGCCTGGGATATTCTAAGGTAAGGAATCTAACACTAACTTGTTTTTTCAGATAAGATTAGCCGTCGAGGAGCGGAGACTACGTAGTGGTTCATACCATTTAAACCTGCCCTGGAGCACAATAGGCCCCTGTCCATGAAGTGCCTTAAACACTATACAGAGAGATTTAAACAAGATCCTTTGAGTCACCGGGAGCCAGTGCAGCTCTGCCAACGCCTGGGTTGTAGTTGACCGAGTAGCCCTTGTCAGTGCAATCTTCGCTGTTGCCGCCTGGATACTCTGGAGCCTTACGATCAGATATCTCGGAGACTCTAGGAGCAAGGCAATGCAATAGTCCAGGCGGCTCAAAATAATGCTCCTAACTACTGTGACTCTTGCCTGGGCTGGCAGTAATGGTAGCACTTTGCGGAGTCCCTGATCAGAGTATAGCAGCTTCCCACCAGCTTGTTAACATGGGATTCTAGGTTTAGCTTATCATTAAAGCTGACCCCCAGATTGCGTACTGTGCTCAAGGGTACCAAAGGAACATCTGTTGATATGGGCCACAAGTCAGTTGGCAGTATTGTTTGAGCACTGCCCACTCCACAGTGCAAAATCTTTGTTTTCTCATTATTAAATTGTAATGAGTTGTCCCTCAGCCAGTTCACCATTTTCCGCAAACACACATGTAATGTTTCCTGGGAGTCAGCGTGGTCACCCTCCAAGGACACGATAAGCTGAGTGTCATCAGTGTAGTTAACTACGCTGATATTTTGGGTTTTGATGACATCCAGGAGCGGTTGCATGTATGCATTAAACAAAATGGGACTACTTGAGGACCCCTGAGGTACCCCATGCTCATTTTTGGTAAATTCCAATTGAAATGGGGGAGTGCTACTGCCTGCCATCTTTTCGACAAGTAGGATCGCACCCAGTTCAATGCCATGTCTGTCACTCCCAGAGCTTTCAGCATTGCCAGGAGAATAGTATGGTTCACTGTGTCGAATGGGGCAGACAGGTTCAGCAGAATTAAAGTTGCAGATTATCCAGGACGGCTACCAAGGCTGTCTCTGTCCCATGGCCTGTCCTGAACCCAAACTGCTCATCCTCCAGCTTGTTATTTGTCTCCAAGAAGTGGGACAGTGCCCTGCTTACCAAACATTCCATGATTTTTACTGGATATGGTCTGTAATTTTTTGGGCAGCTTGGGTCCAGTGTAGGTTTTTTGCAAGAGAGGTGTTATCATTGCTTGCTTCCAGCAGGGTGGCACCACCCCGCTGCTGAGTGACTGACCACACAGCTGGTGTAAGATTGAAAAGACCGGCGTGGCTAGCGGCCGAACATGGCGGCAGCATAGAGGACTAGCTCCGGCAGGGAAGCGGCCTCTCCATCTATCCGCACGATAATCCGTGGCTAAATCTTACCTCAGACGGCGGCACTGAACGCCCGAGACCGGGCGGAACTGGCAGCAAGTACCCAGACAGAAATCGAGGGTTGGATGACGGAGTTATCGTCGAGTGCTGATCCGATCGAAGTGCAGGCCCACCTCCGGGAACTCTAGTGGCGACTGAGGCCGACCGGAAGTGCAGCTTCTTCGGCTACCGCAGACAGGAAGTGGTCGGTGCTGGAGGACCACCCCGAGTGACGGCCGGCGGGCGAGCTCCCTGCCCAGGGACGGACTGTTTGCCATAACTGACGGAGGTTAATCGAAGGAGGTGCCCGGATTTTCAGGACAACCATCAGAATACTGTCTTGCCATCTGGCCCGTAAAGATCATCAGGGCGTTTCCCGCATTGCTGCGAAAGCCCCTCTTTGCACTAAACTGAGGGCCGCACTGTGACGGTGGTTCCTTCTGGTGCCCCATTGTGCCGGCGAACTGTATTTTCTCCGTGATCGAACTATGGCCGGGAAAGGTGTTAAAGGTGGTACGACCCAGACTCGTATCGACCGATTCACAAACGACAGAACCGCTTCCCCTCCGGCGGATGGGAAACATTCCTCCGTAAAACCAGGCGAGCCTGCGGGGACGAAGAAGGCGACGTTGGAAGATGTTATGAAGGCTCTCTCGCAGGTCCAAACGACGGTGGGCTCCATCTCAACCGAAATCACCCTTATCCGAGCGGATCTCCACAAGATGGCCGAAAAAGTAGGCTCATTGGAACTGGTCACGAAATCGCTAGTAGAGGATGTTTCGGAACTGCAGACGGCCATGGAAGCGGTCATGGCGGAGAACAAGCTCCTGAAGGATAAGCTGGACGACCAGGAGGGCCGCTCCAGGTGGAACAATGTACGCATTCTTGGTGTTCCGGAGTCGGAGGGCACGAGAGCGATGGATTTGTATGTGGAGGACCTCATTAAAACACACCTTCAACCTAAAGGTCTGTCGGCCTCTTCTCAGTCGAGCGGGCACATAGAGTTCGGGGGGGT
Source organism: Lissotriton vulgaris (assembly GCF_964263255.1). Lineage (NCBI taxonomy): Eukaryota > Metazoa > Chordata > Amphibia > Caudata > Salamandridae > Lissotriton > Lissotriton vulgaris. The sequence goes on from NC_141698.1 coordinate 610,688,090, forward strand.
CAACCTAAGCCAGGGGCCTCGCCTAGGCCGATCCTAGCAAGACTGTTCAACTACCGCGACCGGGATGTCATCCTTCAGGCGGCGCGAGTCTCACCGCCGGTGAAAATCCTTAACTCGACGGTGGCGTTCTTCCCGGATTATACGGCGGAGGTGGCCAGGCGGCGGAAGACCTTCCTGGACGTTAAAAGGGAACTTAGGAAGCGAGAACTCCCTTACTCCATGATCTTTCCGGCCAGGCTCCGGGTGGTGGCGGAGAACAGGACCTGGTTTTTCGACAACCCTGAGACTGCACGAGACTGGCTGGACGGCTGGCGTCCTTCCTCCCACTCTCGCCGTCCTGGACGGACTAAGAATGGCTCACATCAACCTGACCGAGACGACGCTGGAGAGGCCGGTACGAACAGTGGCAGAAGCTCGCCAGTAAGAGACAATGATGACCTGAATCAGGAGGTGGACTCATGAACACTCGACTGGTACGAGACATTGTTATTTGGGTCTGCGGCTGGAACCACCAAGGACACTGGGCCGAGGGCCTCCGCAGAGGGTATGAGGGGTCGCTAATTCCGGAGCACTCCTCACCCCCAACGAGCAAGTAACTGTGTGTTTTCTATGGGATGGGTCTAAGCACTCTGCTAAATTGGGGTGGCGGGCAGTTTGGAGTCCGTGTAGCAGGGAAGCAGGGTGGGTGGGGGTTTTGGGAACGGGGGGGTTTCGTTGGTTTGCTTGTTTGAATTGTTTGGCTCTATTCATCATCTTGAAATTGTTAATAGTCACACATGGCCGCATTCCTTACACCGGGTGTGCCACCTCGGACCCTCTAGCACTACGAAGGCACCAACGTGCGAATAGTTGCACAGGGCGGGGAAATTCTTCAGCCACCATAGCTTTGTCCTACCCCATGGAACACCAACTTACATGCGCGCCTACACAATGGCGGACCTCCCACGACCTAATAACGTAACACCTGACACTGGGATGGGGTCTGTACCACCGTTGCAGATAACGTCGTGGAATGTCCGGGGGTTGGGGGATAAAGTGAAGAGGGGACTGGTTTTGCAATGTATTAGGCGATTGAACTGCGACATCGCCCTTCTTCAAGAAACACACTTGGTGGGGGCGGCTACCAAAGCTCTGGATAGGAGAGGGTATCACATGGTAGCACATTCGGACTTCACTTCAGGGTCCCGGGGGATGGGTGTTTGGGTGAAAAAAACATCCCGCTTTATACATCACTCCACAAAAACAGACAAACATGGCCGCTTCGCGGCAGTATGTGGGCAATGGGAAGGTGTGCCCATTACTGTGGTGTCTGCGTACATCCCGCCAGCGCTACACTCATCGGCATTTCCGGACCTGGGCAAATTTCTTCTGGAACTTCCGGAAGGGGACCTGCTGGTGGGCGGAGATTTCAATGCACTAGCCAATACTGATATGGATAGATTCCCGGCTCGCTCCCTCCCCTCTGGCCCAACGAAATTCAGGGACTTTTTGGAGGCACAGGGTCTGATTGATATCTGGAGACAGCTCCACCCTACTGCCCGCCACTATTCCTACTACTCATCCACTCATGATTGCCTGTCTCGCATTGACTACTTTCTCACACTGGGGGGTAGCAGACTCACATTTGCTGACGTGCAGATTAAGCCCCGGGGTATATCGGACCATTACCCCTTGACTGCTACACTGTCCTGCACAACCGCGGCTCGCAAACGGCTTTATCCTATTTACCCTGGTTATCTTAAACTCCCTCCAATTCGAAAATCTCTTAAAACCACCACCAAGCATTACTTCCGGGAGAATTCCGGCTCGGTGTCCTCCCCGACGATACTATGGGAGGCGTATAAGACAGTGTTGAGAGGCCAGGCGATCGCGGCTATAACCGACCATAAACGTAAGCAAAAACAGGAACTGGTAGAGTTGGAACTGCAGTTAGAACGGGCTAACGTAGCTCATATGAACGTACCGTCGGACGATACTCGACACGCATTGCATCTCTGCCAGCAAAGGCATGACGACCTTCTCCGTCGACGGGCGTTAGAGCATATAGAGTCGACTGCGAGCAGGGTTCATGATGTGGGCGATAAGGCCAATAAATTACTGGCCTGGTTAGACAAGAAACGAGACGGTGGCAGGCACATTCTACAATTGCGGGACCAAGAAGGGACATGTCACACACACCCTCCCAAAATTGTTGACCTCTTAGCGAACCACTTCCAGGAGGTGTATACTCCAGAGGTTGTGGTCACGGCAAAGGCGGCGGAGCTAGCTCTCCAGGGTGTAGAAGTAGAGACGCTGTCGCCGGAGGCGATGGCTGAGCTGGAAGCGGACCTCACGGTGGAGGAGCTCCATATGGCGATAGGTGCGCTGCGTACAGGTAAAGCGTTGGGCCCCAACGGGATACCGATCGAATGGTTTCAAACAATGTCGGATGCACTGGGCCCACCTATGTTGGCCATGTTTGAGAACTGCAGAGAGACCGGAATGTTGCCTTTAGACCAGCGCTTGGCGACGATAGTGGCTATCCCAAAACCCGGCAGACCTCCTGAGGAATGTACGTCTTATCGCCCGATCTCGCTCATTAACGCAGAGGCAAAGACCCTGGCGAAATTGATTGCTAATAGGCTGACTCCACATCTTTCCCAGTTGATCCACCCGGACCAATCGGGCTTTATGCCGCATAGGAGCACGGCACTGAATCTCCGTAGGGTGCACGGCGCACTGGCCCGAGCACTTCCCTGAAAGAACCGGCGGCCATTTTGTCGTTAGACGCCAGAATGGCTTTTGATATGGTAGAGTGGCACTACCTGTTTGCAGTTCTGACCCGGATGGGCTTCGGACCGAAATTTCTATCGTGGGTTCGACTTCTCTACACGGACCCGGTAGCCCACGTGGCGGCCAATGGCCACATCTCACGAGCGATTCCTCTGGCGCGTGGGACTCGTCAGGGCTGCCCCCTATCCCCGTTACTGTTCGCGCTGGTCCTTGAACCACTCGCTATTGTTATTAGAAAGACACCACTACTGAAAGGTATTCAGTGGACGGAGGCCTGGGAAGACAGAGTATCATTATATGCCGATGATATGTTGGTCTACTTATCTGCCCCCGAATCGAATGTTCCGATACTACTGGCACTTTGCAATAAACATGGCTCGGCCTCCGGCTATACTATTAACTGGACGAAGTCGGTCCTTTATGTCCTGAAGGGTCCTATGCCAGTCCTCCCTGAACACTATCCTCTAGTGTTGACCGATGTCTCATTTAAATACTTGGGCATCCATGTCACCAACGACACGGCCATGTTCTACGACCGGAACCTGGGGCCCCCCCCTCCTTCGTCTGAAGGCAGACGCCCGACATTGGTCAACCCTGCCACTCACGCTCTTGGGGCGTGCTGCCTTATTTAAAATGATGGCACTTCCACGCCTCCTGTATGTTCTGGAAAATACCCCAGATGTAATTCCGCCCTCCTATTTCCATAAAGTCACCGCAGTTGTGACTACCCTGCTATGGGGTGAGCGTCCTCCGAGAATCGCTCACCTCAAACTTAACCGTGGTTGGTACGATGGGGGAATAGCGCTACCGAATGTACAACTTTACTACTGGGCATCTCAACTTAAGGTACTCAATCAATGGCTCCACGCACCGCACGATGACCCGGCATATCTGGCTGATAGGGCCCAACTGGGAACGCTAAGTCTGTTAGCCCCTTTATATAACCCGAGTCTCCTTAAAGGACTGATTGGCCCTACTAAACATACAGTTGCCTTATGGTACAGGGCGCTCACCCGGCTGAAATGGAAGGGAGTCATCACGAAACTCACCCCACTTTGGGACACCAAAAAACTGGGATGCCTTAGGTCCAGTAGGGGATTCACCCAGTGGGATACTATAGGCATTTCAACGGTGGGGGATCTTTGGACGTCCTCAGGGGTGATTCCCTTTGCGCAACTACAACAGCAGTATGCCCTAGGCCCCACTGAAACGTACAGATACATCCAAATTAGGCACGCTCTGCTGGCGGTGTTGGAACCAGGGACCACCGTCCCGGAGTCCTCACCCCTAGAAGACCGGCTTCTTACAGACTTTTTACAGATACGCGCCACCTCACTCACATATCGCAAACTGCTAAATAACCTCCCAGACCCCCTGCAGAAATTGCGAGAAAAGTGGGAAACTGAGTTTGGAGCTATGGATGAGACGGATTGGAATGCTGCCATGGCGTCTCCAAGGGAGGCAGGGGTGTCGGCCAGATTCCGGCTCATACAGTTAAAAGTACTGCACAGAGTATATTACACAAGAACCACCCTACATAGAATACATAGGGCTGAAACCCCTCACTGTCTCAGGGGATGCGGGGAGGACGGCACGTTATTACACACGCTGTGGGATTGCCCACTCATTGTCAGATATTGGCAACAGGTCATGCGTACATTATCCCAGGCCCTTGACACCTCCCTTACACCGGAGCCACGCCTCTGTCTCTTGAACATATGGGAGGGTACTGACCTTAATCTTAGACAACAGCAGTGGGTCACAATTGGTATAATGGTGGCTAAGCGCGATGTGGCGCAAAGATGGGGGGTGGCGGAAGTACCTACTTTGGCGCTGTGGTGCAAAACCATGGACAAATTGATGCTAACTGAAAGAACTGTATGTAAAATGAGAGCGAACCCGAAGAAATGGAACAAGGTATGGGAGGCATGGAATAGATATAGGGGGGACCTATGTGAACCGCTGCAGGAGGATGATGACGAGGATTCGGACGATGAGGAAGAAATGATTGATTGAATTGAAAGGATGCTCTGGGGTGGGATCGGGAATGTAACCTTGTTCATGGGGATCTTGATTTCACGTGATGCTTGTGGGGGGGGGGGGGTATTTACCTGGGTGGTTGGGATCGGCATACTCTACTGATAGAACTTTTTCTTATTGCTTTGTGACTATACAACACAGATGAGCCTTTGAGTTTGGTTTGGTTTTTCTTTTATAAAAATGAAAAAATGGACTTGAAAACGTAAGATTTCATGGCTCCGAATACTATATCCTGATGGCCTATTGTATCATCTTCAACATTCGCTGCCGGACCGGAGGGTTGTCGGCTGAATAGCTGTGTAGAAGTACAAACTGCTGCATTACCTTCCGACATGATTACTGCCTAAATGTACTATTGTTATTTTGATGATAACTGTCAATAAAAATCTTACACCAAAAAAAAAAAAAAAAAAGATTGAAAAGACCTTGATCCCAACTCTTTCAGTATCTTTTGGGAAATCGGGTCCAGCGGTGATCCAGAGGAGATTCCCCGAGCCACTCGGACAAACTCCTCTTCCGAGGGCATCTCAAACTCAGCCAGAATAGGTTCAGGGATTAAGGGGCTAAGCTTATTATTCCTATCTCGGTTGATTTTTAATATTTCTCCCTGTCCCGATCCAAGGAACCGGATTGGGTCACAGATTTTAGACCTGCCTCAATCTTACTGATCCTTTCCTGAAAGAAGGTTGACAGCCCATTGCATAGCTCCTGGGTTGGTATAACCTTATTATTTATACAATTAGGGCTGATCATATCTCTTACTATCTTAAAGATACTCCCGGAGCTCTTAGATGATTTAAGAATAGAAGCAGCTTAATATTCAGCTTTAGCAATTGCTCTTTCATTTTTGTAATTAATAAGTGTTTTCTTCCAGCTAGCTTTATCATTTTCGGCATAATACTTTCTCCACTGTCTTTCTACCATCTTAAAGTCCAACTTATGGTTCCTTAGGACCTCCGCATACCAAGGAGCTGAGGGTCTTCCCCTTTTCCTAATGTTCTTTAGAAGGGCAAGTAGGTCAATTGTTCTGGTTAGATACTCACAGACTATCTGCTTCTCAGGATCGAACCAAATCTCTGTATGAAATACAGGGAAGATTTTTGCCTTCCTTACCAATCCCTTCCAGTCCCTGCCCAGAAAGCTCCTTTCTTCTCTAGACCTGATCTTCCGCATAGGTACCACTCTGAATCTGGCCAGATAATGATCATACCAACCTACCGGCAGAATTGTATCCATTGTAATCAAATCTTCCTCTGTAAAGATCATATCTAATATGTGTCCCTCTCTATGCGTTGGTTCTAATACCCATTGCATCAGATTCAGATTTACATAGGACTGAATAAGATTATTATATGCTGTGTCCATTTTCCCATTGGGCCATAGGTTGAAATCTCCTAGTACTAACAAACTAGTGTGGGAAATGGTCATATTACTAATTGCATCAATCAGATCCTACTGTTGTTGTGCATTAGCTGCCCCCGGAGGTCTATAGCAGACCATACCCCTAAATAAATGTCCCATTTGATCTTTAACAGAAAAACCCAGTATTTCCATACCGGTGACCTTGCCTATGTCTAAAGGAATAATATCCCAGGACTCCTTAAAGATAATTCCAATCCCTCCAACTCGACCATCAGGCCTGGGTTTGTGAAATGCCTCGTATCCTGCTGGGCATGCCAGCCCCAACTCCAAGTGCAGCCCTGCCATTGTCCATGTCTCTGTCATAAACAGAACATCAAGATTATGTACTTCTAGCAGGAGCAGGATCTGCATGGAATGTTTAGGAAGAGATCTCACATTAAGCAAACCACAATTCAACCTGTCCTTGTTTACGATGTCGAAGTCATGCACCATTACATTTTCTAATGTTGGTTTGCTAAAAGCTCTTACCCGCTTGCCTATGTCGCGTAGTTGTTCCCCGGAATATCTACAACTGGGATTACCCGCCATCAATTCCCTTAAACCGGCGGCATTGCTGGCACTGTGAGCTGCCGGTGCGCGGACGGGCGCAGACGGGCTTGCCTTTGGCGCGGCGCCCGCTGCGCACGTCTGCTGCGCGGTGGCTTCAGTGTAACGTTAAATATGCGACACTGTGTGAAAAACTAGAGCGCTAACCCCACAGCACGACGTGCTCACGTTAACAGGTTTGGATTCGCGTGCGCTGTTGGCGTCGGTAATTAAAAAACAATCACCCCTAGAAGTACTAAAAACAACAGTGCAAATTTCAATGATTAAAAAAGCGCTATTCGCTGCAGCCCTCCAAATCACAAGCAATTCCCGGTAAAATGTGAATGACACATGAACAGATCAATGAGTGAAGAAGGTTGTCCCAAAAACCCTTTTGTTTATATGCATATAGATGCATGTATTTTTTTTTATGTATGTTGTTTTAATACATGACGCTTCGAGACATTTAAACCTGTCTCTAGGACAAATCTATAACGAGGTCTGGAATATGAAGGAAAGGCTACTCATCTTTATAAGCTAGATGTACGAGCAATACTAATGAGGTAGGTTGCAATTTGTGACCTTCTATGATTCGCTGCCATCACGGGGATGGTGGCCTGCTTGGCTCAACATACCGCCATGTCTGATTGCTTTTAAATAAAGCGTTTAAAAAGAAAAAAATGAAACGTTTCGGTTTCATTTTTTAAGAGTAGGCAGTGGTAACTTGGAATACTACCTGCTCTTGCAATTCGGTAACAGGTTTCCGAATTGCAACTGGGGCACTGTACATTTAAATATGCCCTTTTGCATTCGCACATAGCCCGATTCTACGAATCAGGCCATTTGCGACCACAAAAAGGCTTTATATATCTAGCCCTTAGTTCGAGTAATAAGAGATGGCCTTGTGAGCTTTCTGTAATTGCTCACTTAATGACAATCACTTAATAAGTATACTGTGCCAGGTTCTTTTTGGTACTTAAGAACCCTGGCTGGGAGAGGTCTGAGCTCCTCTAGCATAGCTGGATGTCTCAGTTTACAAGTCAACTAAGAGATGAACCGAGATTTAAAAAAAATCGATGTAAGATCACAAGCCCTGTGTGAAAATGTTAATCATTTTTCACATAAGTGAACCAAATGTATGTTGAACAAGAAACTACAAAAATTACTGTCTGTCTTTCACAGTCATTCTTTTTTTATTCATAAACATTAAAAATTGTGTATCACATCAGTGTGTTTGGACACACCATGTGCAAAGCAGGCTATGATGTGTTCTCACATTATAAAAACTTTTACCACTTGTCCGGTAGCTACACCTCCCAGTCATTTCAAACAAACTTTAAAATAATGTGCTTTTATTCGTTTTTTAATATAGAATAGAATACACTCGAAAATAAAATCCAACAAAGTACACACATCGTTTGTCAGACCTAAAACACCCACAAGCAGTATTCTCTAGCCTTATTAGGCAAGTTTGTGTACATTTTTCTGTGAATTTTAAATCACAGGTGAAGTCATTTTCTGGCAGGCAGCCAGAGCTAGAAGACTCCCGCTTACATAGAGTGGGCTTTTTTGGTTCATCGCTTTCAACCATTGGCTTTCTTTCACAAGCCTTTTCAGCCATCGACTTGAGATTTTCTCAATCACATCTAGGCTCAGCCCCGTGTACTTATCACCTTCACCTAATCCTATTGGCTGTTTGGACGCATCCTTCCACAATCTCGCGAGCGACTGTAGTGAAATGTACGAGTGACTACTTTACAACTATGGCCCCCTATCCGCTCCTCTTGGCTCCCTCTCATGTGTATCAATCAAATGTGCTAACACTGTAAGTGTTAGGACAATAAAGCCATGCCATGCCATGCCTATTATCTTTCCAATACTAGTTACTTGTTAATGAGAACACAGTAATACCTGAACCACCTGACAAAGGACGAACTGTCTCAGGCTCCCCTTTTTGATGGTAAAATGTCATTGCTATTTTCTATGTATGAGTCCTGGGTAACTGATGTTTGAGAAAGGGAAAAAGAAAGTGTCAGGGGAGATAAAGATAGAGAGGATGAAAGGGCAGAAGGATGTAACACTTCGCCTTTGGACAATAACTATAAATAATTTTAATACACGTTTACCAATTTGCAAGCCACAGAAACAGCCACTGCGCCTGCTCAGTGGGTCAATATTCCTCCTTTGGAAAACTAAGACATTTTAGGCTATAATTTAGCGAAGGTCAACAAAGCTCTTCATACTTTTAAAGGGTGATAAAATAAGTACCACCAAAGTGGGTAATAACACTAATTAGAGACAGAACTACTTAACACTAGATTGTAGTAACAAGGGATATGTAAATTACAATTATGGCTTCTATGTGAGCTGATTACAGATTTCAGATAGTCTGGCTAGATTTAGAAATTTGTCAAGCATAAGCTTCTACTCCACGTTCAGTTTTTTCGGGCCACACAGTGACTTTCATGGGCCAGGACCCTTAAAAAAGTTATGAAGACTTTCTACTAGGAGTTGTTAATTCACATGATTTGCTTTACTGTAATTATGCAAAATGATGGGGAAATTACATGGAAATATGCGGAATGACGCTTAATGCAAATCTGCCATTTAGCGCTACATTTTAGTGTGAAATGCGTCCTTGCATCTTTTTAGATGAAAGAGGATGCATTTTGAGCTACCAAAGTGAAAAAAAGACAATAGCCATGAACAACAGCCACTTGCATTCCGGTTGCTTTGCATTGTTCCTGCCCTCCTGTGCTTTAACTTTGCTGCCAACGACAGCGTAATTACATGATGTGGCATAATTTCCGGAATTTGGTGTGACGCAAAATTCCCCAAATTACACAAACTATGCCAGCAAAAAAACAAGTTACTTACCGTCGGTAAGGCTTTTTCTGGTAGATACAGTATCTGCCTGTGGATTCCTCACCTTGTGAATATCCCCTTGCGTCAGCAATATTCGGAAATTCTTTTTGTAGCTTCGCGCCGATGTGGACGACGTCATAGAGGCACGGCATCGCGCGCAACTCCGCTGACGTCACCGACACCATAATAGGCCCACGCCGGCGTGATGAAATCAGTTCCACTCTTTTTTCCGTGCCTTCAAGGCACCCGGACGGACCAATGACAGTAGATATACATATATACAGTGTACATAGTACATACAATTCAAAACTGCACACATAGTGCGTAGCAAAGGTATGAAAAACCCAATATATATACAAATATAAATATACATAAAAATACATAAAATCAGGTATAGTAGAGTGGACAACGGGGAGGCGGGTGGGTCAGTGAGGAATCCACAGGCAGATACTGTATCTACCAGAAAAAGCGTTACCGAAGGTAAGTAACTTGTTCTTCTGATAGATACATCTGCCAGTGGATTCCTCACCTGGTGAATAGAGTCCCACAGCAGTCCCCACTCCCGGAGGAGGGTGTCCACTCTCCTATACCAGAAAGTCTTGGAGGACAGAGCCCGCAAAGTGGCCATCCCTCCTCACCTCGGTATCCAAGCAGTAATGCTTCGCGAAAGTGTGGAGGGAGGCCCAAGTCGCGGCTCTACAAATATCCTCAACAGGTACACCTCTGGAAAGAGCAGATGTTGAAGACTTAGCTCTAGTAGAATGAGCCCTTATACCCTCTGGAGGTTCCTTACCCACCAGGGAGTAGCAGATCTTGATGCATAAAACAATTCATCTCGAGAGCGTTCGCTTGTGCACCGCCTTCGCCTTCTTGCATCCAGCAAAACCAACGAACAGCTGGTCATCCGACCTGAACTCTCTCGTCCTGTCCAGGTAGAAACTCACCGCCCTCTTAGGGTTCAAGCGGTGAAGCCTTTCCTCCTCCTTGGAAGGGTGAGGGGGAGGATAGAAGGTAGGGAGGGTAACGGACTGCCCCAGATGAAATGGAGTTACCACCTTCGGCAGAAAAGCAGCCCTGGTCCTGAGAACCATTCGTTCAGCATGAATGGATAAAAACAGGGGCTTTGAACTAAGAGCTTGAAGCTCACTTACCCTCCTTGCAGAGGGAATTGCCAACAGAAAAACAGTCTTGAAAGTCAAAAGTCTCAAGGGACACTTGTGCAAAGGTTCGAAAGGCGAACCCACCAAAAAAATAAGCACAAGGTTCAAACTCCATTGAGGAACAATAAAAGGTGTTGGAGGAAATTTATTGGTAAGGCCCTTGATAAATCGTAATACGATAGGAGATTTAAATAAAGAGGGTTGGTCCGGCAAACAAAGGAAAGCCGATAAGGCTGATAAATAACCTTTGATAGTTGCTACCGCAAAACCCTGCTGGGCCAAACAAAGTGCAAATTGAAGAATATTGGACAAACGAGCCCTTAAAGGGTCTATAGACTTCTCCCCACACCAAATAACAAATTTAGACCATCTATAAGAATAAATGGACTTGGTGGAGTCACGCCTGGCCGATAATATGACATCCACACATCGTGTGGGAGAGAAAAGGAATTCAGGTTGCCCCGCTCAATCTCCAGGCATGAAGGTGTAAGGTCTGGAGGTGGGGGTGTAGAACCTGCCCCTTCATCTGGGAGAGGAGATCTGCCCTGTGAGGGAGACGGAGCGGAGGGCACGAGGAGAGGTGGAGAAGATCTGTGTACCACACCCTTCTTGGCCAATCGGGGGCCATCAATATAACTTGGGCCCGGTCTTGGCGAATCTTCCTCAGAACCAGAGGAATCAAGGGTATGGCAGGAAACGCGTAAAGCAGCTGTGAGTCCCAACTCAACTGAAACGTGTCCCCCAGTGCTCCTTGCATCGGAAACTGGAGACTGCAGAATGATGGGCAGTGAGCATTCTCGTGAGTGGCAAACAGGTCCACCTGAGGAGTTCCCCACGTCCGGAAGACGTGACGAACCACCTCCGGGTGAAGCCTCCACTCGTGGTCGGCCGAGAACTGCCGACTGAGACTGTCTGCACGTACGTTCAGAACCCCGGTCAGATGATTTGCCATCAGACAAATCTGATGGTCCTGAACCCAGGACCAGAGACGCAGAGCCTCTCTGCAGAGACACTGCGACCCTACTCCTCCCTGCTTGATGATATACCACATCGCGGTCGTGTTGTCCGTCCGCGAAGGGAAGGGAGGAAGGCCTTGAGTGCCAAAAGTATGGCCCGCAATTCCAGAAGGTTGATGTGAAGCAACCTTTCCTCTGGAGACCAAAGACCTTTGACCTCCAGATCCCCCAGATGAGCACCCCACCCTAGAGTGGATGCATCCGTTATCACTGTGGCCACCGATGGAGGCAGTTGAAAAGGCTTTCCTTGAGACAGATTGCCTTCCACGCCCCACCAAGACAGATCCGCAGCAGTTTCTCTGGAGATCCTCACTGACTCCCTGAGATCTCCGTTGTGCTGATACCACTGCCTGCAGAGGCACCACTGGAGTGCCCTCATGTGCCAGCGTGCATGGTTGACCAACAGAATGCAAGAAGCCATCAGACCGAGCAGACGAAGGACCTTCAGGACTGGAACGACCGCTCCATTGTGAAATAAAGGTATCATTTCCTGTATGTCGCGAATCCTTTGAGGAGGAGGGAATGCACGACACACAGTTGTGTCCAGTACAGCACCTATGAACAGGTTGCGCTGGGAGGGCACCAGGTGAGATTTGGATACATTTATCGAAAAACCCAACCTGTGCAACAACTGAGTTGTCTCTTGCAGATGATGGAGCACTATCTCTGGAGATTCTGCCTTGATCAGACAATCGTCCAGATACGGGAATACCGGTACCCCCGATCTTCTGAGATGCACAGCCACCAGAGCCATCACCTTGGTGAAGTCTCGAGGCGCAGTAGTAAGACTAAACGGAAGGACCGCAAACTGGTAGTGTTGCGAACCAACCGTGAAACTGAGATACTTCCTGTGCGACTTCAGGATGGGAATATGAAAATACGCATCCTGTAAATCGATCGACACCATCCAGTCTTCTTCCAGCAGCGCTTGAAGAACCTGTGCAAGGGTGAGCATCTTGAACTTCTCCTGCTTCAGGTAAAGATTCAAGATCCTGAGATACAAGATTGGACGAAGTCTGCCATCCTTCTTGGGGATCAGGAAATACCGGGAGTAGCATCACTGACCCCTCTCCTGCTCCGGAACCACCTCTATCGCACCCTTTCTGAACAATGCCAGGACTTCTTCCTGCAGGAGAAGCAGGTGGTCCTCCGAACAAAAACCCTGGCAAGGAGGGTAATTTGGGGGAAACTCCCGAAAAGGAAGAGCATATCCATTTTCCACGAGATTGAGAACCCAAAGATCCGATGTAATCAATTCCCAATCTCATAGGAAATGGGTAAGCCGACCCCCCACTGGGCCCACATGATCCGGAATGGCGGATCTAGGGCTGCTTTGCTGCGTTGGCGGGGAGCTGGGAAGGGGAAGAGGAGGAGGAGGAGGAGGAGGAAGCTTGACGACCTCTGGGACGAGCTCTTTTTCTGCCCCTATAAGACTTGTACAGCGTATTTTGCTGCTGCTGAGGCTGTTGTTGAGATTGTTTGTAGGCTCGAAAGGAAGACCTGCCAAATCCTCTGAAGCGCTTCCCAAATGTGCCTCTTGTCTAAAGGCCCAACGACTTCGTTGTCGCTCTGCTGTCTTTAAAGCGCTCTAAAGCAGAATCAGCCTTCTTCCCAAACAATCCAGACCCCTCAAAGGGCAAATCCATCAAGGCAGACTGCACATCTGTTGAGAACTCTGATGACTTTAACCACGCAGCTCTCCTAGTGGCCACCGAAGAGCCCATGACTCTCGCCACCGAATTTGCCGTGTCCAGCCCACTCTGGATTACCTGCCTTGCTGCAGCCTGAGTGTCCGATATAACCTCCTGAAAGTCCTTTCTATCCCCTTCAGGAATCTTTGGCACCAACTGTTTTACAGAATCCATCAGGGCCTGGATGTAACGTCCCATCAGGCAAGTCGCATTAGTAGATTTTAATGTTATGCTGGCTGAAGAGAAGACTTTCTTAGCTGCCTGATCCTGCTTTCTCGACTCTTTTTCCCCAGGAACCTGCGGAAAAGCTCCTGCAGACTTCTTAGAACAGGCAGCCTGTACAACTAAACTTTCAGGCAGGGGCTGTGTTGATAAAAAGTCAGGGTCATTAGGAGCCACCCTATATCTCCTCGCAACCGCCCTTGAAACAGCAGGGGCTGACAACGTTTTCTTCCACACCTCATAGATTGGCTCAGCCAAAGCATCATTGAATGGCAGCATTGGTTCAATTAAAAAGGAAGGTGAATGGAGGACCTCCATCAGAATATTCAACTTGTACTCAGCAGTAGACAGAGTGATGTTTAACAAGTCTGCCGCCTTCCTTATCACCACATGGTAAGGAGTCACATCTCTAGAAGGTGTATCAGATGTAGAGGCCAAATCCCACTCAGGAGACAGTTCCAGGCCACTAGCCTCCCTCATGTCATCAAAAGGATCCTCAGACTCCTGAAGCTCACCTTCCTCCACTTCTTCATCCTCCAAAAGCCTCTGTGCCTCACGCCTCGACCTCTCCTTTACAAACGAAGCCGACGGATCCACGACCTACTCCGCTGAATTCGGAGCCGGCGTCGAACCCGAAGTCGGGCGAGGCAGCTTAACTGGAGGTCGAACCGGATTCAGCATCGGAGTCAAGGGTACCGGCGTCGATGGAATCGGCGTTGATGGATTCGGCGTCAACGGCTTCGGCGGCGGCGTCGAAGGCTTCGCCGGCGTTGGAAAATGCCAATGCGGTGCTGGAGCCGGCATGAAAGTCATAAAGGGCGCAGGAGCATAAGCCTGGGGAACACCCAGACTAAACGCCATAGGGCCCGTGGGACCAACAGGTGCACCAGACGGGTACATTGCCCTGGAGTAGACACCAAACATGGCATTGAGGAATTGCGTCGGATCCTGACCTGGGGCTGGCAAGGCAGGATATGTGCCTCCAGGCTGCTCACGAGGGAGCGGAGTCGTCACAACGTCGACCTCCTCTTCAGGCTGGTGCACCGGAGTCGACGGACCCGCAGGCAACGGAACCGCGACTTCACCAACTTCCTCCACCTCTCCTTTATCCTCCTGACCAGAAGGATGGGACGGATCTGGAGAAGGGTTCGCTAGCTGCTTCGGTGACTCATGCGAATTCGCACTCGAAGCCCCACCCTCTGAGTCCTGGGCTTCCGAAGCCGAAACCAAAGCTTCTTTATGAAGTAGCTTCACTTGTGACTTCGGCCTTGAACTCGAGTCCTTGCCTGAGTGA
Source organism: Lissotriton vulgaris (assembly GCF_964263255.1). Classification (NCBI taxonomy): domain Eukaryota; kingdom Metazoa; phylum Chordata; class Amphibia; order Caudata; family Salamandridae; genus Lissotriton; species Lissotriton vulgaris. Next base: position 610,703,097 of record NC_141698.1, read on the forward strand.
TGTCGGGACTCATGGCTCCTCTTCTTGTGCTTCTTCCTCGAAGACCTCGAAGCATGAGCAGAAGATGACTCCGAGCGCGACCTCGAACGAGACCTCGACCTCGAACGCCGAGTTTGTGACTTCAAAGTCTTCTTATCTTTCTTGCTTTTAAGTTTTGCAACGAGGAGCTTTGTCTCCCTCTCTCGAAGGGCCTTCGGTGTCATCTTCTTGCAAGAAGGGCAATCCTCGACGTCATGGTCGGAGCTCAGACACCAGACGCAGCACTCATGCGGATCAGTGATTGACATTGTCTTGCCACATTCCCCGCAAGCTTTAAATCCGGTCTTCTTAGACGACATCTCGACAGAAGACAAATAGAACACAGAGAAAATCACAGAGTAACAAAGTTACTGTAACAGCTACAGACGATCCCTTGAAAACCGTTAGCGTCGACGACGCGGAAAAAAGGGAACTGATGTCATCACGCCGGCGTGGGCCTATTATGCTGTCGGTGACGTCAGCGGAGACGCGCGCGATGCCATGCCTCTATGACGTCGTCCACGTCGGCGCGAAGCTACAAAAAGAATTTCCGAATGTTGCTGATGCAAGGGGATATTCACAAGGTGAGGAATCCACTGGCAGATGTATCTATCAGAAATTATAATTTCATCCAGGCCTAGTTCTTAGCCAGGCCTCTAGGGCCACACAGCTTTGAGATCAATAGTTCTTTGGCGCTTCTTTTTCAGGACAAAGGTAGAAAGTAAGGGGATGGATTATAAAGATTTCCCCTGTCTCAGGCAATTCTGCACGGATGATATTTTGCTCCATTACCTACATCTGTGGACCCCAACTTAATCATTACTGGAACCCGGCAACCCCACTGAATCATTATTGGAATCCGACCTAAGCATTTTCAATCATTTGTATCGCAAAACAATACATAAAACATGCACAGACAAGCATTCAACAAACAAGATACAAAAGTTGAAATATTTTATTTAATTCATAAACAAATATTTAAAAAATCTAAATATTAATGTAAAGGATAAAGCCTTTCTAAATTCAATTGAGGCCACACATTTTGATGCACTTGCACCGCTCCCATGACTCAATCTGAGGATATTAACTTAAGTTATAGCCTCCAATTCCAAACTGCTTCACATTTCGAGAGAGAATTACATTTTTCATTTCTATATGTTGCTTCTTTATTTACATACACATTATTAATGTGTTAATATTGTGTGCTTTCCTAAGCAATCACGGATCCCCTGAATATGCTTCACGCACCCCCAGGGTTCCCTGGAACACTGACCTGCACAACTGAAAGGTGCAAAAATTAAACTTGCACTGGCAAATGCAAAACGTTAAATTATACTACTTAGTCAGCACAAATGTTTTTGCACTGTGCAGCTGGTGAAAATCACAGCAAAAGTTTAATGGCACAAAAGTGCTTGACACCTGTACATTCTATTTAAAAAATGCAGGAGTTTCACCTATTTTTTACTGCCCTAGTGGATTGGAATTTAGTCTGATCTGCTGCTCAGTCGGTGGGAAATAAAAAAAACACAGTTTTAAAAGCACTTAGAGGAGCAGGGATATATATTCATCTTACAGGTAAATGAATGCATTAATATAAATACATTGCTCGAAACCCTGACACTGTGCTTCAAAGCAACCTTTCCAGTAGGGAAGTCTTAGGTTCACACCCTGGCCACACACCTCCACTTCAAGAAAGCTGGTTTGAAAAGCAATGGCAGGGGCTGGCCACTATAATTATTTTAATGAATAAGTTACAATGGTAGGTTCCTGACGCACTCCTAAATGTGCAGAAAGAGGAATACCTGTTTTAAAGGGTATTTCGAACTGTCGCACTTTTGCACCCACTTATAGAAAAAAACGTTCATCCCTCCGAATTACCAACAGTTGGGTTGTTGTAAGTTGTTCAAGGGTTAGGTTTGAAGTCGAGTTAACTAAGGGAATTACTTGACTTCAATTAGCTGCCTCCTAATGAAGGAAGTCCATATATGACTACATAACAGGAACATGACTATAGTGATGTTATACAGTCAAATACATAGGTGCGTTGATATCAGTGGCGGCTCCTCCACTAAGGTGGAGTAGCGTTGCCCCACTGCTCTCAGAGCAGTGGAAAAGGAAAAATAAAATGATAATAAAAAGGTTATCATTTTATTTTTCGTTGCTGCAGGGCTGGGTTAGAGCAGGTCGGGGCTGGGCTGGTGGCTCAGGGAGGAGTGAACTGTGAATACTAAGTGCACATGACCAGTTGGCCAGCTGTCTTGGCCTGGTCAAACGGCCATGCATACTTTGCATGTTCCCCACCAGAATGCATCCCACAGCCTGGTGGAGAACATGCCCAAGCCCCCAGTCCTCATCTGAGGGCCAATCCACAGCGCTCAGACCAATCACAACGCTGCATTGCAGTGTTGTGATTGGCTATGGGGAGCCTATGTGCTTCCAGACTCCTAAGGAGAGACAGAGGCAGCCACAGCTCAAGGAGGTAAGTGTTTTAAAAAATATATTTTTTGTTCCCCCGCCCCATTCCCTGCCACCCGTCACTGGTTGAGATTAATGCTGTCATTCAAGGGAAATTAGCAAATCTTAGATATGCAGAAGCACCAAATCCACATAAACAGGCGTATCTACTCCCATTGTATATTATTCATATAATGGTCTATCATTTCCACAACAAGATTGACTTGCACATCTTACCATTGAAGCATCATCTTTGCTTTGGTCATACTGAAGGAGAACTGTACATTGTTCATTACAAGACTCCATGTCTTCCCGTATCAAGTACAGCCGTGCTAACTCCAGCATCACCTAATAAAACAAAATTAACAAAAGCTTTCTAACTTGCAATATAATCAATCATGGTCAAATGTTAATTTCAATCAAGTTCAATTTTATTCCTTTTCTTTAAAGCATTTTTGCTCCAAGAGTTGAAAAGCCCAAAGCGTGTCCTTAAGTTCAGAGGCTTGTGTAAGTTACTAACTTATTAATGTTCTTTTTGTTGGATAATTTAGTACCTTCAGATTCCTCATTTAAATGCTAGCCAGGCACCACCTTGTATCTGAAATCTGCTTTTAATCAAATATCTTTAATCTCGTACATAAATCTAGACAAATGCAGGACGTCTTCAGCCCCAACAGCCTCAGATGTTCCCTTGCCGCATGATGTGAGGATGCTGTGACCTTCACAACCATGTTCTTTGTATTCACCCACCAGTTGTGTGCAGCAAAAACATTTAAATGGAAGGTATCCAGGACTGCACCTGTGAATGGAAGGCACGGAGGTGGAACCAAAAAAACACTTTCACATTCAGTCTGAAACCCCAGAAGTACAAAATAATGATTGTATCATGTAAAGTTTCCTTGAGTGGAGGTAGTGACTGTGCCCTGAGGAGGGAGTCATTCAAATACAGAAAGAGAAAATAATCCAGATGGTAGAGATGAAACACCACTACTGTCATCACTTTGGTAAACAAACTTGGTTAAAGGTCTATAGACAAGTTATATCACACTAATGAAAAATAACTGGAGAACCACTTACAAACCCACATGTAAAGGACTAATCACCAAATTAATTCAAAATATTTGTTATGTTTTTATTTATTAGTCAAGAAATTGTTTTGCAATTATTGCTTGTATTTCATACTATTGTGTTTCAAAAATCTACTTCCTAATTTACACAGCAACAACATGAATCTTCATTAAAATCACATAGTAAACATATACATTACATAAAACATAAAAGACGATAGAGGCAAAACAGTGAGTAGACACATGAACGACGATGGAGGCAAGGCGGTAGATAAGAGCACTACGCGCGTTTCGGCTTGTAAGCCTTCATCAGGTGACCGTCTATTGTACTACAATTAAAAATAGGTGATTAGTCAATTATGTACAGTGGGCATTATGGAAATGACAATAATTAATATAATCAGTACATTTATATATTCTCACTCAAAGTCAATTAAAAATACAGATACATATTTACAAAACTATACATGTAATATTTACAGAGCCACTTATTTAATGAATATGTATCTAAACTAATATATACATATACACACTATATACAAACTTCAATTAATTGGCACATCATGAAAGAAAGAAAATTGTTTATTCGCTTCACTTCCAGAACTTTATAGAAAATCATCATTACCAGGACAGGAACCTTAATCAAACCTATGGATGCCTGTTAACCTATATGATTAAAACAAGGTTCACAAAGAAATAACATAAATGGATGGAACACATGAATATTTTGTGGAATCTTAAAGAAAGAATCCATTATGTTCAAAAGACAATAAAAATAATATAATGATTAATAAATAATACTTACAAAAAAGACATACAATTGGTAAATGACTTTGAAAGCAGGCAAACGTCGGCAACGAATATATCTGTTTAAAAGACAAGATAACCAGAAAAAACACAGTAGAAACAGGCGTAATGGTCTAAATGCAATAAGGGGCTATATGTAATAACCCCATGAACATACAAGTTTCATACATTTAAAGCAAAACTTAAACCAAACACCAATGCCGTTGACTGAAATAGATTTGTGCATTAGGTGCACGTGAAGAAGAAGCAAAAAAGAAGAGAAAATATACCAAAAAACAAAGCGGTCATGTGATATATCATAAACAAAGAGTGAAAAGAAAAATAGAAGAGAGCCAAAGGGGACCCAGGTGACTATGAATTTGACTCATAGATCAATTAAAATTAAAGAATACTATGGGTTTATTGAACCGCACTTACCAAAAGAGAGCAATATGTTTGGAAATGCGAAGAGATCGAGGATATATATTAAAGAAGACACAGTTCCTATTGATACAGAAACAGATAATTCAAAATAAAAATTACATAAGAACATGTAGTTATTGGAGAGCCTATTGAGCAATAGGTTCAAATATACAAAAATTAGGGATATATGTACCTCATAGATACGGAGGGTCTTATATAAATTCTCCCGATATGTATCACTTAGGGATGTGAGGCACCACACGTGCGACGAAAAAAGCGGGGATTTGATAATGAAGAGCTGAAATTTTTAACAGAAAATGACACTGACTGAGACTGAAGATAACACATTGTAGTGAAGAATAAAGGCTCACATTAGCGGTATAGATACCTGAATAACAGAACTGGGCACTGATCGAGGGCCGGAATAGAATGTCAATACATCCGTGCCAGGATATCTGAAAGAGGACCGAATATGAGTGATTGCGAGTATAATGTTTTTTATATATATACTCTGTTGGTATGTACTTATATTAGCACTAACCCCGGCATGTAGTTACTTATTCAAGTAATGCACGCAAACATTGTTAAGTGGTAACTCTAGTGCTGTGCCAGTAGTTACATGTCAAAGGCATTTAGACCTGCAGTCTTGTGGTTTATAAAGACAGCTATAAATGTCTTTTAAATTTATATAACGGATAACACGTTAAAGGACGTCCAAACACGTAATTTCATAGTTAATATAAATGACTATTAATGTCTCCTAACATAGTCAGAAAGTGAGCAGAATAATATAAACTGTTATAGGTGTTAGAAATGAACACCTAAGAGATGTAATTATACGGCATTGGTTAGACGCCATTATGTTGTACGCTCGGTCGCGGGACCTTACCTGTGCAACGCGATGATAAAGCGGGGTATGGCCCTCGAAGTTCGAAATCACGCCGTCACGGTCGAAGTCATGATCGGACAGGTATCAATAAGACCTGTGGGGACGCGAGCACAATCTGCACTTCCGTTTATATGTGCAGTAAAGGGCTCACGACACAGAGTAATAGACAAAGGACTAACAAAAGATCAAGGATGTTAAGTAATAAACATAGACAACAGACTAATGATGTAATGATCGCAAGGAAATGACGAAGGACTAACAGGGTATCGAATAATAAAAACAGACAAAAGACTGATGATGTGATAATCGTGATGGAATAGAGACAAAAAGGGAGGACTATATGTGTGAAACGAAAATAGAATAAAGATTGACCCGAAGAATTAATCGAGCCAATAGCAAACTAGTCAAAGTAAGATATCTAAAAAGATTATTTTGTTAGAAAAACGGAAACCACGTGAAAATAACTGTTTGAGAATCTTTTTGTATTTTTTATTTAATTTTTTATTTATTTATTTATTTATTTTTTTCTTTATTATTATGTTTCAATGTCTTTTTTCTAAATGTATGTAGGGTATTGTCATGTGTTCATCTTTTTACATGTTGTTTATAATTTTGGCAGTTATCATCAGTTCTGTTTTTCTAACAAAATAATCTTTTTAGATATCTTACTTTTACTAGTTTGCTATTGGCTAGATTAATTCTTCGGGTCAATCTTTATTCTATTTTCGTTTCATACATATAGTCCTCCCTTTTTGTCTCTATTCCATCACGATTATCACATCATCAGTCTTTTGTCTGTTTTTATTATTTGATTCCCTGTTAGTCCTTCGTCCATTTCCTTGTGATCATTACATCATTAGTCTGTTGTCTGTGTTTATTACTTAACATCGTTGATCTTTCGTTAGTACTTTGTCTATTACGCTGTGTCGTTAGCCCTTTACTGCACAAATAAACGGCAGTGCAGATTGTGCTCGCGTCCCCACAGGTCTTATTGATACCTGTCCGATCCAGACTTCGACCGTGACGGCGTGACTTCGAACTTCGAGGGCCATACCCCGCTTTATCATCGCGTTGCACAGGTAAGGTCCCGCGACCGAGCGTACAACAGAATGGCGTCTAACCAATGCCGTATAATTACATCTCTTAGGTGTTCATTTCTAACACCTATAACGGTTTATATTATTCTGCTCACTTTCTGACTATGTTAGGAGACATTAATAGTCATTTATATTAACTATGAAATTACGTGTTTGGACGTCCTTTAACGTGTTATCCGTTATATAAATTTAAAAGACATTTATAGCCGTCTTTATATACCACAAGACTGCAGGTCTAAATGCCTTTGACATGTAACTACCGGCACAGCACTAGAGTTACCACTTAACAATGTTTGCGTGCATTACTTGAATAAGTAACTACATGCCTGGGTTAGTGCTAATATAAGTTCATACCTACAGAGTATACATATAAAAAACATTATACTCGCAATCACTCATTTTCCGTCCTCTTTCAGATATCCTGGCACGGATGTATTGACATTCTATTCCGGCCCTCGATCGGTGCCCAGTTCTGTTATTCAGGTATCTATACCGCTAATGTGAGCCTTTATTCTTCACTACAATGTGTTATCTTCAGTCTCAGTCAGTGTCATTTTCTGTTATAAATTTCAGCTCTTCATTATCAAATCCCCGCTTTTTTCGTCGCACGTGTGGTGCCTCACATCCCTAAGTGAACATATCGGGAGAATTTATATAAGACCCTCCGTATCTATGAGGTACATATATCCCTAATTTTTGTATATTTGAACCTATTGCTCAATAGGCTCTCCTATAACTACATGTTCTTATGTAATTTTTATTTTGAATTATCTGTTTCTGTATCAATAGGAACTGTGTCTTCTTTAATATATATCATCGACTTCTTCGTGCTTCCAAACATATAGCTCTCTTTTGGTAAGTGTGGTTCAATAAACCCATAGTATTCTTTAATTTTAATTGATCTATGAGTCAAATTCATAGTCACCTGGGTCCCCTTTGGCTCTCTTCTATTTTTCTTTTCACTCTTGGTTTATAATATATCACATGACCGCTTCGTTTTTCGGTATATTTTCTCTTCTTTTTTGCTTCTTCTTTCACGTGCACCTAATTCACGAATTTATTTCAGTCAACGGCATTGGTGTTTGGTTTAAGTTTTCTTTAAATGTATGAAACTTGTATGTTCATGAGGTTATTACATTTAACCCCTTATTGCATTTAGACCATTACGCCTGTTTCTAATGTGTTTTTTCTGGTTATCTTGTCTTTTAAACAGATATATTCATTGCCGACGTTTGGCTGCTTTCAAAGTCATTTTCCAATTGTATGTCTTTTTTGTAAGTATTATTTATTAACCATTATATTATTTTTATTGTCTGTTGAACATAATGGATTCATTCTTTAAGATACTACAAAATATTCATGTGTTTCCATCCATTTATGTTATTTCTTTGTGAACCTTGTTTTAATCATATAGATTAACAGGCATCCATAGGTTTGATTTAGGTTCCTGTCCTGGTAATGATGATTTTCTATAAAGTTCTGGAAGTGAAGCGAATAAACAATTTTCTTTCTTTCATGGTGTGTCAATTAATTGAAGTTTGTATATAGTGTGTATATGTATATATTAGTTTAGATACATCTTCATTAATAAGTGGCTCTGTAAATATTACATGTATAGTTTTGTAAATATGTATCTGTATTTTTAATTGTCTTTGAGTGAGAATATATAAATGTACTGTTTATATTAATTATTGTCATTTTCATAATGCCCACTGTACATAATTGACTGAATTGAATTGACTAATCACCTATTTTTAATTGTCGTACAATAGACAGTCATCTGATGAAGGCTTACAAGCCGAAACGCGCGTAGTGCTCTTATCTACCGCCTTGCCTCCATCGTCCTTCATGTGTCTACTTACTGTTTTGCCTCTATCGTCTTTTATGTTTTATGTAATGTATATGTTTACTATGTGATTTTGATGAAGATTCATGTTGTTGCTGTGTAAATAATGAATTAGATTTTGGAAACACAATAGTATGAAATACAAGCAATAATTGCAAAACAATTTCTTGACTAATAAATAAAAACATAATAAATATTTTGAATTAATTTGGTGATTAGTCCTTTACATGTGGGTTTTTAAGTGGTTCTCCAGTTAATTTTCATTAGTGTGATATAACTTGTCTATAGACCTTTACCCAAGTTAGTTTATTTCCCTATGTATAGCAAGTTCATTATTATATAGGGGTCCCCTACTTCTAAAACAATCACTTTGGTAAACACTCTGGGAGCTGACTTCAGACCAAAATTTAGGACCACAAACTGTTAATGATTATTCCCTGATACAAAACTCAAGTACCGTTTGAACAGTTCGCATATGGCAATGTGGAAGTCTAGAGACACCAGCCACTTCTACTCCTGCAGTGCTTGTAAGAACTGCTGAATTATTAGAATCTTAAATTTCTCAGTTTTGAAGAAGAGATTTCAAACTGAATTAAGTTCTAACCCTTTTCTTGGGGAACAGAAGATACGTTGAGTGACCCTTGCACCTTTTCAACAAGGGTGCAGGCTCTATGGCAACCTTTACCTAAAGAGCAATTACCTTCATAACCTTACAGTATTACCCCCTATGCTATGCATACCCTATACCATGCAATCATCTTTCTACACTCCTCCTTTAAGACTCATTCACTGCACCATGCTTCTATATCCATTCAGCAATAGAACCACAGTATGTCTTCAGAACCCCAGACAATACTCTCTTTAAAATATATGATCAACTGGACAACAATTTTCTTTTCCAAACATGCATGCTCCTGCAAGCCTTTGATGATGAAGTAGCAGCACCTTGAGTGGCTGTAGTAATGGTAAAGATCAGTGTAGATGCAATGATTTTTCTTGACATTACAATTTGACACATTCAGAGGCATCACGTAAGAGAATGACCAGTAATATTCTGGGGTCCGAATCTGCAAAAGCACTCTTGCCTGAGTACCACATCTGCCTCTCTGATGACACTTTCATGACTAGCAAGTTTGTGGTGCTGCATGCCATTAGCTTACAAATGTACCTTTGGATGTGTATCTGGTACTGTATGCATTTCTTGACCGGCATTGCGCACCATAGTCTTCCAGTTATATTCTAGGTATTGTAAAGACATCAGATTGTCGGCTACATTTGTGCTCAGAAATTTCACATACAAGCCCCAACATTCATGCAGACATGTACTATGGGACAGCACTCTGTGTTAAATCCTAAAAAGCTCATAAGAAATGGAGGCAACAGTCCTAGACATGGGAAACACCTCAACCTCGAACCAAGTAGAATGGTTGACAGTAGTCACCAAGAAGAGGAGCCGTCAGCAGAGAAATCTACTCGGCTTCTAAAATTCAATGAAGCCCCAGAACCTCCTATGGGTGTGGGTAATACAACCAAGATAGACAACCCTTTAGACAAAATAATAACAACATTGTGGTAGCCATACAAGGCAGAGAAAAAGTGCATCGGCAGGCGAGACCATAAAGCATGTCAAGGCTATGGGGGCTGTAGAATAGCAGTGAATGTTTCAAGCTGCCAAAACAAGTACATTCAGGTACCTGTTTCTTTGCTACAGGCACTCCATCTGTGTAATAGGAGGAGGTAGAGTGCAGAAGACCTCCTGATTTCATAGGGCTTTCCACATTATAACCACTATTAATATGTGTTCAGTATGAGTGTTAGGATTTGCACCTTCACAGTATTTTAAAACATGGTTTGATCTTAAACATTTGCTTGTGCTGAGAAGCACTGAACATTGATATGAGAAGCACTGAACATTGATATTAAACCTTACATAGTTCTATGCTCATGGAAGCAGACATTAGATTAGCTCTGTTCTCACCTTGCTGTCCGACTCGGAGTAGAACAGTGCATCTTTGTAATACTTTATAGCTTTCTCGAAGTCCTTCTGGTCCAAGTACTGCTCAGCAAGCTGAACGCAGATAACGGACGCCTGCTGCTTCTGGGACGGGACCATCTCTGGCTGTTCAACATGGACACGTTTTAGGACCCTGGACTGGATCTCAAATGCCTTAGGGAATACAAAATAAGTGCCCAATCAGTAGGGAAAAGAAAAATAACTGCCAAATTCCACAATGAAAGCCGTCCTTTACCAAGAGTGTATAAGAAGGAGGCTAATAAGATTCATTTTATATAAAGAGATCTTTTCAGTTAAAGAAACAGGTGCATATGCTTTGTGTAGAAATACAAAGAATGGAACATTTTAAAATATAATGTGGTTTCATCTGAGGCATTAAATTCACTGGTAAATTGAAAAGTGACATGAAGTCCATGCACAAATGGCAATATACATTAAATGAAAATACATTGAAATCGTGCAAGCAATATGTGGGAGAACCGGACATATGTGGGGAGGTGGGGACAGCCAGTCTTGGGCAAGGAGTAAAGGTTGAGTGCGGTATCAATAGGGAAGGAAGAAGAAGCCATACAGGCCTCTGATGCAAAACACTGATGTTGCAGAAACTGGCGGATGCAAATGTCCAGTTTGTATTTACTAAAAATCATATACCATGTTCTAAAAAGGGCTTGCTACCGCAGATGTGCTGCAGCACTGTAACACACAAAAGAAACTTTTACCCAACTCATATATTATTACCAACTGAGCTGCCTTACAGAGGCGTAATACTGATTTCATTTCAAAGCTCTTTCAGTTTTGTATTGACTCGGTATTTATATTGCGCATTCCATATTCCTTGGGAGGCCTAGAAGTTTTCTTGATTGTTGATGCTACTCCTTATGTATAATTTACACAGAGCTTTGTGACCTTAATAATGTCACAGAATCTCTTGAATGCTTATTGGTTTCTAAGATTTAGCACATACAGAGGCACCAGGAATGGTTGTCCTCACTCTATTTCATATTGTCAGTCTTGGCGGCTAAACCACTCGCCTGCATAATGAGACTTAGGAGCTGGGATTATGGAATTGAATGTATGAGAATCCCACACCTTATTTAACAAGATGTAGGTGGCGTGTTGATTTTCATGACTGACTCTATAGCGACATTCCCTACAGTTTTTGAATTAGATGAAGACTTCAGAATGATACTGCTAGAGCGGTCAACCTCGTAGCTGGGGTTGAGCCTCGGCAGGGACGTTCAACATCCCGCAATTCTGGGAAAATCACTTAACCCCCCCCCCTGTTTAACAAAATGAATGTGTCCATCTGTAACGCAACAGGTGCTCATGTAAAGTGCTCTGATACCTTTGGTTTGAGTTCCCGCTATAACAAAAACTCCTAAATAAATTATTAACCGTCAAAAACGGTACTCTACCCACAGCCGAAAAGCCTAGCTTCAGGTTTCAACAACAGCTTGCTATCCTCTTTAGAGAGTTCAGGGACTCACTTTAACATCTAGAAATCTGGGATTAGTTGCACTGCAGAGGAAACTATCCAGAGATGTGTTCATAAAGCGACATGGGAGATTGTACTCTACATGCTGATGTGGAGTCTCTTTCCAAAATGATTTTGCTTTTTAGATTATTGTACATTTTTCAAGTTATGCCCATGCAATACCTAAGAGCTTTTATCACACTAATGGTTCTATGAAAATAGTGTTTCAGACATATTTCTTCCATTTATAGAAGGGGAACCTGAAGGCAGACTTTGTGTGTCCTATTACTGTGGAGCAGTGCTCCAATGAGTAAAAGACTTGTTGAAATCGGATCCATGGGACCCCAACTCAGATATGGTGAGATGTGTTCCCCGAATTTCTAGGTAGGAATCTCGATGGTACTAAATATCGTGTAAACGATATCAAGGGACAAAATACTGAAAGGTAAGCCTAGATTTTCAATACCCAGCTTCACATATATGTACCTTGACAATATAAATCTTCAATGTGCATATATTTGAGAGTTAAGAATAGTAAATCTATACTTCCTCTATATGCACTTGCCTATCGATATTTTGCTCCTTGATATTCTGACCATGAAATTAATGTATCGCAATATTCCTAGCCTCGATATTCTATAGTACAATCACATGGTCGGGGTAGCCCTGAAAGGTAAAACTTTATTATCTATTCGGGTGCAGTCTGCAAAAATAGCTGTGTTGGAATGTAGGAACCTGCGGCCCTGAATCACTAGCTAAGCAGGGCTCCTGCTCCAGCAAGTTAAAAGAAAACATATGTTGCTACATTTCTGATACAGGAAACCTATTCCTTTTCTGGATAGAACTTTGGCTTATAGTGTGGAGAAACAGAAGATGTTTGACTGGAAACTGCAGGACAAATGTATCTTGAAGAGCGGGTCAAAACCTTAGCAGCATAAACAACTAGAAATGGTGGTCTGCCATGGTTTTCCTTTACCTTTCCAGGTTGGCCTGTAATGGCTATCATATATTTGTGTCAAACCCAAAAAGTAGAATGAGACGTCAGATCCAGTTTAAATATTTTACCACTCCTTACCTTGTTAAATGTCTCTGCCACTTCTTCTTTTTTAATGATTTTATAGGTCTTTGCTAGTAAAATCAGGTACTTGACATCATTGACCATTGAAGGCAAATCATTCACTGAAAGAAAATGCAAGTAAGAAATTAGCACTGACATATGTGGAGAATGTTAAATTAATTAAATCGTAAGTTTTCCATCTGGTCACATAAATCATTTAAATACATAAATGGAAGCATTAATACACTACTGGAACACTCCCAGAATCTGGACTTTGCTGCCTCAGGATTTACGTGACAATCAATCATTCCCTCAATCCAAGAAGAAACCTCTTCTCTTCAATAAATACCTAAACCCCCCACCTTAAACCATATGGCTGGTATGTCTTACACCCACCCAAGCTCTCAACCCCCCAAAAAAAACTGAGCTTCACTACCTCAGGAAAAAAATGTGCCTTTACTCTCCCCACCTTCACAACACCCTACCGTAGCTACCTCAAACCTTTCTGGTCCGTCTATACTACTATCCATGGTAAATTTATTTTACATATTGTTACTATTGTTTTTTATTTACTCTACATTTAACTTGTGCAATTGCTGCTGCTCTTACTCCGTAAAGCACCCAAAACGATATTGTCAACATAGCCTACTGTCTTTCGCAAACTTCTTTTACATACTGTCTCTATGTATTTATATTTACTCAATATGTAACTAGTGCAATTGCTGCTGTTGCCAACTCTGTAAAACGCTATGATACCTTCGGGTCAAATTCTGGTTATACAAACCTTTATAAATAAATAAATAAAAATGCACTACTATTTCTAATCATGTTTTAAATACCAAACAATATATATTTACATTTGATCAACCACACTAAGTCAGCATTTAGGAAAGACTTTTCTTTGGAATTCACTGTAATGACAATATCAATGCAGTTCGAAACATTACACGTTAGTTGTTGATTTGATGTTTTGTTCTTTATTATAGCGGAGAACATTTAATTAAGATACAATCTACAGCGCAACAGAGAAGTTTGAGGAGGTACAGTTATAGGCAGGGTTGCAAATAAATAAGACAATCACTATAAAGACTGAACCATTTCCATATAACTTACCAAACCAGAGGTTGCATTACCATCAATTCCTGACTTAATCAATAGAAGGCAGCATTCTGCTTCACCAAAACAAAACCTTGGAGAAGCTGGGTGTACCTATGCCCAATGAAGCACCTAAAGGAACCACAGCTCAAACGCTTAATGCTGATGTAAGAAAGTTTGCTTACATCAACTATTAAAAAAAGTACTTGAAATCTAGGAATTTGTATATTGTATAACCAAGAGACTGATGGACCACCACTGGTGCAAGAGTAAGATTAAAGAGCTTCCTTGTCCAAGTATAACACAGAGACACCACTAATTCTCTCACAAAGGTCTTCATGCAAGGTTTTAAGACAGCCGTTAGAAAAAACGGACAAGGACAAGCATTATGAGGCACCTATATTGAGGTGCAGGAATACCAAACGGTAAGTATCCCTGTGCTCAAATTTGCAGATTACAATTGTCCCCAGAATGAGGAACAACATGGAGATGTGGGAATGCCAGGTACAAATTTACATATTTTCCAACCGGCCCAAATCGCCACATAATAAAGACTTGATGGTAGCAGGTGGTAAACATGTTTGAGTTATTTTTAGGGGCATTGTATGAAGGATGGAGTGGGGGGCAGAGCAGGTGATTGGAGTGGGAGGTGAGGAGAGAGCGTTTTCTGCTCTCTTCATGCTACCTTTGGCAGACAGGTGGGGGGGGGCTAGGCCTAGCAATTGCCTGCAGCCCGTTCATCTCCACTCTACAGTCCAGATTTGTAGACTCGGTAATGCCAAGACAGACATGACAAAGGTGGAGGGAAAGAAATAGAGGGAGGAGAGAGGGAGAATTAAAGTGTCTGAAAGAAAAAGAGAACATGAAAGTAAACTGGTGTTCCTCAGTCTGGCAGTATCCACCTCAACAGCCACTAATGCAACCCTTGTTTCAGGACAATCTTGCATCTCCTAACTTGTTTCTTCTTCCTCACCACATGCCAAGTCTCTCTGATGTATGGTGGCCTACCTCTGGCAAAATAGTGATGACAGTAAATTAAGGTAGTCCATTCATCTAGCCAGATACCCATGAAACAGATCTTAAAGCCCTTAAAGACTTATTTCATTTTATGTGCAGTTTCGTTCATGATTATACTAAACACGACAGAAATGAACATTATAAATCTCACCCGGATCATGTTCCAACGCCGATTTCAGAACTTTTTCTGCCTTAAGATACTGTTTGAGCTTAATGAGGAGTTCTGCGAGGTCATAGGAGAGGAAATCCTGTCCACTGATCTTCTCTGCGGCTTCATAGTAGTTTATTGCCTAAAAAAACTACAATAAGTCACCTCATGGTAAGAAGATAATGGAGCTTACAAGATCATGCAGAGTTGTTTCATTGTCTATGAAAGTCACATAGTGACCCCAAGGAAAACTGGGGTCTCAGAGTTCCTACCAAGGAATGGAATTAAAAAGCTAATTATGTTGTATTTAATGGATTTTCGGTCAGGCCACACAACTTCCACAAATATGGCGCACATGCTCAGGCAAGTTAAGAAGTGTAACTGTTCACCATGCTTGCCCAGGCTGGAGCCAGAGTCCCATGACATGAAAGTTGGGGACTTTTGCTTTCCTTTAAACTTTGAAGTTATGGTTAGCAAAAGCAATATTTAACATTGCCATTTCTTTAATTCTTTAATTCTCTATGTATGGTTCAACCATTGGACAATGCATTAGTTTTGCACACATTTTAGATTTTCCATTTTCACACAAAATATTGCTTTAACCCCAGGGACCCCATGTTCTCTACTTAAAGCATCAAGTCTGTAATAGGGTGCAAACAGCGTATCTGTAAATCCCACACGATCACAAACTAGCAGGTGCGCAATTTGAAACCAAATTTTGATCAGGCCACGTAGTGGCTAAGCCAACATTTGAAAAGTGTGACAACATAGTGGGTCCAGCTCCAACTTTTGTTGGCCACTTTTCCAGATAAATAAGGTATCCACCTGCACTTTGCCATTTTAAAGCCGAGATCGCCCTGTTCCCAGGATCCATTTTATTTATTTTTTGGGACTGTAAATGCTGTAGGTGAAGGAGTACTGGGGACAAGATCTACAATGTACGGGGAATCTGGGTAAGTTGAATGAATTCATAGAAACCTGGTGACACAATTAGTAGATGTGTCTATTTGTAAAAATTACTTGGGCTGTCTGAGAGGATTTCCCCTACATGATATATATGGATTGTATTATGTTATTTTTGTATATGAAATTTTAAATCTCAAAAATATTTTTATTATGTTTAAAGGAAAGAATTAAAGCCACATATTTTTATGACTTTTGACAGAAGGGTATTCAGTGGAATGTAATTCTTTCTGAATGCTGCAGTTTCAACTAGGTTACAAAGCACCCACAAACAGCTACAGCACTTTCAACAAAAATCTTAAAATACAACTTCAGTTAACATCCACTGCACAATCACCTTAAAGAGTGTCTAACTGCTAAATGTTGTGCTGGATCCACAAAATTATTGGTGCAATGCAGAGAAGATTGGGGTGCATTAATGGCACTTATTTAGATGTATTTAATCATTTTAGGAGCGTGAAGTAGATCATAAGGCCAAAGTCTGTTCAGAGAAAAAAGGGGTTGTCAAATACGACAAAGGGTTACACAATAGGATACAAGATAATACATTCTGAGGTGTAGAAACACATGCAGCGTTAGTGGCATATAGGTTACATATGATCAGAACATGATGAAAAACTATGAATTCACGCCTGACAAGTAGGGGTAGGGAAGTACAACATGCCTCACTGGATTTGCAAACACCCTATCAAAATGTTTAAATTCAATGTCAGCACACTAGAATCGGGTTAGCTTGGTAAGGGAGGTCTTTGTTTTTTGGGGATAAAAGAGAAGAAAACCGAAGATAGGGGTTTTAAGTTAGGGTCATGGTCAAGATCAAGATTAAGATGATTGAGCTGATGCTTAAAAATGTGAATGCAAGGGAATGTCTCATGTAAATGAATGATGGTTTCTGAACACAAGAAGCAAACTGATGAGGGAGGCTAATGCCAAATTCCCTTACAGTAAGTATACATTTCAATGTTTGCCATGAATGGAGCATCCACAAATAATAGCAAATCGAAAAATGGATAGTTTGCCTTGATTATCAATTTCAATTGATGTCATTTTCAGTATTAAGCGATGCACGGTTGGTACACAATGACAAATTATTGCACTCTATGGATCAGTTACAGGCTCTGGGTGTTGCCAGCTTTTAGACAAACTAAAAAACCTACACACCTTTGTGACCGAAACAGTCTGGGGAACTTAACAGCCCTAGATACAAAAAGCCACAGGACCATGTCAGTAATTTCTCTTTTTCCCTATTTTTTATTCAGTTTTTCGAAGTTCAATGATAAGTGTGGGAAAATATTGTCGAAAAAAAGGACCCTAGGTTGAATCCAACATGAGTGAATACATCTTTTCCTTCTTACACTGTATGAGAAAGCTGGGAATATGTAATTCAGCACAACAAAAACAGTATTCATTCTGTTTTAGGGGAAACACATACTTTTTGCACAACAGTCTTTTGCCATTTTTTTCAGATTAGGTTAACTCTATACAAATAACACTTGTGGGGAAAAGACACATATTTTACTTGGAAACCTTCATATAAAACCAGTTATAAAAGCATAAAGGCACACTGTCCCACCAACAGGAGAAATGCCCATTGAGCTTAAAAGGTTAATTAACAACAGGAGGAAGCATATGAGTAAGTTTACACATAACATAGCTGCTGATGAGTGTCTATTGTTTTCAAATGGTATAAATGTATTGCTTCAATTGTTCTTCAGAGGCAAGGTGGCTGGACATTGCATAACACAATGCTCTACACTCATCCAAATGTGTCTGAATAACAGCAATAGGAACTGCGTGTGGTCTTAGAATAAAAATATGGCCACCATGTACCAAAAAATGTACGATAAAAGATAACGCAGCTGTAATAGAAAAATCCGTCTGTGAACACCTGAAACACAACCGAACAACATGCGGATGGAGCTGCTGAATGTTAACCCCATGTCCTGCCATCATCAATTGTAAAATAGGTTATTTTTCAGACCTTCTTGTACTGATGGGTCTTGACTAGGGCTTGCCCGATTCTGCTGGCCAGTGCTGCATCGGTTGGATTCCTCCTATGGGCTTGGTCATACACCTCCAAAGCTTTCTCTGGCTAAGAAAGAAAGAGAAGAAAGACCTATCAGCAACGGGTATTTTGCAAGCTCAGCAAGCATTCTTCGCTTCTCTCTGACTTAATGGGATCAAATTGATGTTATCAGTTTTTAGAGCGCGATCGAAAACATATACATACCTCTTGAATTTTCATATATGCATCTCCCAACAGAAGGCTGGTCTGAGGGCCTGCCAAATGCTCGCAAAGCTCTCTGCAAAAACATTTTGCAGAGGGATGGTTAGAATATGTTTCAGTAAAAAGCATCTTTGTTTCTACAGATTCAATATGAAAAGCAACCAAGGCCTGCAACTCAAATGAATTTAATTTCAAAAGGATAATCAATAATGAACGTGCTGTGGTAGGCCTACTTAAAGAGCTAAATATTTTTCATACAACGTATATCTGGCGCACGTTCAAAGTTGTGGCATCATTTCATTCGCTGACTCACCTACAGAAATGACTAGAAAACCTATTTCAAGAGAAATAACTGTATACATATATTCTGTAGGGCATTTCAGATCGACTTATAGTTTCTGAAAAAACCCTAAGTAGAGTTACCGCTCCTAAAACAAGGGTGCAAGTGACGTACTTGTAAGTCGGGATAATTGGAGCTTTTATCACAGGGACTGAATGATCCCTGGCACTATTAAAAGATTTAGATGATTGAGCTGATGTTTATAAATTTGAATGCAAGGGAATGTCTCATGTAAATGAATGATGGTTTCTGAACGCAAGAAGCAAACTGATGAGGGTGGCTAATGCCAAAATCCCTTAAAGTAAGTAAACATTTCAATGTTTGCCATGAATGGAGCATGCACAAATTATAGCAAATCGAAAAACGGATAGTTTGCCTTGATTATCAATTTCAATTGATGTCATTTGTTAGTATTAAGCGATGCACGGTTGGTACACAATTACAAATTATTGCACTCTATGGATCAGTTACAGGCTCTGGGTGTTGCCAGCTTTTTAGACAAACTAAAAAACCTACACACCTTTGTGACCGAAACAGTCTGGGGAACTTAAAAGTCCTAGATACAAAAGGCCACCGGACCATGTCACTAATTTCTCCTTTTCCCCATTTTGTATTCAGTTTTTCAATGATAAATGTGGGAAAATATTGTCCAATCTAAAAAAAAAAGGACCCAGGTTGAATCCAACAAGAGTGAATACATCTTTTCCCTCTTACACTGTATGACAAAGATGGGATTATGTAATTCAGCACAATAAAAAACTGTATTCATTCAGTCTTTTGCAATTTTTCTCAGATCAGGTTAAATCTATACAAATAACACTTGTGGGGAAATGCTTCGAAGTGGCAATGCGTCGGCATCGAAGAGAATGCGCCAGTTCCGACCGACGCAAAGTCAGCACTGTGTAGATTCGACAAAAACCGCCAGTAAGCCCACCTCTTAGGGGCCCAGTACTAAATTGGCAACACTTGGCAGGGCAGGACTCACAGTTGCCAGAGTTCAAAAGCTGTAGCAGGGTGGAAGGAATTCTTTGATGCCCCTGAAACTTCAGAACAGGAGGCAAGCCAGCAAGCTCTTGGAGTCAATTGGTTCTGGGGATGTGGAGATTCACGTCCAGTCCTTCTAACCACCAAGCAAGGAACGCAGTAGGCAGCAGGGCAAGCACAGCATAGCAAGAGTCCAGCAGAGTGAACGTCCTTTCAGCAGCACAGCAGTCTTTCTTCCTGGCAGAGTGTTCTCGGGTCCAGAAGTGCACTGAGTGGTGGTGTCAGGGGTCCAGTACTTTTAACCAGTTGGGCCTTGGAAGTGGGGGAGACTTCAAAGAGAGGCCTTTTAAGTGCACTAGGTCCCTGCCCTACCTGCCCTAGCTACAGGCTCGCTGTAGGCTCACTACAGGGGGTATGCAGCTCTTTGTGTGGGGACAGGTGCAGCCCTATTCAGGTACAAGAGGCAGCTCCCCCCTATCATTCTGCACAGAATGACCCACCAGAACGTTAATGGCCCATCAGGATGTGACTGGCCCATCATGCACCCCTCAGCTTCCTTTGTGTGTGACTGTCTAGAGCAGGGGTCTTCAATCTGTGGGGCGCGACCCCCAGGGGGGGCGTGGAGTCGTGGAAAGGGGGTCGCGCCTTCCTGCCGCACTTCTGCTTGGAACTGCTTGACTCCGGAATCCAAAACGTTTACCCTTCGTTTTGGATTCCAGAAAGTGCATCACAAGGAGCTCTCTGATTGGCGGACAGACGACTGTCCTCCAATCAGAGAAACTGCACGATGCACACCAGAAAATGCCGGGAACTGGGGACATAAATATGCACCTGTGGAGTGTAAAAGGCTCTGGAGTGCTTCAGTGTTCTAGCTGGTGTCCTCTTCTCGCTTCTTCATTGGGCTGCCTCTGAAATCCGATCTCCCGGCAGTTTCCTGTTTTCCAAGGCAACCAAAGCTTCACAAAACTTGCAAGTAAAGCAACCTCTTTCCGTGCCTTCCAAGATGGCTTTTAACCCCTCTGATACACACACACACGAAGTATGGGAATTTCCTTTTTGATTCCAAAAGTGCAAATGTACAACTACATCAGGATACTGTGGTGGAGGCATTTTTTGAAGGCACGCATAGCTGAAGTTATGGGATTTCTAGCAAGCTGCTGCACACACATCATTTGTGGGAATAGCAACCTGAAGAGCGATCTACGCAGGCTTGTGGCAATTTAGTGCATAGTTTTATGGCACTTGAAATACCTGGTGATAATTTAAGAAAAGGTGCCCTTATGTTTGACATAGTGAGGAAAGCATAGTTTTGCGCATCACACAGAGACTGCACTTTCTTGAGATAGTGAACTGGATATTCCCACAGTGTCATGCTGTAAAGTATGGTGGCACCACCAACTTTTTAAGGTTTGCAATTATTTGGAAGGAATGAAGGGGCTGTTTTGATGTGTATGTAATAGTTAATGACGGTACGTTTAAAAAAAAGAGAAAGGAAGCAATTTTAAAAACTGCCTTCTTAACTGATAGAGAAGAAAATGAGGAACTTTATCACCTTTAGTTAGCTGTATATAAAAAATATTTAAATTATTGCAAAAGAAAAATGCCATATGGCAACATTGAGATCGTTTAAAGATGTAATTCCTTACTGACAAGATATTAAGAAACGTGTTAGTTCAGTAAACAAATAACAAAAAGGTGCAGGAAAAATAATTACTCATATTTCACAATAAATTTAACATTAGACATAGTGCTGGAGATAGATTGCACTCAGATGGTAGAAACCTCACAGAGAATTAAGGGATTGGCAGTGGTTGAAGGGGGTCAAATTCATTCCCAAGAGAGTCAAGTTAAGTGTAAGAAAATCGCTATGACTCAACTGTGTAAATGGCAGAATTAAAGACTAAGGGGCAGATTTACAAGCCCCATGCACCACTTTTGCGTCACTTTTCCCATTTTAAAAGTGACATAAAAGTGGCGCAAGAGGCTTGTAAATATGCCCCTAATTGTCCAATGTAGGTAATAGTGAAATACCGATTCTAACTACCGAATTTTACCGATTCGGTATTTAGAAATCGGTATTTCAGATGTAGGTAAGAATTTGGTAAAAAATACTGAATCCTTAATATTCGTTATTACCGAATCGGTAATTGAGATTCGGTAATAACGAATACGTACCCATTCATTCCTATGGGCTTGGAGGCCCATAGGAATAACTTGTGAAGACATTCGGTATTACCGATTCGGTATTACCGAATTGGTAATACCGGGAGGTATTTCAAGGGTGCCAGGGTGTCCAAAGGACACCCTGTTGCCCCCCTGAAATGTGCATGTGTGCACATGCGGCACACATGGCACTTCAAAAAAAGCAAAAAAGTGCTTTTTTAAAGGAATTTGGTAATTACCACCAACTTGTAGTTGGTGGTAATTACCGATTCCTTAAGGCTCAAAAGCACTCTTTTATGTGCTTTCTACATTGCATTAAAGGAATCGGTATTACCGATTCCTTAAATGCAAGGCCAATAAGGAATCGGGATTAAGGAATCGGTATTTACCGATTCCTTATTACCTATTCCTTCCTTTCATTAGGAATGGCTAAATACCGGACAGTAATGGTGAAATTTACCGAATTTCACAGTTACCGACCGGTATTTGGGCCACCCACATTGGGCCCTCAGTACCATTCTAGACTTGAGGTGGAGCACAACCTAAGGATGGCAGTAGCAAAAATACATCCACAAATTGACAATCTCTGCGGAGAAAAGCAGGCACACCCGTCACATTAGTTCTGAAATGCATTATCAAGTTTTGAGAAAATATGTTTTGTTTAGGAAAAAGAAAGTACTGTTGTGCATTTTTGGACAATTCTTTTAGGAGACTTTTTGTTTGAACTGTGTAGTAAGCCTGTGACTCCAAACTATAGTCACCCACAAACCTTTAATGTGCTAAACACTGGTTAATAATATTTCCCCACCGTAAAAATGATTTGCCGTGGGAACTGGGAGCGTTTGTGGTAGTAGGTGATGAGGAATACCAAGTTCTCGAAATTTTTGTCAGGAGGGGGTCCTTACGCCTGGAAATTTTGTCAGGGGGGTCTCGGCATCCAAAAGTTTGAAGACCTCTGGTCTAGAGGGAATGCACAAAGCCCAGCTGTCACTCACCCCAGATGTGTATTGACAGGCATAGGCGCAGAATGGTCAAAGTAAGAAAATGCCAACTTTCTAAAAGTGTCATTTTCAGACTTACAATTTAAAATCCAACTTTACCATAGGCTGTGATTTAAATTGTTTGTCCAGAGACACCAAACCCCAAATATCTTTCTTGTCCCAAACGGAAATTATACTTATAAGATGTAATTAGGTAATTCCAATGTTAACACATGGAAGAGATAGGTCTTAAAGGAGCAAAAAACAAATGTAATAGTTCTTCACTAGCAGGACATGTAAAACTTAAAAGTACATGTCCAACTTTTTAAATACACTGCACCCTGCCCTTGGGGCTGTTCAGGGCCTACCTTAGGGGTAACTTATATGTATTAAAGAACGAGTTACTTACCTTTGGTAATATATGCCCCTCCCGGTGCGCTGACGTCAGTTTTCGTCTGAGAAATTTTTCTGCGCCTCAACGCAGAGCCACCACCAAAAAATGTGAGAAAATGTGAACAGTGTGCGAAAATGATGAAAAAGGAAAAGAAATTGAATGGTGAAAAATAGAACCATAAAGGACAGTGCCAGGTACTGTATCTTGAAAACTAGTAAAAAGAAAGGCCAGAGGACGGAGAGGACGGGCAGGCGTTAAGGAATCTGCGGCTAGACTGTGTCTCTACCAGATACATAGTTACCGAAGGTAAGTAACTCGTTCATCTGATAGACATTTAGCCGCAGATTACTTAACTTAGAATAGATACCAAAGCCTTACCCATAGAGGAGGCGGGTCTGGGACTGAACCCCATCAAGTTCCTGAGGGAACGTAGCCGTCAACAAGGTGACGAAACACAGTGGGGACTGCAAGCTCAGAAAAGAGCAGAAAACATTGAAAGGCAAAGGCACCACAAGCCGTCCAAGACAACATGAAAACCCCCGTATGTATACCGGGAGAGACAAAGAAAAATATACTAGATATGTCGGTGTGAAAAGGAAAGTTAATGATTTCGCAAAGAAGTGGAACTGAACCTAGGGTCTGATGGATCCACAGGATCCGGCGTGATGACCGTAAGTAAAACCAAGAGAGATGGCAACTGGTATGACAGAGTCAGGGCATACCGGTCCAGTATGCACAACAGTGGAAAAAGCACTGTTGAAACCTGCACCAGTCAAAATACGTGGGAAAGCATTGGCAGGATGCCAATCCATGGTTAGAAAGTGCCGGTAGTACTAGAAACAGAAGACACACCAGTACATAGTCGGTCTGTCACAAGACATGTGAAAGGGCTGACGCCAACCAGCAGAAGCACCCAAACAGGACTACAGTAAGAACGATAGTCAAGTGGAAGATTGAAGGATACATAAGCATACCTTGTGGGCGCTAGAACCACACAAAGTATAACAAAGACCCTCCTGTAGGGTAGCGTGAGCAGCCCAGATGCAAGAGACGCAATAACAAGAAGGCAACCAGCAAAAAGGGGCACCAGGCAAGCTGGAACCCTACATAAAGAGCATGTAGTACGAGCAGACAGGGTCAAGGACCACGGACACCGCATGACGGAAAGTTGCCTGCACGATTCTGCTGTGTAAGAGCACAGAGCATATATAGAACCAACAGTCATGTGGAAGCAGAACTGGACAGGACAATGTTTAGGCCCATAAGCAACATCAGCCCCTTGCCGGGGAGGAGCAACGGTCCCCCTCAAGACAGATGAGGAGTTGGAGCTAGACACGATAGTGGAAACAGTTAGGACCAACCTAATGGTCCAGGGACCCAAGAAGCGAGTATCCTGAATAGAACACTACCCTTGAGAGTGTTACAGTATGAACCCAAAGCAAAGTGTGGAAAACACCTGTGTGGAAGCAGCAGGGAATGTGGGAAAACTCCTGTTGGGAAAGTGCCCAGAAAACAAGGGCACAAGGCAATGTACAGCAGAGACGTACATGAAAAATCTGCCATCTTCAAAGACAAGCCCAGTAAGGGCTGAAGTGCGAGAAACTATTACCCAACCCTTGGGGGGGGAGGGAGAACCAGGACCACAGAAGCAACAACGCACACACCCTATGATAGCAATCATACCAGGGTGCACTCCCAGTTTGCGCCAACACTAATAAGCGTGCCGCACAGCGGGGGCTTTTCACTGGCGCAAAACGATGACAGGGCATCACCCGTGAAAGAACTGTGCCTCAACTGAACAGAAAAAGGGCCGCAAGAGACAGCGGCCGTCAAAAGAAGAGCAGCCATCATGGTCAAGAGGATCACTGTGATGCTGCAAAACGCCCC
The DNA here is from genome assembly GCF_964263255.1 of Lissotriton vulgaris. Lineage (NCBI taxonomy): Eukaryota > Metazoa > Chordata > Amphibia > Caudata > Salamandridae > Lissotriton > Lissotriton vulgaris. Next base: position 610,728,420 of record NC_141698.1, read on the forward strand.
GTGAAGGCAGGCAAAGCAGAGGTCGCACGGTAAGGAACCCATACCGAGGCTTAGAAGTACTACAGACAACTGAAGCCAACTGGAACCGAAAGTGTAATAGAGTGATGCTAACGTTAGGATCGCAGAACAGCAGAAAAAGAGGACAGCCTGACCCACAGAAGGATGTCTGTGAGGCCTAAGGCAGCTACCCAATAGACAGCAAGTACCCCACATAGGGTAAGTCTCAACCCCTGTGAGGGGAGTCCTTTTAGGCAAAGCAAACATTCAGAGGACTGAAAGGAAGACAGAACCAGCCATCCGGATGTACTGAACAAATACTGAGAAGGCGGAACAACCGCCTACACTATCCAAAGAACCCAGGACATTTTTGAAAATCAAACCAACAAGGCAACATCGTCTATGCAGAAGAAAAAGATACTATAAGGCAGACAGTTGTGCCGCAAGAGTTACGGTAGTCCAGACATGAAGCGGAAGACCACTGAATCTGCGTGGCTGTCAAAAAGGTCCCCGTTAATTGAATGGCAGATCTCCAAGAGCATCCCAAACATTGTCTGGAAACGACTGTCGCACAGCCGTGCATGGCGGCGCGAAGCCATAGACCGAGCAAGAGCCCTACCCACAGAGTCAGTTGCATCAAGGGAAGATCAAAGGGAAAATTGCACCATTCCCTTGCTATCAAGAAGAAGGCAATGTAATTCTGCCCGTGGCCCTTCAGGAAGAGAAGGAAGAAGGAAGAAGGATCTCGACTAAGTCCCAAAGGGTAAAGCTAACACGCAAGACGTATTTAATGCGCGGATGCCCGCACTGGCACAGGCAAAAAGCTGGCAACCACATGTGTCCAACCACCTAGACTCCCTGGTGGGAGGTAACAACGGCAAAGCGGAGGAAGGTCTCAAGTCAAAAGCTGCCTGAACAACCAGACCCTGAGCTCTGAGGAGAAGCGACAGGCAGAGTGGATCATCTGGGGCCCGACGGTGTCGCCGGACAATAGCCCGATCAACAGGGTCACCCGATGAGGGCCTCGCCGATGTGCCAAGCAGGATATCAAATAAAGATCCCCCAATGGGCAGCAAAGGCTCCACGTGGAAAAGATCCAGTAAAGGATCAGAAGGCAAGGAATAGCCCGTGCGTAGGCAACTCGAGCCTCAGTCGCCATTCTGGGAGGCAACAATCAACCGTCGGTAGGAGACGTTTGGAGACTAACCCGTCCACTAGACGGTAAAAGTGGAGAAGCCTGAGGCTGATCTGAAGGCCACGCAACACTAGGTACCTGATTAAGGGGCACTGATATGATCTCAGACCCTGGGAGTCCAGAGGAATGTCAACTTTTTGCAAAAGAGAAGGCGTAGGCGCTGGCTCCGTCACCGGCGTCGACCGATGCCGAGTCGGAGTCGAATCGACGCCCGGGGAGTCCAGAGGAACGTCAACCTCATGCAAAAGAGGAGGCGTAGGCGCAGGCACCGGTGTCGACCGACGCCGAGTTGGAGTAGTATCGACGTCGACGACCTTAGAGGGGACTCGGCCTGGGTGCCGCCCGACGGCGATCCCACCTCAATATGCGGGGAGGAAGGACATCGACAGGGCGTCGAACCCGGTGCCGCATCCGACGTCAGCGCAGGAAGCCGCACAGGGCTCTGCGGTGACTGGAAGGGTGGACTGGACAGGCGACTGGAATGGCCCTCTGGGTTGTGTACTGTCTGTGTCGTATCAACTCCAGAACCGGAGTCAATGCACGCAGCCGGAGCGAGGATGTATCCTCCGACGAGGTCCCGACATGAGTGCCTTCCACCTCTGTGGGGCCCGAAGACGCACAAGGGAGAGGGGGTGAACCAAAGAAAGAGTGGAGTGCCTTTGAATAAGCCTCCATTTGGGCCTGCGTCGCTCCAACTGCTGGGTAGAGAGGGTGTGGAGGAGACGACTGCCGGGCACACGTGCCTGGCAAGGAGCGAGAGGAACGGGCCCCAACGTCAAGCGTATGGTAGGAAGACCTCCGCGAATTACGTTTGTGTTTACCCGCCTCTGAACGACGTCCGCCGGAACGACCTTGGCAAAAGGCCCAATCCCGAGAGGGAGAACGGCGGCGCGAAGGTGCAGGGCTGGACAGCCGTGCGGCCAGCAATTTCATACGATGCTCCCTCAAGGACTTGGGTTTCATTTGTTGACAGGCGTCACACTCTTTGGAGTCGTAGTGCACCCCCGGGCACCACATACATATGGCGTGCCGGTCCGTGACAGACATCTGGGCGCACACATCTCACACCCTTTAAAGCCCGAAGGCATCGAACACAGTTCCATGACGTCAAAGGCATTGAGAAGGCTCCCCAAAAAAATAAAACAGGACAAGGAACTTCTGGTTTTCCAGGATCCGCATTGGGACGCGGAGAAGAAGAATACTGACTTCAGCGCACCGGGAGGGGGACATATGGCTCCGCTGACATCATGTCCGTGGACGACGTAAGGGCGGAGCCGAGCGGCGCCACCCCCGCGCACAGATGTGCTGCTGCAGAAAGTTTTCTGGATCCAGTCTGACGCCTGGGGATATTCTAAGTTAAGGAATCTGGAGCTAGATGTCTCTATCAGATATGGAAGGTTTGGGCCTGGCAAAAGGGTTAAAGGGCCCAGAATGCTAAAACCAGCAAAAGTGAAGTCAGCAAAACAAGATGTCAGAAAGCAAAACATCAGTGAAAACCACGCCAAAGATGCCAGGTCTAACATAGAGATATAGATTTTTAAAGAAAACATAAATCTCTGTTCTTTTAGTCACAACAGCAAACAAGCATTCGCAACCGTAAAGTTTGGAAAGAGTTGCGTTTAGCTACTCCGGCACCACTAGGGCAACCAATTTATTTATTTATTTATTTAATTAATTAATTTATATGGCGCAACAGCTACCCTGAGGTTTCCCGGCGCCCAGGACCTGCACTCGATTAGAAGGGGACAAAGATCTTATTGATTGAACAATCATGTCTTAATGCCCATCTTCCTGCCAAATCTGGCAGGAAGATGGTCAGGGGGGACCACTAAGGAGCATTTAGACACTTAACTGGTCACCAAAGCATTCTCCAGTCCAGTTCTGAACTTTACACCATGACTGAGTGTAACGGGATGGAGGGTATCGCTACAGATACGGACTGGTGGAACCCTGACAGTAATCACGCCCCTTCTCTGCTACAGAACTCATGGGGATCGGAGACCGACGAATGGTGGACCAAGCAGGAGGACTATACCTTTAACTACGACGAGGAAGACCGGGAAGACACACCCCCCTGTGACGTGCTCGTAAGTCTCAACGAATGCGGCAGGGGACAGGTGGTCACGCCTTCTCGTGACGTGTGGCAAGGAGGAGTAAACAAATACCCGGAAGAAGAAGAACCAGCATGCCCAGACGCCGCGGAGACGGAGAGGAGAGGAGAGCGAGGACGGAACAAAGAGGACGGACAAGGAGCGTTGACGGAGGTAAAAGAGGTGAAGAATCCAGGAGGAGCGGCGCCAGGAGGCCCGCAATACCACGCTGCGCCCAGCCACACTCCAGGAAGAGGAGGAGTGTGGCTCTCACAGGTGCGTGACCGGGTAGCAGGCTGGTGGGGAAGGCGGGGAGCCGCCATGTAAATAGTGTACAGTGTCCCATACCTGTCCACACTCCTTTTGACCTACCTCCCTTGACCTTTTATCCTTCACGAAGTTCCCCTCACTCGTCCGGCACTATATATAGTTTGTGCACATTCACCGGTGTCCTCACTACCCCAGGTTACCCCACGGGAAAGCTTACCGTGAGAACAGAACCCTGAGAGTCTATCTCTTTTCTCTTCTATGTGGCGCTGGAACCCGACCCGGGACAGAGACTCGGAAGAGGAAGACAGAAGGTCAAGTCCCCGTAGAGCCCGAGACCTAGCTGCAACATTGGATCCGGCCACGCTAGCAAGGGAAAGGAGGTCCCAACGCAAGAAAAAGACATTTATAAAAATAAAACCATGTTTACCTCACTCTGGTGTCAGTGTCCTTCCTTCTGAACCGCAACAACTGGTGTCAGAAGTGGGATCAGAACCCTCCATCCCGATAATAGAGATGGATCAACTCATACAGCATTTAATCAAGGGCCAAGAGAAACTGGAATGGGCAGTCGAATGCCAGATGACATCGGCCCAGGCGGATCACGAGACATTCCAATCAGCGATGTCCGCTCAGATAGAGGGACTACACAAAGCACTAAAAGAACCAGGCAGTGCACCTTTGACCGGAAGAAGAGCCCCCGTACTGCATCCATCCAGGGTGTCCCTACAAAAATTCCACCCTGGAGAAGACCCCGACGCCTTCCTGACTAATTTTGAGTGGGCTGCCCGAGCTTGCGGCGGGGCAGAAGAGAAGTGGCCGTTTTTTCTAGCCCCGCTATTATCCGGGGAAGCACAGGCTGCTTATCAAGTAGCGAATGCTACAGGGGTGACTCCATATCGCGAGGTTAAAACCATAATACTGGACCAGTTAGGCATGGACGCTGAAGCCTACCGTGTCCGGTTTCGAAAGGAAAAAGGAGCAGCAGGCGAAAATCCAAAAACACTGTTCTTCCGGTTAAAGACCGCAGCAGATAAGTGGATCAGACCAGAGGAGAAAACCAAAGAGGAGATAATGGACTGCATCTATTTAGAGCAATTTATGGAGGCTTTGCCCTACGGGAAACAGAGGTGGCTAAGGCAAAACGCCGGACTGACCTCACAGCAGGCTATCGAAATGGCCTCCACGTATTCTAGGGCACAACCCAAGGCATACCCCTGGGATGGAGAGAAGATGAAGACTCCAGCAACCACTAAACTGGAGAAGAAAACAAGAACCACCCTGGAAACACCAAGACCAAAACCTCCCAGGCTCGAATACCCAGTGATGAGAGGGCCCCAGTGTTTCGACTGTGGAGAGTGGGGCCACATAGCCCGTATGTGCCCAAGAAAGAAGCCTAGCGAAGAACCCATGGAAGTCGGCTACGCCCCTAGAGCTGTGATGTATACAGCCGAAATGGGACCCTCTTTCTACGTAAGGGTAATGGTTAACCAGAAGTGGGTGAGGGCATTACTAGATTCTGGGTGCCGTAAATCAGTCATGCAAAAATCCTTTATCCGACCTCATCAACTCATAGATGGATCCCAGGTTTTCATAAGATGCGTCCATGGGGACGTAAAACCCTATGCCCTAGCGGAGGTAGTGATACAACCGGTAGGTAGAACCCCTTGTAAGGTTAAGGTCGGAGCGGTTGAGACGCTCCCAGAGGATTCTGGGTGTCGACAATCCTGATTTCCTAGCCATGTTCAGGACACACCCCCAGATATCAAAAGGAAAAGCTAGCGACGCCTTCATCACAGCAGATCCCTGGACCCTAGACCGTAATTTCCGGTTTGCACAGGCAAACGACTCCACGCTCTTCAATGCCTGGGAGTCGGCTCATGCCAACCAAGGTGTAGCAAACATCCCTTATCCTAGGTTCATCATAGAAGACGGATTACTGTACCCGGAGGGAAAGGTGGGGGATACCAAGCAGCTTCTGGTACCTAAGGATTTCCGAGAACAGGTGTTATATTATGCACATGCACATTTGACCGCAGGGCACATTGGGGCGGAGAAAACAATTCAGAATATCACGAAGTGGTTCTTTTGGCCAGGGTTATACAAGGAGGCTACCACCTGTTGTAGGTCATGTGAGATATGCCAACGGAGGAATACACAGAGACCCCCGGCTGTGCCTTTACAGCCTATGCCCATTATCGGACAGCCGTTCGAGAGGGTGGGTATGGACATCATAGGACCGTTGCCACGCTCATCTAAGGGGAACACCTACGCATTGGTAATAGTGGACTACGCCACCCGCTTCCCGGAAGCCTTTGCTCTTAAGTCCCCCACTACAAAGAACATAGCAAAGAAATTTCTAGAGCTATTTTCACGGGTAGGTTTCCCTAAAGAGATAGTTACCGACCAAGGGACCCCGTTTGTATCCAGACTTATGAAGGAGGTAACGAAGTCCTTGAATGTCCAACAAATCCGCACTTCGGCCTATCACCCCCAGACAGATGGGCTGGTAGAACAGTACAACCGTTCCCTCAAGACCACCCTACGGAAGATACTGTCTTTAGAAAAACAAGATTGGGACAGACTTCTTCCCTTGGCACTTTATGTATTGCGGGCACAAATACAAAGCTCAACTGGCTTCTCAGCGTTTGAGTTGCTTTATGGAAGGCAGCCTAGATCTCTTCTAGAGATAACCCAGGAGGCCTGGGAAAGGGAAGAACAAGAGGAGTCGAGGTCACTCCTTGAGTATACCCAGCTCCTACGGAGCAAATTGGGGAAGTTGAGGGATCTTGCCTATTCCAACTTAGAACAGAGTCAGGTACGACAGAAAAAAACCTATGATGGAGGTAAGAGATGGAGAACACTGAATGTGGGGGATTGGGCCCTGGTACTACAGCCCACTTCGACGCAGAAGTTGCAGAGAGAGTGGAAGGGGCCTTATAAGGTTATTGAAACCATTGGAAAGACCACCTACCGTTTACTGATATCCCCGGCCAGAAAACAATGTTTTCATATCAATATGCTTAAAAAATGGCTGGGATCGCCACCCGCAACGCTAAGCTCAGTCTACCTATGGCTACCGAGACCTCAACCCTAGAGACCCTTCCCATAAACCAGGAACTTGAGACCGACAAGAAGCAGGAACTTGAGGCCACCCTCAGGCCTTTTTCCGATCTGTTTTCCGATCAGCCTGGTTGTACCGGTCTGATCGAGCATAGAATAGAGACTGAGCCCGGGAAGCAGGTTAAGCCACGACCATATAGGATTCCTGCGGCCAGACGTGAAGCCGTGAGAAAGGAGGTACAAGAGATGTTGCGCCTAGGGGTCATTAGACCGTCCCGCAGCAACTGGTCTTCCCCAATTGTTATGGTTCCTAAACCGGATGGGTCCACAAGGTTCTGTATGGACTTTAGAGCTTTAAACTCCATTTCCAAATTTGATGCCTACCCTATTCCAAGGGTCGATGAATTGATTGAGCGCATAGGGGAGGCCCGATACATAACGACCCTAGACCTCACGAAGGGGTATTGGCAAGTGCCTCTCTGTGAGGAGGACAGACACAAAACGGCCTTTTCCACTGATGAGGGGCTGTTTGAGTTCACGTGTTACCGTTCGGACTACATGGAGCACCGGCTACCTTTCAAAGGCTGATGTATGGGATCTTACTTCCCTTCCGAGTCTTTTGCTCCGTGTATCTGGACGATATCGTCATCTTCAGCGGATCCTGGGCAGAAGAACACCTACGGACCATCTTGTTCGCCCTCAGGGAGGCCGGGTTACACGTTAACGCAAAAAAATCCAGAGCAGCATACACTACAGTGAAATATCTAGGGTATATGCTTGGTGAGGGAGCAATAGCACCACAAACAGAGAAGGTCGGAGCAATAAAGGATACCCCATTCCCTCACAACAAAAAAGACCTAAGAGCCTTTCTTGGTCTCAAAGGGTATTATAGAAGATTCATTGCTAACTTTGCGGACACAGCAAGCCCACTAACCAATCTCCTCCAGAAAGGGGTGAGCCCTTAACGATTCCAGAACCCTTCCACTGAAGAGAAACAAGCCTTCGAGTATATGAAGGACGCTATAACCACCAGTCCGGTCCGGATACCACCTGATTTCAGCAAACCTTTTTTTTGTGGCCACGTATGCCTTTGACACGGGCATCGGGGCTGTTCTCTCACAGTTGGGGAGGGATGAGCTAGAGCATCCCCTGTTATTCATAAGTAGGAAACTACACCCCACGGAAAAGAAATATCCTACCATAGAACGAGAATGTTTGGCTATACGGTGGGCTATTGAGAAACTGAAATATTATCTTGAGGGAAAGCAGTTTACCTTGATTACGGACCATGCTCCATTACAATGGATGTACCGGCAGAAATCACAAAATCAAAGAGTCCTGAGATGGTTCCTCTTCCTACAGCCTTTTTCATTTACGATACAGCATAGAAGGGGTCGGGACCATGGCAACGCAGACTTCCTGTCTAGACTACAACCCCTCCCCGATTGGGAGAAACCAAGGGGGGAGGAGTGTAACAGGGTGGAGGGTATCGCTACAGATAAAACCATGCCAAAGATGCCAGGTCTAACATGGAGATATAGATTTTTAAAGAAAACATAAATCTCAGTTCTTTTAGTCACAACAGCAAACAAGCATTCGCAACAGCAGGAAAAAGAGGGAAATAAGCATTGCCACCCTTTCTTTTTGTAAGTAAAGCGAGTATTCGGATTTGAGTGAATGAGGAAAATGAATGGGGGACTATAGATATGTGGAGCCCAACACTGAAATATAACGGAGGGAAATGGAAATTTCACCTGTTTTTTTCTTTTAAAAAAATCTGTTGTGACCATTGTACAATAGAGTTTTTTCTTGAGAAAATGTTTCTCTTAAACAACAGTTACATTGTGGAGGAGCACAATAGAACATAGTAGGATAGAAACATGTTTTAATTGTACCGTGAGATGAGAGACATGAACTAGAACCTAGAATGTAAGGATAAGAGAATGTTGTAGAAAGCTCCTTTCTAATTGTAATTTATTACTGTTTCATACATACAGAAAGGAAATTTATAAACGATGACCCCATGAATTTTGCTGTCCTGAAGAAGGTGTTACTATATCAATGAAATAACACCGAAACGCGTCGACGCATGGATAAATAGAACCCAATAAAAACCCAACGAGATAGCAAATATACCACAATTTTGGATACTGTAATTTCTAACTACTCTAAAATCATATGAGGTTATTGGGTCAGGAAAGTACGGTAGTAGGAATTTTTTGTACCTACAGGTTTGGAGGGGTTGTCAATTGTGATTTATTATGTACTTGGAAACTGTGGAAGCTTAGTAGTAATAATTTTGTGGTTTTTATATGATTTCGTTTTTTAACATTGTATATTTTATGTAATAGTGTGATAAATTGGTTCAAATGTGATAATATCATGTATGTTTTTAAATAATGCCCTTCAGAAAGTGATCTGAATTTTAAATGAAAAAAACACAAATTAATAAAATATAGAGACTGTAAACGTCATATTTTCGTGTTGGTTTGATACATATTTAAAAATTGTGTTGCTATTAAGATTTGGGTGTATGAAAGATAAGAGTGTGGAGAAAAGCATATGTATCCAGGGATTCCTTTATGACTTAAAGTGCCATATTTATGTCCAGAAAGTGCCCTGGGTGATGAGGCGGTCACTAGCCAATATGCTACTAGGATCCCTTCCGCTTTTGAAGACTTTGGCTATGTGTGGTAGCTATAAATCCCAGGGTGCGCTATTCTGTCCACTACAAAGATGTCTAAACCCTTCCTTGGATGTTAGGCGATTGGTAGCCCACCCTAGAGGGGTGGTCACCTGGGGGCTACACGCCCAATGGAAAATGGTTTGTGCACTAATCTCCATTCTCTGTTACCGATGCCAATCTCTCTACCTTAACAAAGGGACAACCCCTCAGGAGTGTGATTGCCATTTGCCCACAAAAGGCGGTTTCACTTTTGGAGGTCGCCTCTTGGGCCAACACCATGAGTGGATCCCTGTGAGGAGGAGGTCACACCTCCCAGTGTAGCAGGCTACATTGTTCCTAACCCTGGAAGTTGTTCGCACTACTCCCCAGGAGGGCAGAAAGCTGGCTGGAGGCTGGCAAACGTTTCTAAAAACTGTTTTTGTTTAAAAGTGATATTAAAGTTGGGCTCAATTCCACGATTAATTTGATACCTTGAAGTTCAGAAGATAGCCAGGCTGAGGGGGCCTTCCAGTAACTCTGTGTTAGCCAATGGGGCTAGTCACCTTTCTACAGCAAAACGACAATTTGGTAGTGTTGCTGTCCAGACAGATTAAACGCATATGTCCTACTTAATAATATATAGCTTTCTGACGTAGGGCTCCAAAGGCTTTCCCTAGGGGAGACTTACATATATTGTTAAGGGAAGTCGGGGCTTTGACATTGGTTTATATGGTCGCACTGGCAGTTTAAAAATGCTCTTCCAGGCTGTAGTGGTAGGCTGGTAGCCATTGTGCACTTGGTCACACACAGGGTGGCGCAACCAGTGCTACAGTCCTAGGGGGGACACTCTGTCTTACATGTCCTGGTGCCATATACTAGAGACTTATAAGTAAGTCAGCCTACCCCAATTGGGGGTAGCCAATTCGACATACACTTTGTAAGGGGTTAGAACACTGGCACTGAGGTCTGGTTAGCAGACCTCAGTGCAATCTCAGCATTGAAAAAAACAGCAGCATCAGTCCAAAACTTTGGGGTTATCATACAAAAAGAGGCCTTCCCTTACACGAGGTGTCATGGAGTATGTATTGTTTTAAACCTCTGATGGTCTACATGAGTGAAAAGGGTTGGTTTACAGCTTGAGTCTATATGGTTTCTATTGGTAGAGAATTTCATTTTAGATGCAATACGTGTAAATGGCATTCTGGCGTATGCGTTCTCGCCGCTGTACACAAAGCTGAACATAAGAGGAAGAGGTAAACAATAAGAGGCATTGCAGTAAGCATATACAATAGATTTGTTACCGATAGCAGGCAATGTAGAGCTTCTTATCCTTTCGAGTTCCAAGGTAAATCTGTGCCATTTTTTCTTTAACATCAATGAAATATGGCTGGCTTGAAGTGATATTTCTCAGCATTCCCAAGGCGGGCTCCACTTCTCCTTTACTTAGTGCCAAATCCGCGTTTGCAATAGTGATGCGAATTTCTTCTGGTGTTCCATGGAATTGATGTATCGCATCTTGCATAACCTTCGTAGCTTCATGCTGAAATATTACAAAGTATTAGAAATGTTATTTCAAAGGTTAAATTAAATTATAAAAGTCCCCCCATAAATGCTACTCACTGATTGATTGTAGGCCCATGGTCTACGAAGCCAAATATTTGAGATGATCTTGAGGATTCTAATTGCATATCAAACCAATGTCCTTCTACTGGAAGAGCACACCCAATCTAGTTGGTCCAGTGGGAAAAGCTCTTGAGAAGTGCACCTGGCCAGCAACTGCAAAGCTTAGATCCTCCTCCTCCATATCTCATATCATTTAAAAAAGCTCAGGTAGTCGAGGGAAGAGAATCAATATATATGAACATATTTTAGCAGTTGAATATCCGCTCTAAAATCATCATGATTCAGAGGGAAAATTATGCTCCAAATAAAGCACTTAAGGAACATAAAAAATCATATCCACTGGTATATCCATGATAAAGAAAAAAAATAACAAAATTACTTACAATGAGCAAATTGTCTGAAAGCAGAGATCTTTTTAAACCATAGTTTGAACCGAGGTCTTACATTGGCAGAAAATCAGCAATTAGAGACTATTTAAGTCTGCAGTGAAAGCGTTTTGTATACTCACTCTTTAATTGACTCACAAAAGGTTCAAAACATTATATCCATGCATTAAAAGTCAGTGTGGAAGGGGAACGAGACATACCTCAACGGAGAGACCCTCGAGTGAGGGTTCCTCGAGTTCTAATCCTCCTGCGTCTCTGACAACCAGGAGTCCTTCTTCTTTGTTTCCCCTGCAGGTACACCACCATTGGAACCAACCCAGACTCATCCCGGAAACGGAACCTCCCGAGCGCCTTGACCCCGGAAGTCCCGAACCGGAAGCCGCCTACCGGGAAACCGGAAGTCCCACCTCCATCACAGGGCCCGGAACTATAAAAGACGCCGAAGAAGAGAGGAGAACGTTCCCGATAGCCGACTCGTGGCAGGAGACAGCGCACAGAGAACCATCGAGAGAGAGAGAGAGGAGTACGAGGATCGAAGCCGGAGAGTTGGAGGACGTCTGGACCGAGGAGTGGTGGAGTCCTCAGGAGGTGGCTGGAGAGCGGCCGTAACTCGCGGAAGAGTTACGGCGGGGCACGTGAGTACCTTGTTACCGTCTCCGTGTACCCCCTCTGTAGATACCTGTAGATATTTGTATAGAGTTAGATCTCACTGTTAGAGCACCTCTGCACTGTATATAAACTAAATTAGAGACACTTCACTAGTCAATCTTGTATAATATTCCCTACACCCCCCCCCTTCACCAGCGCACCTCCCTTCTACCCTCTCCCACCTCTTTCCCCCCCCCTTCTCCACACCTGTCCACCCCTTCCTCACGGTTCTCTCTTTTCCCCCACACGCCCCGGTGTTGGTAACGGTACCAGAGAAGTCTTTACCAAAGGACTAACCCCTGCTTCTCTATTTTCCCTCCGAGGTCATCCCAACGCCCGGAAGACGTGAAGACCTCTGGAAGATCCCCTGGACCACGTACCGCTGGGAGACGACCAAAGCTACACCCCGGAGTCCTTTATGTACATACCCCCTTTCTGTTGTCGAAAAGAACAATAAAAGAGCTACCATAGCCCAATATATACGCCTCCACGCCTGTTATTCCGGCCCGCAGCAACCCACAGTCCACACCTGGTGTCAGAAGTGGGATCCGGAAGCATGGAGGCCGCCGTGAAGCAACTCGCTGAAAGCCAGGAACTCCTAGGGAAGATGATGGAGCGGTTTCTTAAAACCGCTGAGGATGACCGTGGCCAGCTGCATGATGTCCTGAAAGACCAGGGTACCTCTCAAGATCGAGCCCTTGGGAAGCTTGTGGACGTCATGGGACAATCGAGACCAGCAACTACCCTGCCCTCGGTGGTATTACAAAAGTACGTTCCCGGAGAGGATCCGGACTTCTTCTTTACGAACTTTGAGCGCTTGGCTGAGACTGCTGCTTGGCCCGTTGACCGATGGAGCCACTACCTTGGGCCACTGCTGACGGGCGAACTCCAAACGGCATACCAACAGGCCAATATTCAAGGGCAGACCCCGTACCAGGACATAAAAACGTGCATCCTTGAGCGACTTGGGATCGACGACGAGACCTACAGGACAAGGCTGCGACAAGTACGGGAAGGACCGCAGGAAACCCCCAGAGCCTTGTCGTTCCGCATCCAAGACCTCACCAACCGCTGGCTGAAGCCCGCCACATCCACCAAAGACGAAATCCTTGCCAAAATTTACTTGGAACAGTTTTTGGCCTCCCTGCACCCAGCTACGCAGAAGTGGGTCCGTCAGCACTCGAAACTCACTTTAGACACCGCAGTCGAAATTGCCAGTGCCTTTAGCCGGGCACAGGACTTTCAGAAGAAGGACGAACATCCTTCACGAACGGTCCATGGAAGCCATCCTCGACCCCCGAGGCCGTTAGTACCCCGAAAACCGGAGCCTATTCCTTTTGTTCCCTTCCCGGTGACCCCAAGACCAACTCCTCCCGGCCCTCAATGCTACCATTGTGGGGGTTATGGACATATTGCAAGGTTCTGCCCTCAAAAGGAAGAACCAATGGAGGTCGGCCTTACTAGGAACTATGTATGTCTCACCCAGGAGGCTAGTCCACCTCCCTTCCGATGTCCGGTAAGGATCGACGGACATCCAATGATGGCCTTAGCTGACTCAGGTTGTCGGCAAAGCGTGATACGACCGCAAGAAATGCCCAACCCTCTGGGGCCGATGACTGGCACCGTAGACATCCAGTGTGTACACGGGGATACCCGGAGATATCCCACCACCCGGGTACAGGTACAACAGTACTCGGGAGAGCGTAGTCCCCTTAATGTGGGACTAGTACCCAACCTGCCGGAACAGGTAATCTTGGGCAGTGATTACCACGGACTTCCCCGACTGTTACACAACGCCACCAACTCCTTGGAGAGATGGTGGTCAGAGGCTCCTTTTTCCCGTAATCCACCTCCTGTAGAGCCCACAACCAAGGCTCCGAAGACAAAAGGGCAAAAGAAGAAAGAGAAAAGGACCTATGCCGCTGCATATCCTGTGCAGGTGGAACCGCATCCCTGGGAAAATGACCGAGAGTTCCGTGCAGCACAACAAGAAGACCCAGTACTACAGGACGCCTGGGGACGAGCCCTTGATAATGAGGATCCCTTGCACGTATGTCCCTATTTCTTTAAACGAAATGGTCTATTGTATAGGAAAGGTGGACCCCAACAAGAATCCCAGCTGCTCGTTCCAGGTCCCTTTCGTGAGAAGGTATTATTCTTAGCACATAGCCATTTGTTAGGAGGCCATTTCGGGGACGACAAAACCGGACAAACGATACTGGAGAAATTCTATTGGCCGGGCATACATAAACAAGTGAGTCAATACTGCAAAGAGTGTCCGGTATGTCAAAAGAACAGTCGATACCGGCCTCCAAGAGTCCCCCTTCAGCCACTCCCCCTTATTGATGTCCCTTTCACCAGGGTGGGGATGGACCTGATAGGCCCCATGTTGCCCTCGAAAAGTGGATGTCGGTACGCTCTCGTTCTCGTGGACTATGCCACTCGGTTCCCTGAAGCCATCACGTTAAAACATCCCACCACTCAGAACATTGCAAGAGCCCTGGTAACCATCTTCACCCGAGTGGGCTTTCCCCGTGAGATATTAACAGACCAAGGTACCCCATTTGTTTCGTCTCTCATGCGTCAGGTGTGTTCACAACTGGGCATAAAACAAATAAGAACTTCTGCCTATCACCCCCAGACCGACGGACTGGTAGAACGGTACAACGCGACTCTAAAGACCACTCTCAAGAAGTTGCTGGGACTAGAAAGCCGTCGCTGGGAGGAGATGCTTCCTTTGGCCCTTTTCGCTATCCGCTGCAAGGTCCAGAGCAGCACAGGGTACTCCCCCTATGAACTCCTCTACGGAAGACCTCCGAGAACCCTCCTAGACATGGCTCGGGAAGCCTGGGAAGCCGAGCCTGACCGTACCCGACCCCTGCCGGAATATGTCGCCAACCTTAAAACTCATCTGGGCCAAATTAGGGAAATCGTGAGGCAGAACCTATTGACCGCCCAAGCCACACAAAAACGGCAATATGACCGGGGAGCCAAACCCAGAACCTTTGTTCCCGGAGACCTAGTGTTACTTCTCATACCCTCATCCGACCACAAACTGCTTGGACAATGGCAGGGCCCTTATCCGGTGACGAAACAGGTAACCCCTGTTACATATGAGATTGAACTAGACCCTGTTCGTAAACAGAGGCAAATCTACCACATAAATTTGCTCAAGAAATGGGAGGGGCCTCAACCCGTGCTCTCCAGCAGGCTCAACCCAGGGGATCCGCTCTTCGTAAAATGTGTTGACCCGGAACTTCCGCCAAACAAGAGACAAGACCTCAGGAAAATCCTATCACCCCTACAAAAGGTGTTTTCCACGTCTCCGGGACACACCACAGTCATCGAGCATGCGATCCAAACAGAACCTGGAAAAATCGTGAGACAACGTCCCTACCGCATCCCAGAGGCCCGCCGCAAAATCATCCAAGAGGAAGTACAAGAAATGATGAAAATGGGTATTATTGAGCCCTCCGTTAGTTGTTGGAACTCACCCATCGTGCTTGTTCCGAAACCCGATGGCTCCACAAGATTTTGTATTGACTTCCGGGAAGTCAATAAAGTATCAAGTTTCGACACGTATCCACTACCCCGAGTGGATGAAATGATTGAACGCATTGGACGGGCTCGCTATATCAGTACGCTGGATCTCTGTAAAGGATACTGGCAGATCCCCATGAAGACCGAAGATAAAAAGAAAACAGCGTTCTCTACGCCGGACGGACTATTCCAGTTTCGAGTTATGCCCTTCGGGCTTCACGGGGCCCCAGCAACCTTTCAACGGGCTATGAACATTGTCCTGCAACCACATGCCCAATACGCAGGAGCTTATCTTGACGATATAGTCATTTATAGCAACGACTGGCCTGAACACCTGTCCCATCTCGAAAGAGTAATCACTTCCCTGGGTGAATATGGGTTCACCATTAACCCTGCCAAAACTACTCTGGCGGCCCAAACCGTGAAGTATCTGGGTTACCTCCTCGGGAAGGGGGTTATACGACCTCAAGATAACAAAATAAAAGCCATTCAGTCCATCCCTTTCCCCCAAACCAAAAAGGACCTCCGGGCCTTCCTTGGGCTGTTAGGATACTATCGGAGGTTCATCCCAAACTTTTCTCAGACTGCAGTACCCCTAACCGATCTCCTGAAGAAAACCCCTGGAACAGAAACCCTACTACGACAACCCTCACCTCAAATGTTGACGGCTTTTCAGAACCTGAAAAATGCACTGTTGTCCGAGCCGGTTCTCATCAGTCCGGACTACACACAACCCTTCATTCTCCAGACTGATGCCTCAGAACAGGGACTGGGAGCGGTCCTATCTCAAAAAGACCAGGCAGGCATAGAGAGGCCTATCCTCTACCTCAGTAGGAAACTCTTTCCCCGTGAGATGAACTACGCGGTAGTCGAGAAAGAAGCTCTAGCCATTAAATGGGCCATTGAGAGCTTGCGTTATTACCTAGAAGGGCGAGAGTTCATTCTGTATACGGACCACGCACCCCTAGAATGGATGGCACGCAACAGGGGACACAATGACAGGGTCCTACGCTGGTTCTTGTCCTTACAGCCCTACAGATTCCAGACAAAACACAGAAAAGGGGCCGAGCAGGGAAATGCAGACTACCTATCCAGATATCCCCCACCTTCCACCCCCACAAGAAGGATAGCTAGGGAAAGGGGATGTGGAAGGGGAACGAGACATACCTCAACGGAGAGACCCTCAAGTGAGGGTTCCTCGAGTTCTAATCCTCCTGCGTCTCTGACAACCAGGAGTCCTTCTTCTTTGTTTCCCCTGCAGGTACACCACCATTGGAACCAACCCAGACTCATCCCGGAAACGGAACCTCCCGAGCGCCTTGACCCCGGAAGTCCCGAACCGGAAGCCGCCTACCGGGAAACCGGAAGTCCCACCTCCATCACAGGGCCCGGAACTATAAAAGACGCCGAAGAAGAGAGGAGAACGTTCCCGATAGCCGACTCGTGGCAGGAGACAGCGCACAGAGAACCATTGAGAGAGAGAGAGAGGAGTACGAGGATCGAAGACGGAGAGTTGGAGGACGTCTGGACCGAGGAGTGGTGGAGTCCTCAGGAGGTGGCTGGAGAGCGGCCGTAACTCGCGGAAGAGTTACGGCGGGGCACGTGAGTACCTTGTTACCGTCTCCGTGTACCCCCTCTGTAGATACCTGTAGATATTTGTATAGAGTTAGATCTCACTGTTAGAGCACCTCTGCACTGTATATAAACTAAATTAGAGACACTTCACTAGTCAATCTTGTATAATATTCCCTACACCCCCCCCCTTCACCAGCGCACCTCCCTTCTACCCTCTCCCACCTCTTTCCCCCCCCCTTCTCCACACCTGTCCGCCCCTTCCTCACGGTTCTCTCTTTTCCCCCACACGCCCCGGTGTTGGTAACGGTACCAGAGAAGTCTTTACCAAAGGACTAACCCCTGCTTCTCTATTTTCCCTCCGAGGTCATCCCAACGCCCGGAAGACGTGAAGACCTCTGGAAGATCCCCTGGACCACGTACCGCTGGGAGACGACCAAAGCTACACCCCGGAGTCCTTTATGTACATACCCCCTTTCTGTTGTCGAAAAGAACAATAAAAGAGCTACCATAGCCCAATATATACGGCCTCCACGCCTGTTATTCCGGCCCGCAGCAACCCACAGTCCACAGTCAGAAATCTACTTTCTTAGTATTAATTATGCACTTTAAACTGGTATCAGAGTTTTATGGCCTTTGCCAAAGAATTGCATGAGTGCACCTAAAAAATTACAACAGATGTACAGTACTACCATGTACAAAACGCACTAACACAGAGAGCAAAATTTCACGAGTAAATGGTGTGGAAATTTTAAGAAGCACATGCATTTTTTCTTTCGTTTCCTCTCAAGCAGGAAAAATATTTTACCCTACATAGTTATTGCTTGCATATCGAGAATGGGAAGCGAAAGAAATTTGTGGATACCTACAAGCTAACAAGTGTGTGGGTATTCACTGCAACCTCCAGGGCCACTAATCCTACATTAACTACTATTCACAATATTTACATATGAGTAAAATCTTCTAGCAAATTTTCTACGTTCAAAAGTGCAATTTGCGGAGTAAATTATCATTTACCCTAGAAAGTCGTTAAACAGATGCGTATGAAAACCTTTAAAACTGTGGTGCAAAATGATCAGTTGCGGCCGGTGCAGGTAAGCGTGGTGGGGTGGGAGGGTATATAGTCGAAAGAAAACGGAATAGGATTTATTTAATTTTCCCTATTCTGTAGTCTGTTGACTCTCCCCCACCCGCTCTACCACTCTTACCTGCACCAGCCACCGCTGAAAATAATGACCAGAGAATCCACAATTTCCATCATTAAAATCTAGTTCACATAATGATCCTTACCTGCTCCCCATTTAAGCGAAGAACCTCTGCAAGTTCCAGATGTATGGACACACGTTCACTGATGCTTATGCTGCTCCCTTTTCCCTTCTTACTGTCTCCCTTTCTCATTTCAGGAAGATTCATGATAATTTTGAGTGTTTTAATAGCTTCTGGCAGATCTCCTGTCATTTTCAGTGCTCGAGCCTTGATGAGATGATACAGTGGATAGTCTCGAACCTGAAAAATAAAATGCATTAATGTATATTATATAAGTAGATGCTCAAAGAGCTGGTTTTCAAGGCTTTTGTAAACATGAGTATGTACCAGTGGTGTGATGGACATTGGTAAAAACATCTCGCGTTGAGTTGCCATGACTGTAAATTCGTAGCGCCCATTCCAGGCGCTTTACAATCAGAAGATGGAGACTCCAAAGACAGAGGT
Source organism: Lissotriton vulgaris (assembly GCF_964263255.1). Taxonomy (NCBI): domain Eukaryota; kingdom Metazoa; phylum Chordata; class Amphibia; order Caudata; family Salamandridae; genus Lissotriton; species Lissotriton vulgaris. The sequence goes on from NC_141698.1 coordinate 610,747,176, forward strand.
CATGTACAGGCTTTCATTTCTCAACATGGAAAAGGTGAACATTGCACCGATATTCTTGGTGAACATGAACAAACAGCTTGCATAGCTTTTTGCATTATGCATTCTGGTCTTTTAGGAATCCCAAATCTGTTATGCATGAAGATTCACTGAATTGGAATCTCCTACAGGCCACGGGGAGAGTCCAATCTTATGCATCAATGATGAGTATATTCCAGAAAATAGCAGGTAGGAGCAAACATCAGTATACTGGACCCATCATTTCACTGCAGGCATCAAAACATAATGAAAACAGCTTTTCCCTCCATTTACTCTTCTATCTCTGCCCAGTGTGATGGAAAAGGTAAGTACTTGTAATCCTTGTACTTCAGCATTAGTATTCACTGTGATTTCTTAAAATGTAGAATATCTTTAACACTTCTTCAAGATCCTAGAGCCCAAGTCTATTATGCTTTTTATGTTTTTCAATTAAAACATATAGCAAGGCCCTGCATACGGGCAAGGCGCTCGGACCAAACGGCATTCCAATTGAATGGTTCCAAGACCGCACTGCTGTTATTAGCCCATACCTGCTTCGAATGTATGAGGAGTGCCGTACGGCGGGGGTACTCCCGTTAGACCAACGAACGGCCACGATAGTGGCTATCCCTAAGCCTGGCAAACCTCCGGAGGACTGCTCCTCATACCGCCCTATATCCTTACTCAACGCAGAAAGTAAAATCCTGGCGAAACTGCTGGCAAATCGTCTCCTGCCCCACCTCTCTGAACTTATTCACCCAGACCAGTCCGGGTTCATGCCCCACAGGAACACCTCACTCAATCTACGACGGGTGCATGGGGTGTTGGCCAAAACGGATGAACTCGACGAACCAGCGGCCATCCTGGCCCTAGATGCCAAGATGGCCTTTGACATGGTTGAATGGGCCTATCTCTTCGAGGTTCTCCAGTACATGGGTTTCGGCCCTGTTTTCGTATCCTGGATTAAACTGCTGTACAATATGCCGGTAGCGCATGTGGTGGCGAATGGCCACATTTCGCGCTCCTTTCCGCTCAAACGCGGCACTCGGCAGGGCTGCCCTCTTTCCCCCCTACTATTTGCGCTGTCGCTAGAGCCCTTGGCGATCCGCATTAGGACCACCCCCTTGCTCAAGGGGATTCTATGGAGGGAGGGCTGGGAGGACCGCATTTCGCTCTACGCGGATGATATGCTTGTATACCTGACGGATCCTGACCATGGCATCCCGGCTCTCTTAAGTATCTGCAATGCCCATGGGGAGGTGTCGGGCTACACAATTAATTGGACTAAATCTGAACTATACACCCTGGCGGGCGGCCCACCCACGGTTGGCTCTGACTGCCCCTTGCGGTTGGCCGGCACGTCCTTTAAATATCTTGGTGTTCATGTTACGAGTGACCCGACGGAATTTGAAAAGTTGAACTTGGAGCCGCCGCTGGACCGCCTCAGGCGAGATGCGAGCTTCTGGGCAGGATTACCGCTAACGATGCTGGGGAAAGCAGCCCTCTTTAAGATGAAATCCCTGCCCCGCTTTCTGTATATTCTGGACAACACTCCCTTTGCAGTGCCCCCCAGGTACTTCAAAAGGGTGGCAGCAGTGGTCACTAGTCTACTATGGCACAATCGCCCGGCACGGATAGCTCACGCCAAGCTCTGTAAAGGTTGGTATGAGGGTGGCATCGCACTCCCTAACCTTCAACTTTATTATTGGGCGGCTCAGCTTAGACCGATTAATCAATGGCTGCACGCATCACAATCGGACCCTGCATTCCAGGCGGATCGGGCCCAGCTAGGGGCGGGTACCCTGCTGGCCCCGCTCTATGACAAGCGTAAACTCAGGTTGTTGAGGGGGCCCACTAAGATCACAGTTTCCGTCTGGCACGCAGCCACCGCTGCGCTAGGCTGGAAAGATACTATCACTAAGCTCACCCCGCTCTGGGATTCACGTGCTCTGGGCAACCTTCGGACCAGCAAGGGGTTCTCCCGCTGGGATGACATAGGCATCTCAACAGTGGGAGACATGTGGGACCATGGGGCTGTCATCACGTTCGACCGCCTGAAGGAACTCTACGAAATGGGACCGCATGAAACCTATTGGTATGTTCAGGTGCGTCATGCTCTGCTGGCAGTTATTCCGGTGGGGTCAACTCTCCCAGAGTCGTCCCCGCTAGAGGATCGCCTCCTCACTGACTATATGATGGAGAAGGCCACCTCCCTTACCTACCGGAAACTCCTGAATAATTCCCCAGACCCGCTAGTACCTCTCAAGGGAAAATGGGAGCATGACGTGGGGGAGATGGATGAACACGAATGGAACGAGGCACTGGCATCCCCTAAAGAAGCGGGCATATCCTCTAGAATGAGACTCATCCAACTCAAGGTTCTGCACAGGACATACTACACCAGAACATTGCTTCATCACATACAGCGAGCCCCTGACCCCTTCTGCTTGCGCGGCTGCGGGGAGGAGGGCACACTATTCCATACACTCTGGGACTGCTCCCTCATACAAACATATTGGTGTCGGGTCATGCGCACCATCTCACAAGTCCTAGAGGTCTCTGTGCTTCCTGAACCACGTCGCTGTCTTCTTAATGTGTGGGAACCAACTGACCTGTCCCGACATGGTCGCCTCTGGGTGACGATTGGTATGATGATGGCGAAGAGGGACATCGCGCAGCGCTGGGGGGTGGCAGATCTCCCGAAGGCCTCCCAATGGTGTGTGAATATGGATAGGACCATGGTCACGGAACGGGCGGTGTATTTATCCAGGGGGTGCCCGGCCAAGTGGAACAAAGTTTGGTCCCCGTGGAATGTTTACCGGGGTGAGATTTGTGAGCCACTCCCTGAAGGGGACACACTGGAGTCGGATGAGGATGAGTGACTGAGAGGGGAGGGCATGATGGTGGGAGGAGGGGCTACACTGGGTGGGGGCGATATAACGGAAGGGGGCAAATGCTACGGTATTTACCAAAATGTGAAAAGCGCAATTTGAATGGACTCAGGGCACATTTCCACCTGAATGGCATTCAGTTTCCTGTGACGATGGCAACGTGATTTCCCGAAGTTTGAATGTTTTTCTTTTTTAGGTATTCAACAAAAAAAACAAAAAAAAACAAAAACGAAAACCTCATAATTTGGCAAGGACCATTCGCAACTCCTTCTTCACGATTTCCTTTTGATGCTTTATCCTCAAGTCCTCACGACAGCATGTACTGTGTTACTGCATATTTGTTGCTTATACGCTATGATAGCGGCCGGCCCGGTTGGGTTGTAGGCGACGTGCTGTGTACTAATCGGTGAAGACTCAATAAAGGTTTTCAAAAAAAAAAAAAAAACATATAGCAAGAAAATATGCAAAAAAGGCATCATCTAGTGGTTTCTCTTTTTAACTACTTATCCAAAATAAAAGACACAGTGTACATCTGGCTTAGCTCTAGTCTACAAAACAGTGTATTTCACATTAGGAGTTACACCCTGGTCATTAAAGAATCTTGGTGGCGGCACTATCTCCTTATGTCCAGCAGGGTGACAGTTGGGTTGTTCGCTTTTGCATTTAAAAAAAGATATGCATTTACAGAAACCAGTTAAAAATCTGTGGCCCTAAAAGGGGTAAGGTGGGTTGGGCTTTTATGAGTTTAGAGAGAATACCTGGTGCAATGAACTGGGATTATGAGTATATAACATTTCTTTCTTCACCATCACATTTTTTCAGGTCTTCATAAAAGATAAAAACAGAATGGTAAAAAGACCCAACTTAGAACTTGCAACCAGGGCCACAGAATTGGACGATTATGTAAATAAGGTAAGAAGAGAAGTCTGGCCCACTAAAGTATCCATCTAGGAGTCAGAGTTCGACAATAATTGATAGTCTTACAAATGTTAGGAATAGAACATTTATTATAAGAGACACAGTAGCAGCCTTTCCCTTTGTGAAATGAGCCCTAGACTTAACACATAAGGACCTATTAGCTTGTGAAATACAGGTAAGAATGCAAGAAACTTTCCAACTAGCTATAGTCTGTTTAGAGGAGGCAGGACCTGTTCTACCCTGAATTATAATTGACAAAGAGCTGTTTGACCGTACGTATATCTTTAGGCTCGCCCAAATATTAACGTATAGCCCAATTGACGTTGAAGCTATGTAAAGAACTCTCTGCCAGTAATGGTCAGACTAAGGTGACAGTCATAAACCTCTTTTCAGAGAAAAGAATGGTGGGTTTGTAAGGACACTTTGTTAAGACAGAACACAGTGTATGGTTCCTTGGTGCACAAGGTGTTTGGACAAAATATAGAGAAATAAATATTGTGTGCACAATATTGTGTCAAGAACATAAAGGACAAAATTATTGTGATGGTAACTGTCTATGGGAAAGCAACGTTTTATTACACTTAACAACATTTAAGTACCTTGATGATATATTTTCATGGTATGTAGATGTGGAGTTAGGAATAGTACCTCTATACTTACCTATTTGCACTTTCCTTCTTGATATTTTGGTCCTCGATATTTTTGACACATTATTCTGTTCACACAATATTTTTGCAAAAAGAACAATTGATGGACAGAATGCAGAATAATGTCATACATTCACCCCAGTACACAGATCTGGGCCTAAATCCATCGTTTTTCTGCTCACCATGCAATTCCAGTTTGGACCCAGCCATATGCAAATCAGTCTTGACCCAGCGCCCAATGGGAACAGTTCAGCCCGAACTGCCAAGCCAGGTCCTCCCTGGACTGGAAACAAACAACCTAGGACCGGTTTCGGGCTTTCAGCCCTCATCAGCCAGGATAGCTTGACTTCAGTGGCATGGAGAGCACGGGACCAACGTCTGGGCATACCCGTCCCACTCGGGGAGACAAATGCAAAAAGAACAATTGATGGACAGAATGCAGAACAATGTCATACATTCACCCCAGTACAGAGATCTTTTTTGACATCCATATTCTATCAGACATCCGGTACAGAGAGCTTAAAGCTCACTCATCCACCTGGATGATATAATAGCCACTAAACAATCAACCTTCTGCGAAAGGTGCTGTAAATCAGCCTTGTGCATGGGTTCACACGGAATTTCGATCCGTTTAGAGAACACACATTAAATGGCCAGGGAAGAGAAGGTCTATTACCAGGGGGAAACACTGTCCTAAGACCCTACAGGAAATCCTCAATCAGTGGAACAGTGAATAAAGCCTGAGAAGAAGACTAATGGTAAGCAGAGACAGCAGCCAAATGCACTCTAATAGATGTATTCTACAAACCAGATTTTGCCAAATAAAGTTGATATGGTGGTACTATCTCTTCCTGGCATAACGATCCATCCAAGTCTACATCCTCAGGCAATGACCTGCGTCATCTTCCTTTTCTTGGAGTGGGAGATACAGATAGGGCAAGCATTAAGTCAGGGTGTGAAGAATTATTCACGTCTCTATACCTCTTGCAGGAACACCTAGATGGGGACACATCTCTAGACTCATGGCGCTTTTCACTCAGAGAACTCATGCTTTCCCGATAAAACTGGAGAATACCTTCTTCTGTCCACAGATGAAACGGCACTTCCAAAGATGAATAAGAAGAATCCACTAGGGATACCTTGGGGCAAGAGGATGAGTATGAGTATTATCTAAAGAGAAGAGACTGCTACGTCTTCAAAATACTGATGAGATGGAGAAGATGAGATTATTCCCTTTCAGGTCTTCTGATCTGAAGGTGATCCAGGGTTTGACAAATAGAAATCACTCGGGATGATGAGGACTGCCAACAATGACATTACTTGACAGGAGCCTTGACGGTTGACGGTTCCTGAGCACATGCCGAACTCCTGCCTCTCTACCTAGAGCACCTCGAAATGGATCACCTCAAAGTCGACCAGGAACGGAAGTCCTGGTGATGGCTAGTTGCTGCCCACTGACCTCCAGAAATGTCATCTTTGGAGAAAAGATGGTGAAATGGTCACCTCTCTCCTATGAGGCAAAAGTGAACACTGTATTCCCCCTTTGTTTTCCCTGGAGCAAACCCCTTCCCTGTCCGTTAGTCTTCTATCTGATATTTTCTTACAAATCCCTCGGTCCTTGATGGAGTGAGAGTTTGGAAGACACACCACACAGAGATAGTGGTCATCATTTGTAAACATCTTTTTCTATAAAACATTTTATTGGGTTTGTTAACAGAAAACAAAGCATTCATTGTAGGGATGATTGCAAAGCTTTTATGACCTTCCTCACATAATATCATCATTAGTTCCAAAGACACAATGATCAATATCACAAATTAGTACAGGAGTCATCAACATCATTTTACTTTATTTTGGTTATGGAACTATAAAAGTACACATAGTAGCATACGTTTAAAAGAATGGCACAATAAAAGCATTTCAAGTCAACAAGAAGCATTGACGAGTATTCAGTTTTCAACTAACAAAAAGCTTGTTAGGGCCTTCCGGCAAAACCTTGTTTTTTAACAGCTGTTTATATAACAAAAAGCATAAAAGACTCTTAAAATTACCTAAAAAGGGCCATATGTCCAAATAAACTTAAAGTGCAGAGTGCGTTGGGGTATTGATACCTCTTTTTCTGAGATTCCTTATAGAAATTATTACAGGAGTCATAACCTTACTCCCTACTATGACTTGACAAAAAAAGCCATGTATGCCCAATTCCTCATTTCCTCTCTTTCATTTAGGGTCACATGGCGTCAAAGTGACTTCTCCATGGACACAAATTTGTCTAAACCTTATAATTTTTCTGTGGGCATCCCCACAGCCCTCCATGCCCCCAAGTGTTAGGCTTCTGAACCCTTCAAAGAGCGGGTGATATCCCTCTTAGCAACCAGGGGCCCAAGTAATAGTAGGGCTAATTTGCATCCATTAGAGTCAAGGCCAATGTTTTTGGGGAGGGAGTTTTATATAGCGCAAACTCAACCCAAAGGTATCAGAGCGCTTTACGTGAGCGCAAGTTGCGTTACAGACACACACATTCATTTTGTTAGGCACAAGAAGATTACGTGATTTGCCCAGAATCACAGGATGTTGAGTGTCCCTGTCGAGATTCGAACCCGGTTGCACAGCTTCGAGGTCAACCGCTCTAGCCGTTACTACATATCCTCCCCCCAATATCTAGAGTGACTAGTTTGGGATCAGCAGGTAACGACCACCGTAAGACTATTCCAGTGTATCGAGCACGTCCCTCCAGAAGGCAACAATTACAGGGCAAATCGAAATCATGTGCAAGAGATCCGTAACCTGTGTAACACATCGCTGCCAGATCGAAGAGATCATTCCTGTAGTATATTCTTTGAAGATATTTTAACTGGATGAATCGGTAGAGCAAGGCAATGGCTAATTCCCGCAGGGCCGCAAGCGCCTCCAGCTAGCCTTCGTCTGTGAGAGGACCTAGATCTGCCTCACACGCTGAATGGAGCGCTAAGACGGTATCAGAAATATTATTAAAGGGAGAGCAATATATCTGTGTTATATTATGCTTGGACTGTTCACTCATTAACAAATTAGCCTATAGGCTAAAGTCAGGAATCGTTTACATCTTCACTACGCAGGGGTTAATTACAAGGCAGGGCTGGAGGTAGCAGATAACTTGAGTCTTCCACATCTTACCTCCATTTCTCAGAATTTCCTCAAAGTGACCGAAGCCACCAAGAGGTGAAAAATCACCAGGAAAACCAGAGAAAAAAAACACTTTATCCTCAGAAACAAATGTAAAGAGAAAGAAAATCTCCGTCAACATCGATTAAAGCTAAACGCTCCCCCACAAAACAATTGCTGTTAACTGCCAAAACATCTTCAAATAAAGCAGGATTGTGTTCAAGATCTTCACCACAGAGCGGAGAAAATAACTGTCTAAATGCTAAGCATAATGGGATAGTGCACACTTCAAAGGTTTTAAAAACAGTAGCTTTTAATTCCGAATGTCTGTATGCTTTGCATCGAGGCACATTTTCCTGATTTCTTTTTTTGCTTTAAATACACGATTTTCAAGTTTGGTGTTTTCAGCAAAATGTACTGTTTCGTCCTATTTTTTGGCTATTTGGTAAAATAAGGAAACTGCAATTGATCCAATTCTAGCATTGTTTCCGCTTTTTAGTTTAAGTCGGGTTCGAACAAGCTTTTTTCTGTGATAAAAGCTTGTTCGAACCCGACAGGACAACTGTTGTTCTACATTATCATCGCCCAGGTTCTGAGGGATACTGGGTTACCCCATTGTGACTGATTTTAGTTTAAGTGGCAAAAAGTATGGATTATGAATATCCACACAAATCCCATGGTCAAGAACTTTGTTATGTAGTCAGCGATTCATAAGCATAAAATGATATAAAATATTTTTTTCTTTTTTACAAAAATTGCCTCCATTTTCTAATAACTTAAGTTATAGTGGGCCTCCAGGAACAGGCTTCCATAGTTCCTGGAACCAATCACCAAATATCAAGCAATAAGGAGCCTTGTAAATTTAGTGCCCTGGGGATGTAATGTTGCCTTTGTTCATTTTATGCCCCCGGAATCACTTCTGTATTACAGAAAGGGGCGCAGACACTTGTGCTGCCATTCCTGTGACACTCATTGTGCAGGTGCACATATTGCACCTACACTACAACAATGTGGGATCCCCTTATTTGAATGGGGTAATGACACCATGAAAATAACGCTTGTCCCTCTACCTTCGGTGTAATACTGACACAGGCACAGGGTAAACAAGCACAACTTCAATTGTTAACTCACAAAATACCAGAAAAATTAACAATTTATAAATCACAGTTAATTTAAGACTGACAATCTATGTTGTGTCCTTTCCTATAGTACACTTAAGTCGTTTAGATTTATAAGGCACATACAGCAGCACCTACCTTAAAATTATGGCTAACTCCAGTTTCCAAAGAGAGGGAACACTCCGAGAAGTTGGCTTGAGACAGGTAGATCTGGGCCATTAGAAGATGCGCATCGGCAGATGTTGAATCCAGTTCCAAACAACGTTGCAATGTGCCTTGAGAACCTTCTAAATCGCCTGCAATTATAACGGACGATTCTGATTACACATTAAATTTGTATTCTGGAGAGAAATGGTTTACGTTTCTTTACTTGGTATTATTTCATAGAGCAGATGTTCAGTGAAATCATGTAAATACATACATACGCAAATATAGAATTGATCTAGAGCTTCATACACAAGGAAAACATAAATGCTTATCGAAAGAGTGGCTTGTTAGGTCTTAAAGAACGGTATTTCTATATGTAAGACAGTTTGGACCCTGACAGTGCTCAGGAAGATTATTTTACGCATACTATTAGGAATGAGCATCAATTTATGTGCTTAAGGACATCAGATGTTAGGAAATATAGATAAGTGTTGAAAGAGAAGAATGGTGATAACAGAAAAAATTAGATATTTTCTGTTTGATACGGTAGGCTATGAGTATATCAGCAATCCAGTTTTTATTTTGTGTTATATAATCTCCAGTTTCAATCTGTTCAGGGTATTACTTTTGGTAGAAATGCTCTCAACTCCCATCTTTGGGTGGTGCTTTCTTTACAGTGTTCGAATGTAATCAATTACAGTTCTTGTATCTACCATACCTACTGTGATGTGACAACCCATAAAGCCAAGTATTTTTTAGGTTTGATCTCAATGTCACAGCACAGTAGTGAATTAAGCTGAAAACTATTGCAGGTGAAAAGATGGTCATTTTATGTGACACCCCATCCTTTCACATATTTGGGCACTTCCCTCTACACTTGCACTCCACTCCCTCTTGATTGCCTTACCCACTCCAAAGGTAATCAACTCCTGGCAATAGGTTTTGTTTAATTTGTTATTACTAGTTTGCACTGAAAAGGAGGATAACACATTTTATAATTTGCATGACAATCATATTTCAACACGAGCACATAGTGCCACCAGCACAGTTGCAATCTTTTTTACAATATTGCAATAACCACTTAGCACACAATAAAGTAACCTAAACCAGTTATCTCGACACATTTAGTCACTTTCATGCTTTTATCGTCCATCTAGGTATGCAGTTTGATAAACAACTCACTAAGACCCACCAATTACATGAGGTGGCAAGAAGTTGTACATATCAGGTACGCATCCTGAAACACAATATATGGATTTTCACAGTGCCACAAACAATTCAAATTATGAATGTATTTAAATCATCAAAACTTGATTACTATCAATCCATTTACCTTGGGCTTCAGCCCAAAACGCAAAAGAAAGTAGAGCGTGTGCAAAATGCAAGAGCAAGACTAATTTTCAACTTGAAAAAGTATGATTCTATCTCATATTGATTAGTCAAACAGCATTGGCTGGCAGATAAGCACAATTATTTTTAAGTTACTTTGCTTAAGTCCATAAATGGCAGCTGTCAAAAACCTTTGTTAAGGCAACTCATAATGTATAAATCAAACCATCACCTTAGATCTGAAAAAGCATTGCTGGCTCAGGCGCCCAGATTCCATCGAGCCACTTTTGGCGGAAACACGTTTAAAGCTGCAGCATCCAAGCTGTGAAACAGCCTACCAATAAGTTTACAAGATAAATCTTCCCTTACAGTATTTAGGAAACATATGAAGACGTGGCTCTTTCCAACATTTTATTTGTTGTTTTATAACTTTCCCCGTTCTATTACTATTATTTCCTAGAGGTCGGAGAGTGCCTAGATAACTTAGGGTGGCTGTCATGTTACATAGATACAAAAATACTTAATAAAATGCTGGCCCTGGCAACATGGTGGAAGTCCCTGTAACATGAAGGCCTGGCGCACTGGTAGTAATCCCTGCTAAACTGCTGCCCGTGCCACAGTGAAGGTAATCTCTTACAACATGCTGATCCCTGACTTAAAAGTGGTAACCTCCGACAGAATGCTCACTGAGTGCGTCTGTGTATTTCTGAATGAGTGCACATGTGCATGCCTGTGTGCTACTGGAATGCCTGTGTGTGCAGGTGAGAACCAAATGTTTTATCCACTGCCCTTGATCTCAAATGCTGGACCAGATACAGTGGAGGTCATTCATGGCCATCTGTTGGCCCTGGCACACTAGCTGTAGTCCCTGCACCATGCATGCAATGGTATAACGGTGATATTCACTAGAAGCAGACAGGCGCTGGCACAATTGTGGCAATTTCTAGTAACATCCTGGTCCTGGCACAATGGTGAAAATCCCTTCCAGCATTCTGACTTTGGCACAATATTAGTAATTCCTAGTCAAATGTTGGCTCTGGAACAATGGTGATACTCCCTGGCAACATGTGGGCTGGCAAATCGGTGGTAATCCATTTCAATATATTGTACATGACACAATGGCGGTAATCTCAGACATCAGGCTCACAGTGACAAAATGGTGGTAACACCTTTTTTAAATGCTGTCTTTTGCACAATGTTGGTAACCTGGCATCATGATGGCCCTGGCACTGTGATGGTAATCCCTGAGAACATGCTGGCCATGGGACAATGGTGGTAATTACTGGTAAAGTATGGGCCCTGGCACAGTGGATGTAATGTCTGGCATCATACAGACCTTGGTACAGCAGTGTTATTCCTAGTAAAATGCAGGCCAGACACAACAATGGTAATCTATGTAAACATGCTCGACTTGGCACGACAGTGGTCATCCCTGGCAACATGCTGGTCCTAGCACCGCAGTTGTAATGTCTAGTAAAAGGCTGGATGTAATACAGTGAGGATTATCTCTGGCACATTGGTGGTGATAACTGGCAACATCCTGGTTCTGGCACAATGGTGGTAATCCCTTCCAACATGTTAACCATGACACAATGGTAGCTTTCCCCAGTAAAATGCTGTCCCTGGAACATTGGTGGTAATCCTTGGCACTATGCTGGCCAGGGTAAAATGGTGGGAACCCTGGTAACATGCTGGCTTGGCGGATTGGGGGGAATCCCTTGTAAACTGCTTGTCAAAACATAAGAGGGGTACTGGCTTGCAACATGCTGCCATGTGCCACAATGCAAGTAATCCCCGGAAACATACTCACTGTGAAAACAGGTGGTATAATCTTTCAGAATAAAGGCAAAATGGTGGTAATCTCTGGCAACATGCTGACCCTGACACAGTGGTAGTAGTTTCCGGTAAAATACGGTCCCTGGCACAATGGTGATAATCCCTGGCAATATGTTGGCCCTGGCACAATGGTAGTCATCCTCAGCAACATGCTTGCACCTAGCACAATGGTGGTCATCCTAAACAACACGCTTGCACCTGGCACAATGGTGGTAATCCTTGGCAACACGCTTAATGCAGTAAAACTATGTTAATGAATTTGAAAATGCTGACCCTGGCACAATGGTGCCAATTTGAATTTAATTTGAATTTGAATTTGAATTTAAAAACATTTATATAGCGCACTACTACCAAGCGGTTTCTTGGCGCTTTAGGATTACGAGGGGGATGGCAGGAGCGGAGGGGATCAGACCTTGTAGGCTTGGGCAAAGAGCAGAGTTTTAAGACCCTTCCGGAACTCTATGTAGGAGGAAGTCAGTCGGAGTTCGGTCGGGAGGGAGTTCCAGAACGCGGGGGCGAGGACTGCAAACTTTGTTCCTCCGGCCTTTTTCTTACGGAAACGGGGGATGGTCAGCAGGGCCTGATGGGAGGAACGGAGCTCTCTGCCAGGTGAGTAGGGTTTGATGGCGGAGCAGATGAACTCCGGGGCGGTGCCCATTTTGGCCTGGAATGTAGTACAGCCGAGTTTGAACAGGGCTCGCTCTTTCACCGGCAGCCAGTGCAGTGCCTGCATTAGGGGGGTAACCCGATGGAATTTAGGCAGGCCGTGGATCAGGCGGGCAGCCTGGTTCTGCACTAGCTGCAGACGGCGAATGGCGTAGGCTGGGGCGCCATTGTAGATGATATTACCATAATCAAGGCGCGAGAGCACCATGGCCATCACTATGACTTTTAACGCAGGCAGAGAGAAAAAGCGAGAGATCTTCCTAATAGTTCTAAGGGAAAAAAAACAGGAGGAAACAACTGAGGAAACCTGTGAGTGAACGGAAAGTGAAGAATTGAGAAGAATGCCAAGGGTTTTGACCTTGGGAACAGGAAGCGGAGGGACACCAAGTGAGGAAGGCCAGTGGGAGGGGGACCAGGGACTGCAACCACCTCCGGTCAAGACTAACTCCGTCTTGTCTGGATTGAGTTTGAGGTGGTTGCAGTTCATCCAGTCTTGGATGAGCAACATGACGGACTGGACGTTCAGGGAAGAGGAAGGGGAATGGGAGAGGTTGAAGATTAGCTGGAGGTCATCGGCGTAATTAAACACCGTGACCTCGAGCTGCTGTAACATAAAAATTAGGGGATAGATGTATAAATTAAACAAAAGAGGGGAAAGTGAGGAACCTTGGGGGACTCCACAAGCAACCCTGCGAGGAGCAGCGGTGAAGCCAGCTAGATGAACCGCCTGAGCCCTGTCGCTCAGGAAGGACTCAAGCCAGGCGAGGGCCAGGCCCTCGATGCCCGCCGCCTTGACACGGGTGAGAAGAGTGGAATGATCCACCGTGTCAAAAGCGGCGGACAGATCTAAAAGGATGAGGGCCTGCTGACAGTTGGTGTCAATGCCCTCGCGTAGGCTGTCCATCACTGAGGTCACCACCCTCTCGGTGGAATGGAGGGGGCGGAAGCCCGCCTGCCTAGTAGAGAGGCAGTGGTTGGCTTCCACATAGGCGCTCAGGGTGCTGGTCACGTGGGCTTCTAGAACTTTACCCAAGTAAGGCAGGAGGGAAATGGGACGATAGTTGGAGGGGGAAGAGGGATCTGCACCAGGTTTTTTTAGAATGGGGATGATGGCGGCGAATTTGTGGGCAGAGGGGACCGCTCCGTTGCTGAGCGAGTCGTTCAAAAGTGTGAGGGGGGGAGTGGGGCAGTGTAGGAAGATTTCTCTTAAGATGTAAGCAGGGGCAAAGTCAAGGGGGGAGCCTGACTTTACCTTGTGAAGCAAGGGGAAGAGCGTGGCCTTCAACATGTCCCTGCAACATGGTGCCCTGGCACAATAGAGGTAATTTTGGCAAAATACTAGCATAATGTTGGTAATGCCTGGGAAAATAATGGTCCAGGCACAATGATGCCATTCACTGGCAACCTGGTAGTCATGGGGCACTGATAGTAATACCTGGAAACATGCAGGTCCTGGCACAATGAAGGTACTTTCTGTCAACATGTTGACCCTGGCACAGTGGTGGTAACTCTTGGTAAAATGCTGGTCATGGGGCAATGATGGAAATCTCTGCTAACATGGTAGCCCTGGTACAATGAGGGAAATACCTGGCAACATGCTGACCCTGGCACAATGGTAGTAATTTCTGGAAATACACTAGCTCTGGCACACTGGTGATAATGTCTGGTACAATTCAGGTTCGAGCACAATGGTGGTAATGCTGGCCACAAGATGGTCCTGGCAAATAATGGTAATCCCTAGCAACATATTGGCAATGGTACAATGATCTTGATTCTGGAAACACTCTGGCCCTGGCATAAAGGGGGTAATTCTTGGTAAAATGTTGGTCCTGCCACAGTAGTGGTAATCTCTGGCAATATGCTGACCGTGGCACAATGGTGGAAATTACTGGTAAGATGCCAGCCCTTGCACTATGGTGGTAAACCCTGACAACATGATGAGCCTGCTACAATGGTTGTAATCCTTAGAAATATTCTGCCCCATTCACATTGCTAGCCATTCCTGGCAACAGGCAAACCCAAGCACAATGGTTGTAATCCCAGGCATCATGCAGATCATGGCACAATGATGGTAATACCTTGCCACATGTTGACGCTGGTACAATGGTAGTAACATCTGGCAACACAGTGGCCCTGGCACAATGGTGATAATCTTCGGTAAAATACAGGCTATGACACTATGGCCATAACCTCTAGGAACATACTGGCCCTGGCGCAATGGTGGTCATTTCTGGCACATGCTGGCCCAGGGACATTGGTGGTCATTTCTAGCAACAAGATGGTCCTGGCACAATGGTGGTAAACTCTGGCAGTTGCTCACCATTGCGCAATGGGGGTAATCCGTGGTATCCTGTGTGCCCATATAGAAAATTGGTGCCAAGGGCAAATGTAAATCATTTTAAATGTATTAAAATTCAGACAGGCTCCAAGAAGATGAAACACAAAAGTAAACATATGTACATGCTTAGGCATCCTCTCCAAAATGCGGCATAAATATCTTCACCATTGCCCAGTTTTTGGGCGAGGATTCAACAAGACTAAACCTATTACATTTATAAATGCTTGTTTTAAATAGATTACTTCGTGAAAATATAAATTAACAGGCAAACACAGTAGTAGTTCAGGTTTCACCCCATAGCTGCAGCCCAGTAGCCCTTCCTATTATTTTTAATGGTTCTTTACCAGCGGCCCTCAAGGAAAGGCAGATTGTTCAACCTTTTTAATTAATCCATTTTATATATTGTTGGAACTTATACTACTCACAGTGCAAACCAATTCAAGTGTAAACATTGCAGAACAAAATGCAAAGGGGATTAGAGACAAGAGAGAACTGCACAAGGAGAAGGGTAGAAAGTAGTCTGAATGGACAGCGGGGTGGGCTCCAAAGCAAATAGTCGTGATCAGCAAAGCATCCATTAAATTTGTTCCACAATTCTAGAAACTGAGGTGAAAAAGAACATTTTCTCAGCACGACAGAGCATTTTGAAGGGCTTAGAAGAATCATTTTTTGTAGGGGTAAAATTAGGATTGATTCCAAATATCCACTTGAGGTTATACAGAGACCACTGATATGGCTTCTACTCCGCACCAGTATCAGATCTTAAATCATTGTGAGGATCATACAATGCAAAACTACCTAGACATCCATCACTATGGCCTTAGAAAAACACTAAGCAAAATCACAATCACAAACAATCATGCCTTACTAATTTATGGTAAAATGTGCTTACTCAGAATTTGATGGGAGACACTAAAACATCTCTTTAAATGTACCTACCGGACATATATTTGGCTTGTGCCATGAAAAATAGAGGTTCCATCATAGCAGGAGCTACAGTCACAACTGGATTTAAGATAGCAATCGCCTGTTTCAGCAGTGGAGACACAGGTTGGCCTGGAGACTTGGGCTGCCAAAAATATTAATTATAAAATCAGCTTATGAACTAAACATGTGAACTGATAAAGAATATTGCTCATATGTAAACCAAACATGACACAGTGGCAGATACCTCTAAATTTAACCTCAGGGAAAAATAGCAATTTAAAAATATTTCCTACCTGTTTGGGGCAGAAGATTAGGTATTCTTTCACGACATCAACAAGGAAGCTGGGGTTGAGTTTTTCAAAGTACTCCACACTCAGTGGAATTCCACGAAGGGATGCAAAATGAAGTTCGACAGCATCTTTGAGAAGAGCAATTACAACTTTCTCGTCCTTCTCTTTTTTTGTTGCTAGTACAGCCTCAATGTAAGACAGATCCTAAAAATAAAAAAAAATAAACCTCAGTGAATCAAATTGTGAGGCGCGAAACTGAACACAGGAAAGCGCTATATTTTACCTCATGTAATGTGGACTGTTCCTTTAATGTCATGTGAGAAGATCATCAAATCAGAGTCAACAGAAAGAAGAAAGTTGTTACAATGTACAGTGTGTGTGTGTTTATATATATATATATATATATATATATATATATATATATATATATATATATATATATATATATATATATAGATATATATATATATATATATATATATATATATATCTATATATATATATATATATATATATATTCAAAATAAGAAATCCATTCACTTTTTGTAAGGAAATCATCCGGCACTCGCACGCAGGTATCGTCAGTTTCAGGCTTTCTTTATTTAAATTACATTCATCGACGCGTTTCGGGAGTCAAGTTCCCTTGATCACGATGTTTGTATCGCCATTCAACACTTCTATTATTACACAAGCAGGGCAGTGAACAGTGTAAAAGGACAAATAAAATCCGATCCAGTAGTCTACTAATCTGGCGGCCATTTTAACACTTGCAATTAAATGGAACCTGAGTACAGCAACAATTCAAAAGTACTACATGTTTAGCGCAAACGCCAATACAAAATTAAGAAATCTAAAAATCCCATTGTTATGTTTTGCATAGTTTTAAAACAGTGGATAAAAACATTATTTCGATAACATGCAAGTGCACGAGCAACATCTTTTTAAATCGTCTGTACGATTACAGGTTTCACAATTATCTGGGCAAGTGCCCCTAAACGACAGAAACCTTAAAAAAAAAATGTATAGGGTTATTTTCAATTTCCTATCTCATGCTGTACAATCCTTGTTCCTAATTGATTGCTTTCTTTTGACCTTAGACAACTGGTTCAATAATTCATCTTGGTTCATCACGTGGCTATACCATACTGTTCTAATTGGAAAGGGAAAACATTTCCTGGTAATGCGATTTCAATCAAAATAACCTTATTATTTCATCATAAAGTGCAAGTGCTTATTTGTAAACAATAATACTCTCTTACTGTAAACAACTACTCTATAGAATGCACATAATTCTAAAAAGAGAATAAAGTGCCAGTGCTTGAATATGTTACATTTTCAAAAGTGCTAATGCTTAGACTCCAACAATAGTACTTTGTACTATCAATGTAAACAATCCACTCCTATTGCACATAACATATTTTCTAAAGTGTCAGTGCATAAAATAGTTAAAAAAAGCATTACTCATTTCATTCCATTTTTTTCAATCCCACATCAATTTTACACAACATACTACCACTTATGTATTAAAAGAAGGGAAGCAGAAATTTTCTTTAAAAATAAAAAACTCTTTCACTCTGTCACTTAAAAGTATTAACAAATCGTAATTTCGATATGCAGTTTCGGAATGCTCGAGGCTGTTCTATCATTTCATTATGTATGTAAGCAATCAGGTTAAACATGTGTAAAGATCCTCATCTACATTCAAACCCTGTGGTTCTTTGCAATTGAATTCTAAAATAAAATAGGTCTCCAATTTTCTGAGTTCACCTTTCCTGTCACCCCCTCTCTTTTTCTTTGGGACCTCTGCAATACATGAATACTGGAGGCCTGCGGGGTTACTTTGGTGGTGTAATTCAAAGTGCCGCGCTACAGGGTAGGATCTATCCTGATTGACAATTGCACGTCTGTGCTGAAGGATTCGCTGGTGCACTGGTAGAATAGTGCTACCAATATAAGTCTTAGGACATGGGCATTGTAGTAAATATACTACATATTCACTCTTACAATTGATGGCACTCCTGATTTTAATTGTCTTATTAAAAGAGGTTTTAAAATCTGTGCGATTCATTCCATGTTGGCAAGCTTTGCACTTAAAACATATTTTAAAACCAGGTTTCAGTTTCAGCCAGTCGGTGTTACTTCTCTTTTTGTCTACGAACTCACTTTTTACAACTAGATCTTTTAAAGACTTAGATTTTCTGTACGTTATTTCGGGATTCTTTTTCACCTTTGGACCTAACACTGGATCATTCCTTATTAGATACCAGTGTTTTCTAAGGATTGATCTTATTTCTTTGTGCTTGGTATTAAAGTTCGTTATGAATCTCTAAGTAACTTGATCTTTCTGCATTTTATCTAAATTTTTCAGTTTCTGAGTTCTAGATGGTTCAAAAAGTATATTCTGACTTATCAACCTTCTAGCCTTGTTGGATGCACCTTTGAGGACCGTTTCCTTGTATCCTCTTTGAATAAACCTTTGGGTCATTTCAGTCTCTATTATGTCATATTGCTCATCACTGCTGCAAGTGCGTCTCGCTCTATAATATTCCCCAAACGGAATACTTTTATAAGAGCTGTTGGATGGGCGCTTTCAGCATACAGGATTGAGTTCCCAGCAGTTGTCTTACGGAACACAGTAGTTTCCAATTTATTATTTATGGGAGTGATCCTGATATCGAGGAAATCTATTGTTGTTTTACTTGAATTCCCCACGAATTCCAGATTTAGAGAATTCTGGTTCAACTCCTCAATAAAAAGATCGATTGATGTCTCCGTGCCCTGCCACAGCACGAAGACATCATCGATATACCTAACCCATAACCCTAACCCTGTGATTACATCCATTATCCCAAGGGACCCTTCATTAGCTGCCCCTCCTGCAAACCAACGCAGCTTACGCTACCCGCGAGACCCAGCAAGCCTGTCACCCTTAACCTTGCCTCTCTGAACTGCCGCTCTCTTCCCAAACACGCGACTCAGATTGCCGACCTCATAGAGGACCATGAAATCGATATATTTTTCCTCACGGAAACGTGGCTCGGCCCTCATTCTCAATCTGACATGGTCTTAGCAACCCCACAGGGCTATTGTATTCAGTCCTTACCCCGTCCTCTAGGTAGGGGAGGAGGGATAGCCATTATTCATCGAGAACACCTCCTCTTCAAAACCTACGACGCCCAGGTTACCGACGCAGAAAGCCTGCATTTCTCCGTAACTCTCAACCCAACCACCTCCCTTACAGGACTCCTCATTTATCGCCCTCCCGGCACTCCGGGCCCCTTCATCTGCTCGCTACTGGACCTAATCACAACCCAAGCCCACGTCTTCTCTAACTACATGATAGTTGGAGACCTGAATATACACCTTGAAGACCCGGTCAACTCGGTAGCCCTTGATTTGATTCAAGATCTAGCGGCTCTTGACATCCGGTTACTAAACTCCGGAGCCACCCACACCAAGGGCCACCTCTTAGACCCTGTACTTACAAACTTGCCTTCAATGTCAGCCAAAGAGGCCTTGCCCCTCCCCTGGACAGACCACTTTATGGTCTCCTTCCAATTACCTGTAACCTCCAAGAAAAACCGCTCACCCCCCACTTTTAGCAAGGATAGGACCTGGCCCAGACTCTCTACGGACGAATGGACTCAGACCCTGGAAAAAAACATCCCTGCCCAGGCAGAAGACCCTAATACCGCAGACAAAAGGTTCAGAGAGTGGATTACCACCTCCCTAGACCTTATACTCCCACTCAGAAATAGGGAAAATAAAATCGGCAAACGTGGCTCAGCTCCATGGTATTCCACAGAGCTAAGAGCACTCCGTAAAAACTGCAAAAAGGCCGAACGTCTATGGAGAAAGACCTGGCAAAATGCCAACAAAGAAGACTACCAGGCTGCGGTCAAAATTTACAAAGAGGCTATCAAATCAGCCAAAGCTTCCTACTATACCACACGCATACAAGAAGCATCTAATTCAGCTCGAGAATCTTTTTTAATCGTCAAAGAGCTGACCAAGGTCCCCACCATCCCCTCCTCTAACACACCCATAGTCGACAGAAGCAACGAACTAGCCACTTTTTTCAATGAAAAAATCACCCGTATCTTGGCTTCCCTCCCTTCCCCTAGCCTTCCCAGCCTTACGGAAAGCAGTCCTGTCCCCAAATTGTCTGAAAGCAGCTGTCGTCCTTCGCTTAAGACTTTTCGACCTGTCACCCCCGCAGAGGTTGAGCGAACCCTGGTAAAAATGAAAAGTGGATCGCCCCTGGACCCAGCCCCTATCAGGTTCCTTAAGACAGTAGCCCCAGTAATAGTTCCCACCATTACGGACCTCATCAACTGTTCGTTTTTACATGGCATCGTCCCCGACAGCTGGAAGAGTGCGGTGGTCAAAGCACTCATAAAAAAACCCCAGCTGGATCCAGCAGACTTGACCAACTATAGGCCAATATCCCTACTCCCTGGCATTAGTAAAGTTACCGAGAAATTGGTAAATATCCAATTATCTCAGTTCCTGGAGACGAACAAACTGCTCAGAAAATCCCAGACCGGATTTCGCCCAGGCCACGGAACGGACACCGCACTGCTTGCGGTGATTGAAGAGGCGAGGGGCTTATTAGATTCAGGAGGATCAGTGGCAATGATCCTCCTGGATCTAAGTGCAGCCTTTGATACGGTCAACCACCGTGTCCTCCTGAGCAGACTGGCGAAAGCAGGACTCACTGGGACAGCTATCGGATGGATTGAATCCTATCTTACAGGACGCACCTTTCAAGTCTGGGATGACAGTCACCATTCATCCACCCTCCCACTCACCAGCGGCGTGCCTCAGGGCTCTTCCTTGAGCCCCACGCTTTTTAATGTCTATATGGCCCCCCTCGAGGACGTGGTAACACCATTCAACATCAAAATGGTGAGTTACGCCGATGACACCCAACTGGTTGTCTCCCTGTCCCAGCTGATCGACCATCCGGAAAACCTGACTAACTGCCTCATTAACATCCACAATTGGATGAACGAATCATCTTTGAAATTGAATGGGGCAAAGACAGAGGTAATGTTACTCGGTAAGCAATGGACATCTATCCCTCCCACGATATGGCCCGATGTGTTCGGTGAAATCCCCCCCCCCAAATCTGAAATTAAAACACTCGGGGTGTGGCTAGAGCCACAACTCACGATGAAGACCCAGGCTACCAAAACCTCGGGCACATGTTTTGGGCTCATGCGTAAGACTCGTAAAATCCTGCCCCTACTCCCTCCTATGTCCAGAAAGCTTCTTATCCAGGGCCTAGTGCTGTCCCGCTTAGACTACAGCAACCTAGTCTATCTGGGTGCCCCCGAGGCTACCATCTCGAAACTCCAGCGGACACAGAACGCGGCAGCACGTATGATCACCAACACCCCCTCCAGAACATCTGCCAAGCCAGCCCTTAAAACCTTGCACTGGCTCCCGGTGCGCCAAAGGGTGCACTTTAAAGCAATGTGTATCACACACAAGCTCTACAATGGTTCCGGCCCAGCGATCCTTAGCAACATGATTACACCCTATACAGCAACCAGAGTGCTACGATCCCAAAATGAGAATCGAGTCCATATTCCCAGATTTAAAAAAGTCCGGACGGGAGGCCGCCAATTCTCCGTTCAGGCGGCCAGGGGCTGGAACGCACTCCCCCTGGCCCTCAGATTGGAATCCAATTTCCTTGCGTTCCGAAAAAAACTTAAGACCCACTTGTTTCCCAAGTAACACCCTTCGACTACCTCCGAACTCATTAGGTTCAAGTCACATAGCGCGGGGATACCCTTGGGTCACCAGGCGCTGTAGAAATCGCTAAATAAATAAAAATAAATAAAAAAATGTGTTCCGTCCAGTAATCAAGGGGACCCCCCCTGAGCACCTGTTCCTCCCACCAGCCGAGATGTAAATTGGTGTAACTGGGGGCAAAACAGGTGCCCATCGCGGTCCCCGCTCCTGGAGGTAAAGATCACTGCCAAAGAGAAAGATGTTTTTAGTTAGACACCACTCCATAATTTCTAGGATCATTCTATTCTGTGAAGCAAGGCGTACCGGTCTCCTGTTTAGGTAATGTATATATATTAAATGGGAGGAATATTCTTTCTTATTGAACAGATTCCCAAAGGTGGCATGCCTTGATCTTCTAAGCAAGTTACATAAGAATCTGGAGAAACCACCGGGGAGACCTATTGTGTCATCAATAGGATCTCTTTTGTAAAATACTTTCACATTTGTTGATTTTTTCTTAGGACCGTATGTTCAATCTCTTCCATCATACATACGTGACAGTAAGGACTTTCTATGTAAGACACAAGACAACCAGTGGGAGCCAGGTCTCCTTATGATTACTTTGGAAGTGAGCAACCTGTACAACAGTATTAGACATGCTGATGGTGTGCAGACTTGTAGACAAGTTTTGAAGTCTCGACCTTTAATATATCTTCCTCGTACTGAAATGTTGATGTTGACGATCAAGTTTTGTTTGGAAAACTTTTTTCAATAACGCAACTTACAGACAAGTACAAGGCACTGCAATGGGCACCTGTTTTGCTCCTAGTTATGCCAACCTCATGATGGGGTGGTGGGAGTAGCAGGTGTCCAGAAGTAACACAGACTTTGCAGCCCATGTAGTGTTATGGTCTCACTACATAGATGATTTAATCATTATTTGGAATGGACATCGGAACCAGGCACTTACATTCATTTTGGATCTGAGTATTAACATTTACAACCTTAGGTTTGAGGGTCACATCAGTGACAGCCAGGTGAAATTCCTGGATACCCAAATCTTGGTAGTTGGGAACAGACTAACATCTACACTACACCGCAAGAGTACAGCAGGTAATAGTATTCTGCATGCAGAAAGTAGCCATTCTAAAATGCTTATTAATAGCATCCCATGTGGGGAATTTCTAAGAGCACGTAGAAACTGCAGTTTGGAAGAAGGTTACAAGGAGGAATGTAAAGTTATGTGTCAATGTTTCCGGGAGAGAGGCTACAGGGAGTCTATTGTTAATATGGCTCTAGAAAGAGCTAAAAAGGTGGGCAGAGATGTAGCACTCACATCCAGTAATAAGTCAGATATTACACAAACCTCCACTTTGAGGTTTATTACTATGTATAATAACAAGGCAGTTGATATGAGAAGAAGCCTCAATAAACATTGGGCGACCCTTAGAACAGAGATAACATTAGTAGATATCTTGGTGGAAAGTCCTAAAATATCGTAGTGAAATATGTAACAGCAAACCTGCTACTAGTAACGTGAGAGGCTTTTTCACATGTGCTTCTTGTAAGCTTGTAAATACGGTAAAAATGTTAAGCAGGTATTTTCATCAATAACCAACACATATGGGTCAATTGATAAACATCTGGCCTGTATGTCAGACTATTGAGTCTATGTTCTCAAAAGAGAATACTGGAACACATGAGAGCTATCACATTTTGATGAGAAACATAAGAGTAATAGGAATCTTTGACGTTTTTTTGCGATTGACCGCATACAGAAAATTCCATATAGGGGGTACAGGGTGAGACAATTGCACCAGCTGGAATCTAGGTACATTTTAGAGTTGGATACAAAGATACCAAATGGTTTGAACTCCGACAAAGAACTGTCTATACATGTAGGAGATTTAAGTTGTATCGTCTTTGGTTGGGTAGCACCAGCTAGGGATGTGATATCTTGTTTAGTTTAAATTCTAGGGCAGTTGCCTTTTCTTTCCAAAAAAATGGTTACTCCTTTGCAGTGTTATGATATGACTTACAGGAAATGTTTTTTTATATAGTGTTGGAACTTCAATTAACTGTTTTCCGACTCCCATTCTAAACATTGGTTTTAACAGGTTTATATTTTTTGTCTGTTTTACATAGGACCTGCCGCCAGGCGGTTGAGAGTACACACAGAGAGCTTTATGTGCAATAAGTGTGGCTGACTATCTTCCTTTCCCATAATCTGAAAAGCTGCAGGAAAAGAGCACAATCAGTTTATGAGTAGGCCAATACAGTAATAATGATTATGCAGTATACTTACCCTAAGAGGAATTGACAAATGAGTGGTATTATGATTTATCCATGGTTATAATTATTGGCTCACTGGGGCAGAATTGTACATGTTGATGAATGTGAATTCTATGAGGTTGTTCTCTAAAAATAACATGCACAAGTTAATGTGTTTGCCCACTGAGGATGAATGACATATAATGGGTCAGTTTAATATAGGTATTCAACTTGGTATAACCATATGATATGTGTCAACATGGCGGCAGGGAGTGCAGTGGACGAGGGGGGCAGCGGGACATTAGGCTGACATGTCAGGTGTGAGGGAGGGAGTGCGCAGCGGTGGCCACGCCTGACACACCATTTAGTACATGGCACGGCAAGTGAGGAAGCATTAGCCAAGGTGGTATATGTGTCCTGTGCGTATGAGTGGGGCGGGGGGGTGGTTCGGGTGGATTGGGGGATCGAGAAGGGGGTGAGTTTTTGTAATGTACTTTGGTGACAGTGTCGCAGTTAGTTGTTCCTGTTACTGTTTTGTTGCATATAATCATTATCAGGACTGGGATGCACATGTACGGCCTGTTCCCTCGTGCATGGAGGTGGGATGTATTGAATCTTAATCACCATTTAAGGACACACCTGGGGGCTCATTATTCTCCTGCGGACTAATTGCATGTATTGCTACGGCGCCCCTAGTCGTGATATGTTGTCGGTGCACTTCTACCCAGGAACGGCCGCTAAGATGAAATGTGTGAAATGGAATACCTAATGTAATGTTCATCTTTATAAATCATAATAAAAAAAAGATTTGACAAAAAAATGATATGTGTCAACATTATGTCAGGGTTAAGTTGTCATTATGACAATCCCCTCTCTCGCCTCTTCCCGTTTAAAAAAAAAAACATTTATTTGTGTTGCTTTACCCATGCCTAGTGAGTAATTCTGAACTCGGAAAGAACTTCTTGACCAAGGAATAATTTATGTGTCACCAACAACTTTGCATCCTTGTATACAAAGGACCACCATAGGATTCAGATGGCCTTACATAGGATTTTCAGTAGTCCACTTGGTCTTTGAGGCAGATAACGGAGATCCATGCACAAAAATAAAATGTGAAGGTCTTCAAGTCTCTTTTTAATTGGTATAATGTTTGTCTATGCTTCCATCACAGTTTCCAATCTTTTTTTAGATTCTGTAATGCTCAATTCAAAAGAGTACATTTTAGTATGATGGGCAGTAACCCTTAGCTCCATGGCATGCAGCTTGTCGTGGGCTTTCAGTGGAGAAGCTATCAAAATCCTCTCAGGCCTTGTCAGGGCAGAGAGATATTTGTCTTTCTGCAGGCGGGAGGAAGCACGTAGCTGGCTAAACTGCTCCTTAGGGCCTAATTATGAGTTTTGCACCACCAAGCTCACAGTGGAGATGTAGTGGCAGTTGGGGACCCCTGCACCAGTGGTCCGACCGCTGTTATATAAAGAACGGCGTTCAAACCTCCATGGGAACGCCGCAAACGCCAGGCATCCGCGATCTATGTGGTTGGCAAGGCAGTCTTGAAGCCGCGGTATGCTTGGTGGTGCCACTGCAGCACTGCCAACCATATTAGGAATTTCCTTACCACCATAGTTCTAAAGGCGGTGAGGCCGCCATGAAAACTGTGGCAGTGAGGAAACAAATGAGTCCCTACAGGGCCCCCTTTTGCCTCAGGGCCAAGGGGTGCCTGCAGGAGGGCACATGTTGTGCCCCCCTGCATGCAGGCATCCCCTTTTCTGCATGGTATGGACCTTACAATCGCTGCGTGCAGGAAAGGGCTTTGGCGTTCCCATTGTGGTGGCTTTTTAACAGTACCCACCGTGGGAACGCTAAAGGACAACCCAGCCAGAACAGGATTACTTGTAATCTGGCGGGCGGCCAGTGGTGAGTTTGGCAGTCCTGGAGCAGGAGTGGCGGCCCGCCCCAGGACCTCCAACCCCGTAATCAGGCCCTGAGTCTCTTACTTGTATTCCTGTTGTGTGCCCCAAGGCCAGGCTGGATCCCCATTGCATTTTATTTATATTTACAAAGTCTCTATGTCGTCCCTGTTGCTGCGTTGCAGGCATTCAAATCATCGTTGGGAGCCACCAGATGCCTGAAAGCTAAAATAGAGAGGGAGCTGTCTATGCCCTTGAAGCAGGTGTGCCACATGTACAGCGCTTGTCAATTCACTGAGTCTCAGGGGTAGTCACCTCATGCCCTGACCGCACCAACAGCTGTGTACCATTAGCCCTCGAGGGGGAAACTGCTCTCAGCCTCCAGCCCAGAGACTCCCTTTGCCGGCCTAGCAGCTGAGCTAACGTGCCTGCTTCTGCTCTTCCATTCGTTCCTCTCAAAGGAGTAGGACTCATACGCTGCATCTGCAGTGGATGGTTGTCACAGTCTTTCCTCTGAACATCAGGAAGGGGGAATTTACATCTCAGGACATGCATAGACCCACACGATCCAACATCCAATGGCTCTCCACTGCGGCACAAGCGACTTGAGCAAAAAGTGAGAAGCACAGAGGCATAAACTCAATTCTAGGGCAGTCGAGGAAGTATGAAAGCTGAAGGCGCACACAGATTTGAGAGATGCTGCCATCCTAGAGTCCATGTAGCCAGGTCACCACCAGCCCTGCCACTTATAAAAACTCAAATCTTTGAGCTCTGAGGAGCTTACAAAGCTCAGGAATGTCAAACCACACGTCCAGGTCAAATGTGCCAAGAAACAATAAATCTTTCAAGTAGAGAATTTCATTATGATTTTCTAGATTATGTCTTCTCTGAATTGCAGAAGCAAAATGACATAGAGGCAACACCTCTGGATTCTCCCTTTGTGTGGGCAATAAAGGTAATCTCATCATTCTGTTTTTCTGTGCTCTCTTGACAACATTTGATGTGGTCTGTCTTCATAGTCTACTGTGTAGGGTCTAGAAAGAATAGGGTGACTCCAAAATAGTTCTATATTGAATGGTCCCAAAAATAATTAAACACATGGACAGTAGTACAGGAACGCCCCAGATGGATTTAGCTACAAATAAGACTAAGATTGCAAAAGGAACACCTTGTCTTGCCCTCTGGTATAATTTTTTCATTAAACATTTTACTGCACAAGGAACACCTTGTGTTGCCCTCTGGTATCATTATTTTATTAAACATTTTACAGACCTCTTTCTGTACGCGGGGAAAAAAACTGTGATGGCGCTGACGCTGAAGATCACATTATATGAAAGGGACAGGGTCAGACTGGCCTATGGTGCAAACAGGCAGTGCCCGGTGGACTGGTCTGAAAGGTCGGTGTGTGGGCTGGTTTTGTGGCTATTTAAGGGCCTGTTTATGGTCCCTGTTTTAACCGTTAATTTCCCTTAGTCTAAAAGAAAATTGCCTGCAGCATCCATGCGATCCGCCATTTCACGTGTCTTAACAAATTCAAATCTGTCCCAATCTGAAAACATGGGTCACGTCTTTTACCTGTCGAATTCATGAGAGGGGGAGACTTTTATTCTGGTGCCCGGTCCTACTGTCTGCCCCAGTCCAATCCTAGAAATGGAGCAGACAGCAGTCAGGACGAACAGCACACCGCACAGCCTTAAAAACGACTTTATCGGCAGTGTACAATACAATATGTAAGAAAATAAACCACAACATAAACTAACAAAGATAATAATAATCCAAATAATAAAGATAGTAATGTTAGTAACCCGCTTTTACATCGAGCTACATCTGAAGTTTCTGAGCACTGTAAATAACAAGTGTTACTATTACCAAATTTATCGGGATTAATTCATGAAACTGGAAAGATGGAAGGCTATGTCACCCTTGCCAAGATTCAAACTCAGCTCACTGCATATTTCATTGGCAAGGGTTGAACTTAATGAGCTATTCAGACAAAGATTTCTCCCTTCGATTCCAGATTTAAAAATGGTGTGTTTTCAAAAGATGGAGAGATACATTCAGGATTGAAGACAGGGCTTCAGTGAGGAAAAAACTGGGAGTTCTCTAAACAGGGTGCGGTAAACCGCTTAAAGGGGTGTGGCCTATCCAATTGGGGGTGTAGTATAAATCATAGCTAAAGCACATTGCCAAATCCAATATCTCTAGCATAGGCAGGAGCTATTGGCTTTGCCAATGCTTGTTTGTTATACCACCATGTGTTTTGGACTATGCTTGTGTGTACAGTGAGCTTGCTGCATACTTATTTTGGACTCCTTGGAAGACATCGTAGCAATCTGATTAGTAACCAGGTGAATTGTTGATAGGCGGGTCTGTCAAATGAAGTGTAGTATACGTGTGAGGAATGTTTTGTTAATGTGATGTCCCACTTCCAGAATGTCCGCACATTCCACAATCCTGAGACTTCGGCGGCAGTGTAGTGCCATAAATACGCACCTGTGTAAGTGGACTTTTAACCAGCCCACTGATTGAAGGGGCAGAGTGGAAGGTTAAAACTGCGAGAATCGGATTTTCCTCAAAGCCGCTGCCTTAAGAGACTGATTTAGGGTTTGGTGGAAAACGTACTCCATCACAAACACAACAAAGCACCCTGCTCACCACACCACTGGAGTCAAGCTATCCTGGCTAATGACGGCTGATAGCCAGAAACCCGTCCTAGGATGCTTGATTCCGGTCCAGGGAAGACATGGCTTGGAAGTTCGGGCTGGACTGTTCACATGAGGCACAGGGTCAAGGCTGATTTGCATATGGCCATGTCTGAACTGGGGTGGTGTGGAGTGCAAAAAAACGATGGATTTAGGCCCAGATCTATGTACTGGGGTGAATGTATGACATTGTTCTGCATTCTGTCCATCAACTGTTGTTTTTGAATTGCTCAGCAAAGGCGGGACCCAGCCCACTGATTGAAGGGGCAGAGTAGAAGGTCAAAACTGCGAGAATGGGATTTTCTTCAAAGCCGCTGCTTTAAGAACCTGATTTAGGGTTTGGTGGAAAACGTACTCCATCACAAACACAACAAAGCACCCTGCTCACCAAACTCCCGGTAAGCCCGACTCATTTAGAGATGGGCAAAAACGAACTATTCTGACTGACTCTGTCATCAGAATACTTCCATCAAAAGATGCCACAACAGAGAAGATGTCGTCAGAGGAAGGACCTTATATCGTCTTCCCTATTTAAGGTGAACGTTGTAACGTTCATTTTTCCCGTCCTTCACCGTCTGTTTGTTTGGCGGTGACGGACAGAAAAATATTAATGGTCACCACAGCCTGGGAGCAAACTCCCATTCTATAAAACAAAAAATTTCAAACATTTGGGGGATGCCGTCAAAAAATGGTGCGCCTCAAAAAAACCTTTAGTGCATTGAAAGAAACCGCCATTGCTAAGGGCCTTATTCATGGTTTGGCTGACTGGATACTGTGCCATAGACGTGGTGGATGTCCCATTTGCGGTTTCACTAGTGACGGTTATCTCATCCGGCCTTATAATAGGCTGGATGAGATAACTGTCACGTTTTAACTGAGCATCCAGTCTGTCAAACTTTAAACAAGGCCCTAGGTCTTGTTGATGTAAGGTAACATGCATTATTTCTTTTTAATACCAGTCCTCAACCACCTCTTTCACATACTGAAGTCGAAATAAAACATACAGCCCGATTGCTTCTAGGCCTAGGTGACACGCCAAACTCCTCTAAAATCAGCTCAGCTTTCACTGTTCAAGAATCCCTAAACTATATGGAGGCGGGGCTGAGGGCTGTGGAAAGGGTAATTGATCAATAAAACTGCCCAGGAAGGTCGCAGAAGTTGAAAAGCAAAGTTCAGCAGATTGGCAGCACTGTATCCACATCTGTGGCTGACCTTAGATTTTCCAATAGACTGCTGAACCTCACGAAGGAATTCCAACTGCTGTTCGGCTTCGTCCAGCTGTCCTTCTAGGATCTGGCACCAGATGATACCTATAATAGAACGGAAGCCGGTAAGAGTGGAGGAAACATAAACAGAAAATCTAGATAAAGTGTATCTATAGGCAGCACAACTTTAAATTATTTAAACACCGTTTTTAGGTCTCACCTATTATATCCCGCAGGGATAAATAGACGTGATTATAGTAAGCGGAAAAGAAAAGTCTACCTAGCATGTGGATCGCGTACAGTTCATGTGAGCTATGCGCTTGCACAGAGCCAGCCACATCACACATTACCATTTGTCTGTGCCTCGGCATCAGACTTCAAAGGCTGCCGCTCCCCCGCCCCCCGCGTGCACATTGCACACCACAATTTGTCTGAGCCTTGGCATCAGACTTTAAAGGAATGCGCTCCCGCTCGATCCCCACCCCCCCCACCCCCCCCCCCCCCCCCACCCCGCCACAGCAATGCCGAGAACTTGGAGTTTTTTGCATCCATTTCATGGGGAAGCCGTATTTTGTTTGGCGTTCTCTGCACATTTCTCGTTTTTTTTTCTGGACGAAAGAGAAAGCCTACCGTGCTTGTTTACAGTAGCCTTGCTCCTCAAATGCTGTTGCTGTGTTGCCATCTCTCTAGGGACACTCAGCTTGAAAACACTCGACTTGTTAGCTGCAATGCTACATCCACTATGCTTTGCCTCTAGACACATTGTTCCCTCGCAGATTGTGCTGACTCTGCCCCTCCTGATTCTGAAACTGCCCAACGCAGTCATGACGCAGTCTCTTCTCTCTGTCTTATGATGTCTGCCCTGCCACTAGTTACTTCGGATCCTCACACCTCCTCACCCTCACACACCCTCACAACCTCTCACCCTCACACAACCTCACTCACCCTCACACCCCCACACAGCCTCACCCTCATACCCCCTCACCCTCACACCCCATCACCCTCACACACCCTCATCCTCACCCTCACACCCCTCACCCTCACACACCCTCACACACCTCCTCACCCCCACACCCCCTCACTCTCACACCCCATCACCCTCACACACCCTCATCCTCACCCACACACCCTCATCCTCACCCTCACACCCACCCCCTCACCCTCACACCCCCTCACACACCCTCACCCTCACAGACCCTCTCACCCTCACACACCCTCTCACCCTCACACACCCCTTCACCCTCACACCCCCTCACCCTCACACACCCCCTCACACCCCCACATCCCCTCACCCTCACACAGCCCTTCACACCCCCTCCCTCTCACACCGTCACACCCTCACACACCCTCACCCTCACACACCGTCTCACCCTCACACACCCTCTCACACCCTCACACACCCTCTCACCCTCACACCCCCTCACCCTCACACCCCCTCACCCTCACACCCACACACCCTCACCCTCACACACTCTCACACACCCTCTCACCCTCACACACCCTCTCACCCTCACACCCCACACCCTCCCACCCCCTCACCCTCACACCCCCTCACCCTCACACCCTCACACACCCTCACACACCCTCACCCTCACACCCCCTCATCCTCACACCCCCACAACCCCACACCCTCACACCTCTCACCTCCACACACCCTCACCCTCACACCCCCTCACCCCCTCACACCCCCTCACCCTCACACACCCTCACACACCCTCACCCTCACTCACCCTCACACACCCTCACTCACCCTCACACACCCTCATTCACCCTCACACACCCTCACCCTCACACACCCTCACCCTCACACACCCTCACCCTCACACCCCCTCACCCTCACACCCTCACACACCCTCACTCACCCTCACACACCCTCACACCACCTCACAACATAACATAGCATAGCATAACAAAACATAGCATAGCATAACAAAGCATAGCATAGCAAAACACAAACAAAACATAGCATAACAAAACAAAGCATATGATAGCAAAACAAAACATAGCATAGCATAACAAAACATAGCATAACATAACACAACATAGCATAACAAAACACAACACATAGCATAACAAAACATAGCAAAACACAACAAAACATAGCATAGCTTAACAAAACATAGCATAGCAAAACAAAACATATAATAGCATAGCAAAACATAGCATACCAAACACAACAAAACATAGCATAGCAAAACAAAGCATAGCATAATAAAACACAACAAAACATAGCATAGCATAAGAAAACATAGCACAGCATAACAAAGCATAGCATAGCAAAACATAGCATAGCATAACAAAACATAGCATAGCAAAACAAAGCATAGCATAATAAAACACAACAAAACATAGCATAGCATAACAAAACATAGCACAGTATAACAAAGCATAGCATAGCAAAACATAGCATAGCATAACAAAACATAGCATAACATAACAAAACACAGCATAGCATAACATAACAAATCAAAGCATAGGATATCAAAACATAGCATAGCATAACAAAACAAAACATAGGATAGCAAAACAAAACATAGCATAGCATACAGCATCACTCCGGGGCACCACAACATCACTATGTGCTACCACAGCATCACTGAACGCCACAGCATCACTCGTTCGCCATCACAACATCACTCAGCGCCACCACAGCATCAATCTGTGCAACCATTCAACAACACCTGATTCAAATATGTTCTCTCAATGTTTCAAGCTTTATTACAAATGTAACAAAAAGATGTTAATATTTCACTTCTGTTTTTGGATTTTCATCACAATAAAATACACTGAACATAATCTTCACAAAAGTTATTTACAAGACTTTAAGCTATTGCCATTATAAATTACAATAACTTATATTGAAGTATTAATTATTGGAAAAAAAATTAAAAGCCATTGTTATTTGTAATAGCAATACATGTAAGTCACGTAAATACAACACATATCGCATTACAAATGCTATAGGTATCATATTTGCGAAAGTTATTACTATTGGCATTGTAAATGACAAAGCTATGAATTTCAATTATTTTCAAAAACAAAACATAAATAAAAAAATTGTCATTTACAATACCAATACCTCAAACTTTCCTAATGCGAGACCTATTGCATTGCAAATGCTTGTTTCGTATGTAATTAGAAGTTGAAGCTATCAGTAGTTCGAGTCTGGCCAAAAAAAGAGACGGAGAGAGAGAGAGACAAAGAGAGAGGGGGGAGAGAGAGAGAGAAAACGGAAGCGTGGTAGAGTGTGGTACATTAGCACGAGTTCTACACAGTCCCTAGTCTGTCTTTCTGCTTAGCCTTTACTTTTAACATTATGCCATATTAAATTACAACACTCAAAATTAGCGGTCATTAGCCGGTCTATTAGTTCGAAGTGATTGCGGGTAATTCGTGTGCTTCAAAGCAAAAGGCACGTCTAAGCCCAATGTTTAAAGTGTGCCGGGGATTGGCGCTGGTGCCCATTTTTGGAGCCGATGTATATTTCGTATCATCACTGCCACAGAACAAAAGGGAGAAAAGGGAAAAAGAAAGGGGACGAGAAAGATGGGACCAAAAAGCTGCAAAGGGAGAAAGCAGGAAACAAAACTAACCTGCAAGAGCCAAATAGAATCAGGAATTCTAGGGTAGGGGCAAAAAGAATCAGGAATTGGAAACTTTGGGCTCCTGCATATATTTATTTATTTATCACAAATTATGGAGTGGAATAGACAACTGGTAAAGTAACACAAAGGCTGAAAATGGGGCCGGCTGACTGGTGCTAGTGAGATTCGTCTATAGAAGCGATCACTCAACGATTTCACAATTTTATAAATACTTAGCTAGTTAGACCAACATCTTAAATTGTGTTTGATTAAACCACACTACAGTAAAGCTTCATATCCAGTAAAACACATCCATCTATATGCGATCGGCTAAATAAAACAAATTATTGGCTTTTCACAAACAATACAAACCAAGGAGTCAAAACAGATAGTAAGACAGCAAATTAAATAATAATGTAGGAAAGGTAAATGCATCAGTGACAACTCCAATGGATCAAAGCAAAATTAGTACCAGATTTCAAACTAATACTAGCGAACCTTCATATACAACCACTCATTCCACAGGCTGTTATAACGATGACTTAAACGGTCAAGTAGTCATGTATTTTGAGGTATACTATCACTGTACTGCATGCCTTATATCGCATGGCAAAAACAATGTTTCCTCTACATCATAACATAAGTCTGGGGTAAATCGATGTGGATGCAAGTATAACTATATACTTATGTTGATTATATAGAGATTGGTGAAGCAATTTTATTGTAGATTGGTGTTGTAGGGTTCTGAGCATCCAGCGTCCCACTCATATTAGATCTACCCTACCCAAAGCTTCATAATCTTCCATTATCATAAAACTGCTACAACATTCCTACTCACCCTTTTCCATGCTTCACTTCCTGCCATAAAAAAATACTCTCCTATGAGTACATTTCTCTCCTTTCATCAAAACCACAAAAATATCTTGTCGTATTTTTACTTTGAATGGGCCACACATTTTGGTCAAGTCATTCCTGACCAGACTTTATTTTGACACAATATCCAGGTACTAAATCACTTTGATTCTTAGCTTTCTCTCATTGCAAATTCTCATCACTCCTGATTAATTCTTTCATCCAGACTGGATTTAGGTCTTCTACCCCTAATCAAGGCAAAAGTTGGCTCAATTGTAACTCCATTCTTAGTTGTGTAGTTCAAACATTTCTGTGCTCCCAAGTTATACTTTGTAGTCATCTTTAGGACCAGGAAGAATCAATTGAGGACCTCATAAGTATTCATCCAGTTCCCTTGGCCGTAATAGCATAATCAGGTGAAGGAGAATGCTTCTGATGTATCCCAAGAACCCAAACCTCACACAAGAAGATAGTTGGCTAGATCATTCTTGAAAACAAGTAATGTAACTATGCACAAGACCTCAATGACAATTGACTCCCAATCTGGTGAAAGTGCACAACTGCTTATGACACCCATATTGTTTAATATTATTACAGAATGGTCAAGAGGTTTTCTACAATTTCTAACGTCACCCAATTTCATGGTGGCCTTTGACAGGATCCGACACCAAAAAAAGGGGCATTGTCACAAGCTGGATTTCCTTATAGGGATTTAACTACAATATCTAAGGTGCCTTGCACAGATACGTATTGTCAAGGAGAGGTTAAGAATGGCACATATATATTACCTGTGTGTGCTTACCTTCAAAATATTGTAATAATGCGATGGGTAGGATTTTTTTTTATAGCACAAAATTTAAATAGCTGAATTACATCAGAGCCCTGTACAGGGTCAAAATCAAAGATAAAGGTAACAAGGTATTACAGGAGTTGCCGGATTCTGAGAGATTTTAGGAGGTGTCTCTTCAGCTCTCTCCTATATTCAAGCAGGTTGGAGCAGTTTTGGTGTTTAGTGAAAAGAGCTGCTGTCCAGTCATCTTGGATTTCTTGGCTATGTGTTCCTTGAGAATGAGGTTGGTGTCCAGGGTGAATACCATCTGTGTTGCTCCTGTTCTTAAAGCCCCTTACCTTAGGCAGGTAGTTACTGCGAAAATGGGGTAAATGCTGCTGGCCAAATGAATATTCAAGCTTGATAAATGTCTTCATTACCATAGTCGCAAAACCAACTGAATTGGGCCGACTATTAGGGCGTCATTATGAGTGTTAGACCAGTCAGCCTTTGGGCTGTCTTCCCCCCAAACGTTTTGCCTCACCTCTATTTTTGCTGGACTTCTTTTTGTTGGCCCTAGGACTCTGTGCACTTTACCACTGCTAACAAGTGCTAAAATGCTTGTGCTCACTTCCCTTAAACATGATCAAATGGCTTCTACACATTTGACATATTTAAATTAACTGTAAGTCCCTTGTAGAGTGTTATACCATATACCCAGGGCCTGTAAAATAAATTCTACCAGTGGGCCTGCTAAAAGAACAATTGATGGAAAGAATGCTGGACGTGGTCAAACATACATCCCAGTACAGAGATCTAGGCCTAAAACCATTTTTTTTGCTCCCCATGCCAATCCAGTTTAAACCCGGAAATATGCAAATCTTGGCCCTGCTCCCCATGGGAACAGTCCAGTCCACACTGCCAGAACAGATCCTCCCTCGGTCGGAAACAAGCATCCAGGGACCAGTTTCGGGGTATTACATCTCATCAGCCAGGCTAGCTTCACTCCGGTGGCATGAAGAGCGCGGGACCCACATCTGGGCAAACCCGTCCCACTCCGGTGACAAATGCAGAAAAAACAATTGATGAGCCATTGTTTTTTTGATACCTATGCCAATCCAGTTTATTACCTTGCGTGCTTGTGACGGAACCATTTCGTCACGAGCCGCGGTGGTGCTGTGCTGGTGACGGAATGGTTCCGTCACAGCCCGGCCGCCGCGCCTGCGCGGCGCTGATTACGCGCCTGCACTGAGCGTTTCATTGAGCGGGCGGGGCCGTGACGGAACCATTCCGTCACAAACACAGCGCCACCGCGGCTCGTGACGGAGTGGTTCCATCACGAGCATGGCGGCACCGTGCGGCCCCTCTACCCCCTAGCTCCGCGGCGGAATTACCGCCTCGGCCAAGGGGTTAAACACAGCAATATGCAAATCTTGGCCCTGCTCCCCATGGGGACAGTCCAACCCGAACTACCAGACCAGATCCTTCCTGGGCCAGAAACTAGCATCCTGGGACTGGTTTCTAGGTTCAACAAATGGTCTCTGTTACCAGATTCCTGAGAGCCTTGCTAGTTACTATGAACCATGCACAACGCTCAATGGGGTCGGTCATGGGAAATTCATATTAGGTAAAAAAGGAGAAAATGCTCCTTTTTTTAGATGTCCCCTCACTCACCAGGGTTGCCCCACGGTGACATGCTTCATCATTGGGGCCATCCCAGTCCTCTACGGGCTGGGGCGTGCTACGACTTGCGGGTTACGTAGGAGCACTTTTAAGGACTATGTGTGGTGCATGTGTAATTGTGGAGTGGACTATGTGATGTATCTAAAAATACCTGCCCAGTAGGTTTACAATAAACTTTATTCCTGCCTCTAGGTGGTAGTATTAACAAGCATTTACAATGCAATAGGTCTCGCAGCATTAAAGTTTGAGTTATTGGCATTGTGTATGACAATGCGTTGCATCAATTTTTTTTAAAACTTTGAATTGGTGTATAAATGAACACCTGGGCTTGGTGGTGCATAGCATGGCGAGAAGGGACAATATGATGTTACGTGGTGTGCTAATATAGCGTGCATAAGTCCTAAATCCGCCTTGGGGCGCTAAGTGACAACAATATGTGGAGGAAAGGAATGACAAGTTTTAGCTATTGGCATTGTAATTGTCCATGCTTTTTATTTAAAATTTAAAAACCAATACATAAATAAAAGGCATTGTCATTTACAATGGCAACAGCTCAAACTTGCATAAATGCGAGATCTATTGCATTGCAAATGCTTGTTTCGAGTTGGGTGAGCTGCATGTCTCATTAAGCGGGCCAGCCATTATTAGCATGTAAATAAAAAAAATAAAAAACAACGACCCGTTCTGCTTCCTTAACATATTTCCGACATTGGACAATGGGAACCACTTTTGTGGCTACGGCCTGCCTCCTTGACATCTGTCCTTCCGGCAAAAATGTCACTCGTGTGCTGAAAGACGCTGTTCAGATCTTCTGCGAGAGTGCGCAGGCATTTTCGTGTACTTATGTGCATCAAACAAAAAAGTCAGTATAAACTGACTTTTTTGTGGGTATTTACACGAAATGAATTTAAAAAAATGGGGGAAATCCTAAGGTGTCAATACCATCACGTTTTCAACATTTAAATATCACAACTGCATGCCACAAGTTTTAATCCCGACTGGGTTGAGTCAGACTTTCATCCTTCTGTGCTCGGTGAGCCTTTCATGGTGGCAAACAAACACCATAGGATAAACTGGAGGAGGCACAATATTGGGACTGCCGGGAATGGATAGAGGGGCGTCAAGAAATACAGAGATCACATTATTGCCAAAATAGTGGGTATCGGGGCGAGACAAGCAGCGCATGGAGTCGGACATGTGGGTCCATTGCTCCGGCGCTGGGCCGTATTTTCCCTGCTCCGGGGCGGCTATTGATGACAGGTTATCGCTGAAAGCTGCCAGCGACTGTAGGCCCTGTGGAGATAGGACAGCTTCAATTACTGTACACATGTTCAGAAGTGCATTTATTTATAAGTCGTTTTGTCGATTTTGGAATTATGCGGACTCTTCATTTTTGGTCAATAATCCAGATAAGTCATATGGAGAATTAAACCAATAAAAGTGAGAGCAATTTTAACCATTTGTGAGAGGAGGGGTAGGAGATTGATGACGTTTTTTGGAGGTTTTATTTCATGGGGGAAGGACGAGATAAATTCATAAGCTTTTTCTAAAATAATTTTCAGACTCATTAATTCTAAAGAGATTGAGATAATGATCTATATTATCTACATATTGAAGAATGAAAATCTTTTTGCCTCGTAACGAAGCTCCTAGAGGGTCAACATCAAGGCTGAGGAGCATGGATTGATTAATAAAAGAAATAGTACCCATTTTAATTAGAAAACATTGAATATTGTAATGCTATATATCCACAGTAGAAAAATAAAACACCTTTGCTGTTGGTAACAATGGTGCCTAGGAGGATTTTACTACCAGGCTGGTATAAACACATATTTGAAAAGACTATCTGGAATGACAGGAAATGTCATTATACATGTGTTAGTGCAGAGTGTGCTTAGTTAGGATCTAGTGAGAGATTAGGGTGTATAGTGTAGTAAAGCACGGGTGTGTTCAGGTAGGATAAAATGTTGGGTGGGCGAAAACAGATGTGTAAACAATGGTGGTGTGATTTGCAAATATAAGTGTGCGAAAGGCGATGATGAAGTGGAGCAGCTTTGGGGATGGCAAAGGAAAAATGTGGTCACACGGAAAAGAGGGAGTGGGGCAGGGTGGGGTGATACATGAAAGAGAGGAAAGTATTGTAAGGGAGAATATGTGCAGTGGCATTAGGCAGATGTGCGGTGGCAAGACCATTGAAGTGTGTGATGAAGGTGGAACTACTAGTGTGAAGGAAAGGATGCTATGTCAGGAAGACACAAACTCACAAAAAGGAAACACACACACTCACACGTACAGCGATTCCATATATTGGAATAAACGTGCAGTACATTTGTAGAATGAGACTGTCACAAAAAGGGCAGTACATCATGATTCAATTAGATCAAGTAAATAAAACTATATTCAAGTAAAGGAAGAATGAGTACTGCTTTCCTGGGGCAGACAAAGGAATATTCTAGTGTAAGTAGATAAATAGTTTGTGGCACTAGTTCCCCCGACAGAAGGCGAATACGCCTATTTAGCCAATAGCAAACATAATCAGTTGCTTATTTTTAATTATTTCGTAGCAAAAACATAAAGGGGCAACAATACCAGATACAAATACCTGCGATTGCTTAAAACAAAATATACACTTTACATTAGACACTTGTTTGCACTAAACGAAAAATGCTGCCATTTTGTGTCGACATTTAGGGATTGTCTTCGACACTGGAATGGAAAGTGCACCAAGCTCAGAGAAAAGAAAAGTCCCTTTATGTGAAAGGCGACATCAAGATGTGTAAAACGAACATAAAAGACATTAAATAAAGAAGGCACACATGCCATTGTGCCAACTGCCAAGCCTCTGGGTTTCTGCACGGAGTACAACTGAGAAGTGCACGGAGTACAACTGAGAAGAAAGCGAGACACAGAAAACCGACCAGAACTACCACCTGCGTCTCCAGGTGGCAAGGGTTGTTCTGGAAAAACGATGCAAAATGTGTTGCGAGCCCTTATTAGATTGCGAACAAGGTTATGGACAGTACGATTAAAGACGTTACGGATACAAGGAATTCCTACACCTCAAAACAATGTCAATAGGTTGCATTTTGAGCTGCATGAGCAAAGCTCTTCTGTGCACCAAGTTAGAATAGACTACTTTTGTTTAACGGATCATCTCCTTCTGGAAAATGATCAGACCAACTGACAAATCCACACATTAAACCCAAACACATGTCATACATCCATTTCAACTGGTATAACCTGGTGCTCCCAGAAAACAGCCTGCAGCAGAGCTGGTTAGATTTGGAGGAGTGAATCTGGTTCCAAAATGCCTGGTTCAACCTGCGTGCCGGGTCATGTAGCTAAAATAAAACACATACAAAAAACGGCAAAAGGTGCATATCCGACATCAATCACCTATTCTACCCAAGAATGAAAGAGAGGCGTTTGCTTCTCGCTGGAGTTTAACAGCTGTAGGATGTGCTTTAGATGAGCAGGTACTGTCTGGTATGGAGTACCTGCACTGGTTTAATTTGAAAGGGAGAGTGCCTGCACTTCTCAACCTGCTGTGATAAATGTAGTGGTAGAGTACTTGCACTTCACAGGTATTCCAACTAGTGAGTGCCTGCACGTGTCAACCTGCTGCGATAAATGTAGTGGTAGAGTACTTGCACTTCACAGGTATTCTAACTAGTGAGTACCTGCACTTCTATATTTCCATAAAAGCACTGGCAGTGGGCACAATAAGCGTGTTAGAAGGGTTCCTGAGCATTATAGATGACTACAGACAAGTGAAAGAACAGGAGCAGGATCACACAGTGCTAACCAATTCTGCATTAACAATGGAGCTGGGAACTACTGCCAATATTACTTTTGCACCAACTGACCAATGGGTGCGGAGTGTCAGTTTGGCACCTGTCAGGGTAAATGTCGAACCACGTTTGGTACAAGATTATGGGACAGCAGTGCACATTTGCCAGGCAGCAGAGAAAAACTGCAGAGCCCTGGTAACTGTGAACACATTACTTACAATAGGTTTTGCTGCAGAAAAATCCCCTAAATTACACGTGCATTACAGGTGGCATTAGAAAAGCAACAGACACTGCAACCGACCAGCACATAGAGTCAGGGTTACTCTAAAAACGACCGATCATTTTAAGCACTGCCTCATTCTATTTAATTTCAGTTGAAGTTGCAGGTTATAAAAGTGTAAAGGCCCCTTGCATTTCAGAGAACAGCTAGCCACTCGGTTTCCGTGTTTAATAATCCTCTGGAAAGATTACAGGTTCAGGCTTTTTTTTTCCTCTTGCTAAGCTCAACTATTTTGCAAGTTTTTAATCTGAGAACTGATAAATGTACTTTTTCGACAACTGCCTACACAACCACGCATTACAATATAGTTATTTTAGGTTCTTCGGATTAATTGCATTGTTGCTCTAGTAAAACAACATTAAAATGTTGGCCAATAAGGCATAACTCTTACCAGCAGCAGTCCATCAACATCGCTCTCCAATTCCTTTTGTTATCAGGGGCTCAGCGAGTCGGCTCTTAATAAACAGAGGCCATATCAGAAGGGAAGTCCTGCCAGTGAACTAATTTTTGTCTACAATCTAAACAAGGTGGGTGCTACTAGCGACCTGTAGCTCGACCTAAAAAAGCATTATATAGCGCGGACTTTACCTGTGCTCCGACGCTGTGCTCGTCAACAGGGTGACTCAAAACGAAACCGACAGCGAACTGTGAGAGGCCTCTTCTGAACCCCATCGGCTAAGTAAACATGCAATAAGTCGGGTTTTAAAATGAAATAAACTGCGTCTGTTCACTACAGTACACATGCTGTTCTCTTATTTTATTGCTGTGAAGAAGTTAGTCAGCTGTTACCGTGGTCTGCGGCTGCAAAAAACTAGGGGACAGAGCTGTAAACATTAGCGATCTTGCGATCAGTCTCTTTCAAGGACTAACAGTGTTTTAGATCGCTGGACAGTTTTGCAGGACATGAGAGAATCCTTCAAAGAACTACACCATTTGAGAGGTCTCTGAGATTAAATGAAATTAACACATAACGCATAGTATGTTAATGAAAGTAAAAATTAAATACAATTCAAACAAGGGTGATTAAATCAGAGCTGGATTCACCTGCTGCTCGAAATGCTTGAGACAAGCAGCTGCGGAGGGAGCGTCCTACGCTGGCTGGAGCTTTCAGCGGGACGGCTCTGCTGCGGCGGGCTCTCTCCTCATTTCAGGTAACAAGCATTGGCGGCCGCACAAGCATTGGCGGCCGCAAAATGAAATAAATACAAGCAGAAACAAGCGAAGGATAACGACGTGAGCATGCACCTCAGCTGTACGTGAGCATGCACCTCAGCTGTACGGGAGCAAGTCACGCTGTGCGCGTTTCCATGTGCCGTGAGCATGCACATCGGACGTCTAGGGAGCTCGTCATCACCTTCTGCGTCGCCTGCTGTTGCCGAGCCTGAGCCGCTAACCCTGCACACCTGAGGAGGAAAGACCGGCCTCGAGAGCAGCGGGGGACTCCTGAGTCAGCCCGGTGAGTAGGGGGGGGGGGACGTGTAAATACTGTGTTTTTGGTGCATCAGGCTAGCGAGACAGGAGATGGGCACTTCGAGTGTGTGGATGCGCGTGTGTGACTGTGTGTGTGTGCGCGCTAGCCCGTGAGTAGGTTTGGGGGGGGGGGGGGTGAGGGTGTGTGTATGCAGTGTGTGTGCCTGCGTGTGTGTGTGTGTGTATGCAGTGTGTGTGTGCCTGCATGTGTGTATGCAGAGTGTGTGTGTGTGCGCGCAACTGAGAACTGAGAGAGGCATGGCTGACTGAGAACGGAGATGTGCACGGCTCCGGGGGCTGGGCGTGCGCGTTCACGCTGGGATATCGGCGCTCGTCCACCTGTGTAGGTCGCTTCAGAGGCAACTTGGCAGCAATAGGTCTACGAGACCTAAAAACGGGGTGGATAGATAGGGTGCCCTAAACGTAATGTGTCAAGGTGTACCTATCAACTCCTATCGTCAACATGTTTTGTGCATACCCCAAGCACTTCTTCGGGACTACGCAGGGACCAGCCCTGTGTTCGCCACTCCTTAGCTCAGTGATGAGTTTTTAAATAGAATAATTAAATTAAATTAAGTTGCAGCAAGCTATAAAAAGTGCATGCAGTAATACCTACGTATTTAATCCAAACATGTGGTTCCTGTAAAATAAAAGACAACTTGAAATACCAAGTTGTCCAACCAAGTTACCCCATACCTTAACACACATAGACCATGCTGTAGGATCGCTTCGGAAAACGTGACTACATTTCCCGTGGTCCTTGACGGACGTTTTTTTCAAGTAAAAAACGTGATTGTTTTCATGCATAAAACTTGACAGTTCTCATGCATCAAAACGTGATAAAACACCTTTCTGTGACACACCCATACATTCATCTATCACACACTCTCATACATTTTTTTACATACACGTTACGGGACCTAACTATGCCCCATGGATTCGGAGGGGTTCAGTATCCCAGCAAAATCTAAGAGAGATGGAAGAAACGGGATATCGTAAATGGCAACCAACAGGGTCGTTTTGCGTAGCAAAGGTTATTTGGCCCGTTGGATGTAAGGGTACATCATTAGTCCGATTTTCACTTAATTGCTTTGAGGATACCTCCCTCTTATAGGCACCTACTCGTGTCCCTCCGGTCCGAATGTTACTCGACCGGAGGCTCAGTTTGTTTTTAAAGGAAGTCCCAGTCGCGGTTACTTCCGCATACGCGCCCACGTTCGAGGGAGAGCTGGTGCGTATGGATAGTCCTGGGCAAAACGCGGGTGGCGGCCATCTTAGAAGTATGAAGTGCTTTTTCGTTACTTCAAATGGGACACTAAATATGTTTACGGGGAATTTCAGTGGCAA
This sequence comes from Lissotriton vulgaris, assembly GCF_964263255.1. Classification (NCBI taxonomy): domain Eukaryota; kingdom Metazoa; phylum Chordata; class Amphibia; order Caudata; family Salamandridae; genus Lissotriton; species Lissotriton vulgaris. Next base: position 610,791,042 of record NC_141698.1, read on the forward strand.
AAAAATAATTTAGAGCTTATGTTATCTTCTTTTATGTATTATCAGACCCAATGCCGTATTTTACCCAAAAATATTTATGAATCATATTTTGAGGGTTAGTGATCCGGACGTACTTCTTCCATTGGCCCCTCATATTTTTAAGGGTAGGTTATTGATTATTTTGATTAATTTAGTTGAAGATGGACTAAGGAGCCCTTGTGTAACATAATTTTGTTTCTAGGTTTACTCCGACTGATGGTGGTGTGCACTCAGGTCTGTAAAGGAAAGAACTACAGTTAATCTATAACCACAATTCTTGGTTATTGGTTATTTGGATTGGTTGTAAAGGAAACAACTACAGTTAGTCTGTAACTAAACCCCCACAGTTCTTGGTTACTGGTTATCTGGATTTGATTGGAGGTCGGCTGAGTAGCCCTCATGTGACAACATTTTTGTTAATTGGCTGGTGATGTGCACTCAGGTCTATACAGGGAACATAACCACCGTTAGGCTGTAACGAACACCCACAGTTGTTTGGTACGGTTCTTTCATTACAAATCCAGCTTAATGACTCTGGGGGGGACTCATTCCTATCAGGTGAATTGTCCCCAGGGGATGTCATCGTTCAGACCCACTATGTGAGAGCGAAGTTTGAAAACCCAGCGTTGTTCTTTTTCAAGTAGTTTCTTTTCCATTTCTGCATGTGGTTGTTGTATCTCCAGGACCACCCACCGCATATCATTCGGGGTATGTCCCTTTTCCAAGAAATGAGTGGTCATTCTTGTATTTGAATGTTTACATCTAAAATTGCTGCGGTGTTCCACCATCCTCGTATTGACCTTCCTGGTTGTCATACCAATGTAGTGTAAATTACAACTACATGTGATCATATACACAACACCTGTTGTGTTGCAGTTGGAAAAAGACTTCAAATCCCAAATCAGGCCATTGTTACATGTTACTTGTTTGGTTGCACTAGTGAGATGGCACACACTACAATTGGAACATGGGTAGTGTCCCAAAGGCAGTGGGTGTAGGTGTCGGATGGGACCCTCCACATTTTTTGGACGTGTGTGGACTACCAAGTCTTTTAGGTTTTTTCCTTTTCGGTGGCTAAACATGGGTTGGGTGAGATTGAGACCACCACTATTCAATGTTTTCCAATGTCTCTTGACAATTTTTGTTACTTTCTGTGAGGCTACAGTATAAGTAGTAACGCATATGGGTCTTCTTTCAGAGTTACTTGTTGATTGTTCTCTGGGTTTTGTTTCTAAGAGCGCATCTCTGTTGTTGTTTGATGCTCTTTTTTTAGCCTTTGAGACAATTTTTTGTGGGTATTGTCTCTGGAGTAATTTTGTGCATAGTTCTCCAGCCTGGGTCTCATAATCTCGTTTTTCCGAGCAGTTTCGCCTTAGGCGTAGAAACTGTCCGAAAGGTAAATTCTCACGGAGCTGTCGAGGATGAAAGCTTTCAAAGTTTAATAATGAGTTTCTCGATGTAGGTTTGAAGTGTGTCGTGGTCGTCAGTTTACCTCTGTCCGCTCTGATGTTCAAGTCAAGAAAGACCAACTGGTCTCTACTCATTGTAGAGGTAAATTTTAGAAAGGGGTCTTGCAGATTCAGCCAATCTAGGAAGAGATTTACTTCCATCTCATTGCCGTTCCAGATGAGGATGACATCATCAATATAACGTCTCCACATCTGGATCTTTGTGGAGAATGGATTGTTGGGAGTCAGAATTCTTTTATTTTCTAGCTGGTGGACATATAGTCCTGCCACGCTCGGCGCGAATGTGCTGGTTTCTAGGTATTACCCCTCATAAGCCAGGCTAGCTTGAGTCCAATGGCATGAATAGCATGGGACCCACAATGGGGCATACCCGGCCCACTCGGGGTGACAAATGCAGAAAGAACAATTGATGGGCAGAATGCTGAACAATATCAAACATTCACCTCAGTACAGAGATCTAGGCCTAAATCCAGCGTTTTATTGCTCCCTATGCCATTGCAGGACCTGCAAAAAAAAAGAAAAAACAAAGGGGATGATGGACGGAGCGTTGGCAATAAAAACACTCACCCCCAGTCAACTGATCTGGGTTTAAGCCATCACCGTTCTTTAGCTCACTCTGCCACCCCAGTTCAGACATGGCCATATGCAAATCAGTCTGACCCTGTGCCTCATGGGAACAGTCCAGCCCGAATGACCAAGCCATGTCTTCCCTGGACCGGAATCAAGCTTCCCAGGACCGGTTTCTGGCATTCCAGCCGTCTTCAGCCGGGCTTGCTTGAATCCAGTGGCAAAGTGAGCAAGGGACTCACGTCTGAGCATACCCTGCCAACTTAGGGCGAACAAAGAAAAACCAACGGGGATGATGGACGGAGCGTTGACAATACAAACACTCACCCCCAGTCAACTGATCTGGGTTTAATCCATCACCGTTCTTTAGCTCACTCCGCCACCCCAGTTCAGACATGGCCATATGCACATCAGTCTGACCCTGTGCCTCATGGGAACAGTCCAGCCCGAACTGCCAAACCATGTCTTCCCTGGACCGGAATCAAGCTTCCCAGGACCGGTGTCTGGCATTCCAGCCGTCTTCAACCGGGCTTGCTTGAATCCAGTGGCAAAGTGAGCAAGGGACTCACGTCTGAGCATACCCTGCCAACTTAGGGCGAACAAAGAAAAACCAAAGGGGATGAACCCCGAGTGGAACGGGTATGCTCAGACGTGAGTCCCGTGCTCTTCATGCCGCTGGAATCAAGCTATCCAGGCTGATGAGGGCTGAAAGCCCGAAACCGGTCCTTGGATGCTTGTTTACAGTCCAGGTAGAACCTGGCTTGGCAGTTCGGGCTGGACTGTTCCCATGGGACACAGGGTCAAGACTGATTTGCATATGGCTGGGTTCAAACTGGAGTGGCATGGTGAGCAAAAAACGATGGATTTAGGCCCAGATCTCTGTACTGGGGTGAATGTATGACATTGTTCTGCATTCTGTCCATCAACTGTTGTTTTTGCATTCCAGGACCTGCAGCACTTATTGTGCCACCCACTTAAAACACTTCCCAGGCCTGCCACTGCAGCATGAATGCAGTTCTAAACTGACAAGTCGACTTGGCTTTAAAATACCCCTGCCAAGTCTTAAATTACCCTTTTATTACATGTATGTGCTCACCCGAAGGTTGGCACTAGGTAGCCCCAACGTCTGGGTGCTATGAAATTAAAAGGTTGGACATGCATTTTTAAGTTTTACAAGTACTGGCAGTGTGAAACTCCTAAAATCGGTGTGCACTAGTGTGAGGCATGCCCTTCCGATTGTAAAATATTGGGAATTCCTTATCACATTTAATAAGCTGTAATTTCCAATTGGCTGGTGGTGGTTATTTTATGTTTGGTGTCTTTGGCATTGTAATGATTAACCCTATTTAATGCTAAAGTCAGATGTTCAATACAATTTGGAAATGCCACTTTTGGAAAGTTTTAGGTAAGGTGAGCAACCCAATAAACCCTTGCGGGCTTGGGCAATAGAAATATTTAGAAAATGGGCCAGCAAGGGATTTGTTTGTGGAACTTTTTTTAAAGGGAGTGAACGGAACTGCACTAAGTCAGATTACCACACCTTGTCAAATTAGTGACTAAAATATTTTTAGAAAAAACATCAATAATGTTACCACACTAACATATTGAGACAATCGAAAGAAATGAAGGAACCAGGTATTGTTGTATCAAAAGATTATTATTTTCTTTATGGCAAAAAAAATGCATAGGGTACAAAACAATGCAAGTGCGATAAGAAAGGAATGTGTTTTAGATATTCCTGTAATATATCACAAAATAGGGGTCTAAACTGCTTAACTAATACAAACACAATGATTCCAAAGCAATAATTGAAAATCAAAAGTGGTTATAACATAACAAGCAGGATTTAGACGCAGCGGTCGACGTTTCGGTCTTTTGTGGATGATTTCATAAGACCATCATCAGGACTTGAATTTTAGAGCATATGAAGATGGTTGACCCTGAAACAAAGTTAAATTTTGAGATGATCACTTGTTGATGCTGATGATCGATTGTAGATTTCTCTATTCGGGTCAGGGATTATCCTTTAGATCCAGAATTTGGAGTGTCCAGGAAATAAATTATTATTTTGATTATTCAATAATTCGGTTTTCAGCAGTACGCCGGCAAAAACGCGATGTGCAGGACGGCAACAGCATTCGCACAGCAGCCGATGACATTTTCCTAACCTTGTTTTTTTGTAAACAAGGGAACCCCACAAAGTAGAACCTGGGGTAGAGCAATGCTTTTTAAGGAACAATGGTTCAGGTTAGGCCTAATTAGGTCCTGGGGAAAAGGTCAAGGTAGCGAGTATTTAATAAACGCTGGGGAGCAAAAACTGTAGGTACAAGTAGGAATCTTTTATTTCAATCTTTCTTTTTTATAGATATACATAAATATTTATACTGTATTTCAGGTGCTCAGGTGAATAGTACGGTGCAGGACGTGACAAAAAGTGATCAAAGTGAACGGACTGTCACACAACAACAACAAGGTTAAAAAACAATTATATACAATAGAATGAATGAAAATCCTTGGGTAGGATTTTCATTCATTCTATTGTATATAATTGTTTTTTAAATACTCGCTACCTTGACCTTTTCCCCAGGACCTAATTAGGCCTAACCGGAACCATTGTTCCTTAAAAAGCATTTTCCTAACCTTAGCCCGTTTGTTACCTATCGCCTGTCTTGGGTTACATTACTTGATGTAACTGACAGTTAAATTCATTGATGTGAATTCCTCTCAGACAGTCACACACTATAGCAAATAGTGTGCCTGGATGAGCATCTGCTGACAGAGCTGGGGGTGGAACTGAGCACAGCCCCACTTACAGCTGAATAGCCTGTTTCACCTTCACACAAAGAGCCTAACAACGCCACGTTGTTACTGCAGTCAGCTTGGAGCCAGGGGAGGTAGGAAATTCCATACACTCCAAAGCCACCATATAAAAGTTTCTCCCACCTTCCAAAACCTGGGCACCAAGGTATGAAAGGGGACATTCGATACCAACTCTTCTGTACACTTCTGGATCTCTGGGTACTGTGCCAGGAAGAAGGACTGCTGTATTGCTGAAATGACTGCACCTCTGTTGGTCTGCTATTCTGAAGAAACAGCTCTGCTGACCTGCTGCCCTCTTGCCTGGAGAGGAAAAACTGGACCTGCAATCTCATCTTGAACCCAGAAAAACAGAGTGGCCCCAAGGGCTATTCTGCTGGCCTTGTGATCTTTGCCTCTGACATAATAGGCTTCCAAGCATCCTTCACCATCCCCTGGACCCAGTGCAGTGTAGTGAGTTGCTGACCCCCAAATGGTGCCCCTCAGGTCCTGGAACCTTTGGGGGGCTCAGGGAGCTGAAATCAAGCTTCTGGACTCTTTGCACCCGGAAAAGGGTCTGTTTGCAACGAGACCTTGCCTCTTGCACTGCGATTTAGCATGAAGTTCCGTCAGCCTGACTCGTCTCACTACAGCATTGACCGCCCCATGGACCCGCAAAGCAAAGCTCCAGGAAAGCCTTTCCGTGATTCTTGATGCCCGTGACGCTCTTCATGCTACACTGACAGCTTCCAGTGATTCTCTCCCTGCTCCTTGCAGCTACCTCCAATGCAAATAGAACTCTTGGCACGGACTTTGAGAAGGCAAATTCCAGCGCGCCTAAACCTGGTGACTGTATCCGACCTGCGCTCCATCACCGACGGCCTGGAAGTGTGACTGTTACCAGGTCTAGTGTGACCAGACATCCTGAGTTGGCGTTTTTTGGGGCTATTTTTTCTAAAACATTAAAAAATACATAACTTCTGTTCTACTGATTTGATTTTTGTCATTTTGGTCTTGTTTTATTGATTAAATTGTATTCTATTTTTCTATTTTGATGATCCTTTTTGTGTGGTGTTTTTCACTTTATTACTTTTTTAAGTGTTGCACAAATACCTTACACATGCCTCTAACTTAAGCCTGACTTCTCTCTGCCAAGTTACCAGAGGGTTGAGCACAGGTTAATTTATGGTTGTCCTGTGCCTCAGCCTGGCAAGGATTGTAGTTGCTGCTTCACTAGGGCTCACACCCTAATTAACCAACAGCCCAATATCTAAAAATGAGTATCACAGTAATGTCACAAGTCAGCTCTGCCACCTCAAGTTACCTATACTGGTAGCTCCATCGGGCAGAGTTACTGGCTGATAACAGATGGGAATGTGAGCATCCCTTTAGAAATGAGGAATTAAGGGAGAATCAGTCGTTTTTGGACTGATTCACTCCTTTTCCAGTGGAGTTTCATGCAGACATTTCAGCTTTGTTCAGCAGATCAAATAACTAGGTAAATAAAAACAGATCTGAGTTTTTCTTCAGGCTCTCATAATTCCGAATGGGCCAGTAACTGGTGTTACCAGCACCAACGGAATTAAAAGGGACCTCATGATGAGGCCCTTAACCCCTTCGATGCTTGTGACGGAACCATTCCGTCATCAGTCACGGTTGAGCTGTGCTGATGACGGAATGGTTCCGTCACGACCACACCCAGTTATGGAATGTCCAGCACCGGGGGGAAATCGGGGCAGCACGCAAGGTGTTAACTTCCAAGTAACCTGTTTTATCATATAAAAAGGGGGCAGAAAAGAAATGAAGCATTGGGTACCTAACGCCAGGCTTCAAAATCAGTAGGTACCTTTTAAGCTCCTTATTCTACCCATATCTTTCACTGGTTAGTTCAATCTAGTTCTGGATTCTCCCAAAAGGTTTATGTGAAGGCCTGAAACTTTCCTTAATCATATGATCTTTATGTTCCTTACAATGTTCCATGATGTTTAATGTTTGAATGTTGACTATACTTTAACATCACCCTTAAGTCTTCTGAACTTTATCAGAGAGACTTATGAGGCAGAACTCAGTGATGGCTACTTAAATGTGGGGTATATCACTAACCAAATCATTAAGACAGGCACAGTACTTACCTGGATCTGTAGAGACAGAAAGCCCCATTTAGAGATGTCCCTTCATTTGTATTAGCAACACTGCAGTCAACTGTGTCAGTTCGGTCTGTGAATCTTGACTGAAAATATTTCTCACATCAAGAAACTACATAAGCAGTAAGTATCATTTTACATGTGACAGTACCTTTTTTGTATGCATTGATGTATACATCGTGAAATGCCCATGTGAAAACATACACTTAAGGCAAACAACCAGTCAAGGAAGATCACGTGGACTGCACGTAATCTATTAGAAGAACGGACGAGTTGCTGACAGAAAGGAATTGGAAGGGGTTTCATCATCCTTTCCAATTATAAGTTTTCAGCAATGTCCAAAATGAAATAGATTACTATTTAGATGCATAATTTCAGAAACACATTAATGGTATACACTTAACATGAAGATGACAGAAAGAATATGTCTAGATGGTATAGAAAGGAACATAAAGATGCAAACTAGGCTTGGAAGACCAGGAGCCTGGGAAAATGGTTGGAGAAACACTAAACAAGTAACTCATAATGTTTCCGGAAAATCAGAATTGGACTTTTCTTGAATTGGTGGTACACGCATAAATCAGGAGTTTAGGACATTAAAGAAAACTGACTTTATATGATAATGATTTAGATGTGATGCTTTTTACTCCAGTAGATACATTTGCGAGACACACGGAAAAGACAAGGTACCCTTGCGATGAACTTGGAAAGAGATAAGCATATATGAACGTAGCAATCTTTAAGTTTGCTGCTGACACTGATTATCTAAGAAATTCTTCAAAATCACAAATATGTCTTGACAAAATAAATAACTAAGCCGCAAGCAGCATTGACACAGAGACTGGGCAGAGGGAGGACTTACAACTTTCCGACTCCCCAGTCCCCTGCAGTGCCATTTTCGCACCAGTAAGTGCTTATTAACAACATTGCGCCGCCTAGGGTGGGCCAGTCCATGCTCCGAGGTTAGGCTGGGCCCCCCCTCTAACATGGTAGTCCTCAGCCGCCCAGGTGTAACAGAATAATGCTCGTAGATGGGGAAACAGAAATCTAATCCGGCAACACATGGAGGTGAGTCCATTATCACTCTAGACTCTTTCCTCCTAAGGGCTTCTGATGCAATGGATAAAGAAATCTAAATTGCTGAGCGAGTATCTAAAAATCGAGTCTTCATCTGTGCCCACTAATGATCCCCCATATCCCAAGCCAGTAACTAATTATGCCCTCCAAACGCCAGATTTCACAGAGCCCTCAACTGGGTAGAACTGTACTCCCCGTACAGAACCCCCCCAGCAAGGACAAAAAAGGTGGGGTTTGACTAAGTAAGTCAACTTCTGCTCACCAAGGCTCTATTGTGACTACTCCCCTTGTTCTTGAAGCACTGATCTCCAGAATCGAACAGTCAATCACTAATTTATTATAATCCCATTTGAAGAGATTAACCACATCAAGGCTAATACTGCCCTACTCATTCCAACAGGGGGAGAAACATTACAGAGTAACCCAATTGTTCGGGAACCTGCAACATTTTCTTATAACGATTCAACAGTAAAACACCCTTGTGTCCCCCCTCAATAATCTCAATTAAAACCAGGTTCCAATGAGGGCTGGAAATGTCGGTGGGTCCAAGGGTCATCTAACAGGTCGTACCCCCACATGACGCCGAGGGACTTCACAAACCCAGCCCATCACCCATTCCAGTCAGCCAACAGTCTGCCCCCTCAACTTGTTCCCATTCATACAAACGCCCAGCAGTCACAGAGGACACCCAAGGACTTGGTCTTGGACTTACCAACCCCATCGATGAGGCTAGAAGGAGAGCACTCAGCTAAAAGAAGGAGCCAATCAGATCCTCATTCGAGACTGGCACTTCCACCAGCAGCTTGTCCCTATTTGATTATTTTGGCAAATGTCTCAGAATTGAATAGAAAACAAAAGGAAACAACGGGCCAACTGATGATTAATGCATGTCACTGGATCAGCAAACATGCAGGGGAGATTCTTTCTCGTATTATAATGTAAAGAAGGGTGGGATGGGTGGGGAACTCAATGAAAAACTTTCTGGGGGACTCTGTGGTAGTAATTTTAACTTGAATTTTATGGTTCAGCAATTGCTAAGATCTTTACCTAGAGGGCCATCATCGAATTCACAGATGTTTGCGTTACCGTTAGTTTTTTTCTATAAACCAGGTAGGGCCAACTTTTGGGGTCAAGGCTCGGTGGCGCTCACCAGTCTTCCTCATCCAGAGATTCAATCCCCACTGGTGAGGGAGGGAATCCATTGTGGCAAGTCAATATGACACACACAAAATCTATCCTCCTTTTTAATCACCTATAGGTCAGGGAGGCCCTCATGAAGTGCTCCAGCAATAGAGCCTCTGGCCCGGATGGTACCTCAATAAACCTCTTCCCTGAGCAGCACGATCTTTGGGGCCTGGTACTGACAAATGTTTTTAATGTGGTTGCCACTGTGGGCCCGCCAGATTCATGGTCGAACTCTATTTTAATCCCCATCTACAAGAAAAGAGACAAATCTGTTGCAAGAAATTACAGGCAATTTCACTTCTGGACAGTACCGCCAAACTCATGGGTCGAGTTTTACTGAACAGATTGGAGGAATGGGTCACCCATAATAATGTCCTGTTTTCAGTTCAATATGGTTTTAAAAAGGGGAGAGGCAGTCAAGATCAATGCCTTAATTTAAGTCTGTTAATCGACAAGTATACTCAAGGCAAGCTTTACTTGGCATTTATGAATCTATCCACAGCGTTTGACTGTGCTACCCATCATCATCTATGGAGGATAATTAACTAGATAGGCATGGACGATTTAATATCCCTTTCATTAGGCAGCTATATTCTATGGCCTCGGCCTGTGTCCGGTATGGGAAGCAGGGAGAGTGCACTAGGTGGTTTCCAAATAACACGGGGGTACGACGGGGATGCGACCTCGCCCCGTTTCTTTTTTCAATCTATACTAATGGGATGGAAGCACCCCTGTTAGAATCAATGCCAGATGTCCTGAAGACGACTCATGTGAGCGTTCCCATTCTTCTCTATGCAGAGTACGCGGTGCTAATTACCCGCACTGTCTAGCGCTACAGAAACTTTTAGACACCTGAAAACCAATGAGATGCAGTCTTTTATTTTAGTTACTGGCCATAAGGATAAGAAGGCACCAACTTTTTTTTAGAAAGTGGCGGCACAGAGACACTATTTTATACCTAGGGCTAACTTTTGATAGACTACTAAACTGGTTAAATATGATAACCACGAGGGGGCTCGTGTTAAAAAAAAAGTATCACTGCCTTGTACTCATTTATAAAAAAGTTAGAAGCCAAACCCTTAGACATGGTTAAAAAAGTATACGTGGTCAAATCCATCTCAGTAGCAAGTTATGGGGCGGGGATCTGGGGACACACCACCTCCTCAGCTCTCCAGACAATTGAGGATACCTTCTGGAAGAAACTAGTGGGTCTCCCAGTAAGCTGTTCAAATGTTATCTGTCATCTAGAATTGGATGTTCCATACATAACTGATTAGATTAGCCTGGCTCCAATTATTTTATGGCACTCCATCTGGAGAAGGGAAGCCGTTACCCTTACTCAAAAGTTTACCAAAGACTGGCTTTCTTTGGAACATTCACAAAGGATCCCTTGGATCATGTGTGTCAAAAACAGTCTTATCTCCCTAGGTTTAGCTCATTTATTTGAAATGCCACCCAAATGCTCTACCATTTCTAAAAAGGAGATCAAAACTGGATTCTTAAATCAAATGGCAAATGAAAGACTCAAAATTGACAGCTTAAAATGCTCAGTAAAATCATATTTAGAGGGACCAATTAACCACGAAGGGACAGCCCCATACTTACTTGTGGATGATCAACCAACGCCATAGATTTATCTTACTTAGGTTTTGCCTAAATCTTAGCCCTTGTATGCTGGCCTATCCATCAGGATTTTTTTGCCCTACATGAGCTCCCACCCAGCCCATGTGATGGCGTGTCTACACAATCTAATTTGCAAATTTTCTTCTTCTGTACTTTTTTTTTTTTTTTTTTTTTTTTTTTGAAAAAAGACCTTTATTGCGAACGTTGCCAACTGTCAGAATACAAATGTCATTGTAGTTCGACTGTACAGTGCATCAAAATTAACATAAGTACCAAGAGCAGATTTGCTGCACCTAATACACAGCCTTTGTGCCGGCATCCCGGAGGCCCAGCGGCGTGACTCTATGTCATAACTTAATCAAGAACAATGTGATCGTGCACCGTTGGTCCCCAGCGTGGTATCAAGACAGTCGACAGTCAATAAATGTAGGCATATTAGTACTGTCTTTCATGAACCAGGAAAGGGTAGGAAAGCAAAAGTAGAAAAGGGAAAAACTAACCCAAACGCCCCCCAAACACCCCCCAGGCCCACCCCGTTTGCTATTTCGTCAGTCGTTTTTGGACTGATTCACTCCTTTTCCAGTGGAGTTTCATGCAGACATTTCAGCTTTGTTCAGCAGATCAAATAACTAGGTAAATAAAAACAGATCTGAGTTTTTCTTCAGGCTCTCATAATTCCGAATGGGCCAGTAACTGGTGTTACCAGCACCAACGGAATTAAAAGGGACCTCATGATGAGGCCCTTAACCCCTTCGATGCTTGTGACGGAACCATTCCGTCATCAGTCACGGTTGAGCTGTGCTGATGACGGAATGGTTCCGTCACGACCACACCCAGTTATGGAATGTCCAGCACCGGGGGGAAATCGGGGCAGCACGCAAGGTGTTAACTTCCAAGTAACCTGTTTTATCATATAAAAAGGGGGCAGAAAAGAAATGAAGCATTGGGTACCTAACGCCAGGCTTCAAAATCAGTAGGTACCTTTTAAGCTCCTTATTCTACCCATATCTTTCACTGGTTAGTTCAATCTAGTTCTGGATTCTCCCAAAAGGTTTATGTGAAGGCCTGAAACTTTCCTTAATCATATGATCTTTATGTTCCTTACAATGTTCCATGATGTTTAATGTTTGAATGTTGACTATACTTTAACATCACCCTTAAGTCTTCTGAACTTTATCAGAGAGACTTATGAGGCAGAACTCAGTGATGGCTACTTAAATGTGGGGTATATCACTAACCAAATCATTAAGACAGGCACAGTACTTACCTGGATCTGTAGAGACAGAAAGCCCCATTTAGAGATGTCCCTTCATTTGTATTAGCAACACTGCAGTCAACTGTGTCAGTTCGGTCTGTGAATCTTGACTGAAAATATTTCTCACATCAAGAAACTACATAAGCAGTAAGTATCATTTTACATGTGACAGTACCTTTTTTGTATGCATTGATGTATACATCGTGAAATGCCCATGTGAAAACATACACTTAAGGCAAACAACCAGTCAAGGAAGATCACGTGGACTGCACGTAATCTATTAGAAGAACGGACGAGTTGCTGACAGAAAGGAATTGGAAGGGGTTTCATCATCCTTTCCAATTATAAGTTTTCAGCAATGTCCAAAATGAAATAGATTACTATTTAGATGCATAATTTCAGAAACACATTAATGGTATACACTTAACATGAAGATGACAGAAAGAATATGTCTAGATGGTATAGAAAGGAACATAAAGATGCAAACTAGGCTTGGAAGACCAGGAGCCTGGGAAAATGGTTGGAGAAACACTAAACAAGTAACTCATAATGTTTCCGGAAAATCAGAATTGGACTTTTCTTGAATTGGTGGTACACGCATAAATCAGGAGTTTAGGACATTAAAGAAAACTGACTTTATATGATAATGATTTAGATGTGATGCTTTTTACTCCAGTAGATACATTTGCGAGACACACGGAAAAGACAAGGTACCCTTGCGATGAACTTGGAAAGAGATAAGCATATATGAACGTAGCAATCTTTAAGTTTGCTGCTGACACTGATTATCTAAGAAATTCTTCAAAATCACAAATATGTCTTGACAAAATAAATAACTAAGCCGCAAGCAGCATTGACACAGAGACTGGGCAGAGGGAGGACTTACAACTTTCCGACTCCCCAGTCCCCTGCAGTGCCATTTTCGCACCAGTAAGTGCTTATTAACAACATTGCGCCGCCTAGGGTGGGCCAGTCCATGCTCCGAGGTTAGGCTGGGCCCCCCCTCTAACATGGTAGTCCTCAGCCGCCCAGGTGTAACAGAATAATGCTCGTAGATGGGGAAACAGAAATCTAATCCGGCAACACATGGAGGTGAGTCCATTATCACTCTAGACTCTTTCCTCCTAAGGGCTTCTGATGCAATGGATAAAGAAATCTAAATTGCTGAGCGAGTATCTAAAAATCGAGTCTTCATCTGTGCCCACTAATGATCCCCCATATCCCAAGCCAGTAACTAATTATGCCCTCCAAACGCCAGATTTCACAGAGCCCTCAACTGGGTAGAACTGTACTCCCCGTACAGAACCCCCCCAGCAAGGACAAAAAAGGTGGGGTTTGACTAAGTAAGTCAACTTCTGCTCACCAAGGCTCTATTGTGACTACTCCCCTTGTTCTTGAAGCACTGATCTCCAGAATCGAACAGTCAATCACTAATTTATTATAATCCCATTTGAAGAGATTAACCACATCAAGGCTAATACTGCCCTACTCATTCCAACAGGGGGAGAAACATTACAGAGTAACCCAATTGTTCGGGAACCTGCAACATTTTCTTATAACGATTCAACAGTAAAACACCCTTGTGTCCCCCCTCAATAATCTCAATTAAAGCCAGGTTCCAATGAGGGCTGGAAATGTCGGTGGGTCCAAGGGTCATCTAACAGGTCGTACCCCCACATGACGCCGAGGGACTTCACAAACCCAGCCCATCACCCATTCCAGTCAGCCAACAGTCTGCCCCCTCAACTTGTTCCCATTCATACAAACGCCCAGCAGTCACAGAGGACACCCAAGGACTTGGTCTTGGACTTACCAACCCCATCGATGAGGCTAGAAGGAGAGCACTCAGCTAAAAGAAGGAGCCAATCAGATCCTCATTCGAGACTGGCACTTCCACCAGCAGCTTGTCCCTATTTGATTATTTTGGCAAATGTCTCAGAATTGAATAGAAAACAAAAGGAAACAACGGGCCAACTGATGATTAATGCATGTCACTGGATCAGCAAACATGCAGGGGAGATTCTTTCTCGTATTATAATGTAAAGAAGGGTGGGATGGGTGGGGAACTCAATGAAAAACTTTCTGGGGGACTCTGTGGTAGTAATTTTAACTTGAATTTTATGGTTCAGCAATTGCTAAGATCTTTACCTAGAGGGCCATCATCGAATTCACAGATGTTTGCGTTACCGTTAGTTTTTTTCTATAAACCAGGTAGGGCCAACTTTTGGGGTCAAGGCTCGGTGGCGCTCACCAGTCTTCCTCATCCAGAGATTCAATCCCCACTGGTGAGGGAGGGAATCCATTGTGGCAAGTCAATATGACACACACAAAATCTATCCTCCTTTTTAATCACCTATAGGTCAGGGAGGCCCTCATGAAGTGCTCCAGCAATAGAGCCTCTGGCCCGGATGGTACCTCAATAAACCTCTTCCCTGAGCAGCACGATCTTTGGGGCCTGGTACTGACAAATGTTTTTAATGTGGTTGCCACTGTGGGCCCGCCAGATTCATGGTCGAACTCTATTTTAATCCCCATCTACAAGAAAAGAGACAAATCTGTTGCAAGAAATTACAGGCAATTTCACTTCTGGACAGTACCGCCAAACTCATGGGTCGAGTTTTACTGAACAGATTGGAGGAATGGGCCACCCATAATAATGTCCTGTTTTCAGTTCAATATGGTTTTAAAAAGGGGAGAGGCAGTCAAGATCAATGCCTTAATTTAAGTCTGTTAATCGACAAGTATACTCAAGGCAAGCTTTACTTGGCATTTATGAATCTATCCACAGCGTTTGACTGTGCTACCCATCATCATCTATGGAGGATAATTAACTAGATAGGCATGGACGATTTAATATCCCTTTCATTAGGCAGCTATATTCTATGGCCTCGGCCTGTGTCCGGTATGGGAAGCAGGGAGAGTGCACTAGGTGGTTTCCAAATAACACGGGGGTACGACGGGGATGCGACCTCGCCCCGTTTCTTTTTTCAATCTATACTAATGGGATGGAAGCACCCCTGTTAGAATCAATGCCAGATGTCCTGAAGACGACTCATGTGAGCGTTCCCATTCTTCTCTATGCAGAGTACGCGGTGCTAATTACCCGCACTGTCTAGCGCTACAGAAACTTTTAGACACCTGAAAACCAATGAGATGCAGTCTTTTATTTTAGTTACTGGCCATAAGGATAAGAAGGCACCAACTTTTTTTTAGAAAGTGGCGGCACAGAGACACTATTTTATACCTAGGGCTAACTTTTGATAGACTACTAAACTGGTTAAATATGATAACCACGAGGGGGCTCGTGTTAAAAAAAAAGTATCACTGCCTTGTACTCATTTATAAAAAAGTTAGAAGCCAAACCCTTAGACATGGTTAAAAAAGTATACGTGGTCAAATCCATCTCAGTAGCAAGTTATGGGGCGGGGATCTGGGGACACACCACCTCCTCAGCTCTCCAGACAATTGAGGATACCTTCTGGAAGAAACTAGTGGGTCTCCCAGTAAGCTGTTCAAATGTTATCTGTCATCTAGAATTGGATGTTCCATACATAACTGATTAGATTAGCCTGGCTCCAATTATTTTATGGCACTCCATCTGGAGAAGGGAAGCCGTTACCCTTACTCAAAAGTTTACCAAAGACTGGCTTTCTTTGGAACATTCACAAAGGATCCCTTGGATCATGTGTGTCAAAAACAGTCTTATCTCCCTAGGTTTAGCTCATTTATTTGAAATGCCACCCAAATGCTCTACCATTTCTAAAAAGGAGATCAAAACTGGATTCTTAAATCAAATGGCAAATGAAAGACTCAAAATTGACAGCTTAAAATGCTCAGTAAAATCATATTTAGAGGGACCAATTAACCACGAAGGGACAGCCCCATACTTACTTGTGGATGATCAACCAACGCCATAGATTTATCTTACTTAGGTTTTGCCTAAATCTTAGCCCTTGTATGCTGGCCTATCCATCAGGATTTTTTTGCCCTACATGAGCTCCCACCCAGCCCATGTGATGGCGTGTCTACACAATCTAATTTGCAAATTTTCTTCTTCTGTACTTTTTTTTTTTTTTTTTTTTTTTTTTTGAAAAAAGACCTTTATTGCGAACGTTGCCAACTGTCAGAATACAAATGTCATTGTAGTTCGACTGTACAGTGCATCAAAATTAACATAAGTACCAAGAGCAGATTTGCTGCACCTAATACACAGCCTTTGTGCCGGCATCCCGGAGGCCCAGCGGCGTGACTCTATGTCATAACTTAATCAAGAACAATGTGATCGTGCACCGTTGGTCCCCAGCGTGGTATCAAGACAGTCGACAGTCAATAAATGTAGGCATATTAGTACTGTCTTTCATGAACCAGGAAAGGGTAGGAAAGCAAAAGTAGAAAAGGGAAAAACTAACCCAAACGCCCCCCAAACACCCCCCAGGCCCACCCCGTTTGCTATTTCGTACCGTGAAGGAGTCCTAGTGCCGCTTCCTGTCCGCGTGATGTCGTGTACGTACCGTGTATGTTCTGCACCCGTCCCCGCTAGCCCTGTCCCCTAAGCCATGACACACCAAACCCCCTGTCCCCGTCACCCACCTACACATTTCCTGTACCCACCTCCCTCCAAAGGAACACTAAAGCCCCCCCTGCGGTAATTGCCTCCATTCCATAGCAGTATCTAACCCCTCTTCCTGAGGGTCCACGTCCTCCGATATGTCACTGTCGTCCACCTCCCCCCTTTGTTGGTACTCCTTGTAGAGCCCCCAAAAGGACTTCGGTCTACTCTTGGGTGGCAGCAGCTCGCTGTACAATTCCGTCTGTGTGCAACAGTATTGGAGATCCCTGAGCCATCTCGTCTTGGTGGGGAGAGGACCGCGCATCCAGCACGCAGCCACCACTCTTCTGGCCAGTAGCAACGCTACGTCTACTAATCTGCGCAGCGCAGGAGCCAGCGGCTTGGAGAAGCCCAGTAGCGCGAGCGATGGGGATCTCAACAGCGGTTCCCCTATAATCTGTCCCAACTCCGCGAAGACCTCCTCCCAGAACGCACTCACTCCCGGGCACAGCCAGGCCAAATGAAGGAAATCAGCGGACCCGGTCCCGCAGCGCTCGCACTCCGGGGAGCCCCGTAGGCCGTAGCGGTGTAGCCGCTCCGGTGTATAGTATACTCTCTGCAGAAATTTGAAGTGCACCAAGCGGTGTCTGCCATTAAGCGAAACTCTGCGAGTGTTGGCGCAGCAGTAGCGCCACATAGCATCGTCAATGGGGATTTGGAGATCCGCTTCCCACGCCGCCCTCGGGGCCGAAGTAGGTAAGGCCTGAAATGAAGGCCCAAGCCTGTGGACCGTAGAGATCAATTTGGCCGGAGTTTTTGTCCTGATGATGTACGTCAGTTCCGGGATCTCTTCAGGCTCCTGTAGCGCGGGGCCCAGTATTACTCTGCAGGCCGATCGTATCCTGTGATACTGAAACTTCTGCAGAAGTGACGGAGCCGGGGCGACAGGGGGGAGTTGTTCCCAGGTTTTCAGCGCTCCGTCCAAGAACAAGTCCTCCATTGTGTGCACGCCCAGGGCCTTCAAGGCCTCTGTCACCCCCCTCTCATTGAGCGGGTCCAACCACAGGGCCCAGGCTACCGGCATCTGCGGGGAGTACAGTAAGGGACTTCCCCTCTCTTTCAGCAGTGCTTGCCACGCATGGTTCGTTGCCTTAAGTGAGTCCATTCGCCCAACTGCGCGGTCTGTTGGGAGACAAATCGTGGCGGGAAGGGGAAGTGGGTCAGCGAATAGTTTCTCCAGTATGAGATGCGGAATGCGGGCATCTCCATGGATCCAGGAGTGTAAGTGGGTCGCCTGTGCCACTCGGTAGTAGCGCTCCATGTCCGGAGCCCCCAGGCCCCCCATTTCACATGGGAGCATCAGTGTCGTCCACTTAACACGAGGTTGCTTACCGCCCCAGGCGAGCTTAATCAGGACTTGGTTTAAGCGCGTAAAGAACGATTTCGACAAAACCACCGGTATATTAACAAAGAGGAAGAGAAACCGGGGGAGTACCACCATCTTCATAAGGGCAATCCTTCCCATCAAGGAAAGGGGGAGCTTAATCCAGGCGTCCACATCATCCTCGAGCTTGGTAAACGCAACCCCATAGTTATCGCGGATCAGGATCTCTGGGTCCGTGTGGAGGCGGATGCCCAGGTATCTCACCGAGTCGTCCGTCCACTGTAGGGGATACTCCATCTCAAACGGCCGCGTGACTGGGGTCAGGGGGAAAGCAATGGACTTGTCCCAGTTCACTTTGAGTCCCGACAGCGCCCCAAAGCGGACCACCTCCCTGAGTATCGGTGCTAGATTAGCGGCTGGGTCCCGGACGTACAGTAAGGTGTCATCTGCATAAGTGGAGATGCCAATCTTGTATGTGGGGAAGCTGACACCCTCCAGGCTATGATATTCCCGCATGGCACACGCTAGTGGCTCAGCCACCAATGCATATAACAGGGGGGACAAGGGGCATCCCTGTCGGGTGCCTCTACCTATATGTATCGGTGCCGAGACCCTGTCGCCGAGACGCAGGCGGGCTGAAGGGTGATGATAAAGAGCCCCTATTCTCTGAAGAAACGGCTCGCCCAGCCCCAGTTTGCGTAGGACCCTGATCATGAACGGCCATTCGACAGAGTCGAACGCCTTCTCCATATCTAAGAATATCGCCAGGGCGGGGTTATCCTGCTTCACATGTTGTATTGTCCCCAGCACCGTGCGGATATTATAGGTTAGGTTCCGGCTAGGTACAAAGCCCGATTGTTCCGGCGCCACTAGGTCCGGGACCAGCAGCGCGAGCCTGTTCGCTAGGACCTTCGCGTAGAGCTTCGCGTCCACGTTCAGCAAGCTGAGCGGGCGGTACGACCCACATCGGTCCGGGGGCTTCCCTGGTTTCGGGATCGTTACCAGCAACGCTTCCCGCATTGATGTTGGCATTTCGCCCTCTTCGCAGACTGTGTCAAAGAGGGCAAGCAAATGTGGGAGTAAGAGGTCCTTGAATGCTTTGTAAAAGCCTGCCGTGAGACCGTCAGAGCCCGGGGCGCTCCCCGAACGCATGCCACTCAGTGCATCCAGTATCTCATCCTCATGAAAGGGGGCCATCAGGAATTCCCTGTCCGAATTCTTAAGGAACGGCATCGTGATGTAATCTAAATAATCATCTATCTCGGTGTCCACACCCCCCGCCCTGGAATGGTACAGATCCGAGTAATATCGGCGGAACGTCTCCAATATTTGGTCCTCCTCAACTGCTCGGACTCCCTCCGGAGTTTGCAATTCATCTACCACCAACGGTTTACGGGACCCCTTGGCCATACGCGCCAGCAGGGCCCCCGGCCTCTCCCCCTCTCCATAAGCCCGAGCCGTGGCATACTTTCCCATATAGAGAACTTCCCTATCCGCAAGCGCGTGATATTCCTCTAACATGGGCGCTAGGTCTCTTCCCGCCTCCCCCTCCGGGTCCGCCAGTCGTTCCCTCTCCAGGGCCGCGATCTTGGTCTCGAGTGTAGAGAGATCCCTTCTAATGGAGCGTAGGACACTTGAGTGTTTGGACATGGCCATCCCCCTGATATAGACCTTGAAGGCCTCCCACACGGTGAAGAAGCTATCTACGGAGTTAATATTGGTGGCGAAAAACCGTTCTATGTCTTCCGCTAGTTCCCCGCGGAAGGCGTCATCAAGGAGCGCATAGGGCGGGAAACGCCAAGTGTATGGCGGGATCCCCTTCCTAGCAGTGGAGAGACTGAGCAAGACCGGGGAGTGGTCCGATAACGTGCGTGGGAGAACCGTACACGAGCTGATGCCACCCAGCACCGAGGAGGAGGCGAGCCAGTAGTCTATCCTAGTATGTATGTTGTGGTATGCGGAGTAGTGCGTGTAACCGCCCTGTGTAGGGTGCTTCTCCCGCCAAACATCCACCAGGTCCAGCTTCGTCATTTCCGCTCTCATGTAGACAGCAGACGCAACTGGTCTCCTAACAGGGCCCGCCGAGCGGTCCCTGTCGGGGTCAAACACGAAGTTGAAGTCTCCCCCCCATAACATTTTGGTGTATGTGTGTGCCCTACAGGTAGCTGACAGTGCTGTGTAGAACTCCGGGCTGTCATGGTTGGGGCCATAAACATTCACCAGGAGCAGGTCCAACCCCCTCCCCGTGCACTTAGCCACTACATATCTACCCTCAGTGTCCACAGATAGAGGGGTAAGTTTCAGTCTCGAGGTAGGGTTGACCCAGGTGATTACACCGCGGGCGTGTGAGGTGAAACCCGCTACCGCTATATTCCCTGCCAACCCTCTGACCTGTAACATCTTACTGTGGACAGGCAGGTGTGTCTCTTGCAGCAGAGCTACATCCACTTGGTGCCTATTTAGGTAGCTCATCACCTTTCGTAGCTTACGGTGGTCATTCAGCCCTCGCACGTTCCAGGTTATCAGGGACAGCGCGCGTTTCGGCTGCGGGTGCTCAGTCACTACAGTAGCAGACATCCTGAATCATAGCACGCCATATTGACTCCGTCGGGAGGTATTGGACCCCCAAACAGCACAGCATTACACAAGGCAGGCAGACAGTCACCCCGCTCCTTCGCGCACTCCATTCGCCAGACATTCATAGCAAACCACAGGCCCTTCAATCCCCGGATAGCAAACCCCTCAACTTTCTCCCAACCACCCTCCCCCCTGACCCCGCCCCACCCACAGCTGACCACCCCCAACCCGGCCAGACAGCACCCCCCACAATTCCCCATCAACTCAAAGGCCCCAAAGTAGCGGGCGATACTAGTCCCAACTCCCTAGGGAGTGTCTCAGCCGAAAGCACAGGGGCAAAGCGTGCCGAAACTGCGTAATAACCACCAGAGGTGCAAAAGTTCTCTTCTCTCCCGTTCCGTCCCCCCGCTCAGCCCCCCCGTGTGGCAATGCCTCAAACTGAATCCACTCGGTTCCCCCCCCCGCCCCCCAACCCGTCCCTGAGCATAACATTGTGAACATCTCACCAGCAGTCGGGAATCGGTACAGTAACAACAAGGCGGTACGAGTCGACGTGACGAGCTTCCACCCGTCTCTCAGCCATTGTCTCTAGTCGAGTCCAGGCCACTGCCCACAACAGGGAGTCTCAGAGTGCATCCACAGTATCTCATCCAACAAACACACTACTACTGAAAATAAAGCAGGTGCGATGCCTCAGTCTTGTTCCTCCATCGTTGACGACTCCTCCAAGTCCTCTCCATGCCGCTGTCGGTGTTCCTTGCGTTCTTTGGCCCAAGTTTTCAATGATTTCTGCAGTTCCTTCGGGTCCGTGAAGAAGTACGATTTCCCGCCGGTGTTAATCCTCAATTTGGCCGGGTACAGCATCGCATAGTCCAGGCCCAGCTCGCGCAGCTGCTTCTTGTGCGGTATGAACTGGCGGCGTTCCTCCTGTACTTTGGCCGTGAAGCCGGGGTACAATGATATCTTCATACCTTCCAACTGCAGTTGTCCTTTCTCCCGAGCTAGCCGCAGAGCCGTGTCTCTATCCCTGTAGTTTAGGAGCTTGGCAATGATGGGTCGAGGAGGCAGACCAGGTTGGGGTTGAGGGCCCAAAGTGCGATGCGCTCTCTCCACTATGAACATTGGGGAGAAGGCCTCCTCCCCAAGTAGCGTTTTCAGTAGGCGTTCCACGTAGAGCTCCATCTTGCCCGTTTGAGTTGATTCCGCCACTCCCGTTATGCGAATGTTCGATCTGCGGGAGCGCGCTTCCAAGTCCTCGGCCTTATCACGGATCACTTGGAGCAGCCTGCCGAATTGTCGGCGGTCTTTGTCCCACTCTGTCTGTGCCTCCTCTGCTTCCGTGAGGCGTCTTTCTGCCATGTCGAGACGCTCAGCATGTTTGTCCACACGTTCCGCCATGCGGTCCATGCGGTACGATAAATCGTCGATCTTGGAGCCCACCGCTTCTATACTGTTCTGGATTCCTTTCTCCATCGCCGCCAGCAACTCTCTGAGGTCCGCAGGGGTCGAGGCCGCTGCGGCGCCTTTCGGGGAGGCCTCTGCTGCCTGTGACTCCGGCCCCCTCGTCTTCCGGCGGTCAAATGAGAGTTTCGCTTGCGTTGCATCGTTTTTCCCCATGGTGAGGGTCCGACACCAGTGCGGATCTCACCCAGCAATTGTCCAGACAGTGCCGCAAGTAGAGAAGTACCGCACACTTCTCAGTCCCAGCCACGGCGGCACTGGCAAGCCTAAAATGGCGGCTGCGTCGCAGAAGTAACCTCCGGGGTGCCCCTCGTGTCGGTTTGCGCCAACCACCCAGCACAGCTTCTGGTCTCGACTGGCGTACGAATGAAAGTGTCTCTGCAGGCTTCTTGTCCCTGCGCCTGGTTTTCCGAATGAGCCTTGGCGGGCATGCGAATCGTCCCAGTCTCTGCGTGCTGCGCTCTCCGGCTCCACCGGGCGACAGTTCCGCACGTCAGGTGACGTCGTGCGGCCAGCTCCGCAGGGCAGGTCGCGGCTTCAGGCCTGGTCCGCGACTCTCTCCGTCGCCAATCTCGTGCAGGTCGTTACCCACAGCCACCGGTATTCCGGGCCACTCAACCGGGTCAGGGGGTCCACCGGGGGTCACCAGGTACCGAACCCAGTCAATTCGGCATTAAGCAGGATAGTTTTGTAGGATTTGTAAGGGGCTTAAGCGGAGAGCCGAAAGCTCACACGTCCGCCATCGACGCCGGCTAGCTCCGCCCCCCCTCTGTACTTTTTATGTGGACCACCGTAAAAGATTTATACTGCCAATCATGCGCAAATAACATTTTCGGCAATGCCGCCCAGGAATGATTTTTTTACAATCATTGTCTGATCTCTTTGTCTGCAACTGTGTTGTGTCTTTATCTTTTTCCTGGAATACCAGGAGATCGCATAATATACTAGAATGAATTGTACGTTTTTATTCTGTCTATAATGGATGGTTTTAACGGAATATTTGAACAATTTTTATCATGATTAATGTTTTTTATGCTTTGTACTTTTATGATCTTCTCAAATAAGGATCGAATATATTAATTTGCCTGACTTACAAATAACTAAGCACAATATTTACAAACATAAACATTCTTTTGAGGTCAGTAGGAATAAAGTTAACCTTAATCCTGATGAAGAAAGTTTAATTAAAAAATGTATTGGTCAAGGTGAGGTTCATCGGCACAAATAAACATCAATAAATTACATTGGAATATCATATAAAAGAGAATATATGATGTGAGGATTTAATAAAAACATATAACTTTATAAATAAATAAATAAATAAATAAACCCAAACAGAAGGGCATTAAACGAGTATTTATTTAAAAGATAATTACACTCGGTGGGAATGGTTTACCTAGAGCATCTAGGGAGTCAACACATAAATCTACTTCAGACTACTAATGTTGGTGAGTGATGCTTGAACAAGGGCTATCAAATGTATGTGACCCATTTCCATAATAGGCTTAGTATTGTTTATTTTTATGCCTTGCTTTAAGTGAGGAAATTATCGTAGGAATCAAAGAACGGGTCCGGCCTAGATCACTTAAAGTACAGGATCTGTTGATTTGTCTCAGGTGCAAGACAGATGCGAGAATGTGTCCTGAAGAGTGAGTGATTCTCCCAAGATGTGGACAGCACTACAATTGAACATGAAATGCTTCCTTGGCTGGGGCTTTTGTAATTCTGTGCCCTTTTCATGGCTGCTAATTTATGGGATGTGAAGTAAATCAAAAATAAAAGCATAAAAATCAAGATCACATGTGATGATTGTAGCTATCCACAAGAACATATATTATAGGTAGCAAAATACAAGTTCTTGGCTGGGTGCTCCTGCCTCTAATAAGATAGAATACTGAAAACACAGAATACTATTTGGCCCCGTTTCTGATGGCAGAGGCCGGAGAATGGTTGTGGGTACCTGTATCTGTTGCTTCCCATACATTTGCGGATGTTACAGAATAGCATAATTTCCTATTATGTTCACCAGATGGCAAGGTATCGAGAGGAGGATTACAAAAAACTCCTATTTTGATAAAGGCATGTTCTAGTATTTCATATTCCTCAAGTTCTTAACAGACGTCACTCGAGAAAGTAAGGGGGGGGGGCTGCTGATCACTGGAGGAGCCTTGTCCAAAGAATAGATCTGGTGAAGACTTCCTCAAAGACTAGAAACGCTCTGAATGGTATCAAGCCTTGGAGCAGAAGGTGTGCAGACTTCTAGGAGGCTGATGAAACAGATGAGGTCATGGATGGGTACTGCTCCACTAATGATCACTAGAGTGGCATTTGTTGGCAATCAGGCACAAAAGGCACAAAAAGCCAGCTACCCTCTAGAGAGAGATGTACTGTGATGGCTGGTAAGGGCACGAGAATTAGAACTGACCCTGTGACTGAATTAAAAGTTGAAAATACAAGGCTCAAACTTTTGGGAGCGGCGAAAGCAAAATATGAGAAGTCCCCATTGGCAAGTCATATCAACCAAGGGGAACTCAGTGTTATGAGTACATAATTCTTTTTACAGAGAGTTTTGCCAGTTATGGCGGCAAAACTGTTAGCCATGTAGCCAACCTTCCACTGACATTCGTAGTCAACGTGTCTCTAACAATACAAATATTTATGCTGGCTATGTGAGCAACTGGTGGCTATTTCAGAGGGGAAACAAAGCTCACTTTAACCCTCAAGCCTCTAGGATACGAACCCCTAGAAACATATATTGCCCTGGACTTCCTAGACTTGTAAACAAGATGGCAGGGAAAAAGTCACCAGGGCCACAAAAATACAACTGTAGTTAATTGATAAAAACGAAAATGACTTTTTTATTCCATCTATTGATTGAAGTTCAGTTCAGTAATCTTTATTTCGAAGAATAAAAAATCCTCATAAAAATACATTACATAATAATCATACGCTGTGAACTGTAACCATGATACATCATGAGTAAAACAGAGAAGCCAGTGGTTCCTAACTAAGAAAAGTTCGAAGACAAAATGTGTTAGAAATCAGTGAAAAACATCCAAACCAAAATATGAGCTTTGGCAGGACTCTCAATACTAAACGTACTACAGACTTCTAAATGTTGAAATTAACTGAACCTCAAGAAGGTCACTGACAAAACTCAAGATGTTTGACTGGAAAAATGTTGCTATCCAGGGTGCTGAAGGAATAGCTGTAATGCTGTCCATATGGATGCCATTCAATACTATTGTCAAAAAGATATGAAAACGACTAATAGTTGGAAGGGAGAGGAGAATTTGTATAACAGTCAAGGAGAATAAAACTCGAAAGAAAGACACCAGAGTCACTTTCTCCGATAACAGTGAAAATATTTTAGAGCTAAAGTTACGAGCATGTGGAAGAAATCATATTGGATTATGGATGCTGTGTAGATCCCAAAAAATAAGGGTACTTTTCACCAAAGATGTGGCGGTACACAGTGTTTCAACTCTGCTCTCCCAAGCATTATTGAGGACCATTGGATTACTGGGGATCCCCAACTGTGAGACATCTATTACAATGTCTTTGACTCTTCCGGCTTAAATTGTACTCAAATTGTACCTGTGAGTGCAGGTACACAGCTCCCATCTAGCTTCATGGCTGTTGAATACCAAACCGAGGCTTCCTTCACCCTCCCCTGAAGAGTCTTCTGATAGGCTAGCTCCGTTGCTATTTCCGCATCCTCCGGGGCCATTTTAAACGCCCTTTCTGTGAAAGCATAGAGCTGATGCAGGATAGGCAGATTTTTCCCACACTGGAAGTAACAAAAGGGACAGTATTCAATTACTAAGTACAGCAATGTATACACCAGCATTGGCAAGGTAAATGTCAGAGTTTTGAAATGTATACAGAACACTGCCATTATGAATGGTTCCATAAATTAGGAAGAAACTAAAGTAATGTGCTGCCATCACTTAGTCTCTCATTTTATATACTTGCTCAAAACTACATGTACATCTTAAAACTGCTAGCAATCAATCCATTGACAACCCAGGTACAAATTGTAATGTATGGTTAGCCCCTATACAACCAACCCAACTTGGAAACCTACTGTTGCAAGTAGAGAGAATAATAAGTTTGCCACAAGAAAAGTACAATTTTGTGTCTCTAAACGAGCATGAAAACCAACTGGCGATCTTGCACAAAGAGATTACATTCACATAATATAACATAGCTTTCAATACTATAGATGTCTCCTTTGAAGGATATCAAGGCCTAAACTCAGGATGGATTAATTATATGCATATAAGGCACGAGAAGGCCTGCGAGTAGCGCATGAGGAAACATACTATATTGCCAATCATTTTTCCCAGTTAATGTATTTCCCCGAGAATTAATGCGAGATTTGGCAGTCTGAACATAATTTGGATGTGTGATACAAATGCTTGCCACAGAAAGATTCCACTGATAATCTCAATTATTTTTATTTATTTCAGTTTTTATATGGGGCAACCTCGACCTGACGGTATTGGAGCGCTTTACATGAGCACCAGTTATATATTACACGAGGACACATTTGTTTGTTTTTTGTGAGGCACAGGGAAATAAATAATTTGCCCAGAATCACAGAATGTTGAGTCGACGCGGAGACTCAAACTGGTTCCCCAGGTCCAAAGTCGGCAGCTCTGGCTCTTACACCACATCCTGTCCTTATTGTAGGTATGCCGCACATATAGCGGTAGGTACATAAACCCATCCGTGCAGACCCAGAACAGCATGCTTTGCTCACACAATCATCTGAAGCATCAGCAAAATGGCTCTCAAAAACTTGACATCCTTATATTAGGGTGGCCGCGTCATTGGAGAAAGGGCTGCACAAAACCACCTTAAGAATATATATTGTACTTTATGGCTGAATCACAGCGTTCGAGAATGTATCTAGGCAGTCTTATTGGTTATAGGTTACAAAAGTAATACAAAACCAATTTTAAACAAGTGAATCCCATTCGATACATTGGCAGCTGAAGGCATAAGGTTTTCTCAATCAAAATATTTTAGGTACCAGATATCCTGGCAGCAAAGTACCTGGGCTAATGTCCAACCTGTCATTACTACACCAATCCAAAACACCATGACCTAACATTTAAAAAAAATGTAAACCTCCTTGGTAATGTTTCCGAGCAGACACATTGATTTAAATAATATAGATCTAATATGTCAAATGCTGTCAACGTTTTCCCTTTTAAGGAAAAAAAAGAGGGTGTTACATGGGCAAAATACTGCCATTTCGGTATCATATTTGTTATAAGGCGGATAAATACGTTTTATTTGATCTCTGAATCCACCTATATGTTGTAGGTTAATGACACACGAAACAACTATGCAGATAAAATCAGACATCTGTACAATTAAAAAAACGTACCAGTCTACTGACTACTTTAACTTTTTCAAGCTGTAGTTCTGGATTTCGAGGCTCCATGGTTTCTAGAGCATTAATAAGGTTTGTGATATATTCCAGTGCCTATAAAAGAAAAATATGCAATGAATTAGATAAATGCATAGCTTGGTACCTATTACGACATTTTGATTGGTCCATCCAGCCAATACAATTCAGATTGTTAGTTGCACAATGAAGATGCAATAGACTAGAGAATGTCACCCTGTTGAAGGCGAGCATCTAGCCCAGGAGTTTCGTATCCTATGAGGCTGCGTACGAATCCACTGCCCATATTTTGGTCACTCCATATCCCAACATGCCATCATCTCTTAAGTTTGTGCATACCATGACTGAACATGCTGCCTGGAGCCATAAAGGCATATTGTCTTTCCCGCAGAAAGGACACATGAAATCCAGCCTCTTTTACAAATTGCCCACCCAAGATTTTTTTTGGGGGGGTCTTTAGAAATGTTAGTTAAGGGGGGGACAGAAGAGGGTACCAAAGGGCCCAAGTAATCAATGTATCAGACTGAAGAATTACAATACAGGCAAGGAGAGCAAAACTAGTACAGCAGCTACACATCTTTTACCACCAAACACTCAGACAGCCTTCAAGTGGATTTGGACCCATAGTGACTAACATCAGGCATGCTGAGGTCAGCTGTTTAATCAGTAGCATACCAGACGTCTTTCAGAGGTTTTATCACATAGGAGCCAGCAGCGGGAATCCTGGATGATTGTTTAGTATCCAAGTGAACAAAGTTCAGTTTCCTGAGCATTTAGTCCACTTGAGGCCATGCAGGGCATACTATAACTCAGTTTAATATACTAGCACCAGGCCTCGTCCAGAGTTCCAGCCCCATCTCTTAGAGGCTGGTGTCACAAAGACCAGGGTGTCACTTTGAAAAAGGAGGGTTAGGAGACAATAGGATATATCAAGGTGGTCTGCTGCTAGTAATCTAGTACGGTCCACAAGAGGTGAAACCAGCTACAATGAGCTTTCTTTTGAGATTGTAAGCAGAGGCAGAAAAAGGGGAGAGAACACAGAGCTACAAAGATTACAGGCTTGGACTTCACAGGGTAATGCAACTATTTCAGAACAGAAAGCAAACCGAGGAACAATTAGCCAGAATTAAATGAGGGTCAGTGCTACTGAGGGGAGGTTCTGTGGGGGCTCTGATAAGATCTGAGTCAAGAGACTAATATAGTAGAGGGCAAGGTAAGGACAAAGTATTTGACAAGGGTCAACTGAAAGGAGAATGGGAAAGTGCTGCTAATAAACTATATGGAGAAAGGATAATTGGCCAGAGAACATGAACTGGATTTGCTAGTGGAATGATGAAATTAAGGCATGTAGGGGCAGTAGATCCGATAGAAGCAGAGAGAAGGAAGGGGAAGAACAATGGACGGAAGGGGGCAGATGGGAAAAGTAGTCAAGCTAGGGCCCGACGGGCATAACTAAGCCCTCACCCACTTGGGATGAGCTCTCTCTATTTCTTCCCAGAATTCCTCTGGGTGCTGGGATTGTGCTGGGCGGAGACTTTAATTGCCAGTTTGAGCCACTTACCCTGACTATGGAGGGAGCACTTATGGAGGAGGATGACCAGTGGGGAATTCCACAATTGGTTGCCCCCCCACCCAAGCCATGGTCTCCTCTAGCAACACAAATTACGGCACTCACTCTCAGCAATTCCCTGAGGGCTTGTAATGGCCGATTCAACAGTGACATCCCCTCAAAACCCACCTTTAACAAATCAGGGCAAGGGTCTCATTTGGACTATATCCTGGTTCAGACATCGAACTGGAATAGGGTCTCTGATTTTGTGGTAGTCGAAAGAACTGACAGCGACCACAACGCGCTAATTCTTTTCTTGATCGCGCCAAGCGGTTACTTGGGCGACCCGCCGGCAGAGGCTTCCCCAAATCCCAAACTAATTCTAACAAATGATAGGCGTAGATTGAGGTGGGCCAAGCTTCTGGACAATCCTGCCCACATCTCCGAGTTGTACGCTCAGCTACTCCCCATATTTGAACGTGTCGGGGCTCTTATTAGTCATTCCCCGCCAGAAAATGTATTCCGCAAGCTGGGCACCCTCCATACGGAATTGGTGGACACCCTTGTGGAATTTTTAAATCCAATCGCGCGGAAGGGGATCCGCAGGGGCCAAAGACCCTCTTGGTATAATTCCGCTTTCAGGAAGGCAAAGGCCAACCTTCTCGCTGTATTGAAATATCCAAGGGATACAGATTTAATTAAGATCAGAAGGGCGGAATTAAAGCAAGCAATCCACCATGCAAAGGTGGAATTGGATTATTCCAACTGGGATAATATGCTGGCCACTCTTCAGACTAGAGATGCCCGCAAATTCTGGCAGATAGTGAGAACAGGGTCTGCCGAGCCGACTCAGGCTATGGAGGCTAATATAGCGGCCTCAGTCTGGGAGGACCACTTTTGCAGCCTCTATGAAGAGGTTAGCCTTAGCTCCCTCAAGCATCGTGATGGCCTGACGCCCAAACACCATTTACCTTCTGGTGGGTCTACCGCGCAATTTGGAATTGTCGAGGGTGCTGAGACACTGCAATTTACCTTGGGGGAGGTCCATAATATAATATCCAAATTGCCCTCGGGCAAGGCCCCTGGGCTAGATAAAATCCCGGGTCATTTATACAAGCACCAACCCAGGGTTTGGGCCCCGTATCTGTTGGAAGTTTTCAATGCAATTCTCGGGGGAATGGCAGTCCCTAGCACTTGCCTGGGAGCAGAGATTGTACCTATCTTCAAGAAGGGCTCTCCTCTGCTCCCAGCCAACTATAGGCCAATCAGCCTCATTGATGTAGCACAAAAAACTTTTGCGAGGCTGATACTTGACCGCCTGCAGGAATGGATGATGGACAACTCCGTTTTAAGCACATGCCAGGCAGGGTTTAGGTCCAAGGTCTTGACGATGGACCAAATTTTTCGTTTGGCCCTTTTATTCTGGAAGACGGTGCGGGTGGAGGGGGGTTCGTTGTACACCATCTTTGTCGATCTCCGTGCAGCCTTTGATTTGGTTCCGCGGAGCAAATTATGGCCAGTACTCGCCGATCTTGGTGTCCCTCCTGCTCTTTTAGACATCATTGTTCGCTTGCATACTCACAATTATGCTCAGGTGAGGTGCGGGAGGTCGGGTACCCTCTCACAAAGATTTCCCGTTGGCAGAGGGGTAAGGCAGGGATGTGTTCTTGCACCGACCCTGTTTTGCCTCTTTGTCAACGGGGTAATCGATCACCTAAATAATGTCCCCAATACAGATGCACCAAGACTTGGCGGCAGAAGGGTGCCCGCAATCATGTTTGCGGATGACACCCTCCTGCTGTCGAAATTCCCAATGGGGATTCAGCGCATTCTTGAGGGCTTTGAGGCATTTTGCCAAGACCACGGTCTCGAAATAAATGCCCTGAAGATCAAGTACATGATTTTTAATCCCCCCCAAAAAACACGCCCCAATCCCACCACAGGCCCGAATAGGCTCGAAAGAGTTCTCACATTTGAGTATCTGGGTGTGACCTTGAATGACAAACTGGAATGGGGTGAACATCAAGTCAAGTCCCATTTCAGACTGGCTCGAATAGCAGGGGGAATAATTAGGCTATCCAATGCCAACAAATCATCTTTTAGGCCGTTAGCCCCCCCCTTGGAGATCTATAGACTCCAGGCCAGAGGTGCGATTCTTTACGGCAGTGAACCTTGGGGACATACCTGCAAGAAAGAGTTGGTCACAGTTGAAAACAAGTTTCTTAGAAAACTTTTAAAGTTACCAGCTAGCACCCCACTTCTGCCTCTCAGAATGGATCTGGGCCTAAAACCGTTGGACGAAGTTGTGGGTATAAAGCCTTTAACCTTTTGGAGAAGATTATGGTCTACCCCTGAGCTAGCCAACTATAGGCAGGAATTGAAGGAAATTCTTGCTCTGCCTACTATAGAGAACATCCCGTGGTTCAAATATCTAAAAACTGAGTTTGCCCGGCTGGTTCTCCCCAACCTTTGGAGGGACCCTGAAATGGCCTGCCAGGGTTTGTCTCGTAAAGATCTGGTGGCAACTTTCTATGCTTGTGACCTTGCATCCTATACACAGGGTATACGCCCAGACTCCCTGGTTAACACCTTTCTTGGGGTGAAAGACTTTTACAAGTTTGAACGAGTTCTTGACGATATTTTTCCGAATTTGGCCAGGAAATTATACTTACAATGGCGGTATGGTACTCTTCCGCTTAGAGCATTTACAAGTAAATGGAAGTTCCACACCCTGAAAAATTGTCCAGGCTGCAATTGCGGGATTGAAGACGAATTGCACTTAGTCTTCTTCTGCCCCGCACACTGTGCGGCTAGAAGGTTCTGGATAATCCCACTATGCAAAAATCTAGGGTTTGTTAAATGCTCTGAGGCCTTCAGAATTCTCAAGACTGATCTCTCAAAAGTAACTGTTTTTGCGATGGCCAAATTCCTTGAAGCAGTATGGCACAAGAGACGGCTTTTAATTTCCAGGTTACCCCATCCCTGACCAGATCATGTACTACTGACTGCGCAACCCTTTTGCATTGGTCACTTTTTTGATTAGAATCTAAATTTTATATTAAATTGTCCTGTTTTTACCTAAATAGATTGTCAAAATAACTAAACAGTACTGATCTATTGATTGTCTGTATACCTTAGGTTGCTATGTATTGGGACACTCTCCTGTTTGATTTGTATGCTATTCCGCTACTGTTGTAACATTGTTGTCTAATCTTGGTTTGTAAGTAATTTTATGCTTATCTTTTATGGCAATTGCCGAAATAAAGATTAATGAAATGAAATGAAATGAAAAGTAGTCAAGTAATGTGGAATGAAACTGGTTACCAAGCGAGATGGAAAACAAGATGAAGCAGGCGAAGAATGGTGTTGTTCAACTGACAAGACATTGGAAAAAGTGGCAGAAAGGAAGGATGACATGGACATGCACAGGCAACACATGGTACCATAATCCTAAAACTAGTGCTCGTAATAATATATTTTAATTTATTTAACTTAAATGAATAAACTGATATTGAGAAATAATCCAAAATCTAAATATAACCCCAAAAACCTATTTCCCCCAAACTATTTTAGAAAAACAGTTTAACAGTATTGCCCTTACTCTTCTACTAACCATATCAGTAACCCTAGACAGCATTACCTACTTTATTATAATAAATGTAAATATATATTTGTAGATTCACTTAAGTATTTTCATTTTGCTAAAGTAAAAAAATACTGTTAGATATTTAATTAATTTAACCCTTTTATACTTGGTCATGTTGCACTATGCACTGGCAAAAGAGATACTTGCATTTAAGGGTAATTTTCTTGAGGTACTGATCAGATGGAAAGGAATGGTATGCCTAATACTAACCAGAATTCATAAAATGCAGGTTAAACATCTCTTTGACAGAGATACATCTTTGGATGCCCCTCAGCAATCGACTGAAAGAACTGTGGCTCTAAATCAGAATAGCAACTTCAGGAGGCTTTCTATATGCGCAAGGGATGCTTCCAGGAGTGGACAATTATTTAGGGACTTTAATGGTGTATCCATGTAGTGTGGTACGAGTACCTCATACTCAGTGTTACAAATATTCATTGTTGTAGGATTTATTTTGCAGTATGACCAGGCAAATACATTATGTTGAAGAGCAGTCTAAATGGTGGGAAAATAGCCATTTTGGTTCTAACGTTAGTTTCCTGAGACTATTGCTAATTCTTGTGACAGTTACAATTTAGGGGTAGACACTGACCAACAAGGGAACGGTCTTCTCGTCAGAAACGTAGTCAATTTTTAAAGTGCTGAACAAACATTCAACTAAACGCCTTAAAATAAGAGGGCGGCTCAGATCCTTTCTCCTGAAACGTTAACACTCAAATATCTATTTCAATTAACACTTTGGGGCAGAATATAGCAAGGAGATTATTCATGCTCTTCCTTCTTCAAAGATGGTTACACTTGGGGCTCTGGACCCAGAAGCAGAAAAGAAATGTCCTCCTTCTGCACAATCTGTGGCATTTTCTGCATCTCCAATTCAAATGGGCCAGGTCAGATGGTAGCACTATTTTCAGAGCGCCATTTTCAGAGATCCGGGGAGGAAGGCTTGCACGTAGCTCTGGATCTGCCGGATAGTCGGAAGAGGAAGAGAATCAAGCATCTGCCCAGAGGTCGGCACACAGGTTTTCTACCAGTGAATCCGTATGTTTGCTGGGGAAGGCTCCACCGGAGGAACCGGGGGCGTCTGACAAGAGCCCTGATGCAGGGCTTGTCATTGCTGCTGGTGGCCCAAGGTGTGGACTGCTGCCTTTGGCCTTGCAGCAGAGAGCGGACAGACTGGTCTGCATCCATGGTGACCTGACGGGGGCATAAGTAAGAACAGGGAGGCGCAACAGCAGACTTCAAACTCTGCAGGAGGGCCTTAAGAGCGGCGATTAAGAGGAGGTAAGCATAGGTCCCCTGCTGTGAGACATAGTCGCTAGGACCCTGCGCCGTCTGGGCGGGGGAGGGGAGGCATTGGGGGACACACAGGGCACCGGCAGGATGGGGGGGTGGATCCATTCCCGCCGCGCTTGATCCCAAAATGGTGGTGATGGGACCCAAAGTGGCATCCCTTTAAAAGGATAACTTGTTATATAGGTCGACACCAGCAAAAGAACCAGTAGGGTATCGGGAATTCATATTGTGAATAACAGACAATGAAAGCAGCCCACACCACTAACTAAAAGGATCAATAACCGTTTGCCTGACCCAAAGATGGCCACCATTTAGCTCATTCTCCATAAGAAGCCTCCCATACTTCCTTGATGAGGGACAGAGGCACCAACCACCCAGCTATCGAGCACTGCAGTATTTACCGCCTTGCTCTACTGAAGGAAGGATCGCTCCTGAGGAACGGGCGATCCCGGCTAGGAAAAATCCTGTCTGTTTCCTCCTGAGGCACTTGATAGTGGCGAGGGGCGAAGGATTGAACCCCAAAGAAGCTTGGCTGACATCCCCCCCAACAATTAGATTTGGTGACAAAGGTAGTTTTATTCAACAGTGCCCACGAGGGAGTTAAAGAAGTTTGCCTGACCCTAAGATGGACTCCTATGATGGCGTCCTAATGGCAAAGGGGGGCTCAGAGAGGCTGCACAGCAGCAAGTAGATGTGACTGGGGTATTGATGGGGTTTAGCAATACTGTGGCTGGCTTTCTGGCCAAATGGAACAATCAGGGGCAGAATTTCCCTTGCCTGACCCCATGATGGCCGCCACAATGGTTACCATGATGATCTACAACTCTCACACTAGTGAGATGACCCACAGTCTTACTCCGGAGAAGATTATAGGGAAGCGCGTCAAGCAAAGAAAACCTGGGCTGGGCAGACCCGACGTGCAGAGCAGTCAGGGACACAGGATGCTTTCGATGGAACTATGACTATGCCTCCTGGGCGGATACCAAAACTGTTTGTAAACACCGCGGAGCCCGAGCAACCTTGGCCGATGCCCGGTGGAGCTGTCCTATGCAGATATAGAGGAGTCTGGCTCTGGTTCACCCCCTTGGCCGTCACCTACCCAGCCGGTCATCTGACATTGTTTTCCTTGTCTCCCCATTTGTGTCTCCTCCCCTCCCCCTCCTCCTCCCTCTGTGATTCTTTGATTCAAACTGATGTAACTAAGCAACCTGTAACTCGCTTATTCAACTGATGTAACTACGTAACCTGTAACTCGCTGATCCTCATGAAAGCGCTCTAATACCTCCGGGTCTAGCCAGCGCTATATAAAACGTTGCAAATAAAATCAAAATAAATAAATAAATGTTGATGGTTCAGATTATAAATAGAGAGTTCATATTCACTGTATTCTATTAAGACAGTCTTCACGATCCAGGCCAATGAGGCCAAGAGGGGGTCAGTTATTCCCAGAGCTGAGGGATGATCAAGGGGGGACTCGTTATCGCCAGCAGGTTATTAATCAGTAGTTCCGTGACTATTATAAAGCACTGAATAAGAGTAATGCCTTCCCTACAGCTGCAGACCTTGAGGAATACCTAGAAGGTGTTGACTTGCCGACAATTTGTGAGGAAGAAGCAGAAGCCTGGGGTTGGGGGGTGGGGGGAGATGGAGTTGTGTGAATTTTGGGGTGCTGTTAAGGTCATGGCCAGAAATAAAATGCCAGGCACCGATGGATTTCTCATAGAATTCTATGCTACATATTTAGATGTGTTGGGTCCCCGACTGGTAGCGCTATATAACCAAGCAAAACAAGAGGGGAAGCTGCCTGGGACCACTAGGGAGGCCTTGATTGTTCCATTGTTGAAACCAGGAAAGAGGCGCATGACCAGACCGCTTATAGACCTCTATCAAGGCTTAATCTTGGTTATAAGATCTTGAGAAGGATACTGGCCTCATAACTCTTACCGCATATGACAAATCTCATACATGGGGACCAGGCAGGGTTCAGTAAAAGTCAATACTTCCCCCAAACCAAACCGGCTTCATTAAGGGCTTAGGCACCACAATCAATTTGTTAATTTTATCAGTTTTAATAGACAAGACACTTTTATCTAAACAGTCACTTTACTTTTGTTTTGTCGATTTCAGATCGGCCTTTGACCTAGTAAATAGATCCCTCCTATGGAAAAAACTCGAGGGCTACGGAATCCCAGGCTCACTACTGACTCTTATTAAGCTATTATATTCTGAAAACTGGGTCAAGGTGAGGATAGGTGATGGCCGAGCTCTGACTAACAAAATACTGGTGACTCGTGGCCTTAAGCAGGGATGCCTGCTTGCACCTTTACTCTTCAACTTATTTGTGGCCGATCTTACTAATTCATTAAATGAGGTAAACTCACATCCACCTAGGGTAGCTGGAAAACAAATGTCTAACTTGCTATACGCAGACGACGTGGTATTGCTGAGCCACACAAAAGTGGGAATGCAAAGACTGATCGATCGTACAGTTAAATATGCAAAGGATAACCAAATGACAATAAACGAGACTAAAACAAAAATAATGGTTGTGACAGGAAGAAAAAGACAAAAGATGAAATGGTTGCTGGGACAAACACAACTAGAGCAAGTGGAGAGTTATCGATATCTCGGTGTCCTTTTCAATGAGACCGGAAGTTTTGTACCACAAAGGGAAGATATTGTAAGGAAGGCGAACAGCTTGATTGCGGCATTTAGAACCCTTCAAAAGAATCTATCTGCACTGTCATACGGGCCACTGTTAAAAATCATAGCTGCCAAGCTATTACCATCCTTAACATATGGTGCTGAAGTGCTAAACGGTAAGGATGCCGTACTTATCAACAATGCTGTGGCAAAAACCTATAAAATATTATTCACCCTACCATGTAATGCCTCACAAGCGCAAATAAGGATGGAATTCGGTATGAACAATCAGCTATATGTCCGGCAAGGCCAAATATTAAAAGTTTGGAATAGAATAAAGAATGATCAGGATAATCAATTGTCTATAGCTTTGTGGAGAGAGGTGAAAGATAACCAGAAACTGCAAGCGTGGAAATACCTAAACAACGCAAAAGAAGAATTCGGAATATCAGCAATCTGGGAAAACACAATAACGTAGGAAAGCTTTAAAAAAACAATCAATACGCTGGTTACTCACCTATCGCTGCTAAAAGACAAAGCTCTATTAGTAAAACGTAAGCACTCATGGCCAATCATAAACAGCTACAAAAAAAAACAAGTCCAACCATACCTTCATACTGCATCGTCAGTCCAAAGTAAGCGAACATTTATAGGAGCACGCTTTGGTCTATGGCCAGGTTTGTGTCATCTTCCACCCTGGAAGTCAAACGAGGGGCATACGTTATGTAGACTGTGCAAGGGGGGAAAAGAAGACATTGTGCACTTGGTATGTCTGTGCCCTGCCATAGACTCAGAAAGGAGGTTAATCCTCAGGAGGTTGTTAAACGCACGAGAAATAAGAACCTGTAGACAAGCAATAATGGCGTGCTTAAACCCGAATGACCTACCAATGAATGTTGCTGTAGGTGCATGAAGTGAAGGAACCAGAAATTGTAATCCAGATGGCAGAGCCGAGGCTGGCTCCGCTGCCATGTGTGGATTACATTTCCAACTGATGGGCTCCCTGAGCCTGTGGGAAGTGGAGCAGTATTCGTCCACGGGGTTCCCTCTGACCACCGCATCATAATGCGAAGGACAGATGGAAACCTCTGAAGTTGGGCAGAAAACCTCTGACAAGCTGCCGGATTGCTTTCCGTCCGACATCATAATGAGGCCCTTAGTCTGGAGAGCACTGAAAACCTTCCAAATAAGTAGATGAATCTGTCAAACATTATTTGCTGGGTGGTGGGGGGTCAAAAGGGCTGAGTTCCTTTGGACTCTGCAAAAGGTTTCCTGCACCAATAAAGCATGAGTGAAGGGCTCCAAACTGGTGAAAGTGGCTCGTGAGCGTGACCTGGCATCCTCTCAACCTGCATCTCCAGCCTCCTCACCACCATGTGGCCTGTAGTAATAGCAGTAAACACAGCTCCAGCACTAGCATCTCGCTCTCTTCCAGAAATAAAAGGTGGAGAAAGCAGGAAGGTCAATTCGAGCCTAGTGAAAAACAATTCTGCCATATTACCTCAGTACAGTGAGGCACCTATGGAGGAATTAGGAGCTGCAGGGTTCTATGCCACAGCGAGTAGGTGGTCAATGCTAATATCCGGGAGCTTGAATTGTTGCAACAAAACACCTGAGAGTGACAGGAAGTAGCGTGCATTTTTATCTGTGTACTTACCATTGCAGGGTTCCACCCTCTCCCTATTGACACTGTCACTTGGGTATAAGTATTTTCTCCCTTTCCTTATAGGGCCGTTCAGACATTGGGGTCACTTGACGACAGTCAGTGGGGAGGGTTACAGGTATGGCAAAGACCACATTTTACAAAATAGTGACATCTTGAATGTATTAGTCTGAACTCATACACCTTAATACATCAGCTTCCCTTAGCGGCCACATCAACCATGGTGAAGTCTTTATAGTTTCCTGGTAGTGCCCTCATAAAGTAGAAACAGTATAATGTATGGTCAGAGTTGCAGTTTCTGAAGACTCTCTACTGCCAACACATAGGGCTAACATACTCAAAGAGTAATGGCAGACAAGTAACACTGCCCTGGTACCTCTGGACAGCCTCCATCTAATACACTTGTACACTGGTTGCCATCCCACGACCGAAATTATCAGGAGCTTGGTGTCATGGATGGAGTGCGGATGATAAAAGAGACAAGTAAATTGTTTGGAGAAGATGGGCTGGCACAGGAACTACTGAGACAAAAGAAAGAACTTCATAAAAAAAGAGGACCTTATGAATTTGTGATGAGAGCTAAAAGGGCAAACAATTGCTTCAGACCTAGACTCTCAGTCATTTTCGAAACCTTTGCCCACTGCACAACTCCACAAAGTGGAGATGGGAATGGATTAGGGGGAAGTAATATAAAGGAGATACAGCTCCACTGTTCTAAGGCCATAGCATCTGGGGGGTGGGGGGGTGCGGAAATGTAACCACAACAGGGTACCAACATAAGTCAAGTCAAGTCAATGAAGAAAAATCCAGGAAAACAAATCACCATGCTCCGAGTGAATGATCCCAAGACAAACTGTTTAGGATAGAGTTGTAGAAGGCAAGTCCCCCTTTAGGAGTGCCTAAACATCCTGGCATGGGTTATCATGCGCCCAAGCAAGAAGTATGGAGAATAAAGGAGGAAACACGGCAAAGCAAAGATGTCAAGGACAACAAAGAACAGCAATGGAGTAATTACAAGTGCCAACGTGGCACCTATGTTTTCTGCGCAGGTAGCTGCAAGACCACCCATTAGTAGGGGGACAGACGTCTACTATCTCCCACCATACAAGTTCTTAACTTCTTACACTAGGATCTCACTCTTTTGCAAGCAAGGGGGTTCTTCAAGTAGAGTTCAAAAGATACTAGGGAACGTGAGGCCCTCTGGGAAGTGAGACAATGTGAAAAGAAAATTGAAGGATGGAGCAATAACCAAACTATTCCCCAAATATAGGGCTGGTGGCTCTGGGAATGGACTCCAATATGTTTCAGATGCATCCAAGTGTGACAAAGCAGAGTTCTTCTTGGATAACCCAAGCAAACGGAGCAAACAGAACAATATAGTAAACCCATTCTTGATAAATATGCTTGAACTCCACGCAGCCACTAAAACCAGAAATCATGCTGGCATGACAAGTATAAGCACAGAAAAAGAAGGGGTAAAGACAACAAATGACTTCTAGTCTCAGATAGTTCAGATTTCCTTAACAAAGGTACAAGTGACTCTGACTCTACAGTCACCTCAGAGTTGAACAATAGGGAAGGAAAGAATGCGCACAAAAATGGTTGCCAGACCTTGAGAGTAACTTTGGTCAGTGAAACATGGGCAAATGAAAATAAAAAGCCTAAAATGGAGAAAAATTGGCTTTCAGTTTGGACAAGAGGAGGCAACTAGTATTGCCACCTATCTGACTTCAGAAGGTGGCACTTCAGTACAAGGTGAATGGAGTGAACTTGAAGAAAACAATGAGAAGTGTCCCAACCAGAAGGTGGGGCTGCTAGACAAAGAAGAGGAGGACTGTCCCAAACAAGATAGTGAAGGCAGAAGTCCTCCCTCCTGCACTGTGCTCAATAAGGTGAGCTAATAGTGTTGGCTTTAGCCCAGAGCCTGCTCGATAATTCCACTCAGAGTGCCTTGTTGCCCTGTCCTTTGATGGCGTATAAGATCTTGACTTTGAACAGTGTCTCTACATCAAGCAGGATGTCTTAAAGCCATGGCACAAATTTAAACTCGATTCACTGTACCGAATATGTTGATAAAAACAGTTGTTGATGCCTGAATTCATTTAGAGAACCTAAACATATTTTTCAATCTGCAATTTTAGGTCAAATTAACGGGACTTGTGTAACAAGCCGTCCGCTGTAGGACCGTCAAACCCGGGGTGTAACCACCCTCCAGATCAGGAAACCTCGTCTGGTGGACGGTCTGACAGAGGCAGTCGGCTCATAGAAGAGCCTTCCATGCAGACCGCCATTCTCAGAGCAACGCCTGCACCTTCCTGCATGGTGTAGCATACATGCCACACCGTATAGGAACTGGGGTATGCAAATCGAGGGGGGCATGACATGTGTTCCCCACCCCACATGCACCCCAAAGCCCACAGGTGCAAGGAGGCCCTGTTAGAGCCCCCTTTGTTGCCTCTCTGCCAACCTTTTCAGTACTGGTTCACCGCCATGAAAACGGTGGTGAACAGCCAACTCAAAATATGGTTGGTGTTGCCGCAGCAGCAGGCCCATCATATTTCTTCCTCTGACCGCTGCGCCACTGCCGCAGGATACTTGATCCCCAGCGGCTGCAGCTGTCTTGTGGCAGTCCAACCGCAATACTTGTAATACGGTGCTCGGTACCGCAGTGTCACAGTAGTCAGACTGCAATCACAGGTGCGGGGGTCCTATGGACCACCAAACTTGTAATGAGGCCCTAAGTATTTATATGCAGGTCTATCTTCAAATATCCTTGCTCTTGAGCAGAAAAAGACTGTCGATGTGACTCTGTGATATGTTGGGGAGGGCAGTCTCTAGAACTCTTATGAAGGAAGAGCGTCATGTTTTTCCCATTATGTGTAAACAAAATGTATTAGGCTCCAGTTCTTAATGATTTTTCTTTCCCTGAAGGTTTTATAAAAGTGTTGTCTTCTCACGCAAATGTCATTTATTGAGCCGATTTGCAAACAACAAATAAGCTACAAAAACAAAATAACATTTTGCCTCGTATCGGCATAGTTCCTTAACAAATTATTTTAGAAAAATTGCATAATTCCACTCTCAAATAAGTCCCAAGATACCGCACAGAGATACTGTTTCTGAAAATTAAAGAGAATTTCATCAAGGATAACTATTTCTGCTGTTTACAATGGTGGAAACATAACTACTGGCAATATTGGTTGTTTGGTTGCGGGCAAATTTATCAATATTTTCGTGATGAAAACAGTGTTTGTTATGCAACACCAAACTGTGTGAGTTAAAAACGTATGTTTGTGTTTGCTTTCAACTTATCTTCTGTGCCGACAGTAACTTATGATGTTGATAACTAGACAGTTTCTTATCAATATTTACTGCTACCGAAGTATGACTTAGTATAACTCACCGTGGTCATGTTCCCTTCCCTGGCCAGACTAAAGACAGTAAGAAGTTGGAGGGCATCGATATTAAGAACATCCTTAAGCTGGAGTCTAAAAAACATAAATCATGGTGTACTAAGTCAAATATTTACATGAGGTTACACAATGGTTAGCGAGTCAATAAATATGTTGATATGTTCTTAGGGGACCACTTCTTCCACACATAGGATATCTATTGTCAGTACCAAGACATTATAGGGTAAGTTCTAGTATATATATAGGGTAAGTTCTAGTATATAGGGTACGTACTAGCACATAGGGCGGGAAACATCCTTTACGACGCAACTTTTACCACGCAGTGCCTTTACAACGCAGGTTTTTCAACGCAAGTCATTACAACGACTTGCGCTGTGGGGCGCTCTAGGATAGGTAATAGTTTAATTAACTATCCAACACCTTCCCTACTATCCACGGGGACTGGAGTTGGAATAGTAAATTAAACTATTCACTATCCAGCACTCCCCAATGCAAGTCGTTGTAACGACTTGCATTGAAAAACCTGCGTTGTAAAGGCATCCGTGGTAAAAGCATGCGTTGTAAAAACGTACATCCGATAGGGTAAGTGCTAGCACATATGCATCACTGTACATAAGCTCTGGCTCCCATTATTCACTGTCCCTTCTCTTCGCTCCTAGAAAAGTACTATCTGCTTGTGGCTTCGTGTTATTCACGCTTTTTGGTTTTTCGCTTCCATGCTCTTTGGGGTTTTTCAATGACACAGCAATAGAGTCCCACATGCATGTCCCATTCACATCTCCATTTGTATTTTGTACTTGTATCTTATTTTATTTGTAAACGTTCAACCCAAAGCAAGGTCAAGTTTGGCTTCAAAGCACATGTAGAAAAGAAAACAATAATACAATAAACATAGGTTAGCTACTATGCAATTGTCTATGGAGGGTTATTTTCCAATTGCAACTGTAAATGCAACTATATTGTAATGTTTCCTTTAAAACAATAATTAGTAAACAGATTTTGAGCAAAAACATAGGTTAGAACTCCAACAAATAAATAAAAAACGGACCAAACAATTTAATAAAATGAAATTCCAATTTGTATTTAGATGAATGGAGAGAAATGGTATGCAATAGATCAAAAGGTAGAGCATTTCAAAGCTTGACTCATTCAACAAACAACCGACAAACATGTAATGTTTCAACTGATTACAAGGTTAATGGATTTTGGTGTGTGACGATTAC
Source organism: Lissotriton vulgaris (assembly GCF_964263255.1). Classification (NCBI taxonomy): domain Eukaryota; kingdom Metazoa; phylum Chordata; class Amphibia; order Caudata; family Salamandridae; genus Lissotriton; species Lissotriton vulgaris. The sequence continues at coordinate 610,833,996 of NC_141698.1, forward strand.
TTGTCTCGATTCTCTGACTCTATCGAGTGTGCCCGTAACAAAAAAAAAGTAATCACTACTTTTGATCACAGTATTGGGACTATTCAGCTGAACCAAGGTATACCAGACTTTCCTGCTAGTTTTTTGTTGATTCCAGAGACAAATCCACAAATATTTTGCAACTGCTCATAGCAGGAAGATGCCAGCAGGAGGGCCAGTGGTAGGTTGGGGTTGAGGTGTGGGCTAGGGTGCGACTGGCAGCCCTTGCCCATGTCCCAGATGTATTGTCAACATGTGCCACTTCACATGCAGGGAAAATGAGCCTAGTGTCTCCGGTCGCGGAATTATTGGATGAAGCATGTAAATCTATGAAATAAGTAACGGTGAAGAAGAAAAAGTTACTGGATCTCAAATTGTCGTGGAGGCACAAAGCTGGGATTATGTTATTAAGAAGCTCAGTTCACGACCTAATTGCATTTTGCTAGCGAGCGGACGGTAAGACTGGATGTTATGTTGCTGAGAAGCATCTACTAGAGTTTCCGGGATAGGGTATCGTGATGGTTGAAGTGCAACAAAAGGCAGTGTGTCATCTTGTTGAAAAGTGCAATGTGAGTTAGGTACAAACCTTTGGGTCCATAAAACAAGACAGACTGTCATGCTTCTGGGAAGTGCAATGCAAAGGATTGTGGTAAGTTGTTGGTAAAAGGAAACTGCATTTGGGAACACAAATACTTTTGCTGTGGTACTCTTAATTGCCAGAGTGATTTGGAAAAGGTAAACAATATACAGTAGAATGTGTTCATGTGGGTCTGGACCTACCTTTGTGCTGTTTCCAGTGCTTGATCCCAGTTTTGCTGAGCCAAGAAGAGGTTCATTTTGAAAACAAGGGCTGGCAGAAAACTGGGGAAACCAACTATGATCTGGTTGATAATATCCAGGGCTGCTTGAAACATATGCTGCTTGAATAAGTATATTACCTGTGAAAAAATTAACAATCTGATGATCTTATCTGCACAGTTCTTCAGACAATGTGATACAGAGGTTGACTATTTGAGGGTCAAGGTCAGATTGTGTTGTTCATACTAGGTTTTTGAATCAAGGACTTCTCAAACTTTATTAACATGATCAATACTTTTAAGTGACCGAGGTTAGGCAGTGAAAAAATCATAGCACCTCATTTTAAGTATTAAAGAACTATTATTATACATTCTTTTTCAATTTTTGAAGACTTCTAAAAATGTCACCTAATGCTCAGTTGAGAGTTCCTAATACTGATTGATCTGGCACCAACAAAGCCTTCAGTCAACACATTATATTATTGGCAAGAGGATTCATTTCTCAATACTTACAAGTTATCTTAACTGAAATTTAAATTAACAAGCACCAGCGCCACGTTTATGATGTGATGCTAGTTCTTTATAATTTAAACAACAGGGAAGACTTGTTTTTGCTATATCAGTGTACTGCAGAATGAAGTGATATAAAGCAGTCTTTAAAAATATCACTATATGAGGTCTTTCTGTCCTTTGCACTTTTGTCTTGCGCCTTCTCTGGGAAGTACCATGGGCCCCAAAGTGGGACAACCTGTACGTTTTCCTGTGACTACGTCTACTATGAAAGTGATTATATCTGGCCAAGACACAGATACACTGGCTGCCCCTCCTCATTGATTCGGTTGTCTGACAATGGAAACATCAATGTATTACTTATCAACGGAGAGTTTAAGGCCTGGAAGGAAAGGGACTCTGGAGTCTGGATTAGCAACATTTTACAAAAGAAAGTGGCTAAGTCGTTTGTCCAGGCCTCGCACATTTTGGCCATCCGTAGCTGAGACTTCGTTGACACTGCTTTGACACTGGTTATCTATCCCACTTGAACCTGAGAAAGAAGATTACCAGAGGTCTTGCAACATTTGAGAAATTATTTCTCATAAAATTTCACAAATAAGTTAGGTGCTAAATACTGCCATCTAGTGTGAAAAAGAGTGGGATATCCAATGTGAAGAATACCTATGTAATGAGGTGTTGCCCAGACCAACTAATTTCACTAGGTATTCCCAGTTCAAGGAGGCAGACAGGCTACAAAATACTTTATATGTGGTATTTTACACCAGTCTGTATGCATGCCTTTGACAAGTCTAACACAGGTACAGGTGGTAAGGGTATGGAGAGAAAGCAACTATCAGGAATATCACATTTATGTTACATCTACTGATTGCTTCCTTTTGGTCATTTTGACATTTACTGCGGCATTGTAACCAGCCCCTAAGTGTTTCTTTGGCCATACTGACACACAATCTGCATGCCAAGTCTTGCTTCCATGTTCTTACATCTTCAACCAACAATAATCTTCAAAGGTGAATGGTTCCATTGTGTCACCAGTATTTTTTTCTTGGAACATATTTGTAGTTCTCTTTAATCACAGTAATAGTATATTCCCCTGCATTGGCATCCTGCTTTTCAGCTACTTGAATGGCCCACTGTGGCTGTGGAGTTTTGAAGCTCTTTCAGTAATAGCATTTTTTGCATGTTTTGCCAGACGGCATATATAGAATTCTACAGGATAAGCACCTAAGAAACATAACGCAAAATATAAAAGAACATAAACTGATAACTGGGAAATTCATTATGTGGTCCAGGACAATTAAACAATTTTGGACAGATACACCTCAAGTGAACTTTTCCAATGTGAATGTCATATTTTGAAGCCAATTACACATACATAAAAGTATAAGATGGGTTCAGCAATACATCATACCTTCCCCATTGCTCCAAATACATCACTGCTGTCTTGAGTTCCTTCTTCAAGGTACTTAATAGACTTCTTCACAACAATATCTTTATCAGAGGAAGAATCCACCCATCCTTTGAGGACTAATCCCTGAAACAAAGTATGGTTGAACAGTTGGTTTATTCTACAAAAACACACAATTTGAGAGCGAAATATTCAAATAAAATTCACTGTTATTTTTGTTTCATGCACAATGAGCAGTATCCTTTCACTCGCCATTTGAGTTAAAAGAGCAAAAAATTAGAATTTGCCTTCATAGTAATTACAATAGGATTAGTCTTTGCTCTTTTTCCTTCACAACTGGTCTGAAACTGCCAGTGTACTATAAACAGCATCATGAAGCATGTCCAGTGGCGTAGCAAGTGTGGGGGGCGTAGCATTCCACCCTGGACGCACAAGTTTTGGGGCAGTCCGCCCCGCTGCGCCGCCATGGGCAGCAAATATGTCTAGAAGAAGCTGGTCTCGCTTCTATCAAAGCGTCACCAACCATCCCGGTCCAATTTCTATACAATTTTAAAAAGTTGAAGATTGTAGCACAGCATTGTCTTTGATACAATGGCTGAGAGTTTAACAGGAAAGAGGGCATGGATTAAAAGTACTGGAAGCACCATGAAGGTAATGGTTAATTACTCGGTCACTCTTCTGTACATCTTTTCTTTTTCTTTTTTTTTCTTTTAAAAAAAAATGTTTTTATTGGTATTTACAACTGGTTAGAAATCGGATTCCGTAACTGGGAGGAGAAGGAAAGCATAAGCCTGACTAAACTTCAAACAAATAAATTACATAGAACCTCCTAGTCAAAACCTGCACCTTTTCTGGATGAATCTTCCACTGTAAAAAACTCCTTGTCTGCATAGATATGTGACAGAAGGCTGCTTGTGCTGCCTTTACTTTCGTGGTATGGACAGAAATGCTCTGAAGAGCCAGAACTGCGCTAATGTCATGATCGTTTTTAATACGAGAGACTATACATACACATAAGTAACTTCAGCCACTTTGTTACTTGGGTATAGTTCTCAAGTTATGAAAATATATTCAGAAACAATGTGAAGAGCTGTTCATTCCGTGTACAATTTGAGAGCTCTAGAAAAACAACACTGTATAATGCTTCCTCAGTTGGAGACACAGATTTGTGGATGAAACAAGAGAATTATGTACTTTTCTGTAGTAGGTAAAATTCCAGAACTTTGAGGCTAATCAAAAGAAGACCTTGACTTTGTGGAACTACACAAAACCCTAAAGCTCTCTAATTCCGCTGGCAAAGGTAAATGTCTCCAAAATGTCCGCTTTTCAAATGAGAACATCTATGTCACAAAACAAATAGACTCAATTGGTCTGTTTCATCAGATCCTATTTTTTTTAAGGCTGCTGCGCCAAAGAGTGTGCTCAGATATGCCCAAATAGGGGGGCGTGGCTTGGCGCCCGGCGAGGACGGCGGCTCTAATGTGAGCGCTCCGGGTCGGAAGGGGTGTTCGCCGCATATCCGACCTCACCACCGCCTGCAAAGTATATTTTCCTGGATCGGAGGCCGAAGACACCAGCGCGCTTCTGGCTGTGACAGCGCACGAGCAGCGGAATGGGCATTTTCGCTACTTTTGTAGCGGACGCGGCTGTGTGACGGTCGCGCCCGCCATCTTGAATCCTGTCATCGTGGACTACGGCGCTCCCGTTCTGAAAACATGCGAGCCTGCCACAGAGTCCTCCATACCTTCAGCTGCTCCTGGTGAGATACTTTCTTCATCTTGGCACCACCGCTGCAGGAGTTTAAGTCATGACGCTATTTTAAGTGAGTTGGGGCAAGTTTTACTCACGACTTCAAGACCTTGGTGGCCATTTTAAGCAATTGCTGTTCCTCTTACCTCAGGTAACCTGCATGCACACGCAGTTGTAGCCTACTCTCCATTAAAAGCGTTTCATTTTCCTCACGCTTTTATTTTCATGGCTATTCACAATTTGGAGCAGTTTTGCGCATTGTTTCTGCACGTTTTTCTCTACTTGCTCTCCCTGCATCTATGATGTTCCTTCATTGATGGTCCTCTCCAGCACCACATTGTGCCATTTTTTTTATATCTCAGTGCCATGGTGTTTCTCTGCTTCCACCATCAACGTGTTAATTCCTCCAACGACTCGAATGCTGCTCCACTCACCTGCCTAATTTCCTGGCATTCCTGAATTCTGCGCAGATAGCCTTCTTTTCCTTCTTCTTATTTTTTGGAAGTCCAGGTGCCCTCCTCCTATCAAGAGTTCCTGCATATACTTGCAGTTCTCTATGGACTCGCAGTGAACACTACTGAACTCTATTTCTCCTTACCAATAACTCTTTTTATGGAAAGAAGGGCAATTCCTCGCACTCTCAAAACTCCACGTGGTGTCTTCATTAAAAACTCAAAAGTCTTCTCTGCACTGGCGCACCTCGAGGCCTCTCAGGCGCTTGTCACTCAGATGTCGCAGTCTACCACGGAGCGGCCTGCCCAGCCTCAAGGTAAAGTCACGACGAAACGTCTTAAAAAAGATCCACCATCACCAACAGGATCCACTTCGGCTGTCTCCATGGAGCTGTTATTGGAGGAAATTCGTGCCCTCAGACCTTTCATGGAAGAAACTAACTCTAAGTTGCAGGTTCTTACCGACAACTGGTCTCAGATGGATGCCAGGGTGACAACAGTGGAACACTCTTTGTCTTCTCTCCAAGAGTCGTCCTCCAAGGTCTCACATATGCAGTCTCAGATTTCCTCTCTTCAAAAGCAAGTTGAAGAATTGGAGAACCGAAATAGACGCAACAATCTCCGTCTCTACGGCCTGGCAGAGAATTGTGAAGGGACTGATCCCATCGCCTTCTTCAAATCATTTCTACCCAAACTTCTTCATCTGCCTGAGGGTACTACGCTTAACATCCAGCGTGCACACAGACTGGGCCGCCTCCCCTCTACTCCCTCTCCTTCTTCACGGCCGAGAGGTGTCATCATGTACTTCCTAGAATATACTGACCTTCTCAAAGTCATCTCAGCGGCTCGTGCTTCACCTCGTCTCCATTGGTCAGGATCCAATCTCTTCTTTGCTCAGGATTACGCCAAAACTACAGCTAGTCGCCGCAAAGCCTTTTTGGATATGCGACCAGAGCTCCGTGCCATCGGAGCCAGATACGGCCTTTTTCATCCTTGCCTGTTCAGAGTTACTCACAACAACAAGACCACGACCTACAAGGATCCTGTTCGTCTCCGAAGTTTTTTGAACGCAACGCAAACATCTGATATGGACTCATCTGGCTCCTCATCAGCTTTTCCTCCGTGAATCTTGCTTGATATGACTTTGTTGTCCTAATCACATTGCATCTTTCATGTTTGTTGTTGGTTGTTTTGCTGTTTGCCTTTCCTGGGCTTCCCAGCATCTTCAGTTTCTTTGTTCCTTTTTGACTCTTTCCTATCTCTCTTACATCCCTGTTGGATGAATATGTAATTTTCATTAGTGTCTTTTGTATGCGTTCTCGTTATACACCATTGTTTTGTTCCCCTCTTCTCTCATTCACGTTATTCCTTTTTGTTTTTCTTCCTTGCAGGTTCCACGATTTGTATTGCGTTCACCCCTCGACTTGTTGGTTCGCTTACATTGGATGCTCTGCCTCCTCTAGTTGGCACTCCCCCCTCACTCTTCTCTCCTCGTCTCCTCTCCCTGGTGATCATCCCTCCTCCTTTTTACCCTCCGTAAGTATGTTTTCCCGGGGGAGGAGCCAGGACGGCGGCCAAGATGGCCGCGCGGACGCCCAGCTCCGCTGCTCACCCTCGACTCCACCGATATCCTGCCTCTGATCCTGCACCCCAGCCGCGGCCCCGTGCAGAGGAGCAGCGGCGGAGCCCGACCGTGTGACTCCGGTCCACGCATCGCCCCGGATGGCTGAGCATCGTCGTCCTGAAGTTCCCGGCCCTCAGGCCGGATGAGCCGGGACCTCGGGTTGCGCCATGGCCGCCTCGCAGGCGATAAACAGCGGCCCCGACCGGCCAGGGTAGTCCGGGACCCCGAAGGTGAAACCGAAACCGCCTCTGCCGCAGGCATTGAGTGCGCTTGCTGCGCCGGACCTACTGTCTGCCTTCAAAGTTTTTTGGCTGGTATTCCTTACTTCGGAGACGGTGCGATGCGACACAGAATTGATTGCCCGGGTTAGATCATACCTGAATTGCGGTAAGAATTGTGTACCGCTGTTACTGAAAGGGGCTTAAGTGCAATTCTCAGCAACCTCTCTACGATCTACACATCCTATGTTTGAATCGGACAGCTATTAAGGCGGCTCTCTCTTTGTTGCCTGAGTTCCGAGGTCCCGATTGACTGTCTGGGTGAAATGGAGCCCACGGTGCACGATGTTTGGTTGGCCATTAAAGACTTGCACAATGCCCTGAAAAGTTTGCGGACAGATGTACGCCCTGCGCAGCTGGAACCCTCTCCTGTTATGGTGCACCTGGCCATAGACACACGCAGAAAGGAGTGTATGCCCACCTTGTCCCCGGCTGCCGCAGTAGCTGACTCTCAGGAGTGTGTGATGCTTGATGAAGGGACTAGGGTACATAATATCTCGGGCGATGAGTCTGCTACCCCTTTTGATCTGCCAGCTCATTTGTTTCCTGATCGTGGGCACCCTACACCGCTATGGACTGTTGGTATCTCCTGGAGACAAGCCCCTTTGTTATTACTGGAGTCTTCAATGTGGAACTGGGTGGCCCCAACTGGTGCTTTTGATTTACTGTGTCTCTTTGTGCACGGCGTGGGAGGAATGCTGACTTTTTTCCGGACAGGTCAGGGCTGACCGCTGCTTCGACATCTCCTAAGGGACCTCGGTGCCGAAACGGACCATTGTTTGAACTGGGGACTGCGTACGGCTGGGATGATCACAAACTGAATGCCCACGCTCCTTCTTAGTGGATTTCCGCTTTTTTGGGGTGGGGGAGGTTGGGGGTGAGTCTGGGGCTGGAGCTACGGCCCTCCTCCGTTATTTCCCTCTTTTGGGGTCTCTTGGGGCGACAGGCATGCCTATGGGGGGGTGGGCCGTGGCCTTCCGCTGGTATGCAGGGTGGGGGGTTGGGGGATGGGCTGTGTTTTGTGTTTCTCTTTGTTTCTATGGCCCTCTTTCTTTTTCTTCCCTTCGTTTGTTTCTTTTTGTTCTTATATATCTTCTGGTTTGTCCCTTCTTGTTTCTATGGTCTTTCTCTTGTTCTTTCTCTTGTTTCTTTCTCTTTATTATCTTATATATTTTAGATCAGACGGGGGGTTGGGGTTCTGTTCTTTCTGGGGTGTATTTTGCCCTCTGTATCATGGACACGACATTGATTCGAACGCATAGTCACTGAATGTTTACATATCTTACTTCTTACGTTCCACCTATGCTTCTATTTGGGGGCGACTATCCTGTTTATGACTTGTTTCACGTAAGTCTTGCTTTATTGTATGCCACTGGATCCTTCCATTTAAATTGAAAATGAATCCTCTTACATCCTGCTACATCATGGACAAGCTAGAATGTAACTCCTGGAGTTTTTATACCGACTGGGCGGGCGCTGTCCGATACGATAACCAATTCCGCGCTTGTGCATCCTGTTTGTAATTTTTCACGCTAGCATCCCGATTTCTGTCGTTCCACTAGTTGATACCCTGTTGCAAGGCCCGCCCTCTCGGCAGTCTGATGTAAATGTAGGACACTTCAACAAAACTATAAAATGAAACCCACTTTATCCTTTTCCTGACGTATCATGACAGTGCATAGTAGTGTTTACATATTTGGCTTTTTCCCCAGCTCAAGATGCCTGAAATGTGGTTCATTGTCATAGCGGCCGGCCCGCAGTGGTTGTAGGCAGACGCTGTGTGCTATGCATACGATCAATAAAGGTTTTCAAAAAAAAAAAAAAAAAAAAGTATGTTTTCCCTTTTCTCCCTGATGTTCGCTTCCCTTTTTGTACCTTTTTTTCTCTCATCTTCACTAGTTTTCTTTGTTCCACAGGTGTCTTCTTCTCTTGTTTTTCGACAATTCTTCTGTTATAAACTTCTTCCCATCACTTTCTCTATTCTTTGGACTACCTTCTTATCTTTTTTAAGTCAACAGTGTTTAAATCCTTCTTTTCTACTCTCTCTTTCTTTCCTACACTCTTCTTTGCAACCTTATTTTGTAATGATTCTTATAGACTTTCGCATTCTCTTTGGCTTTTCTTCCCCTCTGGGTTCTTCTCACATCTTTTTTCTTCATGTTGATATTTTCCTTCTTATTTTTATGATATGTCTTTGAAAGTAATTACTTGGAATGTTAAAGGCATTAATTCTCCCATCAAACGACAGAGAATCCTATCACACCTTGCACGTTTAAATGTGGATATTGCTTTTTACAAGAAACCCACCTATCTGCTGAAGAATCTGTTAAACTGAAAAGAAGTTGGGTGGGCGATGTTTACTATTCTCCTGGGGATGGTAAACGTAATGGTGTGGCCATCCTATGTCATAAAGCTCTTTCTCACTCCTTGCTCACTCAGGAATCGGATGCTGACGGCAGTTGGACGTATGCTAGGCTTTCTGTCAAGAATGTTCCAATTTCTCTACTAAATGTTTATGCACCTACTACTGGTGATCCTACGTTTTGGCATTCATTTTCCCAACACATTACCAGATTTACTGATGACAATTTTATTTTGGCAGGTGACTGTAACCAACCCCTAGACCCCTTTTTGGACAGGAATTCCAAGGCACACTTCATTCCTAACAAGTCACATAAATCCTTTCTTCAAACCATCTCTCAGCATAAACTTACTGATGCTTGGCGTCTATGTAACCCAGAACTTCAAGAATTCACTTTCTATTCTCCATGCCATCATTCCCAATCCAGGATCGATTACATTTTTGTGTCCCACAACATTGTTCAAACTCTCACCCATGCTGAAATTGGCCCGATTTTACTTTCTGACCATGCCCCAACTTTAGTTCAATTGGACATTTTACCCAAATCAGTTGGTCCTAAACGTTGGCGTTTTAACAATTCTCTTCTCTTAGACCCTAAATTTACCACCTTATTCATTACTTTCTCAGATGAGTTTTTCTCCTTGAATGATAATTCCCCCGTCCCCAAGCACACCATTTGGGATGCCTTTAAGGCGGCAGCGAGAGACTTTATAATTGGCTTTGTTGCAAAAAAACGGAAAGCTGCTCGCAACTTCACAAAGACTATCCTTCTGGATATTAAAAAAATTGGAGCATTCTTATTTTACTTCTCGTTCGCAGGAAAGTCTAACCGCCTTGATTGATGCTAAAATGAAATTTAACAAAAAATCCACGGACGATGCATCCTTGTATCTATTGAAATCAAGCGCCAAGTTCTATGGGGGCAAAAATAAGGCTGGTAAAATGTTGGCTAATTATTTAAAAGTTAAACAAAATAAGTTGAATATTGAATCAGTCTACGACGCTACCTCCACTCTCAAACACACAGACGCAGATATCCTCACTGAATTTTCCACCTTTTACAAAACCCTATACTCTTCTGAAACCCAACCCTCTTCCCAATCCTTAGACAATTTCTTCTCTACCATTCAAAAACCAACCCACTTCCCACTTGACCTCTCTCATTTAGAACTTGAAATATCCCAACAAGAATTGCTTAAGGCACTTCAAACTCTCCAAAAAGATAAGGCTCCTGGGCCAGACGGATTCACTGTAGAATTTTTTCTTCACTTTTCAAAGTTTCTTATCCCAAAACTCCACTCCCTCATTGGCGCTTTCCTCACCTTGGGTTCTTCCTCAGGCTCTTTTTCAGATGCGCATATCTGCCTCATACCCAAGGAGGGGAAAGATCCTCAACATTGTAAAAATTATAGACCAATTTCTTTGGTCAACATTGATTACAAGATATTTGCGAAGTCTCTTGCGGCTCGTCTCGATCTTCTTCTCCCAGATCTCTTGGGTGAGGAACCTTTCCTCTCTAAACTTCGTCAAAACCCCCTCATTCAAGGTTTTCAATTGTCAGACTCCCACATCAAATTAGCCGCATACGCGGATGGCATTCTTCTCTTTATTTCCAATCCCACTGTTTCGATCCCCGCCTTCCTCACTGAAGTCCACGCCTACTCCCACATATCTGGATATAAGCTTAACAATGACAAATGTGAGATCCTCCCCTTAACCAAATTTACATTTAAACCTGATTTTGCTGCCTCCAACTTTACATGGAAATCCTCTAATATTAAATACCTTGGACTGCACATCACCCCTACCATTCCAGATACTGTTTCCCTTTGTATGTCCAAATGCATCCAGAAGTTAACGGATCTCACGTCCAAATGGCATCCTCTTTATTTGTCCTGGTGGGGTCGCCTCGACACCATCAAGATGATGCTCTCTCCCATTGTCCTTTACACCCTCTCTAATATTCCAGTCCCCATTCCTTCTAAATTTTTCAAAAAAATTAATTCAATCCTCACGTCCTTTCTTTGGAATAAAAAGAGACCCCGAATGTCTCTAGCCCGTCTGATTCGCCCTAAATCAGAGGGTGGGGTCAACTTTCCCGACTTTCCTGCTTACCATAAAGCGTTCCAACTGCGACAAGCTTCCTTTTGGTTGCAGCACCCCAGTACTCCCTGCCCTTTATGGGCTAAATTTGAACGTCTTCTTCTTTCTCCCTTTTCCTTTGCTGAATATCTTTCCTTCTCTCGTAAACCCGCCTCCATTTCTACTCCTATTCATAAATTCACCACTAAATTGCTGCTGTCTTCTTCTCCTTCTCCTCCCATAACCATTGCTGACTTTCTTTCCTCCCCCATCTGGCATAACACTTTCTTACTCATTCGTAATAGACCCTTCTTTTGGAGAACATGGCATAGCAGAGGTTTGCAGTGGATTTCCCAACTCTTCTCTCACTCCTCTTTCTTGCCTTTCCCTACTCTCTGCTCCCTTTATAACTTACCTACCTCCTTTGCCCGCAACTATCAATTGCTTAAGGATACAGTTCTAACAAACTACAACCGCCTTTCTCAGCCTTGTTCCCCTCCTGCTTCATCCACTCTCCCTTCCTCACTTCACTCCTTTTTACGTACTACACCAAAAGCTGCTGCTATCTACAAGTACCTTCATACTGGTGAGTCTATCAGACCCAAATCTAAGGTGGAGGAATCTTGGGAACATGACTTGTCTGTGTCCTGGTCAGTTCCGTTTTGGGACAAAATCCGCAAATCCTCGAGAGCGGCAACCCTTACGCAGACTTTGTTTTTCACTTACAACAGACTTCTTTTTACACCCTCTGACCTTCACAAACGTTTCCCAACCACTCCCCACACTTGTTGGTCCTGTTCATCGCCACACGCCACTTTATTTCACATGTTATTTTTATGCACTCCTGTTCACAGCTTTTGGTTGCAGGTTTGGGCTCAAATTAATATGATTTTCCACACTTGTATCCCTTTTTCTCATACACATATATTCTTGGGTAGCCTTTCATCTTGCTGGGACAATGTTGATTTAAAACCTCAAATTGTTGACTTACTATTGGCAGCTGCCTTTCAACAAATAACGGTCAATTGGAAAGACTTCTCCAATATTTCCTTCAAGGCGTGGTGGTTCAATGTCTGCCATAATCATAGACTTGACACTGCTTTTGTTTTTCCGACATGTATGGCTAAAAAACGCATGGACTTATGGCTCCCTGTCACGCTTTATTTGGACTCATGCTCTAAACGTTTGTTTCACCCATCACCTTCGCAACAGGAAGTTCTCAAACCCCCTTAATTGCTTGATGCATTCCTTTTTTATTCTCCAATGTACCATTTTCTTATTCCTTACAATTATTTTCATGTTTCTGATGTTTGCTGTTTAACATACCTTTTCTTTCCCTTCCACTTTCCCTTTCTCTAGTACCCAGACCTATTTTCTCATCATATTTGTATTCCAATGATTGTTTTATTTTGCTCACAGTCTTTAAGTTACTATTCCAATGTATTTTGCTTTGACACCTGATTTCTTTCTTGTTATTATCAAATAAAATTTTCTTGAACTGAAAAAGATATGCCCAAATAGGGGACAGGTAATGTTTTCAAGATTCAGGTAAGATCTCTGGTCATCCAAATAAAGTACAGGGTTAGTCTGGTCACTATACCTTCTCTACAGGGCCCAGATTCGAGGGACACACGAAAGATAAATGAAACATGGACTGAACGACTTATTGTAAAATTAAATGGGTGACTTACTGCATGCCATCATTTGATTTAGCTCTCAACCAGCTATCAAGCAGAATGGGTAACAGTGTTTATTTCAGAGTGTGCTAGGTGGCAACCTGGCCAACTTTCCAGAAGTGGGACGTGATCCACATTGCGACAAAGCTAGGTAACCTTGTTACTGGTCTCCTGCTACGGCAGAATAGGCATGTCCAGCATTTGGTGGGATCTTAGGGAGTTTATGAGTCTGGATCCTCATTAAATCTCACTCATCTCCCTTTGATCATTGCTCCAAACCTACAAGAAAGGTGGAAGATGCTTCTGTGTTACCGCAGGAGAGGAAAGAGATTGTCACCTTATCACGATAGGGAGCCATAAAAGCCAGTAGGGATGATACTTTGTATGTATTCCTGTATGATTAGATTTACTTTATATGGGACCCAGCTTTTCGGATGAGTCAAAGTGTGTAATGAACGTGAGTTCACCATTTAGCAAGTAGGTTACTAATGGATCAGCTTTTTATAAGGGAACCCTCTGCCAGTTAGGAGACTATAAATTAGAATAAAGATGAGGCAGCGATGTACCAGCCTTTATCGGAAGAGGTGATTAATGGACCGAGTAGGGTTCTAGAATCCAGATAACCAGGAGGAGGCAAAAATATAAGCAGAGAAATGTGCATACATATAAGTGACCTAGGAACACACCTAGGAACACACAATGCCCCCTGGCACACCATTTTGAGGTTGTTAGTTTTTGTACTGGTTCTAGGACAGACCAACTAAGAGAGATTGGGTTGTTGGGTATGAGCAGCGACCACAATCCTTGTCAGGGTGAGGTACAAGTCAACCCTAATTTAGCCTGTGCTCAACCCTCTGGTAGCGTGGCACAGAGCAAGCAGTCAGGCTTAACTTAGAGGCAATGTGTAAAGTCTTTGTGCAACACGTCAAACAGTAATGAAGTGAAAACACTGCACAAAAAAGAATCCAACTCCAAGTTAGAAAAATAGATTTGTCTTTAATAAATAAAATAGGACCAAAATGAAAAAATCCAAACAGTAGAACCGGAGATGTCCAAATTTAAAGATTGAGATCAAAATAGCACCAAAAAGCACAGAGCACCAACTGGGTATATCTGGTCACGTCGGACCAGGAAAACGTCATAAATTCAGGACGCCTGCGATGGAGCACGGGCCGACTACCGAGACCCAGATAGGCCCGCTGAACAAAGTACCTTAAATCCTAGTTTCCAAAGAGCTGCGAGTATCCACATCGAAGATGCTTTACGCCAAAGCAATCGCAGGTTCAGAGATGCAGTGAGTCTGCGATGCGAGGGCCAGTAGCATCGTTGAGGCTCACGTTGACAAGACTTGTGATGCGAAGTCTGGCGTTGAGAATGTGGCACGCAGTCAGGGTGGTGTGTTGAATCCGAGAAGCTGCCAGGTTGAGATGCAGAGTCCGGCGTCATTGTGGAGGCTTCCGTCGACGAGCAAAGCAAGGGCCGGCGTTGAGGATGCTTCAAGCATTTCCGGAAATGCTGCGCGTCCAAAGATCTGCGATCCAATCCACACAGCAGCGGAAATGCAAAAGGAGAAGCCACTGCCCTTGCTCACGTTTCCACTGGATTCAAGCTAGCCTGGCTAATGAAGTGTGTTACCCTGAAACTGGTCCCAGGATGCTTGTTTACGGTCTAGGGAAGACCTGTATTGGCAGTTCGGGCTGGACTGTTCCCATGAGGAACTGGATCAAGACTGATTTGAATATGGCTGGGTCTGAACTGGGGTGGCGAAGTCAGCTAAATAAAGATGATGGATTCAACCCAAATCTATGACTGGGGCGAGTGTCTGAAAAGTTTCAGCACTCCATCAATTATCTCCTTGTGTTTGCTTTGTTCGCCCTAAGTTGGTAGGGTATACCCAGACGTGGGTCCCTTGCTAACTTTGCCACTGGATTCCAGCTCGCCTGGCTGATGAGGGGTGATACCCTGAAACCGGTCCCAGGATGCTTGTTTCCAGTCCAGGGAATACGTGGCATGGAAGTTCAGGCTGGACTGTTCCCATGAGGCACAGGGTCAAGACTGATTTGGATATGGCTGGGTCTAAACTGGGGTAGCATGGTGTCTGGATCCGGAAGCCCAAGAATAATTCAATCTGTGTCCCATCAAGCATTCGAGCTAAAAGAACGATCAATAGAACCAGATCACCTTCTTGAAAAAAAGACTGGTTCAAGAGGAACTCCAAAATGGCCGCCTAACATTAGACGGTCTAGTCGTTGCCCGGAGTTTGTTTAGAATCTTGGTGAAGCGCCAGGCACCAGAGCACGACGCACTTCACTGAAGATTCTGCCTTGTAAGCACCTTCTGTTTGCTGCTTTTCTAGTCAGGTAGTTTTGCGTCTACACAATGGTTTTACTCTGCGCCATTGTAGTTAGATACCGGTCTGTACCCATCTGGTCCTCGGAATTTGCAAATAGGGTTTTTTCCCTTGAGTCTGCACACTGTAGGAATTCCCTAAGCTGCCTTCCCTGAGGTGACACTATTATCCAAATTTGATAAGCGTCTTCTTGCTGAAGCCCGTAGTAAGACACTAATCCCCAGTATGACTTTGCGTTGAGATTTACTGTCTCCGCTTGTCATTGTTAAGCTATTAAATCCATTCAGAGTTTCTCCAATTGGAGTTTGTTGAGTAAGAATTCATTTCTGAAGCAAATCGGCTGATTTTTGTCGTCTTTGCGGTCCGTGGAGTGACGTGCTGATTTCCTTGACGGAGTTGTTCAGATAAGTTCCTTTTTGATCTCCTCATTTAAAGACAATGTTGTAAACTTATATATATATATATATTCGACTCGGATGAGTTCATCGTTTGCTGTGCCCCCCGCTTATCAGTAACTTTTTGTTTGTGACTACACCGGGTTGCTGCACGCGTGGTGTTCGCGGAATCTGCGAGGTCGGCTGACCCACGTGAGCCACGACCGCCGAGTCCGGTAAGGCACCCAGTGCGTACAGACTTTATTTTTTGGATATTCTAAGCGGGCTTTGGGATAATTTTTCCCCGGGATTACTGACAAGACTCTCTAGCCATCAAGCAGTGAAGCGGCATAATTTCTGTAAAAGCCGTACAATTTAAATCTTTGCAATATGATATCCAGCGACGCGCTCAGAAGTAGGGAGACGGCGGATGAGGCTCTCTATGAAAACCTACCGGTGGTGAATGATGCACCACCCACTGCTAATCGTGCAATACCTGCCAATAGCAATGTTAAGGACCTACTAAAGAACTTGGAGAAATTACATCAGATTGCTAGGAATAGAAGAAGGACTTGAAGGCGAGGACCCCTGATTGTTTGTTGTAAATTTGTTAAAAGGTGCTTTCCCAGAACTAACAACATGGCAGTGGGAATATGAAATTCAAAGAGCCCACCGTTTCCCATTCTACAAAAGGGGTAAGGCCGGAGCTCAGGGGGGAAAACCAAGGGCAATCCTAATCTATGTAGGGAATTTTCTCTTGCGGCAGCTGATACTGGACAAGGCTAAACCTGAGACTAGACGTACATTTAATAATGTCACGTTCTTTGCAAGGCCTGACTTCTGTCATGCTACAGTAGAGCGTAGATGGAGGCTGAGGCAATTGATACCACTTATCCAGGCCCTGGGCTCAGAAGCTTATTTGCTATACCCCGCTAAACTGAAAATAGTAACTAAAGGCCAGGTTAAGTTTTTTTTCTCTGAGATTAAAGCAAAGGCTTACATGACAGAAGTGCTGGGGCATAAGGAAATATAAATAAATTGGCTGTGCTGATATTTGGTATTACGGTGGGGAGGAGTGGCGACTGCTGCTTCCCTGGCGATCACACATAGGTCATGAGTGACCTATTTGCCTGTAGGGGAGGGTGGGGGAGGGGTAGCTTGGGGCGGGACAGGGGAGGGGGTGGGGGGCAGAATGGGGGGAGAAAATGGCGCACATCATATGCACAGAGATATAGTTTTGGACTAGTTCAGTTCTTAAGCAAAAGGTGGAACAAAGAAATAAAGAAAGAAAAAGAAAGTTGGAAAGGGAAGATGGTACCGACTCTTGATGTTTTTTAATGGCTTGTCGAATTATTTCAATGAATGTTTGCGGTCTTAATGACCTTCAGAAGAGATTACGTGTTTCTGCTTTTTGTAAGTCATTATATCCAGATTTGATCTGTCTACAGGAGACTCATGTGGAGGGAGGTAAGGGTTTTTTGTTGGAGCAATTGGGTTTCGAAGTATTGGCATATACTAAACAAGCCTCAAAAACACGTGGGGTTGCAATTTTGGGCAGGGGGAGAGATTGCACGGTGATCAGGAGTAAAGTAGACACATAGGGACGATGGGTTATTGTTGAAGTAGTGTTTAGAGGAGCCAGATTTACTCTGGTTTCTGTGTATGGTTCAACGTGTGATGAGCCAGATATATTCCAATTTCTGGACCAGGAGCTATCGACCTGGGCGGAACCCATTGTTTGCTGCGGGGATTTTAATATTAACCGCCCTGCTAGTGTTGAGTTACAAACGAATCATGGTTATACTGGGCGTAAGAAAAGGGTTCATAGGGCTATAGTAGACATGGCTGTGCATAATGCTCTATCAGATGTATGGGCCAATCTACACCCGATGTTAGATGGTGATACCTTTTTCTCTGCACCACATAGAATTACGGTTAGGCTAGATTATTTTCTAATTTCTAATGTTTTGCTCTCAAATGTACAGATTAGAAAATTACCACGCCTGATGTCAGACCATAACCCATTGTTATTGACATTGAATTTTAGTTGTATCACAAGAAAAGTGTATAAATGGACATTTGAGAGAGCTTTGCTAAAAGATGAGAACTATCGTAAGTACATGGAAAAATGGATAAGCGAGTTCTGGCTTAATAACAAGGGTAGTGCCAGTAGTGGCAACATTTGGGATGCCTTTAAAGCAGGAATAAGAGGCGAGACAATTAGCTTTACAACGTTTAGACAGAAGAGTGAAAGGGAGAGAACGGAACAACAAATGAACTCACTCCTGACTGCAGAGGCAGAACTTAGTAGATTAATCACGTGTGGGAGCTTACTGGATCAAAAAATTCTGGAAATTATGATGTTAAAGAGTGAAATCGCTGAAAGGGTTACTAGTAAAACGGCAGCAAACTATCTTGCAAAGAAGGAACAGGTGTTTGAGTATAGTGAAAGGGTGGGACATATTCTCGCTGTTAGAACCAGACAGAAAGTTAATGCTGGGGATATTAAAAATATGGTAGATAATTCAGGTAATGTGATCTTAGACTCTGCAGGTATAAGGAATGAATTCTGGAACTATTACACGGATCTGTACGATTCTGAAGCCGGGGTGGGCAGGGATAAAATAAGAGATTATTTGGGAAATATTCAATTACATGAATTGGAATTGGAAGATCAGATTAAATTAGACTCTGGTATAACGTTAGATGAAGTGACGATAGCCTTATCAGAACTCCCATCCTCTAAGGCTGCAGGACCGGATCTTATTCCGATTGAATTTTATAAAACATTTTACTCAATTATAAGATTGGAGTTACTGGATACCCTTACACAAGCACAGAGGGAAGTGTCAGTCCCAAACTCATGGGGGGGTACTGAAATTATAGTTATCCTGAAGAAAGGCAAGCCATCTACAGTTCCAGGGTCATATAGACCAATCGCTTTAATGAATGTGGATGTGAAACTGTATTCTAAAATATTGGCAACAAGGTTGTCTACTGTTATAGATAAATTAGTATCTCCAGTTCAACATGGATTTATCCCCGGGAAGGGCACTACAACACATGTTAGAACGGTGATTACCTGTTTTGACGCCATAGAAATTGCTGGCGGCCCTGTAGCAGCCTTATTCCTTGACGCCGAGAAGGCTTTTGACAGGGTCGCATGGGAATATTTGTGGGAAATAATGAAATCATATGGCTTCGGTGATAATTATATTAGGGCGATTCAGGTACTATATAAGGCACCAACAGCTAGAATTAAGGTTAATCGAGACCTAACTGCGGCTGTACAGATAAAAAGAGGCACTAGACAGGGCTGCCCTAGCTCCCCTCTCCTTTTTGCACTGTATATGGACCCGTATCTGCGTTATCTGAAACTTAACCCTAGTATTCCCCCTCTTTATTCAAATGGGTTAGAGGTTAAAGTGTTAGCGTATGCAGATGATGTTGCTATAATCACCACAGATCCATCTAAAGCAGTGGGTGAGATTGAGTTAGAGGCCCGTAAATTCGGGATATTATCTGGATATAAATTAAATAGTGCAAAAACACAGATTATAAAAAATGCAAGGGTCCAATGCAATGATATACGGGTGGTCCCAGCAGCAGTTTATCTAGGAGTTGAGATTTCGCCCAATCTTGATACCGTAGTAGAGCGGAATATTTCCCCTTTAATGAGGAAAGTAAGTTTAGAATTGGCCAGAATAAATAATCTCAGACTTACGTTAGTTGGCCGTACAAATGTAATTAAAATGCTCATACTCCCCAAATTCCTTTATTTTTTCCGTACGATCCCTCTTATGTTTGATTCAATCTGGTTTAATAAGCTGGAATCGATTTTAAATAAATTTATATGGTCATATGGGAAGACTAGAAGGGCATATAAGTTTATGACTTTGCCGAGGGCTAGCGGAGGCTGGGGGGTTCCGGACTTTAGGCTATATTATTGGGCCTCTGTACTTCAATTCACCCAGGGTTTAATGGGTGCAACTGAATTAGATTTGAATGTTAAATCCTTTTCAACCATGGTATATTCTCTTGTAATGGGTACAGATACTGCAAATGCTTTCCTAAACTGTGCTGATTTCTCTTACTATAAACGCACACGCTTTAAGACAGTTAAGGCTGCATATAACACCTGGGTAGCGGTAGCAAAAAGATGCGGATTGGGGAGATACAACAGATATACTATTTATAGCACTAGAACAGGGTATAGGGTGGGACACTTAACTGCACTCAGTCTAATGAGTCTTGGTCACGTTATAACTAGGGGTGCCAAGAACCTGAGGCCATATACCCCTAGGCCTCCAAAATTAGTGCCAAGGCACTGTATACAATTCACAGAGATAGTTCGGCACACCACAGAATATTCAATGAACAATATCAAAAAATATCAATAAGCCATTATATGTTCTTTTCTTTCTTTATTTTCAGTCTTCATAAAATAGCCAAAGTAGCCAACGCGTTTCGTCCAGAGGACTTCTTCAGGGCGAATAGATGGAATATGGTGTGATGTACAGGATTTTGTCAATTGGAACAGTTTTCTCCAGTAATGCAAATTAGACCTGTCTCCAGATGCTTTGTTGGCAGCTATCCTTTTATTTTGATGGTTGCAGGTTTTAGAGAGAAGAGTATGTTCCAGCGCGGAGGAATATCAAATGCACATGCGTACTGGTGATGAAAGTGTTCACCTTCGCCAGGTTGGTCTTTAGTGTTGTCTCCTCGGTGTCGTCTCGTAAAGTGGTTGTCATCACCAGTACGCATGCGCATTTGATATTCCTCCGCGCTGGAACATACTCTTCTCTCTAAAACCTGCAACCATCAAAATAAAAGGATAGCTGCCAACAAAGCATCTGGAGACAGGTCTAATTTGCATTACTGGAGAAAACTGTTCCAATTGACAAAATCCTGTACATCACACCATATTCCATCTATTCGCCCTGAAGAAGTCCTCTGGACGAAACGCGTTGGCTACTTTGGCTATTTTATGAAGACTGAAAATAAAGAAAGAAAAGAACATATAATGGCTTATTGATATTTTTTGATATTGTTCATTAACAACAGATATACTAGACTATATAGGAACAAAACACTACCATCTTCAATCTTCTCTGATACTATAATGGCAGAATGGGATATGAAAGGTATTAAAAAGATAGGAGATCTGTTGGGATTAGACGGAAAAATCTTACAATTCTCAGACTTGATGTCAAAATATAATATAACAAGACATGGTTTTTTTTAAGTATTTGCAGGTTAGGAGTTTTTTTAGTAAGAAAAAAGGAGGAGAAGGTGGATTTGGGAAAAGTAACCTTATGGAATCTATAGAGCGGGGTGGAGCGTGTTCCATTCGTTATTTCTATGCCAGCTTAGCAGAATTAAAAAAGGATGATACCGGAATATTTGGGGATAAATGGGCGGGGAAATTAGGGATACAGAGTTAGTGTTTCTTGGACTAGCTGGATTTTGGATGTTCTGTTTTGTGTTCTGCCTCTCTCCAATCACAACACTTTAAAACTTTATATCAACTCTACCATACACCGGATCGTATTGCACAGTGGGGTGCGACCACAGGGACTACCTGTTTTCGCTGCAGTGCACCGGCAGCAGATAGCATTCACATTTTCGCACTATGTCCACAATTAAATACTTTACAGAGGGGAATTGAAGAATTTATGTGCCACACATTTGGTTTAAATGTGATTTTAACATCAACTTTAATTATGTTAGGGGTTAGGGGATTTGATGGTGAAAATGCTGAATTTTTATTTTTAGCAATGGCGGTGTATAGGTTATTAATTGCTAGAGTTTGGCGGGACCCTTTACCTCCCACAACACAACAATGGATTGCTTTATTATTGGGGACATTTAACCTTGAAAAGGGTATATATGCTAGGAAAGGTAAAAGAGCTAGAAGACTGGGTATGAAAATATGGGAACCAGTTTATCATTGGAAAGAGAGATTAAATGTAAGCCATGGTTAACAATATTTTGTTTTTCCACCTTTATATGTTTTGTTGATTGTATGAAGAGGAAAAGATTTGACAAAGGACATACAGTATCTTTTGACAGTAATTCTTCGTTTATTTAATCTTTGTATAAAAATTTCTGTTTATATAATTTGCATTTTGTGTATGCTGTGTGCCAATGATAAAAATCTTTTGTCAATAAAAATATTTTTAAAAAAAAAAGAACTTGGAGAAATTACTCCGTAACGAGTTGTCTAAATGGTGGGAGAAAAAGTCGCTTGAGAAGTACCGTGACGCAAACCGAGTACAAAGGGGTCTTCGAGTACTGATTGTTCCGACCTATGAGAACTCTGACCCTAAAATGTTGCAGGAGTGGGCCGATAATAATCTTCAGGCCTCAAAAAATATGCTGCACATTCTAATCAAGTATGCCCAAACTGATAGAGATGCTCTGCTTTTAGAAATAGATCGTATCAATGGATTGCTAGAGGCTGCCGTTGAGACTGACCTCATCAACAAAATTAGAAAAGAAATTGATGCCCGTTTAAGCAAATATGAAGAATCAATTAAGGAACGCAAAATTCAAAAATTTGCAAGAGATCAACGCGACTATGCAACCGGTCGCATCTTCACTTTTGCAAGGAAGTATGACTCCTACAAACGCAAGGCCATGTCTGGGCAACGAAATTCAGTGCCGGTGGCAGGGCAATCAACAAATACAAATGTGGATCCAACAGACTCTGATACTGTGTCCTTGCTATCTTACAGCGGGTCAGAGGACAGCCGATCAATCACTTCTCTGGAGCCAAATGAGCTGACAAACTTCTTGGTTATAGATGAGCTTAATTTTGTCAGCGAGGACCGGAGGTACCTCCTGCGTCCCCACAATCCTCATCAAGCACAAGGTAGAGCAGCAGCCAAAAATGCCGCATCAGGAGGCACAATACCAAAACGAGGTACATCAAGGGGCAACACGCGCAAGAACTGGACAAATGAGCATGGGGCAACAAAACACTGTGATTCATTTGACTGACTTTGTTCTTTCTAAAGCTGAGGAACAGCTTCTGTCCTTGGGCCTGTCATACTGCCCACCAAATGACTTTTCTTACACTCAGGCACGCATAGACTTTTTAAAGTTTATTCAGAAAATCAAGCTTATAAAATATTTTCAACTTCACCCTATGCAAAAGAACAAAGAGCCTGCGGACACTGATATTGCCGCTGTCTCTCTACAGGTTAAAAATCTTGAAGGTCTTCAAACCTTGTTAACCTTAGCTCATGAAGAGATCTCACAGGAAGCTCCATCGGTCAGTCAAGTAGTTGCAGTCAACAAGCCAGTATCCAGTCCTTTTCGTGGCAAATCTACTTTCCTGCCCCTAATGCCAAAAGACGCTGTTGATGTCTTCAGTGATAGAGTCATCACTGAATTGAAAAATCTGAACAGGGTAACTTTGGGAAGAAAAAAGCAACAAGACTACAATAATGAACAATATCATTCGTTAATAAAGAACATACAGGGTAATTCATCGGTGATTGTGAAGAATGCGGACAAAGGTGGTAACACGGTATTTTGGGCAAAAACTGATTATTTGAAGGAGGCTACGAGACAATTGGGTGACCCCATGTGTTATACTACACCACCAAATTTCCCATGATGAAAAGCAATAAATGCACTCGCAAATCCATCTACCAATGGCAAAGACAAGGCCTCCTTACCAAGGACGAGGCCACATTTCTAAATGTCACTCACCAAATCCCTCCAGCACTTTACCTTCTTCCCAAAATTCACAAATTTGTTACCCCTGTCCCTGGACGTCCTATTATTTCGGCACGTGGGAGCATGAACGAAAATTTGTCCAAATATGTTGATTTTTTCCTCCAACCCCACATGACCTCACTTCCTTCTTACCTTAAGGACACTACAGACTTTTTAGTTAAAATCAAAGATGTCAATTGGTGTTCTGATTTTCGTTTTTTGGTGATGGACATTGAATCTTTATACACATGTATTCATCACTGCCAGGGCCTAGAGGCCACCAAACACTTCTTAGACACCCGTGATGCAGTCCTGCGAAACCACACCAACATGCTGCTAGAAATGATAAAAAATTTGTTTAACCAACAATCACTTCCAGTTCCAAAATGACATTTATAATCAACAACGAGGTGTCACTAAGGGCTCGTGCTTCTCCCCCAGTTATTCATGTCTTCATGTTGGCTGGTGGGAGGAGCACGTGCTGCACAAAGTCCATCGCCATTGGTTACCACACTTAGCTTACTACAGGCGCTTCATAGACGACATTTTTGTCATTTGGAAAGGTTCGCAGGAACAGGCACAGGCATTTGTGTATGAAATGAATATCAACAACCGTAATCTAAGATTCACTGCCTCAGTCACATCTAGCTCGGCTGAGTTTTTAGATGTGTATTTATATATTGAGCAGGGTAAACTGCACACTAAACTTCACAGGAAGTCAACGGCCGGGAATTCTATTCTCCACGCCCGCAGTGTCCATCCATCCCACACCATTAAAAGCATACCTTATGGCGAATTTATTTGCATAAAGAGAATCTGCAGTGACATAACCACTTCTAACCAGTGCCTAGCTGAGTCAGTTCAGTGGTTTCTTCAGTGCGCTTACAAGCTAGATCAATTGAACTATGGTCTCTCGAAGGCTTCATTGCGATCGAGAGAAGAATTACTAGCACCCAAGAGTAGGGTCATTATTGACTCGACTTCTATTGGCCCTGTCCGCCTTATCACCACCTTTTGTTCACAGGAACGAAAAATAAGGCGGATAATTAATGCAGAATGGCCAATTGTCCTCACGGATATCATTCTAGGCCCTATAATGCCAAAATCACAGGCCAATACTTTCAGGAGGTCACCCTCCATGAAAGATGCACTGGATAGAACTTTGCCTGAGTCAACACCCAAACCCACTTGGCTGTCTAAAACAGGTTTTTTAAGTGCACGTCATGTCGTGCATGTACATTCGCTATGAATGGCACACATTATAAATCTGCCTTCAGCGAAAAACCTATTGCCATCAAAGAGTATCTGACCTGACGCAATGAGTTTGTTATCTACAAGCTATCCAGTACATGTAATCTTGCGTACATTGGCAGCACTAAATTGCCGGCAAACCAACGCATCTTGCAACTCGTGCGAGCCATAGTAAACTCGGATACTAACTATCCAGTGGCTCGCCACTTTAAAGCTGTCCATGATAACAAACTCAAAGATTTGCATTACACAATTTTGGGTTCGGTCCCCAACCCCGGACGGGGAGGTGACCGTGAAAAATTGCTTAGGCAAAGAGAGACTTATTTCATTCTACTGCTAGATACAAGAGCACCAAATGGTTTAAATATCATTAATGAATTGCACAATTTCTTGTGATTATGGCACTGCTGTATATATTGATCTGTTTCTGTAGTGCTTATCCTTTTGTTGGTCATTTAAAGTTATCTGTGTCTTTAGTAATTATTTTCAGGAGAGTCCATTTAATATGTTTTTATTGTGTAGGATAGAATTTTTGAGCCTCAGAAACTGTTGTTTTTCTTATATTTAGTTCACTTCTTCACCCATAAAGCACTAGCACTTTAGAGGATACGGCATGAAGTTGATAGTGCTTTAATAATTACTTTATCACTTTGAATTGAAATGATAGATTTACAGGACATCTTGTGGCCATATACAATGCACCAGCACTTTACAAACTGTATTACTCTGTTTTTAGCGTACCTAACTTATACTCCCATTGAGGTTTGCATTAGCACTTTATTTTATATTTGTCATGTGTACTGCTATCAGTCATTCCTCTGTGATTATGCTGCTGAATTAGATAAATTTGAGGCACTTGCCATCATTTGTCAAAATACTTTTTGGCCACTCTATCATTTGAGGATAGGAGCACTATTATCTCATTGCTATAAATACACCTTTATAGTTTGTATTTTGTATATCCTCTTGTCATCGTTGTATTTTATACTACAATGCCTTTCCTATACTCTTAGCCTTTCATCCCTTTTTCTTTGGGTGATAGGTCTTTTAAAACACTTTAAACTGGTTCAACTGCTTCTGGCGCGTCATGTGACCAAGCTCCGTCCGGGGAGCGAAACGCGTCGAGTAGAGCACTTGCTCCATGATTGCAAAATCAATTCTTTCCACTGCTGACACGATTTTGGTGTGATGGCGTCTTACTGAGACTTTGAATTGTTGTGGGGAAAAGAGGTCCGCGCCTGCTGAAGTCCGCGTTGATATATATATATATATATATATATATATATATATATATATATATGTGTGTAGTGGGTGTCTGGAGGTTCCTCAGAGGGAATTGAGGAATAGGCGGCTTCTGCTCCTGAGCAGTACAAGAGGAGTCACTCTACCTTGACAGAGTGAAGCGCCCACATATTGTTTGCTCGTGAGCAGAATGGCCGTGGGGTTACATTGACAGACACTTGGAGCAGTACTAGAATCTAATCAAAAAGAGCTTGTAGCTGTGAGAGAAGAGAATAAAAGTTTGAAGGAAACCTTAGATTTAGTCACCAGGGTTAATAAATTCCTAGTAGCGGAGGGAGAAACTTCCAGTGCTAGTTCAGGGGGAGAAACGCCCGGGGTAACTACTCACCTTTTACACTCTCTGTTTCTTTCAGTGGAGACCCACAAAAGGCGCAAATATTTTTAACCCAGTGATCTTTGCAATTCATGTGTCGGCCCACCATTTTCCCTGACGCACCGACTCGAGTGGCATTCATACTCTCTTACCTCACTGGAGATGCGGCGTCGTGGACTATGCCGCTGATATCGCATGATGATGCCCTGCTATATAATTTTGTAAATTTCAAAAAAGAATTCCTCCGAATTTTTGATCGCCGAAAAATCTCACAGGCAATGGACAACAAATTATTAGAATTACGACAAGGAAATAAAGAGTTGGTTGCATACCTGGCCCAATTTAATAAGCTAGTGGTAGAGACCAATTGGCCTGAAGATAAAAGACCAGCAGTCTTCTATCGAGGGCTAAAGGACGAACTAAAAGATGTTTTGGCGCAAATACCAAACAGACCCACAGAGATCTCGGCCCTAGTAGATCTGGTCTTGGAGGTTGATTTCCGGCAGAGTGAGAGGGGAAGAGGACGGAGAAAAGAGTTCAGATCTAATACGCCCCGATTTGACAGAGTTGTAGTTTGAACGTACAAAAATCGTTGAGAACCAATCAAGACCAGAACCCATGCAAATTGGAACGGTTCGGGGGCCGTTAACCAAGGAAGACAAAGAGAAGCAGAGAGAGAAAGATTTGTATCTGTATTGGGGAGCAGGAGGACACTTTGTACAAGCCTGTCCAAAAAAGCCTAAGATGTCAACAAAGCCAAAGGAAAACTAGAGGTACCATCTGTAGGAGGAAAAGGACAGATGGATGCGGAGGCTGGAACAACTCCGGGTGGTCACCAGCTCGCTAACACATTACAGTCATCCTCACCCCATTTGATTTTGTCCATGACAATGAAGTTCCGACAAATTGACTTTACAGGGATTTCTGTAATGATAGACTCAGGGGCCACAGGGAATTTTTGCAACCTCAAAATTGCAGATAAGATTGGATTGAGGGCCATCTGAAAGGTCAGAAGTGAACCTGTGCTTGCAGTTGATGGAACGAATTTATCCTCAGGCCCCATAGTAAGCCATACTGAACAGGTGAGACTACTTTCTTCCGAAGGTCATGAAGAAACTCTCCAATTCAATTTAATATACGCTCCACAATTCCAGCTTATTTTAGGTTTGCTGTGGCTCTCCGAGCACAACCCGACCATCAACTGGAGCGACAGAACAATTGTGATGGATTCTGACTTTTGCTTAAATCACTGTTAAGAAGTAAGGAGAAATTCTAGGACCAAGGTCCTGCAACACTCGTGTGATTCAGGCAATTCTGTCTGTATAATACATACCAATGAAATTGCATTGGAGTACAAAGGCTATCAGGATGTGTTTGATGAAAAAGAAGCTGAGAAGTTGCCACCTTATCGCATCTATGATTGCAAAATGGATCTAGAACCTGGTAACAACTTACCCTGCAGTCGGGTGTATGCGCTAACCGAAAAAGAAAATCAACACCTCAAAGAATACATGGACAAGTATTTGAGCAATGGGTTTATAAGACCATCTCAATTCCCAGTATCATCGCCATTGTTCATCGTTCCTAAGAAGGTGGGGGACCTGAGAGCTTGTATAGACTACTGAGCAATCAATAAAATTACAAAGAAAAAATGCTACCCCTTACCACTAATTTCTGTGTTGCTAGATCAAGTGAAGGGTACCCAAATATATACAAAACTAGATCTAAGAGGCGCCTACAACTTAATCAGAATGAGGGAAGGTGATAAGTGGAGGACTGCATTTAGAACCAGATTCAGTATTTTTTAGGATACTGTGATGCCGTACGGTTTATGTAATGCTCCTGCCGCCTTCCAGTATTTTATTAATGAAATCCTGAGCGAGTTTATTGACCAGTGTGCGATTGTCTACATAGACGACATCCTGATCTACTCCACCACCGAGGAGGAACACCGGGGACAAGTGCGAAAGATCTTGAGAAGCTCAGAGAAAACAAACTATATGTCAAACTGGAAAAATGCGCTTTTAACGTCAACACAGTGGATTTCTTGGGTTTTGTCCTATCTCCCAAGGGATTCACCATGGACAAGCAGAAAAAAAAGGCAGTCATTGATTGGAAGTCTCCTACTTGTATAAAGGAAGTACAAACCTTCATAGGCTTTACCAATTTTTACAGAAGATTTATTAACATATTCTCATGTAAGATTCTTCCTTTAACAAAGGTACTCAGAAAAGGCACACAATTCCAATTGTCTGAAAAAGCTCAGAAGGCATTTGAATCTCTAAAAAAAGATTTCACCACCGCAGCAATCCTCCTACACACAGATCCGACAGAACCTTTTAATGTCGAAACAGACGCCACCAATCAGGCAATTGAAGAGGTGCTTTCACAGAGGCACAAAGAAACTGGACAGCTCCATCCAGTTGCCTATTGCTCAAGGAAGCTGATGCCAGAGGAAATCAGTTAAACTATTCCTGAAAAAGAATTGCTGGTGATCAAGTACGCCTCCAAAGAATAGCGGCACTACCTCATGGGAGCCAGACACACAGTCACAGTACTAACAGATCATCAAAACCTGAAGTTTCTGAAATCAGCGAGAACCTTAACTCCACAACAGCTGAGATGGTTGTTATACTTCGCCAATTATGATTTTGTGTTCACATATAGGCCGGGAACAAAGAACGGAAAGGCGGATGCCTTGTCAAGAATGGACACCGAGAATCCAAAAGAAACATCTGAAGTCCAGAGAATAATTCTAGAGTCGAAAATCATTAGTGTAGTGAACCATGGAATAACAAGTAAGTCAGCAAATTAATCCAGAAGAAATGATTGATGGGCAAAACAGGAAGTAGGACGAGAAATTTGCAATCAATTGCCTTTTCATGAAGGGGACCTGCACTTGCCCACTCAAGAACCTCAGACAAAGGCTATGAGTGAGTGTCATGACAGTCCACTAGCCGGACATAAAGGAATACTAAAGACTGAGGACCTTGTGCAGAGAAGATTTTGGTGGCCTAAGATGACCAAAGACATCAGAGAGTATGTTAACACTTGTGCAATATTTGCGCAGGGAAAACCGGAACGACGGGCCCCCAATTGGTTGTTACAACTAATGCCACCCCCCCCCCCCCCACACCCTTGGCACACTGTCACTTTAGACTTGATCGTGGACTTACTCTCTAGCCAAGGGTTTAACACCATCCTAGTAATGGTAGATGCATTCGCCAAAATGGCAATGCCCACAGCAAACAGGTTGCCACACACACTTTAGCACGCAAATTGTTCGATTGCATGGGGTTCCAAAAATTATAATCTCAGATAGGGGTTCCCAATTTTTGTCACACTTCTGGAAGGCTTTTGTGGAGAGTCTAGGCATGGAAACCAGATATTCAAGACGTTATCATCCAGAGACGGATGGTCGAACCAAGAGAGTGAATCAGGAGCTAGAGCAGTACTTACGCCTATTTTTAATGGAACAAGAAGGAGAATGGCCAGATTTTTTGTGGGCTGCGGAATTTGCGCACAACAATGCAAAAAATGTGTCTAAAGGGTATTCACCTTTTTACCTGAATTACGGAAGCCATCCTAATTCTTTGGTGAATGCTGAGGAAATTTCAATGCCCGCAGTTAAAGATTTAGTGCAACACTTAACTCAAGTACATCAAACTGCATCCAAGAACTTGCTAAAAGCTAAATAAGATTACAAGTGTTATGCTGACAAAAAGAGAAAAGTAGGCCCTTCTTTAAGTGAAGGAGATGAAGTGTGACTTAACGCCAAGAATCTGAGGCTGGCAGGAAATCGTAAATTTTAACCCAAATTCATAGGGCCTTACCAGATTGACAAACAAATCAACCCAGTGTCATATCGATTAAAACTGCCCTCTAAAATGAAAATTCATCCAGTTTTTCATGTCTCCTTACTGAAAAAACCATACCCAAATATGAGAAGGAATTTACCCTCTAAGCCAGTGGAGTTAAAGTCAGGGGTGGAATTTGAGGTCACAAGAATACTAAATTAAAAAAGGACTAGGGGCCACCTCTACTATTTAGAAGATCGGAAAGGCTATAGCCCCGAAGAGAGATTGTGGGAATTGGGCTCAGATGTTCATGCTTCTAGATTAGTGAGATCCTTCCATCAGAAATTCCCAACAAAACCTAGACCGGAAGGATCTCTCTTGTGAGGTGGTACTGTCAGGATCCAGAAGCACAAGAATAATTCAATCTGTGTCCTATCAAACATTCAAGCTAAAAGAACGAGCCATAGAACCAGATCACCTTCTTAGAAAGAAACATGGTTCAAGCGGAACTCCAAGATGGCTGCCCATCATTATGCGGTCTAGTCGTTGCCCGGAGTTCGTTTTGAATCTTGGTGAAGCGCCAGACCAGAGCACAACCCACTTCACTGAAGATTCTGCCTTGTAAGCACCTTCTGTTTGCTGCGTTTTCTAGTCAGGTAGTTTGCGTCTACATGACGGGTTTACTCTGCGTTATTGTAGTTAGCTACTTGTTTGTACCGGTCGGGTCCTCGAAATTTGCAAGTAGGGTTTTTTCCCTTGAGTCTGCGCACTGAAGGAATTCCCAAAGCTGCCTGCCCTGAGGTGACACTATTCTCCAAATTTGATAAGCGCATTCTTGCTGAAGCCCGTAGTAAGACACTAATCCCCAGTTTGACTTTGCGTTGAGATTTACTGTCTCTGATTGTCATTGTTAAGCTATTGAATCCATTCAGAGTTTCTCCAGCTGGAGTTTGTTGAGGAAGAATTTAGTTGATTCATTAATTGACTCTCCAGGTAGAATTGAACAGTTGAATTACTGAAGGCCTAGAAAAATAAGGTTGTAGATACACACAGAAGAGAGGCTAATTCAAAGAATAGAAAGGGCAGGTAGAAGTTACATGTAAATGGACAATTAGAGGAAGAACCTTATAGAGTAAGAGAAGTAATATGGTGAATTGTCTTACGGTTTAATTCCAGAGTTATTCAATACACTCTTCCTGAGATGAAAGGAAGTACATAAGAGCCCTGGAGGAAAACCTGGACTTCTTGGGAGCCTCTTCTCAGTTTGTTCTTTTATCCACTCCCCCTTACCCAGTGAGAATGTACTGGACACCTATATCCATACTAATATAATAAAGAGAGAGCCCAACCCTTTGAGGCGGGAAATCTCAGGAACCACAGCACCAATCACAACACCCAATACAGCGTTGGAAAGGGCAGTTGCAGCAGAAGGACATAGGCTATGCAGACGCCCACCATATACATTTAAAAGGTAAAAGAACCGTGCCAGCAAAGTAGTCCCTTGTGGGCGTGTCTGCGTTGTGCTGTGGGTGTATGCTGGGGGCGTGACAAACACTGGGGGCGTGTGGTACGTTCCTCCCTTCATGCTATGTCTCATATCGTGTCCTAATCCCACCCTGCTACCTTTAAATAACCCGGCACCCCATAATCATAACCCTCCCTTACTCCTTAAAATACCCCAACACCCTTAAAAACTAACCCATCTTAACCCTATAAATATACCCTGTACCCCAAAACCCAAACCTATCCCTAAACCCTACAAATACCCCTCTACCCCAAAACCCAAACCTAGCCCTGAACCCTATAAATACCCCTGTACCTCAAAACCCAAACCTACCCCTGAACCCTAAAAATACCCCTGTACCCCAAAACCCAAACCTATCCCTGAACCCTAAAAATACCACTGTACCCCAAAACCCAAACCTACCCCTGAACCCTAAAATACCCCTGTAGCCCAAAACCCAAACCTAGCCCTGAACCCTAAAAATACCCCCGTACCTCAAAATCCATACCTATCCCTGAACCCTAAAAATACCCAAGTACCCCATAACCCAAAACTATATATGAACCCTAAAAATACCCAAACACTCCAAAACATATACCTCAGTACCCCAAAACATATACCCCTATACCCATACTTACCATATCTAAACATTAAAATAAAACATGCTTTTACCATTCATGCATTTACAACGAATTTCGTTGTAAATGTATGCGTGGTAAAAGCATATAAAATGTAATGCCATGTGTTATAATGGAATTGTGGAGTCATGGTACTTTCGTAATGAAAGTATGCAGAGTGATGGTATGCGGAAAAAAAGTTGCGGAATAATGGGTGTTTACCCTCTCCCGGTAAGTACATTGGTGGCACGGCGGCCCACATCTCCAGCAACATACTCATATTTTTTCACCACCCATTTGAAAAATGCACAGCTCTCTCTTTCGATGGCCAGCACCGACATACACTTTTAGACACACCTCCCCGCCACAAGTTCTAGAATTGCGAACTTTAGAGCTGGGGAGCTACGTTCGAATCTCGGCATCAGCTCAACATCCTGTGATTCCAGGCAAATCGTTTTGTCTCCCCGTGCCTACCACAAATGGATGTGTTCTTCTGTAATGTAAATTGTGCTCATGCCATGTTGTCGAGATCGCGCTATATAATATTGCAGGGAAAAATAAAGTAGGGAAACTCAAGTTCACACACTACTGAACGTGCACTCTTAAGTGCATCAGTAGTGCACTGTGAATCGGAGCGTTTCACAGGCCTGTCACAGATAAGAAATGCTATCAAAACGAAATCCTACAAAACAATATACTACTGGCCGGCAGCAATTCATACTCGGACAACGTCGGGACAGGCTGCTAGTATATATATATATATATATATATATATAGTGGGTGTCTGGAGATTCCTCAGAGGGAATTGAGGAATAGGCGGCTTCTGCTCCTGAGGAGGTCAAGAGGAGTCACTCGACCTTGACACATGGTGAGCAAAAGAACGAGGGATTTAACCCAGTTCTCTTGACTGGGGGTGAATGCAGGATTTATTCAGCATTCCGACCATCATTTGTTTGCATATGGTTGGGTCTAAACTGCGGTGGTGAAGTGAGCTAAAGAATGATGATGGATTCAACCCAGATCTGTGACTGGGGGAAGAGGGTCTGAAAAGGTTCAGCGCTACGTACATTATCTACTTGTGCTTGCTTTATTCCGGTGTTAGTGTCAGCGCCCCCCTTTCCTGTCCAGGAAGAGGTATCAGAATGTAGATAAATACAGAACAGTTCTCTGCCACACCTGCCATTCCTGTGTTTGTGGCAGTCTAGAGGGAATGCACAAAATGCAGGTGTCATCCACCCCAGACATGTCTTGGAGACTGGCTGCAAGGCACACAGAGTAGTAAAAGCAGAGAAATGTCCACTTTTTTGAAGTGGCATTTCTAAAACAGCAATGTTATATCTAACTTTACCAGAAAAAAGTATTAACATTACCTTTCAAAAGATATGAACCATGATGTATCTACTTCTTTCTAATCAGGAATTATAGCTTTAAAGTGTATTAAGGAATTCCCAATGCTGGCCTATGAGAGAAGCAGGCCTCACAGTAGTGACAAAGGAATTTATATGTTTGTTACTCCCAGGACATGGAAAACTTACAAGTACACAGTCTCGGCAGGCATGACTCGCGGATGGGGGTGGTCGCCGGGTGGGGATTTGGTGGGGAGGGGGGCTGTGGTTTAATTTGAAAAAATGTTTAATTAAAATGCCGACCTGGTCCGGTCCCACGTCACATTTGCTTCTCTCTGCTCCTCACAGGAAGCAGGCAACCTCCTTCCCATGAGTCAATCACAATGCTGCAATGGGCGCGTTGTGATTCGTTGGGACACCGACCGCACAGGCGTCTATGGGGAGGCCATTGGAGGAGTCTATGGTGAGGTATGGAGAGTGCGTATGACTGGTTTGATCGGCGACCAAACAGTCAGCGCCCTCAGAGCGGGCAACTACTCCTCCCCTGCCCTATAGCAGGACTGCTGACACGCCCGCGCCAAACCAAACCCTTCTGCTTTCCCGCAGCGCGAGAAGCAGAAACATAAAATGATATTCATATTACCATTTTATGTTTCTGCTTCTCGCACTGCCAGAAAGCAGCGAGGCGAAGCTCCTATGCCCACATGGAGGAGCCGCCCCTGCAAGTACTAGTCCTACCTTTTACTTACACAGCACCCTGCTCTTAGGGCTACCTAGGACCTACCTTAGGGGTGACTTATCCATAGTAATATAATAAAGAGAGAGCCCAAAACTTTGAGGCGGGTAATCTCAGGAACCACAGCACCAATCAAAACACCCAATACAGCGTTGGAAAGGGCAGTTGCAGCAGAAGGACATAGGCTATGCAGACGCCCACCATATACATTTAAAAGGTAAAAGAATCGTGCCAGCAAAGTAGTCTCTTGTGGGCGTGTATGCGTTGTGCTGTGGACGAGTGCTGGGGGCGTGACAAACGCTGGGGGCGTGTGGTACGTTCTGCCCTTCATGCTATGTCTCATATCGTGTGCTAATCCCACCCTGCTACCTTTAAATAACCTGGCACCCCATAATCATAACCCTCCCTTACTCCTTAAAATACCCCAACACCCTTAAACACTAACCCATCTTAACCCTATAAATATACCCAGTACCCCAAAACCCAAACCTATCCCTAAACCCTAAAAATACCCCTTTTCCTCCAAAACCCAAACCTAGCCCTGAACCCTATAAATACCCCTGTACCTCAACCCCTGAACCCTAAAAATACCCCTGTACCCCAAAACCCAAACCTATCCCTGAACACTAAAAATACCACTGTACCCCAAAACCCAAACCTAACCCTGAACCCTAAAATACCCCTGTACCCCAAAACGCAAACCTAGCCCTGAACCCTTAAAATACCCCTGTACCCAAAAACTCAAACCTACCCCTGAACCCTAAAAATACCCCTGTACCCCAAAACCCAAACCTAGCCCTACGCTGTAAGAAACGGTCGCTCCCCACGCTCCCTGCCAGAGTTCCACAGCGCTTGGCTCTGACTGCTTCCCTGATTAGAATCTTGCCGCCTGGTATCGTAGCGCTTAGTCGCATTGTATTTGATTGCATTTCACTGCTCGCATCGCAGCGCTTGGTCGCATTGTATTTGTTTGCATTTCACTGCTCATATTTGTATTTAATTATCATAGCGCTCGCATTGTTTGGCTTTAAATCTTGAAATCATTGCCTGATTGTACCGGTGCCACTGGCCATAGCGTAACTCACTTCTGTGCCCCAATCTCGCCCAGTTTCTGTTTCCCTTTGCTGCCATTTTGTTTATTGTGCATTGAAGCCAGCCTCTCCGCCCCGCACCCGCCTCCCAGCTGCTCCTCCCTCCCAAGGACTGATAAGGCTTGCCCCGAGGCTTAGAGCGCTGTGACCACTCTTACGCTGTAAGAAGCGGTCGCTCCCCACGCTCCCTGCCAGAGTTCCACAGCGCTTGGCTCTGACTGCTTCCCTGATTAGAATCTTGCCGCCTGGTATCGTAGCGCTTAGTCGCATTGTATTTGATTGCATTTCACTGCTCGCATCGCAGCGCTTGGTCGCATTGTATTTCGTGTAAAGCGGTCTGATATCTGCAAAGATCCTGTTCGCGCTATATAAAACTTTCAAAATAAAATAAAATAAATTTGTTTGCATTTCACTGCTCAGATTTGTATTTAATTATCGTAGTGCTCGCATTGTTTGGCTTTAAATCTTGAAATCATTGCCTGATTGTACCGGTGCCACTGGCCATAGCGTAACTCACTTCTGTGCCCCAATCTCGCCCAGTTTCTGTTTCCCTTTGCTGCCATTTTGTTTATTGTGCATTGAAGCCAGCCTCTCCGCCCCGCACACGCCTCCCAGCTGCTCCTCCCTCGCTACGCCCCCCACTCTCCACTTATGTCAGGACAGCTGACGCGCAGCGTTCACGCGCAGCGAGCGCGCCTCATGCGCGCCGAAGGTGCGCCAAAGGTAAGCCCGTCTGCGCCCGTCCGTGCCTGGACCGCGCCCAGCGCCAGCCCCCTGGTCCCCACAAACCGCACTCCTCCAGCATAACGTATGACACCGCCACCCTCCTAGCCCTCAACCCCGGACGCACACCTCAATGCTACGAAGCTGCCCCGGGACATACCCACGGTCCCTTCGCTTGCCACTCCTGCAAATTTACCAGCATCAAGACCCATACCTCATCCACTAACCCCAAACACAGCTCCGACTCTAACCACCTGAAGCGCATCCTGCTGAACACCCGCTCGGTCCACAGACACGCCACTGAACTCTGGGATCTACTCGACACTACATCACCGGACGTCACCTTCCTTACTGAAACATGGATGAACGTATCATCAGCACCCGACATCGCCACAGCCATCCCGGACAATTACAAGATCATCCGAAAAGACCGCACCGTCCAAACAGGAGGAGGCATCGCCATCGTCCATATGAACACCATCAAAATCACGACCAGCTCCGACGATAACCTTACAACCGCCGAACACCTCCACTTCCAGATCCACACCGACCCTAGGACCACACTCAGAGGCACCCTCATCTACAGGCCTCCAGGAACCCGTAAACAATTCAGCGAAGACATCACTGACTTCATCAGTCCACATGCCCTCGCCTCCGAGAACTACATTCTACTAGGTGACCTCAATTTCCACCTGGAAAAGAAAAACGACAGCAACACCACCACCCTTCTTGACAACCTGGCCAATCTCGGCCTCAAACAACTTGTTGACACCCCCACCCATGTAGCCGGACATACGCTCGACCCAATCTTCACCTCCAGCAAACACATCTCCTTCGATCGCACCACAGCTCTCCATTGGACGGACCACAGTTGTGTTAACTTCAGCTACAAAACCACCTCGACCCACAACCCCCCACAACCTATTCCCCGAAGAAAATGGAACAAAATCACCACCGACCAACTCCTCACATCGCTCAACCAAAACCCACCCGCCCTCTCATCGGACCCAAACCAAGCTGCCATCAAATTCAAACAATGGATCACTCACAGCGCTGACGAATTAGCACCCTTGAAAAACCATCACACCAAACAAGACAGCAAAAAGGCCCCCTGGTTCAACGATGACCTTAAGAAATCCAAGAAGCTATGCCGTACTCTCGAGAAAACATGGAGAAAAAACCCAACCACCGACAACATGACCACCTTCAAGGCAGCCACCCGCAAACACCACCAGCTGATTCGATCCACCAAGAAATCAGCATTCAAGAATCGACTCGACAACAACGCCCATAACAGCAAGGAACTATTCAACATCGTCAAAGAATTCACCAACCCCACCGCAGCCTCAAACGACATCACTCCCTCCCAAGACCTCTGCGATTCGTTATCCTCCTTCTTCTACAACAAAATTGCCGACATACATAACAGCTTCGAAAACAGTTCCAACGAACAATCCTCTTTACCCCCCTCAGAACCTAAACCGCCCTCTAACAAACTCAGCGCCTGGAACCCAATCACCACTGAAGACACCATCCGCCTAATGAATTCCATCCACTCTGGCTTGCCAACCGACCCATTTCCCCACCACATCTTCAACAAAGCAGACTCCATCATCGCACCCCATCTCCGTGATGTCATCAACTGCTCCTTCAACTCTGCTACCTTCCCAGAAAGCTGGAAACATGCCGAAGTCAGCGCCCTCCTGAAGA
Organism: Lissotriton vulgaris; assembly: GCF_964263255.1. NCBI lineage: Eukaryota > Metazoa > Chordata > Amphibia > Caudata > Salamandridae > Lissotriton > Lissotriton vulgaris. The sequence continues at coordinate 610,871,791 of NC_141698.1, forward strand.
AACCCACAGCAGACCCCTCTGAACTTAAAAACTACCGCCCCATATCTCTCCTCCCATTCCCGGCCAAAGTCATTGAGAAAGCCGTCAATAGCCAACTCGCCGCCTTCCTCGAATCCAACAACTCCCTCGATCCCTCACAGTCCGGCTTTCGAGCCAAACACAGCACCGAAACCGCCCTCATTGCAGCAACAGACGACATCCGAACACTACTGGACAACGGAGAAACAGTGGCCCTCATTCTACTCGACCTCTCCGCCGCCTTCGACACTGTCTGTCACAGCACCCTCATAAAACGCCTCAGCAACATCGGCATAAAAGGAAAAGCCTTGGACTGGATCATCTCGTTCCTAGCTGGGAGAACTCAGAGAGTCCGACTTCCCCCATTCAAATCAGAGGCCACCGAAGTCATCTGCGGTGTACCACAAGGTTCATCACTCAGTCCCACCCTCTTCAACGTTTACATGAGTCCACTCGCTTCCATCGCGCGGCAACACAACCTTAACATCATCTCCTACGCTGACGACACCCAGCTGATCCTTTCCCTCACCAAAGACCCCAACACCGCCAAAACCAATCTTCACGAAGGCATGAAAGAAGTAGCCGTATGGATGAAAAACAGCCACCTTAAACTTAACTCAGACAAAACGGAAGTGCTCATCCTAGGATCATCCCCCTCTGCCTGGGACGACTCATGGTGGCCTTCAGATCTGGGCTCAGCACCCATACCCACAGACCACGCACGTAACCTTGGCTTCATCCTAGACTCCTCACTCTCGATGACCAAACAAGTCAACGCCGTCTCATCCTCCTGCTTCAACGTACTTCGTATGCTCAAAAAAATCTTCCGCTGGATCCCCGCCGAGACAAGAAAGACCGTCACCCACGCACTGGTTACGAGACGACTAGACTACGGAAACACCCTCTACGCCGGAATTACAGCCAAATTACAGAAAATACTCCAACGCATCCAAAACGCATCAGCGAGACTCATTCTGGACATCCCTCGCCAAGATCACATTACCGGCCACCTGAAAGACCTCCACTGGCTTCCCGTCAACAAGAGAAGAACATTCCGTCTCCTCACCCACGCACACAAGGCCCTCTACAAACTAGGGCCCGAATGCCTCAACACTCGACTATCCTTCTACACACCCACCCGCCAACTAAGATCCTCTAATCAAGGCCTCGCCGCAGTTCCGCGTATCCAAAGATCCACCATGGGAGGTAGATCCTTCTCCTACTTGGCGGCCAAGACCTGGAACTCACTCTTCACTCACCTCTGCCTTACACAGAACCAAATCTCCTTCAGAAAAGAACTTAAAACCTGGCTATTCGATAAATAATGATCCCCTCCCCAAGCTCCTTGAGACCCTCTGGGTGAGTAGTGCGCTATACAAATTATTGAACTTGAACTTGAACCCTAAAAATAACCCTGTACCCCAAAACCCAAACCTACTCCTGAACCCTAAAATACCCCTGTACCCCAAAACCCAAACCTAGCCCTAAACCCTAAAAATACCCCTGTACCCCAAAACCCAAACCTAGCCCTGAACCCTAAAAATACCCCTATACCCCAAAACCCAAGCCTAGCCCTGAACCCTAAAAATACCCCCGTACCCCAAAAACCATACCTATCCCTAAACCCTAAAACTACCCCAGTACCCCATAACCCAAAACTATATATGAACCCTTAAAATACCCAAACATCCAAAACATATACCTCAGTACCCCAAAACATATACCCCTATACCCATACTTACCTTATCCCAAAAAAATTTAAAAACATGCTTTTACCATTCATGCATTTACAACGAATTTCGTTGTTCGTTCGTTGTAAATGTATGCGTGGTAAAAGCATATAAAATGAATGCCATGCGTTATAATGGAATTGTGGAGTCATGGCACTTTCGTAATGAAAGTATGCGGAGTGATGGTATGCGGAAAGAAAGTTGCGGAATAATGGGTGTTTACCCTCCCCCGGTAAGTACATTGGTGGCACGGCGGCCCACATCTCCAGCAACATACTCATATTTTTTTCACCACCCATTTGAAAAATGCACAGCTCTCTCTTTCGATGGCCAGCACCGACATACACTTTTAGACACACCTCCCGCCACAAGTTCTAGAATTACGAACTTTAGAGCTCGGGAGCTACGTTCGAATCTCCTGTGATTCCAGGCAAATCGCTTTGTCTCCCCGTGCCTACCACAAATGAATGTGTTCTTCTGTAATGTAAATTGTGCTCATGCCATATTGTCGAGATCGCTCTATATAATATTGCAAGGAAAAATAAAATAAAGTAGGGAAACTCAAGTTCACACACTACTGAACGTGCACTCTTAAGTGCATCAGCAGTGCACTGTGAATCGGAGCGTTTCACAGGCCTGTCACAAATAAGAAATGCTATCAAAACGAAATCCTACAAAACAATATCCTACTGGCCGGCAGCAATTCATACCCGGACAACGTCGGGACGGGCTGCTAGTGTGTAATAAAAAGGGAGTTTCAGACTTGGCAATTGATTTTAAATATCAAGTCGAATTGGCAGTAAACTGCACAGACAGGCCTTGCAATGGCAGGGCTGAGACAGCTTTGACCTGCTGGACTACCTAAACATTAATCAAGACTGTCTATCCAAAACAAGGAAGTAACTAAAAGACACCTACTTTCAATTTGGACAGCTGAAAAGAAAAACTCTTAAAAAAGTGTGGAGCAACATGCTACAATAATGTGTCATCACAATAGTAAACTTATAGTTCACACCCCTATTCCAAACACCATGAACACTAGGTGAACATGCTGCAGAAGGTACCAGATGTACTGTTTTGAAGTAACTATTCAGATTAGATCTTCCCAACATTCAACTCTTTGAAGAGGGCCCCAAAAACTTCCCCGTAGCAATCGAAAGGGGGAACTACTGATGATTATTAGCTGTAGATAAAGTTAGAACAAGGAGAGTGATGTCTCAATAAAGCAAACGGTAATGCAATAAATTAAGTACGCAGGGGTAAGAGCAGGCGCAGACCGAGGAAGACAGGTCTCATGAGTCCGCTGCAGCATATAAGGGCAGTTCTGAGGTGTAGAAGTGGAGCCTGTATGGCGGTGGCTATCCTTTAGCCACAGGACTCTTTCATGAGTCCTCCATAGAGTCTATTGCCCCTTTTGTGAAAAGCGGAGAGCCCCAAGGTCCCAGAGCGCTGTGGCCAAGATGGCGGCCGCAACACATCCTAGCATCACAGAGACCAATGAGAGGGAAATGGTCCTCCAACACACTGAATATCACCCCTTGCAGGAGAAGAGATCGACCACAGTGAGTACCCACCCAGTGGGGCTGCCATCAGTGACTGTGTTATAGCCTGATAATACCACCCAGCGACCAATGAAATAAAATGGCACCCTCCTAAACACCTCTCCCTCCTCCCATTAACCAGCACCTGGCCTAAAGTCTTCAGAAAATGCACGGGCTGATCCACCTTAGGACTAAGTACATCACTTAAGGACAGTTGCAGAGGATTACCAGCATGAACCGCCCGCCGAGGGTGCCACTAGAGATGCTTAGCACACAGACACTATAAACAGGTCTTTCAAGGAACAGAGATGATTAAAGCGATTTTAAGACAGATTAGACCATATAGCTACCACTGAAGAGGATTAAGATGCATCAATAGCCCCTTTTTATCCTTTGGAAATGGCAATTCAAATTCTGCCCGATTCTAATGGAGCACACCCACACTTGTTGGCGCTCCCCTCTTTTAATGCTTGGAAGGGCCTTCATCTTGCACTGTCCTATGACTGGACTGCCTTGTGCTCCATATCAGAAACCACCATCATAACTCTCCTTAGGTACTCTACAATATATCGGCGGGGGCTCACCATTAACCACCTGGAGCTAGCCCCCACTCTGTTCTCGGACCAGACTGCACCTGGGATCCGGAAAATTGTTTTGTGAGATGATTTGTTCTACATTTGCTGTTTTCCCTCTTTTGGGTTGGTGCACTGTTAGGCTTTCTTAACATTTACACTAGCTTACCAAGTACACTTCTGTCCCTTGGCCACCACTTAGTGGATCACAACATCTCATTCACTCTCCAGACTCAGCAACTCTTAGTTTTTTCAAATACTACAAAAGAAAGGAGTGGCATTTCATACCTTAACTTCATGCTTTATTCAGTATCACACAGAACTCCTATCCCTCTACTAAGACAGACATAACATTTGTAATACTAAACATCCAAGGCCTCAATTCCCCAATCAAGCAGAAGGCACTTCTGCAGTGGCATCACTACAAAGCTGTGGACATAGCTCTCTGACGTGAGACACATCTTAAATTGAAAGACGTTCCCTGATAGTGATCTTACTAGTTCCCATCTTAATTTCATGCAATCAGAACTTCAAAAACGAAGGCTGCAGACATATTACTACACAGAAGCCTATCCTTTGAGTTGGACACCACACAGGTAGACATAAAGGCTGCTGAGTGGGTATCAAGGGAAGACTAGGTAATCTCTCCTTGACACTATACTCTATATATGTGTCCAGTAATGATAAAGAAATGCTCTATGCCCACCTCTTCTCAGCAGTGGCACATATTACCAAAGGTAATTTAATTATAAGCAGAGATTTCAATATGATCCTTCACTCTAGAGAAAATAGGCATCCCTCTCACCCCACAAGCACCAGAGCACCTCAATCTCTGCTCCAGGACATGAGAGATCTCAATATGGAGGATATATGGAGAACACAACACCAGGGAGAGAGGGAATACACCTTTTACCCAAATGTACACAGGTCTTTCACGTGTATCAACTTCTTTTTCACTTCCAGTACTTTACAACTACAAAGTATCTACACTGACAATGACCTGAAAATCCTATCTGACCATACGTCAGTGTTGATACACTTAACATTGTTGAACCCTACTGCCAAACATGCAGGCCCTCGCTTATGAGTGAGGTGGTGCTGAGGGACACAGTGGTCAGGGAATGCATACAAGAAGCCCTTGACCACAACTTTTTGGAAAATGATAATGGGGAGGTCAGCCAAAGCGTAACGTGGGACGCTGCTAAAACAGTCATTAGAGGGGTGCTTATATCCCACACATCAACTTTTAAGCAGTTGGGAAAGCAAAAGAGAAAAAAATTGAGGATGATATGAGTAGGCTAGAATAACTACAGAAGCGGAAGCCATCCTTCCAAACACAGCAAGACCTGCGCAAAGTGAGAGGGGAAATTTAGCAATCAATGAAGGATGCAACCAAAAATTACTATATATCCGACAACAGCAATATGAAAACGTGGGAAAAAGCAGACCGATGACTACCATATACCCTCCACCAGACCTGCATGAGAAAAAACAAACCAAATTATGGATGCACGGCTCACACATCCACTGTGGATATTCTGCAATGTTTCACCACTTACTACGAGTGCCTTTTGACAGGTGAGTTCCTTTCCCCAGAACAAGACACTGATCTCAACGCTTATAAGCCCAACATAAATGGGGATGATCTCCTCCTTTTAGAGGATGTCATTACACCTGAAGAAGTTCGAGCAGCTATAACTAGGCGGCCAGGCCGAAAGGTATCGGGCCCAGATGGCTTTCCAGTAGGCCTGGGCGGTAAATTCCATTCCGCTCGCGGAATTTGCGGAATTTGGGTAATTCCGCATTTCGCGGAGAACGCAAAATTGCCCAAAATTCTGCGATCCGCGACTTTGCGAAATTTTTTGCTTGTTCGCGTTCTCAAAATGCGTGCTTGCGAGATATGTCCCCCAGGCACACAAACAGCGGTTGCGAACAGGAAAAAAGCATTGCGAACACACAATTTTGCGTGTTTGCGAAATTTCTGCGTGTTCGCTGAGATTTTCTACCGTTTCGCAGAGATTTGCGTGACGCGATTACGCAAATTCCGCCCACCCCTACTTTCCAGCCTCATTCTATAAAGCATTAGTTACCATTTTAACAAAACACTAACCCAGACGTTCAATGAGATTCTAACTAGTGGTATCGTCACAGACACAATGCATGAATCTCAAATCACGCTCCTACTAAAACCAGGAAAGGACCAGACACAATGCCAATCATATGGCTTTGTTGCCCTCCATTATACTGATGTGAAGATTTTCGCCTAGATATGGTTGCCATGCCTCCATATGATATGGCCTTGTCTCATCTCTCCACAGCAAACCGATTTCGTACAAGACCACCATTCTGGTAATACTGTCAGATTAGCAGTTCTCACTCATGGAGATAGCGGAGCACATCCGCACACAGATGATTCGCCATTCATTAGATGCAGAGAAAGCTTTTGATTGCGTTAATTGGCCTGACATTACAAAAACTCCCCCAGTCCCTTGAATGAATTGATTTTAGGAAACCATCCACACCGGGTGGCGAGAATCAAGGTTAATGGAAAGTGCTCATCATAGCTACCCCAAATCTTCCTTCCCAACCCTGAAACATGAATTAGCTAGCGTCACAAACGCTGCTCGCTTCCCCGTACACTATTCCAAATCCTGAAGCATGTGGTTCTCAGCTAATCCCAATACGTCACAAACAACCCTCAAGATGCTGATTCTTTTAAAATAAAAACTGATCATAAAAGAATATTGTAAATAATGCACACATTTGTAATCAACCCAGCTGTCGAATAACCATCATCTCATAAAATATGATATCTAAAATGTATATCTAATATGGCGCACTATAGAGAAAAATACTTAAGTAAGCTGAAAAGTTTATTTTAAAAGGGAGGCTCACTCTTAAAATGTATGTATCTTACAAGTATCTATCAAGTAAAAAAGCACTGCCATACCGCCTGAGACCTATTGGACACCTTCAGCATTCTATCAATGTACTCCTTGGCCTTATCATTCCGACCCACAAGCCACAGAAACATTCCAGCAAAATACAGCGCTTTCTCTCCGGCAGTCTTTCGACTTCCTTTAAGGTTGCTTTCAAGTTCCAAAATAGCATCTCGATCTAAAAAAGAAAAGAAAAAGTTAATAAAGAGGCTCTGAAATGGACCTCGGAGAATCTAGTTACACATGTATTTAACAGCTTGAAGTCAAATAAAATTATGAAGCGGTGGGTCTCCTTTTAAAATTATGGCCACAACAAAATCAAGAGTAGGCCTGGGCAGGATTTCAATTACGCCAAAGCAATCCGAGTCATTTTGTTAATTCCATGCTACTCTTTGACACGGAATTACCAATAATAACCTGATTACGCCCGCCCGTGTAATTAAGAGTAATTTGAAGGGACAAAATCCTACTGCAATAGTAGATTTACTACTGATTGTCTGAGCTATCTCTGTTCTGTTGCAATTAGAGCTCTTTCCTAGCGCACAATTCATCCTCATGTCCATTTTGGATATGAGGGGAACTTTTTGTGCTAAGAACAAAGCGGAAAAAACAGAATTACACTTGTCGCAGAATTCCACATAAACTTGCACAATTTTTAGGTAATTACGCAGGATTACGCGACATGGAATTACTCAAAGTATGCCCACCTCTAGTCAACAGTGGTGTGTCCAGAGCTGCTTATTACAAACATGCTTTATTCTGGTATGCTGATATGCAATATTCAAACATTTATTAGTATGCCCTAACTTAGCGTTAAATGTCAGTAAATAATGAGCTTGAGAAGGGAATTTACGTAATAACACTGTGCTCCTCATTGCATTGACAGTGGCACATAACATAACATTTTAGGCACAATAATTATTTGTAAGCTGAGGATGGCAGCCATTTTAGAATATCGCCAAAGGTGTTCAACTATTAGTTTATCTGGCAATTACTTGCCTACAATTTACTCTTGCAGCATTTTCACTTTGTATTTGCACGTGTATATAGCGTTTACTACCCCGACGAGGCGTTGAAGAACATTTTAGCAAGTAGCACGATACTCTGGAATCTAAAAGGATTAGTGGTGGATGAGTATAGAGAAATATAGGTTTTTAAGTTCAGCAGTGGACATGTGAGTCAGTTAGTTTGTTCAACTAGGATAAAGGAGAAATAGAAGTTTAGTTGGTTTTAAGACTCTGCACACTTTACCAGTGTAACCCAGTGCTAAACTACTTGTGCTATCTCACTTAAACATGGTGACATTTGCTTACACCCAACTGGCACATTGAATTTAGTTGTAAGCCACTAGTATAGTAGTACTACATGTACCTAGGCTCTGTAAATAAAATGCTACAAGTGGGACTGCAGCAATTATTGTGTCACCCCCTTAATTAGCCTTGTAAACATGTCTCACACCGCCATTACAGCCTGTGTATACAGTTTTAAACTACCATTTTGTCCTGGCAAAACAAACCTGTTGCCTTGACTAAATCTTCCTTTTTTAATACATATAATTCACCTCTAGGGTAGGCACTAAACAACCAATAGGGCAGGCTGCAGTGTATTTGTAAATTGTAAATTGATACTTGTATAGCGCACTACTCACCCACAAGGGTCTCAAGGCGCTTGTACGAATACCGCTGTGGAACCCATCCTGGCTTTCCCTGTGAGGCGTCCACTCCTGGACACCCCCAAGGTGGAGGCCAGGCATCCTTAGCGTTGTGGGGGCCGTTGTGGAAATTAAGCAAGCTATTGCCCAGAGTTGCAGAGTGGGACTCCATGATTGGAATAGGCACCGAGGCGAGAATTATCAGGTCCGTGGAATTTTTTAGCCCAAGACCCGCCGAGGCGGGGAATTGAACCCTGGTCCCGGGCTAGACCTCTGCATCAGGGTCTTCCGCTCTAATCATTGAGCCACACTTCTCCACAGTTGGACACGTTCTTTTCATGTTTACATGTCCTAGTAGTGAACAATTCTTAAATGTGTTTTGCACTACTGCAAAGCCTATCTATCCCAGAGGATAACAATGGGTTGCCTTAAAATATATAATAAGTGATAACATTTAATTGGAAGCAAGTCGGAATGCCGAGTTTGGTGAATAAAGAATTGTAATTTAAAAAACTCTTTAATGGTAAATTCAGATTTTAAATCACAATTTTGAAAATGCCACGTTTTATTGGAGTGCCACGCCATTTCAGTTTAGACCCCGCCATAGTGAAAATCAGTCATGACCCTACTCCCCATGGGAACTGTTCAGCCCGAACTGCCAACCCAAGTCTTCCCTGGACCAGAAACAAGCATTCTGGGACCGGTTTTTGGGTATCCCCCTCATCAGCCAGGCTAGCTTGAATCTGGTGGCATAGAGAGCACAGGACTCGCGTCTGGGCATACCCTTCCCACTTTGGGGCGACAAATGCGTAAAAAACAGATGATGGACGTAATGCTGAACAAATCACACATTCACACCTAGTCACAGATCTGGGTCATATCCATTGTTTGTACTGCATGCCACGCCATTCGAATTTAGACCCAGCCATATGCACATGAGTCTTGACCCTGCTCCCCATGGGAATAGTCCATCCTGAACTGCCAAACCAGGCCCTCCCTGGACCAGAAACAAACACCAGGGGACAGGGTTAGTGGTATCACCCCTCATCAGCCAGGCTATTATAAAGTTGGCATTTTATTGCCCTAACCATTTGGTGCCTGTAGCCTGAATCTCCGGTCACACGACTAGGTGTAAATGGCAGTTGGTCTTTGTGTATTGCTCCCACAAAGTGAGATAAAGGGGGAAATAGTTGTATTTGCAGGCTGGGCCATTTCTGACTTGATGAAGGGGAGGAGCTGTCACCTACCACACTTGCACATTACAAAGGCTATGCCTGAGCACCCTCACAAAGGGTATGACACTAGTCTTTTGTGTACCGAGTGAAGCTGGGGCCAGAGCAGGGAGTCAGGAAATTTCAGACACCTCTGGGGGTTGGAAACCTCCAGAACCTTCTCCTACTTTAAAGTTGGCACCAAGTATAATTATTAGGCCCTCAGAAACAACTTTTCAGTACACCTCTGGATCTGTGGAAGACTCAGACTGCTCTCCTGCAAGAAGGACTGTTATTCTGCTGCTCTGCTACTCTGCTGCCTGAGTGAAAAAGACTGGACCTTTATCTTGAACCCAGGACAACCAGAGTGACTCCAAAGGCCAGTTGGCAGGCCTCCTGATCAGAGCCCCAGGGATAGAAAATGTCCCAACCACCTTGAACCTCCTGGACTCTGTCTGCCATGAGTCTTGCCCTACCAAGTGGTGACAGCCTGTTGCTGGGCCCTTGAAAGTGGGTCTAAACGTGCCCCTGCCAGCCTGGCTGTGGTCCAGGTAGAACAAACGTGACACTTCACCTCACTGCTCTGCATTGGAACCACCACTATGCGATGCATCACTGATGCAGGATCCCACAGTTCTTTGTTACCGCCACAGGGCAATGCCTCCTCGAAGCAGTACCTTGCATTGCGGCCCCTCAGCTCCCCAGAATCACTGCTCTGCTGCACGACGCATCCTCAATGCAGTGCCTCACATCGCAGCCCCTCGAAACCGCTGCTGCGCGACGCATTCTCAACTTTTGATCTTGCAACGCAGTGCCATCTGGATTTAAGGTACTTTATTCAGCAGGCCTAACTTGGTTCCTGTATCGGGCCCGTGTTTCATCGCAGTCAGCCTGAACGCCTGACTTTGTCTTAGTCCGTCATGACCAGATAACTACAATGGGTCTGTTGAGCTTTTAGGCACTATTTTCACTTAAATCTTCAAAAGTGCATCTTTCTGTTTCTACTAATTAGATTTTTGTCATTTTGATCGCAAATAGTTTAATACATTTCAGTCTATTTTTCTAAACTGGTGTGGGATTTTTCTTATTTTGTGTTTTCACTTTATTACTGTTTGAAGTGCTGAATAAATACTTTCCACAGTGCCCCTAAGTTAAGCTTAACTGCTTTTGTGCCAACCTACTAGAGAGCGAGGACAGGTTAATTTGGAGTTTGCTGGTGTTTCACCCTGGCAAGAATGTGGTTGCTGCTTGAGCAGGATTTCACTCCCCTCCATCAGTTACTCAATTTCCTACGCAAACAATCACCAAGAAATTGTGGATAGTAAATTATTGGTCCGCTTGGGCCATAGGGTGTCCTTTTTACAGGTAATGAAGTACACAGGGGAGGTTAAGAGGAGTGTGGGCTTGGGTGTATAAGATGAGTAGTTCTGACACCGTTCCACCACTGGATCCACAGTGGTGCTTTCCTCCCTCAATTCCAAATGTTTCGGAAAAGCATAAGAGTACATCAAATGGTTGGTCATTTTCAAGACTGCTATGTTAAGCAGCCAGGCCCTTCAGGTGTACTGTGTGAATTGGAGAAAATTGTGGTGCACCATGTTTAGTAGGAAAAGTGGAGCGATTATGTGATCAGATATGATAATGCTAAAAATTGTGTGTGATGTTGTTTGTTGCAGTTGACACACTAAGGGCAGCATATATGCCCAAATGTTTGCCCTGTTATGTTATGTCATGTTACCGCAAATTTATAACGCGCACAGCTACCCGGAAGTGTCCCGCCGTCCTGAGCTTACTGTGCCATAGGACTCAAGCTCCGCCCTACTGATGAGGCCCAAATAGGTGGAACCCAGTCTGGGGTTGCTTGTGGATCCTCTGGTGGGTGCCTCATCTGGCATTTGCTGGTGGACTCTTCTAAAGAGGAGCAGGATCATTACTGATTTGCATAAGGCATGCATTTGGCTAGAGTGGTACGGTGGGCAAAATTTATTGAATGGAAGGTGATCCCAAGCAATCGCCAGTGGCCCCAAGAGATCGCCAGCATTCCATCCATCACCTCTGTGTTTGTTGCGTGTGTTGTACCCAGCAGAACGAGTGATGTCTTGTGTGAGATCTGTACTTAACACACCCTTCACAACAAATGTAGATGCATAGACAACCATCTAAGAACAATCCAGATAAAATGTGCATTTTCACAGAAATCTCATTCTGCTTTTGGAAACATCTGATATTCATCTTTACATGGTTTGCACCCGATTTAATTTGGAGGTTTGCTCCATACAGAACCAGGTTTCACACTTTACTTAATCTGGCTTTGTTTTGAAACTGTTGGTGTATTAAACGCTCGGTCCCATTTACACTACTCTTCAAAGATTTACCAGTGTTTCGTCCAAAATGACATAATAGTGTCTCATCACTACTCTCATATCAACTTGGGCAAAAAAATCCTTTTGCTTGTCAACAGTGCTCGAATCAGTCATTTGTGACACTTTGTATCAGGCCCCCCCCCCCCCCTTTGCATGGAGCGAGTGCACATGGTAACATTTTCTAAATCTGACAATCTTTGTAAATCCAACCATCACAACATTATTTGGAATTCTTGTGTGGAAATAGTCAACATAAAAGATGGCCATCCCTACATAGTTGTATGCATGGCGGATATTCTTTAAGTTTATAATTTTTAACACAGGTCATTTGCTATGCAGATAAATATAGTCAAATATTTCTTCTTTGTTCATAGGATAATAAGGGGCACATGCATCAAGGGTTTTTGCATTCGCAAACGGTGCGAATCGCAAAATTCGGCCGTTTGCGAATGCAAATTCCTTTTTTGGGATGCATTAAGGTTTTTGCTTTTTTCGCAATTTAAGAAATCGCAATTTATTTGCGATTTCTTAAATTGCGATTGCATTTAAGAAATCGCAATTTTGCAATTTCTTAAATGCAATGCATGATTTTTTTTAAATTGCAAAATCGCAAATAGGAAGTGGTAAATTACCATGAAGTTAACCTTCATGGTAATTTGCAAAAACTTTCAAAAATGCACAAAAGTGTATTTTTGAAAGTTTCATTTCACACACACAGACACATGCCCTTGGGGCATGTGTGTGTGAAAAAAGTACTTAAAGGTACATTTCAGGGGTGCAGGGGGGTCCTTTGGACCCCCCCCCTGCACCCTTGAAATTGCATTCTCATTTTGCGATTCCTTAATTGTGATTCACAAAATGAGAATGCCTTCACATTCATTCCTATGGGCCTAATCAATGGAAAGGGATTCCTTAGTTGCGATTCGCAAATTGTGAATCGCAATTAAGGAAAATTAAGAAATCGCCAAAAAAATTGTGATTTCTTAATGCATAGCCGTTTGTGAATTCTTAATTGCGATTCCTTAATTTTCGCAATTAAGAATTCGCAAACGGGAACATTGATGCATGTGGCCATAAGTGTCTACATCATGTAAGCTATAATAATAATTCTGTTACCCTCTAATGGACTGTACATACATGATTTAAGACACACCAAGACCAACTCACCGACAGATTCACTTTTCTTATGTGCATATATAAGCGCCATAATGGAACACAAGGAGATCTCAGGGACATTTTTCAAAAGTTCAAGTTCTCGAATAGCCTCTTGAGTACGACCTGTGAAGGAAAGACAAATTCTTATAAACGCAATAGGGTCTAGATTCTTCCATTCCGTTTTCAGATAGACAAAGCATACAATTAGACCTGTATACATAAGAAAACAAGTTACTTACCTGTAACTGTAGTTCTCCAGTATTGGAAGCTTTCATAGATTCACAGGCCTGAATCATTCCCCGTCGTCGAGACGGGAGTCTCCGGGAATTAAAAAGCAATGCTTAGCAGTATAGCACATTGAAAAGAGGCCTAGGCCCATTTCCCTTTTACAACCCATAGCCTTCGTTATGTAAAAGAGCCCAAACTTGTCCCTGAACCAATCAGAGCTCCTCATCCTCTAGAACACTCCTGAGAGAACCTTTTGCCCCTGAGATTTTCGTGTACTTATGCCATAAACACCTTGTGTGCTAAATCTGAGGTGAGCATCAAAGGGGAGGAGGGTGGATTGCATGTGTATCTATGAAAGCTTCCAATACTGTAGAGAGCTACGGTTACAGGTAAGTAACTTGTTTTCTTACTCCAGTATTGGAGCTTTCATAGATTCACATACCTGAATCAGAATAGCGAGCAGTAGAATAAAGCACATTTTCATTTTTTTTTTAAGACTAAATGCAGATCTGGTACAGTTACGTAAGACATCATCTATATATACATATTCCTCTTAGAATTCTGCATATCAGTAATGTAACCACTCTTATCAAACATAACAATAAAAAATGTGCATTTGTAACAAGAAAAGGACGGAGGGATAGAACAGAGGGCTTACCGTTACTGGATAAGGTTTCTCAGCACCGCTTCTCCCACTGCCACATCTCTCTCTCTGCGGCTGCATCCAAACAGTAATGCCTGGTGAAGGTGTGTGTACTCTTCCAGGTCGCAGCCCTGCAGATATCCTGGATCGGTACTCCCGCAAACAAAGCAGTGGAGGTGGACACTGCTCTTGTAGAATGGGCACCTACTCGTGCATTCAAAGGCTTTCCAGCTGCCTGATGACAATACTCTATTGCACTGGAAATCCATCTGGCAATACCTCTTTTTGACAAAGGGAAACCCTTCCTGGGTGCGCTGAAGGCGACTAAAAGTTGTGAAGACTTGCAGAAGGGTCTAGTCATTTGTAAATAGAATTTGAGACAGCTTTGGCCGTCCAGGGAGTGGAGAGCTCTTTTGGCCGTTGTTGTTGGTTGAGGAAAAAAACTTTTGAGAATTAGCGGCTCATTTAAATGAAAGTCAGTCGGCACTTTTGGAATAAACTTTGGATTAGTCCTAAGTATCATTCTGTCCTCCTTACATTGCAAGACAGGGTCTTGAATCATGAAAGCCTGTAACTCCCCCACTCTTCTGGCTGAAGTGAGCGCTATGAGTAGCGCAACTTTCCACAGTAAAAATTTAAGATCTGCCCTGTGTATTGACTCGAAGGGCTGCTTCATTAATTGAGAAAGTACAATGTTCAACTGCCAGAGAGGTGGTGGAGGCTTTACCGGAGGAAAAACTCGGAACAATCCCTTCATGAATTGTTTGATGAGTCTTGCGGACCATAAAGATGGTCCTGAGTAAGTCCTTCTGTAGCCTGATATAGCGGCTAAATGTACCTTAATAGATGCATGGGCCAAGCCCGATTTCGCCAACATTAAAATGTATGGAATAATCTTATGCGCTGCCGAATTCAGAGGATGAATGTTACATCTTTTGCACCATAAACAGAATCTCTTCCATTTCATAGTGTATGTTTTGTTCATACGATCCACTCTGGCCCTCGATAGGATCTCTCTGCACTCCGCTGAAATCTTCAGATGTTGAAAGGAGCCAGGATGCTAAGTTTAGTGATCTGGGGTCCGGATGGAGCACTTGTCCCTGGGACATTGTCAGGAGCGACGGTATTGGTTGGAGATGAATCGGTTGGACCTCAGACAGTAGCAGAAGTTCTGTGAACCAGTGTTGCCTGGGCCTGGGCCACCATGGGGCTATCAGGATTATCTTGTACAGCTCCTTCTTGATCTTCGTGAGAATGCGTGGCAAAAGGGGAATTGGAAGAACTCCTGATATAAGTGCTTGACCTCCTGATGTTTTGGTGGTGAACAAGGGGGCATTTGGAGAAGTTCTAGAGTGTGTCCGAATTGTATTATGTTGAGGACCCATTGTTCCGTAGTTATTTGCTGCCAATTCTGGAGATGGTAAGTAATTCTTCCACCCAGGGGAAAATGTGACGGAAAAAGGATAGATGTAGCCGGATCCGGAAGGTTGTCATTGTCGTCTGGTATTGTCCTTCCCCAGACAACCTCCTCTTCCTCTAGGAGCAGATTTTGTGTAGCCTCCTGTTTTGTCATTGTGTATACCGTTGACGGTACGGCTGGGACGAGGTGGACTAAGAAGTGTATCTGCCCTGCTGGTATCCATCTCTATAAGATGATTGGCCTCTACCTCTAGAGCCTCGAAAAGGAACCTTCCAATATTGTAGCGTTCCTAGTGATTTTGCAGTGTCGATATCTTTTTTGATACTTTGCAGTGCCTCATCGATATGTTTTCTGAACAAATCCTCTCCATTGAAGGGAAGGTCCAAGATTTTATTCTGGACTTCAGGCCTAAACGCTGTTGCTCTCAGCCATCATTTCCTGCGTAGGACTGCCGCTCCTCCCAGAGATCTGAAGGCTGTGGTTGCGATGTCCATCGCGCAATCAATGACTTCAGCCGAAGTCCTTTCTCCTTCTTGAAGAATCTTTTTGGCCTCCTGTCTATCAGGTTCTGGAATGTGGTCTATGTAAGGCGAGAGGTCACACCACATCTGCCTACCGTACCTACCCAGAATGGCCAGGGCAGTCGCCGCCTTGACTAGAAGGGCAGACATGGAAGAAAACCTCTTCCCTGCATTGTCCAAGCGCCTACCCTCTCTGTCGGGAGGTGTCATAATAGGAGCAGATGGATTCCTCGATTTCTGCTGTGCCGTTTGGGTTATAACTGAGTCTGGCTTGGGGTGGCCTAGTAGACAAGCTGGAGCATCCGAAGGAGCTTTATATTTCTTGTCCAGCCTGGCGAGTACTAGAGTCACTGCTGGGGTCTCCATGACCTTTAGACCCTCTTCCCATATATGACTAACAATCAGGAGAGACCGAACTGCCTTGCGGTATCGTTCCTTAAAATCGTTCAAGAAACACTCCGTCTTGTCAGATGACATGGTGAACGCAAATCTCTTTGTAGCTCTCTCCATTAAATTATGAAACCTCCCGATATCCTCCGGTGGAGAGTCTACAGGTTTCGGTGAAGGTGACGAAGGCGATGGAATAAGATAATCATCCCACTCTTTGCTGGGGTCTTTGCTGGTTATCTCTCCCTCTTCCTGTTCATAATTAGTGGTCACTGGTTCTTGTTGAGACCTTGGTTGTGGTGATCTAGGCAAGGGCTCCGGTAAAATCTCTCATTGTCGCACTTGCGTACTTGGGATAGAGCGTGGGTGAGGTGTAGCCACTGGTATCTCTTGAGAGGTATGAGGTATAGGATGCCTCTTTTTATAATCCTCGAGCATAAACTGCAGATCCGTCAGTAAGGAAGACGGAACGCTAACCATCTCCTCTTGATACTCCTGACGATAGTGTTGTTAGTGACGATCCTGAAATCCCTCATATTCATCCTCCAAGTCATCGTCTTGGCACTTTACATGCAACTGTGACGGGCTACTGGCAAAGCTAAATGGGCCGTCATCATCCTCCTCATCCTCTGAGTCTTCCTTCTCTAACAGGTGGATGGTACCAAAGGTGTCACCTTACTTGGAGAGGTGAGTTCTAGGCGAATTCTCCTCTTTCTGGTAAATTGCCGTTTTCCTGGGGGGGTTTTCTCTCGTCGACGGCGCCGTCGACGGGATCGCAGTCGAAACCGATGACGAAACTATTGTCGTTGATGCTGCCGTCAAAGCTGCTGTTTCTGTCGTTGTTGTTGCGGTCAACGATCCCGTTGTTGCTGTCGTCGATGATCCTGTCTACGACGTGGTCGTGGCTGTTGTAACAGTCGTCGCTGATGCCATCGTCACCACAGATCTCGGCGTCGACACTGTCGTCAACGGTGCCACCGTCGATGGAGAGATAGCCTTAGAAGTGAGTTTTACCTCAGTTTTCGACGACGCCATTTTCTTCATAGACGCTCCCGTCGATGATGCATATTTTTCCACTTTTACCTCAGGAGGTGTAGAGGTAGGCTTCTTGAATGAATGTTTGACTTTAGGGGATGATTTTGACGGCTCCGTGCTCGTCTTCTTTGTATGTTTGACCCTTGAAGCATGACCCTTGCTCTCCTTTTCTCTGCGTGGAGGAGATTTAGAGGGACTGCGCCCAGAAAACCCTAGAGTGGTCTTTTTAAGGGCCTTCTCAGGACGTTCCTCCGAGGTATGAGCATGAGGAGACCTGCTTCTTTTCTGAGATCTCCTAGAAGTAGAAGAAGCCTCATCAATGTCACTAGACATGACTTCTTTCATGGCTTTTAGTTTTTGAAGCCATAGTAAAAGCCTCCCTTCACGATCCCCTAGTGTTTTATTTGAAAAGGTACGACATACCTTACAGTCCTTTGCTTGATGGTCCGTATAAAGACAGTAGATGCAATCCTTATGAGGGTCGTCTGTGTAGAGCCTTTTCTTAAAACAGGTAGCACAGGCTCCAAATAAACCTTTTTTTCTCCTTGTCAGCCATTCTCAGGAGCTGGTGAACAAGTAGGCAGCAATCAAATTACCAAATCAGTTGAAGAACTATGAAATACAATCCAAATTGAAGTAGAAAACTGTAGAATTTGAGCAGAGCTCAAAGGAGATTTCCTAGCACAACGTGTGGTAGAAAATCTGAGGGGCAAATGGTTCTCTCAGGAGTGTTCTAGAGGATGAGGAGCTCTGATAACATAAAAGGGTTATGGGTTGCAAAAGGGAAATGGGCCTAGGCCTCTTTTCAGTATTCTATACGGCTAAGCATTGCTTTTTTATGTACCGGAGACTCCCGTCTCGACGCCGGGGAATGATTCAGGCATGTGAATCTATGAAAGCTCCAATACTGGAGTAAATCCACATTTATATTTAAACAGCTGCTTTGTCTCCATTGTGCTACATAAGAACTTGAAGTGCTTGTAAACTCTTTAAATAAACAAGCATTGGCAAAGTCAAAATGCTGGGGTTAATGTGCTAATGCAGGCAGTTTGGCATGATAGGACAAAATAAATAGGATGGAGTTGGCAGGAGGACAGAGAAAGAAAGAGGTATAATTTTAAACAAATCTTTCAAGGAGTTTAATACAAACACTCAAGACGCGGCAGAAAGATAAACAGCTAAATGCATTAGGAAAAATAAGACTACTCCACTGGGCTGAGTCAAGACTTAATTGACATTGTTTTTCAAGCCAAAAAGGTTGGTATAAGAAAGCCAATGGTTGAAAGGGGAGGACCCAAATCCTTCTCAATACATATTGTAAATAATAGGCCTGCAAGAATAGCAATGTTGGCACAATCCAGACCTAAAAAAGGTTGTCTAGTTACGCAATGTTTCTTTATCCTTTGAACTTGTCTTCAAGGATATTGTGTGATGGCCGATTACAATGTGAGCTATAGAAGCTTCTAATTAGAAGATATTAAGTTAGCAAGAGTCTGCATTATGTGACAGAACAGTAGTCTTAATTTTATTGTCTGAAATATAGTCCAGGACATTGGAATTAAGTGGCAGTGGAAGCCAAATTATGCAACACCCCTGTGTATTAAAACAAACTACTCTGTATAACAGCATAAGTACTTTTCAGAATACTTATCTCTCAGTAAAAGCTAATTAAGGCTTTGTGGCATGGGACCCTCAAAAGAAGTGCAATATAGTTAGGAGCATTCTAAACCCCAAAGTCAAGTTATAATAAATACGGATTTGCAAACAGGGGCGGAGAGGTGTTAATAGTGAAAAACATTTTTTTTAAATTATGGTGTATAAGGATTCTTTCAGTCATTTCCACTTTGAATTACATTTAAGTAATTACAGTTGTTTTGTTTCCTCCTGCAGGCAAGAAGTTTCTCCCTGGTCCATCAAATAGTAATGTCTATACTGTCTGGGCAACACTGTCACCACTTTCAATAGCTGATTACAGCAATCAATAATCAAAGGTGACCGGTTAGCTTTAAGTCTCTGATCAGTTAGCTTTACGTATATAGAGCCTGCGCACCAATTTAAAGATTTTTTGATCTGTTAGAAACATTTTACTTGCTAAAATCCGCTAAGCATGCAGCCAATGATGGATTATGTGACGTGACAGCTATGCAAATTCCTATTTGTGTGGCATATGAAGTGGACTCACAAAGGCGTTTTCCCATTGGCCCTTAATACAGCTTCTGAGATGTAGAAATGAGAAAATTGAATAGTAGACATTGCTTCGATCCTAAAGAATTAGCATCGGCGTAGCTCGGAGGTGGATGGTGAGAAGGTATTTGGGATGATACTCCCCCTCCCCACTCAAAATGTATTCTGTAGTAAATAGTTGGGAACAAGTGCTTTCAGTCAGGTATGGTGAGGTGTCTGTTGGATTTCACGTGATTTTTACATGCCCACATTGATAATCATATATTTGAAAACAACAAGAGGTCCCAATTAAGTCGAAAGCGACCTTGGGGATAATGCTATTCAGACAACAGTGGTCCTTTAGGGAAATTTACTAGAAGAATAAATATAGACTCAGCCGTCGCTATATTTGTTTGGATTTGTCCAGCCGGACAGCAGTCTAGTATTTACTTGTGGTTGATATAATAAATGTTACACACCAATTCACAACGTGGGGCACAAGCCTGCGCCCTTCTTAACACATGTGCAACATACATTTAGTGACAATACTGGAACAAAAGGGCTTGTAGGCAAAAGCAAGAGGTTTGAAGCACCAGTAATTGCACAATGTCATGGTACCTCAGAACATTACAAACACTTTTACATTAATAGTACACATTAGTTCTGAGCTTGTATAAGGCGTTATGAGAAGTCGACGGCGTTTCGATCTGTTATCTTGATACACGGATCATCATCAGGACATAGATATTATGCCTAACAATTATGGCCTCAGGTGCCGAAGGCTGGCTGAGCCAGGCAAGGTTATAGCAGTCGGTCCTGCTGTTTGGACGCGGTAGCGCTCATGAAGTTTCCTAAGATCGGACGCTGGATTGGAGGTTTAGTGGCAAAACCGTCAATGTGTGCGAACGAACCGGTGATAAGAAGGGTCAGCTCAAACGAGTCCGGGGGCCAACGGCATGATGGCCAGGCCAAAGTGGGTGTAGCGGCGCGATCGCGGTGTATACAGGGAAATCCTTCAGGCTTAGTCTTGAAGGAATGTTACGCAGCTTATTTTACCAGAATGCAACCGTATAGTATTGGTTAAATGACACTCTACGTACAACACAATATCTTCTACACAAAGAGACTAACAAAGCACACAATACTGTAGCACAGAAACAATAGTAAATTGCACTAATATACAGTGGGCTCCAGGGGGAGGCCAAACCATATACTAAAATAGTGGTATAAGAATCATGACCCGGGTCAAGACAATGTGTAGATGACGTAGAATCAATGGGATTCCAAGGAACCACGCAAGTAGGGACCCCATGGAGAATGGGTGCGGTGTGGGAACAAGACTGATGCGCCGTACAATTCTATGGGAGAGTCGCTGTTGCCATTTTAAAGTTTAAGGACTCTTCTGAGTGGACTTTGAAGAAACCCTGTGAAATTTAGGAGGTTGGAGAGCCACCCCCACCCATGGATACCATAGTACTAGAGTTCCCTATCCCAGGGAAGCAGGGTGCATAGGTCTGAAGTGGCATCGGAAACCAGCGTTGAGCTCTATGGAGGACTTCGAAGAAGAGCCACTGCTAGGAAGAAGGAAAGTGTCAGTCAAAACCAAAATGTGGATTCCTGTTGAGGAGGACCTGCAAGCAGAGGGGACAGAGTTTGGGTCACTCAGGAGTGACCAGGGGCTCTGTAGACAAATGCCCACCGATGTCGGGTGCTTCAGGTGCGTTGAGGGGGTTCTTGACTCTACAGCCACCGGGACCAGGAGGTGTTGAGGACGACGAGGAGCAAGATTCGAGCTGTACCACGAAGGATGTTGAGTGCTGAAGGGTCGGTGTCCTGCTGGAGCGCCAACAAGCCTTGGAAGCAGCAATCCACGAAGATGGTCAAGAAAGATTAAGGTTCAGACCAGCAAGGTCCAGGAGACTCACCAAACACAGGGGAGTCAGGGCAAGCCTGGAGCAACCAGGGGAGCCCAGAAAAGCAAAGATGAGCCTCAAGAGGACCCGGAGGCACAGGAGTCGCGAGGGGACCTCGAGCAGTTTCATAAGGCAACAGCCCACGGAGGACTCAGTGCAAGGAGGCCGAAGTTTTTTGGTGGAAAGGGTGCCAGAGGTTGTGGCTACTTGCAGCACAGTGCATTTGTTTTGGAAACGCCAACAAGCATATGCACCTGCAAAAGTACACGGTGCACAGGGCTAGGGTATTGCAGCCCCCACAAAGGATTCGGACCTCAAATTGGTGAGAGGGCAGCTCGGACCTCGAGGGACTTGAAAACCCATCTCCTGTGTTGCTGTAGCCTTCGGAGTCCATAGGAGCTCAGGATGTGCAGACCGGTCAATCGTGATGTGGTGCCTGCAGTTGCAGGGGAGGGACTCTTTCACTCCAAGGGAGATGTGTTCGATTGTCCTCGATGCTCCACAGGTCCCACACGCAGCCTGTATGGTGCACGGACACAGACGATGCTTCAGACTGAGAGGGAGACTAAGTCGGGCCCAAACGAAGTCCAGAGTGTCCAGACGGTCAAAGTTCAGTGGTTTCTTGTTCAGAATCTTGTCCACGTCGAATCTAGGGTCCTACAGCCAGGTAAGCCCTTTTGTACCCATGGGAGAGGGTTGGACAGATTGAGGAACCCTCCCAGGGGGGGGTTCTGGACAGTGGGGAGGTTACTCTCATGTCCTTTGTCCAGTTGCTCATGGGAGAGGGTTGGACAGATTGAGTAACCCTCCCAGGGGGGGGTTCTAGACAGTGGGGCGGTTACTCTCATGTCCTTTGTCCAGTTGCTCACCAGAGCAGGAGCCAAAGGCTCCCAGGACTGGTTTGAACTGGACTTTGCACAGGGATCCAAATGTGCCCCTCAGGTAGACTTTTGGTCGCTAGCAAGAGCACCCACCCAGGTCTTATACACCAAATCCTATCTGGGAGGTGGTCACAGCTCCCTGAGACAGAATGCCTATTGTTCTGCTTTCCCCTGCTCGAGCTTGGCTCAGCAGCAGCAGGGCAGAAATGTGTCTCTGGTCGGCAGCAATCTTTTTAGGCTGCCCGAGACTAGAAGGCTGGTTCCGGGAACACCAGGGACCTCACAAAGCTTGTTTCTGAGGGGTGGAATCATATCTACCACACTGGTTACCAGTCTGGAGGAATGATTCCATAATGTTTGACACCAAACACGATAGGGTTACTTTCAGCTGTTTTAGAGTTGGTCATCAAGCGGTCACAAAATGCCACTCTATATGTCGTAAATGGCTGCAGCACGAACGACCCGGGAGAATGGACTCCGTAGGCTACAGGGGTGTCCAGCTCATGCAGTGGCACCCTCTCACAGAACCAAGCACCCTGCCTTAAGGATTGTCAAGGCCTGCTATAGGGGTGACTTATAGGTTTTAAGAGTAGTGACCCTTTGATATAGCAAGTAAGTGGTGCATGCACAAACTTACAGGCTGCAATGGCAGGCCTGTAGATCCATTTCGCATAGCCTCACATCCTGGGGAACTTATGCCCTGGGTACATGGGTACCATATACTAGGGACTGACAAGGGTACCCCAGTATCTAATCTGGAGTGTACCTAAGTACATGACATAACATTTTAGGGAGAAAGCGGATAGACTGAGGTCCTGATTACCAGGATCCTAGTCAGAATAGTAAAAACAGTGACATATGAAGCAAAAAGTGGGGGTAACCTTAAGAAGCAGATCCTACTTTCCTACAGACACCATGGAAAACCTGGCATACCCGAACAGGAAAACAAATAAATGACCTCCATACAGTGAAAAACAATTTCAAAATGTCAGGGATATTTATTTTTGGGTTGTTCTTTTTACAAACAAACTCCCACCTTGAAAGTTTGCTGCAGAAGAGGAGGTGTTGCAGGGATTCTGCACATATACAGAACTATGCATAGGAAGATGAGGCCTCAGTGAATAGAGGGTGTACCGACCTACCACATTAGTACCCATCTTCCTGTGCATAGTTCTGTATATGTGCAGAATCCCTGCAACATGGTGCCCCACGTTGGGCGCCATGTTGCAGGGATTCTGCACATATACAGAACTATGCACAGGAAGACGGGACCTCAGTGAGTAGGGGGTGTACCCACCTACCACATTAGTACCCAAAATCCCAAACCAACTAGCTATAGTCTCTCATATTACTCTCTCTTGGGAATCGCGGGAGCAAGACAACTCTTTCACTCACTCACTCATACTTGTTCACAATGCAACAATAAGAGTTGGGCTATAGTTTAAAATGTTTATTTTAACTAAAGCGCTCTATGGTACAGTACACATGCCGTTACTAGCAGCAGAATGCATAAACACAATACAGTCAACATTGTCGCAATTTCATAGAATATAAACAGGCATATCATTTTATAAAGACATTGGATAAAAGACAAAAAGACCCAACCACCCTCCCAGTGCCAAGGAATAGTTTATCATAAAAAAGAAGACCTCTGGACTTTGCCAGGCGACCCCATACCTCAAGGCATAGATACAATTTTCACATCCCAGGGCAAGCAAAGCTCTTCTCTCTGGAAAGGTGTCTCTTCAAGTGTCTCATAATATGTTGTTCTTGCAATATTAAAACACACGATTTCCAGTAGTGCAGCTGTGGGTAGTATGTTATGTCTCGGTGCGAGGGGCTAACCAGGACAGAACAACAAGGGCAATTGTTGATTGACCTTTCACATTGTGTTCAGACTAAACCGCATAGCAAAGCAGAAGATGCGAAAAGCAGACAGTTCTCATGTAAATGGTGCACATACAGAGTCTTGCAAAATATATGCTTGCAGTGTTGTGCGCAAAAGCAGCCTCAAAGCAGCGAAGCTCATGCTAACTTAGCAAATGCCGACAAAGGACCTATAAGCTCTACTACAGTAGAAGTCAGTTAAAATGAGAAGTGTGATGAGTCACTGGGCCATGACCAAACCAAAGTTCAGGCTTACGTGTTCTACAACAAGAACATTGGTGGAGCTCCACAGGTACACAACATGGCTTAGTCGATGTCAATCCACCTTATATGGCGAGGGTAAGTCTATAAATAACACATTCCACTGTGCATACCAGGGTAGTATATTTCCTACAGTATAATGTGTCAGTATTCACCAATGTTTACATTCATCTGTTAGGAAAACTAACAACATTCTATCTCAATACTTGCTCACATCTGACGAATTTGCAAAGATTGTTCAATGAATAGGTGAGACTAAATCTTAACTTACATTGCGAAAGTGACGCTTGCTTGTGGAAGAAAGCTTTATCAGTGGCGCCTGGCACATCTTCTGAACCCAGCAGATCTTTCTGTGCGATACTAATGTATATACCTAGCACAAGACCGCCAACCTTTTGATGACCTTACTTAAAGCTGACTCAAAGAGGTGGTGGGGTATTTACAGACCTGCCTGGATATGGCTGGCGAACATGCCAAGAG
Source organism: Lissotriton vulgaris (assembly GCF_964263255.1). Classification (NCBI taxonomy): domain Eukaryota; kingdom Metazoa; phylum Chordata; class Amphibia; order Caudata; family Salamandridae; genus Lissotriton; species Lissotriton vulgaris. Next base: position 610,896,790 of record NC_141698.1, read on the forward strand.
TACTGAACATACCAGTCACCTAAGTTTATTTTTGCCAATAAAGATATGGTAGGTGCTGAAGTGTATGTGGCAAATATGCATGGGGGGGACCTTAGACAGGGTGGTGTTTACCCTAATTGTTTTGATAATGTATTATTCTTCTCTAGTGCATAGACAAGAGATGCCTACAATGATTAAGAAGACCAATAGTACGGTATATCAAATACAGCATGAAAAGTTCAAAATACAAGAATACCTACAGCAATAATTCAAATGTATACAATAAATAAACCCAAAGTTAAGTTGCAGTGGTTGGTTAAATTAGGACATGCCATTTTGCTTGTAAACAGAAAAAAAAGAGCAAAAGTATAAACTCCCTTTCCAAAATGTATAAATTATCTGATGGACATATTGGAGCTATGGGATGCATAAGATAAACCTGAGTTGTACATATTACCCATCTGCATGCACTTCAATGTTGTCATTCTACTGTGTTACCTTCCTTTAACATTCCATACGCTTTGAAGAATTGCAGCACGGGGTCGTTGTTGTATTTATGAAGACCATCTCTTGCAATACTCTGCACATGGCGGTAATATTTTTCTTGACTGTAGTATGCGATATTTGCCTAATGTGAAGTAAAGCACATAATTAAAAACTTTTAGAATCCAGATGTACACAATTAATAGTCTAGTATAGAAAAGGTTGATTATCTTGTACCAAGCAGTCATCATTTGAAACTTGATTCTTACAGCCCTATGCAAAGTACATTCTGTAGACTTTCAATAACATGGTCACAAGATCCAGGTATATTGTGATCAATATATGTAGAAACTGATTTATAATGTCCATGGATTTATAGTTTCTTTGAAGCACCCATATTGCGTTTAGGTAGCTTTTTCTAGGTGTGTTGCACTTTTTGTAAGGAATACGTTAGATTTAGCAGGAAACCATCTGACTCACCCAAATCCATGCATGCAGCCTTTCACCCATTTTGGTCAGTCAGAGAATATGCGCCTGCCATTGCGCCCACAGACTGTAAATCATCTCAAACTTATAAAACACAGGCTGAGAAAGCCAAAATCTATTGCTAGATATTGAAACACGCCTACAAAGCCCACCAATGGCATACCACAACTGCCTGAACTTCCACTAACCATCGAGAGACCGTCGCTCCGCCTCACTCGCCCTGGCACATACACCACGCATCTGCCAAAGCATAGGCTGTTCCTTCTCACTAGATGTGACACAAAAGACTGAGGAATACCCAATGTTTTTGCTTGCCTTTCCTGTCTCGAAAATTAATCTCTAGAGGTCTTTTATGGACTGCTAAGAAAATACCTGGACACATCTCATCACAGACATTGCACATCTTTTTTAAAAAATACAGATCGCAGGCATCCAAAACCAGGGAGTACAAAGTAACTCGAGGTGCCGTGGAGTTAGAAACAAATTTGCCCTACAAGTTCCAAGGCGATATCATTCTATTCCTTGTGAAACTGTGCAAGGTACGTTGCTGACGTGGTCGTGATTGATATGATGAGCTGTTTTTAATTTGAGCCAAGTATCTATTTTAGCATGGTGTGTGTTAACATTTAGTAGGAAGCAGGAATGGACAGCCTTACTTGTGTAACTTTGCTATGTTATAGCATTTTACTGTAGAGATGTAGCGTGAAAAAATCTTAGGGCTCTATTTGGGACTATAATAATCGACCTGAGAGGTACATGTCCTGAGTACGTAGTCAATCATTTTTAGATTTCCGGTGACTTACTAGTAACACAGAAGTCAATCGGGTTATAACGCTTGGCCGCATTTTGGGCAATATATGTTATCCAACAAGGCACGATTTGAGTGCTTTACTGCTACATGATGAACGGATATGGAGGAAGTGAAGTTGATACTTCCATTACGATGTTAAATTGATAGGATTGAATGTCATAAAAATTAAAATATAAGTCAAGGCATTTATTCTCTCCGTAGCCTAAATAAAACAAACTGTAACTGGCGTATGAAAGGCCTGGCGACAACGCGAAGAAGAGTCTGCGCTCTATCTAAAGATAATCACCGTATTGATATCATATCGTTCTCGTTTTATTGAAATAGTTGCCCATACCAAGGTAATATAAATAATTTTTTTCTATTTATGCTTGGTTGTAAGGCGTGCCCAGCAGGCTAGTTGTACTTAATAGCAACACTTTTCCTATTAAAATGCGATAAAAATGGCATAACTCAATTCTGGTATAGGCCGCTGATGTAAATTGATTGCAGGTACTCCGTAAAGGAGACTACACAAAACATAATGATGTTTTAGTAAAAAATGGAAAATGAAGATGTATGCAAAAGTGAGATTGATATTTTTATGTCGAGTTGGAGCATTGAGGAATTGTATGTTAAAAGGATGTGACAGTAATGTTTTTTATAGGTACATTGATTTAAGACACTTTTTCTTGTATTGCAGATATTATACTTTTCTTGTGGGAACCAATCACTATATCCTGAAGAAGGTGTTGGCTTCTAAAAAACATTATGCCCACCGAAACGTGTCAATGCCCTTTTTGTTGAGCTTAAGTACTTTAGGCTTTAGTGACAGTAACTCTGGAAAAAGAAAAAAACAATTTGAGATCAGAGTGTAATTCTGATTATGGTCAATGTACTTACCTCATGCGAATAGGATACATTTTTTCCTTAAGCCTTGCTTCCCACTTGCAAGATGTTAATGTATTATGTAATGACATTTTAATGTGATTTTTATTTGTGACTGTTGTACAAAAATGAATAGTCTCTTTTAATGAATTGTACTGTATTGAATAAATTGTCTTTGTTTTAATCAACTTTTCTTTATTGCTCCGGGAGGAATGTGATGTGATAGTTATTAGCTTTATGACCTTAAGTTGTACCCAAAAGGGAATCATTTCTTGACAATTGTTGCTCGGTACTCTACCCTTTTGGTTGTTGGGGTCCCTCTCTTTTATTAGCGATTGCACATCTTAGGACATGAAGAGAATGATCGAAAGGTTGGAAACAGTGAGCAAGAGATCTCAAAACAGTGGAACAAATAGATATTGCTGTTTTGAATCCAGGCCAGGGAAACAGCTAGTAATGGCGCAGCAGGTTCAGTGGCACAGGGGTATGAAGGTCCACCCCACCACATTGGTGATGTTTTATACTCCAAAACCAGAGGATGGGGTACATAATTTTCTTGCTTGCATAGGGTCCATTGCACCTCTGCTACGCCACTGATCCAAGCCCCGCAGGACAAAGCAATGCCATTCAGAAGAAAGTGATAAGCTTAAGTTCCACATCTTCAAGGCAGTTCTGAGGTAGATAGCATGCAGCATGCCAAGATATCTGAGAGATTCAATCCTACAGGACCAATCATATTTTTAACTGGCACCCTGGAGGGAAGGTAGGTGAAGTAAGCATTGAATGGAATGATGAGAAATGCCAATATACTATCGAAAAGGACTACATTCCAACTGAAATAATAGGTTTTTATATTAGCACACATTGTAGTTGTAATAAAGTTTCTGTCCAGTGAAGTGCAATTATTTCGATGTTTAGCAGCCTCTTTGTTGCTCAAATGCACACAAGATACATTGATTATTACATATTTCAAGAAGAAAAGAAAAGACCATGCAAAAGACCATGCAATATAGGTGGACATATCCAGTGTGCCTTTCCTTTATGATGGACACGAGGATCGCTGTATGTCGTAACTTGAAGAAATAGCAAAGTGGTGAGAATCTCTATTACTCTCCTACTGACTCGTAATGGACAGTTACAATAAAAAGAAGAATTAACTTCTGATAATTCTGTACCTGTTCAATGCCTTCCTATTTATCTAACAAATGAGAATCAAACACTCAGCTTAGTTACTTTATATGGGCTAAATCTACACAAGAATACGTAAGAAAGTACTGTATGAACACAAAAATGATAGTGGTTTAGCCATTCCAAAATTCAGGAACTACTATTAAGTGGCCAAGTTCTTCTACCTAGGCCAATGACTTCAACGTAAAATGTTGTAGGTATTGGTTGTTATGGTATGATTAAAAATAACAATCTATGTATTGAACTAAAAGTGATTGCCCTGATCAGAGGGAAAATGCACATTGCCCTAGGTGTTGGTGACCAAATGTCGGCTTCATGGGAAACAGAAGGCTTGACACACTTTTTCCAATTTATAAAAAGGGAAGAGTTAAGGACTTCATGGGAAACAAGAAGCTTGATACACTTTTTCAAAGTTATGAGAGGGAATGAAGTAAGGACATATGAAGACCTTTGTGAACAATTTAAATTGCCCCAAACACAGTTGTATACATATTTGCAAACTTGAACATTACATTCAGGTACGTCCAAAAAGAAACCCAAGGCAAATATTAAGAACGGTCTCCCAATGGTTGGAATGCTTGATCAAACTCAAAAACACCAAAGTTGTTAGAAACCTGGTTTCTACATATTATGGCAGAAACTCTCCACAAGATGTCCTCTCAAAATGTCCTGGCATGTATCTGCCAAGCTTGGGCCATGTATGTGACATGGGAAAATGGCATCAGTAATTCTACATGGCTCACCACACAACTGCTTCACACTGGTGTCACAGGTTCAGTGGAAGGTAGTCAGTATGTACTTTTGGGTTCCTGGCTGGACCTGTCCTTGTGATGACAGATGGGCATTATGTTAGCATAGATATGGCCAAATAGACACTTTGGGACAAATCTTTTAGACATATCCTAAAAGTTTCCATTCCAAATTACAATACACTCTTAGGCTCAAAGATTTGGGAACTGGTGTTCCACATGAACCTATCTTGTTTGGGTCCTGGCTAGTGGATAACCTCACGCAGAAGGAGAACTTTCTTATCCTTATTAATGATAAATAAATGTGTAACTTAGTGCTGGAAAACAAATGCTGTTCCCACACTGAACCAAAGGTGGATTACACCCGAACAATTCTAGACACATAGGGTCCAAATAAAGGAACCCCTATTTCAACAGCAATGGGCATTGTATGATGCTAAGTATCATCTGAGAGGATGGGCTAGTGAAAAATATACAAATGTACCAAGGAAAACCTTATACAACACTGTAAGAAATTGATTTGTTGGTTGAGGGGGGTGTGAGCCCTTCATAAACAGCCACAATCCTTGTCAGAGTGAATCACAACAAGTTCCTAAATTAACCAGTGCTAACTCTCTGTTAGCATAGCACAAAAGTAGTCGGGTTTAACTTGGAGGCAATGTGTAAATATTTATGCAGCAGGCAAACAGTAATAGTTTTTCATAAGTAGTGGCTCCTGCCATTTGATAACTTTAGAGAAAAACTGAGCTGGACATGCTTCTAGGTTAGGGGACCTGCAATCCTAGATTTAGTTGATTCCCTAACTGAGAACTCTAGTGCCATGAGGTGAAATAGGAGAACAAATATGTCCAGAAGAACAACAAAGTGTCTCAACCAGCCGAGAAGGTGGCCGTGGCAGGACGGATGGGGTGTTAGCAAGTAGGATCTGGAGGTATTGCATCCTGCTTAACACTCAGCTAACACAGCAAGGAATAAATACTCAAAACCTGCTCATGCTGAGTCCATTTCAGGGAAAGAGTGCTTGTGACCTCTGCAGGGTGAGCACTGGCTTGGCGGAGGTTTTATGTCTTTTCCGAACCATTATACAATAGCACCAACAACAAACTACATTTCCTAGAAGGCCATGAACTCTCGCACAGTTCTGGAAATGCAGGGACTAACTTGGATCTCTAAGTATAACTTTTTTCGTGGGTCATGGCATCTTTAGGCAATTGTGAGCCTATGGTCCTGCAACCAGGACACTGCTATATGGATCTAGTATTTACTTAACAAACAGTTGCCTGCTTTGGACTTGACTAAAGGACAGTTTGAATAAAGATCAGTATTTCTAAAATTCAAGTTGTATGGTGGAATATACCGAGACAATTTGAATGCTTAAATATGAAATCTCCTACATTTTCCGATTGCCCAGGAAGGAATCTTATGTCTGGGCAATATTTCTCATACTATGTATATATATGTCAAATTGTAAGGTATTAAACTTCTAGTCTGATTTGCTAAGATAGTAAATTCATAACAGAAACAGATATTCTGCTCAAAGGGAGAAGTATTGGTAGGCATATATTTAAGATACTCATCACTTGTAGGTTTATTTTACGGAATTACAAGTTTCACAGCAACGTTCAGGGAGTTGGTCACAGATATATGGCTAAGGTATAACTAATACAGTGAAGTGCATAATGTTTGTGGAAAGCTATTGAAAATATATGTTTGCTTTAGGCACCCACCATGTCTTGCAGAAATCAGTGACCAGCAGAAGTGACGAATTATTGTGTACAGAGTCCAGTGTCTCGGTTTTCTCTCTTATCTCATTACCCTTTGCCTGTTAAAAACAGTGGCCATCGGATCCCTTTGTATTTGGTCTTTCATCGAGGTGGAAAGGGACAGAAAAGTGCATTGCTCCCTTTGGAAGTCCAGCACAAGGTCTGTACATTCTGACACAAGACTACTGTACTGTACTGTGTACAGACTATGAGGCACCCAACTCATCGACGAAAAGGTCACATTTTAGATACAAGCATCAGTTTCTAATATCAAATGCAGTGACAGAAATACGCTCTTAGCCAGCAGGGAGATATATCATAGGAGTAGGTAAAGGTTTCAAGCCGGCTGTTTCAAGTTAGAAAAAATAAGGAACAGGAAAAGAGTGAATATGACACTGGGGCCCAAAGTGTGTGTGCTTGAAACCCAGAGTGACCCATGAAAAAAGGTTATATATTCTGGAACCCAGAAAGAACAAAGGATCTATTGGAGACAATAAATAACGCAAAAGGCGGGTAGGAGAGAATGTTGTAAACAGAAACTAGGACAGGCTCACCAGGGAGAGATGTTTCGTCACCCTAATAAAGGGCTAGGTTTGTGATCTTGGGGGAGGCAGATGGTAACGATAAGGATCTGGCTGGCGAATTTTCGACAAAAGTGATTCACCACTGAATCCTCTGAGTCTTTCCTTTATCTTCATCATCATTTTGACCTCTTGAAGCAGACCGAAACCAAGGTTCTTCTATATCAGCTGTTGATTATTGTCTGGAGATAACGAGCAAGTGTCATGGGATCACCTATTACATTTACTATCCCGTACCTTCATATTTTTGTTGTTCGTGTTACAAATCAAAGAATTAAATTGTCCAAACAAAGGAGGGACTCAGAGGTGGATGAAACGAAAGCATCATACTATCAAATGAATAAATATTCCCCAGTCCGCACATACCTTTGTGAGCATGTACCGATTGGTCGGGCCCAACCCAAGTTTTGGCATGCGAGAAACTATTACTATTCCTCACTTCCGTATTGTCTAGCGAGACAAAAGACACCAGACAGTTATTCAATCATATGCACCACAGGTGCTTCAGAACAGCACCTACATTTAACAGAAATATCCTTGCAGAAAAATCATCCAAGTCCAAATCAATTGTACATTCATCTAAAAACTAAATCTTTTACAATATAGATACTTAACAAAAAACGTGGTTGTTAAAATGCGTACAATGTATGGAACTATCAAATAAAAGGACCATACTAGAAGGTAGAAAACTGTATAGAAAGAAGTGTGGGTGTGGGATACTAGAGTCTTCTCCAGTAGAAGAGACAATCATTGCACTGAGGGATAACTGGATAGACTACTGTGTCACCCTGCCTTATGCTGAGCTTTCTCGCAAACATTGTGTTTTTCCCAAAGGCCTAAAGATCTGGGAGTCCAGGGGGCATGCACCCTATTGCTTTGCCTTGCTCTATTAGAATATGGTATATCCAAAATAGCGCCCCATTTGTAGTTAGGGTGGCAATGGCACACTCACCAGGCTATGGGGAAATGTATGGTTGGTATCAACTGAGACTACAGTTCTGGGTAAAGGCCTCTGGGGGAAAAGTCACCCACCGGCCTCCATTTGAAATCCTTTTTTCCCCCCGCAAAGGAGTGTGTTGCTTCTTCTTAAATGTATATTATGTGTGGTGGCAAGGAAGTGCAAAAACAACAAGTGATGGACAGAATGTGGATTAATGTCACACATTCACCCCAGTCAAAAGATCTGGGCCCAAATCCATCGTTTTTTTGCACTCCACACCACCCTGGGTTAGACAATGGCGATATGCAAAAAAGCTCTGACCCTGTTGCCCCATGGGAACAGTCCAGTCCGAACTACAAAAGCCATGTCCTTCCCAGAACGGAATCAAGCATCCGAGGACCGGACCGGTTTCGAGGTAACACCTCTCATCAGCCCGGCTAGCTTGACTCCAAATGGTGTGGAGTGCCTGGGACCCACGTCTGGGCATCCCCAGCGCACTTAGGGCGGCAATTGCAAAAACAACAAGTGATGGACAGAATTTGGATCAGTGTCACACATTCACCCCAGTCAAAAGATCTGGGCCCAAATCCATGGAGTCAAGCTAGCCGGGCTGATGAGAGGTGTTACCTCGAAACCGGTCTGGTCCTCGGATGCTTGATTCCGTTCTGGGAAGGACATGGCTTCCCAAACTAATACTAATAAGTTCAATCTGTATCATAATACTAGTCACTAATAGGTGTGTCAGCTTTTATATATATATTCAAACACCCCTACATCCCCCCTTTAATATAACGTTTATACAATCACATGGAACACTATGGAGTATCGCACAAGTTACTGTCGGGTGTTGTCGATAGCAATTTATTTCTTGAGTGTTGTCTAATTAATGGGAGTCAGAATAATTGTATGCTGTTTTATTAAAAAATGCATTGTGACATAGATCAGTTTTAACTGTATTGTGTAATTTTAATTTTTATATAAAATTTGAAATGAAGATCAAACTGTAACATTTAAATGCTAATATTAGTTTTTTATGTACTTTTGTTGAAATAGATTTTAATCGTGGCTTTCCTGAAGAAGGCGTCCCCCCCACGCCGAAACGCGCGTCGAAAGATTACATTTTTGACACATTTTATATAATTTTTTTTACAGTATTGTGTTATTCCTGATTGTAATGTTCTGTTAATTTGATGAAGAATACGATTGATTATGAAAACAATTTATCTATGATAGTATGGGAATCCTTTCGTGAGGATTTTTTAACTTTTCACATATATAAAAACGACTAATTTTGACTTTTTCAATCTTTTTTATTCATTGACAGTAGTAATTATATGTTCATTGGTCACCATATATAGGAAATGTTTAACTGTGTTGTCTGACTCTACATTTGATTGGTACACCGTGTTGCATTCATGATTGCCTAGGAATGATAAAGCATTGATGATACTTTAATTATCAGTCAGGGATCATTAAGGCAGCTATAGAAAACATTTTAACCTGCATTCTTCTTGCATTAACTGTTAAAAGTGTGTACCGATGAGGAGGAACTATACAGGCATTAGTTAATTTGACTAATTTTTTTTACTGGTCGGGACATTGAAATACTGGTTATGTTGGTAAAAATAACAAAAACCAGGTGGTAATCCTGTGCAAGCGATGGGTAAATGTACTCCACAATATCTATCAGACAATAAAACATACCCACAGCTAGGGGGGGTAGGGGTGGACACCCATGTAGGAGGAAGCGGACTTCGGCGCTCCGGCCCCGGGCTTCCTTACTCAGCAAGATCCTGAGCCCCCAGCGCCCAAACAAGGCGGACCCGATAGCTGCCCCTGCCGAGAACCGGCGAGAGTGCAGGGTGAGGGGGCCCACAATGACACACCGAGAAATATCGAGCTTGGTGGCACGGCGTTCTTGAGAGGCGGCGCTCAAGATGGCGCTTGAGACGTGAGCTGGGCCTTGGAACCAGTCATCCCCTGAGACGTGCGGTGGGGAGCAACCCGTAGCGGGTTCCAGCACTGCAGGAGTGCGCGGACATTGGAGAGGGACTGCTCCGCCACAGTGAGGCAGGGAAAAAGAGCCGGGTGCTGTGTGTGGTGACAGTCGAGCTGTGCTGACAGGATACTGGACGCGGCCGGCTACAGTTGTCGTGCCGGAGGACGCCTGGAGTGAAGTGTGAACGCTGAAAAGGGGCCTCTCAGCTTCCATAAGTCAAGCAGGGTGAGCCTGAGGAAAAGTGCGAGCTGAGCGGCTGCACCGGACAGAAGCTGGGTGTGGCCGCGAGCAGTCATCACGCCAAAGGTGCGATCAGAGAGAAGCGAGGACCCGTCAGGCAGCCCCATTGACAGGTGTGTGATCTGCTCGGAGGGGATTGTAGGCCTACAGGACAGTGCACCACCAAGGGGGGACCCAGGGAGAGCCAGGCACGAGCCGGTCTCTTCCTGGGTAGGTTCGCGCGAGAATCAGGAAATCAGGTGGGACTGATTAGGGAACAGATATAAAGGGGTCAGGCTGACGGTTGGGAACTGCGTAGCGGGTGGCTATCAGGGAGGTTTGTTTTGCGACGCTCGTGGTTTCCCTTGTATCCTGGGTCATGGAGGCAGCGGCTGAGGTCCGGAGGGCGGTGCAAATCCTTTGTGAAGCAGGGCGTGAAGACTTGCTGCGGCCGGGTGTCCCGGCGGAGGCGTGGGTCGGCATGGCTCGCCCACCTCGCAAGGCTTCTGAGGGTGTAGCCCGGGCGGTGGAGGCTTGTTTATCGCAGGACCTGGGTGAGGAGGAGGACGACGGAGATGCGGCTATGCCGGCTGACGGGCCTGGGCTAGTATTGCCCGCCGTTGATGTGGAACCCCCGCCGGATGCCCCGGGCGCCTCCCAGCAGGTATGTGCGTTACCATATTTTAGTGCTGGCACACGTGGGGCGCCCGGGGGGAGGAGGGGTCGCTCGGCGGGCCGGCAGGCTCCGAGCCCCAGCGGGCTGGTACGAGGGAAGTCGGGGAAGCCTCAGGCGGGCCCCAAGCCCAAGCGTGGGCGGAGCTTGGATGTGCCTGGGCGTGTGCCTTTTCCCCCCCCTTTGGGGGTACCCCCCGCCCCCGCCTCTGAGGTTCCCCAATTGGCGGCCGGGGCCTCGCCTTACCTGTGGCTGAACGGTCAATGTTTCCTGCTCTCTCCCGCTGTCCCAGGGCCCGGTACTGCCCCCCACTCCTCTTTTGTCCCTACTCCCCAGGGTGGGGCTGATGCCCGGTTCCTGTCGGGCGAGTTGCCGGCTTGCTCCCTAAATGACGATCCGCCCCATGCTGAAGTTGTTCATGCTGCGGGTGCTGCAGTTTTTGGGCTGCCTCCCCCGGCGGCCCAGTCCTTGGACTCCGGGGTGTCTGACGTGGGACCCGCCGTTTCCACCCCCTCGGCTCCGCGTGGGGGGGGTCCGTTGCCCCGGGGGGCGCACACAGGCGCGGGTCCCTCCCTGTTCCCGGTCCCCAGGGGTCGGCTGGGTGCCAGTGCGGGTGGCCTTGCGTATGGGTCGATGGGTCAGCATGGTTTGGCGTCGGGGGTTCGTTCCTCGGGGGAGGATGGCGTCTTCGTTTTCAGGGACCAGGTTACGGGATCTTCTTCTTTGTCTGGCTTGAGCGGCCGCGGTTTTCATGCTGCGCCGTCGGCTGGGCGGCTGTCGGCTGTATCTGCGGGCCCGGGAACTGTCCACACGGCTGTTTCCAGTGGTGGGCTTCACGGGGGGCTGTCTGGAGCGGATAGCTCTTCTACAGCTTTCAATGTAAACAGCTTTCAGCCTATTGATTGGCAGAGTTATGACGGGGGTATTGGTGATGGGGCTATGCCCAGTGGCAGTGACCAAGTTTTCTTTTGTGATCAAGCTTTCTGCGGGAATTTTCATGCTGAGGATTTGGAGGAGGGGGAATTGAGAGACTCAACTTGTGGGCTTTTGGCAGCACGGGCCCAAAGGGGTGGGATGGGGCAACCCACTGTTTCTCGTGTTTTGCAGGTGTCTCGAGCGGACCATGCAGGTGTACGAGGGGCAGTGAGGTCTGGACCTTCACAGAAAGATCGTGGGGCTGTCACGCTGCCGTCCGAGCAGTTGCCCAAAGGTAAGGATGGGTGGTGGTCTGTGTGGCAACCTAGGGAGAGTCTCCCTGTGAAAAGTATAAGGTCTGTTGGTACGGAAGTTGGGGTTGTTGAGCGAGTCGCTCTGGAATCAAGGCCTGAGAGGCCGGTATTTTCGAATGTTTCTACTGGGGTTGGGGGTATGGCTGAGCGAGTCGCTCTGGAATCAAGGCCTGAGAGGCCGGTATTTTCGAATGTTTCTACTGGGGTTGGGGTTATGGCTGAGCGAGTCGCTCTGGAATCAAGGCCTGAGAGGCTGGTATTTTCGAATGTTTCTACTGGGGTGGGGGCTACGGCTGAGCGAGTCGCTCTGGCACAGAGGCTTGAGCGGCCGGTATTTTCGAATGCTGCTGATGGGGTTGTGGTTGAGCGAGTCGCTCTGGCACCAAGGCTTGAGCGGCCGGTATTTTCGAATGTTTCTAATGGGGATGGGGTTGTGGTTGAGCGAGTCGCTCTGGCACCAAGGCTTGAGCGGCCGGTAATTTCAAATTTTCCTGTGGGGCAAGTTGCCAATGAAGTTTCTACTGGGGGGACTGGGGGAAAGGTTGCCACACAGGTTGCGGAGGATAGTATCCTACCAAAAAAGTTACCTTATTCTGGGGTGGGGATGCCTTTGGGATCTCATTTGTCCGAAAAAACGAAGAATCTGATTTGGTCTGGGGCTTTTGTGGACGTTTTTCGTCTCCTCCATAGAGATGTTCAGGCAAAAGAGGGGTCGAAGGAGGAAGAGTTGGAACTGGCTCGGAGGCCTCGGGTTCCGAAATCTATAGAGAACTGGACTTCGGCCTTTTTGATTTATGCCAGTGTTTATTGTCAACGTCATCCTGACAAAGCTATTGATATGTTTAAATATGCTGATATTGTCCGCAAGGCCCACAGTTATTTTGGTGGTTTTGCCTGGTTGTCTTATGATGATGAATTTAGGGCCCGCATGAGCGCCTTTCCCGAGCGTTCATGGGGTGAGGTTGATTCTGAACTATGGTTACAGTGGATGGCATCGGCTAATCCGTCTGCTACGACCCACACGGCTAGCGGACAGCCAGTGTATTATCGGCCCTTTCCAGCTCGCCCCGCTCAGTCTGGGGCGGGGGTTTGGGGTAGAGGTCAATCAGCCGCCACTGGCACTTGCTGGCACTTTAACCGGGGTTCCTGCAACAGGCCAGCTTGTCGGTACAAGCATGAGTGTTCTCAGTGTGGAGGGAAGCACCCCCTCACCCACTGTTTTCCTGGACAAAGAGTGGGCGACCAGGGACGAGGTTCAGGGGGTAGGGGCCAGCCGCAGCAGTCTTTTCACAAGGGCTCCTACTCCTATTAGACAGACGGTTCTCGATCTCTGGCTAGTGGATTATCCGGATTTTGAAGCCGCTAAGATTTTGTCTTGGGGTTTCAAACTGGGTTTTCGGATCGGATACCAGGGGCCCAGGGTGGGTAGGTGGTCGGACAATTTGAAGTCTGTGAAGGAGAGTCCACAGGTGGTGAGGAAAAAGCTGGACGCCGAACTTGCGGCTGGTCGAATTGCTGGTCCCTTTGTGTCGTGTCCTCTGCCGGATTTGATTGTTTCGCCCCTGGGCGTGGTGCCCAAAAAGGCGGCAGGGGAGTTTCGTCTTATCCATCATCTATCCTGGCCAGAGGGTACCTCCATTAATGACTTCATCGATCCAGCTGACTCAACCGTTACTTATGCCTCAGTGGACGATGCCTTACGGCTCGTGCGCCTGGCAGGTGTTGGGGCGTTGCTGGCCAAGAGCGACATTCAGTCGGCTTTTCGGCTACTGCCCATTCATCCTTGGGATTTCAGTCTTTTGGGAATGCAGTTTGAGGGTTGTTTCTACGTGGATCGAGTATTACCAATGGGCTGTTCCGTGTCCTGCTCCCTTTTTGAAGCTTTCAGTACTTTCTTGCAGTGGAGATTCACTTTTGTCACTGGCCACTCCCTGGTCTGTCATTACTTGGATGATTTTCTTTTCATTGGGGAAGGTCGCTCCGGGCAGTGTCAGTCGGCGTTGAACAGCTTTCAGGCACTGGCGGAGGAATTGGGCGTTCCTTTGGCGCCTGACAAGACTGAAGGCCCCTGTACGTCCCTGGTTTTCTTGGGGATTGAAATTGACACGCTATCTATGATGGCGAGATTGCCTGCCCCTAAAGTGCAAGAAATGTCAGATTTCATACAACTGGTCTTGGGGGAACGGAAAGTTGCTTTGAAAATGGTACAAAAGCTGTTGGGTTACCTCAATTTTGCTTGTCGGGTTGTGCGGGCGGGTAGGACTTTCTGCAGGCGTCTGGGGTTGTCCATGTCCGGTGCGACCCTTCCCCATCATCGGGTTCGCATTACCGCCGCTGTCCGTTCCGATCTGACAGTTTGGCTTCAGTTTCTGCAGGATTTCAATGGCGTGTCCTTGTTTTTTGCGGATGAGGACATGGTGTGGCAAGTACAGTTGTTCACTGATGCTTCTGGGGCTCACGGCTTCGGGATCTTTTGGGACGGTCGGTGGTGTGCGGCCGGATGGCCGGCACACTGGCAGGAACAAGGCCGTAGCATCGCCTTTCTGGAGCTCTTCCCACTACTGGTTGCATTGTATCTGTGGGGGGATGAGTTCCGGAATAGATCAGTTCTGTTTCATGTGGACAACTTGGCAGTTGTACATCTTGTCAATCACCAGAAGGCTCGTGATTTAAGGGTGTTGCGCTTACTGCGCGCATTCATGCTACGATGTCTGCAATTGAATATTGTGTTTAAAGCACGGCATGTTCCCGGTACCTCTAACTGCATCGCTGACTCTTTGTCTCGATTTCAGTGGGCAGAGTTCCGCAAGTTAGCTCCTGGGGCGGACCTGGAACCGACAGCGATCCCACAGTACGTATGGGACCTGGGGGATTGAGGGTTCACCAACTGGTCGAACAGTCGGTGGCTGCCTCCACGAGGCGGGGGTATGTGAAGGCTTGGAGTGAATTTCTGCAGTTCGGTAAGGATTGGGTGGGATCGCCTGGGGCTGTTTGGTCTGACGAACAGGGCATCTTGCAGTTTGTGTTGCATTTGGCTGACAAAGGTTTATCGCCCACTACCATTTCGGGCAAATTGGCTGGGATTTCTTTTTATGGGCAGCTTTGGTGGGGAAGGGATCCGGTTGGGGGGGTGTTGGTTCGTAAAATGTTGAAAGGTTTGGCCAGGCTTCGGGCTGGTGGTCCCCAGCTCCGGCAGCCTGTTACTTTTGAATTGCTTCAGTTGTTGTTACCAGGGTTGGAGGCGTGTTGTCATGATGCCTTTGAGTGTGCCAAATTCCGTTTGTGTTTCATTTGGTTGTTCTTTGGGGCATTCCGGGCATCTGAATTGTTGGGGTTACGGGGTAGGGTAGGCATGACTAGTAGTGAGGTGGTGTTGGAAAGTGAGAGGTTGCGGCTGTGGCTGCGGGCCTCCAAAACTGATCAGTTGGGTCGGGGTAAGTGGGTGTTCCTTGGCAGGAGTGGAGTTTCTGCATGTTGCCCGGTTGGGGAATGGGAAGGGTTTGTCTCCTCTCCGCATTTTGTACAAGGGTCTATATTTTGTCACGTGGATGGGAGTCCCATTGTGGCATCCCAATTGTTGGCTGTCTTGCGCAAGGTGTTGTTGCGCCTGGGGAAGGACCCGGTTCTGTTTGGTACACATTCCTTTAGAATTGGTGCGGCAACGGAGGCCGCTCGTTTGGGGTGGGACTGGTCCCAGATCCGGCGCATTGGGCGCTGGCGTTCCAAATGCTGTGAGAAATATGTACGAAAGTAGTGCATTTTTGGCTTGTCTAACATTTCTTTTTCTCCTAGGTCCTTGGCCGTCGGTCGCCGGAGGCAAACGGCGGGTGTGGATACTGGGGCACTCTTTTATTAAACGTGCAGCTTTAGCCGCTGCCAATCAGCTCTGTGGGAGATCGTTGGGTCTCAACAGCACGTCACACGAGGTCTCCTGGTATGGAACTGGGGGCATGCGCTGGGGCGGGCTTTTTCCCGCCTTGGCAGCTTTGGTTTCCCAGTGTTTGGGGGGCCCTCCGGATCTCCTGGTGTTACATCTGGGAGAGAATGACCTGGTTACTTTATCGGGGTTGACTTTGTTGAAACTCATGAAGCAAGACCTGGAAATTATAAGAACCACATGGGTGAACACCGTGTTGATATGGACTGAATTTGTACCTCGTCTACAATGGCGTGGAGCCAGGAACCATTCTGCTCTCGAAAAGGCCCGGAGAAAAGTGAACAGGACGATGCGACCTTTTTGTCATAATTTGGGTATATATTGTTTGAATCATTATCATTTACAGGTCTCGGAACATCATTTATTTTGTGAGGACGGAGTGCATCTTTCAGCTTTGGGTCTTTCTTTTTACCTGTTGGAGCTCAGGGATTTGATTAGTAAAGTTCTTCAAGTTCAGTTATGGTGTGCCCCTTCCTGTTCTTTTGGTGGGGCAGGAAAACACTAAAGGTTTTCCTGGGTGGCGGGGTTTTTGTAGGGGGGTGGGCAGCCTGGAGCGGGTTGGCCATCCTGAAGGGTAGCGTGGGTAGGTTAGGGGTAGTAGGTAGGAGTTTTCGTTCTGGGTTTTGGGATTCAGTTTCGCAAGATCATTGTACAGTTGGAATTTGTAAATAAATAAATAATGAAATGTGTTTTCGTGAAATGATGATGCACCTGTCCTAAAATAAAGTGGCCTTTTTTGCTCCTAAAAGAAAGAGGTGGACAATGATTTCTTGCGCGAGGGGGGACCCAGGGAGAGCCAGGCACGAGCCGGTCTCTTCCTGGGTAGGTTCGCGCGAGAATCAGGAAATCAGGTGGGACTGATTAGGGAACAGATATAAAGGGGTCAGGCTGACGGTTGGGAACTGCGTAGCGGGTGGCTATCAGGGAGGTTTGTTTTGCCCCACCCACCCTCCCTCTTTTTCTTTTACATTTGGGTGGGGGTCCTTTTTTCTTCTTTTGCGGTACTTTAGGTGCTGCTCCTTTACTTAGCTTGCCACAGTTAGGATGGGTGCAGGTGTGCTAACTAGAGGCGGGGTTTTTGTAGGGGGGTGGGCAGCCTGGAGCGGGTTGGCCATCCTGAAGGGTAGCGTGGGTAGGTTAGGGGTAGTAGGTAGGAGTTTTCGTTCTGGGTTTTGGGATTCAGTTTCGCAAGATCATTGTACAGTTGGAATTTGTAAATAAATAAATAATTAAATGTGTTTTCGTGAAATGATGATGCACCTGTCCTAAAATAAAGTGGCCTTTTTTGCTCCTAAAAGAAAGAGGTGGACAATGATTTCTTGCGCGAGTCCCCAACTGGGAGTATGGCAGTGTCTGATGGGTTCCAAAGCGCCGTGCAGCATCGTGGGGGAGACGAGCCCTGAACTGCGACTGCACTGAGAGGTGTGAGAGAGATCAGGCCCTTGTTTGGAGCAGAGCGGAGCGAAGTTTGCTGTTGGTGTGGCCTCGCCTGGAGTCTAGGAATCTTGGTGTCCTGCGCAAGCAGCAGGAGCACGCAGAGAATCCCTTGAGGAGAGACGGAGGTGTGGAGCAGCGCAGATCGGTGAAAGGAATTACTGAGGCAAAAACGTCCATTGTACCTGGGCGAGTGAAGAGGGCCCAGCTGCACAGGCTCCCATCTTGGACACAGGGGGTGGTCATTGCTGCGCCATATTGTCAAGCACACTGAGAGATTGGCATCAGGGGGTGCTCACAAATGGGGTGACTTGAGAATAGGTTGCGATAACCCGCGCATAGAGACCCCGGGCGGAAGACTATCATGGGGAAAGTCCCCAAACGAAGAGGCCAAGGTGTTGTGACTGAAGGGGGGGGCATACAGATGAGAAAGAGGACACTCTGGACCCTGGGAAAGATGAGCCCACCACAAAGCCCAAGTTAGCTGATATAACGGAAGCTATCACGGCATCCCGGGAAGCGCTTGAGACCAAAACAGGCTCTATTGACACCGACCTCGGCCTCTTTAAGGACGACCATCGCTGACTGGTGATGCGGGTCACTGCCACAGAGAAAGTGCTTGCAGATATCCCCTCGGTTTTTATGCAACTAAATAAATCTCTCACAGAGGTGGCGGTGAAGGTCAAGATCCTGGAGGCTTGCGCTGAGGATAGTGAAGGGAAGTCCCACCTCAATAACCTGTGAGTGCCCAAAAAGGAGGAAGGGGATGCCATAGTGCAATATTTGGAGGACTGGATTCAGAAGGAAGTAGCACCCGAAGGACTGTCGCAATTTTACACCATTGACAAAGTGCAATGGGTGCCAGCCAGGCCTCCCAAACTTGGGACATCGCCTGCTCCCTTTTCAGAGACAGAGGCCATAAACTCAAGCAGACTCGACAGCTGATGGACCTGCAAATCGCAAACAGCAAGGTGATGGTATTTCCGGATTTTACTAGGGAAGTGCAACGGCAAAGGTCTACGTTCCTAGCAGTAGAGCGGAAACTTCGGCAACTGCAGATCCCCTATGCCATGCTGTTTCCAGCTAGGTTGCGGGTTGTGGTGCCCAAAGGCACGTTGTTCTTTCAGACCCCGCAAGAGGCCTAGGACTGGCTGAATACTGTACTGGGAAGCAGAACAGGTAACAGTTTACCGAGATCGAGTACAGGAGATGGTGGAGCGAGTCATGGCCCACTGAGAGCACCAACTTCGACAGAGGCCCAAGTTGAACGGGGCAAGGTCATCAGGGCGGTGGTGGAGCTCAGTCAAGCGGGATCCAGTCCTAGGTCGGCGAGAAGTGATTAGGAAGGTGGTTGGATGGAGAGCTCTCTAATACCGAGTGCTGCTGAGGATTCGGAAACGGAGTTGCCTGTTGTGACGCCTCACACGCAGATGAGTTGGGCTGACTTGGTTGATCCAGAGTTCAAGGATTGTAACTGTTGACGAACTAAATCCTTTTCAAGAACTGTATGAACAAGACTATGTGGGAGGGGGAGCTATGGTAGATAATGTTGCAGGCACTAGTGTTGAGGAACTAGGGAGGGACCTATGGTTATCGGTTTTGTGAGGGGTCTGAGTGGATGGGGTTCCGAGTCGGGGCTCCAGGCACTACACTCATATACACATTACTGTTTCAGAGTTTGGATGGGAAGGGAGTCACTGCCTGTCCTGGGGAAGGGGAGTTGGGTAGTTCACTTGTTTTGGGGATGTTCACAATCAACAAGGCGTATCTAGAGAAAACGTTTTGATAGGTATAGCTCAATGCTTTTTCCATGGGATCCAACATAGATTATCAATGTATCTCCTGGAATGTCCGTGGGATGCACTCCATGACAAAAAGGCATATGGTACATTCATTTCTTTTGCGTAGGGGGCGCACATTGCATTATTACAGGAGATCCATATCCCTGCGAAAGAGGGGGCTGTTTTGAAGAGTCGCTGGCGAGGACAATAATTTTACACAAGTTATTCAGCTTTGGCTAGGGGAGTGTTGGTGTGGGTGCGAGCTAGGGTCCCCTTCCAGTGCACCAGAGAATTCATAGGTCCGGAAGGGAGGTATGCAGTGGTGTTGGGTAAACTAGATGGGAGGGACATCACGATCGGGAGCATTTATGGCCCGAATGTAGCTCAAGGTTCATTCTTAGAGGGCCTCTCAAGATCATTGGCGCAAGCACTATCGGGTTCGGTGCTCTTGGGGGGAGGCGTGGACTATAATAGTGTAGAAGACGTGAGCCTTGATCAATTCCATCCACCGCTCCATGACTCCCCTGCTTACAAAGCGGCAAGGGCAAGTAGAAACAGGCAACAACACTGGGGATTGGTGGACTCCTGGAGGGCACAACACCCTGGGACCGGGACTACTCTTTCTTCTCCCCATGCACGAACTCCATATCCGATTGGACGTGGTTTTGTGCACTCCCGATGTCCATGGGCAGATACAGAACAGTGAGTATTTGGCCTGTACGATTTCGGATCACAATCCTTTGCTGGTCTGTCTTAGCTGGTTTATGGTTCGAACGAGCATTCCTACTTGGTGTCTTAGGCCAGAGAATCTGGAGGATCAGGTCTACCAGGCCGAGATCCGCACAGTCATCGTAAAATACTTTGTGGAGAACGAAGGAACGGCCTTGTCACTCACGACGGAGTGGGAAGCGTTTAATGTGGTACTCAGGGATAGGAGCATCTCTGCAGCGGTACAGGTGAGGAGAACTCGTTTACAGGACATGCTACAAGTGGAACAAAGGCTCCAAACTATTGAACGTGCCAGGCCAGAGAATGCAGATACACAGAGGGAACTACTGGAGGCCAGAAAGGAGGTGGTGAGGCACATAGAAAGATTGCGCTGTTTTGATTATAAGAACTATATGGCAAGGGCACAGTCTGAGAGGGACAAGCCTGGGGCTCTACTAGCATGGCTGGCCAATACGGCTAAGAGGGGATCCATTATCCTAGAATTAAGGGAGGACCAGTGGGAGTGTGGTACCGCCAGCAGGATATCAACCAGCACTTCTGCGATTATTACACCACCCTTTATAAGAGTAAATCTTCCAAATCGGCCATAGAACTCGCCGACTTGGATCTCCCAAGTCGGGTTTCCCAACTGATCCTTGCCCAGCTAGAGTTTTGGCTGGGGTGGCTGAGGTGGCCTTTCCAGAGGTTACTACGATTATTAATCTATCTCTACAGACTGCCACTGTACCCCTGACTTGGAAACAGGCTAAGCTTTTGCAACTTTAAAAAAAAACTCCTTGGATCCGCTTAATACCTACCAGTTATCGGCCCATTTCTCTACTCCCGGCACTGTCCAAGGTATGCGAAAATTTGGTTTTTCGACAGCTTGAGGCATACGTGAAAGCATCCAGTGTTTTACACCCGGTGCAATCTGGCTTTAGGGCATCATATAATACGGAGTCTGCATTGGTGGAAATGGCTGAGGCGATAAGGGAATGTCTGGACGTGTGCGGCAGAGCAGCTTTTGTACTACTTCGATACGGTGCCCCACCAACTACTTCTCACTCGGCTCTCAGACATTGGGGTTGTGGGCCCTGCATGGGATTGGCTGAAATCCTTTCTAGAAGAACGCACCCAGCAGGTCTGGGTGCCACCTTTTTCATCGGTTGCCAGGAAAGTATCTACGGGAGTCCCACAGGCTTCCACTTTGAGCTCTTTGCTCTTTAATATTTATCAAACTCTGTTGATTTTTCTGGCGGAAGAGCTGGGAGGAAAAATAATAGCTTATGCTGATGATACCCAGCTGCTTTTTACCTGGAAAGACTCTGACCTGTTGACCAAAGGGGCCCAGAAATGTCTTGCGTCAGTGTTTCAGTGGCTTGCACTTGCTCAATTGAAGTGCAATGAGGACACGTCGGAGGTCCTTCTGTATGGTCAGTTCCCTCCTGCCTTTAGAAAATTTTTGTGGCCTCCTGACTTCCCCCAGCCAAATTCTGTGGGCACCCCAGCCAAGAATTTGGAGGTATGGTTTGGAGAAGACCTTCGTTTCTTGACGCAAATTAAGAAACTTACCGGAGTGTGCTTTGGCACTCTTAAATACCTAAGACGATTCTTCCCTCTGCTTCGCAGGCCAGATAAGGAAACGGTCACTCGGGCTCTTATCCTTTCTCGCATTGACTACGCCAATGCTCTGTACATTGGCATTCCAGGCTATCTGTTAAAAAAACTGCAGGCCTTACAGAATGCCACGGCTAGACTTCTGTTTAACATCTCCAGAAGATCAAGTGTAAGACAGCACCTGCGAGATCTACACTGGCTTCCTGTGGCACATAGAGTGCAATTCAAAGCTCTCACTCTGGCTCACAGAGCCCTGCATGGCCTTGGACCAATGTACCTTATGAAGCGTTTTGCTTTCTATGCTCTGAGAAGGGCGCTGCGCTCAGCCACCTAACGCCGGTTGGTGACTCCAAGATTCCGTAGGATGCGACTTGGAGGTCAGTCCCTCTCCATGAAAACAGCTAAAGAATGGAATTCTCTTCCCTTGGAATTACGCAACATCCATGACTCTAGGTTATTTAAAAAACAACTTAAAACCTTCTTCTTTAACCTTCCAGTCTAAACTACTTTGCCTCGCTAGGTCACGGTAACTCTACGCGCCAGGATACTCTTGAGTAATTGTGCGCGATATAAAACGTCTATAACATAACATAACATAACATGGAGTGAGTTGAATTGCCCACACAAGATGAGGACGAGGCGGAGGTCTTGGGAAGGGAGATAGAGATAAGCGCTGTTAAGACTATGGCCAGAAACAATACGCCGGGTACAGATGGGTTTCCCATAGAGTTTTATGCTACATACATAGACCTGCTGGGACCCCGACTGGTAGCTTTATATAATCAGGCAAAACAGGAGGGGAAACTTCCGGGGACTACTAGGGAGGCCGTGAAAGTCCTATTATTAAAACCAGGGAAACAGGCATATGACAAGATGGCATATCGACCATTGTCGATGTTCAATCTTTATTATAAAATCCTGAGTAGGATACTGGCCACACACCTATTGACACATAAGACGAGTCTCATACACTGGGACCAGGCTGGCTTCATACTGACATGCAATACGGCAATGAAGGTGTGACGATTGCTACGATTGCTGGGGGCAGATTCATATTGTGAGGACGAAGCTACTATCCTGACAATCGATATCGAAAAGGCTTACGTTAGTCATGAATGGCAGTATTTATTTAGCGTGATGCAAGCCTTCTGGTTAGGGCAGGAGTTTACAGCATGGACTGCCCTGTTGTACAGAGACTCCACTTCTCGGGTTCGGATGGGAAAGCTTATATCGGGCAGATACGAGGTAGAGAGGGGGACGAGACAGGGGTACCCGCTATTGCCCCTGTTGTTTGCAATGGCTATGGAGCCACTAGATGCTAAAGCCAAAACTGGAAATTGGAATCACGGGCTCGATGTAGAGGGTCAGGTCCATCATATAGCCTTGTATGCAGACGATCTGATTCTGTTTCTCAGCAATACGAAAGTAGATCTTGAGGGATCCAAAGACTTGTTGCTAGCCCTAGAGAGAGTAGCAGGCCTCAAAGTGAAATGGAATAAGTCATGTCTGTTTCCCATCACGCACGGGCGGGAGAAACCGCGGACGGTAGAGGGGATTGAATGGGAGGAGAGATGTATCTTGTATCTAGGGGTGCAAATATACAACAACAGGCCAGATCTCTTGGAGGGGAATGTGGGAAAGGTCATACGGGCGATAAAAGACAGTTTTGATTTCTGGAGTACCCTTCCATTGTCGCTCATGCGTATGGTCTCCCTACTAAAGATGGAGACTATCCCGAGGCTCTTGCATGTGTTTGGGATGCTGCCGGTGTGAATCCTAGCGAGAGGTTTCAACAGCTCTAGACGATGGTGACGGAGTCCTTGTGGGGAGCTCGGAGGAGGTGAGTGACTTTAAAGACCTTGATGCGGCCCAAGACGGAAGGGGGACTGGCAGTCCCGGACTTTGAATATTATTATATTGCAGCTCAACTGCAATGGTTGGAGCGATGAGTGGCTAGCCAGCTCTGGGGAACAGTGCAGCGGGGTGATGGTTGTCCAGCACCAGACCTCCTATCTAGAATAGTGCTGCGATTACCTGTGCCAGAAAGGGATATGCGGTGGAGCTGTGGGTGGCTTATAAGTGTTGGGTCTGCAGCTTGCAGAGGGCTAAAATGAGGCGCCCATATGCGCCGGAGATACCTCTGAAGTATTGCATGGTGCTACCACACAGGACAGATTGGAGGTGACTAGAGGCGTGGGAGGAGGCTGGAGTGCTGACTATAGGGCAGTTATACAAGGATGGAATGCTACTACAGTTTGACGTATTCAGTGAGAATAACAAGATACCTGGGTGCAACTTCTTACTTCATGTGGTCCTGACTGCCGCAATCCGTAAACATTGGGGGAGTGGCCTGACTGAACCTCCTTTAAATGAAGGATGTCAATATGTGATGTCAGCAGCAAGGATATTTAAGGGGGTTACCTGTTTATATCGGCGACTGAGCAGGGCGACGCTCCTGCTGCTTCAGGGGCTACAACAGAAGTGGGAGGAGGATTTAGGTGAGCCTATGGAGCACAGAGCATGGGGAGAGCTTACGGAGAGGGTCAGTAAGGTCACCAGGAATGCTAAGTTCCAGCTGGTAAACTTTTATGTCTTCCATAGGGCGTACCTTACCCCAAGGCATCTCAATAAGTATTTTAATATGATATCGGCGGCTTGTCCCAGATGCGGAGAAATAGGAGCAGAGTTCCTTCATATGTTTTGGGGCTGCCCGGCTATAGGACATTTCTGGAGGGAGGTGACGGAGCTTTGGGCCAAAATTACTGAAAAGAAAGTGCACCTGAACCCAGGTTAATGTTTACTCCACAGATTCCCACACACTTCTAGGAATAAGGTCACCAGTAAATTTCAGGATTGATACTAGCGAAGCAGGATATTACGAGCCATTGGAAGGCAAAGGGGGGTCGTAGAATAGGCAGATGGAGAAGAGAGTTTGAGCGCTGGGCAGGTTGTGAGGGAACGGCAGGGCTACAGGACGCTAAACGTAATGGGAGTGAGAAGGCGTTGTAAGCAGCCAGGGCTTGGGAAGCTCAGACCCTGCACCTTAAGCAGCTCAATGATATCGCAGATGAGAGTAATAGGGAAGCCCCACAGGTAGACAATTTGTAACTTGTAATGGGTGGCCGTGTAGAGGAGAGAGAGGGCGCTGGAGGGTGCTCCCTTGCCAGTAACCCTCTGGTGCACACGGATCCCACGATGATGGGGTGATGTTGCTAGAGAATGGCCCTAGGATAACTACCCGAATACAGTAGTCCATCACATGCCTGGGGGAGGTGGGGGAGTAGAGAGGGTTGGGTCGCCTCTTGTTGGAGGGTGAGGGGTTGGTTTTAATTATGCACTGCTTGTCAAGGTGGGATGTGAGATTTCTATTTGCAAATGCAGTTCTTGAGGGATTATTGACTACAAATGGTTGGTTATAAAGAAGTGCTGAGATGCCTGTTTATTGACAGGAGGTATATATTAGTTCACATGTTCATCCAAATGTCTATACTGTATTGGTATATGTTTTGCAAATGCCTAATAAAGTTTGTATAAAAAAACACACACATCAATGAACATGGCACCAGTACCAAGAAAACTAGGAAGCCATTCCAAGAAATGATCATCACAGGATTACTTAAATTCTGGCCTGCAATGGAAAACCTGAAATCGAATTCTGAGGCACCCACAGACAACTAACAGTGCCACGAGTCATTCTAAAAGCTGTATAACACTATATAAGACTTAAAAAAACATATTAATGGGTGTGAAGCGGAGCACAAAAAGGATCTGATGGTTAAGTGTGTCCTCATTACAGGAAGGGACATTTTCTGTGTAAAGAGTTTTATTTTGTGTGCACCTAGTGTGTTGATTTTGTTGTCTTCTGTGTGAATTAATCTTAAAATTCAATAAAGAAATTATAAATCTAAAGAGTTTTATTCGGATTTTAAAACAAAGGAATATATGAATTCATAAAATATAATAAGTGATGCAGGCTAAATAAGACAGTATACGAGTGGAAAATCTAAAGGTCTTACATATGTAGATATAAAACAAGAGTGAAATGGCAGCATTAAAGAGATAAGAAAAAGGTATACTGTTAGACCTGGCACCATTGGCGTGGGTCTCACTTCCATTTTTCGCTTTTGTCTCCTCTGTGTTTGCTGGTGTTAGATGCTCTGGGCACTGTGCCACTGCCATTCAGTGCCACAGTACGAATGCTCCCTATTGTAAATTGACTGAATGAATTGGTATACTCCTAATGGACCCAAGGAACATAATAGGAAAGTCGAATTTAGTATGCCTGAGCTCCAAATAATAAAGTGCATCTTTTAGTGACGGTTATTTTTATATTCTGTGTTTAAAACTACCACTTTTGGAAAGCAGGTATTTTCTTGCCATAGCCTTTCCGTGTGCTCTGCTGTTATGTGTATTGACTGTCTGGTTCTGGAGGGTCAGGGCAGCCTGAGACTGACCTGGATTAAATAGAGATATCTGAGCAGGGCTGTGCCTGGCAAGGTGAATGATGGCTCGACCTCCCACTGTGCGTCTGATGGTAGACCCCCTCTTCCTGAAAGGCAGGATGCCGCCTCATAAATAAAGTGCTCCAGGACGACACAAAACTGGTTCTGGCTGGGTTCAGTGATTTGTGACTTTTTGAGAACAAAGACTTTTGGGGTATAAAGATCTGTGCTGAAACCCCAACAGTGTGTGTTATTTCTGGATGTCAAGACTAACCTCTGTCTGTGTAACGAGAGAGAAAGGACGAGAGAAAGGACGTTACCACAGGGTTGAGCAGGGGTTATCAAAGGGTGTAACCCCCTAACTCTGACTTAGGAAGAAGGATCCCTATTTGGACCTCGGTGCCAGCCACTGCCAAAAAGAGATCCCCATTTCTAACATATACCTATATGGAACAACAACTTAACCATCTAATAAAAATGCAAAAATGGTACATAAACAGATACAGCCTACATCGTCCAACAATATCCGAGGAATTTGTGTAACGACTGAAAGGAAAGAAGCCATGTCTCACAAATAATACCATAATTTCCAAAATATGGGAAAACAGGAAGGAAGGGCAGGATATGGAGGGGGGAAAGAGGGGGGACTGAGACAGTGAAACATTTGCTTAATAAATTCATAAATAAAAAGAAGAAAACAATAAAAAGGAGAATCAATATTAAGAGGTACGAGCATCAGTATTACAAGCTCCGGAGTCCTAAAAAGCAGCATTGAACACACCTGTGAAGAGAGCGCCAGACTGCGCTAGAAATAAGTGGAGTAGAGTGTCGATCAGAGTGCAACGTATGTACGCTACGGAGATAAGATACCAAAGTCCACCACGTGTGGAATTAAAGATGTTGAAAGGACTTCCATTCAGTGAGAATCATATTAATTGCAATAGTTAAGAGTAAATCCAGTAGTGACATATCAGTCTTATCAAGTGATAGAGGGGCTGATGAGGCCATGTGACCCAAAATTATAATAGGGAAGGATAGGTTAATAGGAACATTAAAGATATTTGACAAGTATCTCTGGATAGAGGCCACATGTTCAGATAATAGCGAGCATTCAAAAAGCGTGTTGGTGCGTGCCTGGTTCCATATCGCAGCTCCAGCACCTATCATTATCCCTTAGCTTCAATGTATGTAACGGAGCACATGTCCAATGCAACAGAAACATTGTTAAATTAAAAATGCATTGTAAAAATGTGGCATTAGGATTATTCAGGACCTTTACGATATTGATTGCGATCCGCTTCCTTTTGCAGCTCTTGCTACAAAATAATATGACCTCACTAATTTGGATTTTCATAATTTTTTTGAAGACTAAAGATTAATTTTAACCTCTCAAAATTCCAATTTTCTAAATAGTCGTCTTTAATTAAACTTCTAACCCTTTGGCTCCGAGCGGGACATGTGGCGTCCCAAGCTTACACATTTGTATCGAATACACAATCCCCAGAGTGTTCAACTATTTTATCACATGGTTCAAGCACTTTGATGAAGTACTTTATAAACATATTTGTCAGGATGACTGAAAACAAAATTGCTCCGGCTCTTATCCAACAGTAAAGGACATTTTGAAGAGAACATTTCTATTACCTATTTTAAAAAGGCAGGCCTTCCTACAGTGCAGGCCAGACTTTGTATTTTATTTTTTGCATGGCAGCAGGTGTTACAGTTAGTCTTGCGGTGGGAGCTTTTCTCAAAAACTCAATATGTTGGCGTGACTCTTTGAATGTTTAATGTGTTACCTATTTATGCATCCTTTTTAACGTATTTATTGTCATTTGACTGCATATTTTCGATGATGCTTTTTTTGGTTATTTTTAATATTCGAATAAAGAGAATATTGATTGATTGAAGAGAAAATTAGTTTTGTAGATTCAGCTCTACATTTCATTTCCCACTTCTATCTGTGTTATCCAGTAGTCACTGTAAAGAGTATGACTGCTTAATTAACACTCTTGGAAGCACTTAAACACAACCTCACTGCTGAGAACCACACCAGTACCCACAACCAACAATGTAGCACGATTAGTACACCAAGTTCCTGCTCTTCTTGTTACAGAGTGACAAGACATCATATTTCTGAAGACACTCCTGGTTTTTAGGTCTGTCCCAGCAACCTTACAGTTTTCTATAACGTTATGTTACAGTGTTTTAATTTGGCAATTAGAGTGGGTCACCAATTCTAATGGTATATCAAGTTTGTAAAAGGGGCCCAGGTGTTTTATTTTTGTCTCATACATATAGAATGTAAATTGTGTGTTTAACAAATTTATGTGAATCCCTCCACATGCAATTATACATAATACATCTTATCGAGTCCTTGACAGATCCTATGAATTCTGGTACAATTAGTCCTGAACTTATGAAGGTAAAAACAAAACTACAAGCCACAAAATGTAAAGATACCTGGGCCGAATGAGGTACCAATAACACTAGACAACTTGAGATCTACTTTATTGCTTCCTTGGGTCAGTAAAGGGCTTCTGAAATTGTGTAAACCCCAAAACCATTGAACTGCTAGTCTCTTGAAGGTCTGGCTACAGTCAGCTCTAAATATATAACAGACCACATGTCATCTACTCTTAAAAAAAGAACAGAAAAACATCATACAAGACATAGTCACTAGCAGGTACACCAAGGCACTGATACATATTGGTCTCTTCATTGCCCAAACAGATAACACATGTAAATGGCTTTCAGCAGAACTTCCCACCCTGAAGCTTTGGGCTTGAGGCCTAGATAGCTGCATGGCTATGGAGATGTTGGTATACCTGGCTAAGGGATGTCCACAGAAGCACCCTAAAATATCATGTGTGAGGAAAAACCATTGGGGGCTCAGGCTGAATTGTTCTATGGGACGAAGATCTACACAGCCGTACCTGGGCATCATCATAAAAAGACCCTACCCGGGAATGGGAGGAGGACTACCAGTGGCTCTTTAGTGTATCACTGACAGTGTGTATCTTGCACATTCATTGCTCTTGAAGCCTCTTTAAAACCTGGATAGGTGAATGGAAGAATGAACCTTGTAAACCCATAAACCTGCCTGTTTTGTCTTCGTATTGACCGTGTATTCTGCAATATACATGCTCTCTGTCGATAAACGAGAAAATGCCAATGAAGTTGTTCACAAAAAAATAGTACAAGAAGTACAAAGAGAGAATTCGTTTTGGGACAGCCCCTTTCAGTCATAAGCTTCCCTGTGTTTTTCGTGGTTTGACATTGCTTGGATGGCCTGTTCATCAAGGTCATGGCATTGCACGGATAGTAACACTGTACCATTTGTGTTCTCATTAGGTTATGGTGATGGGGCATCATATGGTCCTTCTGTTACCTTTCAAAATAGACATGACAGTTAAGTGTCTATGTGTATTATTTGGTATATTTAATTTGTGGCTGGCACAACATCCTTTTGATTACTGCATTATGGCCTTTTTTTTTGTAAGTGGGTGCTGTTCGGGTGCCTTTGCCTGTCATGAACCCAGTATTACACACTAATGACCGTTGCATGTTCAATTGTATTTATTTGTTGTGTGCTTTCATATTGTTTGAGTTAATTATGTATATAACAATGTGTTTACTCATATGCACATATGGTTTCTTAGATAAGCAGAAAAAAAACTGGCCTTATGGGTATGTTTCACTGCTACTGTAATTTCACAAAATAAAGCATGCACATACAGAGTTTCTTAAAACAGAAACAAACACGATGTTATAAAGCAAACTGTGGAAAATTGGGCAGGTGGAAGTCCCACTCAGGAAGCAACCACAATGTTTGTCAGAGTGAACCACAAAAAGTCGCTACATTTACCTGTGTGGAGAAGTGTGGCTCACGGTGTAGAGCAGGCAGACCCGGAAGCTGAGGTCAGACCCGGGACCAGGGTTCAATTCCCGACGCTGCAGGGTCTTGAGCTCAAATGTCCACGGACTCGATAATTCTCGCTTCGGTGCCTGCTCTAATCATGGGTTCTCACTCTGCAAATCTCCACAACGGCCCCCCTGCGGCGGGATGCCTGGCTTTCACCTTGGGGATGCCCTGTAGGGGTTATCTCACAGGGAAAAGCCAGGACGGGTTCCCAAGGCAAGCGCCGGGAAATCTCTGGGTAGCTGTGCGCTCAATAAATGCAATAATAATAATAATAATAACCCTCTGGTAGCTTGGCAAAAAAACAGTCAAGCTTAAATTAGAGGCACTGTGTAAAGTATTTATGCAGCACACAAAAAGTAATAAAGTGAACACACAATAGAAGAAGGATCCCAAACCAAGTTAGTGAAATAGAGTCAATTTTAATACATGAAATAGCACCAAAGCGAATTAAATCCAATTAGTAGAACCGGAGTTATAAATTATCTAAATTTTTAATGAAATGTGGTGCTAAAAAGATCAAAGCACCAACTGGGTGTATCTGGTCGTGCGAGACCGGGTCAATGTCAAAAGTTAAGGCTGAAAGCGATGCGGCAAGAGTCGCATACAAGAGGTAGATTGGGCTCGATCTCTGCTTACCTTTAGACTTAGAAAGATTTCTTGGAAAAGTTCTTGGAGAAGGCAGCAGTCTGTCATCGACGCTCGGGAGCAGCTGGATGAAGTCTTAGTAAAGCTGCCGACAAAGGCAGGTAAAGGTCTATGCAGGAAAAGCTAGATTTTCAGGCTGATGAGGTCGTCGTCGTTAGGGAGCCAGTCGTCATTGTGCACAGTGAAGATTTTTACCGTTGGACTTTGACAACTTTTTGGAAGTCATATTCCTCCAGCGGGATGAAGCTGCAGGCTGTAGCTGAAGAGGGCTCCGTGAGGCTGGATACCGACACCGAGAATTCCAGCTGAAAAAGATTTGCTGTGGCAGAGAAGAACGTAGCGGGAGCTACCGTGAAGTCAGACTGATTGGTGATGAGCCTTGGGTGAATAGGCAGGCAGGCAGGTAGGTCCCAGTCTTCCGTCAGTATTCCAGGATGTTTCTGATTACAACATTTTCTAAGACCCAGTATTTAGGATCAGGCAGGAGCAGTACCACCAACACCACTCTCAAGGGTCTAGCACCTAGGAGAAATCTTTTGGTGGGTCAGGACTCACTCCAGCAGAACCCAGTATCCAGGTTAAAGGACTCAGGAGCTTGTTATATGCTTGTAGCTTACACAAGAAGCCGGCCAATTAGTCCCTGGAGATACTAATGTAGCCTGGGTTTAAGGAGCTGATCAAGCTCTCTTTCAAGCAGCAAGGCAGTCCATCTGGCAGCAGGGAAGTCCTTCTGAAGTCTTCCACAGACCCAGGAGTGTATTGAAGAGTAGTTCAGAGGGCCCAATATTTATTCTAAGTGCCAGCGTGGGTGGAGCATCCTGCCCCTTCCCCACATCTGGTTCTGGATAGTTCATCCCTTCTCTTCCCCTGTCAAGGATCCAAGAAGTCTGGACAAAAGGCTGGTATCAGGGTCCTTTGATTGTGCTGGAGATAAGCCATTTGAAGTGCCAGTGGAGCACAGCTCCGCCCCTCAGCCATCTTGTCAGGATGTCCCATCCTGCCCACACCTAGTCCCCTTTCTGTCACTGTCTGGGAGGAATACACAAACCCCAACAGCAGAGGCAGTCACAGTAATGTGTCCGAGGACACTAGCAAAAGGCACAAATGATAACAAGAAAATGCCAACTTTCTTGATGCTCAACCGAAGGAAGAAGTAGACAGAAAGCCCTACTAGGCAGAAAGAAATTATCGACTTAAAAACCACAATGGCCCTGAGTTGAACTCAACGTGGTATGAATTACCACTTAAGAACGCGAGTGAACATTTTTGATCTGGGTACGGCTCCAAGTCGCGGTTTAAACATAAAGAGTTATCTGGAAAGATTATTCACAAAAAACTGAATTTACACCGCACACACACATTGAAACCACCCGGTGAAAAGAAATATGCCTGCATTTTCCTACAGTGAAGGGCCAGTTCTACTCTACAATTCAACCATTACGAGCAAGCATGATGGAATAAATCATCTCCATCAGATCACACCAATACTTATAATTCAGAAGCCCTGATGAGAGCCCCTGGAGGTCCCCCGGGGCTTGAAATGCGTCTGCATTGTACTTGGCATTGTACTTGTCGCTGAGGAACTTTAATGGATATATTGATACACATATTGAGGGAGTTAAATTGAAAGTGGTATCCCCATTTTGTTTGTATCTATTGTTCCCGGTGTATGATAGCTCTGTCTCTCGGGTTTAAAGAAATACTGTGAGAGAACGTCTATCAACTGTTGAATTAATATTGGTGGATGAACATATTATGGTTTTTCATTTTTCTGATATATATTTGTAAATATATGTAAATTGTCGCAAATGTATGTTTGATTTTTGTATGTTACTCTAGAATGAATAGGGAGATGTCCCTATTCACATATTCATGAATGTATATAAATATATGGAAAAAGTTCTATAAAAGAGAAAAATGGTTTAATAAATAACCAGATCAGATAGAGTTTGATCTTTGCAGAAAATAGATGGCATAAAAGATCAAAGAGTACCAGGTCCCTTCTGTGTTTCACAAACTTTCTAATAGTGGCACTTTCAGAATCTTTTCTTACAATGCGACTTTACCATTAAAGAGGATTTTAAATTTCAGTCCATTTGGATCTCAATAGAATATCTCTATCTGCTCCGAGTCCAAAGTTAGCACTTATTAAATAACAAGGTAACCCAGAGATAGTCGATGGGAGAGACAGGTTTTGCAGTAGTGAAAAACAACTTTAGGAGTTTTTCCCTACCGGGACATGTAAAACAAACTTACATGTCCTGCTTTTAGGACCTATTTTAGGGGTGACTTATAAGTATTAAAAAAGAAGGCTTAGGCCTAGCAAAAGTCTTATTTTACCAGTTTGAAATGGCAGTTTAAAACTGCATTCAGGCTGCAATGGCAGGCCTGAGAAATATTTGAAAAAGCGACTTTATTGGTTGGCACAATGAGTGCTGTAGTCCCACTAGTAGCATTTAATTTACAGGCATTCAGTACATGTAGTACCATACATTAGGGATTTATAAGTAAATTAAAAAGTGCCAATCAGGTGTAGGGCAATTTTACCATGTTTTAGGGAGAGAGCACATGCACTTTGGCACTAGTTATCACTGGTAAAGTACACAGACTACTAAAGGCTACAAAAACAAATCCAGAAAAACAGGAGGGGTGAAGGCAAAACGTTTGGGGGAATGCCACGAAAATGATGTCAGGTTTAACCTGTCAGTGGGGAGAATTACCTACCCTCATGGGAGTTATGCTTAGGCATAAGAACCTGGAATAACATTCAACAGTGGTGTTGCCAGCTCCAGGACAATGTTTCACCACAAAGTCCATTCCCTGTAGAGAGATGGCACACTTCAACAGTTTGAGATCCTCACCCCTTATCTACATTAGCCACCTGTTGGTCTTTGGTCAGTCTGAACCCAGAACTGAGTCCCTAAAAGTATTGCCTCAACTTCTTCAGTGCCCAGACCAATGCAAAGAGTTCCCTCTTTATAGCACTCTAACTTTGTTCCTTGGAAAGTAGTTTTCTGCTAATAAAGGCTACAGGTTGATCCTACACAGGAGATTATTCTCTCAGTAAATCAGGTGATCACCAGAGGTGTCGCCAGCAGCCTGGGTCTCAGCATGCCGCCATAGGCCCTAAAGAGTAGGGCACTCTTTCTGGTATTTTCAGAATTCCTCCCTGGATGGTCTAACTTCAGCTTGCCAGGTGACCAGCTCAAATAAGTCACAAAGGGCAGCAGTGTCCTCCCCAATAGGCTCTGGGGCATCGCCCTCAGGCTCAGCCTCCTCCCAGACAATGGGTGCCCCTGCCATTAACCTTTATAGCAGATACCTGGGGCATTTTTGCATGGCCCAGGTTCTGTTGACTTCCCTCTCGGGCTGCCATTGATGTTTGGTCACAGGTGACCTTAACATCTCCAGGTGGGACCAAAGCTCCACCTTCTACCAAATTGTGTGCTCCTTGTCACTTCTGAGCAGGCAATCCACTGGCATGGCTGGACTCATAGTTATCCTTAAAAAACCTGAGACACCTCCTCTCATTCAAAGAGAACCAGAGCCATGGAACTGACTCTCAAATTTGTCTGCTCCTACAACCTGGTGGCATACATTAAGAATTAGCTGTTCTGAGGACACCAGATGACACCTGTCAGTAGTCGTACTGACTCCTATGTCTCTCAGAGCCTTCATCTGCTGCCCACTGATGGTGACTCACAGTCTATACTTGGAAGTATTGTTAGGTATGAAGGCATTCAGCACTATTTCTCTGTCACCCTGGGACACTAGGGTAACCTCCTCCTCAAATGCTACACGAGCCATCCCCAGTGACTAGCCACTTGTGGGTGGCTGGGGCCTCAATGGGCATTTGGGGCCCCCCTTGAGGTGTCTGTACCTGTAGAACTCGTAACATTTGGGGGAAAACTTCCCGGAGGATTTCTTCTCAAGGAAACCACTCTTCTTTTGATCAGGCTGGTTTCTGGAATCCCTCTGAAGGGGACTGTTTTGAGTTGCTTTGAATAAATCTTTGTTTTTAATTTTGGCTTCCTCTCCTTTTGCTGGGGACCCTTTCCACCATTTTGGGGATCTCCCCAGGTACCTTTTTGAAAACTCTGGTGCTGACCATATGTCCGCCACCTTGGCAAGCTGTTCTAGGAAAAGTGAGCTGCTATCATATAGAAATAAAGTACTGAGTATGTGCTCTCTCAAAAGCAGATCATACAGACCATTAAAATCACTCACTTTATTGCCCCTTACCCACCCACTCAGTGCCTTAGTGGAATCATCAAGGAAACCCACCCAAGACTGGTTTAGTAGCTTCTGGCTATCCTTAAATCTCATGCAGTACTGGTCTGAGGCGTGCTCAAACTTGGTGAGATTAATGGCTGGTTCTCTACCTATAATGTCAGCATAGTGTCACTCCCCACCATTGGCATGTGCTTCCAGAGACTAACCCCCCAGTCACCCTCCCCGATCATTCTATGGGAGCCTGTGCACCCTTAGCTACCTCATAGACTGAAAAACATGCATAAATGTCATTCCTCACCACATTGCTAGGCATCAGTTCCTGGGGCATGTAGACCCTTCTTTGTCCACTGTGTGACTGCCACTATTGTCACTGGACCCTGTGCAATGTTTGGCATTGTGGTCTATCTCATTCAGTTTCACTTCCTGAGCCAGCAAATGTTTTTCCCTTTATGGTCCTCTCTGCCTCAGCCTCTTCCTCCTCCAGGGCTAGCATTCTCTCCTCTGAGCCCTGTGGGCAGCTGCCTCCTCCATTTTAAATTTTGCCAGCTGTAGCATGAGCTCTTTTTTGAACTTCCTATCCTCCAGTTCCTCATGAGACAGGTTGTGGTAGGACACACTGCTCTTTCCCTGGCAGGGGACTTTACACCCGTGGGCAAGGTGTCCTCCTCCTCCTCATGGTGCTGTAGCTCAGGACCTGTGGCCGGGCAATATTCCTGTTCACCCTCATCCTCCATGTTCAACTCCCCATCCTCAGGACCATCATATTCTTGTTCCTCTGGTGTGGCCGGCATCCCCCTGCTCTCCTCAAAGGTTCTGAGGGCTATTTGGAGGTCCACCTTGGGTGGCCTTCTTTGTCACTTTCAGCCCCCTCTCCGTGCAGAACCTCTGCATCTCTTCCATGCTGCGGTTATCAATGTTGCTTAGCCCCGACTCTATTGTAGCAAGAAAGGTGTGAGACCTGACATAAATTTGGGGAAAAATAAACAAATCAGGAACTAAGGAGAATTTAGAGAAAAAAAAGAAATGGACATATGAATATTTTGGGGGGTTTTAGTTTTCCACAAATCACTAAGTGGCACTGCAGAAACACAAGTACTGGATCCCACCAATGAACATCGATGTAAGAAATTGGGTTATTGGTTGAGTTGAGGTGGTTGAAGCCCAACTTAGGCAACAAACACAATTCTTGTCAGGGTGAACCACAAAAAGTCACTAAATTAACCTGTGCCTAACCCTCTGATATTCTGGCAGAAAAACAGCAAGGCTTAAAGGCATTATATAATGTATTTATGCAGCACACAAACAGTAATAAAGTGAAAACACAAGAAAAATCCCAAACCAATTTAGATTCAATTTTAATAAATTAAATGACACCCAAACAAATTAAATCCTATTAGTAGAACTGGAGTTAAGATTTTCTTACTGTTTTAAATGAAATATTTTGGCTAATCAAAGATCAAAGCGCAATCCACGGGTATCTGGTCACGCAAGATTGTGTCAAAGTCGAAAGTTAAGGCGGACCGATGTGGAATGCGAATCGGATACAGGGGGTGGATTAGGCTCGGTCTCTGCTTATTGTAATGTCAGAAGTGCAAGTTTGGTTTAGAGGAAGTGAACTATCTTGGGCACTGTATTAAGAGTGAAGGTGTATTTCCAAAGTCGGATTAAGTTACATCCATTGATAACATGGCTGAACCTGTTAGTAGAGATGAGTTACTATTGTTTCTTGGCATGGTAGAGTTCTATGGGAAGTTTATTCTACATTTTGCAGATAAGACAAAGAATATGAGAAGACTTACTGCAAAAAATGTAATATTTGAGTGGTCGGATGACTGTAAAAAAGAATTTGATCAGATTAAAGAGGAGCTGAAGAAAGCTCCCTGTCTTCAAGCATTTGTACCTGGTTTGCCAACATATGTGTTTACCGATGCAAGTGAAAAAGGTCTGGGAGCAGTATTAGTGCAAAATAAACATGGCTATGATTCTCTTATTGCTTGTGCCTCAAGGTGTCTTCGGGGGCCAGAACTTAATTACTCAGTTATTGAGAAAGAGTCATTAGCTATCTTTTGGGCTCTGAAAAAGTTTAAGAATTTGATTTGGGGTACTAAGTTTGTTGTTAAGACAGACCACAAACCTTGAAAGAAGTTTTTTTGTAAGAAAGGTTTGGATTCTATTTCCTCTATGATTAGAAGATGGATCATATCTTTGCAGGAGTTTGATTTTGAGGTACAATACTTACCTGGTGTTTCAAATAAAGCTGCTGATTGCTTTTCAAGACTCGTAAAAGGTGATTACCTTTGTAATGATGAGGTATTTGTGGATGAAGATGATTTTCTCAAAGTTTGTGAAGTCACTGAAGGTGTTGTTGGGAAAGATGAGTGGAAAGATGAATTGCTAAAGGATGAGGAGTTAGTCAAAGTAATATCCTTGCTGAGGGATAATAAACGTTTAGAAAAGCCATGGTCTCTAGTCGCTCAGGAATTGTCCCTAACTGATGACCTGTTGACACGAGGTTTGAGACTGGTGCCTCCCACTACTTTAAGGAAAAGGTTATTGATACATGCGCACTCTGGCCATTTAGGTATAGTGAAAACCAAGGAAATGTTGCGCACACAGTTTTGGTGGCCTGGAATGGATTTAGAAATAGAACGTATGGTTAGAGATTGTGTGGAATGTTGCGCTAGTGACAAAATTCTGAAGACCAGACAGATGCCTATGGTTTGCAGAGTTTTACCCAACCATCCCTGGGATGAGTTAGCTATTGATATCTTGGGTCCTCTTACAGGTGTATCAGACACTCCTTACTTGATAGTTTTAATTGACTTATATTGACGTTGGATCGAAGCGAGTGCTGTCAGTGAGATAACCTCTGATTCTGTTATCAAATTCTTGTCTGAGATTTTCATGAGAGAGAGCTTTCCCAACAGTATTTTATCTGATAATGGTCCTCAATTTTGTTCTGCAGTGTTTGATGCTTATCTTACTAAATGTGGCATTGTGCACAAACGGTCTTCCTTATACCACCCGGAAACCAATGGTGCAGTTGAGAGGGTCAACAAAAAATTAAAAGAATGTATTCAGCTTGCTAGAGCCAATGGTTTAAATTGGAAAGAAGCACTTAGAGAAAGAATTGAGGCTTACCGATGTTCCCCTCACTCTACCACTGGTAAATCTCCTTTTGAATTATTCAAAGGTAGAGTACCTAACACAATGTGGTGTCCTGGTTGGATGAATCTGAACAAGGGGTTCGTTGACAATCATGTTGGTGTTTGGAGGGAGAGGGAATTAGAAAAGCAAGCTTGTAGAAAAGTATATTTTGATTAAAAAAAATGTGTCCAATTTCAGGAAGTTAAAGTAGGTGATCTTGTCAAAATAAAAGCACCTGTTGGAAGAAGATCTTGGTCTAAATATACCAATGTCAGACCTGTTATTAAAGTATTTGGTAATGCCATTAAGACACAAGATGGAAGGATTTGGAATAAAAGTCGAGTAGTTGTGATTAGATCAAGGAATGTTTCTCAAGGTGACATTGATCCTGTTTGTGAATCTTCCTCCACTATCAAACTTCCTATATCCAGTTCTAGCAATCCCACTTCTCATCGCATGAGAAGTCAAAGACTACGCAGAGCACCGTCTTATATGAAAGATTATGTTTAATTCTCATTTGTTTCCACCATTAGGAATATTAAGTTGTTCTTTCTCCTCTTTTCTTTTTTCTTATTTCCTTTATTGTATTTATTGTTATTGTAAAGGAGGGAGATGTGTAATGTCTTACTTTACACACAAGCTCTTGCTTCCTCATAGAGTTTAGATCTCTTCCTTGTGACCATTCTTAGAATGGAGAATCTAATGTGAATTCTTACAGTTGTACTCTGGCTGTTCGTGGATGAGGCGAATAAATTGCTCCTGAGATATTACTCTGACTTCCAATCTCTACCACATTTTACACTTATCTTCGGACTTAGAAAAAATCTCAGAAAAGTTCTTGGAGAAGGCAAAGTTCAGTGCCGCAAGACAGGTGTCTGTGTCCAAGGAGTTGTCGTTGCCAGGGAGACACTGGACAAAGTCTTTGAGAAGCTATTGCCGATGGCGATAAACACTCTGGGTGGAAAAAGCTGGATTTTCCAGCCGAGGAGGTAGTTGTCGTCGATGGGGAGTCGGTCATCGTCGAGCCCGGTGAAGATTTTTACCTTCGGACTGAATCCAACTTTTTGGAAGTAAGATTCCTCCAGCTGGAAAAAGCTGCAGTCTGCAGCTGAAGAGGATGCCATAAGACCGGATACCTTCACCCAGAGATCCTGCTAAAAAGAATTTGCTGCTGCGGAGAAGAACGCAGCTGGAGCTACAGCAAAGTTAGACCAACAAGCGATGCACCTTGGGCAAACCAGCTTGCAGGTATGTCTCGGTCTACTGTTGGTTCTTCAGGCTGTTGGAGTGTACATTTTTCTAGGTCCCATCTTTTAGGATTATGGGTTTAGCACTACAAGTATACACGTTCACATTTTTGTATACTATCACTACATCCAACGCTCTGCTTCATTCACTATATAGGGCAGTAATATTCTATATTTTGCAGTCTGTCTTGTAAAATCGCCACTTAGTACACAAACTTCATCTTATGGCTTATTTTCGTGGCATTGTTCTGCGGGGGTAGTTTACCTCTTAGTGTAACTAGTAAATGGTTGTTGCAGCAAGGTTAGCTTCCATATTGTTATAGCAAATATGTGTTCTTCGTTGTGGATTTTTTCTAGTAGACTTGAGGCGCCACAGACACTCAGTCGCAGAACTATTACCAAATATTTGCTTTTAGCAATGCTTTGTATTTCTTATTTCTAGTCTTTCTTAAAGGTATGTGCGATGTGCTTCATCCGTTAACGTGAGTGGTCACTTTAGTCCTTTTAAATACAGGTCAGTGACCATATTTAGTCCTACGTCTGTGTTTATGGCATGTCCCGGATTTTCTTTTTGAGTTTGAAAATCTCTGGTAGTAACGCCCCTAAGAACTGCAAAAATAGCAGTAAACGTAGGCATATTCCAGATGGTGTAAATCTGGGGCAGACGTTGATAAATAAAGTAACCGCGATCTATAAATGTATACTATTTAGGAGCGTGGGAGGAGACTTCAATGGTAGTCATGGTGGATCAAAGTTACAAGTGAGAAGTACAATAATGGTGAGTTAGTTGGAAAATAAACACCCACCATGATCAAGGAGTCTGTGCCCGCCATGGCTGCAGCAAATCGGTAATCCTCTCTCTTTTCTGGTATGCGACTGTGACAAGTTGCTGCCGCGTCCCTCGTTACCGACCGTCGGCGCTGTTGCTAGGAGACGTTGTCTATTGGAAGTGTAAGGCCAGGTAATCGATGACAGATCACTATGATCCTAGATTTTTAAAGAGATACCGTAGAGTTTAGAAAGGGAAGAGAGGGTGACTCCGAAAATCGCGAGCCGCGATTCTAGAGCATTATTCGTTGCTAATTGGACAACTTGGAAGTGTACCATATGGTCGCGGACACCTTTTGTTTTTGTTGAAACCACAAGACTAAAAATAACCTGCCGGAGATGATAATATTATTGTCCGCGAGAGATCGGATTATTAATTGAGTATTTCGTATAACCCATCAGGCCTCTTTGCGTTGGTTCCTCAACAAACTGTACCTTCTTATTAGGTAGCTGCCAACTTTTCGGTGTGCAAATGGATTATTACATTTTTTTGTTTCCACTGTGCTTGTGAAACATTTGAGTGTTCTTGTGTGTGACATTTTGAGTGACAATATGCAGATCTGTCAAGTTTGCCTAAGCCTGAGAGTGCCATTTGAGTGTGCTTGTGTGTGACATTTTTGAGTGCCACTTTCTCTCGAGTAGAATAACTTATATACATAAAAGTATCCGCACCCTTTTGTGCAGTGCAATGGGTCTAGAAATGGCCTTAAAACCACTACAAGGTTCCCAAAAGTGCTTATGCAAAATTACAAACCAATTTCCTTTTTCCTCCTGGAAATTTCTGTGATGCCATAATAGACCACATACAACTCATGGTGGCAGTAAATGTATGTTTTTTTTGTAACAGACTGGGGTGCCTTGGATGCTGGGTCAGTATGTTCCTTGCTTTGCCCTGTGTACTGAGTCCATGAGCTGTGGAGAAGGGACATTAAGTGACATGCATCTCTTTACATGGAAGATTGGTAGAAAAAGCTGTAGGATAGAAGGCATAATATATAACTGGGTGTTAAAACCGTGTTGGTTCTCCAAATAACAAGAAATGTGATCACATCCTGTGAAACAGTCCCCAAGCATCCGGTGACGAGCTATAGAGATCCTTTAATGCAACCGGCTGAATAGGCCATATATTAAAGCTTAAAGCTCATTCCGCCCCAGGCAAATAAGTATGCCAGAATCCAAAGCACTCTTGGTTACAAATCCAGAACAGGCTTAAAATATTGCTTACTTAGCCGTTGGCTACTATATTCCATGGACGTACTTCCTCATATTTCCATATTGATGGATGGGGGTTAGCCTTTACTTGCATTATTAATAAAGGGTGAATGATTACAAATTTGCAAACATACGTGCCAAGAATTTTCAATTCTATTAATGACACGGAGGCGAAGATTATGCTATCTCATTTCTTTACTAGAAATGCTCAGCAGCCAATCACAATACAGTAAAGAAAAAATACTACTACATTACCCATGAATGCTCTGGGTATCACCTGGTAAACCATAGAGTATGCACACTATACAAGGAACCATAGAGAATAACACATCCTCTTTCTTTGTCCATATAAAAAAACAGTTCAGTTGAAGAAAAAATCGCAGTCCCAAACGAAACCATGGATTAAAGGACAACACCACGAAGCAGCAGTCCACTGGAAAAGGAAGACGCGATGCTTGCAGCAACTGAAGAACTTCTGAGACGTGAAACAGCCATCAGGCAGAAGAAGGAACGTACAGCAATAACTTCATTTAGGATCAGAACCTGAAAAGAAATACGGAGCCGTAATACACTGTACCCTCAAGAACCAAAGAGGGGGGGGGGTAAAAATGACAAGGAGCATCAATAAACAATACATAATACAAGTGCATAAAAAGCAATAACAGCAAACATTAAAAATGCAAGCAGATAACATGGGTGGGATAATCCTCGTCTCCGTGTCCTTAATAGAATTGAAAATTCTTGTCACGTATGTTTGCAAAATTTTAATTCCATGGCAGGACCGGAGGCTCCGATTATGCTTGTTCAAAGCTGAGCTACCACAACAGAAGCAATATCAACATTAGGTTTAAAATAGAAAGTTTTAAACACAGAGTCAGAAAACCAATCAGCGGCCTTCATGATATCATGCAGACTCACACCCATAGAAAAAGCTTTAGAAGCCATAGCCACCCGTGCGGAATGCGCTCCGAATAGGGAAACATCAATCCCGGCTGCAAGCATTAGCCAACGCACCCATATTGCTAACGTACCTGGAGTCACAGGTTTAAAAGGCTTTTGTAGAGAAATTAACAATTGACCATGCAAATCCTGTCGAAAAGGAGCAGTACTCACCTCATAATCTTTAATGCACTGAACCACACAAACTTGTGGATTATGTGGAAAAGAAGGATATGTCACGGAAGACGTATTACATTTGGTGCGTCTGGAGATAGTAAAGGTAGCACCTTCAGGTGAAAAGGTGCGACCAGCAAGGTCCAAAGCTCGAACATTGGAGACACGTTTGCGCGAAACCAAACACAGCAACATCGTCAATTTTGCTGAGAGTTGTTTGCGAGTTAACAAAGAG
Source organism: Lissotriton vulgaris (assembly GCF_964263255.1). Classification (NCBI taxonomy): domain Eukaryota; kingdom Metazoa; phylum Chordata; class Amphibia; order Caudata; family Salamandridae; genus Lissotriton; species Lissotriton vulgaris. The sequence goes on from NC_141698.1 coordinate 610,939,255, forward strand.
TTGAAAGGCCAAGACTCCAAAAAAACGCAAAACAACAGAAACATCCCATAAAGCCACATACGTTGGACAGGGCGGTTTTACCAGCCGTACACCCCTGAGTAATTTAGAAACTAAAGGATGTTGCCCAGCAGGCTTGCCATCGATAGAAATGTGGCCTGCAGAAATGGCAGAACGAAAATTATTGATAGTTCTATAAGCCTGACCTGAAGAAGCAATTGAGGCCAGAAAATTGACAATCAAAGCGATATCCGCTGAAGCGGGATCCACCTCCCGTTGTGAACACCAATCAAACCACCGTTTCCAAGCTGAAGCATAACATTTGTGTGTGTTGGGGGACCAAGCCTCGCTGATAAATCTGGTAGCGTCTCTAGAAAGGCCTGGGACTTGCCAGCGTTCCCCGAAATCAGCCATGCTACTAGAAGGAGCTGACCCGATTGAACCAGAGGGTGCAGATTGAGAAGAGGGTCCAGCAACAGATTCCACTTCTGGGGAAGAAGGAGCGGCGTCGAGCAACTCATCTCCAGAAGAACCGGGAACCAAGCCTGAGCCCTCCAGAGAGGAGTGATCAGAATGAGCTCCAACTGGAAATGCTTCGTGCGAGCCAGGACCCTGGGGATCATCACAAATGGGGGAAACGCATAACACAGGTGAGGAGGCCAGACCTGGAGAAACGCATCCGTGGCTAGTGCCTCCGGACGCCAACTGAAAAACCGGGGAAGCTGAGTGTTGAGGCAAGAGGCAAGCAGATCGATCAGACACCGGCCCCAAATCCGGGACAGAGACCGGAACACCCGAGGGTGAAGCCTCCAATCGCTGAAGTCCCTCAGATGACCAGAGTTCCAATCGGCAATCAAGTTGTCGCGACCCAGGAGATATTCTGCAATAACAGTGATCTGCCGTTGCAGACAAAAATGCCAAAAATCCTTTGCAATTTCTGTCAGAAGTCTTGACTTCGTCCCCCCTAACTTGTTGACATACCGAACCGCCGAGACATTGTCCATGCGGAGGAGTATGCAACAATTCGTCATGTGCGGTGCCAGACACAAATCGCGAAAGACCTCGCCAGGAGCTCCAAGCAATTGATATGGAGAGACAATTCCTCCTGAGACCAACGGCTTCCCATCTAAACTTGACCGCACCGGGCTCTCCAACCCCACAGGCTGGCATCGGATTCCATTACCACATCTGGGGATGTCCCGAAGAGGGCTCTCCCGTTCCAGGATTCCATGTGCTCCAGCCACCATAACATCTCCCACCTCGCGTCCTCCGACAGAAGAACAAGATCCGAATAGCAAAGGCCTTTCTGGAGATGCTTGATCTTTAGACACTGAAGAGCCCGGTAATGTAACGGACCCGGGAAAATCGCCGCTTGTTACTTTTAATGTGCTGTGTTCATAGCGCTACTTTGTCTCAGCCTTTTCATTAGTAAAATATATGTTTTTGTAATAGCGCTCCACTGCTCGCCCCAACCTCTCCCTGCGTTAAGTTTTTGTTATTGTTGCAGCCATTTGCTTCTTGTGACGTCCAAGCCCGTCCCTCCAATCACGCTCCCGCCTCCCAGCGGAGCCTGCCTTGCCCCTCCCCTTCCACTATCCACTTATGACAGTAGCATTTGCGTGCAGCGGTCACGCGCAGCGGTCGCGCCCCAGTTGCGCCGAAGGTGCGCCAAAGGTAAGCCCGTCTACTCCCGTCCGCGCCTGGACCGCTCCCAGCGCCAGACCCCCTGGTTCCCGTAATGCCCTGTCTACTCGCATCACTTACGATGCCACCTCCCTACTAGCCCTTAACCCCGGCCGTTCCCCCAACTGCACCCAAGCCGCTCCTGGACACACCCATGGACCCTTCTCTTGCAACTCCTGCAAGTTCGACAGCACCAAAACCAACTCTTCATCCACCATCACCAATCAGAGTCCTGACACCAACCACCTAAAATGCATCCTGCTCAACACCCGCTCGGTCCACAGACATGCCATCGACCTCTGGAATCTACTAGACACCATCTCACCGGACGTCGCCTTCCTAACAGAAACATGGATGAATGCCTCTTCAGCCCCAGACATCACCATTGCCATCCCGGAAGGATACAAGATAATCCGTAAGGACCGCATCAAGCAAACAGGAGGAGGCATCGCTATCGTCCATAAGAACTCCATCCGCATCTCAACCAGTTCAGACGTCAACCTTGCCAGCGCCGAACACCTTCACTTCCAGATCCACACCGACCCCAAGACCAGACTCAGAGGCACCCTCCTCTACCGGCCTCCAGGACCCCGTGCACAATTCAGTGATGACATCACTGACTTTATCACCCCTCACGCCCTCCCCTCCGAGGACTACATTCTATTGGGAGACCTCAATTTTCACCTGGAAAAAAGCAATGACAGCAGCGCCACCACCCTTCTGGACAATCTTACCAACCTCGGACTCAAACAACTTGTCACCACCCCCACCCACATTGCAGGTCACACACTCGACTCCATCTTCACCTCCAGCAAACATGTCTCATTCAGTCACACCACAGCTCTTCATTGGACGGACCACAGCTGCGTCCACTTTACCTACAATAAGACCACAATCCACAACCATCCTCAACCCACCCTGCGAAGAAGCTGGAACAAAATCACCATCGACCAGATCTCCTCATCGCTCCTTCTAAACCCCCCTGCCCACTCATCGAACGCCAACCAAGCAGCCATTAACCTCACCCAATGGCTATCCAACAGCGCCGACATCCTAGCACCGTTGAAAAAATGTCAAAGCAAACTAGGCAGCAAAAACGCCTCCTGGTTCAACGATGATCTTAAGAAATTGAAGAAACTCTGTCGCTCCTTCGAGAAGGCCTGGAAAAAAGACCCAAACTCCAGCACCAGGGACGCCTTCAAAAACGCCACCCGCATACACCACCAACTAATCCGATCTGCCAAGAAAGCCTCATTCAAGGATCGACTAGATAACAACGCCCACAATAGCAAGGAATTATTCAACATCGTCAAAGAATTTACCAACCCATCAGCCAACTCCAACGACATCACCCCCTCCCAAGCCCTCTGCGACTCCCTAGCTTCCTTCTTCCACAACAAAATCGCAGACATCCACAACAGCTTCGACAACCGACCCGGAGACCAACCCACCCAACCTTCTGCAGGACCTCCACCCCCCTTGAACATCCTTAACGACTGGAGCCCAATCTCCTCTGAGGACACCATCCGCCTGATGAACTCCATCCACTCAGGATCCCCAACTGACCCATGCCCTCACCACATCTTCAACAAAGCAGACTCCATCATAGCACCACACCTCCGAGACGTCATCAACTGCTCCCTCAAATCCGGCACCTTCCCAGAAAGCTGGAAACACGCCGAACTCAGCGCCCTTCTGAAAAAACCCACAGCGGACCCCACCGAACTCAAAAACTACCGCCCCATCTCGCTTCTTCCATTCCCGGCCAAAGTCATCGAGAAAGCTATCAACAACCAACTCGCCACCTTCCTCGAAACCAACAAATCCCTCGACCCCTCACAGTCCGGCTTCCGAGCCAAACACAGCACTGAGACCGCACTTATCGCAGCAACAGACGACATTCGAACTCTACTGGACAATGGAGACACAGTCGCCCTCATCCTCCTCGACCTCTCCGCTGCCTTCGACACAGTCTGTCATAGCACCCTTCTACAGCGTCTCAAAAACGTTGGAATCCAAGGAAAAGCACTGGAATGGATCACCTCGTTCCTCACCGGAAGAACCCAGAGAGTCCGCCTCCCACCATTCAAGTCAGAGGCCTCTGAAGTCATTTGCGGCGTGCCACAAGGATCGTCACTCAGCCCCACCCTCTTCAATGTATACATGAGCCCCCTTGCGGCCATCGCTCGCCAACACAATCTCAACATCATCTCCTACGCTGACGACACTCAACTGATCCTCTCACTCACCAAAGACCCTAACACCGCCAAAACCAACTTGCACGAAGGAATGAAAGAAGTAGCCGAGTGGATGAAGCACAGCCGTCTGAAACTGAACTCAGACAAAACAGAAGTCCTCATATTAGGCAACTCCCCATCCGCCTGGGATGACTCTTGGTGGCCAGAAGCCCTTGGAAAAGCACCCATCCCGACGGACCACGCACGGAACCTGGGCGTCATCCTGGACTCCTCACTCTCGATGACCAGACAAGTCAACGCCGTTTCTTCATCTTGCTTCAACATTTTCGCATGCTCAAAAAAACATTTCGCTGGATCCCCACCGAAACTAGAAAAACGGTCACCCACGCACTGGTCACGAGCCGCCTGGACTATGGAAACACCTTATACGCCGGTACCACCGCAAAACTCCAGAAAAAACTCCAATGCATCCAGAACACTTCAGCCAGGCTCATACTAGACATCCCGCGTAAAGAACACATCTCTGTTCACCTGAAAAACCTCCACTGGCTCCCCGTAAATAAGAGGATTACTTTCCGCCTCCTTACCCACGCACACAAAGCACTTTACGAACTTGGACCCGAATGCCTCAACACACGACTGTCCTTCTACACCCCCTCCCGTCAGCTACGATCTTCCAACCAAGCCCTGGCCACTATACCTCGCATCAACAAAACCACCATGGGAGGTAGATCCTTCTCCTACCTGGCAGCTAAAACCTGGAACTCACTTCCCACTCACCTTCGTCTTACTCAGAACCACCTATCATTCAGAAAGCAACTTAAAACTTGGATATTCGACAAGTAACTCCCCACCCTTCCTCAAGCGCCTTGAGACCCTATGGGTATGTAGCGCGCTATATAAATCCATTGACTTGACTTGACTTGATCTATCTCAATGACACACTCTGTCTGGACAAAAGCAACCTCAACTCCCTTTTGATGGAACTGATCTTCTGATTGGGCAAGAGGAGTTGACAGGTCACCGAAATGACCAAAAAAAACAGGAAGTCTATCGACTGGGATGGGCAGAAAACAGACTTCAGAGGATTCACCAGAAAACCTAGTGATTGTAATAGATCTATCGACCAATTCAAATGAGTCTGTAAAAGGAGTGGACACTGCGCCATAATGAGAATATCGTCGAGATACACTATCCGGCGAACGCAGCTGGCCCACAAGGACTCCACAACAGGTCTCAGAAGCTTTGTTAAGCACCACGGTGCAGACGAGAGACCGAACGGGAGAACCCTATATTCGAACCAAGTCCCCAGCCATTGGAACTGGAGGAATCGGCGATGAGGGCCGTAGATCGGGATCGACAAGTAAGCATCCTTCAGGTCGAGGCGGACCATCCAGTCCCCTTCCCGAAGAAGATCCCTGAGAAGATGGATGCCCTCCATCTTGAAATGGCGATAAACAACTCCGCTGTTGAACTCCTTGAGATTGAGAACCAACCGAGGACCGCCCTCTTTCTTCTCGACCAGAAAGATATTGCTGGCGAAGCCCTGTGGATGATGGGAAGTCCGAACTATGGCCCCTTTGGCCAAAAGAGACTCGATTTCCGCGGAAATTATCTCTTGATCTTGTTGGAAAAAAACAAGGGGCGAAGGAGGGAGGGACTGACGCGGACAACTGTAGAATTCTGTTTTGTAACCTAGGACAGTCTCCAACACCCAAGCATCGCTCGAGATCAGACGCCAATTTGGTAGAAAAAATTGTATCCAGCCCCCCAGTACAACCTCTGAGGCTGGGATCAAGCTCACCTGAATTGGAGGAGTTGTGATGTCCTCCCTGGTTTCTACCGTAGCGTCCTTTAATGAACTGCCCTCGCCCTTTGCGGGAAGGGTAGAAGTTGGACTTATTACTGGTGAAAGAGTTATCTTGACCACCTCCTCTCTGGGACTGATATCCATGTTGATTCTGCTGGCTGGATCCAAGGCAGAACAAGCGGACGGAATGCCCGACAGAGAAATGACTGAGCTTTGTCAAGCCCACTAAAAGTCGCAACATATTTGGTTAATTCCTTAAGGAATGGCTGGCCAAACAACACACCCTGAAGGAGAGAGAGAACCTGCTTCCGACGTAGCCAACTCAGCCAACTTGGGATCCAGTTTCAACAGAATAGAGCGATATCGCTCACATGAAATCGCACAGTTGGCATCCCCTAACTGGCTGATGGCCTGTTGGGACCAACCAATCAACTCGTCTGGATCTATGAATGCGGCAAACTCCTTGGCCCGAAAGCCCAGGTCTAGAATCTTCGTAAGGGGACCCAGAAGATCTATCATTTTACCAAGGGTGCAATAGCGGGGACCAGTGCCTTATTAACTGAATGCTGGACACCCTGATCCAGTGCGTGCAGCAATTCATGTTCCATAGAACCAGAGGGTTCCGCATGATAGTAATAGCCCTCTTCCTTGTAGTAATCACCCATAATTACACACAGTGTAAGCAAATATGCCCACAAGAGGAAGGGAAAATCAATAATGTGCCAAAGACAAGTAACGGGGAGTGACAACCCCAAAGCAAGGCAGGTAGCCACCTGACTTCAATAAACGTAAAGTGTGGAGGGAGGGCTTGCTTACAATCAGGCCACTCTAGGCAAAGCCTATGAAAATTGTACCGTCCAAACAATAATTTCGCTGTTTGGGCGTAAACTGGGGACTTTATGCGCAGGCTGTGGGCTCGAGCATCAAAAACGCAGCTCCGGCGTGTAAACTTCGTGACAACACAGAAAACAAACTACGAAATGGCCGCCGCGCATGCGCGGTAACGGCCGCCTGATGCAATATGTAAAAGAGGTCCGCGCGAGCAGCGCGCGCAACCTCTGAGCCCCGGTCTCCCACTCCACAGTCCACTGGCATGGCTACAAAGCGCCGGAACCCGGGGAGGCGAACACGCGCTCCCAACCACGGTGGCACCAAGCAAGGACCGGAATACTGCACAAACCTGTAAACGCCGCCACCAGGTAGTAGGACACAGCGGGGAAAACGCGAGAACAGCGCAAGTACAAATCAATATAACATCAAGTAAATGCAAGCATTTAAAGATAATAAATCACCATGTAATGCAAATAATGCAAGTAAAGAAACAACACATAGGAGAAAAGGCACTTAACTGGCTGCGGAGCTGCAAAGAAAGAGGATGTGTTTTTCTCTATGGTTCCTTATATAGTGTACATTCTCTATGGTTTACCAGGTGATACCCAGAGCATTCATGGGTAATGTATTTTTTCTTTACTGTATTGTGATTGGCTGCTGAGCATTTCTAGTAAAGAAATGAGATACCATAATTGGAGCCTCCGGTCCTGCCATAGAATTGTGTTGATCCTTTTATCTTTGTCATATAAAAGCATGTGATGAGGATGAGGCAGTTGGGAGAGGTGGTTAAGTTATATAGTAGCGTGGGACCTGCATTGAATTCCATCTTCTTCAATTGTGTCAACTGTGATATCTTCAGTTAATCATGTATTCTGCGGAGTTCCTACATACAGTTCATTTTGGGGTGTGCATAAGTAAAATAATTATATGTGAACAATCTGGCAAAAAAAACATGGCCAGGAACATATTCAAGAAGCAGTGATTTGCAATTTTGATAGTGTGTTGATACTGGAGGAGAATTTATCTGCCATAAGGTGGCAGACATGAAAAAGTAGAGCTACAAAACGTATGACGTTTTCAGGGGAAACATCCTTTACAACGCAACTTTTACCACGCAGTGCCTTTACAACGCAACTTTTACAACGCAAACCATAACAACGCATAGCGCTGGGGGGCGCTCTAGGATAGGGAATAGGTTTAATTTACTATCCAACACCTTCCCTACTATCCACGGAGACTGGAGTTGGAATAGTAAATTAAACTATTCACTATCCAGCGCCCCAAAGCACTATGCGTTGTAAAAACCGCGTTGTAAAGGCATGCATGGTAAAAGCATGCGTTGTAACGTCATACATCCCGTTTTCAGGTTCCATTCTGTGTTTTTTTCTACAAATCACAATCTGTTCTATGCAACATAGCCAAGAGACACATTTGATAAGAAGGGATAATTATATAGTTTTAGAAAAACGATTAGCATAATGTGATTTTCCCCTTAAATCTTTTAGAGGATTCTCGATAATTAAACACTGAGAAAGCTAATGGATAAGCAAACTTGGTTCTAAAACAACCATAGCACCATTGTCCTGCTGGGACTTTTATATTTATGCCACACTTACACTGTTAAAACAAAATACAAGTTTACGGTTATAACATGCTACTGGCTAAATTGTCTTTAATCATGTCAGTAACTGAAATTGATGTAGCTTTTGGTGTTCACATCCTGAGGGATCCAGGGGTAGTTCTTCTGGTCCTGCAACACCCAGGCGTGAAATCTCATAGATCCCGACTGAAATCAGATCACAGTCGCTGCCAGTGCAGCGATACAGGCATTCCTGGAGTGGAAACACACGTCCCGGTGCTTGAGATTGGATGTTCGTACTAGGAGATCCTAACCATGGAAAAGATTAACGGTCTCTATAGAGCACAAACTTAAATCATACGACATAGACTGTGCCCATCTAACCCATATTCTCTCCTGAGTGTATAGAGAACTAACATGTCCTAAATTCTTGAATGTTTTGTGCCCGATACCAGTAGCGGGCAAATAGGGGAAGCTTGGTCACTTCCTGCGGATTAGTATCCCCAGCATGTTGTACTACCATTCACTGATCTTAGTTGTCGTGTCTCCACTATCTCCTTTTGAGCTAACATTGCAGTCATGGTGGCGTTTTGGGGGGTTGGGAGGGGTTTGCATTGTGGCACTATTTATTAGTTACTTCAAACTTACATTGGCAGAAGGTTTATTGTCAATAGTATGTGCATCTTGGAATTTTTTATTTTTTTTAAACGTTAAACCCATAATCATGTCAGGCTTCTAGCATGTTTACTTTTAATTTGATTACACTAGCACATGTTGTGAGAATCATGGTCAAAAATGCCTGGCCTGGCTAGATTGCCATTCTCTTTCTTACCCCACTCCACCTGATTAGGGGAAAAAACGACTTGAGTGGTGTTTGCAGTAGGATTCTAAGGAAAACGTTTCCCAATAAAAATTATAATTAAAAAGGATTATATATAAACGATTAGGCGGCAGAAAGCCCAATTATAGCACTTTACGCGAAAAGTAGATATTCAGCCAGATGCAATTTTGGAACTGTTTGTAGAGGTTACAGAGTTTGCCCTACGAACATGAATTGAACATAAGTGATGTTAAAATCGAACATTACTATAACAAACTCAAGGAAAACATGCAGAATGTGAAATAGCCTGCAGTTTTAGAGGAGGGCTGCCTTTAGTAGCCCCACAGGACCAACAATACTCTGGGGCTGGGAAAAAGGGTCTGGTTGAGGAGGGGGACTGGTGATGACACTAGACTGGGGAGCGCTAAAGAAAGAAACAAAATCAAGGTCTTGAAGTCTATCGGGGCTCCGGGCTGGCGAGAGAGGGGGCTGGCCTGCTGGTGGCTCCGGACTCTCTGGCTCTACCCAGGAAGCCAGTGGTTGTCACAAGTGGTGGCAGATTATTTACCTGCGGCTCTGTTGACCGAGGGGGCGGTCAGCCTAAGGAGAGCAGGGTATCTTGGTTGTGGCCTGCTGGCACAGTCTGAAGGTCAAGCAAGAGGACCCGTGAAGAGACAATTGTAAATACAATGGAAATGTATTCTCTTTACAGTTATTTGGAGTGCTGTGGTGTTTTGAATCAAACAATAATAAAGGATGGTCACAAAATAAGTAAAGAGAGGCCAATGGAGTAATTGTCCGGATCTGTACGTTAATAAACGTTTACACTGTGAAGAACAAAACTGACTCAGGTGTTTCTATGAGAGGGTGAATGGTGGTGGGAGGCAAGTGCACTTTGTATGCCATCTATGGACTGGGGAGTGCTGAAGAAAGAAACGAAATCAAAACCTAGTAGTAGGTTATTTAAGGATGCGCATTAAGGGTCTCGTCCACTTTGTCCTCTTGGACCCTGAGGAAGCTGCAGGAGCGTTGGAAACTGGAGCCGGTTGATGCAGGAAGAGTGTAGCAAGGTGGGTTCGAGGGGGGCATGGCGTAGGTTAGTGGCACAAGGTGCCAGGTGAGATCCTATGAGGGGTTAATAATGCGTAAGGGTTAATCATTAGTAACTATCTTAATTGTATCTTTACCTGATTTTGAGGCCTTTCGTCAAAGTCGGCGAAGGCTAGTGAGGGCGGCCAGGGTCAACAAGGAATTTAAGGCGGCGGTTGAAAAAAATGTCAAGCGATAGTAAGGCCCGGGACCGCTGCAGTGCATTGGACTGATCCAGAGGCCGCCAGGGTGTGCAGGGGACACGCCGATGCACAGGGCGGTCAAATTCCCAGTTAGAGCGCAGCGTAGGGGATAAGAATAGGCGTTTTAACAAAGGCTCAGTAATGTAGGGGACCTGCTATATTGTTGAGGCTGAGCGGGGGGATGAGCCCATGTTGGGATGGGGTTGTGGCTCACCTGGTAGGGCGGCTCGATTAGGTCTGGGGGACCCAGGTTCGAGCCCCGGTGTAGGTGCGACGCTGAATTCACTTTGAATATGCTCTTGCATTAATTTTACGGCTGCACAAGTGCAATACCTCTGGTGCATGCTGTAGGACTCGTCGCAGCTGACAGTTCTATGCAAATTGTGACTGAAGATTACTCGCACTCGTGCTCCAGCTGGCAAGGGCTGTCAGCTTCGACCTGGGGGGACCCGGAGTTCAGTTTCAGCCTTTGAAGATGGGGCTTCGTTTTTACGATAATGATGGCCGTAATATTAGGGCCGGGCACGTGCGAGGAAGCGCGTTTGTTGGGGATGTGTGATAGCCCAGTAGTCAAGGCTGTTGATTGTATCCGGGTTACCCGGGGTGCTAGCGCCAGCGTAGGCACAAGGGTGAACAGGTGGCAGTAATTGCATTGGTGATGGCTTTGTTCACTGTTAAAGGCCACACAGGTGCAAGGACACGCCCGGTTAGGAAATAGGGGTGTGGCCCAGTGTTTAGGACGGTCAATGTCGATCCTGGAGACCAGGGTTCGAGCCTCATTGATAGTTGGGTCTGCATCTTTGGTGATTTCCCCTCCTTCAGCAATTACATGGCACATTCCGGCAGAGACACGAGACAAGATTCACAGAGGGGAATTCGTGAAAGTTTTTGACTTGATTAATGCGGGGGTGGTCCCAAGTAGGCCCATAGTGACAAAGGAGAGCGAGTTGAAGCTAAAAACTGTGTGGTTTGAGTGGTCCTTGAGAAACTGGGTTACATGGTTTTCCATATATGCAGCGATTCTGACTGAGAAAACACCATCGTTAGCCCCACAGTTATTTAGGTACATCTCCCTCATTCATTGGGCGGCCTCTGAGTTCCAAGGGTCGGCGTGGATGCAGTACAGCATTAAGTTTAGGCAGATGAAAGCGGTTAGGCCTGAGATAGCATGGGACCAGAGAAAGATCAATATTTGGCATGCGGAGTTCAATATGTCTCCTGCAACTGGGAGGGCAGCTCAGTCCTTTCGATTCAACAAAAGTTTGAGAGACAAAAAACTGGCCTGCTGGCAGTACAACAAGAAGGAATGTAGCAAGGGGGCAGCATGTAAGTAAAAACACATTTGCTCTTTCTACAGGGGACAAAGACATCCAGAGTTTAAGTGTTTTAAAAAGCATGGCAAGCAGAGAGAGCAAACACACTTTAAGAGTTTATTGCCCAAGTAATAATGTGAAGCAGCCTTTCCCAATTCGCATGCACTTTCTCACGCACCTGGTCAGTAGATACAACAAGGATGCACACATGTTGTACTACAGTTCTAAGGACAGGTTCAGCATTCCTTCCCATGCACCCCCTTCATCAGTCCCACCAAAGAATCAACAGTTGGTTCTGCAACAGCAGGAATTGGTCCCGGGCAAAATTATGAGGGGGGTACATGCGGGGAGGGTGGCGGTTCATTTTTGTTCTCCACCACGTGCATCCTTGGTTTGTTCACCCCTGGGGTTGGTTCCAAAGAGAGAGCCAGGAAAATGTTGTTTGATTCACAACCTGTCTCACCCCACTGGGTTATCAGTAAATGATGTATTGGACCAGGCACTATTCACAGTGCGATACACCACCTTTGACAAAGCCATTACGAAACTACAGAGATTTGTTAGGGGGGCTCTAAAGGCCAAGTCAGGCAGAGTCCGCTTTCCACCTCCTACCCGTACACCCGGAGGATACTCGCTTGCTGGGTTTCACTTTTGAGGGTCAGTACTTCCTTGACTTGTGTATCCCATGGGGTGTTCCATAGCGTGCTCAGTATTTGAGAGATTCAGCATATTCCTGGAGTGGGCAGTGAAGGACTTTGTGGGATCAGACAACGTGGTGCATTTACTAGGCAACTTCCTGTTCATGGGTCCTCCAGGTGACCGGGCATGCAGAAGGGCCCTGCAAGGTTTCCGACAGCTTGCTCAGGCATTGGGGATACCGTTAGCTGAAGAAAAGACAAAAGGCCCCACAACCTGTTTGTGTTTCCTGGGTATTGAGATAGATTCGGTGGCAGGGGAGGGTAGGTTGCCGAAGGTGAGAGCATTCAGGGATGCGGTTAACGCCTGCGTAACTGCTAAGAAGGTTACCTTACATCAGCTGCCGGTCTTGGTGGGCCAATTGAACTTTGCCTTGAGAGTCATTCCCATGGGGAGAGTTTTTTCAAAGAACATAGCAAGGGCAATGTCCGGCTTACCGGCAAAGCACCACCACACAAGATAGTCTACAGAGGTCAGAGAGGACTTAGAAACATGTAGGGGGTTTCTAAATAATTTCAATGGAACACTATTGTGGCAGCAACCAGCGCAGAGCAACATAGAGATGGCCCTCTACACAGACGCAGCTGGCAGCATTGGTTTTGGAGCAGTTTTTGGCTCTAGGTGGTGCATGAAGCATTGGCCATGGGTGGCACCTGAGCTCACAAGCAACGTTACCTTTCTAAAAGTGTTTCCCATCATTGTCGCCCTACACATTTGGGGGTCATCATTAGCAAACACCAGAGTAGTTTTTTGGTTACACAGCATGTCCGCGGTCATGGCCATCAATAATCGGAGCGTGAAATGCCTTTTGGTGCTGCGGCTGCGAAGAGACATTTCTTTATGTCTCTTGCATAACATGCATTTTCTACCAAACATGTATCCGATGTGGATAATGCAGTGGCTGACGCTTTGTCTCGATCTAAGTTGGCAGAGTTCAGGGCACAGTGGCGGCAAGCGGCCGAAGTGATGATGAAGTTTCCATAGGAGTTGTGGAGGCTTGGTGCCCCATTGCCTCAGAACTAATTGCAGCAGCGCTGGCACCCCAGACAAAATGCATGTACGAGAAGGCTTGGGTGGTGTATAGCGCAACATTCTGATCAGGCGCAGAGCAAGACAGCTTCACACCGGAAGGAGTACTAGGTTTTCTTGTGGGGCAGAGACACCAGGGAAAAATCACTGTCGCTAGTGCGCCGGCAATTTTCCGCCATTGCCTTCTTTGCTGGGTTACAAGGAGTCAGGGATCCTACCAAGGACTTTAGGTACAAAAGGCCATCAGGGGTTGGGAATGCTTGGTACCCGCAGTGCAGGACACTAGGCGTCCTATAAACATGGAGATGCTGGGAAGGCTATTGGTCCAGCTGTTCAGCCATGCATAAGTCCAGCTTTTTGAGGCTTTGCGCATCTCCAAATTGGTGGCCTCATCCAAGAGGGGTGAAGGGGGATTAGGCCTGGCAGGTTTCCTTCTGGATGTAGGGGTGATCCGGCTGTCAAAAACGGACTCGCTAGGGAAGGGCACGTAGGTGAAGTTGCACGCGGCGCACTATGCCACCTATGGTTCAGTGGCAATGGCGAGGGAGTACCTTGAGGGATGCCCTATAGTGGCCTCAACTAGGCTTCTAGTACATAAGGATGGGACACCAGTGATGCGATACCAGTTCACTCAGGTGTGTAGGAAGGAAGGCGTTGGCCTACTTGGGTGAGGATTTAATGCAGTTTTGCTCCCATTCCTTTTGAATAGGGGCAGCCACCACAGCAGCAGTGATGGACCTGCCAGCCGAAGCAATCAAAAGGGTGCGTCGATTACAGTCAGCATGTTTTGAACAGTATGTCTGGCCAAGTCTCATGTAGGGGAAGGAATTATGCCCAGGGAGCCCACCAGTCATGGTTTTAACAGCAATTCTTTCTCTCCTTCAGTTGATTCCTGCAACCCAGTTCATGTATGTTGGTGTGGGCCTTCCTTGATTCGCAGAGCGGAGCAGCAATTCCGCTGGTCCAGTCTCGAGAAAGCACAAAGGGCCGCTGGGTTTGCCCACCATTGGACTGGGGTGGGGGTCTAAAATTGCAGGATTTGTTTGGTCGACTTGAACAAGCGATAGCATCTAAAGCAGTGCCCCGCCCAATCATTTTAGTTATTCACGCTGATGGGAATGATATGATGCCACTAGGCAGGCGAGGGGTAAGAGATGCCTTGTTTTCAGTCAAGTCCAGGATTAGACAACACTTACCGACGATGTCAATATTGTGGTCGGAGGTGATACCGCAGGCGGTATGGGCTAACGGGGCTCCGGTAAAGGCCATGAATAAATCTGTAAAGAAGCTAAACTATTCGATAAAAAGAATCTTAGATGGTTCTACAATGGGTATAATTCGGCACAAGTTGCTCCATCCCGGGAAATCAGAGTTGTTCCATCAGGATGAGGTCCGTCTGCCGGCAACAGGGACAGAGATCTTTATCCAGACAATTCTGGGGGCTATTGTGGAGCACTGTGAGCGCTGGGGATGTTGGGCGGCGAGTGCACCAGGGAGCTTCTCACCCTGTGGCGGAGCGCTGACAGTTAACAACAAAGGGGCATGCACAACAATAGAGGTTCAGTGACTGGATGGACCCCAGGAGGGGGTTGGATTTGTAGGGGGGTATGGACTGAGAGGAACCTTGGGGAGGCTGCCCATGTTCAGGTACCCCGGTGGGCCGATGCGCTATGCGGTGCCCTGCATTGCAAGTAGTGCAACTGTTTGCTGTAGCGCGTTGGGGCCCGCTGGCACAATGTGCACAACAGAGTGTTCAAGTGTATGGCCAAGTTAAAGTTTAAATGTAATGTTATGATAATTTCTTACTGCCTTTGACATGTGGATGTCACTGGAGGTGATGCTATGAATAATGATATATATATATATCCAAGTAGGATACTTTTACTCTTGTAGTGGTTTGTGGTGAAGTAACTAATTTGATGTGAATACAAATCTACGCCTTGGACAATATAACCTGATTCTGAGAGTTTTTGGGCTCAGTAGGTGGCTGAGAAGTGATGATGGAAGTGGGGAGGAGAGAGTGTCACGTTGTGCGCGCAATATGAGCAGCCGCCCCCCCCACCCCTAGAGGAGGGGTGTCCTTAGTGCGCTACGGGACCTAGCATCTTCCGGGGCCAGGAAAAGGGCTGGTTGAGGAGGGGGACTGGTGAAGACACTGGACTGGGGCGAGCTGAAGAAAGAGATAAAATCGAAACCTAGTAGTAGGTTATTTAAGGATTTAATTTTTTTATTTTTGAAGTTTTATGCAGTGCTTACAAGACCCGAAGGGTATCAGAGCGCTTTACAGCAGCATAAAATATATAGAAACATAGACATTAGAGTACAACGACTAGTATCTAGAGTACTGGTGAGCACATAGATCGAGGTCATTGGCCAGATGCAAGGAGATGACGGTTGAGGAGAAGTTCTTTTAGTTGTCTCTTGAAGATCGTGAAGGAGGGATTAGTCCCGATGTGGGTAGGAAGAGAGTTCCGGATTTGGGGGCATTCCCAGAGAAAAAGTGGGAGAGGGATTTTTGTTTATGTCTTTTTGGGGGGGTTTAAGAGTAGAGAGCTGGAGCTTCTTAGGTTTCTTGATTGACCTGCTTTTGTGAGTTTGGGTACAAGGTAGACCTGTTTGCCTATTTGTAGGACTTTATGGGTGAGACAGGCAGCTTTGAAAGCGCAGCGAGCTTCAATGGGAAACCATTTTAGGTCCTGTAATCCAGGGGTGATGTGGTCGAATTTCTTGGTCCCATTGGCCATTCTTGCAGCTGCGTTTAGGGTGGATCTTATGGGGGCCATGTGTGTTTTAGCTATCCCAATTAGTGTGGCATTTCCAAAGTCAAGTCTGGAGTGAACTAGAGATTGGGTTGCGCTATTTAGGTCATTAAGGGTATGAAAGGTTTGATTTTGTTGAGGAGTCTTAGGTTGTAGAGGGTGCCTTTTGCTGTGGAGTTTATGTGGGAGCTCATGTTGAGACTTGAGTCTAGAGAGATCCTGTGGGATTTGCCGGAGATTGCTGGAATAAGTTTGCAGTTTAGAGAGTCAAGGTTTTTTATCTATTCTTGGATTTGAGGGGGTCGTTCCTTATTGGAGAAAACAAGGATTTCAGTTTTTTCTTGGTTGAGTTTTAAGTGGTTGAGTGTTAACCAATTTTCCACTTTTGATAGTGTGGAGTTGCGTCAGAGGATGTCATTTAGGGAGGAGATCTCGAGGTATAGCTGGGTGTCGTTAGCATAGAGGTGATAGTCGATGTTTGCTTGTTTTAGAATGGTAGTGAGCAGTTCCATGTAAATGTTGAAGAGTGTGGGCGAGAGGACTGAGCCTTGGGGGGCACCTCAAGTTGAGGGGGAGGTGTCAGACATTGTATTCTTGATTTTGATGAATTGGGAGCGGTTATGTAGAAATGAGGAAAGCCATTTTAGGACATTACCATCTGCTGCGATGCATTTTTGTAGGGCATTGAAGAGTAGTTTGTGGTCAACCGTGTCAAAGGCAGCTGATAAGTCGAGGAGGACAAGTAGGCAGCATCTGTTTGAGTCAAGGGAGTTATGAATGTCATCAGTTATGTTCAGTATGGTGGTTTCTGTGTTGTATCCCTTTCTGAATCAGGATTGGTGTGAGTCAAGTAGGTTGTTGGATTTCAGGTGTTGGTTCAGTTGGGCCAGAACACATTTCTCCAGGATTGTGGCTAGGAAAGGAAGGTTGGTGAAGGGCCTGAAGTTTTTGAGGTAATTCGGGTCGGCATCTGTTTTTTTAGAAGGGCATGACTTGGCCTTGTTTGAGGCAGTCGGGCATCAGTCTGTTGTTTAGGGAGCTGTTGATCTTTGTTCACAGTGGGGTTAGGGTGAGGTTGAGGTTCTTAGCAAGGGAGGCGGGTAGAGGGTCAGCATAGTGGTTGGAGGGTTTGGAGTTGGTAATCACATTGGAGATGTCCTCTTCGGAGTGAGATTTGAAGTCTTTCCAACACTTGGGGGAAGATGGGGGTTTAGGGTGAAGGTTTATTTTGGTGGTTGACAGATAAGAGGTCTCGTCTTCTGGGAGTATGTCATAAACTGGGGTTGAGTTAGGTTTGGTTGTAGGTGAGGGTTTGCTGTGTTGGAATGGAGGGCGCCGGTCAAGGGAGAGCTCGATATTGGTGATTTTGTCATCGAAGAATTTGGCCAGGTTGTTACACTGAAGTTTGGAGGCAGGGGGTTTACTTTGGTGGGCTTGGAGGTCTGTTTCTGGATGATGTTGAAAAGTTCTTAGGGGCGGTTTTTGGCTTTGTCTAGTACACTCTGGAAGAAGAAGGCTTTTTCCTTGATTATGTGTTTTTTGTAATTGCTACGTTCTTTTCTGAGCTGGGAGAGGTTGGTTGTGGATGGGTCCCCTCTCCAGAGTCTCTCAGCGGCTCTAACCTTTCTTCTTTCAGAGTTGAGGTCTTTCTTGAACCAGGCTCTGGAGGGGGTGTCTCTGACCCTTTTCATTTTCAGGGGGCTAGTAGATTAAGAGCAGTTGTCATTGTCCTGTTGTACAGTATCGTGAGCTCAACTGTGTTGAGGTTGTCTGTGGAGGGAGGGAGAAGTGAGGTTATGGTTTCTTCGAGGACAGCGAGGGGGGTGGCATTGAGGTTTCTGCTCCTTTGATGGGTAATTTGGGTTATGGCTGGAGGACTAGCAGTTTGATTGATGTGGAATATAATGATGTGATGGTCTGACCAGTCTATTGGTAGGATGTTATTGATGGTTATTGTTTAAACTTTTTGCTATGGTTGCATCAAGGGTAGAGCCCTTGTTGTGGGTTTGACCCTTGCAGTGTTGGGTGTGCTCAGTTGTGAGAAGGAGTTCATTTAGAGACTGAATGAGTGTCCTTTTCGTTGTTCCAGGGGAGGTTAAAGTCACCCAGGATGATGTTGTCGGGGTTTTCTAGGGAGCAGTGTGTACGTAGGTCTGATACTTGTTCTCCGAATGCAGGGGAGTTTCCTGGGGGGTGGTAGATGGGATGGCATTATGTTACTTTGTTGTTATGATGTGTGTTTTGAGGTATTCAAAGGTAGAGAAGGAGTGGGTTTTGACTTAAACTAGCTTGATGTTGTTCTTATGGATAATGACAATGGCACCACCTCGTTGGTCAATTCTGTCTTTTTTGATGATGGAGAAACCAAGGGGACTAGAAGGTCAAGGAGCGGATTGGATGTTTCATTTAGCCAGGTTTCGGTGAGGAACGCGGTGTCAATGTCATGATTCAGTATGGCATCAGCCAGCTCCATTGCATGCTTGACTGCGGATCTGGAGTGGAGTTTATAAGCATGCAGTTTGTCTTGCTGCTGTTAGAAAGGTTTTAGGAGGAGGGGGTAGCTTGGGGAATGGTTGAGAGTTGGGGAGGAAGTCTGGTGGATCTAAGTTGTTTGTTGGCTCTACCTATTCCGGTGATTACCTGTATGTTGGAAGGAGGGGTTTGGGTAGTTGTGGGATCATAGGTATTAGCGAGGGTCGCTGCCTCTTTCAAAGACATCTCAGGAACTGCTCTTCTTGGTCTGAGAGATTGGATGATTCTGGGGGTGGAACGCCAGCTGGTCGACTGATGCTTGGGCAGTTGAGGTGGCTCGTTGATGTTTATGAGGGAGGGGAGTTTTGGGTGTTGGGCGAGTGGGCTTTGGTGTTGAGTAGGAGTGTGTTTATGCTCTGCAAGATTGTGTTGATTTGACTATGGAGAAGGGATAGGTTTTCGGTTTTAGTTATGAGGTGTTTAGGGGTCATTGGTGTAGAGGGTGTTTAGTTGTGTTTCAATACATGTGAGGCGTTCAGTTAGTTCTGCCATGGACTCTAGGTTTGGGGTAGTGGGAGAGGAGGGGTGGGGGGGAACAGACTGAAGTGTAGGTTGAGGCAGAAGGGTTGGGGTCGGTAGGGCTAGGGGGAGGGGAGGTGTTGGGGGAGAGGTTACGCTGAGGGTATAGGTTGGGACAGGGGGCTCGAGGGAGGGTAGGATTCGGGGAAGTGGGAAAGATACACATTAAAAGTCTCGTCCTCTTGGACCCCGATGAAGCTGCAGGAGCATCGGCAACCACCCACCCGCCAACAGAGTAAAGTGGGGCAGCAGAGCACTGACAGTTAACAACAAAGGGGCATAACCACCAATAGAGGTTCAGTGACTGGATGGACCCCAGGAGGGAGTAGGATTGAAGTGTGCAGAGGGTAGACGGGGAGGGGGTACTGACCTGCTGGTGGTCCTCGACTCTTCTGCCCTAAC
Organism: Lissotriton vulgaris; assembly: GCF_964263255.1. Taxonomy (NCBI): domain Eukaryota; kingdom Metazoa; phylum Chordata; class Amphibia; order Caudata; family Salamandridae; genus Lissotriton; species Lissotriton vulgaris. Next base: position 610,958,715 of record NC_141698.1, read on the forward strand.
CCGCAACTTATGGACTGAGATGAATCATGGGGAGGCTGCCTGTGTTCAGGTACCCCGGTGGGCCGGTGTACTATGAGGTGCCCTGGATTTCAAGTAGTGCAACTGTTTGCTGTAGCGAGTTGGGGCCTGCTGTCACAATATGCGCAACAGAGTGTTCAAGTAATGGCCAAGTTAAAGTTTAAATGTAATGTCATGATAATTTCTTACTGCCTTTGACATGTGGATGTCGCTAGAGGTGATGCCATGAATAATAATATATATATATATATTTATACAAGTAGGATACTTTTACTCTTGTAGTGGTTTGTGGTGAAGTACCTGATTTGATGTCAATACAAATCTACGCCTTGGACAATATAACCAGATTCTGAGAGTTCATTGGCTCAGCAGGGAGTGGAGAAGTGATGATGGAAGTGGGGAGGAGAGAGCGTCAAGTTGTGCGCGCACCATAATATGTAAATATTGTACTTGAATACACATGCTCTACCCACAGCACTCAACATTGCCCCCTTCCAGCCACGTTCCTGCTGTACTTCATGTATATGATCTCTGACTGCTGCCAGTTTGCACAATAGTACAGGATCCTGATTTCAGTGAGGGGCTGCAGAAGTGATTGTAAATTTAATCTGAACTTGCTCACAGTTCAGAGAAGCTACAGGCAGTCACTTGCTTGCAAGATTCCGCTTAGAAAGCACAGTTGGGGCTCTTGCGTGCCAATGGTAAACTGAGCGCACACATTGGGTGTGAGAGCGGTTAAAAGGGGCAACTAATTTTTGCGACAAGTCCCTGACCCTGTAAGGAGGCGGGGATTCAGGCAATGTGCATTTGGATCACATGTGAGGCACGATACCTGGTAGACCTGACTAATTTGCAAGCAGTTAAACAAGAAAACAACGAACTTCCCAGTTTATGATTATTCTTTGAATTCTGGCACTTGTAGTGCTGAGTTAATAATGAACGATTCAGAAAAGGGGGTGGTGATGAACAGAGTGTCTGAATTAAGCAGACCACTCTTACCCAGTCCAAAGATCAGGGCTTGATCCATCACCGTTATTTATCTCACTGCCCCATCCCAGCTCAGAACCTGGCTATATGCAAATCAGTCTGTCCCTGGCCCAGTGCATCATGGGAACAGGGCAGACTAAACTACCAAGCCAATTCTTCACCAGAAAGGAGACAAGCTACCGGGGACCGGTTTCTGGCATTTCAGCCGTCTTCGGCCCGGCTTGCTTGAATCCTGATGGAGCAGTGAGAAAGGGACTCATGTCTGAGTATACCCTGCCACACCTATAGTGGCCAAAAACGATTCAGAAAAGGGGGTGGTGATGAACAGAGTGTCTGAATTAAGCAGACCACTCTTACCCAGTCCAAAGATCAGGGCTTGATCCATCACCGTTATTTATCTCACTGCCCCATCCCAGCTCAGAACCTGGCTATATGCAAATCAGTCTGTCCCTGGCCCAGTGCATCATGGGAACAGGGCAGACTAAACTACCAAGCCAATTCTTCACCAGAAAGGAGACAAGCTACCGGGGACCGGTTTCTGGCATTTCAGCCGTCTTCGGCCCGGCTTGCTTGAATCCTGATGGAGCAGTGAGAAAGGGACTCATGTCTGAGTAAACCCTGCCACACCTATAGTGGCCAAAAACGATTCAGAAAAGGGGGTGGTGATGAACAGAGTGTCTGAATTAAGCAGACCACTCTTACCCAGTCCAAAGATCAGGGCTTGATCCATCACCGTTATTTATCTCACTGCCCCATCCCAGCTCAGAACCTGGCTATATGCAAATCAGTCTGTCCCTGGCCCAGTGCATCATGGGAACAGGGCAGACTAAACTACCAAGCCAATTCTTCACCAGAAAGGAGACAAGCTACCGGGGACCGTTTTCTGGCATTTCAGCCGTCTTCGGCCCGGCTTGCTTGAATCCTGATGGAGCAGTGAGAAAGGGACTCATGTCTGAGTATACCCTGCCACACCTATAGTGGCCAAAAACGATTCAGAAAAGGGGGTGGTGATGAACAGAGTGTCTGAATTAAGCAGACCACTCTTACCCAGTCCAAAGATCAGGGCTTGATCCATCACCGTTATTTATCTCACTGCCCCATCCCAGCTCAGAACCTGGCTATATGCAAATCCGTCTGTCCCTGGCCCAGTGCATCATGGGAACAGGGCAGACTAAACTACCAACCAAATTCTTCACCAGAAAGGAGACAAGCTACCGGGGACCGGTTTCTGGCATTTCAGCCGTCTTCGGCCCGGCTTGCTTGAATCCTGATGGAGCAGTGAGAAAGGGACTCATGTCTGAGTATACCCCTTGTTGTAAATATTTTTGTCCACCCTAAGCGTGGAAGGGTATACTCAGATGTGAGTCCCTTGCTCATTGCACCATCAGGATTCAAGCAAGCCGGGCCGAAGACGGCTGAAATGCCAGAAACCGGTCCCCGGTAGCTTGTTTCCTTCCCAGTGTAAGAATTGGCTTTTGTAGTTTGGTTTGCCCTGTTCCCATCATGCACTGGGACAGGAACAGACTAATTTGCATACAGACAGGTTCTGAAACTGGGATGGTGCAGTGAGCTAAAAAACGGTGTTGGATCTAGCCCTGATCTCTTGACTGGGTGAGAGTATTCTGCTTAATTCAGAGACTCTGTCCCTCACCACCCCTTGTTGTAAATATTTTTGTCCACCCTAAGCGTGGAAGGGTATACTCAGATGTGAGTCCCTTGCTCATTGCACCATCAGGATTCAAGCAAGCCGGGCCGAAGACGGCTGAAATGCCAGAAACCGGTCCCCGGTAGCTTGTTTCCTTCCCAGTGTAAGAATTGGCTTTTGTAGTTTGGTTTGCCCTGTTCCCATCATGCACTGGGACAGGAACAGACTAATTTGCATACAGCCAGGTTCTGAAACTGGGATGGTGCAGTGAGCTAAAAAACGGTGTTGGATCTAGCCCTGATCTCTTGACTGGGTGAGAGTATTCTGCTTAATTCAGAGACTCTGTCCCTCACCACCCCTTGTTGTAAATATTTTTGTCCACCCTAAGCGTGGAAGGGTATACTCAGATGTGAGTCCCTTGCTCATTGCACCATCAGGATTCAAGCAAGCCGGGCCGAAGACGGCTGAAATGCCAGAAACCGGTCCCCGGTAGCTTGTTTCCTTCCCAGTGTAAGAATTGGCTTTTGTAGTTTGGTTTGCCCTGTTCCCATCATGCACTGGGACAGGAACAGACTAATTTGCATACAGACAGGTTCTGAAACTGGGATGGTGCAGTGAGCTAAAAAACGGTGTTGGATCTAGCCCTGATCTCTTGACTGGGTGAGAGTATTCTGCTTAATTCAGAGACTCTGTCCCTCACCACCCCTTGTTGTAAATATTTTTGTCCACCCTAAGCGTGGAAGGGTATACTCAGATGTGAGTCCCTTGCTCATTGCACCATCAGGATTCAAGCAAGCCGGGCCGAAGACGGCTGAAATGCCAGAAACCGGTCCCCGGTAGCTTGTTTCCTTCCCAGTGTAAGAATTGGCTTTTGTAGTTTGGTTTGCCCTGTTCCCATCATGCACTGGGACAGGAACAGACTAATTTGCATACAGCCAGGTTCTGAAACTGGGATGGTGCAGTGAGCTAAAAAACGGTGTTGGATCTAGCCCTGATCTCTTGACTGGGTGAGAGTATTCTGCTTAATTCAGAGACTCTGTCCCTCACCACCCCTTGTTGTAAATATTTTTGTCCACCCTAAGCGTGGAAGGGTATACTCAGATGTGAGTCCCTTGCTCATTGAACCATCAGGATTCAAGCAAGCCGGGCCAAAGACGGCTGAAATGCCAGAAACCGGTCCCCGGTAGCTTGTTTCCTTCCCAGTGTAAGAATTGGCTTTTGTAGTTTGGTTTGCCCTGTTCCCATCATGCACTGGGACAGGAACAGACTAATTTGCATACAGCCAGGTTCTGAAACTTGGATGGTGCAGTGAGCTAAAAAACGGTGTTGGATCTAGCCCTGATCTCTTGACTGGGTGAGAGTATTCTGCTTAATTCAGAGACTCAGTCCCTCACCACCCCTTGTTGAAAATATTTTTGTCCACCCTAAGCGTGGAAGGGTATACTCAGATGTGAGTCCCTTGCTCATTGCACCATCAGGATTCAAGCAAGCCGGGCCGAAGACGGCTGAAATGCCAGAAACCGGTCCCCGGTAGCTTGTTTCCTTCCCAGTGTAAGAATTGGCTTTTGTAGTTTGGTTTGCCCTGTTCCCATCATGCACTAGGACAGGAACAGACTAATTTGCATACAGCCAGGTTCTGAAACTGGGATGGTGCTGTGAGCTAAAAAACGGTGTTGGATCTAGCCCTGATCTCTTGACTGGGTGAGAGTATTCTGCTTAATTCAGAGACTCTGTCTCTCACCACCCCTTGTTGTAAATATTTTTGTCCACCCTAAGCGTGGAAGCGTATACTCAGATGTGAGTCCCTTGCTCATTGCACCATCAGGATTCAAGCAAGCCGGGCCGAAGACGGCTGAAATGCCAGAAACCGGTCCCCGGTAGCTTGTTTCCTTCCCAGTGTAAGAATTGGCTTTTGTAGTTTGGTTTGCCCTGTTCCCATCATGCACTGGGACAGGAACAGACTAATTTGCATACAGCCAGGTTCTGAAACTATGATGGTGCAGTGAGCTAAAAAACGGTGTTGGATCTAGCCCTGATCTCTTGACTGGGTGAGAGTATTCTGCTTAATTCAGAGACTCTGTCCCTCACCACCCCTTGTTGTAAATATTTTTGTCCACCCTAAGCGTGGAAGGGTATACTCAGATGTGAGTCCCTTGCTCATTGCACCATCAGGATTCAAGCAAGCCGGGCCGAAGACGGCTGAAATGCCAGAAACCGGTCCCCGGTAGCTTGTTTCCTTCCCAGTGTAAGAATTGGCTTTTGTAGTTTGGTTTGCCCTGTTCCCATCATGCACTGGGACAGGAACAGACTAATTTGCATACAGCCAGGTTCTGAATCTGGGATGGTGCAGTGAGCTAAAAAACGGTGTTGGATCTAGCCCTGATCTCTTGACTGGGTGAGAGTATTCTGCTTAATTCAGAGACTCTGTCCCTCACCACCCCTTGTTGTAAATATTTTTGTCCACCCTAAGCGTGGAAGGGTATACTCAGATGTGAGTCCCTTGCTCATTGCACCATCAGGATTCAAGCAAGCCGGGCCGAAGACGGCTGAAATGCCAGAAACCGGTCCCCGGTAGCTTGTTTCCTTCCCAGTGTAAGAATTGGCTTTTGTAGTTTGGTTTGCCCTGTTCCCATCATGCACTGGGACAGGAACAGACTAATTTGCATACAGCCAGGTTCTGAAACTGGGATGGTGCAGTGAGCTAAAAAACAGTGTTGGATCTAGCCCTGATCTCTTGACTGGGTGAGAGTATTCTGCTTAATTCAGAGACTCTGTCCCTCACCACCCCTTGTTGTAAATATTTTTGTCCACCCTAAGCGTGGAAGGGTATACTCAGATGTGAGTCCCTTGCTCATTGCACCATCAGGATTCAAGCAAGCCGGGCCGAAGACGGCTGAAATGCCAGAAACCGGTCCCCGGTAGCTTGTTTCCTTCCAAGTGTAAGAATTGGCTTTTGTAGTTTGGTTTGCCCTGTTCCCATCATGCACTGGGACAGGAACAGACTAATTTGCATACAGCCAGGTTCTGAAACTATGATGGTGCAGTGAGCTAAAAAACGGTGTTGGATCTAGCCCTGATCTCTTGACTGGGTGAGAGTATTCTGCTTAATTCAGAGACTCTGTCCCTCACCACCCCTTGTTGTAAATATTTTTGTCCACCCTAAGCGTGGAAGGGTATACTCAGATGTGAGTCCCTTGCTCATTGCACCATCAGGATTCAAGCAAGCCGGGCCGAAGACGGCTGAAATGCCAGAAACCGGTCCCCGGTAGCTTGTTTCCTTCCCAGTGTAAGAATTGGCTTTTGTAGTTTGGTTTGCCCTGTTCCCATCATGCACTGGGACAGGAACAGACTAATTTGCATACAGCCAGGTTCTGAAACTGGGATGGTGCAGTGAGCTAAAAAACGGTGTTGGATCTAGCCCTGATCTCTTGACTGGGTGAGAGTATTCTGCTTAATTCAGAGACTCTGTCCCGCACCACCCCTTGTTGTAAATATTTTTGTCCACCCTAAGCGTGGAAGGGTATACTCAGATGTGAGTCCCTTGCTCATTGCACCATCAGGATTTAAGCAAGCCGGGCCGAAGACGGCTGAAATGCCAGAAACCGGTCCCCAGTATCTTGTTTCCTTCCCAGTGTAAGAATTGGCTTTTGTAGTTTGGTTTGCCCTGTTCCCATCATGCACTGGGACAGGAACAGACTAATTTGCATACAGCCAGGTTCTGAAACTGGGATGGTGCAGTGAGCTAAAAAACGGTGTTGGATCTAGCCCTGATCTCTTGACTGGGTGAGAGTATTCTGCTTAATTCAGAGACTCTGTCCCTCACCACCCCTTGTTGTAAATATTTTTGTCCACCCTAAGCGTGGAAGGGTATACTCAGATGTGAGTCCCTTGCTCATGGCACCATCAGGATTCAAGCAAGCCGGGCCGAAGACGGCTGAAATGCCAGAAACCGGTCCCCGGTAGCTTGATTCCTTCTCAGTGTAAGAATTGGCTTTTGTAGTTTGGTTTGCCCTGTTCCCATCATGCACTGGGACAGGAACAGACTAATTTGCATACAGCCAGGTTCTGAAACTGGGATGGTGCAGTGAGCTAAAAAACGGTGTTGGATCTAGCCCTGATCTCTTGACTGGGTGAGAGTATTCTGCTTAATTCAGAGACTCTATCCCTCACCACCCCTTGTTGTAAATATTTTTGTCCACCCTAAGCGTGGAAGGGTATACTCAGATGTGAGTCCCTTGCTCATGGCACCATCAGGATTCAAGCAAGCCGGGCCGAAGACGGCTGAAATGCCAGAAACTGGTCCCCGGTAGCTTGTTTCCTTCCCAGTGTAAGAATTGGCTTTTGTAGTTTGGTTTGCCCTGTTCCCATCATGCACTGGGACAGGAACAGACTAATTTGCATACAGCCAGGTTCTGAAACTGGGATGGTGCAGTGAGCTAAAAAACGGTGTTGGATCTAGCCCTGATCTCTTGACTGGGTGAGAGTATTCTGCTTAATTCAGAGACTCTGTCCCTCACCACCCCTTGTTGTAAATATTTTTGTCCACCCTAAGCGTGGAAGGGTATACTCAGATGTGAGTCCCTTGCTCATTGCACCATCAGGATTCAAGCAAGCCGGGCCGAAGACGGCTGAAATGCCAGAAACCGGTCCCCGGTAGCTTGTTTCCTTCCCAGTGTAAGAATTGGCTTTTGTAGTTTGGTTTGCCCTGTTCCCATCATGCACTGGGACAGGAACAGACTAATTTGCATACAGCCAGGTTCTGAAACTGGGATGGTGCAGTGAGCTAAAAAACGGTGTTGGATCTAGCCCTGATCTCTTGACTGGGTGAGAGTATTCTGCTTAATTCAGAGACTCTGTCCCTCACCACCCCTTGTTGTAAATATGAGTTAATAATGAAGATAGCAAAACTGAAAGTGTTTTATGTTGTCCAAAAACCACTCGCTGAGTAGAAGTATCACCCTCGGTCAAAGGCCTCTAATAAATTGCATCTATATCAACATCTTTAAACAAGTTGCATTAAACCTTAAATCCCAGTCATAAAAACCATATATTCTATACCTTCCTTCCCTATCTCCCTTTCTCGATTTTCACACTTTATGTTTTTCTTTTTTTTCCCAGCTAATGAGAGGTTAGTTAAGTATCATTGAGTTGGGTAACCATAAACACCTGTTATTGAGTGCCAAGGAGCCCCAAGGGGTAAACATGCTCTTTACAAATACACGTTATGTTAGTTTATGTTTTGTTATGTAACATGTGTGTACCGCAGGAAAACGGAAATTTAGAAATTATGGCACATAGCAGTAAAACAGTATTAAAGTTATTGTTTTCCCTTGTAGACGGCCCTTTGAAACAACATGTTCCATTTAAAGATAACCAGCAGAGATAGTGTGACAGTGCCAGGTGTTGTGTTATAGAACTATGTGCAAGTTGTGTTCTGTACATTTTGTGCTCTAGTATCTTCTGAATTGGAATGTCAGTCATAGGAAGGGATTGGAAGTCCTGGCTGGTGGTTATGCAGTGCGCCACTGGAGGCTTGAATAAAGAATACGTTTACCAGTCAAATTAACTCATGTACTGTGGTGGAACATAATACATTTGACAACGAGTACTGTATTGTAACCCATGCAAGAAAATCACCCCATCTACAAAATGGAGACTTATGTGTATCATAATTGCTGGACGCCGCTCTACTGATTTAGGAGCAATGTGACACCTAAGCAATACTTTGGGATTGGCTGCTGAATGTTCCACAATTTACGATTAGCAACTGCAGTACATTGCAGGAGGAACATGGAAGCACTGTGACTTGTGCTTCAATTCTAAAATGCATCATGGGATTGGCTGCCAAGCTGAATGACGTAGTCCCCTAGCATCCATTTTGCATTGGGATATGCTATGAAATGAGTAGCAAATTACTTCTGCAAGTGGTACAGAGCAGAGAAAGACGTCCTTGTCCTTGGTCCAGCGGTAATTTCACTGTAATTTCTCAATTCAAAAACTCATTTACCTTTAGTTTACTGCTTTAAAGGTGATGGACCTATGCAACTGTGTTATCACCTTCAGGTGACTTTACATAAACATGAAAAATCAAAAGGCAATTAATATTTAAGCCAATAAAGAGTATTTTTAAAGGGTTTTATTTTCTAGTTAAAAGTTAAGGTTCTCTGGCCCTTTATTCATTAGTCAAATATCAATCAGTTTACAGAATTGAAAATGGGAAAAATAGAATTAATACAGAACATATTACAGACTGAATACAAGGCATTCCATAAAGGAAGGGAATGAGGCATCAAGTTTCAGTCAGAATTCTTTAAAGAGTTCAGGAAAATATAATTCAAGAATGGGTTTTGCAAGGCTAATAAAAAAATCTCCCATAAAGAGAAATGCATCAGACAAATACATCTTTTCAAAACTAGTTAGTTAGTCAAAGCATAAACTTAGAGTTTTAGCATCTAAATCTAAACCTATTTTAACAGCTGCTCTCTCTAACATGGTCTGTTCATCTGTCTCTCTGTGTCTCACACAGAGAGGCTGCCCTCCCTTCACAAGACCACAGAAGAATGTGATCTGCATTGCCAAAAATATGGTGTGCAAGGCTAACCTATGCCTCTCTGAAAAAATATGAGCAAGGCCCCCTCCTCCCTCTGTGTCTCCTCGGACGCTATCTCCTCCCAGGCTGCACCCACGGCGTTCACGTACCCAACCCAAATGATGTCTGGTCTGATCTGCTTCTTCTCCTCTCTCCTCCTATCTCTTCTAAGTCTAATCTGACATTCCCCTTAAGGTGTCATTAATTATACTCTAATTCTTGGCTGACTATACTAATAATGTTGCAGTTTCAGTAGGAACTCGCACTGTGATTGGTTAGCACAGGGGATATGGGGGTTTCATCATCCTGTTCTCATTGCAAATCCAACTCATACCAGTTTTAACAAAGGAAGCATTAAGGCTTAATACAGTCATTTGTACCACCATCAATAATTATACAATATTGCAACATCTAAGCGACAAAAATGTATAAGTCTATTTCCTGTCTCTCTTTCACATCGCACACAGTAATGACACTTTCCCACCCACACTGATACGTTGGCACTGTGACTGGAGTGTACAGATCATTGTGGCCTTGACCCATGTGTCTTCACTTGAGGCACTTGGCACTTCATGCAGCTGGCACATTCTTCTGCGCATGCTTCTCTCATTCAGCACACTGCTGCCAATTCTCAGCCATGCTGGATTCCTAGGCAGCCATTTTATTGTGGGCCCAAATGCAAAACAAACACAAAGGAATATTAATTTATTAAGTAAAGCCCATTAGGTTTACCGGCCACCATTCTAATATCCTGTATTAATTATTACCTAGCAAAAGCTATTAGTTTAAAGCAGCTTTTCTATTATTTGTTCACAACCTGCAAAATGTGCACTGTACAACATAGCATAAACATACACCAGTGCAAATTTTCAAAGCGCAAACAGTTAATACATAATCATAGCAACATGCTCTAATGTTTTAGATAGCTTTTCATGCAGAATGAGTTTGCCCCGCAAGTAGTGTTGGTGCATGGTTGATTAATTAATACACATTATAAGAAAGATGTGTTATGAACGGAATATGCATTGTATTACTATGCAACAAAGCCAAAGTGTCTTGAGACGGGAATAGGGAGTGTAGATTACAAGAAAAAGGAGCTGGGAGGAGAGAACTCACATTCTATTCTTATCTTCAAAGCTAAAGAGGTAACTGAAATCACAAGTTTTTTCTACACTGCAAAAACACATGTTAATTCAGCACATTATGTGCTACTTTAAAAGTTCAAACCAAAAAAAATTTCTCTAAATTAAATGTACATTCTATAGTGAGGCTAAATCTAAACTAAACACATCAAACATCCATGATTAATTAATTAAGTTTGGTTTTCAATGAAAGCATTTCAAACTAAAAGCATTTTGACCAGGCCTCATTTCACGTCTTTCACTTTGCATGCACCAAAAGTGCCACTTTTAAAAAGCATTCGACTAGGCCACATTTCATGTTTCATGTGCCATGTGTTTTCACTTGCACCAAACTCTGCGTGCAATTTTTTTTTCTTCAAAACCTTTATTGTACCTTCACAGATTTACACAGCAGTTTGCCTACAACCCAAAGGGCCGGCTGCTAATAACTGAGCATTGGAAGTCATATATTTTAGTAAGACCATGTTACATTCGTGCTGCTAAGATCAAAAGGTGTATCATACAGTCAGTTGAAAGGTACATAATCAATATAGTGTTGCACTTCAAATAAGGTTTTTTTTATTTTACTTTTTATGAAAATAACAAAAACAACAATCAGGAAATCACATTGCGGTCATCTGGAATTAGTAGTGCAGTTTAGCCGTATGATAGATCCCACGACATTACGTGCTACTATGCGTTGTCAGGAGTTCAGGTCAAAATGAAAGGTGGGTACATCCCTACATCTACGTGTAATTGTATAACATCCTTACATCCTTACTCTACCTCCACCCCTCAACCTGTCCCCCCATCATCATCCGACTCCAACTGATCGTCCTCCGGCAGAGGGTCACAAATTTCACCGCGGTACACGTTCCATGGGGACCATACCTTATTCCACTTTCCAGGGCATGCGCGGCTCAAGTAGACCGCCCTCTCTGTCACCATCATCCTGTCCATATTCATACACCACTGCGACTTCGTTGGTAGTTCTGCCGCCCCCCCAGCGCTGGGCAATATCTCTCTTAGCCACTATCATACCTAACGTGACCCAGAGTTGGCCGCATCTGAACAGGTCAGTTGGTCCCCACACATTTAAAAGACAAAGCCTCGGTTCTGGGAGAAGGGAGGTCTCCAGAGTCTGCGACACAGTGCGTAGTATTTGTCTCCAGTATTGTTGTATGCGTGGGCAGTCCCAAAGTGTGTGGAAAAAGGACCCCTCCTCCCCACAGCCACGAAGACAGAAGGGATGTTGTATTCTGTGGATGCGATGTAAGAGTGTTCTCGTGTAATATTCTCTGTGGAGGACCTTAAGCTGTACAAGTCGCAGCCTAGCTGGGATGCCCACCTCCCTAGGGGACGCCAGCGCCTCATTCCACTCATGTTCGTCTAGGGCGTCCACTTCTCCTTCCCACCTATCTTTCAGAGGGACCAACGGGTCAGGCAAATTATTCAGGAGTTTACGGTAAGTGAGTGATGTCGCTCTTTCCAACATAAAATCAGTTAGAAGACGATCTTCCAGTGGAGATGATTCTGGCAGAACCGACCCGGAGGGGATGGCTGCAAGCAATGCATGGCGTATCTGAACGTAACGGTATGTTTCGTGTGGTCCCAGTTCATATAATTCCTTCAGTTGGTCGAATGAAATGACTTCACCCCGTTCCCACATGTCGCCCACAGTGGATATCCCGATGGAATCCCAGTGAGAGAAGCCCCTACTGTATCTCAGATGTCCCAAGGCACGGGTGTCCCACAATGGGGTGAGCTTGGTGATCTTCCCCTTCCAGCCCAGTGCGGCCAGTGCCGCGTGCCATATCGACACAGTAAGTTTGGTAGGCCCCGTCAATGTTCTCACTTTACGTTGGTCGTAAAGCGGGGCCAGCATGTTGTTGGCGCCCAGTTGTGCCCTATCCGCTTGGAACGCTGGGTCAGTCTGTGAGGCATGTATCCATTGGTTAATGGGCCACCCAATAATACAGGTGAAGATTCGGCAACGCAATTCCACCATCGTACCAACCCCTGTGTAGCTTGGCTTGTGCTATGCGTGCCGGGCGATTGCCCCAAAGTAGACCTGAGACAACTGCCGCCACCTTCTTAAAGTATCCAGGCGCCACCGGAAAAGGCGTGTTTTCCAGTATATATATAAAACGTGGCAAAGACATCATTTTATATAGCGCTGCTTTTCCCAGCATTGTTAATGGTAACCCTGCCCAGAACTTGACGTCTTGTTTGAGCCGTTCCAATGGTGGCGCTAGATTCAATTGCGTATATTCCAATGGATCCCGTGTGACATGAATACCCAAATACTTGAAAGAAGATCCAGCCAGTCTTAGGGGGCAATCAGAGCCGAGCGCTGGGATCTGGCCTTGCAGAACGTATAGCTCTGACTTGTTCCAATTAATCGTGTAACCTGAAATTTCACCGTGAACGTCACATAGATTCAAGAGAGCCGGTACACCATGTTCGGGGTCAGTTAAGTACACCAGCATGTCGTCCGCATAGAGGGACAGTCGGTCTTCCCAACCCTCCTTCCAGTGTATTCCCTTAAGTAAGGGCGTTTGCCTTAATAAATTAGCCAGTGGCTCTAGGGAAAGCGCGAAAAGCAGAGGTGATAGGGGGCAGCCCTGTCGGGTACCCCTCCCCAGCGAAATGTACGAGAGATGTGGCCATTTGCCACTACGTGCGCCATCGGTTTTGTATATAACAGTCTAAACCACGATATGAATTTCGAGCCGAAGCCCATACATGACAGAACCTCAAAAAGATAGCCCCATTCCACTAAATCAAAAGCCATTTTGGCATCTAGGGCCAATATAACTGCGTGTTCGTGGATCAAATCCGCCCTTGCCAATACCCCATGCACCCTGCGGAGATTTAGTGCTGTGTTCCTGTGGGGCATAAATCCGGACTGATCTGGATGGATAAGATCAGGCAGATGTGCCATCAATCGGGTAGCCAAGAGTTTAGCCAGGAATTTACCTTCTGCGTTAAGCAGGGAGATGGGGCGATATGAAGCGCAGTCATCTTGTGGCTTCCCTGGTTTTGGTATCGCCACTATAGTGGCCGTCCTCTGATCAAGCTGAAGCTCACCTCTATCTCGACACTCCTCATACATGTTGAGCAAGTGTGGACTGAGTTCCTCGGATTGGGACTGATACCATTCCACTGGAATGCCGTTCGGTTCGAGAGCTTTGCCAGGCTTGAGCGCTCGTATGGCCAGCTGTATTTCATCGCTGGTTATGGCCGCATCCAAGTCTGCTATTGCTTCTGGCTGTAGTACTGTAAATTCCATTCTATTCAGCGCTTCCCGCGCCATGTCAGCGGTCACTACCCTCTCCGGAGTATACACCTGTTCAAAATGTGTCGCCAACGCCTCCACTATCTGTTCAGGGCTTGTTTGTGATACGCCATTGCTATCTCTCACTCGCTGAATCCCTCTGGAACTACCCCCCCTCTTGTCAAGCCAGGCCAACATCTTTCCCGCCTTATCACCAACATCGTATATCCGATTTTGTGTATCGGTAATGTGTCCCTTCACCATTTGGCGAACATGTTCTGTATATAATTGCTGATGGAGTGCAAGGGTATGTGCCGTGTCTTCTGTGGGGTTAGCCTCGTGTAAGGTTGTCAAGCTGCGTAGTGTCAGTTCAAGCTGAGATTGTTCAGCTGTCTGTTCCTTTTTGTGGGCCGCGATAGAGCTTATAGCTTGCCCCCTCAACACAGTCTTGTAGGCTTCCCAGAGCACCTCGGAAGAGGCCACAGTAGCCACATTTTCCTCGAAATACTGTGTTGTAGCCTTTTGGAGGGCTTTCCTGATTTTCGGGATTTTGAGGTATGATGCTTGAATGGGGTATATACGGTGGCGAGATCTTTCCTGGGTGGAGACTGTTAGGGTGATCGGGGAGTGGTCTGAAATGCCTCTTGGGTGTATGTCTGCAGAATCTACGTGCTGTAAACCTCCCCCAATGCCAGGAAATAATCTACTCTGGAGAGACTGTTGTGGACTGTGGAGTGAAACGTGTACTGCCTGTCTTGGGGATGTACGTGACGCCAAATGTCCATCAGTCCCATTGCTGTTAGGAATCGCTGAAACCGGGAGGGCCCCCCTGACGAAGCTGTTATAGGGAATCTGTCCAGCTGTGAATCTACCACTGCATTAAAATCCCCTCCCACAATTACATCACTTTCAGGGAGAGACAACAAAAAGTCGCTGAGAGCTGGAAGCATTATTGAATGAAGGGACGGCGGGATGTACACCGACACCACAGTTAGGGGGCGACATTCCCATTGCCCCTGTAGGGCTGCAAAGCACCCCTGACCATCTGTTTTTGTGCCCAGTGGAATGAATTGTGAGGATTTCTTAAGCAAAATACCAGTTCCCCGAGAGCCCGATGTGAATTCCGAATGTACCACCATCTTGTACCTTCTCCTATCTAAGGCCTTAGAGCCCCCCCGTCAAGTGTGTTTCCTGCAAGAGTGCCAATTGGGTTTTTTGCCTCTTTATCTCATTCAATACCAGGCCGCGCTTCACCTTATCCCCCAGCCCCCTCACGTTCCACAAGAGTATTCTAAGGGAGGAACCACCCGTTTGAGACTCAGCGTTCCCCACGCGACTTAGTTGCTCAGCCGCCATTCCCAATCATGTAGACACATACAAACGATTTTAGAAGGACCAATCGTACCTGTAGGCCTATCCTACCAGCTCCAGCACATATACAGCAGGTACCCATTCCTGACCAACATAGTGAATTTCCAACCAAAAACCAACCACCCCCCCACCCATTCCCTCCCTGCCTCCCTGCTTAACAGACCTTCAACTGCCCGCCCCTCCAACTTAGCAGAGCGCTTAACCCATCCCAAAAACAGAGTACTTGCATGTTGGGGGAGAGTGTCTCCCCGGGCAGGCGGCTTCCCTGCACCCTTCGGAGTATCCAGGCCGGTGTCCAATAACGACCTGTGTGTGCATACAATCAGGGAGTCAGTGTTCAAGTCATGCATGGGCTGGCCATGTTATAATCCCCGGCTGCCGCAGATAGATCCGGTGTTGATGATTTGCTCGCGCCTCTTCTATCTGAAGTTTGTGAGCCGGTCCGACTATCGTTTCGATGTCTGTGATGCATTCTGTCGGACTTGCGTTCTACTGTGCGCCAGCCTTCGAGCCAGTCTCTTGCAGCCTCAGGGGAGTCAAAAAAACAGACTTTCTTATCGGCGACCACTCGTAGTCAAGCCGGAAACAACATGGAGTATGGTAATTCCTGCTCACGCAGTGTCTTTTTTACTTCCAGTAAAAATGTTCTTCTCCGTCGTGTTACCTTCGCCGTGTAATCCGGGAACAAGGATATGCGCGAGTTTTGAGTTTGAATGGCTGGTGCCACTCTGGCCGCCTGGAGGATGGTGTCGCGATCCCTAAAGTTAAAAAGTCTCGCCAGGATCGGGCGCGGTGAGGCCCCTGGTTTCGGTGTTCCTCCTGGCACTCTGTGGGCCCGTTCCACAGTGAAGAAGTTCGAGAGACCCTTTGGGGCTAGCTGGTTCTTGATCAAATCTTCCACATATAAATCCATAGCTCCCGTGGTTTCAGACTCCGGGACACCCAAAATGCGGACGTTGTTTCGGCGGGAGCGCCCTTCATGGTCGTCCAGTTTCTCCTTGAGCAGCTTATTATCGGCCTGCAGTTTCTCCATTTCCACCTGCAAGTCTGAGACGTCCTCCACCAAAGATTTAGCGACTACCTCCACTTGCTTCACCCTTTCGCTCATCTTCTGGAGGTCTGCACGTATCAAAGTTACTTCCGTTGCGGTTGCTCCCACCGTTGCCTGTACTTGGGCCAAGGCGCTCAATACGTCCTCCAAAGTGGCCTTCTTCGGTCCGTCACCTTCAGAGCCTTTGCCCAGGGATTTGCGCTGTTCTGTTTGGGAGAGTGATTGTTTCTCATAGGCAAATTTATCAAGCTTAGCCTGGGTGGAGGTATTTCTGGACCCTTTGCCCGCCATGTTACCACTCCTGTACTCTCAGCCTGTGGCGGTCCCTTATAACGGGCGTGCCCGTGGTGAGCAGATTGCCGGGCCGTCCGAGCTGCAACGGCGTGTGGTTATCCACGGCCGGGTCCGCACTCTGTACTCCAATCGTGGTGAGCGCTCAAGGTCTGGTTCCAAAAGTATGATACAGGACGCCTGGCCCTACAAACAAGAAGGTTCGTGCCCACTGCATCAGATGTGATAGAAAATGGCGGCGACTACGCACTGGGCGTTCAGGCTTCAGTGGCAATTAGCAGCGCCGTCTTATCATAGTAAAGTCTTGCCTTTAAAGCAAAATGTCCCGCCCTTATGTGATCTTTAAGGAGCTTCAGACTGCCTTCGCCTTATCGCGGGGTCCGTACTCGGTGCGGGCACTTCCGGTGAACTGCACCGACGAGGCTCCACTTCCGCCCGGGCAGCTCCCAAACCAGTCGCCGCGGCTGTATTCACGCCACCAGGCCGCACCCAGAGGTCACCGTCTCCTCCGGTTCTCGGGGCACCGATACTCCCAAAGTTCTTCTCCAAGTGCCGTTCGGTCACCGGACCCTGGACACCTCGTCTGGGTTCATTTTTGTGCGGATAGGCATGCGGATTGATGCGGAAAGCCGCCTTACTCCGGGAGCCTCTCTAGTTTGCTGCCGCCATCATCGGCTGCTAGCCACGTCCCCTCCCTGCGTGCAATTTTTAATGCAGTCTGTCTGAAACACAAAACAGAGTGATGCTTAATCTTGATGAAATCTGGCTCCAGCACCCTCACAAGTGAAACATTGGACAGCTTTTCTAATGAAGCTATAAGTACTATATGAAGAAAGTATTCAACCAGAACACAACCTTTAACATGGTCATAGTATAGTCTTATTTACTTTATTAATACATTCTAGCATGTCTGCACTTAATTTACAATCTCCTCAACCCTTTATGGTTACAGAAGGAGAATCTTCAATGAAATGGTATGAGTGGAAAGAATATTTTATCAATTATTTGTCTACTTTTGGAGATTTAGAGTTTATCAGAAAGGAAAAAGAACAGATTAGATTGTTTAGGTCCAGTCCAGGAGGGCTACATGTTTATAATCACTTAGAAAAGAAACCAAGATCAGGCGAGGAGGGAAATGTTTTTTTCCTTTGCCACTAAAGCTCTTGATGTATATTCTTCACCAATAGTTTATGTAGCTATTGACCGTTATAACTTTTTCCAAAGGAAACCAAGTATCAATGAGAAAATTGAAGAGTACGTTTTTGCATTCAAGAAGTTAGCTCTGCCGTGTAGATTTGGGAATCTACACGATGAATTGATTAGAAATCAAATGATAATGCTTTCCTATAATTCTTGTATACAAGACAGGCTGTGGGTTAATGGTGATTCAAATTTAAAGGAAGTGATATCCATATTCAAGGAAGAAGAGCTAGGAAGAGCAAACATCCAGGTGTGAAAAAGTGATTTTAAGTAATTTTGATGGGAAATATTTTGTAGAAAAGGTTAACACGAGGAGACACAAATCATCAAATGAAAACGAAGAAGATAGTAGATAAAAAGATTAGACAGTAACCGTCGTAAGATGAATAACTTGAATGGCAAATCATATAAATGTGGAAGTTTGTACCACCTAGCATATGATCAGAAAAGCCCTGTCTTTAATCAAAAATGTTTGAAATGTGATTTGAAGGGTCACTTTGCAAGAGTTAGTCAGTAATAATTTGAATTGGGAGAATGAGATTAAAGAAAACTTTGTGGGCATACAGAATCACTCCTTGTGGTGCCACTGGGTATAGCCCTTTCACCTTAATGAGACGTAGCCCAGCTAAAGAGAGGTAGCCCAATTTAATGAGAGACAGCCCAGCTATGGAGGGCTATACAGCTATTAGAACATTCCACCCCACGATGGCAGAATGTTTTAAGTAGAAAAACAAAGGCTTCTCAGATTCAGAGTGGGTTCAAATCCCCCTCTGCTTTGAAGCCTTTGTTCACAACTCTTGCTGTGAATGTTCTACAGTTAACAGCAGCGCGCATTGCTATGGCTGTCAGCTGTTGAACATTCCAAGCAAGAGCTGTGAAAGGGACTCAAAGTCAGCCCCTGGACATACCAAGGCTTGGCTAAACTGCTTTTTATAGTTCAGCCAAGCCAGGCAGACCCAGTGCTGAGCAGCATTCACCTCTCCCTCCTCCTGAAGGCCTAGTGACACTGAGCTATAAGAGGGAAGGGTGAAGGCTGCATGTGTGCTACTACAAAGCCTCTTCCTTTCACTTTCCACTGCCTAGTTAATATATTTTGGAGATGCAGGGGAATTACTGTTGTAGCGTCACTGGGCCCTTTCTGATCACTGACTTTTCTGTCTCCTTACTCGCCTTAGTCCTCAATTAATTGGTAATTCGATGGATCTTGCTTGGTGCAGAGTGTGGCTAGATATAGGGAATCCAAATCCAGTTATGCAATGAGGACCAGGAATTGGGTAGTTGACCTACAAACGAGTAATTAGATTCACGTATACAACTCTCAGAACTAAGTTATACGAGTAAAGTATTTCACTGCTAGACCAAATCTCCTGAAGAAATTTGGCTGAACCAAGATCATACAAACCAATAATTCAGTTAGAACTATGTAGAATATTAACATTAGTATCTGCTGTCCGGAGATCTCTCTATTAGCATTCCCTCCAATCATTAATAACCCAATTGGAATGCACAATCAATTATTTGAGACAAATCATGGAGAGACAGAAACTGGATTTAGTTAAAGTTAGATTTTATCATAATTATTAAATGAGTAACTACATCAATTAGGCATTTAAGACCTAAGAAAACAAGATAGTCAAATCAAACTTTATAGTTTGCCATTATTTACCAAAGGTCTAGGAAAGTTCAGGAAGTGACATGAACCAGGATAGTTCAAAAGTACTATCCCATTAGAGGGAAAGAAGTCAGAGAATAGCACAAACAGTGTATGCGTCAGTTGAAAGGAAAGCTAATAGAGTACGCAAGGAAGGTCCAAAAAGCTATGCCCAACAGGTGAAGGGTAAGTCCAAGGAATATCCATCCCTCTCTCCGTCACATAAACGTATCATATAATCCTCAAGTTCTGAGGTGACACCTCCTGGGTTACCTTATCTAGTCAGGCCACTCAGTCCATTGGTCAGTTCGTATAGGGTGATTTTAATGCAGTATAAAGAAGAAACATCTTATAGCAAAATGGGGGTGATCATCATGTAAGTTGTTGAACCATCCAGTGTGTACAACTTTCAAATGGTAGTCCTTTTGCAAAAAGCACTTGAGGGAGTTCAAGAGAACAGTTTCTCATGGTAGGTGTTCTGAAAGTAACGAAATTGGTGCAAGTAGTCCTTGTATGCGAATGGCAGCTCTCCCTATGAGACATAGTTTCTCTTCACATCGCAAGTTTATGAAGCCTTTCCACGAGAACAGAATTAAGCAAAGTAAGCAAAATGCAGCCCTCAAGTGAATTTGGTTCATGAAATACAGAATATAAAAGAATGGAAATATACATTTCATTCATAACCTTTGAGACCTTATATTTTTCTTTCAACGTATTGCACTAATAATGCATCTTAGTGTCACTAAAATTAAGAGCATGCCAGACCACTACAGAGTGGATCCAAAGGTCCTCCTCCTATGACACCCAACAAACATAAAGATTCCTCATATCCAAGGTGGCAATTATCATTCTCAGAAAATTAAGGAGATGGATAAGACAATGGTGGAAAACTCATGAATATCAATAGCATGATGAAGCATGACTGAAGTGCAAACTCCGGATCGTCTGCTCCCATGCTCTGACAAAACTACAGCTAACTTTTGACCTCAGAGGAGGGTGTACTAGAAAGGAGAAAGGAGGTAATGAAAGTCACTGAGAAGGATATCACTCGGAACATTTCTTGTTTTAATTTTATTTTTTACCTGAAAGTCTGTTGCTCTCGCAGCAATTGGGTGCACCAGCACTAAGGGGCCTCCACTTCAAGCACCTAAAAGTCAGACTAAGGAGAGTGGACATCACAGAATTTAAAGACCCAAGCCTTTTATTCCATTTGGCATTTCCCCGCTGGAGTCATTGGAGACCAGTTTTGAAAGCCCAAGGCTACTGTTGGTGCCTCTGTGATTTCCCCCAGCTCCAAAAGATTATTTTCAACAGGCACAAGGGGTTTCATGAGGGAGAGGGGGAAAGTAGAGGGAGCGATCAAGATATCAGAGAGGGAGGAAAAAAAGAGAAAACGGATGGATGAAAAGCGAAAGATGGGGAGAGGAGCGGAAAGGATCGAGGCAGGTTTGAGCATTATTGCCAGTGCTGCTTTTGGTCCCAAGTCCAGCCCAACAAATATCAGGTAGAAAATATTAACACACGCTAAACATTGAACATTGGGCACATTTTTTATTTTGAGAGGGAGAGTACCTGCACTTCTCAAGAGAGAGGTAAAATTTTAATTGGAGAGTACAGGCACTTCTCATAAACAGACGGGTACTCTGGTACAGGTTACCTGCACTTCCATTTTTCCATTTCAAGCAATGATCAGGGCCATAGCGTATTCTCTGCTCCTTAAAGACTGTGTAGCTTCAGACGAGAACCCAAGCCAGCATTTAATTTTAGAAGAAGAATGTAATACATAACGCGGTCTATGACAACGCATGCACAAGTTACAATGAAGTGTGCCTGGACCACTATTATAAGTCTTTTATATCATTGTTTCAGAGTACAGGTATTCCTAATTCAAACTTCCTCCTTCACAGCACAGAGCCTTAACACTCCCACTACAGTGGAACTGACCCCAACGCCATACAAACCTAATTTTTGGTAGTCCTGAAACTGAGAAGACAACATATTTTAAAGCAATGAGAAGGTGTTCAGTTGAAGAAAGCTGGTGCAGTAAGATAAAGGCCAGGTTTCTTTAATAACTCCTTATGAATACCAATTCTTCTGAAGTGGTAGCAGCTTATCTTACTGGGATATGTGTTACAATAAGTTGGGAAACATCCTTTACAACGCAACTTTTACCATGCAGTGCTTTTACATCACACTTTTTTACAACGCAAACCATTATAACGCATTGCGCTGGGGGGGCGCTCTAGGACAGGGAATAGATTTAATTTACTATCCAACACCTTCCCTACTATCCACAGGGACTGGAGTTGGAATAGTAAATTAAACTATTCACTATCCAGCACCCCTCAACACTATGCGTTGTAAAGGCATGCGTTGAAAAAGTTGCGATGTAAAAGCATGCGTGGTAAAAGCATGCGTTGTGATGTCATACATCCCAATAAGTTATGTTCAGTGCTTAATGATAGCAAACCATGGCAGAAAGAAATGTGCGTTATGCTGTCGGGATGTACCAGACCTCCACCTGGATTCTGATGCTCTCTCAGCTCAGTGGCACTTCTAAGAATTGTGCAAAGATGAGAACTTCTTCTGGGAAATCCAGGATATCAGTTCAACTTACCTGGTCTTGAACACACTACAGAAACGAATAAATAAAAAGCATAAGGAACCCGGTAGCCTTCAAACATAGCACCAAAGGCATCATGCTCATTATCTAAGAGCTGAGGAATGAATGATATTCCACTGTGGCAAGCAGGGTTGGAGCGCACAAAAACATAACCCATTACTACAAGATAAAATTAAGTCCCAGCATTCCTCAAAAATTATTCTTCCACATGTCTATACATGCGTATTGTGACACTTAAAATTGGGTTTTTGCTCTTAACTTCAGGTAGGTGCATGGGAAGATGAGGGCTTCTAAAGTTATTCTGAACAGCAGAAATGGGCTTATTCCTGGCATCTTCTTTGAGTTGCGTTAGCACTTTGTTCTTTATCAGGACTCTGTGGGAGTCACCTAAGCTTTCTTTTTAGGACGAAAATAGGTCAAGGGAGTAAATGAGGAAAATGTGATTTATTCCAGTGCAAGTTTACAATTAAAACATACATCCAATGGGGCTGGCATCCCAGGGAACTACTCAATTGTCAAACTTGAACTCACATGCAAAAGCATTTGTACCACTCTAGGCACACAAAGGCAATACCATAAAAGAAGAGGACAAAGTAACAAGGTATGAAGGTGGGGCATAAATGGAGAGGGGGGAGGGGAAATAAAACTCCTTCCATTTCGCGTCTGGGTAATAGTCTAGAGGAAGACAGCCCTTCCAAGTTTCATACATCGCAGACAACGCATAATAGTGCTGGTTAGTGCATCACAGCGCTATTATACAATGTCATACATAAATTATTAACTCTCCTACTTCAGCATATTCCATGAATAACTCTACTAATCCAGTGCTTTAAAAGGCCAGGTACTCTCCGGCACTGAGAACCTACACTTCTTTTTTTTTTTAAACGTAAGACTTTATTGACATCTGCTCATTATACACAGCATTTTGCCTACAACCCTGAGGACGGCTGCTACATGATTACTAATGTTTCATTTGCAGTACACAGCTATTAAGACGACAACCTGCGGTCCGGCAGCAATTTTCCATCAGTATAGCAGAAAGTTAGACTTTTATTTCTAGACAAATCCGAGTGCGTCTAACTTTTCTATATGACTCATTAGGTTCGGCCAGTACCATATATAAGGACAAATGTTCCCACTGCCCCACTTCTGCACAACATCACAAGCATTCATTCTATCTCTTACATTCCCGGGACATCTCAGAAGAACTAGTTATGCTACCCGTCAAGTCTAGCACAT
The DNA here is from genome assembly GCF_964263255.1 of Lissotriton vulgaris. Taxonomy (NCBI): domain Eukaryota; kingdom Metazoa; phylum Chordata; class Amphibia; order Caudata; family Salamandridae; genus Lissotriton; species Lissotriton vulgaris. The sequence continues at coordinate 610,981,778 of NC_141698.1, forward strand.
CTCAATGTTGTCACTTGCATTCATCCATTGCGTTATTTAGTCTACATCTTCCTCATCCTCTGAACTATTTATGTCTTCCTCCTGTAGAGGATCACATAAGTCACCCCGGTACCTGTTCCACGGAATCCAGATCTTATACCATTTGCGAGGATTAGCTCTCATTTTATACACTGCCCGCTCAATCACCAGAAGCATGTCCATGTTTCTGCACCACTGTGCCAAGGTCGGTGCATCCGCCGCCCCCATTTTTGCGCTATATCCCGTTTCCAACCATGATACCCACAATAGCCCACTGCTGTCCCTGGTGTGTCAGATCATTCGGCCCCCACACATTCAGTAGGCAGACTCAGGGATCAGGTGTAATGGATATCTCTAAAGTTTGTGAAATGGTACGTAGTACCTGTCGCCAGTAAGCAGCTATAATCGGACACTCCCAAAGTGTATGCCACAATGTTCCTTCCCCTCCACATCCCCTGAGACAGTACGGGTGTTCAGCCCTGTGCAGCTTATGTAAAGTGGTTCTCGTGAAGCAGACCCAGTACAGTATCTTAAATTGCACCAGTCTGAATCGAGCCGAAATGCCATCTTCCTTCAGGGATGCCATCACGGCGTTCCAATCTGCCTCATCCATTTCGCCTAGTTCGCCCTCCCATTTTTCCCTCAGTTTGTGTAGGGGATCTGGTAGGTTATTTATTAGCTGTGAGGGAGGTGGCGCTAGTCTGCATATACTCAGTTAGGAGGCGATCTTCCAACGGTGAGGATTCAGGGACCTCCTCTCCTACTTCGATAGCTGACATAAGCGCGGGTCTTATTTGGATATAGCGGTATGTTTCGTTAGGGCCTAACTTATATTGCTGTTGAAGGTGTGCAAAGGGGATCACCCCGTCTTTTGTCCACATGTCTCCCACCGTGGATATTCCTATGTCGTCCCACTGGGTGAAACCTTTGCTACGTCGTAGGTGGCCTAGCGCCTTGGTGTCCCATAGAGGTGTAACTTTTGTTATAACACCTCCCCACTTCACCTTAGCCTGTGCTTTGTGCCATAGCGCCACTGTGTGCTTTGCCGGGCTTATTAGTTTTGCTGCCATTCCCTTATGGTATAGCGGGGCAAGTAGACTGTGTGTTCCCAATTGCGCTCTGTCCGCAAGGTATGCCGGATCATCCTGTGGGGTATGTAGCCATTGGTTGAGAACCTTGAGGTGTGCCGCCCAGTAGTATAGTTGTATATTTGGCAGGGCTATCCCACTGTCATACCAACCACGGACGAGCTCCGCATGTGCTATACGAGCAGGGCGATCTCCCCATAGTAGACCAGTTACTTCAGCCGTCACTTTTCGGAAATAGGAAGGCGGCACCAGAGTCGGTGTATTTTCCAATACATAAAGAAAGCGTGGCAGCGCCATCATTTTAAACAGCGCTGCCCGCCCCAGTAACGTCAGAGGAAGGGCCTTCCAATGTCTCACATCCGACCTCAGCCGAATGAGCGGTGGCAGCAGGTTAAACTCGTAAAAGACCTAGTCATCATGGGTGAAGTGGATTCCCAGGTAGCGGAAGGAGGTGCCGACCACCGCCAACGGGCAGCTGGCCGGAAGAGTTGGCAGGGGACCTTTAAGTTCGTAAATAATCGACTTCGACCAATTGATCGTGTAGGCGGACGTGTATCCGTGCTTGTCACACAGTGCCAGGAGCACCGGAACACCTCTTTCTGGGTCCGACAGATAAATTAGCATGTCGTCAGCATAAAGGGAGACTTTGTCTTCCCAGCCGTCTCCCCAGTGTATTCCCTTCAATAGTAGGGTGGCTCTGATGGTAGTTGCTAATGGTTCTAGAACCAAGGCGAACAGCAAAGGCGAGAGCGGGCATCCCTGTCTTGTCCCCCTTGCTAATGATATCTCGAGAGAGATGTGTCCGTTCGCCGTCACGCGCGCCACCGGTCCTGAATATAGGAGCCGTATCCAGGAGATAAATTTAGGGCAAAAGCCCATGTGGGCCAGCACTGCGAATAGGTATTGCCATTTCGCCATGTTGAACGCCATTCTGGCGTCCAACGATAGGATGACTGCCGGTTCAGTCAGCAATGGGGCTTGTGCCATCGCTCCGTGCACTCTGCGGAGGTTCAGCGCTGTACTTCTATGCGGCATAAATCCCGATTGATCCGGATGGATCAATTGCGGGAGGTGGGGCATCAGTCTGGCTGCTAATACCTTAGCTAGAATTTTGGCCTCGGCATTGATAAGTGATATGGGACGATATGTTGCGCATTCTGTGGGCGGTTTGCCTGGTTTCGGAATCGCAAGGATGGTAGCACTACGCTGATCTAGGGGCAGAATCCCCTGTTCCAGGCTGTCCATATACATATCCAATAGGGGTTTACTTAGTATTTCAGACATTGCCTTATACCACTCAACAGGGATCCCGTTGGGGCCCAGGGCTTTGCCGGAGTGTAGCACACTAATGGCCAACTGTATCTCCTCCTGTGACAGGTCAGCCTCCAGTTCATCCACTGCCTCCTGTGATAGAGTTGGAGTCGGTACATTTTGGAGGGCTATTGTCGCCGCCTCTAGCGTTATCTCGACCGTCTGGGTGTATACCTCCTGGTAGTGATCAGCCAAGGCTTCCACTATCGCCGATGGGCGCGTGTGCAGCGTCCCATCGGAGCCCCTCAGTTGCAAAATATTCCTAGTCCCTCCCTTCTTTTTATCCAATCAGGCCAGGAGTTTACTCGCCTTATCGCCAATGTCATAGACTCTATGTGCTGTCGCTGCTATATTCTCGACTGTCCGCCGTTTCAAATGGTCGTCATGGCGCTGCTGGCAAAGTTGGAGTGAATTCCGTTGGGTTCGCCATGTGGGCTTCATTCGCCCTATTAAGTTACAACTCCAATTCCAGCAGCTTCCGCTGTTGTGTACGCTTATGCCCAGCTATAGTCGTAATGGCCTGCCCCCTAAGAACCGTTTTGTAGGCTTCCCACAAGATTGTAGGTGATGCTACTAATTCTGCGTTTTCCGCAAAGTAGTATTGGGTCACCTTTTTTAATTCCTTACGTATGGAATGAGATAGCCTGGGAAGATCGGGTATATTCTTTTGCAAGCCCTCTCTGAGCATGACAAAGTCAATGCAAGTGGAGAGTGATCTGATATTCCCCTAGGTCTAATCTGTATATCACCTATGCTAAGGAGGCTGTCGCCCAAGGTAAGGAAATAGTCAATACGCGATAGACTATTGTGAACAGTGGAGTAGTGGGTGTACTGTTGGTCCCCTTGGTGCAGTTGCCTCCAGATGTCTATCAGCCCCTGTGCCTCCAGGAACTCACTGAATCGAGGAGGGACCCGGGGTCTGCGTTCGGATCGGGAATCTATCATGCATGTTATGTGCCACTGCGTTAAAGTCACCTCCTATAACCAGTTCGCCCTCTGGAAGCTCAAGAAGGAATTTCCCTAGGTCAGGAAAGGCAATTGTATGGAGCGCTGGCGGAATGTAGACAGATACCAAGGTTAGCGGCCTTCCCTCCCATTGTCCGTGTGCAGCCGCGAAGCGGCCTTGATCATCCGTTTTAATAGACTGTAACATGAACGGGGATGACTTCCGCATCAGTATTCCCGTCCCACGTGATCCTGAGGTGAAATCTGGATGTACTATCATGCGGTAACCCCGTCTGTCCAATGCCTGATTAGCTGTGCCCACCAAATGCGTCTCTTGCAGAAAAACTAAGGCGGGACTCAACCGTCGAATACTTTGTAGGACCAGCCCCGCTTAATCTTGTCTCCCAACCCCAGCACATTCCAGGACAACAATTGTAGTGGCGCTATTGGCCCCGTGCTACGTCCCTCATCTGAGGTATTAACCTGCATGTTGTGCGCCATTCCTAGTCTTTATTGTAAGACTTGTAAGCGTTATGGATTGTGACCTTCGTGCCACTCGTGGGTCAGCCATTGTGATGGTATCTTCGTGCCTTAACCAACCATCATGAGTCAAACATTGATCAAAAACGAAAAACACCCCCTTCCCAAACTCCCCCCCACACTGCCCCCCTGCTATACAGACCTGGAACCGTCCGCCCCCCCAACTTAGCAGAGTGCTTAACCCTTCCCCCCCACACAATATACTTGCTCGCTGAGGCGAAGAACTCTCCGGAGTTGGCAGCCTCTCTCCTCCTCCTCGGATGCCCTCAGCCCAGTGTTCAATGGCAGTTCGTTAGGCATTTAACTTATTCGTTTTGGTGTCTTGCTTTCACCGGGTGTTCATTATTCCACATTTGCACCTTTGTCCACTTCTTCCCTTATTGGCGAACATTCCTCCATGTCGTGTCCTGAAGCCTGAGAGTTCGGATGACTTCCTGCCCCTTGGGTTCTCGGTGTTCTGCTCGAGCGGCGGGGCTGAGTGGCAGGCCTCCACCCCTCCAGCCAATCCTGGGCTATCTCTGGAGTGTCAAAGAACCATGTCTTGTTTTCCGCCACTGTTCATGATTTGGCTGGAAACAACATAGAGTATTGAATTTCTCGTGCTGTCAGTTCCTTCTTCAACTCTAAGAACGTCCTTCTGCGGCGAGCGACAGAAGCATGCAGGTAGAGATATACCAGTATCAATTTACCCCATGGAGATCTGTGGTGGGAGTGATTGTGCATCAATTTTATGACAAGACCGGAGGCTCCTATTATGCATTCTAATCTTGCATTTATTGCAATAGCAGCCAAATAAGTGAATAAACTACAGTTCCCAGAGGGCCAGGCGACAACTGGGCCATGGGAACGAGAAAAAACGATAATACAGTAACCAATCAGCACCATGTAAATAGATAAGTGGCCATACTGACTGCGCAGCTTCCTCTTTTCGCTGACGAGCAGGTCAGATACAATTGAACAAAGGAAAAATAGTCATAACAATAGAAACAGCCAAAGTCCAGGAGCAGATATTTTGAACCACGGAGAGCCAAGGCCAAAGTCCAACTTGAGCATCTGGAGAAGGAACCGGGAAAGCTAAAGAAGTCCACAAGGGTGAAGCACGAAGACGATGGAGGGATGACCTCTTATGATGAAGCAGGTGGCAAGGCCGGATTCGCTGTAGGGAGGGAGAACACAAATTAGCAGTGTAGAGGTGCGATAATACTCGCCTCCGTGTCTTTAATAAAATTAAGACTTTCCGTCATAATAACTAGGAAAATCTACATTTTATGACAAGACCGGAGGCTCCTATTATGCTTGTTCAAAGCATATTAATAACATCAGAGGCAACAGAATGAATTGGTTTACAATAGAACATGCGGAAAACACTGTCATTGGACCAATCGGCTGATCTCAGAATGTCCTCCAGACGGGAGCAGGACCAAAAGGCCTTAGAGGCCATGGCTCCCCTGGCCGAATGCGCCCCGAAAACGGAGACGTCAATACCGGCAAGAGACATGACCCAACGAACCCACCTGGCGAGGGTAGGGGAAGAGACGGGAAGGTGGGGTTTGCGGAAGGAAATAAGAAGTTGGGAACAAGAGGACGCTCTGAGATTAGCGGTCTTTTGTTTATACACTTTCAAGCATTGTCCGACACAAAGTTGTGGTTGGTCACGAAAATAAGGGTAAAATACTGAATCCAAATTAGTTTTTGTTCTTCTGCGAATCTGGAACAGAACACCTGTAGGGGAAAATTGGCGAGAAGAAACATCTAAAGCTCTAACATCTGAAATTCTTTTGATAGAGATCAAACAAAGTAACATGGTCAGCTTGGCAGATAACATTTTGAGAGACAAGGCAGAGGTAACAGGCCAATTCATGAACAGTTTAAGAACCACTGAAACATCCCATAAAAAATTATACTTAGCCAACGGAGGTTTAGCACATCGAACACCCTTGAGGAGGCGACAGATCAGAGGATGAGCGCCAACCGGTTTGCCATCGATCTGAGAATGGTTGAGGGAAATCGCAGAGCGATAAAGGTTGATGGTACGATAGGCCTTACCTGAGCTGGCCTCAGAGGCCAGAAAATTGATTATAAAATTCAGAGGGGCTGAAAGGGGATCGATAGTCCTTTCCAAACACCAGCTTGCCCAAAGAGACCAGGCGGATTTGTATGCTTTAGAAGTCCCAGGGGCCCAGGCCTGGTTGATGAAGAGAGCAGCCTCTTGCGAAATGAGGATGTCAGGAGGGGAAGGCCGGAAACTTTCCAGGCCGATAGAGTCAAGGAGTTGTCCAGAATGAGGCTGTGACGAAGGCCCTGGGGGTTGATGAACAGGTTGTTGAAAGACGGGAGAAGGATCGGAAAATCTATCGCCATCTCCAACAAGGAGGGAAACCAAATTTGAGCTTGCCAGAAAGGAGCAATCAGTACCAGAGAAGTGGACTGGCGACAAACTTGAGACAGAACTCTGTTGATCATAAGAAAAGGAGGAAAAGCATAAATGAGGTGAAGAGACCAATCCTGGAGGAATGCATCCGTAGCTAGGGCCAGAGGATCCGGCCGCCAACTGAAGAACTGGGGCAATTGACAATTGAGGCGGGAAGCAAAGAGATCTATGGAGAAGGGACCCCATATGTGAGAAAGAGAACGGAAAACGGAGGGACAAAGCTTCCAATCGCTGGAATCGTGGAGAAACCTGGAGTGCCAGTCCGCTACAGAGTTGAGTTTTCCGGGAAGGTATTCCGCTGTTAAGGAAAAATGATGAGAGAGACAAAATTCCTACAGGCTTTTCGCTAGATCCGCCAGAGGCTTAGACCTGGTCCCGCCAAGATGATTGATATAGCGAACCGCAGAAACATTGTCCATGCGGAGAAGGATGGAACATTTGATTCTATCTTTGGAAAGGCTTTGGATCGCAAAGGAACCTGCAAGCATCTCTAAACAGTTGATGTGCAACTTGGACTCCTCTGACGACCATGTACCTCCAGTCGAGATTGGTCCACAGCGGGCGCCCCAACCCGTCATGCTTGCATCGGATTCTAATACAAGATCTGGGGCAGTGGCGAAGATAGTACGCCCGTTCCACGCATCTAAATGGTCTATCCACCATTGAAGCTCTGTGCGGGACTCTGAGTCTAAGGCGACGAGGTCTGCGTAGGCAAGGCCTTGACGAAGATGTCTGATTTTTAGTCGCTGAAGAGCGCGATAGTAGAGAGGGCCTGGGAAGATGGCTTGGATAGAGGAGGAAAGGAGGCCGACGATCCTGGCCAAGGACCTGAGTGACAGAAGGGAAGACTGAAGGACAGAGGAAATCTCCGCTTTGATTCTGGAAACTTTGGAGAGGGGCAGGCGGAAAGATGCGGCCACTGAGTCCACAAGGAACCCCTGGAACTCTGTGTTCTGAGATGGAATCATAGAGGACTTCTCCGGGTTGATGAGGAAACCCAAGTCCAGAAGAAGAGACTGAGTCATCTGAAGATCGGACAGAAGAGAGAGTCTGTCGGAATTGAGAATCAGAATATCGTCCAGGTAAATAATAAGACGGATTCCGAGAGAACAGAGGAAGGCAACCACTGGCTTCAAGAGCTTTGTGAAGCACCATGGAGCGGAAGAGAGACCAAAGGGGAGAGAGGTAAAACAATAGGTCACACCTGACCATTGAAATTGAAGAAACTTCCAATGGGACTGATGGATAGGAACAGAGAGGTAAGCGTCTTGAAGGTCTAGACGCACCATCCAATCTTTTGGGCGAAGGGTGTCTCGCAAATGGAGAATAGTCTCCATTTTGAAGTGACGATAAATCACAAACTGGTTGAACCACTTGAGGTTGATGACAGGACGCAGTTTTTTGTTTTTCTTTTGAACTAGAAAAATGGAGCTTAGAAAGCCAGAGGAGTCGAAGGGAAAAGTCTGAATGGCCTGTTTCTGGAGGAGAGATTGAATCTCGTTTGAGATTAGAGTGGCCATAAGGGTGGAGAAAACTAGAGGGGGGAAAAGAGGTTTGGAGAGGAGGAGAGGAGAACTCTATGAGGTAGCCCTGAACAGTGTTGAGAACCCAAGGGTCTGAACTTATGGTGCGGCATTTTGACAGAAACAGTTTTAGATGGCCCCCTACAGGAGGGGAAGAAGAAGGGCTTACCTTGTTGGTTGGAGTTGGAATTGCAATAGGTTTTCTGTCCTCTACCTCGGAAGTCACATCCCCGCTGTGGGTAGAATTGGGCTTGTAGTCCTGGGAGGTATTGTAGGAGCATCTGGAGCCTTGGTTGTAGGGACGGCCGGAAGAGCGACCCCTGCCTCGTCCGGCCCGTCCAAAAACACGAGGAGCAAAAACTTTTTTAATGGATTGTTGCGCCTTATCCAAGGAGGCAAAAGTAGAGACAAACCTGCTGAGGTCACGGACCAAGTTGTCACCAAAAAGAAGGCCATTGGCCTTGGGACCAGGATCCATGGGGTAGAGATTGGCAAATTTGGGATCCAACTTAATCAAAAGTCCTTGCGACGTTCGTGGGTAATGGCAGAGTTGGCGTTGCCTAATAGACAGAAAGCACGTTGATCCCACATAGAGATGTCCTCGGCAGAGAGGTCAGCACTCTCAAGACGGGCGGATTCCGCCATGTCAAGAATACGGGCCAGAGGACCCACCACATCCAAAACCTTGTCCTGGCAGGAGGACCATGCCTTATCAACTCTCTTGCGATGGATGGTCTTTGCCAAATTTGGAGAAAAACGTGAGAAGGGGCTGATCAATTGTGGGAACTTGAGTAATTTTTTCTGGTAAGGAGGGTTTAGGGCATTCGGATTTGAGTCTAGACCGCACTGCAGTCTCCAGAGGAAGGCGTAAACGGGCCGAAATATATTCGCCCACATGGTGCGAGGGGAGCCATTCCGTGGAATTAGGGTGACGGATGGAAGCAGGGTCAAACATGGGGAGACCATGAGAGTCAAAAACCGGTTCAAAAGTGAAAGAGTCAGATTTGGGAATTTTTGCAGGGGGGAAGGAGGGTCAGCCACATCAAAAACATCAAATAAATTGTCTGCATCAGCCACATCATCGTCAGTGTCCAAGACGGTGGAAATTACCAATTTTTTAACTGGTGACTCTGCGTGCTTTGACTTTTGTTTCTTTTTGCCCTCGGTACCGACAAACCCCTCCTTAGCAGGAGGCCTGGGAGGCACTTAGTCCTCAGTCAAATGCGAGAAAGACTCGCCCATCAACAATGACGATTTTTTTGAAGTATGCACAGGAGCAGAGTGGTCCACCTTACGTTTTCTGCTTTCCCCCCCAGAATGGGCCAAAACCTTGGACATAATGCTGAGCATCGAGTTTTCCATTGTCTTTGACATGCGTTTCATGGATAAATCCACTGCATGTTCCACAGAATTATTAATAAACTTGCTCACGTCCTGTTTAAAAGATCCACTGTCCTCCTTGGAGGGCACATCCTGAGAAGAACTGTCACGTTCCATTGTAAATGAGACAAACAGAAAAAATGTGGCAGGAAAGGGTTAATGAGCCAAACAGCTCTGTGGGCGTGTAAAGGGCGGGACTGAGAAGAGAGAGAGGCAGTCTGTTGCAGCGCTGGAGCAATACGTCGAGAGACAGAGGCTTCGAGAAGCGCTGAGGGAAGAGTCTGACAACGAGGTGAGAAGGAGCGCGAGCAGCGCGAGGGGCAAAGCCGGGCGAAACCACCGGCACTCGGAAAAGGGGGGGGGAGAGCAGCTGACAGGCTGTACGGCGAGGATAACAGAAGCGCGTGAAGCGCGAAAAGACGAGCGCGCCGCGGCGCAATGTCAAGGAGCAAAATAAAGCAAAAGCAACAACAATACTATAATGAATTAACAATATAAAACACTGGGAGCAAAGATAAGAGCACTTATCTGACTGCGAGCAGCAAGAAAAGAGGAAGCTGCGCAGTCAGTATGGCCTCTTATCTATTTACTTGGTGCTGATTGGTTACTGTATTATCGTTTTTTCTCGTTCCATGGCCCAGTTGTCGCCTGGCCCTCTGGGAACTGTAGTTTATTCACTTATTTGGCTGCTATTGCAATAAATGCAAGATTAGAATGCATAATAGGAGCCTCCGGTCTTGTCATAAAATTGATGCACAATCAATCCCACCACAGATCTCCATGGGGTAAATTGATACTGGTATATCTCTACCTGCATGCTTCTGCCAGTGCCTAATTTGAGCTGGTGGCTGCAGGTAGGGCCCACCGGCCCTTATTTTATCCTAGTCAAACTTTGACCTAGAACAAGAGAGAGAGATCACAAAAGGAGAAGGATAACAACGGAAAACAGTGACAAAGAAAGAAAGCAGAGATGGAAAAAACCTGCAAGATAAGGGGCGGGAGTGTCAGGTGGTGGAAGAAAGAGGCAATACTAAGACAGAATCAATAATACACATCCTTTGTATTCAGCGCTCCCAAATTCAGTAGCGCTGATTTCAGAGCAAAACTTTGGGCCCTGCATTTATTACTTTACAAATTTAAAATTGGCCTCTGCTCTGTAGATAAATGTGCCCCTGTTGCCTAAGCATACAGGGTGTTCTTGGAATTGTTTACAGGTGATCCTCAGTGCCTAATTTGAGCCGGTGGTCTCCAGGGCTCAGCACAGGCACTTAATTGTCAGCTATCGGATATCACGACTTCTGTAAGAATGATTAAATATACCGGGTCGTTAGATCACCTCTGGGTATTATTTATATTTTCTCTAGATACATTTTACTTCTGATTTTTTTTACCTTGCTCTAAAGGGATTTCCTCTCCAGTAGAGTGGTGTTAGTCCGCCTCTCCGATATTGTTTAAAAAAGGCGTGGCTATCAAGAAATTCTATATATTAGTAGTTGCTCTGACTTATTTCACCCATTATTGAGCTTCTTAGTTTAACTAGCGTTGTCCTATCATTGCTCTTAACTCTTAAAGTAGAATAGAATTATCAGTACCTGGGGTTCTCCACAGACAGGTCTTTGTACTTGGATGGTATCAATTTTCTTCACCCGGTCTGTTTGGTGAGGTATTTTATCTTTAAAAAACAGGGGAACACCAATTGATAAGTTTTACCTCGGGGCCACAGCGGGGATTCTCACATTGTTAATGGGCCTATTTCAGCTTTTTTATTAAGTTCTCTAACATTTGAATCGAGATTGGAAGTACCTGAGATGCTTCATAGAAGGATCTTATGCAGAGGACGGTCTTCCTTGTCTTCGCCCGGTATTGATCAGAGTATTATTTCTAGCCTTTGGGGAAACCGGGAAAAACATATGGGAACTTAGTTTAGGGATAACGCAGAACTATCAAGTTTTAGTGCTCTATTTGCCGGTTTAAATACTTTACCTTTGGTTATCTTTTTTTAGCAGCTCGCACTTGCTTTTGTAGCGAAGCTTGTCAAAAAAACGGGGGTAATTCTTACTTTGTCTAGAAAACAACAAGGGGGAACGATTATTTAAGTCTATGGTAATACTCAAGATTAGTTTAGTAATTAGAAATAGGGGTTGACTCTATTCTAGGGCTTAAGTTGGGTTGTACTTACTCGAATTTTTCCTCCTCGCGTTTTCCGGGCGTGCACCTTAGCCGACTTGCAGGTAATGGTTACTGGCCACTGGTGGTTCTCAAGTTTTTATAAGTCTCTTAATTAGTCAATTATGCTCAAGCTCTTGCACCTGAGGTTTTATTTGCAAACGAGCTCGACTTTTCGGTCGAATGTGGCGGCCATCTTAGCGCTGTAAAACATTCATTGGGCACTCGTTTATTTTCTTTTATCATTCTACTTCGGGTTTATTTGCACTATCTTTCCTTATTTTGAATTTGCCGGATACAATTATTGGTTGCCGAAGAGGGTTCGTGTTGGTCCCTGCTTCGGGATTTCACACCTAAAATACACTCGCGTAGATGGGAACCCTTCAATAACCCCCTAGAGACGTAAGTCTCTTCCTCTAGACCATACGAAAAGGGAACCTGCTTTTTTGTTTGTTCTAAAAATATGCCTATATCTTGCCATGGTTACAGGAGAAATGTGGTGTAATCAAAAAAAGCCATTTTGCAGATTCAATGTCAAGGTATGGTTCCATATCTTGTAGATGTAATGCTTATATATTGTACTATACTTGCTTGTATGTTATGTTTATAGATGTTGATGTATATTTCTATATTTTGCAGATTTAATGCTAATGTAGTGTTCTATTCTTGCTTGTGTTTTACGTTAATAAAGCCATAACTTGTTTTTCTGTTTAAAAAAAGGAAATAAATGGTGTAGTATGAAGTATCCTTGCGTGAGGATACCTTGTCATAATTCAGTACGGGTTCCAAACTTGGGAGTGAAACAGTGCCTGGGTGGGTCACCGCGATGTTATTCAGTTGCTGGATATGCCTCACAGACGCCGAACACCTCTGGCTGTGTGAAATGTGTGCATGAAAATTGATAAGAAAACCGTGAAACTTCAATATTGCCTCTGTGATCTCCTTCTCACAGACCCCACATTTAGGTGGAGAATGTGATATTTTTTTCTGGCATACTCTTGCAAACAAAGTTTAAAAAATATTGTCTCTGTCAATACTTCTTTTTGGTATGAAATGAGTTCTCCCACGCAGCTGAAGCGGTCTATAGCCCTGGCTGAAAAATTATCCCTTAAGCAGGGAAGAGCACAGATCTGAGGTACTATGGTACTGGTATAGGTAGAACAGGGAGCTCCCTGGCTAGGGGTCAACTTATGGCGTGGATCCCCAGAGGGACCCCCCAACAAGTTGCCACTGCCTGGCTGGTGAGCCGCAACGCGGTGCCGACTGCATAACTCTGGTCGCAGTGGCATGGACCCTGAAAAGGGGAGGAGTGTTAAGGAGTGAGCTGTGGTGACCTGAAAAGTAGGGACCGAGGACAGGACACTAGGACCCTGTGGGTCGTGAGGGAGGTGACCAGGTCACCGGACACCACATCCGGCCAGGGGACAGGAAGAGGACAGATCTGATCAGGGCGACAACGGGGACGGACGTGTGTACAGCCATCTGCATATGGAAACTAATAAAGATTCGTGATTGCACCAACCTGTGTCCTGTGGGTCATTGTGCTGTGTGGTGCCCACTGCGTGTACACGACAACTGGCGACGAAGGCGAACTGGACGTGTGCCCATCGGATAAAGAAAATTTGCGACTTTAATTCAGGAGCCCACCCTGGATCGCATCGTGCAGAAAAGAAGAAAAAGTGCCCTGAAGATTCGCAACAAAGCGGGAGCTCACCCCGACTGATGCGGAGAAGAAGACTGCTGGCTCCGGTAAGCGCCGTGTAAAAAGCGCGAAGTGAAAGGAAATTGGCGCGAGCTCTCGCGAGAGTCTCGACGGCCATTTTCAAGTCAGGCGCGAGAGCCAATCATCACAAAGAAAAAGACGGCGGCCATTTTGGAGTCAGGCATCGCATTGAAGTCTCGCGAGAACGCCGGCGGTCATCTTAAGAACAGGCGCAGGAGCCAATCAAATTAAAGGAAACGTCGGCGGCCATTTTAAAGAGTCAGGCACAGCGCAAAGATCGAAAAAATAAGGGAAATAAAGGTGAAAAGTGGATGAAACAAAGAACAGACAAGAATAAAGGGCACCAAAAGAGAAAATAAAGGCAAGAATGCAAAGAAAGTAAAAAGAAAGAAGAAATAAGTGCCAGAAAGACGCATATATAAGAAAAGAAAAGAGAACTAAAGAAGAGGAGAAGACAAAGAAATAAAACAAAGAGACAAATAAATAATACAAGGAAAAAGAAGAGAATAAAAGGAAAAGGACCAAGAAAGCCCAGAAGAGGCCAAGTAAAGTAAAACAAAGGAAGACAAAGGGACAAAAGATCACAAAGAGAAAAGGCAGAAAAGACAAGGAAGAGACAAGGAAAGCCTAGAAAAGGCTAAAAAAAATTAAAAAAAAAAAAAGAACAGAAGAAGAAGAAGAAAAAGGAAATAAAAGAAGAGAGAGCAGATAAAAGGAAGATGAAAGAATGGCAGATCCAAAGCCCAGCGCACAATACAGGAGACCACTACCGTTCAACCTATCAGAGCCACAAACAGGAATAAGGTGGGAGAAATGGATCGAACGGTTTGAAAGATATGTAGATGATACAGATGTAGCAGATGGAAAGAAACTAGGATTACTGTTAAACTTAGCAGGGGATGACGTTGAAGAACTCCTGGTGACACTGCCTACCGAAGAAACAAAAACATATGAACAACTAAAGAAATGTCTAACAGCCAAATTCGACCCACAGCGCAACATTGACTTCGAATGGTATACTTTTACCATTGCATGTCAACAAGTCGGCGAAACACTAGACGACTTCGCAACAAGGCTGAGAAAATTGGTAACACATTGTGAGTTTGACAAATTTGATAACGAGCAAGCAATAAGACTATGGATCATAGAAGGCTGCCGCGACACCGGATTCAGAGCAAGAATACTAAAGGAACCGACCTCTTTGGAGAACATCCTGTCACTAGCGAGAGCAGAGGCGAGAGCAACGGAACATGCCAAAGAAATGGAAAGAGGGAAGAGCGTTGAAATAGAGAACGCACACTTTACGACAAACAGATATCACACAGACCGATGGAAGAATGACTGGAGGGAACAAAAAGAGAGGAGACGACCTCAAGGAACATGCTACAAGTGCGGAATGGAATTTCCACACAGAGGTCCATGCCCAGCATTTGGCCAGACGTGCAGAAGATGTGGTGGAAGAAATCACTACGCCAGTATGTGCCAAGGTTCACAATTCAGAGGAGACGACAAGGGGAGAACAGGAAGACAACAGGAACAGACAACAAGACATGTCAGGTATGTCGACAATGAAAGGAGAAGTTCATCACGAGGGTCAGGCGAAGAAGAGGAAGAAGTGAAAGTGGAAAGACTATACCACATGTCGGAGGTGCATACCGAGCGGAGCGAGGAAGAAGAAGCAGGAGAGACAACACAGCCAGCAGACAGAGGCACCAGAGGAAAGACGGACCATGCAAAGATAAGAGTAGGAGCGCATGAAACAGACTTTGTACTGGACAGTGGTGCAACATGCAATGTCATGTGTATATCGGAATATGAGAGGATGGAAGTAAAGCCGGCATTGAGAGCGTCCCAGGCAAACGTCTTTACCTGGGGGGCAAGGAAACTAATAACCAACTTGGGAAAATTCACAGAGGAACTGAGATACAAGGACACAATAAAGAAGGAGGACATTCATGTTCTACAAGGCGATGTCCCAGGGCCATGCCTGATGAGCAACAGCACAGCCCAAACGATGGGCCTTATAACGATGACATATAACAAAGAGAACAGACAGACTGAGAGCAAGCAAAGAGAAGACTCAGGGAACAAAGAAAGAGGAAGAGAACAAAAGAGAATCATTGAGGGAACAAATACAACAAAGGGTGGCTGTAGAAAGAAAGGAACAAGAAGCAAAACAGAGGGCAGAGAGCAACGATCAAGACGACGAGAGACTGGAAAAAAGGGAACAGAAAGAGGACAACGGGAGAACAGAAACAAGGCCAAAAAGAGAGAGCAAAGACAAAGAAAAAGAGCGGCTGGCAAATTGAGAGCAGACGGAGGACAACTGAAAAGCAGAAACAAAGACAATGGCAGAAAACGACGACCAAAGAAGGAGTGCAAGGGGACCAAGAAACTACGTAGGAAAAAGTAGAAAGCAGAGACTGGGGAGAAGGGTCGACGAGACTGACAGAACATCTCTCTCTCTCTCTCTCTCTCTATCTCTCTCTCTCTCTCTCTCTCTCACTCTCTCCCTCTCCCTTTCTCTCTTTTCTCACCACAACAACAAGCAAATGCAGTCAAGGGCTGAAGGGGCGGAAATGGTCAAGAGAACAGCATCATGAATATTTGTTTGCAACAAAGGGGGAGATGTGGTGACCTGACAAGTAGGGACCGAGGACAGGACACTAGGACCCTGTGGGTCGTGAGGGAGGTGACCAGGTCACCGGACACCACATCCGGCCAGGGGACAGGAAGAGGACAGATCTGACCAGGGCGACCACGGGGACGGACGTGTGTACAGCCATCTGCATATGGAAACTAATAAAGATTCGTGATTGCACCAACCTGTGTCCTGTGTGTAACGAAGTTAGCAGTCCAGTAGCTGGGTGGGCGGAGTTAGGTGGGCAGAGGGGAAGAGGTGGGGACAGGACAGGAAGGGGTTAGTTAGAGTAGGGACAGGGAACAGTGAAGACGTGTTTGAATAAAGGAGTAGTTAGAAGACTACACGAAGTGTCTGTGTTCATTGTAGCTGGACGCTACAACTGGCGACGAGGGTGGGATGACGGTGACCCACCATCCCTCCTGCTGCAAGAAGTACCCTGTCCCGGGCACCCTCCAAGACGAGGTCGCAATCGCACTGTCTGTGCCCCGAAGAGATTGCCGCCACGACAGCGTGAAGCCAGCATCAAAGACGCTGCTCCACGATCGGGCGATCGTGTGGAGCCCTGCCCTGCAAGCTAAGTGGAAGCGCTGCATGGCCGGCATTTGAAAGACGCTTTCGCGCCAAAAGAAAGCGTCGGAATTGCCCCAGTGACGCTGGCAATAAAGAAGGTACTGGGAGCCCACCCCAATCCTCCTGAAGTGACTCGTGAATGTGGAGGGGATCCCAGAAGCCAAGTGACCCCTGCAAACGCGCCGGAAAGGAAAGCCGTTCGCGCTAGAAGCCGCGTCACGCTGAATGCGTGCAACTTGGCATGCCAGCAGAGAAGAAGATCGGGAACGTAGAAAGTAAGGCGGGAGCCCACCCCAACCTCACCTGGTAGCTGTGGTGGCCGAGAAAAAGTGAGCCTTGATGTGTGCAGCCCCAAGGACGCCAGCCGGTGAGTCCAGAGTGAGCTAGCAGTGCATGAATCAGGAGAAAGCCTCGTGTATGACTGCGGTGACCGCGGCCATCTTTAAGTCAGGCGCTCGTCAGGACAGACCCCTGAGCTTCATAGACCGGCCATCTTGGAGTCAGGCAACAGCAAGAAATCATCAAGCATTGGCAAAAGTGAACAAGCATTGGCAAAAGTGAACAAGCATTGGCAAAAGTTAACAAACATTGGCAAAAACAAAGAAATAAACATTGGTAAAGGCAAAGTCAACAAGCAGCGGTACATGCGAAGACGAGTATTAGCGAAGAGTGAACAAACATCGATACATGTAAAGAAACAAGCACTGATCCATGCCAAGAGCATAAAAGCGTTGAGAACCCAGCGGATTATGACAAACAAACATTGGCAACTGAAAACAGTAACTCTCGGAAAACGCACACCGACAGCAGGAATAAAAGTCAGAAACAAGCACTGAAGACCCACTGTTAAGATGTCTAACCCTCCCGTGCAAAAGGAAGTCAAAGGGGGAACGCATCTACGTGCACCGGAACCACTAACTGTTACAACTGGAAGTAGCATGGGCCTAAAATGGCAAGAATGGCTAGAGGACTTCGAGGACTATATTGATGGGTCCAAAATAGAGCCGGACAAAGACAAAATAATAGCCCTCCGTAACCTAGGGGGGCGTGAGATAAGCAAAATCGTGCGAGAAATCCCAACTACAGAAGCCGACACCTATGTCAAAGTGAGAGATGTGTTAAATAAACGTTTTCTGCACAAGAGAAATGTCGACTATGAACAACACAAGTTCCACCAGCAGCGTCATGGGAAAGAAGAACCACTGAGCTCTTTCATACTTCGACTGCGACGACAGTCCCAATACTGTGACTTCACAAACTGCTCGCCTGATGCAGCCATTAAATCCCAAATAATCACTGGGTGTCACTCGGAATCCCTGAGACGCCGTTTGCTAAGAAAGCCGCAGGAACTTGCAGAAATCGAGGAGAACTCCCGGTTGTACGACCAGGCTGAAGAAAATGCGGCGGACATCGAAACCGGACCCAGTACTAGTAGTGAACACGCCAACCGTGTCTCTGATCGACAGCATGGAAGATCGAATCACGTGACAGCGGTAGACGTAACCCGCGAGACAGGTCACGTCGCTCCAGATTTTCACCCAGGCGACGCCCGGACTACAGAAGGAAAGAACCTGAGAGGAGGGATCGACGACCCGAACGCACGAGGCGGTGCTTCAGATGCGGATACGACTACCCTCACATCGACTCCTGCCCTGCCATGGGCCAACGTTGCAGAAAATGTGGCCGGTCCAATCATTTTGAGGCCATGTGTAGTGACTACCACAGAGAAAGACGCGGTGACAATGACAGACGTGCCAGCCAGCAGAGACCTTCGAGATCTGAGACCAAACGTCACCACATCAGAGCAGTCCAAGGTGAATCCACGAGATCTCCCGCGTCTTCACACTCCAGCCACGAATCTCGACGCTCCAGATGGGACCGTCGGTCTCCGTCAAGAGAGTCAAGATCATCCTCGTCCAGGCGGTCTTCTTATACCACTGAATACATCAACATCGCTGACAACGATCAGCTCAAACGATACCCACGTCTCAACATCAATGTAGGCAATCACGCTGCCAAATTGGACAGTGGAGCGTCGCTCAACTACATATCAGTTGCTGAGCATGAACGCATGGACCCTAAACCCCTCTTGCGCTTCGCGCCTGTCCGTGTGTACACCTGGATGTCGCGGAAACCACTCCAGTGTCTCGGTAAGTTTGACACCACCCTCACGCATGGCGACATCTCCATCCCAGCAGTTATCCACGTCATTAAAGGGCCGGATGCCGACTGTCTGCTAAGCCTTCCAACTGCCGAACATCTTCGCCTGGTGCATGTCCTCTTCAACGTGAACGACAGCTCGGACTGTGTTGGGAAATTTCCATCACTATTCCAGGGCCTAGGAAAATTGAAGGGTCAGCAAATTCATCCGCACATAAATGAACGAATCAAACCAGTGACCCAGCACCCGCGACCGGTGCCCTTTCACCTACAATCTGCGGTTGAAGATGAACTGCAGGAACTCTTGGACGCCAACATCATTGAGCGCACTGAGGGCCCCACCCCCTGGGTATCCCCGGTGGTCATCGTCCCCAAGAAAGGGACCCCCAACAAGGTCCGCCTCTGTGTGGACATGCGCTTGCCGAACACGGCCATTGAAAGGGAGAGACACCCCGGCCCACACTTGAGCGACATGATCACAGCGCTGAATGGGGCAAAAGTGTTTTCTAAACTGGACTTGAATAAGGGCTACCATCAGCTCGAGCTGGATGTCAGTTCTCGCTCCATCACGACTTTCGCCACGCACCTTGGTCTATTCCGCTACAAACGGCTCAGTTTTGGCGTCTCGTCAGCTGCTGAAATCTTCCAAGAGGCAATACGTCTTGTCATCCAGCACATACCTAACGCCCTCAACTACAGTGATGATATCTTAGTTTACGGATCTGACACGCGAGAGCACGACATCACCCTTGATCGTGTCTGCCACGCATTGATGGATGCCAACTTGACCCTCAACAGAGGAAAATGCGAATTTCATCAATCCACCTTGAAATTCTTCAGTCACATCTTCTCGTCCAGTGGCATGAAACCGGACCCTGACAAGATCGCCACGCTCAATAACACCAAGAGCCTGGCTGACGTCAACGATCTCCGCTCCTTCCTCGGAATGGCGAGTTACTGCGCCCGCTACATTTGTGACTATGCCACCGTAAGTCACCCACTGAGGCTCCTCACAAAAGCTGGCCAACCTTTTGATCGGACCCCGGAGTGTGAGCGTGCCTTCATGGACATCAAACACGCCGTGGAATCGGCCGACTGCCTCTCCTATTTCAACCCCAGGAGGAAAACGGAAATCACCGTGGATGCAAGCCCCGTGGGCTTAGGAGCCATCCTGGCACAATACGACAATGAATCTGATCGCCTACGCCAGTCAGAGCTTAACTGACCCCGAAAGGAAATATTCCCAACCGGAGAAGGAGAGCCTGGCCGTTGTGTGGGCATGTGAGCACTTCCACATCTTTATATACGGGAAACATTTCACACTCATAACCGATCACCAGGCACTTGTCACGATCTATGGAAACCCCAAATGCAAGATGCCCCCCAGGATCGAGAGATGGGGCCTACGGCTACAAGAGTACACTTTCACAATTGTCCACAAACCGGGGAAGGCGGAGAATCCAGCCGATTACATGTCCCGCCACCCCAGAGAATCCTCAGAGACTGAGCCTTCCATCGCGGAGGAATACATCCACTTTGTGACCGGGCATGCTCGTCCACCGGCTATCCCCATGCACACCATCCGGGAAGCGACCAATCAAGACAACATCCTACAAATAGTACTGAAGCGCGTACAATCCAACCGGTGGAGATACCACCCACAGGAGGAAGAGGAAGACCCTGCAGTCAAGAAAGAACTCCAGGCCTTCCGACATATCTCTGATGAACTCTCTGTAACTACTGACGGCAACCTTCTGAGAGATCACAGACTAGTCATTCCTGCAACACTGAGGCAAGGAGTAATCGACCTCGCCCATGAAGGCCATCGAGGAGTCGTGTCCACCAAAAGAGCACTGAGAGAGCGTGTCTGGTTTCCGGCTCTCGACTAGATGGTTGAAGACACATTGAAGGACTGCCACCTCTGTCAACTGACCAGCCACAGCAGTCCACCCGCACCTTTACAAATGACCCCACTGCCTGACGGGGTATGGCAGGAAGTCGCCATGGACTTTTACGGGCCCCTACAATCAGGAAAGTACGTGGTCGTCATCATGGACGAATACTCTAGATTCCCTGTGGCTCAGTTCATATCATCCACCAGTGCCGCCTGTACCCTCAAGGTACTTGAAGAAGCCTTCGCGACATGGGGCGTCCCCAAGGTCATCAAGACGGACAATGGGCCCCCATTTAACAGTCGTGAGTTCAGTGAGTTCACGAAGCAAATGGACTTTCAACACCGCAAAGTCACGCCACTCTGGCCACAAGCCAACGGCACCGTGGAGAGATTCATGTCCACCATTAAGAGAACTTTCCAGCAAGCCACTGCCGACAAAAAAGACCTGAAGTCAGTGCTGAACGAGGTCCTTAGTGCCTACCGAACCACTCCACACTCCACAACAGGGCAATGCCCCGCCACTCTCATGCTCGGGAGGACAATGAGAAATCGGATCCCAACCTGGGACGGAGCACTGAGAATGCCCCTCTCGGACCAACAACATCAAAAGATGGCAGTGACAGATCGACTTCACAAAGACAAAATGAAGGAATATGCTGACCGCAAGCGGAGAGCCCGGTCACCCTCTCTGAAGGAAGGCGACAGAGTCCTTGTCAAGCAGGAACAACGCCAAAAGACTGACTGCCGTTTCAAGGATGAGCCTCTAACAGTTGTCCAACAAAAGGGCACCATGGTGACCGCGGAATCGGAAACCCGACGAGTCACCCGCAATGCCTCACACTTCAAGAAGTGTTCTCCTGCAGATCAAGAAAGTACTACGTCAACCCCCACGCCTGAGAGCCAGGACAATCCTGAGCCTGCCGCACCACACACCGGACATTCTTCAGCAGAAGGACCACCGGAAGAGAGCACTGCACCCACTCCGACGAGACCCAGACGTCATGTGCAGCCTCCCAAGAGACTGATCGTGGAGATGGACTAATCCATATTCTCATTTGTTCACTTTAATAAGAAAGGGGGAGATGTAACGAAGTTAGCAGTCCAGTAGCTGGGTGGGCGGAGTTAGGTGGGCAGAGGGGAAGAGGTGGGGACTGGACAGGAAGAGGTTAGTTAGAGTAGGGACAGGGAACAGTGAAGACGTGTTTGAATAAAGGAGTAGTTAGAAGACTACACGAAATGTCTGTGTTCATTGTAGCTGGACGCTACACTGTGGGTCATTGTGCTGTGTGGTGCCCACTGTGTGGACACAACATGAGCTTTGGAGGATCCCCCGGTTCTGGCTTACCATCAGTACAATTCCCGATGAGTGCTTGGAGATGTGCCCCCAGACGGCCGCCTGCCCTTCCACCCTAGAGCGCCTGTCTCCACTTGTATAGCAGCTGTTTGTGAGCCAGGAGTTTGCTGCCTTCCCCAATCCCGCACACCCTTGTGACCTACAGGATGGAGAAAGCTGGGCAGTCATTCTGTCACAGAGTGGGCCCACCGCCACCCTCCATTGGTTGACCAATGGCTGTCTGCAGTTGGCCTCCAGTCCTGCTGTCCTGTACAGCCCATCCTCTTGCTGGAGAGGGTGTGATTCTGAGCCGGGACCGGGCTGCGGGGGGTCTCCGTCCCTGCCTCTCTGCTTGCCTGCACATCAGTTATCTCTTGGAGCGGGGGATGGTCAAGTGTGGGGCAGCCATGATAATGAGACAGCCATGATGCCCCTGACCCTGCAGTCCTTAGGCACCAGCATCCCCCGGCGCAGAGCTGGCCCCAGCGCCGTAAGGCATTTGCAAGATCTCAGAAGCTTTGAGGGCAACCGGGACAACAAGCGTTGAGGACATCTGGCCATCACCAGCTCGGGGATCCCTCCATGCCCAAGATCATCACCTGTGAGTGCAACAACACCCTGAAGGCCTGACTGAATAAGCACTACAAGAACCCCAGCTATGGCGAAAGTATCATTTTCTGGAAATATGTAATATATTTTTGTTCAACTGATAATCGCTTCAACTTTTCTTAAAATGTAATAGAGTGAATTTGCAGCTTGTATATATGTAACTCTAACAGCTAGTATCTGTAGTAGAAATACTTGCTACCATTCTTTGTGAGTTTCGAGTTTACTGTTTCGTAGCCTTTATGTAATTCATGTACTTCAAAGTCTTTATGTAATGTAACTGGTTCTATTGTAAAGCGCTCTGACACCTAAGGGTAACGTACGCGCTATATAAAGAAACGCATAAATAAATAAAATAAATATTTACCACATCGCTTCGTGGTGTTAGCAAGGTCCTGCTCATTCCAAGATGGCCGCCAATTTGTGGCTAACCGAATACAGTTGCGCGGTTTAAGACTATTTCTGTTTCCATCACCTCTCCGTTGGACGGGAGAAGTCCACGTTACAGCTGATGCCCATTGACAGCTTGCACTCTCCATATTCGATTGCTTAGGTCTGACTGCGGAGGTGTTAAATCTAAGTTTCCTGATACACGTCCAGACTGTAGCTGTGCACACGCCCCCTGTCAGAGTGAGACAGCGTAGGGGAGTTGGCACCACCATGGGCATCTCTCTGAGCCGAAGCGAGGAGACTCTGGGGGGTACCGAGGGTTTCCATGTGCACGGGGTGAGAGGCCTTTTGTGATTGATTACCGTTCCCAGCTGAGTTCCTGTTGCGTTTAGTTTCCCATTTATTATTTTATCCTTACCTCTCGCCTTCACCATATAACTTATTATCCTCTTTTCCTCCTCGTTTTATTAATTTTCCTCCTCCCTATCATTGTCCTGTTCGCCTTGCGTCATTGTCTGGCTCTATCCGCGACCCTTTTTGTTTCATTTCATATGTCCCTTTGTTTGGCCGTTTTTTTGTTCTCGTGCTGCTGGGCAGTTTTCTCAACTTGTCACAAACCAACAAAATGTTCGCCTTTTCCTTCTCGCTGGTTAGCGGCACACACGGCGAAGCTCTGCTCTTGTGTCTCTGCTCTATTTATCACATTCTCTCCTCTTTCTCGGTGGTTTGGCTCTTATTTACAAAGCCCGCTCGGGTCTCGTAAATGTGCCACTTTATCATATGTGTGGGTCAACTTCAGTGGTCTGTTCTCTTTCCTCGCATGCCATCGGCAATTCACATATCACGCCCCTCCCACAAGCCACGGGAGTTTGACCTGGGTACCCCCCACCTTTTCTGTTTTGAGAGCTACTTATGCTCAATGAAACTCATCGAGAGCATCTTGTGTCATTAGTGTTATAGTAACCACATCCGGCAAGATTCCATTTGTGTCCACCATATGCAAGATTGAGTGATCACCTCAGTGCATCAAGCTTGGTTGCCAGAAGTAATGTAAAAAAAAAGTCAATCTTCAATGTACATGGGTAACATATGAGAGTCCTAGTTGCAATGTCTTTGCCACCAAGATA
Source organism: Lissotriton vulgaris (assembly GCF_964263255.1). Classification (NCBI taxonomy): domain Eukaryota; kingdom Metazoa; phylum Chordata; class Amphibia; order Caudata; family Salamandridae; genus Lissotriton; species Lissotriton vulgaris. The sequence continues at coordinate 611,005,627 of NC_141698.1, forward strand.
ATAACGTTTGTAAAAAGTATTTCCAAGGCAACATGATTTATCACTCAGATATCACATTCAAATATATTTTAAAAATATAGCAGTTTTTTTCATATATCAGCTAATGCGTTCTGAAAAACAGTTTTGTCTTAAGTACACACTCTCAATGTTGGTACATGTATGTAAATGCAACAAAACAAACATTTAAATTTATTAGTCTGGGCTGCACACAGGAGAGCTAATTACAGGTAGCTGGAGAGCTACTTGTTGGAGAAGCCAACAAGGAGAAAGGATGTTGCCTAACTGCTAGAAAGGTTGACCTCGGAGCTGGGGAACCGGATTAGTCTCGGCGGGGAAGCTCACATCCTGTGATTCAGGGCAGATCACTAAATCTCCCTGTGCCTAACAAAAAAAATGTATGTGTCCGTCTGAAACACAACTGTTGTTCATGTAAAGCGCTCTGATACCTTTGGGTCTAGTTCGTGCATTAGCGCTATATAAAACTCTTCATCTCCCCCCCCCCCCCCCCCCCAAAAAAAAGTCTAGTCTAAACCGGTCTCGCGCCACCCTTATGCTTGGGTAGTTGGTTTGATCTCTTTCCTGGCATAACCCAATCCCCTTGAGACCCCGTTCTCGCATCAAAGTCACCATCTCTCTTGGTCGCCCCTGTTCTTAATCCGTTCAGTGGTGTTCCATCAACATGTTTTCAGCATCACAGGTCTCTAAAACGCTTATAGAAATGATGTAAAGTTTGCCAATTGAGTGTGAGGTTCTGAGACTCAGTGTTAACATTTCTCTTTCTTCATTTAGCAGGTATTTGGCTCATGTCCTTGGACCAGTAATAGTGTGTTGTCCCTTTATTAGTAGTCTTTCGTTATTACCCTGTGCTTCCCTGCCAGCTCATATTTTTCTTTCGTATCGAATTAGAGTTGTTACTGTTATATATCTGTGTATGTAGTTAGCATCTGGCTTCGTTTTTTTACTAATCTAATTTTTTAGGCCACTCCTATCTTGGCCTCCTTTTGCCTGTTTTTCTTGCCAAAGCCCCACTTTAGTGTTGGCGGATTTAAGGGAACTTTTTTAATGTAGGAGGTGGACTATTATTATTGAAATCTGTACAGTTTATCTCATGTGAGACAGAGGTGAAAGGGTTGGTTTTGTAACAATATATAGTAGTGTAGTACTCTTGGCATATATCCTGTACCCCGTGCTTAGCATATCTTCTAGTGAATTTTATCTACCCAGCAGCACGTATATATGCTTTTTTTGTTTTACCTGATTTGGTCTTTGCTAGATTAATCTGACAGTGTTTTATACTGCGGGTGGAGACAATTTGAAGGAAATATGTTCCCAGAGAAGAGCACCAAGATCCAAACTTCTTTAGCCAGGCTTTCCGAGATGAACAGTCTCCTGTAGAAATAGAGCTCTAGTTTCTAGGCGACGAATTGCTTAGTTATCTCTATGTGACATTTAGTGGTATACTCATGCTAAATTCCGAGAGAATTGGCATTGGTACCTTATTAGAGCCAGCTGACGTATCTTCATTTTCTTCATATTGGGCTGCAGATGCATCTGCCCAATGCATTGTACTCCTCTCAGAACCTTGCTTTTGCAACCTGTTTTTGCATCTGCAATTGCATGGGCTATGCCACTGAAAGGGAATTCTTGATCTTAGTCTTTTTTATGGCTATTGAAACGTACTTCAGTTAAGCTTCTCGTTGTACTTGTGAGGAGTCTTTGAATGGTGCTCAAATGCTAAGGCATGCCCTCTTCAGGTATAGCAGGCATGCTCTTTATTCGTATTGATGGCAGTGAAAATTAAGGACCTGAAAATGGACATTGTGACACAAAATAGCATTGATATTTAAGCGACAGATTAATTCACACAGTAAATATCCTACTCTGAATTCACCTTATTGCCATTTGGAAACATATTGTTTTACACTAAATTCCAGCAAGATAACTGAATGGAACATCTTACAATGGGTTCAGTAGCACAGACATCCCAATGGGCTGTGGGTAGCCAGAGGTAAATATGTACATGTGTAAAGAGGCTTCAAAGTGCATGATTTTATAGGCTAACCAAAAATCATTGGCTTCAAATGTGCCCTTTCCATCAAGAGATGATGATAGGAGACTTGTTGTTCTCTAATCTTTGTCTTGGTTGATAAGTTACCTAATATGCTCTATTTATAAGGAGGGAGGCAAGATTGGTGTTTACAACACATGAAGCAACAATTCATATTACTTTTCAATCTGCCACCCATAAATTTGCAAGTTAATTGAAAACCAATCCTAGAATCGATGGTGTGTCTCGCTAGTCCAACTTAAACCATCATGTCATCCTCTTATCTTCCGCCAGAAGCTATAGCATTTGTATGGAATGTTTTCAGTTCGAAAAACAAGGGCACCATGGTAGACACTTGTCTCTGAGTGCTCTCGGTGGATTTGTTTCATACTGTGGCTCTGTCAATAGAGAATTTTTATGTGCTCTTATTTTCGTCTCCCTAATTGCTTGCCAGCAACATTTTACAAATTATATATTTTGGGCACTGAAGCTTGGCTTTCCTGCATGCTCCACCAGATCCAAAATGTAACTGCTCACATCATTTTGGACATAAGGAAAACTGATCATATTTCATCAGCCTTATCCTCCGTCCGCTTGTTACGAGATAAGAAATTAGTCCTGTTCCAATCCTTCAGCCTGACAAAAAAGTGACTCCTTTTAAAATGTGTTAGCTAACCGTTCTCGTGAAATCCTACAGTGACCTTATTTGTTTTAAAGTTCCGAAAAAATCCGGAGACATGAACCGTTTAAAGCCAATCTTTGGAGTTTGCTCCTGGTGGTACATTTTTGAACTTTAGTAACGGTTTATAAAAAAAAAATGGTGCTTATTCTATAGGGGGTGCTCAGATCATATGATACTTTTTGTAGCAAAGATTTCTCATACATTACTCTTTAATTGTTGTGACCACGCACTTTGTGACAACTCGAATACATCTCACATTAACTTTATCTTCCTAACAAACTCTTGGCTTCTAAGAATCTCTCCATTCTCTTTGCTGTCCTAATGCTTTATTAGCTTATCTGGAGGACCTGCAGTGGTACTGTGCGTGGGACGGTTTATATTCCTTCTTCTGTTCATGTGGTTTAATAGTTGAGCACACTGCACGCACCACTCAATTTATATCCTCTGGCAGACGATGTCTTCGCAGTTGCTCCTCTCAACCCAAACAGGCCCCCTCTTTGACCCATTAATGTATTGGCTAAATGTCACATTGTGGACATGCCTTGTTGGCCATATATGCTTTACTGGCTAAAAGCCAAAGTAGAACCTATTTCCATTGATCAAGATCGGAGAACTGAGTACAGTGCATTTATTTTCAAATTCATACTGTTTATAATGTTATTTCAAATAACAGCATTGTTAAGCTTCACAAGATATCACATTAGTCTGAATGTTAGGCTAGTAATTGTTTATTGGTGTTATTTTGCAAAATATGATTTGCATCGTTTCTGGCGTAGCCTTTTCAGGAATATTAATATTTTCTTTAGTAGCTATAAAAAGGTTTTTCTGTGGTTCCAGATGTTTCTGGAGGCGAGTAGTTTTAGGGACTAGAGAAAAATGTGAATAAATAAACCTAAGTCTTAATTAATAATGCTACATTTTGTGGAAAAAAACCTATTTTGCACGGTTTCTTCATATTTGTTCAGTACTGGGGAGAATACCCCTACTGCCGTTTTACCAAACGGTGCAAAGTTCCTTAGGGAGCATTGGCAGGATTTTTATGGTCTGGCTTGACAGCGCAACTCTTGCCAGAAAAGTATGTGAGAATCACCAGGAGGGCGGCTTTGGCTTGGCTCACATGTTGTGGGCCAAGGAGTACATGTTTTGATTGGTCAGAAGTTGTGTGCTTCCTCAAAAAAGTAGAGCTCTCCACACTGCTGTGATCATTTTGTATATTTCTCCAGTTGCCTGAGATTAAACTTTCATGGGCACACTCATGACACTGTAATGATATTAAAGTTCTTGTATAACTAGATAATTTATGGTGTTTTATCTGGCAGCAGCACAAATGGGAGGAGGTCAGTCATAAACCTACATTGAGTTTTGTGCCTGGCAGTTTAACAGTCACCTGATATTTTAACCTACACCAGTATTTTACAGTTCTTTCTTCCTCAAAAATACATGAACATTCCCATGGTATCTGCTTGTAATGCTTCATATTACCGTACAACATTCTTTTAAAGCTAGACCTATGGCATTTCTTCTTAAGTAGCTTGTTTTACAGCAGCCGCAGCAGTTCATGTTCATATTGTGCAAAGGCTGGTTTATCTGCTGTCTTAATTGTTGGTATCCCTTGATATTGGTAGTAGATGCACCAAACTTTGCCTTGTGATCATATTGAGTGGACGGAAAAACCTACCTGGAGTAAACTGTAGTATTCGTAGACGTTCCCCATGTAGTACCTGGCCAATAACTATTGGAGTGCTTAAGTGATGGCTAGTTTAATCTTTCACTTTGATGCAAGGTTAGGTGAAAAATATAACCTCTTCAATTAGTCTCCCTCATTTAAGAATCACAAGACTGCGTTATCAGATGGCATGCTCTTACAATGTCCCTGAAGGATTTGCACAGTGCGCCAGGATAGTTTTGTTTTTTATCAAAATAGTCTGAAGTTGATAAGGAAGTCCATTAACACACTAGAAATTACTGTAGCAGTGCAATTAGATCAGCTACATTTTTATCTTTTGAATTTGGTAATTCTTAAACATTTGACCCCACCATTTGAATACATGCTAATGTGTCTTGGTACTTGTTTGCTTTTAGATTAGAATGTGCTGTACACACAATTGTGCCCAAAGCTACTCTTAAAAGTGTTTGAAGAGGTGGTTTCTGGAATGTTTACACTGAGTTCTTAATGACTTGTGGTGTGGGGTTCACCGACCGCTTGTCAGCTGCCATAGAGCACTACTGCACCTTGGTACACACTGCAGCGGATGTGGTTACACAATGAATAGTTCAGGAGTGCTGTTTCTCTATGAACGCAATGTTGGCGTTTGTTCAGAATTGTCAATGTTCTCTTTTAATTACTTAACATTGGACCAGTGTAAGGGAGTAAGCTACAGCCATATTAGCCACCCTTCAAGTTCCTTAAAGCATACCTTTCCTCTATTAGGATTCACCTGCACAGTGCTTGTTCTGTGATTTTGAAATCTCTTGTATTTAATATATTGTAAAAGGGGCTCTTATCGGGTCCAATCCCCGAATTACTGTGTTTGTTCACTTTTGCGTGGAGCTTTTTTTTTTGTTAACTTCCCCTTGCTGCACACATTTACAATACTTCTACTAAAGCTGTTCACACTGTTTAAGCCCCGTTCACTGTCCAGATACAATCTTTTCCCACGGAAAAGGCAGACCGCTTCTAAAAGTATGCTGGAATGTTGGCTTTTTATTACTTAGTTGTGGAAAGCAGATGCTTTAGCCTTAGAATGTTTGTGGCATTTCCTATTCATGCCTCAGTACCTTTCTTTGCACCTTGTAGGCATTATCTGATTGATTTTTTTCAACTTAATGTATTTTGTCATTATGATCAAATTCTAAATGTCATCAACATTGCACATTAAAAATAAAGTTAATTTACAAGAGCTATGCTATATCTTACTACTAAACAGGCTGCTACAAGTGTGGTTACCTTGCAGACAACAGGGTCATGATTTAAATGGTGCAGCGGGCGCAGTAGCACCCGGCCCAAAGGATGTCAGAACTCCTCTAAACAAATAATTGCTATATTTATCTACTAAACAGGCAATCACAATTGCAGTTAACTTGCAGTTAAAAGGTACTTGATTTGACTGGTGCAGCATGTGCAGTGGCTCTGGGGCCAAAAGGTCTAGGGACCCTACTAAACCCAGATTATTGCTAAAATATAAAGCTAAACATGTAGCCACAAGTAGTTACCTTGCAAACAGGGTCTTGATTCCAATGGTGCAGCAGGTGCAGTAGCACCAGGACCAAAAGCTCTTGGCACCGCCCTAAAAACACCAAAATTGATGCCTTTCACTACTAAACAGGCAGAATGGCAGTTACCTTGCAATTGAAAGGGGCTTGGTTTAAATGGTGCAGTGGCACTGTGGCCAAAAGTTGGCATAACTCATCTAAACCCATAATATTGCTTTAGTTGACAACTAACCAAGCAGTCACAAGTGCAGTTATCTAGCAAGCTCCAAGGCAGAGGTCTTCAAACTTTAGGATGAAACCCCCCCCAGCTGAATTTTTTTTTAAATGTGGGCATCCCCACCGACTGTCAGAAATTTCTGGAATCTGGTACACTACATAATCAACTGCCATTCACATATCCCAGGCCAGATTTGGCAAATAACTGATTGAACATACTACATCCACAGCCACTTAAAAACATTCGCTCAAAACTTTACTGCTTGAAGCTTAACAATAGGCATTGTACATCTCAGTAGAAAAAAACAAATTACAATGTTGTTCAGCACATTAATCCTTGCACATAATGATCATATCGTTAGATTTCTGAAACTATTTCTATATATTTTATTATAAAGGAGAAATAAAGTGAGATCATTGGTTCCTTGCTATATAGCTCACCATGGAGTTCACCAGTTGTATGGTTCAGGAAGTTCCAAACTTTCCCTTCCTGGAGGTTTAGGTGCCTTAATATTGCATGTTCGGTATTCTGCAGCTTTTTCTACCTATTGATGCTTTTATTTAGCCTGCTTACCCTGATTCCTCAATCTTTCCACACGTGTTCTGCTGCTGTGCCTGGGCTACTAAAAACTCTGCTGCTGCTGCTCACCCTAAGCCTGGTCTGTTGATGTTAAGTTTGGGTTATGCTAGTTTGCTCTCCATGGCCTTTCTCCCCTACTTTGCTGTAAAGAGGAACTGGACTACAGTGGACTATCTCACTGAGCTCCAATGCTGACTGGGTGTACTTTTCTAAATAACTGAAAAAGCATGCTCCTAACCCTGCCTGTTACCACTGTCCAGGAGCTCCATCTTGCCCTATCGTTTTAGTTGGGTATACCTTGATGCTTGTTAGGAAATCGCAGACTCACGCCCCTAACATTATTGAAAAGCTATGCCTCCAAATGCACATTCCTCTGGAAGAACAAATAATACAGCAGTGCTACCAGGTATTTTTGACTCTCTTTAGCTTTATCTAAAAACAGAAGTGCTGTTGAACAAACCGGGCATATCACCATTCCCATTGCAAGAAGACTAACTTTGTGAGTGAACCTCAACCTAGCTTATCACAAAACAGCAGCGGTCTTATCTCATGGTAGAAAGCAAGAGACTACTACTTAAATGTCTTAAATGTATCGGTAGTGGAGCTCCTTACTGACCAGCCTTTCTTAATTACTACCACGGATAATGTACGTTGAAGTAAAGGTTGCACTCCACTCCTGACTGAATCTACATACATCCAACTGCTCAACGCCTGTGACCAACTAGTAGTAGACCCGCTATCTCCCAGTAGGCCTGGCTACTCCATTTCCAGGCCTTACTCTGCAACCTTCATATAGTGTCTTCTGCTGCTTCCAATAGGACCATGAAGGGCAGTTACTACGAGGGCTACAATCAGTTTTTGCCCTGTCAGGCCTGCAGCTGTACTACCAGCATCTGGAGTCCACATCCAGCAGGCATAGGTGCTTTGGTGGTGGAAAGATTATAGACCATTTTAAATACCTAATTGAAAAGATGGGCTGGCAGTCGCCATTTTCCTCTGCTAAAGTGACTTGGGTGTGTATGTTGCGCAGCTGTTGGGCATACCTCTTAGATCTGCTTGGAGGGCAAAAGCCAGAACACCATAACTTTGACCCCAGTGACAATACAGGAAGAGACCTCACACGGTTTTAGACAAAGTGACATCACGCATTTGCTAATCAACTAAACGGCTATCATTTTATCAGAAACATGTATGGCTGAGTGGACCTACAGGGAATCGTACATGCAACCATGGAATCAAAGACATTTCTGAGATAAAGAATGGGTCTGGCACAGCAGTCAGAAAAATACACAGAAGTACATTTTCATCATGTAACTGCGCTAAGACAGCTGCACCTTTTCAGTCGCAGTTCTGAAAAACACGGGCGGTGGATAATTAGCAAAAGAATACACAAACTTGTTTAATGGCGGCGGTTAAAAATATAGTGAGCACCTGAGCATTTTCATCCACTGGGCTCTGATCTGTATTTACAGATTTCTATATCTCACCCATTTGATCGGGAGAGGTGAGGCACAGTATAACTCATTTTACTTAAATAGAAAACCGGCAGGTATGCACATATGCAGCTTTTGTGCGGAGGAAGGCACCTTTTCTTAAAGTTCGGAATAGGTGTCGCTTTTGAAACGGTGGGAGGGGCAGGGAAAAGGAGAGTTTGGGGGTGGGACGGGGGATCGAGCAGTGGTGAGCCTGGAGTCGGTGGGGGGGGCGGGGGTGTCAACAGAAGTGGTGCAGTGAGGCTAACAAAAAAATTGCTTCTCTGGTTCTGTGTGTCCTACAATGGTAAAGTGATATTCTGTGGAGAAACAGAGTGAAGAACTAATGAATATTGATATTTGCGACTTGGTACTATCTGTAACTGTGTAGACGAGCAAGTACTCCCTGCAGTATTAAGATGATGATATAGGTATAACCTAGTAATTGGAATCAATTTCAGCCAGACATTAACTAAGTTGGCGAATGAATGCTGGCACATTGTCTTAACACAAAGGCAGCCAATGTGCCCTACAGGCAGAGACACAACTAGGGGGGGGGGGATAGAAAATATTCTATTCGATACGATCTCCAACGGTCACAGGACGCCAGCGGCTATCCATTGCAGCGCCTTGTCAGTGTATGCAGACTTCGATAATTCTTATCGAAATTCGCCAATTTTGAACTGGATGCGAAGGTGAAAGCATCGGCCACCCCTTTACAGCGTCGTTGTTATTTTTGTATACAGCTTCTCACATCCTTTTATCGACACCTGCTGAGCGTGATTTGCATATACTAGTGAAATCGACGCAGTAGATCCTTATCTGTATCTACGACGAACTGGGTTTTCCGAAAAAAGAACACACTTTGGTGTATCTGCCTGCATTGAACAGTATATTCTTCCAAATTCCCGAAGTTATACATGAAATAGAGAATCCTACTTTCTTGACTTTGGATACTACATGCTGCATGGAATTACCTCACGCTTTCATTAATCAGTAAAAGATATATTTCTTTCATCATTTGAATAAGACTGATTAAGAAATCTAAGGGAACTTGAGTTTGCAATAAGCCATGTTGTGGAAATTCTAATAATTTCAGACAGAATTTGTCTCCTGAAGAAGGCGTCCTTGAAACGCCGAAACGCGCGTCGGAAAGCATTGATTGCCACTTTATGGTCTTTTTTAATATGATTAATTTTTGTCAATTCTGTATAATCTGTTATTTCTTGTTTTTTACTGAATTTTATGTAATATTGACATTGATGTACATTTTGTTTTAATATGAACATTTATTAAATGAAATAGAGTTTTTTTGTATTTAATTGTATTCATGGTTCCTTTATGTAGTTACCCTTCCTTTCTGCTTGATATGATTATGCTATGATATACACACAGTATATTTTACTACTATACAGGCAGACACAATTGCAGTTATCTTGCAGTTAAAAGGGGCTTGATTTGAATGGTAAAGCAGGTGCAGTGGCATTAGGGCCAAAAGCTCCGGGGACCCCACTAAACGCAGAAAATTGGTAAACTACCATACAGGCATATACAAGTGCAGCTATCTAGCAGGCACTAGGGCCATGATTTCAATGGTGCTGCAGGTGCACTCACACCGGTCCAACAAGTTGTCAGAGCTCCTCTAAACACCAAATATTTCTATATTTAACTACAAAGTAAGCAGTCAATAGTGTAGTTACCTTGCAGGCTCTAGGGTCATGATTTCAGTGGTTCAGCAGGCACAGTGACACCGAGGACCAAAGCCATAGGAACCCCTCTAAACACCAAATATTGCAATATTTTACTACTGAACGGCCGATCACAAGTGCAGTTGACTTGCAGGCAATAGAGACATGATTTGAATGGTGCAGTCAGTCCACTGGCACTCGGCCCAAAAGTGTTTGGAACTCCTATACACACATAATATTGCTATTACCTCAAATCTATTATTTCCCTCTTTCAATTCATTTTTCAGAAGTTCGCAATTACGTACCCACACTATATCACTAGTAACAGAACAATATATTGCCTTTTTGTACATAAACCAGTCATAACACTTTAACAGACTTTCTATAACTTGTATGGTACAACTTCACAGCAAGCTACACATTTCAACAAAACGGCTTATTAGTCACATAGACTAAACCGAATTCATTTACCAATGCTTGTTAATCTTACAGGTGCAAGAGAACTCCCCAGCTCAACGTGGAGGCCTGGAACCTTTCTTTGATTTTATCATCTCAATAGGTCATGCAAGACTGGTGAGTAGGTGATCAGTTGGAATTGACGCATGTGCATGAAGAGTGTCTTGGTTCGTTTTACAATGCTTTGTATGAGAAACCTGTTCTGGATTTCTCCTGGAGATTGTTTTGCTTTATTGGAATGGAAATTCTGGTGTATAGTGCACCCAAAGTGTGGATTTTTTGCAGTTGTGCCGGTTGGTTAGTTGCAGATTATTTTAAACTACGGTGTGCTTAAATTTACACCAGGCTCATTTATCTGTTACCTGCTGTCTTCTAACTCTCAGTTGATAAAAGCTACACAAGTCTCTTCCTTTAGTCGCAGTTTGGTCTGTACTGCCTTATCGATTAGGTCATTACGTTTAAGACAGCACGGCAAACCTTTTTACTTCCTACTTTCTTGATTTTAAAAAGGAGTAAGATATGAAACAACTCATCCCTGTGGGCAAGAGCTTGTAACCCAAAAGGTGGGTCCACAGGCTGGAAAATGCTGTGACTATAGTGCTGAGTGTTCAGAATTTTTATTCATGTGGCATTAGTGAAAGGAACAACAAACATTTAAGGAGGGTCAAAGGGGATTTTAAAGACCAAGCTCTGATGCGGCCCCTACCTGTACTTAAAAGACAAAAAGTATCAGAGTGTCTAGTATTAACAAGAACAAGAATGCCGGATATGCACCTACAGAGGACTCTAATGCCATGCCATGTGTGTACTTTGGAGATATAGGTCAGCCTTACATTGAACCCACCAAGTGATCAGATAAGGATGCCCATCAGTCACCACATGGAACCGACCTTCATCATTTGGGTTCCTCTTAAGACCACTCTTGGTGTTATCTATTATCTTTCACATGGAGGGCTAAGGTTGTTAATAACCCTCACATGATCAGATAGATTTTCCGTGGTCTTACTTCTCTACTAGGAGGATGCTTGAGTGTTGAAAGAAGGGACTGATGTCGCAGTGCAAAAAATGGTGAGAAAACAAGAGAAAGTGTGTGAAATAAAATTGGATGAGGGGGTACTGGACGTAAACTTTATTCTATTGCTACCCTCTCTACCAATGTTAAAAAGTAGTCAGAGACAACCAAAGTATTTTTGGATCGTCTAGATGTATTCCAGGGTCAACATGTTTCAGCAATTTATGACGCAGATTGTCATTGCTTTCATCAGGACCATAATAAAATAATTGGTACTACGAACAAGTGCTCTTAAAACAAAAAGTTGGTGCTCAAAACTTTGAATAGATTTCAAAACCGATACTAAGATCACCTGTATCCACTAGGTGTCCACATCGGTAGCTTCACCTTTCCAAGTTAGGGTTTTCTGGGAATAGTAAAAACATGGAAATATTTAGTAGAAGTCTTGTTAGTAAACACCGCGTTCTTATACTTGTGTGTGTGTGTGTGTGTGTGTGTGTGTATGTGTATAATATATATATATATATATATATATATATATATATATATACTAGGTTCTAACTTTGCAATCCTAGTAATAAATGACATTTATTCAAGCACACCCATAGAAAGAGCTTTTTCAGTGCAGAAATCTCAACAATGGATCGAATTGTCGGAGTAGCCAAAGGAGAAGACCTCTTACCCCACTCGGAAGATGTATGGACCTCACCCCACCTGGCCACGGTTCAGGGTAAAGGGGAAGCACCGCTCTAGAAAAGGGGCAAAAAACAACAGGGCTGAAAATGCCACTTATATCTCATATGTTTAGACAGACAGATATCAGCGCCACACAGTGCCAAGTGTTGTTTAACTCAAAAAAGGGGGTTGTAGCCCCAGCACATTTGAATCAGAAAATCGTAGTGGAGTTATTGACCATTACCTCACCCACTCAGTATGAAGGTTACAGTGCTCGCCCAGCTCGCTCTGGATTAATAATTGTAATGGTCAACCACAATCCGGCATACAGTTTACAATATTCGCCCTCACTCAGGATGTAAGTTGTGAAAAAAAGGTAAAAGCGAGTAAGACCCAAGTACGTCTTGACCATCGTGAAAACATGACCACAGTATGCCAGCATCGCTCTGCATATGTAAGTTGTAAAAGAAGTAAAAGCGAGTAAAACCCAAGTGCGTCTTAACCATCGTGAAAGCACGACCACAGTATGGCTAGCACCAACCCTTTTCTTGGATGTATCAGAACTTGGAGAAGGTACATCGATGATGTCCTAGTGGTATGGCGTGGCACGAGTTAGAACTGCCAAGAGTTTCTGAAATGGTTAAATAGCAGGAATGATTACCTCCGATTCACAATCGAGATAGGAAGAGACAGATTGGCTTCCCTGGATTTACTTATCACATTTACTCCAGAGGGTTTACAATCCAACTTTATAGGAAACCACTGGCAAAGAACTCCCTGTTATGCTTTGACAGCTATCACCCAAAATCCTTACGGGAGAACCTGCCATACGGACAGTTTCTTAGAGTCCAAAGGAATTGTTCAAATGCCGGGGCCTTTAAAAATCATTCTACGGCTCTTACAGAACAATTGATCTCCAGGAACTACCCAAGAAGATTGGTAGAACGATCCCTCAAAAGGGCTAGGAATAATAACCGTTCGGCACTTTTCATTTTCATTTCATTTTGGACATTTATAAGGCGCTTGGAAGTACGCCCACCGGCGTGTCCCCGCGCTGTGATAAGTGAGAAGCTGAGGTTCCACCCACCCTCCCCGCCGACTACCTGCTAAACAGAATGGTCTTGAGTTTTTTTCTGAAAATCAATTCTGATGGCTCCAAACGCAGGCTAGAAGGAAGAGCATTCCAGTGTTTGGCCGCCAGATGCCTAAAAGATCTACCCCCCATGCGGGCTTTCCTTACTCTTGGTATCGTTAAGAGCCCTGTGCAGGAGGATCGAAGGCTACGTGTGGGTTCATACACGGTCACCAAGTTCCTGAGCAACGCAGGAGCCTTGCCATTCACAATACGATGGCATGTGGAGAGAGTTTTAAATTCAACCCGACTGGCAACTGGAAGCCAGTGAAGTGCGTGGAGCGCGGGTTTGGAGGGGGATCTCCTGGGGAGCCTCAACACCAAACGGGCAGCCGCATTTTGCAGCACCTGAAGTCGCCCGATGGCCCTGCTGGAGGCACCCAGATATAATAGGTTGCCATAATCAAGGCGGGAAGTCACCAGGGCATGCACCAATGTTCTGCGGGCCGCAAGGGGGAGAAGATCTAACACCTTTTTTAAGGTCCTCAGGACGCCGACGCATACCCCAGCCCCACGACCCACATGTGTATCAAAGGTCAGGCCAGAGTCCAGCCAGACCCCTAAGTTCCTTGCCTCCTGGCAAGGAGCTGGCGCCTCGCCCAAGCAAGAAGGCCACCATGCCGACGACCAGGCATCCGGAGTCCCACCCACAATCAGTACCTCGGTCTTGCTACCGTTTAGCTTTAAACAGTTGGCGGACATCCAGGCTGCAAGATCTTTCATGCAGTTCCTGAAGTTGTCCGCCGCAAGATCCGGGGTACGTGAGAGGGAGATGGCCAGCTGCGTGTCGTCGGCATAGGACACAACACGCAGCCCGTATTTCTCCACTATTCCCGCCAAAGGGGCAACATAGAGATTAAACAAGGTGGGGTTTGGAACCACCAATTCAAAAGCCTCCCCTTGAGAGGCTAACCTTCGTCACCAGTGGCATTTTCAGCCCTGCTGTTTTTTGCCCCTTTTCTAGAGCGGTGCTTCCCCTTTACCCTGAGCCGTGGCCAGGTGGGGTGAGGTCCATACATCTTCCGAGTGGGGTAAGATGTCTTCTCCTTTGGCTACTCCGACAATTCGATCCATTGTTGAGATTTCTGCACTGAAAAAGATGTTTCTATGTGTGTGCTTGAATAAATGTCATTTATTACTAGGATTGCAAAGTTAGAACCTAGTATGTGTGTATATGTGTATGTGTATGTGTATATATATATATATATATATATATATATATACACACACACACAAGTATAAGAACGCGGTGTTTACTAACAAGACTTTTACTAAATATTTCCATGTTTTCACTATTCCCAGAAAAACCTAACTTGGAAAGGTGAAGCTCCCGATGTGGACACCTAGTGGATACAGGTGATCTTAGTATCGGTTTTGAAATCTATTCAAAGTTTTGAGCACCAACTTTTTGTTTTAAGAGCACTTGTTCGTAGTACCAATTATTTTATTATGGTCCTGATGAAAGCAATGACAATCTGCGTCATAAATTGCTGAAACATGTTGACCCTGGAATACATCTAGACGATCCAAAAATACTTTGGTTGTCTCGGACTACTTTTTAACATTGGTAGAGAGGGTAGCAATAGAATAAAGTTTACGTCCAGTACCCCCTCATCCAATTTTATTTCACACACTTTCTCTTTTGTTTTCTCACCCTTTTTTGCAGTGCGACATCAGTCCCTTCTTTCAACACTCAAGCATCCTCCTAGTGGAGAAGTAAGACCACGGAAAATCTATCTGATCATGTGAGGGTTTTTAACAACCTTAACCCTCCATGTGAAAGATAATAGATAACACCAAGAGAGGTCTTAAGAGGAACCCAAATGATGAAGGGCGGTTCCGTGTGGTGACTGATGGGCATCCTTATCTGATCACTTTCTGGGTTCAATGTAAGGCTGACCTATATCTCCAAAGTACACACATGGCATGGCATTAGAGACCTCTGTAGGTGCATATCCGGCGTTCTTGTTCTTGTTAATCCTAGACCCTCTGATACTTTTTGTCTTTTAAGCATTAGTGAAGGGCTCAGACTAGATCAAGGAAGATCATTGATTTCAAAGTGCTATGTTGGGGCAGAAATGTGGCTGTCCTCTTATTTCTAAATCCAACAAATACTCTTTAGCCATCATGTATTTTATTAGCCGTTACTTGATGGTAAAGAGTAGACTAATATAAACAAGTAATTGTGGAGTATTCAGAATCCTGTCTTGCAAATCTAGCAAGATGTATCATCCCATTTAAAAGTATAGTAGCATGCTAAGAAAAAGCATACATTAGTGTAGGCTATGGCAGTCGACCTCGAATCTGGGGAACCGGGTTCGAGTCTCGGCAATGACGCTGAACATCCTGTGATTCTGGGCAAATCACTTAATCTCCCTGTGTCTAACAAAAATGAATGTGTCCTCATATAACGCAACTGGTACTATCTAAAGCGCTCTGATACCGCATCAAGTTCGCGCTATATACAATGTACATTAAAAAAAAAAAGACTTACCTGCCCCCACTCTTAGCCATTGTGCCACTAGCTTGTAACTGTTCCTTCTACATGCAGGTTTGGTGATGTCTTTTTTTTTTAAGCTGCCAGTCTCGCTTCCAGTAGTGAAAGATGTTTAAGATTCTTGTTACAATTTTAGTTATTGTTATCAATTGGCCCACATTTCTTTCAAACAATGTAATAGTTTAATATAGCAAAAAGCGAGTTTCTGGTGGTGTCATGACACTTCTGTATCAGCGCGGTGTAGCCATCAGGAACATTAATCAGTTAAGTTGGAGTTCTGCATTTAACATAGAATAGATTTTTGAGTAAGATCAAGTTTCAACTTCCAATTACATGATTTCTGTAACTAAAATTGTGCTCCCGATGTTGTATGCCATGTGGGACCCATGTACGAACAGCAAAGGAGCAAACCTAAGTTGATATCCAGAACCAGCCCATGGAAATGGGCAGTACAGAGCCAGCTTAACATGCTGAGGCACTCCCAGAAACATCCGTTAAATAACCAGCCTTGGTAGATGTCTCATGAACTCACCCAGGTTCTCATGCCACACACTGTTTCAAGTCCGAGATATCAAGATACAAGCGTTAGCATGGTCGTAGGAATTATTAGGTACAGAAGAGGCCTATAAACTATTGAAGGTGAATGAATGTCAGTCGTTTTTACATCATCTTATAATAAAGGATTGAGGAAATTTAAAACTATGCAGTCGTAGACACTGGCAACTAGGACCACGTTTTTAGGTCTTGAGCCTAGCGTGCACTGCGCGAGGCATTTTGTAATTGAAAAACGGAGTTTCAGCAGTCACTTTGGACTGTGAAACGCTCGTGCGTGTGCTTTTTTGTATAGTGATACCCCATTGGCCTTTGCGTGCGTCTTATTGTAAAAGACTATATAAATAAAAAACAGTGTCCCAATAGGAAGTAATGAACAGTCAGTTATATATGCATGCACATTGCATTGCTGCCAAGGGAAAAAGGAGACTCTCTATAAATTTTCAGTCAAGGTAGTGAATCATCTTGTTTTATAGTTAAAATTCATGGTCAGAATTATACAGTTGTAAGCAGCACTGCATATATCAATTTAGATGACAACCATAAAAACTTGGTGCTCTACAAAAAGTGACTGTGGTGCAGGTGGCGACGCAAGTGAAAAAGGTGAAACAGCAAAATTCTTGGGGCCTTATTGTAAAAGACTGCACGCAATTGGCCCAAAGCACGTGCATAGCTCCTCCCATGGCCTATTGGTGTCTATTACGCGCACCAAGCGCGTAATCGACACCAATTGGCCGTGGAAGGAGCTATGATTGTGCCCACACAGGCGTGACGTGCGCGCCACTTGTTTTTAATTTTATTTCGCGGCAGTGCTGCTTTACTTTCACGCCCTTTGTCTCCCTGCCTTTAGCGATGCAGCAGTGAGTGTGCCGGTAATCACCCCCTGTAAACCGGGACACCAAAGGGCAGCTGCCCAAACCCCACTCTCTTATCCCATGCAAATCCGACCGCAGGTAGAGATTCACTTTTATTTTAATCAGTAACGCTGGTATAATGGGGGACGATGGCAACACTAGCCCCAGTGAAAACGACATTATTTTTAAACAAAGGAGCAATAACCAGATGTCCCTGGAGATGCGAAGTAAGAGGATTTATTGGAGAATCTTTGATCTGGTGCAAATAGCAAAACAGGACCAGTCAGTTTTTCGCTATTTTTAATGATAGCGCACTCGAAACTTATTACTAGAAAGGTAACGGCCGACTATTTGAAAGACACATTCTTACATGCAGGAACGAAATGGAGCGGGAGCCATTGCCTACACTTATGTTATATTAATGGATGAATGTATCATTGTGAAACGTAACTGGTGCTCATGGAAAGTGCTCCAATACCTTCGGGTCGAGTTTGTGCTATATAAATCTGTTACAAAAAAATGGATTATAAATCAATGTGCAATTACAATTCAAAAGTTACAAAACCATTTGCACTTCATAAAGGGTCATTTTAATTTATATCATCGTTGATACTTGGAAAGGGACAAAATATGTTGCCTCGAGCTTAGCCTCGGCTATCACCAGGTCAGTTTATTATTATTTAAACCAAGCAAAATAGCTTCATAGTGATTTTTTTCTTATTTCTATTTATTTATTTTGGCATGGTGGAGCAAATATCATTTCTGTGTTTCCTATCTTACAAGGCAAAAGAATGGAGCAAATAAATTTGCATGCTTCTGCCCCAGTGCAAAATTATCCACAAACGACACTGAAAAAAAGCAGAACATTTTGCACTATTTTTGCTACTTATGTAATAAAAATAAAGTGCATAAATATTTTGTCTGAAACGAAGTATCACATTTCCCATTCGAAAAGTGGAATACGTTTTCTACGTCTTAATTTACATCTTCCCCCAAAATTGTGTGAAATCCGTTACCTTTGCTTTTGACTAGGCTGAGTAAATACCAATTGCTATATTATCTATTCCACACGCAGTCTGAATGAATGGCGTCAATTAAATGCTCCTATTTTTTGGTGTCAGTTGAAAGTTTTGGGTGAAAGCCTCTTGCTTTCAACAGACTCCAAGACACCGTTTCTCTGTGAATGGGCTTGTGGCGTGAAGCCATAGTAGGAGCAGCCATCTTACACCCTCTTTACAATCCTTGCAGTGCTCTGCTGAAGCCAGCAATTCTTCTGCTTACATAGTTCCTAAGTTGACTGTTAATCAGTGAACTTTAGGTACTAATCCCAGATACTTTTCAGGAGCAAATACTGCAATCCTGGACATGACAAATCATGTCAACGCCCTAGGGCTCTGGTCCCTTTTCCTCCAAATTTGGAGTGGCCTGTCACAGGCTATCATGTATCGCGTATGACTCCACTGAGCACCATCACAGTGTGATGGTGGAGTTTGTCAACTAGATCCCGAAGTCCTAGCCTGCTTTATATTAATAATAAAGAGTGTCTCATCAGCTGCGGGAGATCCTTGAGTAAAGTGCTCCTTGCTAAGAGCTGTGTGTATCCTGATAATTGCACATTTGAATCCAAGCAGGGCTGAAGTAGCTTTTAATCATTCCAAGGTCCATACATTCTGGTCCAGAGTTGTGAGCTATTGTAATGAAAAAACGGTGGTAGCAAG
Source organism: Lissotriton vulgaris (assembly GCF_964263255.1). Taxonomy (NCBI): domain Eukaryota; kingdom Metazoa; phylum Chordata; class Amphibia; order Caudata; family Salamandridae; genus Lissotriton; species Lissotriton vulgaris. The sequence goes on from NC_141698.1 coordinate 611,024,421, forward strand.
GTATACTTAAAAAGATAATTACTGTTTCTACCCATATTCTCTTGACTGCCTTCCACTGTGTGTCTGACCTTCACATGTCTGATCTCACTGCCCCAACCAGTAGTTATATTTTTATATGTATTTACTTGCTGTGTATCTGTGACAGAATGCATTAGAGGTTTGCTAAAATTATGCAAGGATCTAAATGATTTATGGTGACACACTTGTGTTTAGATGTAGGGTCTAGATGGGTTGATGGGCATGTTCTTTTAAGTATTTGGGACATTGACACTTTTGCTGTGAGTAACATAAAGGAAAATATCAGCTGAATCACACGGAGTTTTGGGAATTTTTACTGTAACTTTAATTCGCAGCTGCAGGGAGCAACATCATTAATTTGTAAAAGATGCTGGTCTGTGCAATATAATTTGAGTAAGGGATGGAGTACAGCGTTGTCCCACATACTGTTAACCCCAGCAATTACTGAGACTCTGCTGGCCACTTTCACAAGCCCCAAATGAAGGCATTGAAGATGGCCTCCAACCCACTTGTTACTCTGGTAGTGACATGCAATCTTAAATGCAGTGCAGAGGACCCTTCACCGTCACACTTTTATGACTTGTTGACATGGTGCTTTCTGCACTACTGATCACTATGCCTAATGAGCAATCATGCCCTGGCTTATTCCTAAAACTTGCATTGAATTTCAAAGTGTCGTCCTCACAAACACGCCAAGTCATTAAACTCCCTTCTCTGACCCCACTTAGCAGATAATCAGAAATGCAAAAGAAATAGAACAGTGCTACACGATGTTGGCCTTTGGTGTGGGTAAGGGGCCATTATTAAAATTGTTAAATTAAATTTAAAAAGGCAAAGCTTTTACACCCTTCAGACTATGCAATCTCTCCTCTAGGTGCATGCAGCTCCTACATTTGGACTGGGGTTTTCTTCAATACGAGGGAAAGACTACCCCAGTCTATAGACGGAGTGGTCATTACAGGGGCAATTGCTCTGGATACTCAGATCAGATGTGCTACCAGAAGCTTTGCTATTTTTGGACTTGAGGGGCTTAGAAGAGCCAGACATCTAGCTCTAGCCTTCAGAGGCTTTCCTACCTCTACCCTAAAGTTCTTGGAAATGAATTCTGATCCCTTTGGCTGATAACTGTTAAGTACACAGAAGGATGCGTGGTCCGTGCCAATTTGAGTTACCTCATGGTCCCAACTCTACACTGACTCTTTTGTGCTGCACTGTAAGGTGAGACATCCCTGCTTGCTCACAATGAACAGCCAAGGGCATGAATGCCTTGCCATGAATACTAAGATATTTAACCCATACAGTGTGCGAAGTAGTCTTGTGATGTACCACGCATGCACTTCTGAACGAGCATTGTGTCGTAGAAAGAACTGCCCATGATATAGACAGCACTTCAAAAGAAATCAAAGTTTGGTGGGAAGAAGTAAAGAGTCTCACTGTCCAGAAGCATTTGCATCTGGTGCAAATTGAGTAGATCATTCTTGACAGGAGACGACCTGAACGAAAGAGGTAGATGACTGGTTCCTGACCCACCCATTAGTTTGGTGTCCAAGATGTGACTGGCATGTCTAGAGCATTTATTGTTCCCAGCCTATTGTACAGTGTGTAGCCTCCAGCTAGGTAGTGGTCTAGTAGGTCCTTTAAAATGGTGAAGGAATTCAGACTGCCCAATAGATTACAGCTGCTTAGACTGAAACTCTACCAACCTGCCCAGCTCCTGTGATCCTCAAATTCCTTTGCCTGGGGGAAGATTTTCCCCGTTGATGTCTTCTTTCCATCTACCTTTCAACCACTTTCATTTCTGAAGTCTGGCTCAGGCAGTCTAAAGCCATTGTAGACCATCATACACCTTATTACTGCTAGGGGACATTTGTCTCTTATGCCACCAAGTCTACTGTGTGTACCATACTGTCACTTAAGGGTTTCAATAGAAGTTCTCAAACATTATGCATTTATACTCTTAGTGGTGTAGTCACTACATTCACCTACTAAATCTGCAGTGATTAAATAAATGCTGCAGACATAACAAAGCAGATTTGGACTTTTAGTCCTCAGTTTCCATCTGTATATGTAGATCTGAAGAAATTAGATGGCAAGTGGGCTATTTCAGCAGAAGCTAAGCACTTCCTGCTTTAATTGTCAATCAACATCCGCCAGGCTACTGAAGAGCAAGCATGCTATCATTTAAGTACTGGAGGGCTGCATCTCCTCCTCTACTGCAAAGCATTGCAACCAAGTCGGGGGCAGAAGTACCTGTGAAGAATATTCAATGTATGGGAGCGATTTACATGAGCACTAGTTATGTTACACAAGGATACATTCATTTTTGTTAGGCATGGGGAGATTAAGTGATTTGCCCAGAATCACAGGATATTGAGCGTCCTTGCCGAGACTTGAGCCTGGTTCCCCAAATTTGAGATCGACCGCTACCCTGTTTGGCCACATTCTCTCCCCTTCGGTTAGTCACATGGACTACAAACTTGATCATACCAACAGATCTACACAGAACTTTGGCTAATTACCACCCCATTACGTCCCTCCAGTCCTTAACCTTCCATACACCTTCAGTCCCCAAATCCGAGTTAGGCAGTCTGTGACTGAGAAACCAAAATTGGAGGAGGGACTAGCTATTAAGTGGGCCTGATCCTACGTAGGGATCATAATTGAAGTGTCACTCCAGTGCCCTTTTATGTCCATGCTTTTACTGTACCAGTAGATCCTAACATGTCTAGGTGACTGCTGCATGCTCAAGCTGCCCATGACAGGCCCTTATTTACTTGACATATCCTTCTATGTTCAATCTTCATAGTATTGCTCTCACAGCTAGGGTGTTAGTCAAACATGCATCCCTTTTTTAGGGGACATGGCTATCTTCCTACCTGTGCATGCCTGACTAACACCCTGCCTCCTGAAGGGGCAGTTGAGGACAGAAACACTGTGCTATTTTACCCTTAATATCCGTGGGTTGGCAAAGAATGCAATTTACCTCCCCATTCACTTTTCTAAGAATGAAAGCATAAATATTGAACAGGTAAAACAAATGGCTGCAAATACAATTAATTAATGGATAATTATAGATGGGATAACCCTTAAAGATGTCTCATCCTGATTCTTGATGCAGAGCTACAAATCATTGCTCAGAGGCATTAGAAACCAGCATCTGGGTTCTTTAATATCTGATAAAGCACTTAGTCAAATTATCCTGTATTTAAAATCATAAATATGGTTTGCTTTCAGTATTTAAGGCCTCAACCACAGCAAATTTCCAATCTGTGATATGATGGCAGTAGGTCTGTTATCTTAGTCTATATAAACCATCCATGTACCTAACCCAGTTAAGGGTTTCTTTTACTTTCTGCCAGAACACACTCTGGTCTCCTGAATGGTTTACCTCCCGCATTCCATTCCACTGGTAATCACGTTTTTTTTTCTTCTCTTCAATTAACAGCATCGACTGAGATCTTAACCTTTCAATGTCTGTTTAGGACATCTCTCTGGTCTGAGCCTAGATTGTTTAGATGCCTTTCTAAAAAGGCTTTTCTTTTTCTGACCAGCAGCATCAAACTAACCTTTGACATTACCCGAGCCCACTGGCAGCACCCCATACTTTTTAAGGTTTGCACCTTTACAATCCAGCACATTTTGTAAGATCACATTAAACCACACAATTCTATTTTTGTTCCCCACGGACTAAACATCGATATTTTCAGAAATTTGATGCAAGGCCAAATGCTGGAGGTGTGGTAAATCAAGAAGAGTTGTAAGTCTCCACAGGTCACTTCTACCCAAGGGAAAATATCTCAACTGCCTCTGGTTCTTGAAAACAGAAGACCGCAGTGGTAGCCCAACGATCTCTACCCGCCTGGTAATGAATTACTTTAAAATCTGGTAAAGTCCAAAATGCCAGGCTGGGATAAACATATAACCAGTAGGTCCCTTGTTGGACTTGGCCCTTTTTACAGGGTCATCCCTGAACTGTTTGCTTTCCTCCTGTATTTTGTCTGACCAGTTTTTGTTGGTTTTAAGACTCAGCAATTTTACCCATGCTTATCAGTGCTAAAGTGCATATGCTCTCCCTCTTGTAAATTGATGTATGGATTAGTGACTCCATGATTGGCTTATTCGATTCTCTGTCAGACCCTTGTACAGTGCACTTTGTGTGCCCAGGCCGTGTAACTCAAATGCTGCTGGTGGACTTGCATCACGGATTGTGCCACCCACCTGAGCAGCTTGTAAAGTGTCTCTGGCCTGCCATTGCAAAGCCTGTGTGCAGTCTGGTACTGCCATGTTGACTTGGCGAGTGCACCCACTTGCCAGTCCCTGAACCTTACCTTTTCTACATATTAGTCACCCCTAAGTTAGGCCCAAGGGCATGGTACATTGTAGGTAAAAGGTAGGACATGCCCTGATGTGTGTTGCATGTCCTGATAGTGAATTACAGCCATTTTCATTTTTCTCTATTGCAAGGCTATCTGTTCTCCATAGGCCAGAATGGGCAGTCTGATTATAACATCTTATAATCCTAACTGACTCAGGGAACTAGGTAGAAAATAGAGTTTAGTATGCCTGAACTCAGAATGATAAATACATCTTTTAGTGAAGTTGGTTTTAAAATTCTGTGTTTGAAAATACCACTTTTAGGAAGTAGGTATTTTCTTGCATAACTATCCAAGCCTGCCTCTGCTATGTTGTGTATTCCATGTCTGGTTTGTGAGTGACAGGGGTTGGGGTATTCCTGGAGACTAGGTGAGTCCGCACAGGGCTGAATAGACCTATCTGTATGTAGAGTGGTGGGAAGGGAGCACCTGGGACCTGAATAGGGCTGTGCCTGCCTTCCACAATGCTGGCTCACCTCCTGTGGTGCGTCTGATGTTGTTGGCCTACACTGTCAAAGGAAGAGAAGAAGTCCTGTAAACAAAGTGCTCCAGGACTAGCCAGAACTGGTTTGCACTAGGTACAGACACTCTCTGCCTTCAGAGAACCAAAGAGAATAGTACTATAAATATTGGGGCCGAGACCCTAGGACTTTAGATCATTTCTGGGAATCAAGACAAACCTTTGCTGAGGAGAAGAAACGGGAAACTGAAGGAGATTAACCCTATGCAGCGTGTTATTTGGGTTGGCCTGCAGTGGTTGCTTCATTACCAAAGAATGGAGAAAAAAGGACTGAGTGTGCTTTCATCATCTTGAGGAAGATATCCAAGGGCTTGAACTTCAGCTTGCCTTCTGCCTGAAGTCTCAGGGATACAAGACTTCACCCCTTCTGCTTGCCTGCATCTAGAACTGCGGTTTTAGCTGCTGCTGAAGGAAATTGCAACACATACGCTGGCGAGCGACAGTCTTCTGCACCAAAGCTGTGAGCGCTGCTCCGACTTGCACTGTAGACCAGACGCCGGCCACCGTGCCACATCGATGCCAGCGAGCGACGCCGTAACCTGCCTGAAGCCGTGAGCGCTGCTCCGACTTGTGCCTTGGTCCCGACTCCGAAGCTGACATTGACATCGTGGAGCCGATACTCGACGTGGGTGACGGAGAATCCATTGACAGCCTGACATCGTAAGGAACTGTGGTTTCTGCACCATTGTGACGTCCTCTCCCCGACGCAGTAAGGAACATTCGTCTCCCCTCCGCTGCAGTAAAGAACCGAGTCTACACCTCCCCTGGGGTCGTAAGGAATGATGCCGCGCAGCACCAACAAAGCCGCACATCCCAGACGCCATGGGCTGTCTTTGTTTTTCATCGATTTCCACGGCACTGTTCTTTGTTTGACTCGGGGGCGCAATGCCGCTCATCTCGTGGTCGGCGCCGTACTTTGGGACTTTTCCTGTCATGACGTCATGATCACTCACGTTGGAGTGTTCCTTTGCTAGAGACTAATTTTAAGTGAACAGCCTATTTTCAAGCATATCTTGATTAGTATTGTGGGTTTTTGTTGTTTGGTCTTGTGTTAAATCTATATAAAAATACTTATTTTTATAATAAAACCTGTGGGGCGTCAATCTGTTGTGATGTCACTGTATTACTGTATGTGTTCACAAATGCTTTACACACTGCCTCTGAGATAAGCCTGCCTGCTCGTGCCAAGCTACCAAGGGTGTGAGCAGGTTTTTTTTTTTTTTAGGAGTCTAGCCCCTTACCCTGACTAGACTCAAGGGTCCCTATTTGGTCAAAGGTACCAACCTCTGCCAACTAGAGACCCCCAAATCTAACAACCCTCTAATTAGTCATGGCGGAATGTTGCACCAGCTGAAATGTCGTACTCAAAACGTTTGTTTAAACCTAGCCTGTTTACCAGACATTGACCTAATGCCTTGGCCTCTGATACCGTGTTCAGAGAAAAAGAGGCTATGGGAATATACTAATATTCCACTACCTCTTGCATCTGTTCATCCAGCTGTTTGGGATACAAACATACATTAGCATCTCCAGCCATTATGACAATGGCCCTGGAATTTTCCCATAAATGTCTGAAGAGCTTGATTAAAGACTTCCAGCCAATTATTCATCCTAAAATACTCCTCTTTATGGCGATATATAGCCTGCATGCCTAGTTCTTCAACCCATACTCTACTACTGAAATCTGTATTCCACTGAACAGGTTGACTACATTAAGAGACTTTTTATTTTCCTTAGTAGAAGTTCAGGTCCAGACCCCTGCAGAGGCTCTTCCCTTTCCTCCACTTGAAACCCATGCCTTATTGGTTTATAGAGGCAAAAACAACAACACTATGGGGCTAGTTATGATGTTGGGTGGAATCCGACACCCGGTCAGCGGTCCCGACTCCCGCATTAGGATGCAACCAAACACTGTTCGGTCGCATTCCTATATTTCACTATGGTAGCATGCATTACGGCCATAAACCAGGCGTATTGCATGCTCTTATAGTGAAATGGGAGGTGCGGTTCATCCCTGCAACCCGTGGCAGACTCATCAAGGTGCAGGGATCAACTGGGGGGGGGGGGGGGGGCGTGATCCTATTGTGCTTTCTTGGCCTGCAAACGGAGAGCATGCACCGTATGGGGCCCTGCTGGGTGCTCCCCAACACGCTTTTCAGCATGGTTTTCATGTCCGAAAAACCGACATGGAAACAATGTCGAAAACCGGGTTTGTAATCTCAAGGGTGGAAAGAGTCGCCCTTGAGATTACAGGCCGGATTCCGACTGCCCGACGCGCTCTCCGAGCATGTCGGAAGCCAGCCAAAATGACTGCAAGGGAACCGATCGGCCCATTACGATGCGGCCCTAAAGGCTCCGAGTGAAGGTCGGAGCCTTTACAGGCCATATCGTAAACAACCCTTAAATGCTCTCTTTTGTGATTGGGTAAGAGAGCAGTTTAGGTTTACTGGTACTAAGCATTTGTCGTACTCTGGGACAATAAATGAGACACATACATTCAAGAACAAATCCAAGACCAATTTACACGAATAAGTCTTCTTTTATAAAAATTTTGATACTACCAACTTCCTGATCAAGTAATTTTTTAAAATATTTAATTTTTATAGTTAAGTAAACGGGTCACTTAAATGCATCTTTACCCAGCAATGCTTCCCTATGGGAGAAAAGGCATATTTTGCATACATTATTTACAGTTGGTTTCTGGGGTGTTTCCTTCTGGACTTGGGCCGTAGGGGGCCAAGGTCCAAAGTACCACCAGCAGTGACTCGTTACCTACTCTGGGGTGCGTCCAGGTGTGGATCTTCTGGTCTGGGTGGTAGCTTTGCGCGCTATGCCAGTGGAAAGAAGGGGGCCACCTAGAAACAGTCTGCAGAGAGGGACAAGTTGGGGAGCTCCCAACAGGGGGCTAGTGTTGCAAGGGTCCTTGGAACATGGGGCACAGTTGGTTCGTCGGTACCTGGGCTAGGGCACTTGGATGCAGAGTGGAAAGGTCATCTGGGCTCTGTGTGTCCCAGGGCCAAGTGGTTGTCTGTTTCGAGGGTTAAGGGTGCAAAAACCAGCACTGCTGAGCCACTCGGGAAGTGGGTCTATGTGGTGCTGACGCCTCAGTCTCTTATGTTGAGTTCTGACTGGACTTAAGCAGGTCTTGGATGCTGCAAGGGGTCCAGTACTCCGGGTATTGGTCCTGTGTGGTTCCGGTTAGTTCTTGTGTCCTCACTCAGTGGGGGGACAGATCTGACCTTCAGGAGCACAGGTACTTCTTCCTCGGGGCTGCTGCATCAGGCTGGCCAGGCAGCAGCTTCTCTGTGAACCAGACTTTGCTTATTGAGTTACTGCAGACTGCAGGGGAGTAGCTCCTCTACTCCAAAGAAGATTGGTAGCAATATGCGAAGGGCTGGCAGTCAACCGGGGTTCATGGTATTGTCTCAGCTGCAGGACTAGTCACACGGTCACTATTGCCAAGACTGGTGCAGGCATAGTTTGTCACTAAAAGTCCACAGGAGTCGAAGCTTCTCATAGTCTTGCTTGGGGCATACCTGCTCATGCAGATCTGTCCGCACATGTATAGTTCACCCTGCCTTAGTGCTGTAAGACCTGCTGTACCTACGCTGCATGCAGTGTCAGCAGGCATGGCACACAGGAGGTGTGCCATGTCACACCTTCACTTTTCTCTGCATCATGGCATGCAGCCTTCAATGGCAGTTTGCATGATGGTGCTGAGGGGTCCCTTAGGGTGGCACAATACATGCTGCAGTCATTGGGGACCTTCTTTAGCCTCCTTTCCCTAGATACCAGGGTTACCATTTAGCAGGGACCTATAGGGGTTCCTAAAGGTAGTGTCAATTGGGGGAAACATTGTACAGTTATAGAGAAAAATATGTGGTATTGGCAACCTGGATAGCAGGAACCCAGTGGACTACTGTTAAATTTGCATCAGATACTAGGCAAAAAATAGAGGTGACTATGTCAAAAAGAGGTACTTTCCCACACCTTTCTCAACCAGAACTCTTGCAGGAACACTGTATGTATGGAATGGATTTATTCTGTGTTCAAAATTAGCAGACCTCTTAACTCTCAATCCCATGTATGTTCCAGCTAACATTCTCAAGTTTGGAGAGGACTCTGCTCTTGATGGAGCATTTACAGTTATCCCACTCATGCATATCTTGAAACTACATCAGGGGAGCAAATCTATTATGATCCCAATTGGAGGCCCACTACATTTAGCTATTCTGCCATTCACCATGACAACCCTTAGATGTTTAGGTTCTCTGTTGGTCCAGTCCAAACCCCTTAGAAGTGAGCCTTGACATTGATTCCGTTCAGGATTAAGATGAAATAAACTCCCACTGACTCGTAGCCATCCTGCCATGTGAACTTGAGGTAGTTGGATCTAGGACCTTTCACCACCGTCTCCTCCGTTATGGGACCTTTATCACCAGACTAACATGGGCTGGTTCCATTTCCGCACCAGCAACCATATGTGCAATACAGGGTGAGAAATGAAATAAATAAAATGAAATACATTCCTTTTAATTCTCTCCCTTATTCCCCAACCTGAAACCCTGCATGGGCTAAATCTCCTGAACAGATACACAGGAGTGAGGGACTCTGCTGGAATATAGACAACATTTTAAAAAGATTCAGTGGGAGCAGATTCTTAGCTTTCTTCTCCCTACAGATTATATTCCCCATGAAGACACAAGTTCCTGGTTTAAAGATGAGGGTCTTCTCTGCCAGGTTAATATCCTTTTTCCTTTCCATTGACCCGCAGAGACTTGGGACCCCCCCCCCCTCCCCCCCCCCCCCCTCGCCAAGCGCCAGAATACAGTTATATGTAGTAATGCAGTCATTTATGAGCTGATACAGTTGTGTGGCGTTTTAGGCTCCGAGTGAATTTTCCCGATTCATGCCCTTATATAGGTACAATTCACATTGCCCTAATATAGGCATAGAAATCAATCCCTTATTTAGACATAGCCCATACAGACCAAATACAGGCATGGCTACTTCTACCCGTACTAAACGTCACAACGATTTCTTGGAAAATCGGCTTAAGCAGTTAGGGAACTTCCCCTTGCTCGAATATTGATTTGTCCAAGAACTCATGTACTTTGCAAAGCACAACTATTCCCTAGGGGTTCTTTCCTGACTTTATTATGCCCGACTTTACTTCAAATTAGACACCTTCAAGGTATAGATATACCTCCACTTGCTCTAGCAAGACACGTTGGTTCGGAGCAGTTTGACTATCTACTTGCCTGAGGCAGCTCGCTACAGCAAGCGCCGAAGGAAGCCAACCCTCCATCTGACGCACTGATCAGGAAGCTGTCTCTTCTCTTGCCGAGAATCCAGCTCCAGTGTTTCCAAGCTCCCCTTGCCGGGTGTTGACGAATTCGAGTCCCGAGAGAGAGATACCAGACCTCCTTCACTCTAACTAAGGTAAGGAGCTGATTAGAACCTACAGAAATCTTGGATAGATTCTTGGCAAAAACTAAAACCTATGCTACACAATACTTACTTCTTCCCTCGTACTAGACTTAGGTTAGGTACATCGGGGTCGGCGTAGTTTAGAAGCACCAGTTGAGTATTTTTAGTCATTGTTATTTATGTATGTGTTTTTATATGGCTTCGAAACAAACAGTATTTTATAATATTGTTCTCGCTGTACGCATTATACTTTACAGTCTACCTAACGATTGTAGCAGTTCACTTCTCTTGTATGAAAAAGAAGACTGTTCAATAAACCTTTTTATAGAAAACGTCCATCTCTCTATTGCTCTACAGCTCTGTAGAAACGAAGCATGCACGATTGACTGAGTGAAATACTTATCTATTGTTTTCGCTACTCTATAGATATATTTCTTATTCTTGGGAAACAAAGTTTTCATGTTTATGCGGTTGTCCGAAACTAATCCTTTCTTGTGAATTCGAGAGTTTCTACTGATCTCTGAGTTAGTTGGCACTCCCTATTAAGTTTAATATATTCGATAGAGACCTAGTCGACCTCAGTCCTATGTCTAATCTATAGGACATATTATTCCAATGTGCAAAGCCTATTGGGAATATAGGAACTACACTACATGGCGCCCAACGTTTGGTAAGGCACGAATTTAACACTAGATATTAAAGTAACTCAGTCGTGCTTTTCCCTTTTTTCCCGTAAAATACTCCAGAGTGGGTAAAAGGATAAAATATCCACCATAACGGAGTAGGACCAAAATCCTATGTATTAGTTTTTGGTTTGTTCAACGTTGAAGGATCCAACGTTGCAAAATATTGTACACCTTATCTTTGTTTCCTTGAAACTTGCTCTGCAAACTTAGTCAACAAAATGAGCGACACTGAGAACGGTGGAGCTGCAGCCCTACCAGGCTTAGACGTTACAGGTTTCCAAGAGACCGATGCGGATGCTATAATCATCCCAGAAAATTTAAGGAAAACCATCACTATAAAACTTATAACAAATGGCCTATCATCAAGAGGTGGTAGGGTAATTTTTGTAATTGAGGCACACGAATATCGGCAGACAGAGGTATTCTATTCATGGATTATCTTCCCTGAAGCAAATCCAGCAACACTTGTTTCACATCTACAAAGAGGAGGAACAGCCAACTGAACACCAGGCTCGGTCCACTAGGTAGATCAGGAGCAACATGGCCGGTATTAGCCAACTATACACCACATCCTGCCGTTGAAGAGATGACCGATGCGGAACTATTAGTTCAACTAAAACAACTAATCAAAATACAGTCAATTGGTTCAATATATCATGCGGACTCTAACAGTCCAACCTCCTATAAGAATTCCACAACACACCCCTTACCAGGGGAATGCAAATAAAATTACACCACAGGCTATACAATCAGTCAATGGTAAGTTACCTGCAAAACGGGAACAAATTCCATTCTGGATAGCTAAAAAAATTACTCAAATCGAAGCAGTATTTCCAGATACTACCCCTCCATGAGAAACACAGAGTTCTACAATCTGTTTACCGATGGGGATCTCACCACATCTGGAGGACTGCGACACTTGGGGTACAGTCTTTGCTGCAATTTACACTAAAACACATGGCGTTCAGTCTATAGGGGTAATTTCAAACATCCTGAAACAGATTCAAAATTAATACAGGGCAGAGCCTGCTTTAAATTTAGGTATTCAATTACTGAAGGATTTCAAACAGGTCTCAGCAATAACATTAGCTAATATTAAAGGTGAAGCCGCATCCGTGGCGATCCGCCAAAAGCTAAAAGAATTTGATGTAACTGAGCAACCACAAGAACTGGACAGAATAATTGAAAAATCATATGAAGAACTAGGTTGAGACAGGGTGGTAAACCAGTGAAACCCCAACTGACTGAAAGTCCTGAAAAGTACTTTATTAAAAACACTCTTACTCTTCCAAAAAAGAAGTGGGAGAACACTAAACAAACTCCTAAAGAGAAGCGTTCTCAATTCAGAGGTAGGTCTCCTCAAAAGGAGCCCTCTGAAAGGAGGTATAACCTCAGGAATAGGGATAATTTGAGAAAACCCGATAGATATCAAGATACTGATACACGTTCCTCTAGTATCTTTCAGACTTAAACACAGAAAAGAAGGTAGCAGGTCTAAAAATCAGACATGCTGAGGATCTTGAGGACACAACTCAAGAACTGGGAGTGAGCTCAAACGATGTTGGACAGTGCAGCAGAAGTCACCATAGCTTGCAAGATCTTGAAGGATCATCTGGAGACAGTGGACTTGAATGAGTACATCCAAGTTGAAACTGCAGATACCAGGGTTAGTGTCCCACACAAGTTATATGAAGTAACACTCCGGATGGAGGAGGACATAACTAGAAAAATAAGAGCACTCTTTTGGGAAAATCTCTCTAAGGGTTATGACCTTCTAGCTGAACAAAACTGGTCACCTGAATTTGTCAGGAAGTGCCCACATGGCTCCAACCATATTCCAATTCATAAAAAATATACATATGCCAGAAAATGGGCAGTGGCCCAGGCTCCTGTATTATATAAAAATCATGTAGGATGGGATGAGGATTGTCCTCCACATAAAATCCAATTAAAAAATCAACCAACTGCACAAAGGCAGTATCCAGTCAAGCAAGAAGCTAAAAAAACAGGTCCGGGAGATATTAGATTAACTTGAATACCAAAGGGTGATTGAAACATGCACGTTGTCAATGAAAATTCCTTTCTTTCCTGTCTCCAAACCAGACAATACATATTGTCTAGTTTTGGATTACAGACATTTAAACTCTTGTTGCAAACCTTTTGCAGTACAAGATGCACACAGTGTAGCACTAATGAATAACATTGTGTGTAAAAAATATAAGACCACTTTAGATATTTCTAACTGTCTCTTTTGCCAAAGCATTGCACCAGAAAGTAGGTATTTGACCGCTTTCTCAATTATGGGGACACAACGTCAATTCTGTCTCCCCAGGGATTCAAGAATAGTCCAGGGTTATTTTCAGCCAGAGTAACAGAGTTACTGCAAACCTATGATGAAGAGGCATTATCATATGTCGATGACATCTATCTAACAGATGATGACTTGGATAGGCACTTGAACAGGGTGAGCACCACAATACATGGCTTCGCCTCAGAAGGGTATAAATTAAATTTCAAGAAATTTAAATTTGCCCATTTAAACGTCCTTTTCCTAGGATATGAATTATGAAGTGAAGGCAAAAGCATGGCCGCTAACTTTCTAGAGAAATGTGCGCTGCTCCAACCTCCAAAAACGCTGAAAAACCTAGTCGATTCTAGGTGTCCTAAATTTCAGAAGAACTTGCATTCTAAATTGCGCAGAAAGGGTTAAACCTCTCTACGAATTAATCAAACCTTATTTCAAACCAGTTAGTTGGACTCAAAAACACACAGAAATTTTGCGTTCGGTCCAAACGGACATGTTGGCAACAACACATTTACAAACACGCATAAACGTACGCAACCTAGTGATCCGAATCATTCCAGGAAGATGCGGATTCGCGTACTTCACCTTTAATGGAGGAGAAAGAGTACCCATAGCTTATAAATCACACTTGTACACACAAGCAGAAATGAAATTCAGTTCTACTGAAAATATTCTAACAGTGGTTCAAACTGCAGTAGCAAAAGAGAGAGCCCTCACTCAGGATAAGCGCATAATGGTAGTTACACCTGTACCTGCCTTGGAGGCGGTGACAAAAGCAAGCATTCCAAATACAAAAGCTTTACATCCAATATGGATACAATGGGTTAATTCTCTTGCTGCAACAGACGTTGAATACGTTTTTGCCCCCTATTTGAAAACACAGAATTTCTACAATACTAACAAAAATGCCCTCTGCCTACTGAGATTCTGCCTCTAGAACAATATGAATGTATAATTTATACAGACAGAGCAGCACAACCGGCAATTGGGGGTCAACAAGCTTATAGTGCTGCGTGCGCGATCGTTAAAGGTCGCTGGCGCAATGGTAAATTCCGACCTATGGTCACAAACGCAATCTCTCGGAGATTGTACAGCTCAGCGAGCTGAACTACAGGCATTTAAGATGGCGCTTGAAAATATTGATTCCGAATTCCCAACACTCATAGTGTGCAATTCCTACTATTGCTTCCAATCTTATAATGAATACTTTCAGAACTTGGTTCAAAACTGTTTCAAAGATGCAAAAGGTGGCACAATCAAGCAGAAGTTGCTTTGGGAACAAGTAGTTCAGTTACGACAAGAACTACAAAAGACTCACGTGATAAATATGCAGAGTCATCAGCGTGATGGCGTTCACGTTGCAAGAATTCATTGGCTGATGAAGCCGCAAAGGCAGCTGTGCAAACGGCTTCCGTAGTTGCAATCACTCGTTCAAAAACAAAAATAGATGGCGAAATAATGCTAGCTGTCAATGCGACAAGCAAAGGCAGTGGTAAAACATTACCAAAAGGCTTTCCACTCAAATACTCGTATATGAGTGATGCAAATAATGTTCAGTTTGCTCTACTCGCTGGAGTGGGGGATAAGGTAATTCCAAACATTGAACATAGATTAGGACTAATTTTAGCAGCACATGAAGTGCTTGCCTCTCCACACGCGGGTGTTTCCGCCACAGTATCATTATTAAAACAGAGATACTGGTGGCCGTGCATGAGGAAACCGACCCAAAACTATGTTTTGGAATGTGTAATCTGCCAAAAGATGAAAGTCTCTACTGTGAAACATCCTGCGCAGACGCACCTGTTGGTTTCAGATAAACCATTAGCTTGCGTTTACCTGGATCTCTGTGGTCCCTTACAGAGGAGTGGTAACTATAAATCTATCCTGGTCGCAGTGGATTCATGCTCAAGATTCATTTGGATGTGGCCTCAGCGCTTGGCTGACGCTCTAACTGTTATGAAAGATTTGCCAGTCTTTATCGGCACATACGCAGTCGGCACGCTACATTCTGACCAGGGTCCTGCGTTTAGCTCTCGAGCTTACAAAGAGGCCATGGCCAAGATGGGCATTGCGGTATTCTAGTCCATTCCATCCTGAATTCGGTAGTGGAGAGAAAAAACCGGGGCATAAAGCAATCTATAACAGCTAGGGTATTAGGCTCTGGTGACAGGGGGGGGCCAAACATCTAATAAGTGTCCAGCGTAGTCTTAACAATCTGCCAAGAAGTTCTCTAGGGGGAATCACTCCATATGAAATCCTTTTTGTAACTAGAATGATTGTCCAGGACCTTGATCGTCACACTTCAGTGGAAGAACAAAAACCCTTTGATATCAAAGATCGTTTGGCTGTTTTGCAGGACTTAAATGAAATAAGAAGCCAAAGCAACGTGTTGCTGAAGCAAACGACCACTGAAGAAAAACCGACTGTCTCAACAAGGCCTGCCTGGATTCCAAAGATTGGGGATCTAGTCAGAGAAAAGATCGTAGACAGGAAGGAATTTGGGGCCTTCTTACAGACAACCAGTACCTGTCCTAGCTGTCCACGGATCAAGAACAGTGTTACTTCCGCCCCTTGCTGGTAGGAAGGAGAGCTGGTTCGTGTCCATCGACCTGGTCAAACCACATCATGTGGCCAATCATAAGTAGTAGGCCAAGTGGACTCCAAAGATGTAGCAGACGCCCGAATCTGGCTGCAATCCAAGAGGTTCAAACTGAGACTGATAACATTTGAAGACTCTGCAGTACAGCATAAAGGACTATGCAACAAAGCCATGGAACTTATACCTCTTGAGACCCAAATAACAGTTTGTCAAGAAACACCTGTCTAAAATGAAATAACATCTGACTACACTAATATGACCAGTGATCTAGTGGTTCCAGTGATTTCATTGAATCCCAAAGTAATCCCTACAATTGACAGAACTGCCTCTGGCTAATTCATTAATTTTGATTTGTTTTCCGAGGATCCCAGTGAGACAAACAACGCCAGTAAAAACAACTTTTAAAGAACGAACAGAACTCTTTCATTAACTAGAAAAGACACATCTGGTCTCACCATGGATTGACGTATGGGTTATGTTGGGTGTACTTTTTCTTCTACTTTGATTGACTCTGGTATTTACCTTGGGAATGCTGATCAATGGAAAATATGTTAAAAAGGACACAGCAAGTAAGAACATCAACTTACTCCTCAGGCCACACAAATCATCACATAGTGAATAAAGAGACTTGTCATTAATGAACTTCACAGCCGTTCCTATACCACTTGGTTTAGCTTGGGACAGAACTGATTATGACATCTTTGGTCCTGCGGAGCTGTTGAAGATTCCTCACCTATTCAAGGTTTCCTTGAGTGACTTTGTTTCATCTAGCACCTTTTGAGACTGTTAATAATATGATGTCAGACTTGGAGATGTCTGCAAAATCATGAATACTTAGAAGGTTCATCAGATTATGAACAAATGTACTGTTCTAATCATTATGGTCATCAATTTTTACATAAATCTGCTAACCCTAGAAGTATATTAACTTATAACCAATGGGAACATTGTCCTACGCCACCGAAGGGTAGCTCAAAAACATTTTGACAAATTTCCGTACTTTTCAGGTTTTAATGTTTCAAATCCAGAAACATTTTACTTTAGACATGTTAATAAGACCGGAATGAAAAGTATGCTGACTAATACTTAGCAAATCTATTCTGCGGTCTTTTATGCTCAGCTGTCTACATTAGGTTTTGACTTTTGGAAAGACAACATTGAGACAAACTGTCTGGGGCACAAAAGACTGGCAAGTGCAGGGATTAGAAGCTTTATTTAGAGCCTGCATTAGCCCAGAGCAAATAATGTTTTGAATGACACTGTTCAGCAGACATCTTGTCTTGGGTTAGCCAAGATAAAACATTGAAACAATCCGTCAATACCTACACCTACACCTGATTGCTGTAACTCTTCAGGGGGGGTGGTCGACGTAAAAACAAATTTACTTAACAGAACAGATCATGATTGGAAAAAATTGTTAATCTGGCCCACAGACACAAACACCCGTCAAGATAGATTCCTGAAAAAGACACAAGGGTTCACATTCACTAGGCCAGATCCAAGATATGTCCAAAGACAACATCCAGGGATAGTAACATCATACAGTGTAGGAAAACTGTGCCTTGAGTGGCTACAAAAATCTACACTAAAGGAAGTAAAACAACACTTATCTTTACTTAAAGATGGCGTTGATTTGAAGGGACTTCTTAAAAGGTCCTACTAAACCGCGTCACAAACATTTCATATACACCGGTATCCATCCTGCTTATAATGAAGAATGGAAAATAACGCAAGCAGAGACTGGAGAACGTATACGAGAAATAGATTTTTATTAACTTGGAGAAATCTCTCTCTGTAGTTGAAAATGGGTTAACGTCTCGGTCGTCCAGAATATATTCTTTGGACAGCATAGTATCCTCTGCACTAGACCTAATGGAACAGGACTTGGTCATGTTAAAACATGGTCAGTCACAATTGCGTTCTATAATGCTACTGGCCTGGACGTGACAAAACCTTCGTTCAGGCTATGTGCCTTGGCGTCTAATCAACACCACGTCATTGTTTTCTGAATTTAACCTTACAGATAAACAAATCACACTGGCACATAGGGGAGCAGACTATACGGTACTGAGCATGGAAAAACTGGAAAGATTGCCATTAACTGTTTTTGAGAAACCAGCGTCCAAATGGATAATACTCGGTATAATCACTCTGCCTGTGACTATTTTCCATTTTCAGTATTGCTTAAAACATATACCAGCAGGCTTGTATGAAAGGCTGGGTAAAGAATACATCAAGACATCCTGGGATTTACCTTACACACACAGATGTTGGAGTGGGGGGAAAGAAGTGTTTCTTAGTGGTACAAATTGCAAAAACATACTAAGCGGTACTCTCCTATGTCAGAATATTAATTTACATGGGTCCTGCGATGGTATCCTGCCACCTGCAAGGTTCACCAGCTGCGGTGATTGATCCAATTTTTAGGCAACTTTCTAATGGAAGTTATATTATGTTGAATGATCACAGCTGCTGTGGCATGTTGCCAGGAATGATCACAGCTGCTGTGGCATGTTGCCAGGAATAGCCTATCTTGTTACTGTGTTAGCCAGGGTCACTTGCTATATGCAAGTATTGTTTCCTAAAACTAAGACAGATGTGGAGTCTCCCTTATGGCCTTCACTGAACATCTCTTCTATACGAATTGGTACTTTAAGCCGAAAGAAAGCCATTATTTTTTACAAAAAACTGTGCCACTGACCTCGGCCAAAGAAACGTATGATCTGCAAGTTGCAGGGACTTCTGCAGAGATACATGCCCTTTTAACCACAAACTGCCCTATACATTTCTCGGAAATGTTATGTCTTATCTTAAACATATCTAATTCGAGTGATATTGTACATGTATTTAAGACAGTTTTTTCGGGACTGTTAGCACCTTTTAAAGCAGTCCTAGGCATATTTCCAAATGTTGTGTACTCTGTGTTTGGCGGACTGCCTCTCATTTTGGGACTCAGCAGGAATCCTATTTTTACTACTTCTGCTCAGATATGGCAAGCCAACTCACCAACAACGCCCAGATCACCTTGGAGAACACTCTTCTGGCGATGAGGTGCCGTGAGCGCATACTCCAAATTTTGGGATTAACTTGTTTAAGAGAGCTGAATACCACATTGTTTCTAACATTCAGACCAATATGGCAAGATTGCATCTTACCTGTTCTACGATGCCTGCTATGTGGAGAGGAATGCGTGCTAGACATCTGTCTGACACTCCCAACAGTGTTGCCAACGGAAGTTGATACTTTGCTTGGGCCCGTAACGGCTCATGAACTGTGTTGTCCCAGCGGCTACCAATCCTGATGACTGCATTCGTTGAGATCTCAGACGCAACATGCTGACTGTGATACATGGAGCAACAGGCGCACAGGTACCATCTACTTTGAACATTGCTAATGCGAACGACACTGATGGCGATGGTTCACATCTATGTTGGGTTAATCTGCTTAACGAGGTACTCAAACTTTCACCTACAAAGGTAGATAAATTCTTTACAGACTTAGAAGATTTGATGTTTTCTCCAAACAATGACACTGACTTTTGAAGTTGGCACACAGTGTTCTGAGAGACTCTGAATTCGACCTTCATATTTCAAAAACAAGCTTCTAACTTTGGAACTCTATCTTTTTCAAATTTATTTATTTTTTGGCACAAAGTAAATCTGCTTAAATTAGAACTATTCATAGAGAACTAGAATTCTTTGAAACAAAATTTCCAAGAGACAATATTTGACCTTGTCCTCATACAAACAGTTTATATATTCTGCCATGGAATGGGCTCTACCTTTTTCTTCTGTATTTAAGAGCCATTTCATAAATGTAATTTTGTGATTCATTCGGATAGCATTGTTCGAAAGTCATCTATATGCTTTGAATGATAGTGCTTTTTAAATGCGTACAGCACAAATACTATTTTCGTGTACAACTAATACCTTTTTTATGTATTTTGGGTGGGTTTTACCAGTTTTGATATGATTAATGTGTTTAGAACTTAGGAGAACCTTTGAAAGCATTTGGAGCCTGCTGATAAATATACTGCCTACCTGCTCGCTTTGCCGGTGCCTCTGCCGGTGATTACGCAACAACTTACCGCTCCCGCTGTGCGGGAGCCGCTGCGTGCTGCTCTGCACCTCCGCCTGGATACTACCATCAGCCCAGCTGCCGCGGCGCCGAAAGGCTGCAGGGGTGTTGCGCTGCAGGGACTCACTGTTCCAGGAGTCCCTGCGAGACCTCTCAACATCCGGTCAGCGCCCCCTGCGTGCCCCGCCCCCGGCCGGCTGACAGAAGAAAAGGGGCCATAGCTGCTACACCCGGCGAGAACCTTTGAAAGCATTTGGAGCCTGCTGATAAATATAGTGCCTACCTGCTTGCCTTGCCGGTGCCTCTGCCGGTGATTACGCAACTACTTGCCGCTCCCGCTGCGCGGGAGCCGCTGCGTGCTGCTCTGCACCTCCGCCTGGATACTACCATCAGCCCAGCTGCCGCGGCGACGAGAGGCTGCAGGGGTGTTGCGCTGCAGGGACTCACTGTTCCAGGAGTCCCTGCGAGACCTCACAACATCTGGTCAGCGCCCCCTGCGTGCCCCGCCCCTGGCCGCCCTCCTACGTATAATTGCAGCAGAAGGGCCGTCTCGCGCGACGTCTGTGGCCGTCCGGGGACGTACAAGGACGGGACGGGCCACCCTATTTACATCCCTATCTCCGATCCTTTGATACTTGGCAATCTGGTGTCAAGTAATACATTTGCATGGTAGGGTGGTGAGTGTAACACCTGAGATACTGAGACTGAGACTGAGGCAGAGGTGACGGTGATTTGAGCTGACACCGCAACTTGAGAAATCCGTACCTATACCTCTAGAAGAGTCTATAAAATTCTCAGATATATCATCGGAGAAGGAGCTATCACTCACACCTACCAGGTCAATCTCAGGAAAGTATAATGGCATTAAAAAAGTTAAGATCTCGGGGGGCGTGGCTTGGCGGGCGAAGATGGCGGTCGCAGCCTTGTAGAGCTCCCGCCGGCCCGGACTTCATTCGATCATTTATCCTGACCCCCGAGCCCACTGTTGGTACCCAGTGATTGCTTTCGATCTAGTAAAGTCTCCTGTCTACGTTGGTGTGTCGATCCTGCATTTCTTCCCTTCCTGCGATCGGAGGGAGGCGGCGGCGGAGTGCGGCCTGGTGGCCGGCCGGAGACCGGGGTCCTTGAGTTTCGCAACGCCTGGTGGCAGTTGCGATCTGGCGGGTGCGGGTGGCATCCGCTACACCCCCCTTGGCTCATTTCTTTGGCCGCGATCGTCTGGAGATCGGGACGGTGCCAACAGCTCCTACCCATCGGCTCTCCCCCTGTGTGACCAACGAGCGGTGGCGGTGAGGTGTGGCCCCGCGACAGTCTGGAGACGGGGTTCCTTGAGCCCCGAGGCGGCCGGTGACGGACTGGCGGACGGTAGTGGCATCCGATCTGCCTCTCCTGGCCCGGCCCGCTGGATATGGCTGCCCACAGACCACGGACCCACAGATTCTTCCTTTTGTACCTTGGACGGCTGCTTGTGGGACGAGTGCGGGTGCGGCCTGTCCCGCCTGGGTGACGCCGGGACCTCGATTTTCGCGACACCCGATCATGGCGGCCGGCCCGCATTCCTCTCTGGGACCTCATCTGGGCAGTCCCGCTCAGGACTTGTGACAGTGCCCGAAGGTTCGGGGGTGGTGTCCGCCCTGCCCAGCGTTTGCCATGACCAGGGACAGAGGAGGTGGCCCGCCTAAACATGGCCCCATCGATAAATTCACCGGGCCGAGTGGTGGCGCCGGGGCGGCCGGTGGCAGCGGTGGCCCCGGGCCGGACAATGCAGCTATACTGGCGGCCATCACCCAATCCCGAGACATGCTCGATGCCAAGATTGGAGCGGTTGGGGCGGATGTCACGCTCCTGCGCCAGGATCTCCGCAACGCGGTGGAGTGGATCGCTGGGGCTGTGACCCGTATCACGGAGACTGAGGCGGACATTGGTGGCCTAAAGAAGCGACTGGCGGAGGTGGAGAGCATCCAAAAGACACTGGCGGCCCGCGTGGAAGATGCAGAAGGGCGCGCGCGGCGCAACAACCTCCGCTTCATTGGCTTTCCAGAGCGGTGCGAGAAGGACAACATGGAGCGGTTCCTAACCGGGTGGCTGGAAAGTTGGCTCCCCGAAGGGGCACTGTCTACGTGCTTCGTGATTGAGAGGGCCCACAGGGCTCTGACCCAGCGGCCGCCGGAGGGTGAGCGCCCACGGCCAGTTATCGCTCGCCTGCTGAACTATCATGACCGGGATGTTATCCTGCGGGAGGCGAGGAACAAGGGCTCACTCGCCTTCGAGAATCATACTATCATGATTTTCCCGGACTACACGAAGATGGTGCAGCAACAGAGGCAATCCTTCATGGACGCTAAGGCTAAGCTTAGGGGCCTCAAGCTCCAATACTCGCTCCTGTATCCGGCTCGCCTGCGAGTAATATATCAGTCTCTGACCCATTTCTTCGATTCGCCGGAGGAGGTGTTCCACTGGACCGATGAGGCGGTGCGACTCAGGCCCCATGCCCAGCCGGGGCTGGACCCGGGCAGGTCCCAGGGATCGTCGCCGGAGCGGACGGATCGCCCGAACAGGAAGGGCCGCCATCGGAGGTCTCGCTCCAAGAAAAGATCGGCTTCCGCCAGTGCATCGCAATCGGGTGGTGCCAGGGACTCGGAACACTCCGATGCGGGCAGCTGAACATTGCTGGGCCTGCACGCACTTTGTATGCTGCATACTGAACTGCTCTGCTTTGGCTGGTGAGACTGTTTCATTCTGTCCTTGATGTGCCAGTCGGTTCCCATGTGAAGACTTCAGTTATTGCCATGGGGACGCAGTGGGGCTCGGGGGGTACCGTTTGTGGGCCTCAGACCCTCACGGATGTGAGTGTTGTTGGGGGGGTGGTGTGTGTGTGTCATTGTGGGGTTGTTGGGATCCATTGGTATGGCGGGCCCTGGGTCCTCTGTTTTGGACCCGGGTCTCTCCATGCCGCGACAGATACTTCAATGTTTTCTGAGGTATTGGGGTGGTGGGTGTGGGGCGTGGGGAGGAGTTCTGGTGTTGCGCTTGTTGGGGGGTTCTGGGTTGGGAAGGGGGCGCTGAGTTTGCGGGCTGGGGGGGTGGGTCCACACATGTCTGAGGCTTTGATTCTTGTCGATTTGCGGGTTGCACCAGGGTGGGAGGGAGGGCCGGATTCTGGACTGTGTGTTGACAATGGCTGATACTGCGCTTATGTCTCCTTCGAAGACCCTGCGGGTGGTGACATGGAATGTGCGGGGTATCCTGGATAAGATCAAGCGTGGGGCTGTGCTGCGGTGGGGGAAGAGGGAGATGGTGGATGTACTCCTGCTCCAGGAAACTCACATGCTGGGCTCCAAGGCCCTTAGCCTTCAGAGGTTCGGTTATCAACAGGTCTATCATGCTGGCTTTACGAGGGGATCACGGGGGGTGGCCATATTGATACATCGTAGGGTGGCCTATGTCCATGAGAAGCAATGGATTGATCCTCAGGGCAGGTTTGTCTTTATTAAAGGCCTACTGGGTTCCGAGCCGGTGGTCTTTGGAAGTGTTTACGCCCCTCCCCCCTGCAATGGGCATTGTCTGAGCGGCTGTTTGCGCTGTGGGAGGAAATCCCCGAGGTCCTGACCATGGTGGGGGGTGACTGGAATGAGGTCATGGATGTGGGCCTGGACCGCCTGAGGCGAGCACATGTAGTGTCTGACCCCCCCCCCCCCGCGGCTGCTCCCACCCGATTGTGTGCGACTGTGCGTAGTCTGGGCTGGATTGATGTGTGGCGGCATTTTCATCCCGCAGTGCAGGCCTTCACGTATGTATCGGCGGTGCATGGGTCCTTCTCGAGACTCGACTATCTGTTTGTACCGGGTGCCTGTCTGAGCCGTGTCAGGGATGCCGCGATACTCCCCAGGGGCCTCTCGGATCATTCCCCTGTCCTGGCCACCGTGACCCTCCCCTCTAAACGGCAACCCTTTCGCTGGCGTATGTCCGCCTGGCAGCTGCAGCGGCCGGAGTACGTGACGCATTTACGCGAAGAGATCGATCACTTCTGGCGCGAGAACTTAGTGGGGGGTGTCGATGCCATTGTTGTGTGGGAGGCGCTGAAGCCTACGATCCGGGGCATTGATATAAATTGGTGTGCGGCCGCTCGGCGGGAGCGTCGGGAAGCCATTGTGACTGCCGCGGCCCGCGTGGAGGAGCTGGAGCAGCGTGGTCGACTCGGGGGTGACGAGGGCGTCGTGCGACAGCTCCTGCAGGCCCAGCAGACGTATGCCTCGGTCCTGTACGAGGAGGCCCGACAGGCGTGGCTCGCCACGCGCAGCAGGGTGTACCAGTGGGGCGATAAGTCCTGCACCATGTTGCATAGGCTTTGCCAGGCGACTTTCCAGCCCCTAGAGCTGCCCGGCCTTACGGCGGAGGACGGCTCGGTCATGACCGACCCGGGTCTGTTGGCGGCTAGCTTTGCCCGCTACTACGAGGCACAATACGCTCCTCGTGACCCCTTGGTGGAGGGCGAGATTGCCTCATACTTGGACGACCTACTCCCACAGGCAGTCCCGGATGAGACTAGAACGGCCTTGGAGGCCCCGCTTACGTCCGAGGAACTTGGGGAGGCCCTTGGCCAGTTGAATACTGGGAAGGCGCCCGGCCCGAGCGGTTATCCTGCCGAATTTTATAAAAAGTTCCATGTCCAGCTGGGACCCCACTTTCGCAACGCCCTGGAGGCAGCGCGGACTAGAGGCGAGCTGCCACCTGACTGGCGGCATGCCGAGATTGTGGTCTTTTTGAAGCCAGGCAGTGCGCCGGACCGGCACGACTCTTACAGGCCGATCTCCCTTCTCAACATCGAGGCCAAGATTTTGGCGAAAGCCCTGGCGAACCGCCTTCTGCCCCACATCGCCGACCTGGTCCACCCTGACCAGGCCGGGTTCATGCCGCGCAGGGCCACCCGGCATAATATCCGGCGGGCACAGGCAGCGATCGACGCCATGGGTGCTAGGGATGAACAGGCCGCACTCCTCCTTGCGGACATGGACCGAGCCTTTGATTCGGTGAGCTGGGCGTATTTGTTCACCTTGTTGGCCCGCCTCAATCTAGGGCCTGTCTTCTTGTCCTATATCCGTCTCCTATACACCAATGTTACGGCGTCGGTCCGTGTAGCCGGTGCGGTCTCTGGGCGCTTCCAAATCGGACGTGGTACTCGGCAGGGTTGCCCGCTGTCCCCCTACCTGTTCGCCCTGGCCATGGAGCCCCTGGCGTCGCGGATACGAATGGATGCCCATCTACGTGGCTTTGTCTGGAACGATACCCTAACAGATAGGATTGCACTCTATGCGGACGACGTCCTCCTGTTCCTTACCGATCTGCGGCGCTCGGGCCCTCGAGTTTTGGAGATCATGCGGGGGTTTGGCGAAGTCTCGGGGCTTCACCTTAATCTGTCTAAATCGACCCTGTGGATTTTACATGGCGGAGTGGTTGCCGACCCTTGGGCCGCCGACCTGCGCGTGGCGACGGACGGCCTGAAGTATCTGGGTGTCTTCCTCTCGACCTCGCGAGCCGTGGCCTGGACACGCAGTGTCTTGCCGGTGTGGGAACGGGTCCAGACAGATGTCAAAACATGGTCCAGGATGCCCCTTACAATCTTTGGGAGGTCGGCCATCTTTAAGATGGTGGCGCTGCCGAGGCTGTTGTACCAACTCCAACACTTCCCGCACCCTATTGGCATGGAGTGGTTCCGCCAGGTGAACTCTGTGCTGGGCCGCTTCCTGTGGGATGGCGGTGCAGCCAGGGTGGTCCTGAGGACGTGCTTTCTGTCCACATACTGTGGTGGTTTGGCCACATCCGACCTCCTCTCCTACTACCAGGCGTCACACCTACTAGTCCTCAATGACTGGTGGTACGGGGATAGGAGTGACCCGGCCTATGCCCTGGAGAGATATCTCATGGGAGATCGTACGCTCCACACCATTCTTTATTCGGCCCGTATACGCCGTGGGTTGCCGTCGGTAACTAAAGTGGTCTTTGCAGTGTGGCGGCAGTCTCTGCGCCGCATGGGTTGGTGGGGCAAATTAACGGCTGAAACGCCGCTGTGGCACAATGGCATGCTCCCGGAACTGGCGGCCCTGGCCGGGTTCGAGGGTTGGGAGGCTATTGGAATTACACAACTGGGCCAGGTCGTATCAGGCGCCACCCTCAAGTCCTTTGAGGAACTCCGTGTGGAGTTCCAGATGCCTCAGTCCCAGTTCTTCCGTTACCTTCAGCTGAGGCATGCCCTTGCCCCGAGCATTGCCGGCCTCAACTCCCTGCCGGAGTTCAGCCCGATTGAGGCGAAAGTGTTTATGGGAGACTTGGGAGACAAGAAGGTCTCCAGGATCTATCAGTCGCTTGTTACTCACTGCTCATCCACTCTCAGCTCCCTTCGGGAGGCGTGGGAGGTAGACGTGGGCGCCCTGGATGAGGACGATTGGAGGGAGGCGCTGGAGTCCCCGCGCGGCACCGCTATTGCGGTTCGGCTCCGCCTGATACAATTCAAATACCTGCATCGTGCCTATTATACACGTGAACGTCTGTGGAAGGCTGGTTTGATTGCGTCATCGGAGTGCCTGCGCTGTGGGGAAGTGCCTGGCTCCCTGCTACATACGGTGTGGTCGTGTGGTCGCCTGGCTGGTTTCTGGAGGGGCGTATGGAGTTGCCTGGCTGAGGTCCTGAGCTGGGATCTTCCTCGAACCCACCGGCTAGGCCTGCTGCATATTATGGAAGGGGTTGGGGGCAACATGTATAAGCGCCATCTGTTGCTCCTGGGCCTGGTGGTTGCTAAGCGTGACCTGGCTCGGGCCTGGAAAACTGTGAGGGCCCCCCCCCTGTCTGCATGGAAGGCTGGGCTGGACTACTTTATGGGTCTTGAAAAAACGGTCTTTGAGGCGCGGGGCTGCCCACGCAAACATTTCAAGATCTGGAAGCGGTGGGCCGACTACCGTGGCCTGTCCTTGGAACCCCCGGCGGAGCAGGAGGAGGACATTTGATCGCAGTGACTCTTCTGGCCCGAATGGCAAAACCCTGGTTGCATTATACCTGCTTCTTCTATATATATCGTCTTTGTGTTGCTTCTGTACATGTGTGGCGGGGGGGGGTGTTGGGTACGGGTGGGGGTGTAGTTGGGGTTGGGGAGGGCTGTTAGGGCATTTTTAAAACTGAGCTTCATTGACACTTGCTTCATGGATTACTATGTATGTCACCATTACATTGATACTGTTGTGGAGATCTTGGTGTGTGAAGATACCACATTCTTGATACTCTTCTGCTCAATAAAATTGGTTGTGAAAAAAAAAGTTAAGATCTCGCACAATATTTATGAAGCGAATGGGCACCGAGGAAGCAGTCAGGAAATCCTCTGACAAAGCAGTAAAACATGGCCGGATAACTAGGACCCCGGCAATAAGCAATTATTTTTCTGCCTTATCACCAAAAAGACAATCACCCACTCATGTTCTGGAAGTAGGAAAAAACCTTGATCCTTTGGAAAATATGGAGGAAAAACAGCTCTCTTCTTTGAACCATCAATCTACTCCAAACTTAAGCGAACTAGATCTTGATCTTAATCAAAAGATAATCTTATCACAGGAACTACAATCCCTGGACCATGAGTTGTCACACTCAACATCTTTAACTCCAATAAAACGTTCAGGTAGCCCAGACCGCATTGAGCATCCCTATGGAAACAGCATGAAGTCAGTGGAAAATAAATCAGAACTACAGTCAAGCCCAGATAAGTTACTCACTAGTTCTCTGAAAAAATCATTAGAACATGATCCAGCACTTGAATCTTCTCCGGACCCTTTCATTCTAAAAAATATTAATTCTACAAATTCCGTAACACCAATGTCAAAGGCACTTTTCTCTCTGCAGGAAATTTTGGAATCGGTCCTTACTTTTTTAGGACATATTCTGGAAAATTCGGATCAAACCCTAGATGTCCAAATTGGTATACTAAAATTTCTAGTAGAGGAAAAAAGAAAAAAAGAATCTGCTGACGTAACGAAAAAACAACAAACATCTGATGCGATGCAAGACCAAAATAGTAACACAACAAATATCACCAAAAGTATACAGATTCAAACAAAATGTGATATTAGTACACAAACAACAGAAATAGTAACACTAGAAAAACAAATAAAGGAAACTCGGAAAAATCACAAGGACTCCACCATATATTCCCTGAAGAAACTCTTCAGAGAAGAACCTTCATATACTCTCAAACAGTACTCCATTTTTTCGAATCCTAACAAAAAAATAGATTCATATAAAACTGGGTGCGACAAGGATGATCAGGGAAACATCATTAAACATATATCTGATGTAGATCAAGGAGGAAGATTTCTAAAATAAAAGAAACCCAGGAAGAAGGGGGGAAAAAAAGGAGAAAGCCGCAAAGAAGAATTAATAAAAAGAAAGCTCGTAAGCTCAAATTTCAAAAACTAATCACTCCTCTCAAAATCCGAGAGGGACAATATGACACTACAATCCCTAATACTACCACAATAGAGGCAACCAGTGACAGAATAATCATACAGAATGTAAAATCATTGAATCCAAGAGCTGATGAATATCTCCCGGCCACGCTATTCTCAAAAATAGGGCAGAGAATTAAAGGAGCAGCAGAAGATTATGATAAGATATCTTTATGCGGGGAAGGAACATCTTCAAAATACCTACTATTTGAAGAACTCTTCCCTATCGATAATGTGCCACTCAATCGAGGAAGAATAATCAATCTTCTCCAACAAATACTGCCTCTACAATCTCTGACTAGTAAAGAAATAGACCTGGTGATCTTCCCCAAAAAAGAAAACAGCAAAATAGCGATGGTATCATTCTGGTCACCAGTACTTCCTGGGATTATTCTTAGAGAAAAGGAGATAATACATAAATGTGGCTATGATGTAGTTGAAAGACCTGAACTAAAGGAAAATAAATCTAATAAAAGGTACAATGGCCCTTCAGGGCTAAATTCTGATATGCAAAACAAAACTCAGTACAAAAACACTATAATTTCAGAAGATTCGGGATTAAACCGTTTAGGAAATGACACCCTAAAAATTCATGTGAATAATGGTGAAAGGGTAGTCTGGAGCCAAGACTTAGAAGAAAAGGAGGTTAAAAAAAACACAAAGTCTTGGGCTTGGATCTCGGAGACGTTAAACAGTAAAAAAATTATTAACCATCAACAACATACTGTTTAACAATGGCTTGGAGATCACTTCATGGAATATGGCTGGAAAAACAACTAATAAAATGATCGAAGCAACCAAAATTCAACCTGATATCCTGGTTTTACAGGAAACTTGGGCAACAAAAACTTTCTGTCAGAAAGGCTACTACGTTTATGATATTCCTGCAAAAGAAACTAACCGGGGCCATGCAAAGGGTGGATTGGCAATCCTGCTAAGTGAGGAATACTTATGGGCTCAAGAGATCGCTGAGACCAATTCAGAAAACTTTCAGTGTATTAAGGTGTCGCTGAAAACACACATCACAGCTCCCTAAAAGGCAATTCTGCTCTTTAATATATATGCCCCACCTGGCACTAACCAAGATGCCCTATTCGAGGATATCATGGAAGCAATCTTTCAGATAATAGAAGATCGATCATACATGCCATATCTAATCATGGGAGATCTGAATGGAAAAATCTCAAACATTGAAATTGGAAAATGGGTAAACCTATATAAAGAAGAAACATTGGAAATGTCCATCCCAAAATTTCCTAAAGGTAAAAATTCGGATAAAAGAGGAAAATTGTTATTAGCATTATTGCCAAGTTTAAATGGGACAATCTTGAATGGCTATGTGGAAGGAGATTTTCCGGCATCTTATACTAGACGGGGAAATGGAACTCTCTCAATCATCGATTATATAATCTGTGGTATGGATCTATTGGAGACAGTTACGCATTTGCATACCAACTATATAGATGAGTGATCATGCATTTTTACACCTAACTACCCATTGGATGGCCATCCCTTCTCCTACAAGCCAGATAATATTTTACAATAGCACAATTGAAGTCCACACTAATCAGAGGCGGATTTTCTGGAACTCATCAACCTTGGACAATATAACCGCACTGATTGCACATACTCAACTTCTAACTAATATACACTCAGATGATCCAATAACAAATTTTGAATGTATAGTTAATAAACTCAAGTGTGCTCTCTTAAATAAGTTACGACAGGTCACATCTGGAAATAATAAGAACAACAACAAAAATAAAACCTGGAACTCACCTACTGCAAAAAGGCTCAATAAACTCATTAGAGCACAATACCTGAATTTTTCATCATCAACTCAGGCAGAAATCAAACTAAAAAACCAATTAAGAAGAGAGAAGCACAGTCATAAAAGAATGTTGCAGGACTATAACTGGGTCGATATTCAAATAGCTGCTAAAAAATATAATCAGCGAAAATATTGGTCCCTAATTGCTAAAATAACCGGAAAAAAAAAGAAACTTCAAGCCATTCCAGTCCCACCTCAGGACTGGGAAATTTATCTGAGCGATTTATATAAGGGAAACCCAATCAAATTAGATGGAAAGGATGCCGATACTACTATGGAAAGGAATATTACCCCGATTACTAATACCTCAGCATTCTCCATTGCAACGCATATTCGAAAAGCAAGAAGCACTGGCGCTTCAGGCCCTGACCAAATACCCATCAAGGTCCTTCAAGCTGACCCCAAGGAGTGGAGTCAGATGCGATCACCACTCTTTAATTACATCTTCAATTCCAGGAAAATACCAAAGTCATGGCAGGGGAGTATCATTATTCCTATCTATAAAAAGTGGAACAAAAACACAGCTGGTAACTATCGCCAAATAGCGTTGATGGATGCTACAGGGAAAATCTTTGCCGCAGAAGTATTGGATCGACTAAAAGACTGGGCATTTTCGCAGGGTTTAATACCCATGTTTCAAGCAGGTTTTAGACCCAACCATTCTGTCACCGATAATATTTCAATACTCCAGACCATTCTTGACAAATACACAGTACGTAAATCTCAGTCGGTATACGCAGCATTTATTGATTATTCTACTGCTTTTGATCGTGTCGACAGACCGACTTTATGGAATAAGTTAAGGAGGCTAGGT
Source organism: Lissotriton vulgaris (assembly GCF_964263255.1). NCBI lineage: Eukaryota > Metazoa > Chordata > Amphibia > Caudata > Salamandridae > Lissotriton > Lissotriton vulgaris. The sequence continues at coordinate 611,055,560 of NC_141698.1, forward strand.
ATTCCTGAACAACTGCTGCAGATTATTGTTAAACTCCATACCAAAACTTGGTGTCAAGTCCAAATGGGGTGCGAAAAAGGTTTGACTAAAACAATCCAAACGGCTAACGGGCTCAAACAAGGGTGCCTTTTAGCACCGATATTATTCTCCTTATACCTCAGTGACCTGCCATACCATCTGCAACAAGGTTCAAGTTTGCCTCCAAAGATTGCTGCACAAAGCATACACGCCCTCCTATATGCAGATGACATTGTGATGTTGGACTTTACGCCCTTTGGTTTGCAAAAGCTCCTAGATATTTTACATAAATATTTTAAGGACAACTTCTTAATTCCAAACTTAACGAAAACAAAAGTTGTTTCCTTTTCTGGTAGGAAACAAAGTGTTAAGTACTGCTGGAGGCTCGGCGGAGAAAAAGTAGAAGAGGTCGACGAATATACTTATCTCGGCAGGATCTTTACAAAGAGTCTAAAAAATACAAAGCAGATAAACAATTTAAAGAGGAAATCAGAATTACATGCCGGGGCCCTTTCCAGACTGTACTCTGCCACAGGGAACAGGCATTTCTCTTCACTGCTAAAAGTATACAGAGTAAAGATTCCCCCTGTTTTATCCTATGCTACGGAATATATCCCAATAAAACAGTGGTCTTATATGGACCAAAAAGAAGGGAATATTTTGAGGAAAGTCTTGAAGGTCTCAGAATCTACATCGGTGCAAGCTCTAAGACTTGAATTCTCAATTAAAAGTTCCTATGCTACAGCTGTTGCTAATGTTATCAGGTGGGCTTACAATCTCCTTCATGCAAAAGAAGGATCACTACGATCCCTGCTAAAGATCGAGACTTTTGAACTAGATGCTTCAAAGCAAATATTCTTCAGGAATATGACCGTAGTATTCCAAATTGCTAAGATCAGTACGGATATTTTGCTTACCTGGTCAGCCTCGCAACTGAAACTTTTTTTAAAATGTTTTACTCCTAAATTGAGTTTTGAACTCGATTTTGCACACTGTAGCAAATTATCTTTGTATAAACTTTACGTTGAGTCATTGGAGTACAAGCATGTACAGACATACATAGGGTTTTCCCTCACACATGGTGCAAGGAGGGCAATTACAATGCTGCGATTAGGTATTTTACCAGTGTTAACTTTCACATCAATATGCACATCAGGTGGATCCCCATTATGTACTCTTTGTCAAGGGGGAGATCAGAACATCGAGCACCTTTTTATTTGTATGCCCAAACTCAAATGTAGTAACAGCACGGTCAAGATATCTTGATCCTATATACCGTAAATGCAGAATTTCATCAGTAAAAGAATTATTTGTGTGCAAACAACCACCTAATGAATTTGTATGTTACAATTTCTATAAATTTTTAAAATCTTTTTTAACACTATATTAATTTGTAATGAATTCCTTTCCCTGTAATCTGTTTTTTTTTTTTTATATAATATTTGTGGTCCTCAGTTGAGTACCGAAACAAATAAAATTTTTTGACTTGACTTGACTTAGTAATGTCGTACATAATAAAGTGGAGTGGGTGTTGGGTGGCGTTTTAGGCTGAGTGAATTTTCCTGATTCATGGCCTTATATAGGTACAATTCACCTTGCCCTAATATAGGCATAGAAATCAATCCCTTATTTAGATATAGCCCATGCAGACCAAATACAGACATGGCTAATTCAACCCGTACAAAACGTCACATCGATTTCTTGGAAAATCGGCTTAAGCAGTTAGAGAACTTCCCCTTGCTCGAATATTGATTTGTCTCGTGGAGAAGCGTGGCTCAATGGTTAGAGCGGCAGACCCTGATGCAGAGGTCTGGCCCGGGACAAGGGTTCAATTCCCGCCTCGGTGGCTCTTGGACTCAATTTCCCCGACCTGATAATTCTCGCCTCGGTGCCTAGTCTAATCATGGGTCCCACTCTGTGACTCTGGGCAATAGCTTGCTTAATCTCCACAACGGCCCCAGCAGCGCTGTGGATGCCTGGCTTCACCTCGGGGGTGCCCAGGAGTGGACATTTCACAGGAAAGCCAGGATGGGTTCCACAGCTGTATGAATACAGCGCTACGAGGCCTCCGGGTAGAAGTGCGCTATATAAAATACACTACATTTACATTTACAAGAACTCATGTACTTTGCAAAGATTAATTCCCATGGGGTTCTTTCCTGACGTTATTATGCCGGACTTGACATCAAACTACACCCCTTCAAGGTATAAATATACCCCCACTTGCTCTAGCAAGACACAGTGGTTCGGAGCAGTTCGACTATCTACTTGCCCGATGCAGCTCACTACAGCAAGTGCCGAAGGAAGCCAACCCTCCAGCTGATGACGCACTGATCAGAAAGCTGTCTCTTCTCCTGCCGAGAATCCAGCCCCAGTGTCTGGAGCTGATTAGAACCTAGAGAAATCTTGGGTAGATTCTTGGCAAAAACTAAAACCTATGCTACCCAAAACTTCCTTCTTCCCTCGCACTAGACTTAGGTTAGGTACATCGGGGTAGACATATTTTAGAAGCACCAGTTGAATATTTTTAGTCATTATTTATATATGTATTTTTATATGGCTTAGAAACCATACCATACTCTTACAGTTTTATTTTATAATGTTCTCGTTGTACGCATTATACTTGAGTCTGCCTAACGATTGTAGCAGTTCACTTCTCTTGTATGAGAAAGAAGAACGTTCAATAACCCTTTTTATTGAAAACGCCTGTCTCTCTATTTCTCTACAACTCTGTAGAAACGAAGCATGCACGATTGACTGAGTGAAATACATATCTATTTTTTCCGCGACTCTAGAGATATATTTCTTATTCTTGGGAAACAAAGTTCGCATGTTTATGCGGTTGTCAGAAACTAATCCCTTCTTGTGAATTAGAGAAAGTTTCTAGTGACCTCTGAGCTAGCTGGCACTCACTATTAAGTTTAATATATTCAATAGAGACCTAGTCGACCTCGGTCCTACGTCTAATCTATAGGATATATTATTCCAATGCGCAGAGCCTATTGAGAATATAGGAACTACACTACACTACAATATGCCCTAGTGGAATAACTCCTACCTTGACTTAATGTTTCCACTGGATTGGACACTGCAGGGACGAATGTCATGCCGCTAGAAGGTTAATTAGAGCTTCTCTCCCTTTTTAAACTCAGACCATTTTTTAGAGGTTGCACTAATGGTCTATTCTTATTTGTCAATGTCCATGTCAAATGTTGTTTTCCCTACCCAACCTCTTCCTCCAGGTGCCTTCCCCCTTTTCATCACTCTATATACCTGTAATTGAGCTTATATAGCGCACAGCTACCCGCAGTGGGTGTCCCGGCGCTTGCTTAGGGAACCCGTCCTGATATTCCCCTGTGTGATAGCCCCAGCGGGTATCCACAAGGTGAAAGTCAGGCATCCCGCCGCGAGGGGCCGTTGTGGAGATTAAGCAAGCTATTGCCCAGAGTCGCAGAGTGTGAACCCGTGAGTCGAGAAGGCACCGGAGTGAGAATTATCGAGTCCGTGGAATTTTTAGCCCAAGACCCGCCGAGGCGGGGCATTGAACCCTGGTCCAGGACCGATCTCAGCTTCCGGGTCTGCCGCCTCTAACCCCTGAGCCACACTTCTCAGATATGATATCCAGAGGAGAATTTAAGGGGCCCAAAGTTTTATATTGCCTTTTCCTAACTAACTTTAGGTGTTTTTAAAATGTATACCTGGCTCGAGTACTCATCTTGGTCCTGCTGCGCGCCCCTATCCTTTATGGCACCACCTTTATACCCATTTCCTTCCCTAGCTTCCACAGACCCCTTTACTACTGGCATGCAGTTGTTAGCCTTGCATAACTCAGATGTTCAGACTCAAGGACTTGGTTAGTGCTAACAACCGCAAGAATCTTCAGAATGCCTTTTAACATGTTCTGCAAGTAAGATGACTTCGAAAAGACGAGGATCCAGATGGCTGGATCTCAATGGACATTTCTATCCATGCTTGATTTATGTAGGACACTTCGATCAATGAATCTTTAATGGGCTGATACTTAGTTCCTGAAAGTCTAAGCTGGATTGGGACCTATCGACTCCAGACTCCTCTACTGCCAATGCACCTGCCAGCAGACTGAGACAAGGACGTGAGTCGGGGGCCCTTCGCTGATTTGTGGAAAGTGAGTTCTCTAAATGGTCTCATTGCTGGCTACTTTCTTCTTCTAGAGACACTTTGGCTGCACCTTGAACTCTTGGAGCCCCCGCGCTGTGGTCCAATGAAAGGTTGGTACTAAAGTTAAAATGTTTTAGAACTAAGTTCCTTATGGAGGTGGTGATAAGTGAGAGCAGCACTTTTGTTCCTTGTAGAGGTACTTGGTATGAAGTCTTTTGGTTCTATATCCACTTTTTACCTCTTACTGGGCTTCTTCCGCCCTTTTTCCTTAAGATTCCCAAGTAGCGCCCTCTTATGGCGGTGGATTGAAGGAGTGAAAGGGGGCACAGAATTCATGAGGAGACCAGTACACTAAATTTATAGCTAATAATTTGATCAATGAACAATTTAGAATTTCACTGTAAGGGGGACTTCACCCCAAAAGCAACGATTGTGGTTTCTAATTTTAATAAGATAAGGTTACTACTATATTCAGTAAGATTGTTGAGAAGCCTCTAGTTGGGCTGTCCCGATGGAAATCGGCAGGGACTGCTGGGACTGCTCCTATCCCTTGCAAAGAAAAAATTAAGTGGGAAGTTTGTCCCCATTGGACTAGTCCTGGCGAAGAGGTGCGTTTCTATAGCCTGACTCAGTTTGGTACACCCCACTTATACTGCATGATTGAGGGATGTTTGTGAGTGGGTGACAGTTGAGAAGGTGCAGATGCGACACGTTTGTAAGGACGATAAACTTGAGGATGATCTGACAGCCTGGTTGGCTCTTGTATGTAACGGGAGCCGCCGGACTTGCCTGCATCTGGAGGAGAGACTATGTGCTAAACCTCTCACGCCCAAGAAGTGTTGGTTCGGCGGGGAGACTGATATGGATACTGGTTGAGAGTCCCATAGGTAATCATGGACTAATTAAAACGTTCCACTATTACATTGATTATACGGACCTGACACAGAAACAGGGGGTGGAATTGGAGGGGTTCAATTGCTATGTATTGGCTTTGGGAATATTGTGTGAATAAAGAATTTAGGATATTAATAACTGAGTGGACATAAATATACATGCAAACAAGAACATTGTTAGCCATGACTGTCGGTTTTATATTTTTCATCTTATTTTTTGTTTTGTTATAGGCCATTCACTGTTGGCACACACATTTAAGACCTATATCAAACAATATTATGTTTTTATATATCATACAAACGTTTAGGCCTTGTGTGAATGTATTTGTATGCATGATTAGCCTCCTAAATCCCTTGCATCAACAAGAGGTACATGATGTGTAGGTTATCTATTAACTGTTAGAATTTCCAATATCATGATCTATACATTGTATATTTTTTCATCTTGTTCTTCCTATGTCTAAATAACGAGAAACATATTTACACAAAAATAACAAATCAAAAATATATATTTTTCTAATAATTTTCTCCTCAATTTTGGTCTTGTTTACATGTATATTTATGTCCACTCAGTTATTCGTTTCCTAAATGCTTTATTCACACAACATTATACTCCCTAATTTAGGAAATTAATTTAAGGGGCACCCTTCTTTGTTACACAATCTTGGCTTTGGGAATATGCATTTCCTCTTGTGTTGTATTTTAGGTGAGGTAGTTTTTCATGATTTCATGGGATTCTAACGGTTACCATAGACCTTATACTTTAAGACCTTGTATTATCTTTACATTTTCCTTAATGTGTTATCATCGCATATGCATTGATGTTTTTGATACTTACATAGGTGCTGACTGACTACGAGATGTCAGAATACCTAAGATGGACTCCTTTATGTTATGTATTGTCTGTGATATCCCTTTAAGCAAATCAAGTTTAATGAAAAAAAGTAACTAAATGCAAAACCAGTGAAAAAAAAGCGCAAACTACCTCCACCTTTATCACTCAGCCAAGTCGCACACTGCTGCTGCGTCCAGTTCACCCTAACCATCTGGGCTCCCCTGCACCACAGAAATGGCACAGCTGATCCAAGGACCCAAGAACCAATATAACCAAAGATTTCTCCAGTATGAAAAAGATTTCGAACCAAGACATTACTTAATGAACATTTTTTTTTTTTGTTTAAGAAGTTTTTATTGAGTTTTTAAATACACAAGATATAAAGAAGCCAAAATGAAATGCATATATTATAATAAAGTGAAACAATCAGGCGAAAGTCATGAGGCAAAAGAACAACCTTATGAAGAGCGAAGAAAAGACAGAAGAGAGTAAGGAGAAAAGAGAAGAAAGAAAAAGAGAAGAGGAGAGATAGAAAAAAGAGGGGAAAAGAGTTAGTATGGAAGCGTTAGAAGAAAGATACATAGTAAACGGGAGCAAAAGAAGATCTGATTTTTAGAGATAGAGAAGATGAGGAAACAGTAGGAATCCTATGTTCATCACAATAAAATTCCACCAAGTTAGTGGATATAGTTTAGAGTTCTCTTTCCACGATGATAAAATAACTTTAAATGCTAATGTAATAAAACAGTCAAATAGCTTGGAACCAGAAGATATGACATTCATATCAGGTGATAAAGAACCTAGAAAAACATTCTGTATTGTTAAAGTAACATTACATTTGAAAATAGACATGCAAGTATTCCAAACAGATTTCCAAAAGGAGAAAACATTAGAACAATCATAGAGTTGATGTTTTAACGTGCCAGTTTCAGTGGAGCATGACAAACATAATGGGGAAGAACCAGGAGAAAATTTACAAATACTAACTGGGGTAATAAGAGCTCTATGATAAATAAAATATAAGGATTGGGTTATACGTGCAGCAGCAGAAACTTTGAATAACTTAGACCATATTTTATCCCAGGTTGTAATTGGGGGGGAAAAACGGACAAATCAGTTTCCCATGCAATCTCAGTGTGGGATTTAGGTCTTTCGGATAGCAGTAAATTGTATATAAGAGCAGCTTTAGGTCTTTGAAATGAAAATAAAGGATAAAGAGGAGTAACTGGTGTAATAGATGGTGTGTGAGGGGGAGAGAGAAATTGGTTAGGTAAGATTGTATGGCATTAACAATATTATTATATTCAGGAAGAAAAGAGTCAGGCAATTGGTAACTCCTCTGAAAGGTATGAAAGGGAACAATGGAGAAATTGTGAAGCATTTGATGTACAAAAATAATGCACTTTTCTTTCCAATACTTGTATTAAAAAGATTTGCCTTTGTATTTAAGGAATTTGTTATACCATATAGTAGATGTCAAAAAACACTGCAATGGGGTAAAACCCTTAAAAAACTTAGTATTTGATAATATTTGCGAGTATTTTAAAATAGGATTCGAGGACAAAAAGTTACAGTTGGACATAAAGAATACATGTTGAAAAGGAAAATCCTTTAAGCATGAACGCTCAAAAAGAATTCAACTTGGGATGAGAACATCCATAAAATCATATGCTAGTGCAAAAGATTGTCTAAGCAGAAAAGCTGAATGATGACCTTTAAAGTGTGGGAAGCGTACACCGCCTTCTTTTGGTCGAGTAAGTTTGCTTAAGGCAATTCTTGGGTGTTTATTGTTCCACAAAAAGTTTCTACAAATAGAATTGATTCGTGAAAAAAATACATTTGTAATCTTAACGGGAAGCATAGATAGATTATACAAAACATGAGTAACCATCATCATTTTAATGGAATCTAACCTACCATACCATGAAAGATACAATGGTGACCAGGTAAGGAGTAGCGATTGAATTTTATCAATTAATGAATGGATGTTGAATTTAATTGTATCATTTAAGGAGGAAGAGAACCAAATACCGAAGTATTTAATTTTAGGGCACCAAGCAAAATTAGAAGCACTAAACATAAATTGATAACATATAGAATTTAAGAGTAAGACTTCTGTTTTTGAAAGGGTAAGTTTATACCCAGAGATACCAGAGTATAATCGGACTTCATAAAGTGTGGGAGAGAATCAACAGGATTAGACATAGACCAATATATCCTCTGCATATGCAGATATTTTAGTTTCTATAGAGTTATGCTTAAAACCACTAATTAAAGAATTAGTACGAATACGTTCCAGAAAGGGTTCAAGACATAATATAAAAATAAAGGGGAAAGAGGGCAGCCTTGTCGTGTACCTCTAGAAAGAGGGAAACATTTTGAAAAATGTTTATTTACAAAAATACTGTCTCTAGGACAAGAATATAGGAGTTTAACATACGAAATAAGAGGGTCCAAAACCAAACCATTGGAGGGTATGGAACATAAATTGCCAATTAATGCGATCAAATGCTTTTTCAGCATCTAAAGACAAAGCTGCAAGGGGGAATTTATATATTTTTCCATATGGAATGACATTAGCAAACATCCGAGCATTGTCGGATGCCAATCTACCTTTCACAAACACAATCTGATCAGTTTTGATCAAGAGAGGAATAATGGTTTCGAGTCTGGAAGCAAGAATTTTAGAAACATTTTACAGTCATAATTAATTAACGATATAGGTCGATAGTTTTTACAATGAGAATGATCCTTATCAGGTTTGGGAATAATGACAATTAGGGCATCCATAAAAGAGCCGGTTGCTTTAGCCTCCGAAATAAAATAATTAAAAAGTGAGAGGAGTTTAGGGATAAAATTGGATTGAAAGGTATTGTAAAATTCAATAGAGAGACCATCGGGATCCGGGGCTTTAGATTTTTTAAAGGATTTAATAGCATTAATTACCTCCTGGAGAGTGATGTATTTTTCTAATTCAAGGAATTCAACAGGAAGCGAAGGCGGGGATGGGAGACCCGAAAAGAATGTGTTTAGGTTTGGAGAGGAGGGAAAAGTATCTTCAGAAAAAAGAGTTGTAATTGTAATTTATATTTATATAGCACATTATCACCAACGGTCTCTAAGCGCTTGCTTTGGGAACCAGTCCTGGTTTTTCCCTGTGAGATAACCCATACTGGGCACCCCCAAGGTGAAAGCCAGGCATCCCGCCGCGGGGGGCCATAGTGGAGTTTAAGCAAGCTATTGCCCGGAGTTGCAGAGTGTGAACCCGTGATTCGAGCAGGCACCGAAGCGAGAATTATCGAGTCCGTGGACCTTTTGGGCTCAAGACCCTGCCGTGTTGGGAATTGAACCCTGGTCCCGGGTCTGACCTCTGCTGCTTCATGGTCTGCCACTTCTAAACATTGAGCCACACTTCTCGGCAATATCCTCATCAGATGAGACTAGTTTGTTAGTGGACTCATCAAGGACAGGATCAATAGTTTTACGTTCAGATTTAATTTTTAAATAATTAGCTAACATCCTACCCGCTTTGTTCTTACCACCATGATATTTAGATTTGATTTTGAGCAACATATTACATGCTTCAGAGGTAGCTAATTTATTTAGTTCGGATTTTGCTTTGATCAGGTCATGAAGGGCAGAGGCTAAACAAGAGGTGAAATAGATATGTTCTAAGTCTTTAGTTTACGTAGTTGATCTTCATATTTCTTCTTCGAGGACTTCTTCTTTCTCGAGTCATAGGAGATAGTGAAGGCACGAAAAGCAGCTTTAAAAGCATCCCAATTATTAGAAACCAAGGTATCCAATGGGTTATTGATGATAAACTCATTATTGAAAGTGGTAGCTTCCTTGATGAAATTAGAATCCGATAGTAAAAAAGTGTAACGTTTCCATCGGCTGAATTGAGGAAGCAGGGGAGAGGTCTAAAATGGCATGAACAGGGGCGTGGTCCGAAATAAAAATGGAACCAATTTCAGAGGTTTGGATTGAAGGGAGTAAGGATTTACTAACCAAAATATAATCAAGTCTAGAACGGGTGTGATGAACATAAGAAAAAAAGTAAATTCACGTAAATCAGGATTACATGTCTTCCAAACATCATATAAGGAGCGAGAGACAATGGCAGATTGAAAAGCTTTACGAGTTTTGTCAGGTTGAAATTTACAATTGGATAGTCGATCAAAAAAGGGATCTAACCATTGGTTGAAATCACCCGCAATAATGAAATTCGGGCAATCAATGGAGTATAGAAGAATTTTAATGTCATTCCAAAATTTAGGATCAGGTGTAACAGGACCATACATATTTAATAGGAATATTGTTTTGTTGTGCATCACAATCTTTGCCATTACCCATCGTCCATCATCATCGTTTTGTGTAGATAAAATTTGTACTGCCATAGCTTTGTGGAATAATATCGCAACACCCCCGTTTTTTGTTAGAAGCAGGTGAAAAAACAACTTGACCCACCCATTGCTGTTTCAACTTAAGAGATTCTATATCTGAATAATGAGTTTCCTGAAGAAAGGCTATCTGTGAATTGAGTTTTGATAAATGAGACCGTACCTTTTGTCTTTTTACTGGATTTCCAAGACCACGGACGTTCCACGTAACAAGTATACACATAATGGAGGGATGAGGGAAGAACACAGTTGGATTCGATAAACCTCAGGGATGCAGCTACAAAAAAAACAGACCACAAGAAAAAATTACATATAAAACATACTACAAAGATACCCACAATATCAGGATACATTAATAAGAGAGCAAAGATATGAAAGAATGTTGAGCTGATAGAGATAAAAGGAATAGAAAGGCGAGATAAAAGGAATGGAAAGGCAAGAAAAGATGAATAGAACAAAAATGCGGGAAAGAGAGGAAAAGGAGTACAGAAAAGAAAGCGAACAAACCGATCAGGGCACAACAACCAGACCTGTAAAGAGAAGAAAAAGCATTGAGGGGAGAGCATGGTGACACAGAGCAAGGCGGATCTCGTGAAAATTAATAAGGAATCTAGAAAAGCAAGAGCCTAAAAAGGAGGAGAATCAAGTTTAATAAATAAGAAAGAAAAAGATAAAAGTAAAAAGAATCAAGCATGGTTGAAGGTGATGCATGTTAAGGAAATCAGAAGGCAAAAAAGGGGAACATGTTAATTGAATAGAAAAAAACAAATAAGCTGCTTATATAAAGATAGAAAATTGGAGGAGCAAAACAGGATAATCAGACAGTAGTATCCATTCCAGTTGAAGAAAATGATTGAAGAAAAAGTTTCAATTTCTCAGGATCATCAAAGGACCGTGAACGACCATCTTGAGTGATCTTGCAGAGACACGGATGAAGAATTCCATATTGAATATTAAGGCGTCTCATCTGAGGGCGCAGGGCTAGGAACTTCTTTCGACGTGCGTTGGTTGCATTGGAGATGTCTTGTGAGATGAAGATGTTGTGACCAGATAAGACTCGTTTGAGTTTAACAGCTTTCAGAACAGACATCAATTCAGTAAATTCCAAGAACATAATTATACCACGTGGTTTCGCAGGGTTAGATGTAGGGTGACTCAAGCGATGTGCTCTTTGTATATTAAGGGGAGTGTTTGAAGATGTGAGGTCAAGGAGTTCTGGAAGAAATTTTTGAAGAGAGAACCATGTTGGATCCCTCAACATTTTCCGGAAGACCATAAAGGTGTATGTTATTGCGACGATTACGATTTTCCAAATCCTCGGTATGAATTTTTAATTTATGAATTTCCTGCTCCAATATTGGAATCTTTGTGGAGATATCCTGAAGGACGCCAACACGTTGTTTTAAGTCAAGTACTCTAGTCTCCATAACAGTCCATCTCTCCTCAATGTGATTCAATTTTTCATTCGTAGCCAACATAAAAGGCTGGGGACCCCGCACTTCTTCCAGGATGGAGTCCAGAACAGGGCTCTGAGAGGAGTGAATAGGGGACGGCGGGTCATTTTTTTGCCGTTGCCCGTGACAGAAGACCTGGAGGAGTTGGTGATTAGCCATAATGATAGCAATAGGGGTGTGGTAAGAGGACAGCAAACTGATGCAGCAAAAATGAAATCTGAGATGAATTCAGACGTGCCAAAAATACTCCAGTAATGCACAAGGAAAATTCCATACGTAGTACCACTTGAAAGGAACAGCACTAGATTGTGCAGCGTAGAAGAAAGTGTGCTCAGCGGCTATTGAGTAGCGGCCGCACACAACCACAACAAGAAGTGGAGTGGCAGTAAAAGCAAATTATGTTCAAGTCATTCAAGAGTAATTTGCTGCAGGGGAAATAGAAAGTCAGTATGCATTAATAAGCCCTCTTAGTTGTGTAAAAAAACGAATGAAATTAAAAGCTTGCTGTCATCTCATAGCATTCTTCAGAATAATTCCTCACAGATGCAAAGGGAAAAAAGACATTGCCTAAACAATGCGCTCAGCAGGGCAAAACAGCCAGCCACATCCACTCTGAGGCGAGAGGCTGCATATAAGCAACAAACACGAGGAGATGGAAAGAAGTTGCCCAAAAAATACAGCAGTATACCAAAAAAGCAAGCAGAGTACATAAAAACCTGAGCATATCCATGAAAACCATGCATGGTTGCTGTCTCCAGGAGGTTACCGCCGTGCTGAGGAGACGCGGTTGTGGTGCCTTAAAATGGCGGCCGCCGGCGTCGCGATGTGTGGAAATGAAGAGATTCCGTAATTCAGCCGACAGAGGTGGAAAGGGCCCGCTGACACCGGCAACATGAGCTCCGCATCTTCCGACGCCAGTGTCAAGCACTCCACGAAGCGAAAGCAGCGTGCAAGCGGCTCACATGTAGAGAAGAGGTCCGCTGAGAAGCGGAGCTCACGAAAGATCTGCCATGTCGCGGCGGCGTAGCCACGCCCCCTACTTAATGAACATTAAAGAGGCAGAAGTAAGCAAAAGGAATGCTTGGGTCACAAGGCGCAAATCAACCCCACTCACCCTGCTGCATGTTCAAACCCCCACCGGCACGCCAGGTGAAGGGGGTAGAACTCAGTAGAGAGGGAAGACCACCACCATCCCCTGATGCTCCTGCAACCTGTGTTCCTGTGTCCCAACCGCTGCTGACCAGCTCTGTATGTTTCAGGCTTCATCCAATGAGGGGCCGAAGCCATAGAACTATAAACAATGGCATCACTTGAACCACTCTCCTTGGATCTGCTCACTGGCTACTGGATGATGTCGGCGCCCGGTGACCATAGCCAAGAGTCCTGTAGTCCTTAGCGGTAACAGAGGCTCATCATCTTTATCTTGCAAAACTCACTGGGTGGGTGGGTACATGTGCGCCATAGCATGTTGGCATAGCAGCATCAGGAGGAGCAGCGCATTTCAGCAGTGAATAGAGAAGGCCTGCAGGAGTGAGTCTTCCATTTGTTTCCATGATGTCATGTAATCTCCATACAACCATTGTAGTGCCAAGGGTATTTTGGCAAATCAAGGGAACCATGCTGTGCTTTTTAGCTATTATATAGGAATATTAAAATCACTCTTTCTGACTCAGTAGGATGCTGAAGCGCTTGCCTACAGATCCAGACTAGAAGTAGGTCAGCTCTCCATAGCATAACTTTGGCATAGAAAGTTGTGTGCTGGTAGGGATCTTCCAGATCTGTGGACTGTTGATTGTATTTAAAGATGCAATTGTTATCCCAAGTTTGTGAGATGATGAAGATATCTGGAAAATACGAAAATACCCATGTTTTTCTCTCTTGTAAAGTGTATATGCTCCTGAATGCTTCGAATTTGCTTGGTGGATTGTATATATTAAGCTGGTATGAAGATCTAGGATGAATGTATGGTGCAAAAAGCTATTCTTCGGCAAGGATATTCTTTTACAGTTTCAATATTTAAGCCATCAGTTTTGTAACTCCTGGGAGCTTCGTTCACTTAACTCCTTCGCTGAGGTGGCTATTCCGCCGCAGCGGTAACGGTCGCCGGGGGGGGGGTGAGCTGCGCGGGTGACAGAACCGTTCCGTCACGGCTCGCGGGTGAGCTGTGCTCATGACGGAACGGTTCCGTCACGGCCCCGCCCGCTCAATTAAACGCGCCGCGCAGGCGCGAAACAGCATGAGCACAGCTCACTAGCGAGCCGGAACGGAACGGTTCCGTCAATAGCCTCGAAGAGGTTAACTGAAGATAATTTTTTTCACATTAATTATTAGTTTGTGGTAGTTTTAAATGTATGTGTTACAGACAGTTGACACGCCAAACCTATAGGTGTACGCTAAAGGAAAACAGTATCACCAGCATACAACATTATCAATCAATCAAACTTTATTTCGGTTTTTGTTCAAAAACCACAAAAGTACAAGTACAATAACACAGAAAATTCTTAATTATTTTAAAAAAAAACATATCATAGCAGGATACAGAGGTGCAAGAGTATAATTTCATCATTTCATAATAACCAGAAAAATACATAATTTGTCCAAGTTGTGCCGACAATTTCATAAAAAGATTTCATAGAGTAAAGACCATTACAAATCCATGCATTTTCTTTATTTAACAGTTGATTTTAAAAATTCAAGGACCTGGAGAATACTATCATTGTGCAAAAGTTGTAAATACATCAAGGCTGGTCTGATCTGAGTAAAATTAAAATTTCTTAAAAGTGTCAGCAGATAGCGTTTACGGGGGTATTCATAAAAGCTTCATAAAAATATAAAATGCAGCATATCCTGCGGAGACTTTCTGTCGCAGCCGCAGGGTGCTGCAACTTTACTAAAAATAGCAGTTCTTGGCCTAATAAGCAAACAATGAGAACATTTTTTCATGAGGTCAGAGAGCCCATTAAATAAGGCTCAATAGATGCACATGTTTTCAGCATAACACATTTTCTGACACTCTGCTTCTGGATCTCAATGGCTTCCCTCTGGCTCTTCCTATCCATGTGGTAGGCCAGTTTCGTTGCCTCAAAGTCCCCCTTAACAATGCCACTAGGGTTTTCAAACAATTCGGAACGCCCCAGTCTAAAAAAACTAGACTTCAAATATTTCATCCATGAGATGGCCAATGCATTATCCTGAGACAAACAGTCTTTCACAATTCAGTGCGTCAATGGAATATCAGGATTCAGCCAAAGTTTTATCCAACAGGTCAGTGGACGTAGGGGAAAAATATCACTTATGTATTGTGTCCCCAATTCTTCATGGACTGCTAGATTGGACCTGCCCGAGGGGACACACAGGAGACGCTGCATGAAAGTTTTCCACAATCTGGAGCTGCTCTCCTGCGACATACCCCCATATTTCACTGTCATATACAGCCGTGGCCACTGATTTGGCATTATATAATTGCAGCATGGCGGCAGTTGGTTTTTGCTCCAATTTGGATGCAAAATTAAAAATAGATGCATTCACCCTGACCAGTTCTCCTTTCTTTTTAAGAAGTTGCAGGCCCCAGTTTAGTTTAGTGTCGAAAAGGACCCCAAGATAGAACATCTTTGATGTGGGGATTACTGATTCATCTACTTTAAATAAAAAGTTCCTTCAAGGTTGTTGACCTACTTGCATGACAAATGATTTAGAATGATTAATCATTAAGTCTCTGTCATGAAGGACTTAAAAGCATTTAAAAGAGCTTGGAGGCCCCTTTCAGGCCTCGATAGGAGTACTGAATCATCTGCATATACTAGAACTGGAATACTCCGGCGACCAACTCTAGGACAGTCAGCCGACACCTCCTGTAAAAAGCTATCCAGGTCATTAATATAGAAGTTAAAAAGAAAAGGAGCCAAAATACATCCTTGTCAGACTCCTTTTCTAATATTAAAATTATTTGTCACGCTCGGATCTTGAGAGAATCTAAGGAGCCAAAATACATCCTTGTCGGACTCCTTTTCTAATATTAAAATTATTTGTCACGCTCAGATCTTGAGAGAATCTAACGTTGGCTCTAGTATTGCTATGCAGGTCTATAAGTAAGTCAACAATACCACTGTCCATCCCCTTCGCCCTCATGGACTGCCACAGCTTCCAGCCTGTTCACACAGTCAAAAGCTGAGGACAGATCCATGAAGACGAGGTGGATGGTACCCCTGTGAGCCGCTGTATATTTACTGAAAATTAAGAAAAGGTTAAGGCATTGGGTTGTTGTTGAGCGACCACTGCAGAATCCATACTGGGAGATGGACATGTTATTTTCCTCTACCCAGGATGAACGTCTCTGTAGTAGTATCCTTCCTATTATTTTCACCATGGAATCAATAAGTGAAATGGGTCTATAGCAATGTGGGCTACATTTGTCTCCTTTTTTAAAGACTGGGACAATTGTGGACACCCCCCAAGATTGGGGGCATTCACATTGCACTGCAGCATTAAAAACAGACTCCAGGATGGGAGCCCAAAAGGAAGTCTCAAACTTAAATAAGTCTGGAGGAATCCCATCTGGTCTGGGTGCTTTCCTGGCTGTTAATCCCATGATACCCTCAATGATTTCACCCCTGTCAATTCTAATTGTCTTTCCATTATTGGCAGGTGCCGGGCTAGCAATTTCTTCCATAGGACAGTCATACAGTTGCTCGAAATGTACTTCCCAGTCCTTCTTGGGTATATGGCATTCAAGACCGTCACCGCTCTCCTGGACAAGAAAAGGCTTTTTTATTGCGCCCCAAAATTTAGAGCTATTAAGAGTTTTAGGGTCCAATAACTCGATCCAAGCCTCTACCCTTAGGGATTCCTTACATTTAGCTAGTATTGATTTGTATTCCTTCCGACACAATTGTACATTCGCCTGTTCTCTGGGTTTAGCTGCTAAAGCCACCCTAAGATTACTGGCTGCTTTAGAGCAATCATGATTAAACCACTTTGGTCCCACATTAGCTTGATTTTTAACTGGTGCGGACAGCAGCTTCTTAACCTTATCTGAAAGTGACTGAAATGCCCCAAGCACCTTCATATGCTGTATGCCTCCTTGGGTGCAGGTGATAATTTCGTCTGCACACAATACTTTAATATCTTTGTGCAGCAAATTAGGGGTAATCTTAGACCATTTCAGTCTGCGCCTACCATCAGTTGTGCCTAGTCTTCCCTGACTAGGGTTCGGCCCTTCCTTAGCTATCCATGGTCCTAGCAATCGCAAAGTAAGTGGATTGTGGTCGCTAAATTCACTCTCCTCAATTAAAAAATAATCTACAAAAGTCTGCATAGACACTGAAATTAACACATAATCAATAAATGTTCCCTTCCCATGACCCTTAAAAGTAGGTGTCTCAAATCTTTTGGAGGGATCCATCAAAGCCATGGTGGGTGTCACATCCAGATCATTCAACATATCATTAAAAAGCTCCCCCTCAATCGAGTGTTCAAAATGTAAACCATGAGGTTGTGAACAATTTAGATCTAGGATACATTTAAATAGGGGGTCACCATAAGGGTGTACATTAAAGTCACCCATAACCATGAGATTATGCGGGCTAATAAAAACATTCAAAGCAGATAAATTACTAGAATCTGAGCATGAATTAACTGAATTATAAAAATTTACCAGACCAGCTAAACAACATTACTAGTTACATATGTCCTCCCAGAACAGGTGGACTGAGCAGAGCATGATCTATTGTACAGCAGTTAGTTCTAACACCTCCCTGATATCTTGTAAATCCATCCTTTCTGATGGGCCCAGGCTTGCAGAGGTTCAATAATTCTTTTAGAAAGATTTTTCCTGCTGCATCAAGTAATGCAGCTACCTGGCTACTACCTTTTGTAGGTAGTTATGGTTAAATCCTCTTTGCATGAGAGGAGTGTAAGACCAACCATTGATGCAGATCAATAATAATGTGGAATTTGACTAAATGGTCAAGATATTCAAAATGCCCTCTCCCATTAACCATTCACAGCCAGCCTCTCACCTTTTGGCAATGTCATTTCTCATTCTTTTGACCCGATTTACACCAACCAGGCAAATTACCTATTCTGAAGAAATATCTATTTTAATTTCAATCTTGTAGTTCCCTTCAGTGTTTTTGATGTGTTCCTGTCAGCAATAGAATTGAAAACTCAGCCGATGTACCCCCCCACCCCCTTTCCTTTGCTTTATTTTCACCCTCCACCCCAGATGAATGAGCATGAAGCTTGACCTGCTGAAGGTTTGTAAAGAAAACCGTGATCGAAAAGTTCCATGCAGATTAGTTAAATTGTGCATAAATTATTCAACCACTGAAAAAGCCTATTAAATTGAAATGGAACTTTAATCTAACAGTGGTTGTTATTGCCAACTATGTAATGCATAGGTATTGTATAATGAATGCAACTTATAATGATACAATGAAATGCTTTTTATGGCAGCAGCATTAAGTCTGTACTGCGCCATAGCACTTTGATTGTCTTGTAAGAGTTTGTTTTGAAACTATGTAGTTGAACAAGTTCTTATTAATAGTGAATTGGCCAGTTCCATTAGCGGGATGAGGAGACCGGGGCGATAGTTCCTAGTCTTCTCCATCGTAGGTTGGTTTTCCAATTTGGCTGGAAAGCAGGTAACACGTTTGTAACTTGGTTACATTTAATTTTTAAAAGCTACACACTTGAGCATTAACAAGCTGATTGCCTTAGTAGTTGTTTTTAACCGTATCATTTTAAATGTTTGTTTCCTCTTTTAGAACAAGGACAATAACACGTTTAAAGACTTGTTGAAGGCCAATGCAGAGAAACCAGTGAAGCTGGAAGTATACAATATCAAGACCATGAAAATGCGGGAGGTAGAAGTTACACCAAACAACATGTGGGGAGGCCAGGGACTCCTGGGTGCCAGTGTGAGGTTCTGCAGTTTTCAAGGAGTCCACGAATATGTGTGGCATGTGCTGGTAAGAAACCATTATATTAACGCTTTTTTTCTAGCCTTTGTGATATTACATTACCTTAAGTTCTCCCTGCCCTAGCATTCTGTTCCGGCAGAAAAGAGCAGATATTAAATTAATTGACTATCGCTGCGATCATGTGTTTATGCTGGACCTTCTTGTGGGATACAGATAAAATATGGTGTCCTGATACTACTTTGTGCTAACTACTGGAAAAGATGGTAGAATGAAAACTATCCACCATGCCACAGATTTTTAGCTGCATATTGAATAAAGTACCTTTCTGCATATGGGATCTGTGAAGACTCAACAGTTTCAGTTTATGTTGCAGAGGCCTCCATACAGTGTTGCAACACTTTTGTATTGTTTAGTATTTGTTTATTGGATTTATCAAAGGAAAATCTGAACATCCAAGTCAGAGCAAATGCAGCCAATCAGCAGGATGTCACATACATTCAATTCCGTAGGTGTACAGTACATCGGTCTCGTCAAAATCATTTTGCAATTGTTTCCCTGACCACCCCCGAATTCCGTCCTGCCAGTCCATGCAGTGTTGTTTATTTACTTATAAGGTCTAGTTGCAAGTTGCTCATAATATTATGTTCGAGGCATATGAGCTGCAGATTGCACACTATGCATAGATTGCCACCTAGTGTTGGGCCGGGATGTTTGCAGTTTGTTTTGTGGAAAAGTCTTTGGAAGTCACAGGATAGGGGACTCCTCCTTTGGATGATACTGCACATGGTCATTGGCTCCATCCCCAGATTGTTTTTTTTCCGCCACCGGGCTCGGATGTGTTTCCAGCGCTCCGTGTTGAAACCAAATTCCTTCGGCGCGCAATCCTCACCAAACTACAAAACTTAGTTCTGAACGCTTCTCCACTCAACGCTACTCTTCAACGTCAAATACTTCGATTCCGGTCGTCGTCGACGGCCTTCGGGCCTACCTAGGTCGCAACTCTAGCTCATGAAAAGGACGCCATTCAAAAAGTGTCCTCAATGTGGGTCGAAGTTTCCCCACACCGACCTTCACGAGGTGTGTAACCTCTGCCTTTCTCCAGAGCACGAGGCAAGGGACTGTTCAGCTTGTGCCTCTTTCCGCTCCAAAAAGACTATCCGGGACCGAAGAGCGAGAAGAACAATGGCTTGATCTTCATCCTCCATTCCGGACGACCTCTTCGAGGAAGGCGTCAACGCCCCAGAACATCAGGACATCGACAGCGGTTCCGAAAATGAAGAAGATTCGGATGTCGTGGACGTCACTCCCGTGCAACGGGTCGTAAGTAAGACAGTCGACCCCCCCCCCCCCCCCGACCCTTCCTCAACACCCCCAAAGAAGGCCCAGGTTACACCCTCACCCTCGGGCTCGGGTGCACACAGACACTCCGCTTCTACTGCCCCACCTTCGGGCCTGGAAAAGAAGCCAATTAAGTCTTCGGCCGACTCTGGCTCGAGTCAGCCTTCCCATGGTCCCGGCGCCAACTTACCGGCACCCAAAAAGACATCAACAATGGCTACGCCGATGTCTAAACCATTGGCTCCCAAAACCACCACTCCTTCGGCACCGAAACCGAGGTCCGAACCAGGCAAACCTTCGGATTCCAAAAAACAGCCGGAACCGAAAAAAGCATCGGATCCAAAGAAACAACCGGATCCAAAAACAGTACCCGACCCGAAAAAACATTCAGAACCGATAAAACATTCGGAGCCGAGAGAGTCCTGCTTCCCCGGCTAAAGACATTGCCAAAAAACCAAAGCAAGCCGCTTCGGTGCCGAAACCTTCCACAGCACCAAAAGCCAGGCCTCCAGAAGAGGACGTATATTTTCCGGACCCTGCCCAAAAGACTCTGGCCAAGGACCCAATACCTGAACAGTTGATTTTGGCCTCAAAGAAGCGACCACTGGGCAATCCAGCTCCAGTTCCGCTTGCAAAGGACATGGCTACCTCGCCTTTAAGGCCGCCTTCCCCTTCTCCTCCACCTATGCCATCACCAGACTCTCCCACACCACAGCATTCCCCCACACCCTCTCATACATATGATAGTTCTGATGATATGGGGGGTAACATGCCTGATCCAGACACACCTACAGGATCACCTGACCCATGGGTTGATTACACCACCCCGGATGTCCCAAATGTCCCTCAAAATGACTTGTACCCCTCACGGCCTTCCCCACCAGAAGGCACTATAGGGTTTAACGAACTAATACACAGGGCTGCACAATATCACGGGGTAGACATGCATACAGACCCTGTAGACGAGGACTTCCTGATGGATACCTTTGATAAAGCACAAAGGTCAGCATCCATCTTACCAATGCTCAAAGAAGTAATTAAACATGCTGCTGAAGTCTTTAAAGACCCAGTCAGAACTAGAATAATTAATCCTCGTATAGAGAAGAAATATAAAGCTGCCCCTTCAGACCCAGAATACATTAAGGGGCCAGTACCACTAGACTCACTGCTAGTTTCCAACACACGCAAGAGAGCTAACTCACAAACATCTGGTGATGCTGCCCCACCAGATAAGGAGTCTAAGTTACTAGACTCATCAGGGAAGAGAAATGCCTCTCAAGCAGCAAACATCTGGCGTATCGCCAACACACAAGCATTGCTAGCCAGATATGATAGAGCACACTATGATGAATTGGAGTCCATAATGAGACACCTCCATGATAAGTACAGGGATAGGGCACATGAACTCCTCCAGGAGGGTAAAAACATTACAAATACCTCCATCAGATGTGCCCTTGACGCAGCTGATACTGCGTCTAGAGCAGTTAACACCAGCGTCTTGCTACGCAGACATGCCTGGCTACGTATATCCGGATTCAAACCTGAGGTACAAAATGCCATTCTAAATCAACCTTTCGATGAGCAACACCTATTTGGACCCAATGTGGATGTATCTCTTGAAAAAATGAAAATAGATACAGACAACGCCAAATGTATGGGAGCCCTGCAGTCGCAGGCTCCCAGACGTTCATTTCGTCGCTCATCCTATGGAGGTGCCACCAGAGAATATTTCTCAGACACAGCCTCGGCCTCATACAAAGCCCCCACACAATCCATCTACGGCAAGGGCTAACACAGGGGCGGGTACAGGGGTAACAATAACAAAGGCAGAGGTTAAAATAACAATTCCCGCTCTGCCTCCACCCCTGCCCAATGACTCCCTTCCCCCGCCCGACTCCACTCCGGTCGGATGAAGACTCCAACACTACCTGTCAGCCTGGGAAAACATCACATCCGACAGGTGGGTGTTACAAATTATTCAATCAGGTTACTGTCTAGAACTACAATCTACCCCCCCAAACATACCACCCAGGTAGCGTCCAATGTCACAGGAACATTTAACATTGCTCAGACAAGAGGTAATATCCCTCCTGCAGAACAATGCAATGGAGATAGTTCCAAAGAACCAGGAAAACAAAGGAGTATGCTCACTGTATTTCCTAATACCAAAAAAGGACCGATCTCGAAGACCCATCCTAGACCTCAGACCTCTAAACATTTACATTCAGTCGCACCATTTCCATCTGGTCACACCAACAGGTCCTTCCACTACTGGGACTAAACGACTTCCTTGCCACTCTAGATCTCAAGGACGCCTACTTCCATATTCCCATCCACGCAGCGCACAGAAAATCTCAGATTTGTGCTAGACCG
The DNA here is from genome assembly GCF_964263255.1 of Lissotriton vulgaris. NCBI lineage: Eukaryota > Metazoa > Chordata > Amphibia > Caudata > Salamandridae > Lissotriton > Lissotriton vulgaris. The sequence goes on from NC_141698.1 coordinate 611,077,931, forward strand.
GCAGCACTACCAGTTCAAAGTGCTCCCATTCGGAGTCACAACAGCGCCAAGGGTGTTTACCAAATGCCTAGCAGTGGTAGCAGCACACTTAAGAAGAAAACACATTCATGTCTTCCCATACATGGACGACTGGCTCATAAAAGCCAGCTCATACAGTGTACAACACACTCACGCTACCATTCAACTGCTTCACAGTAAATCACACCAAGTCGCATCTACAACCCTCACATATACAACAGTATCTCGGCGCTACAATAAAGACCCAGTTAACACTAGCGTATCCCTCTCCAGCAAGGATAACAAGTGTACAAACTCTTCTAACAAAATTCAAGCCGCAACACTCACTTCCAGCTCGAGTGTTCATGCAGCTCATAGGAATGATGGCATCTTGCATATTCATAGTTCTTCATGCAAGATTACAAATGCGTGCACTTCAAGAGTGCCTAGCACGCCAATGGAACCAGGCTCAAGGTCAACTAACAGACCTAGTGTTGGTGAACGGTCGGACTCCTTGTTCTCTGCAGTGGTGGAACACCAAAAATCTTTCCAAAGGGAGATCGTTTCTAGAGCCAGTTCCTCAAGTAGTCTTAACAGCGGCCGAATCGCTCTCAGTCTGGGGAGCTCGCCTCCTGCATCACACCACGCAAGGCAGGTGGACACCAACAAAAGCAACTCCACATCAACCACCTAGAGTTACTAGCTGTGTTTCTAGCCCTAAAAGCTTTTCAAACTAAAGTGTCAGGCAAAGCTGTCCTAGTCCGCACAGACAACATGACAGCTATGTACTACATAAACAAACAGGGAGGGACACACTCTCTGCAGCTCTCTGTTAGCACAGCAGATATGGAGATGGGCTATACCACTAAAGATCTTCCTATTAGCCCAACACGTCCCAGGAGTACATAAACACCATGGCAGATCTGCTAAGTCGACAAACTCAGCAAATTCACGAATGGGAACTTCATCCACAAGTTCTTCATCCGTTCTTTCAAATGTGGGGACAACCTTAAATAGACCTCTTTGACACCCACGAAAATGCAAAATGCCTAAACTATTATTGTACGCTTTTCGTCCTCTCCCACTAATTCCATTAGTGGTGCGCAAACTACAGCAACATTCCCTAACGCTCATCCTAATCGCTCCAACTTGGGCCAGACAACCGTGGTACACCACACTGTTGCATATGTCTGTAGTACCACACTAAAAACTAAACGTTATCTCCACGCCTATTAACACAGAACCGGGAGAGATCAGGCGCCCGGACCAGGCTCAGCTCAACCTAGCGATCTGGCTCCTGAGGTCATAGAGTTTGGTTACCTCAACCTTCCCCCCCAGACTGTATGAACGTTATCAAAGAAGCTAGACGCCCCACCACTAGAGCATGTTACGCTGCTAAGTGGAAAAGGTTGTCATATACTGCCAAAACAACCAAATTGATCCTATAGATGTGTCTATTCAACACATCATTGGAAATTTACTGCACCTTCAAAAGTGTAACTTAGCCTACACGTCCATCAGGTAACACCTTGCAGTTATTGCAGCATACTTGCAAAATAGACAAACTCTATCTCTTTTTTGAGTGCCAACTATTAAAGCTTTCATGGAGGGACTCAAAAGAATAATTCCTCCCAGAACACCACCCGCACCAGTGTGGAATCTAAATGTAGTTCTCACAAGGTTAATGGGACCTCCCTTCGAACCAATACATAAATGCGAATTGCAATTTCTAACCTGGAAAGTAGCTTTCCTAGTAGCCATTACGTCTCTCAGAAAGGTTAGTGAACTACAAGCATTTACCATTCAGGAACCCTTTCTGCAAATTCATAACAATGTGGTTCTTCGCACTAATCCAAAATCCTTCCAAAAGTCATTTCCCCTTTTCATCTAAATCAATCTGTTGAGCTGCCCGTGTTTTTCTCGCAGCCTCAAACAGTCGCAGAAAGAGCTCTACACACTTAAGATGTCAAGAGAGCTTTACTGTACTACATTGAAAGAACACAACCCTTTCGTAAGACAAAACTACTTTTTGTGTCTTTCTCACCGCCACATAAAGGCAATCCCATTTCAAAGTCGGGGATCGCTAGGTGGATTGTTAAATGCGTACAAATATGCTATTAAAAAGCTAAACGCACATTAACAATCCCACGAAAAGCCCATTCTACCAGGAAAATAGGGTCTTCAATGGCATTCTTAGGGAACATTCCCCTAGATGACATATGCAAAGCAGCCACATGGGCTACACCGCACACATTCACAAAGCATTACTGTGTAGATGTGCAAACTAAACAAGCCACTGTGGGCCAGGCTGTACTAAGTTTCAAACCACTGCAACAGATACGGGTGGTCGCCGCTAGGTTTGGGAACTGCTATGTAATCTATGCATAGTGTGCAATCTGCAGCTCACATGCCTCGAACGGAAAATGCTACTTACCAGTATGCATCTGTTCTTGGCATGTAGAGCTGCAGCGTTGCACACGGCCACCGCCTCCCCGGCTACCTTTATCTGTTCCAGTATCATCTTAGATATATATCACATGGACATCACTATCCTAATGGTGAAAAACAATCTGGGGATGGAGCCGATGACCATGCGCAGTATCATCCAAAGGAGGAGTCACCTAGCCCGTGACTTCCAAAGACTTTTCTACAAAACAAACTGCAAACATCTGGGCCCAACACTAGGTGGCAATCTATGCATAGTGTGCAACTCTGCAGCTCTACATGCCAAGAACAGATTCATACTGGTAAGTAGCATTTTCCTTTTAACTATTAACCATATTTTTGTCAATGTAGGGGGGGGGGAGGGGTAGTTGGGGACCAGTTCATGATAAGGTATTTTATTTTTGTAAATATTGGAAAATAGGAGTGTGGTCACGTCGGAAGGACTGTAGACACTCCCAATGTTGTCAATCAGTACTGTCTATGCCACCTTCCTAGACGGAGTACAATTTTATCAAGTAATTACATATTATACTGAGAAAGACCTGTATAAGATGTTTAACATGATGCTGAGAGATATAAAACATGAAAATCAATAAAAAAAAATGTAAAAACATGTTTTGTCGAACTTTTAAAGAAGCACCACTGAATATATTCATTGTTTCACTATATCCATTGTAATATCAACCTCATCTGAGTTGTAATACTTACTGCAAGTATGACTGATAAACCCCAAAAAGCTTCAACCCACACTTCTTTCAAGTAAAACTTTCGCCCAGCAGTGCTCTTGAAGAATTTCCACCAATGGCTCTCTACATGTTGGTTTGCCTTTAAACAACCTATTATATAGACCTCTTCAAAAAAAGTTTGCATGGTTCAACTCTGACCTAAAACTTAACACATATGCTACAAAACACAATGGAATTCCATAGAACTCTTGAAAATAGTATCTGAATGTTCTGACCTAGTTTACGTCCCAGGTGGTTTAATGCTAAGTTAGAAATTCTGCTACCTTGACAAAACACTTCATTGAAAAGGACGATCTCAAATTGCACTTTCATTTGAACAGGCAGGATCAGCCTTCCTTTCTCGAGTTCATCAAATTTTACAGCCTCCACAATTTAATGGAAACTGTCTTTACCTTACTAACGATAAAAGAAACACAATGATCTAATCAAAGCTATATATGTAACCTGATAGCTGGTAGATCTCTGCCCTCCCATCATACTCAAATGCATTCTCTTAGAACCCTCAGCTGGCATACTGACCAAAGCAAATATTTTTTTATCTATCAAATGCTATTTCCTGATGACATGAAAACATGTTTGCAGCAAATGGAGAAGCAGGGACTGGGCTATTTGCCACATTAAAGACTACTTACTGAAAGGACAGCCCTTTCACAGGTCTTTAGCTCAATTGAACAAAAACACTCGTATTAGAATGATTTCACCGAAAGGGTAAACATCTGGATTAATCTCCTTCTAGGCGATTTCCTATAAAAATAGATTCTAATAAGAGCATTCCGGACACTTAATTATGCAAATGGACTTTGCATCAAACATCTAGACATTTAATCGTCAAGCCACAGTGAAACCAGAGTGATGCATCCAGAAAGCCCGGAGAACGAGCAGACAGGATAAAATGCATTCTGTCAATTGTCTAAACTAGTTAACAGTCTATCCTTCAAAACCTGTATTGCTCACTGGGTGATGGATTGTCACCAATTTCTGAACCTACATTCTTACCATGCTGCTAAGGGGGACACGACATGCCTACACTACTGAAGTTTACCCTTTCAAAATACTGTTAGGAGCTCCTGTTCTGTATGTAAGATCTGATGTATACCAGCCTTGGTATATTGCATATATTGTCTAATTTATTGCAATAATGTCCCAACTGTTTCCCGCAGTGAAACCCATCAAGCAAGCATTACAGAAGTGTCTAGTACAAGTTCCCAATTACACCCGACCCAATGATTGTATATGCGATCTCTACAACCTCTTTGACTTAGCTGTCCTAAACTTTTGTTGTTGTAACTTTTTATTGAAAACACTGTATCCGAGGATATCATTAACATTTGTCATATCTATACTTTTATATCTCGACAACCCTTTTTGTTGTGATGAATTGATTACAGGACTTTATTTTACATCACCATCACTGCACGTGAGGTTGATTACGGTGTCCAGCAGTGCGGGTTAGAGTAATGACCCCAATCAGTCAGTCAGTCAATCACTTTTATTCGATTAATAAAAATCAAAAAAAGACACAAAATATGAGTTATCACAGCAAATACAATACAACAGTTCATCCGATTACAAAAATGAAGAATAAATATAAATAACGTATCAAGCTTAAAATGAACATATCTCATGAGTTCAGTAAAACATTTAAAAATTTCCGTTTGACAGTTGGCTTCAAGGTTAAGAAGGCACCAACGCTACTAGCGTGATTAAATTGTAATAGGTCTGAGCCGTAAATTAAAACGCTTCTTATTTATACGAAAACCCGCAACTAGGAAGCTAGCTACATGAAATGTTACACGTGCACTAGATAAAAGTTGTAAGAACAGGAGTGCTGGCCTAACCTGTAAGAAGCCCACCTCCCGCAAAATAGGTAACAAATATTTTTTCCTAATCTGTGCATAGTGTTCACAAAACATAGTAAAATGTAGTGCATCTTGTATGGAAAAGTGATCACAATCACATGGATTTGCGTTTTCTGGAGTGTCCCACGTAGAATAGGAGCCAAACATAAAATGTATCAAATTAAAGCAGAATCTGGTTAAGAGAAAACGATGAAACGGTCTAGTCACCAAAACAAGATAGGGTTCGGGCCTGGAACAGTTTTAAGTGCATAATTCCTTCTAGCAAGCGGTTTTTTCATCTGTCTCCTCCCGCTCTGCCGTAAACAGATTTACCAGTGCAGATTTTATCTCCATGACATCCTCATTTTTAATTCGTTCTGGGAAATGAAAGCTCAGGTCGCCCCACATTCGTGAGCATCACTTTGACATAAACCAGCCACGGGATTCTGTGAGCTCTGTCCATGGCAAGTCAGTCTTTAAGAATCGAATGGTTAAGGAGTTTTCCTGGTTGAGCCAGGTTTTTAACCAACAAATTACAGGTGCGGATTTTAATGAATCTGTTACAAACCCCATGCCCAGCTCTGAATGTATTGTAAAAGTAAGGTTGGACTGGGGAACAGAGAGCGGAGATCTTAAAAATTTGTTCTCCACCTTCTCGATGTTGTCAGGGTTTGTATATCCCCAGATGGCAGAACCGTAGGTGGCTGTGGCCAAACATTTGGCTTTATATACTTTAAGGATAGCCTCCATTGGTCGTGCCCCCATCCTTTTAGCAAAGCTCAACAGGGCTGCAGCCGATCTTGCTACTGCGTTAATTTTTGACTTATATTGGGGACCCCACATTCCTCTATTGTCAAAGACGACCCCCAGATAGGTGAAGATTGGGACCCTCTTTACTTCTTTGCCTGTGCAAAAAAAGTTTGTTTTCTTTTCCAACTGGCCAGTCCAACAATCATGACCAGAGATTTTTGGGTACTGATTTTCAAATCTAATGAAGCCATGAAGTCGCCGAAGGAGGCCAATAGTGTGTTGAGGGCCACACCTGTGCCTGCCAAAAGAACGGCGTCCGCGTACAGGAGAACCGCAATCTTTGTCTCCCCTGCACGTGGAACGTCCACCGTTGAAACGGCCAGGGCTGGCTCAAGGGCATTTATGTATAATGTAAAGAGGAGGGGGGCAAGGATGCACCCTTGCCGCACCCACCTCTCCGACTTGAAATAACTGGTACACCTCCCCTACCGAGTGACTCTAACTGAAGCCAGTAAGCCACAATGAAAGTCAGCTAAACAACTAACCAGCGGAGGGTCAATACCTATGTCCAAAAGGACCCTCCACAACCTTGACCTGTTGACTAGGTCGAATGCTGAGGAGAGGTCCATAAAGGCCATATACAAAGACCCCTGCCTCGCAGTCGTATATTTGCTGATAAGCAATTGAAGGTTTAAGCATGTGCTCCTTTTCGTCCTGAAGCCGTACTGGGCATTAGACAGGGTTCCTCTACCTTCTAGCCATGTCGTCAATCTACCTAAGATGACTCTGCCCAGGATTTTAACGGCAGAGTCTATTAGGGAAATAGGCCTATAACAGGCAGGATCACCCCTTTGGCCTTTTTTGAAGATTGGAATAATGGTAGACCTTGCCCAAGACTCAGGGAAGTTGTTATCCCTTGAGGCATTAAAACATTGGTCAATATCCTAGCCCAAAATTTCGGGGCACACTTATATAGGTCCGCAGGAACCCCGTCCGGGCCCGGGGCCTTATTTTTGAGTGTCTCATTTATTGCTTTTTCCACGTCTTCCTCCCCGAAGGCCAAAATTGGCCCAACATGGTGGAAAGATGAGGTCTCCTGTGTTGGTCCATTGGTTGACTGGCTATAAATGCTTCCAAAGTGGGCAAGCCACTGCTCATCTGGAATAATACATTCCACACCCTGGTTCTCCAGCAGCCCACACTTTATCTTTCAATGTAGCCACTGCTGCAGAGGAAAAGCCTCACGTCCGTGTCAATACTTGCAGGCTTAATCCTTTCAAGAAACTGATTTTTCTCCACATTTAGGGCTCGTTTCTGTTAGCCTGTACCTTTATTTGGTTGAATTTCTCGTCTCCTGTACCTATTGTTTGCGCTAAATAAACAGAGCCATTGTAATGAAGCGGCAGGGAAGGTCTAATTTATGCGGCAGGGAAGGGCTAAATTACGCAGTAGGGTTGACTAAATTATGTTGCCAAAAAAATGAGAATTATGTAGCATAATGCAGCTCATTTCCGTTGATAGTATTACTTCATTATTTTGACATCTGTACACGTTAACACTCTATAAATGTTTCGCCTCATTAGTCTCAGATTAAGACCCATATACAGCAATAGCAATTTAAAAGAGACCAGTCACTACTTGTGATGGGCTTTTCACTGTGTGCCAGGACATGTTACCCCCTTTTTAGTAACTTTTGATCTGTTTGAGCTAGTATAAACATTTTTTTGTTAAAATATGCCGTTTAGGCAGCATCTGTTGATTATATGGCAAATTATATGGAAAACTCCTCAGCTGTAGAATCTCATAATTAGAGTTGCTCTGTATATAAAGCACGAGGGACCAGTCACCAGTGGGGGACCATATTTCATTTGCAACGATATAAAATGGCAAAAATTGAAGAAGCAAGTTCAATATAAAGCAGAAATTATCAAAATATGCATTTGTAGGGCTCACAATGATATTTTATTCACAACTGGGTGAAAATATACAATGTTCCTACCTCGGAATTTTATGCAACCGCTGTAGTGTTGCTTTTTTGTTGCCCAGTTACGTCAGCAGTAAAAAATAGCCCATAACAGATCTAAGGAAAAGTGACTCTTCCGCCTGTGTAAATATTTGTCCTATTTAGACATAAAGGTTTGCATTTCTTTCCCTACATGATTTGCCAATGGGTGTTATTCATGTGGGTCCTGTCTTTGTGCCTTCTTTATGCATGTGCCCATTTTCAAATATCCAAGTATCATCCCTTGGACCCTCAGGATGCTCAGCTTCTGAAATAAAGAAACTGATTGCACAAGTTGCTGCAACGTTAAAACCGTTTCCTTCACCAGGCTTCCCAATACTCGTATATCAGCATCCTAAAACAGAATTAAAGGAATTCCCTGAAGATAACACACATTTCGGTGGGCAGTGGAGGGCTGGGGACACTGGAAGGAGAGAGACAAGTGGCAGATCTTTACAAATCTCAGTGAGACAAACTTGCACATCCATTGCTGATCTGCATCCCTTCATGTTAGGGAAGCTTTCTCTGCTGGTGCCATGACTAACCAGTACTGTGCACAAGAGAACCCTGTACTGCCAGTGTTGCATATGCTCCTTGTGTGGTAGAAGAATATGGGGATGTAGCAGTGAGTGCACAATAATATAATGACACCACACCTGCCCAGGAGTGTAAAAGGGGAGATTGATTTAACTGCCCATTACTTTCTCCTGTGTATTCGTACTTGTGGATACTGCTTCAGTGAACTAAACACCTCTGCTATGTGATTATTGCTGCCCCATAAACAATTCATAAGCTCTGCCAGGAAGTGGTTATTCCCCTCCACATGTTTATCAGAGCATGATCACATGTGAGTATTTTTTACACTGTACAGCTATGAATTGTCCCTAGAATGAAGAACACCCTTTTGCCCTACAGGTTCATATTCCGGCACAGTCTATGCCAAATACGCTTCAAGAAATGTAGTCTTACCAGCCTGCACTCTGCTTTTAGGTACTATTTGTCACATGCATACTGGTTAATAATTGAGTGCAGTGCACACTGACACATCTGCACACATGCTGTACATCCATCCAGTACAATAGTTGAATTAAAAGGTGTGACCATGCACTGCATAATTGGACTTGCATTGAAAGTATATATTGCAAAGTATGTTGCACTGATTGTCGTGCAGGTTATCTCTGTGCAGACACACCTCAGTGATTTATGGAATAGGTGAGGCAAGCAGATATCTTCCCAGGACAAGTAGATTTCTGTAACATTTTGTCCATGGGCCAAGTAGATTTTTGTAAAATTTCCACACCCCTGCACCCCAGAAAAATAGGGCTGATTAATAACCGCCCAAAATTTGGAACTATCCCGCAAGACTTCTTCTGATTGCAGGTCACTCCAGGCCTCTTCCTTAATCTGAGTTTTACGACCCTGAATGGCCTGTTTGTATTGTTTCCTGAGGGTTACTATATGTGCTCTGTTTCTAGGTGTTTCCTTCAGTGCTTTTAAAAGAGCGGAGTGCGCCTTGGTGCAGTTTGAATCAAACCATCTTTTTCCTGTTTGCCCACCTGGTTTAGTTTTAGCCATTAAATCCATATTCACTTGTTTGCATATAATATTAAATGCCTCAACTATCCTGATATTGGGGCCAACATGGTCTATGCAAATGCCCACCTCCACTTCAACCTTGGCCAAGACATCTTTTAGAAAAGTGACCGGGGTCACTTTGGCCCATTTCAATTTCCTGCCCTGATCTTTTAGTAACAGGTCCGTTGCACATGATGCCTGGATATCTTTAAAATCCAATAACCCTCCTAGGGCAACCCCAATCATAAACAGTGAAGCGAAAAACAACAATCTAAAAAGATAAATATCCCCCATGCCCCCACCTCCCCCCCAGCAGCGACTGGCAACAGTCACTATTCATGGTATGAGCAATCTGTCAATTGGCCATTCTAATTCAGCATTGAGTGACAGTGAGTTCTGGGTGGATGGCGAGTTGTGTGCAGTTTCGTTATCTCTTTGGGTTGTTGATGCGCTCACTTCTGTTAACATTTGACCCCAGTCTAGTAGATCACTCAGCATCTCATTTGTTCTTACTGCTCTAAGACAACACTCCTCAGCCACTCCTCACTCACACAGATTGTCCCTCCATCTATCCCATGTGGAGAGTGCAGGATGGATCCAATGGATCACTATCCGACTCTTCGGCAGAACTAGCATCGCAAACTTATGTCTTATCTGTGTCCCCTTCTTGAGTGTTGGGAGTACGCCCAGAATGCATTGTCTTATGGGGGTTTTAATTTGCACCGCTTTTACTGTAGGCCGAGATTGTACCACCCGATTCCAGTACTGTTGTAGGCGCAAGCAACTCCAGGTCATATGTAGGAATGTGGCAGGGTCTGTGCCATACCTTGGGCAGGAGGATATCAGTCAAGTTAAACGGTGCATGGCATTGTGGGGTAAAATAGGTACCTTGTAAATAATGGAGCGGAGTAGGTTTGAACTTGGCGTTACTTGTTGCTTTGGCTACTGCGCTAGCACGGTCTTCCACTTGTCATCAGTCAGTGGGATAGGTAGGTTTACTTCCCTCTAATTACGGCAAGGTAGGACCCACGGTGCTCCTTTAATGCTTTGTATATACGCAAGACTAGACTCCTACTGAAGCCAGGTCCAGCAGTGCCATCAGCGTGAAGGACTCCCGCGGCTCCTCTGGAAACGTAGTCCACATATCACAAACCGTAAGGGATATTTTGACATATTGCAGAAAGTGTCCAGCTGATACCTGGAAACAATTCAGTGCCTCAAAAATCTGGTAGATGTCTCACACCGACTCGAAACCTCCCTCGTACCACTTTGAAATATCCATAGTTGTCTGAATATTCTAAAATCCCCTCAGACACCAGAGGGGTAGCGCGTTAGCCTGCACAACCCTTAGGAGAACTAGCACCACTGCCTGTTCCCAGGCTTCTTTCATCTTTCTTATTATATAAAGACAATCTCTGGGAACCCCAAGCCCATCATAAGGAACCTCTGTAACTGTGTTCCCTTCGTTCCAGCTACTCAGCAAGTCTGTCTCCACCATACGTTCCCCCATACACCATTGTACTGCGTACTACAATAATCCTGCTATATATTATAATCTGAGGTCAGGCAATCCTAGGCCACCCATATCCAGTTTAAGTATTTCCAATTTGGCTTTGCTCCGTCCACAAGACCACACTAGTGAGGTAAGGAGGCCATTTAAGATATCAAAAGTGGACTTTGGAATTTTACAGAATGAGTTCTGTAGTACATAAAGTAACGATACACTGACCGCTTGTTCCGTGGCCAGCGAAAAGTCTGCAACAGTGCGAAGATCCGCACACGGCAGCCCAACGCCCAGAGATACCGCATCTATTTTCGCCTGTACTATTGCATTGGTCTCCTCGATGGCTGCCAGTATTTGGGCCCCTGTGGGCTCAGGCTGTGCCGCGCAACCCTCCGCCGGCACTGCAGGCAGTGAATCCGAACTGTAACTTGATCCAGCTTGGTCTGTTGGGCCACATCCTCTCTCAATCCTGCTTGCCTGGGTGCAGCTACCCCCCAATGGATAACACAATGAAAATGACAGGGGAAGGATGGGTAGGGTGCCCTTTGCACCACCACAATCCGTTATAACACAGGGGACAAACCCACCCCGCTGATTTGTGCCGGATTTGAATCTTCATGCCAGGACACAGCCAACACTCCGCACATGTGCTGGGTTCTGCCTTGTTGAGTGCCCAGGGCCTGGTCCCTGCAGTGTCCCCTGCCGTCGGCAACACAGGTACACTTTCTCCTCACCTCTGATCTGTTCTGTGCGCTGAGTCCGGATGTCACACACTGTTCGTGGCAGATCCGGGATCGCCCGTCCCCTGTCTGCCACAGAGGGGTGGGGTACCGAGACCACATCGGCTCCCCGCCCAGGTGCACCACCTCCACAGGTCAGCCCTTTTGAGAGGAGGGAGGGTAAGGGTATCCCCGGTCAACACCCCCATGCACTGCGTCCACACCATATATCAAGGCCGCCTCAGTGGGGTGCTGCAGCCTGGCCTGCCGAATCTGCCGGCCCCTTCCCCCGTATCGCAGATTGGGGGGGGGGGCGGGCAGCATAAAGTTACCTGCAAGGTTCTGTGGAGGGAACACCTCGATCTAAAGGCTATTATGCTGCCAGGTGACTTGCAGCACACTACAACACCCATCAACCAGGTCCAGTCGCCGCATCTCCTCTGCACTCCAAGAGTGCAGGTGCTAGGGCTGGAGAAGGGGGTCTGCGGACGGAGGAGGTGCACCTGGCCCTCCGATGGTCCCGTTGACTCACAGGCCAAGCAGACACCTAGGCAGGCCACTGCGAGGTCTTCGTGGCCTGTTCCTCTCGTCCCCTCATCAGCGTGACGCAGGCCCAGGCCACAGCCGATCATCACCTTACACAGTGATTCCCCTCCAGATCATCGGAGCCTCTCAATACCCAGCCACTGCCTCCCTATCATTAGGAGGTATTGTGTCTGTAACAGAGGGGCTGAATGGGCTAGATAATTTTGGATTATTCACGGGCGGGCTGCGGAGCTCTCTAAGCTGGGTCCGCAGCGTTCGCCATCTTGGCGACGCCCCACCATTATCAGTGATTAACTTCACAGGGTATCCTTTATCTCTAAATAACTTAATAAAAACCTTAATGGTACTCTTTGTAGTAATTTCTTTCATAATTTGACTTATTTAGAAGACACCGCTGTCACAAGGCCAAACAGCATGCGGGTAAACAGAAAGACCTTCAGTTGTAAGTTGGGGAGAGGGGTTGGCCTAACGGCTAGGCCGGTCGACCTCAAATCTGGAGAACCGGGTTCGAGTCTCGGCAATAATGCTGAACATCCTGTGATTCTGGGCAAATCACTTCATCTTCCTGTGCCTAACAAAAATGAATGTCCTCATGTAATGCAACTGGTGCTATGTAAAGCGCTCTGATACCCGATACCTTTGGGTCAAGTTTGCACTGTATAAAACTGTATAATAAAAATAAAAAAAATAGGTAATAAATGCCGTAACATGTTTAGATTCAGTGTGCAATTTAATGTGATAGTAGGCACTCCTTAAATCAAGCTTGGAACCCCCCACTTGAGCAACTACACAAATTCATTAATATTGGGAAGGGGATAGCTTCCCACAAAAAAGCTTTTGATTTAGTGTGCGCAGATCTACACAGAACCTAAAAGCCTGACCACCAGAGAAATCCAACTAGCTGCCTCTAAGGTGCAACTGTTCCCTATTTCGCCATTTCTTCAAGCAACTCTTTGACCTTTTGTCTTGCTATTATAGGACCACTGCATACTTAGTGTTGAACCCGTACAGCCCCTGGTTTAAGCATTATTTTGTGCACATATTTTTTAAGTAACCCAATATCATCCGAAAACACCTTATTCACACCATCACAATTTCTTCTAAAGTGACTTCATCCACCACCATGACCTGATTGATTGGATGCTCTCTGATTTATAAGGATATTAAGATCATACTGTTTCCAACCAAATATTGGAGGTCCACTCTCTGATACATACACCTGTCCATGAACACACCTCCCTTGAAATTAATTATTAGTTAACACAACGCAAAATATCAATCTTCTCACCCTGAAAACCACCAGGATTGGTATTTTGGGCGTAAACTTACTTTCAGCCAATGCATCAAACATTTCCTTGGGAATTATGGTAAATAGAGAGCCTGAACCAACCATCTGTCAAGTTTCTTCCTTGATTTTTTTTTTTAAATGTAGCCTTCGGTCTGCATCAACTTTCCAGACCATCCTGAGTATCAGATATGCAGACAACTCGATCTACATCCTCATCACTCTTGTATGGTTGCCACTTTGAATCTGTTATTGACATTACACATTCGGCAAAATGCCCTTTACAACCACATTCAGTCTTTCTCTATAGCATAACCGTGTTTGAATTCAGAATTGTGAAAACTGCTCCCACGCCTTGCACACACTTTTTTTCCAACTGTTTGGGAGCATTTGAGTTGGCTCCACTTCCAGTAGATCTCCCGCTAGCCATCCCTTTCTTGTTGTTGTTATACCCTTTACTAGTGGTACTGGGTACCTCCGACTCCTTCTGCTCAATGCAATTCACACTATTACTTCCATCTTTCTCCTCCATTTCCTTCATACATAACTCTGATTGCTCCACCATTTTTGCTATCTCAGTAGCATCTTTTAGTGACAGATGTTTTTGCCTCCCATAACCTGTCTTGCATCTTTTTACTCCCTACATTTAACGATCCATTCATCACACTTCACCACAAAACATTTGATTGAAAAGTCCTGTAATCTTGCCACAAATGTATCCAGTCTCCTCCACCTTCTGAGGTTGCCTGTAAAAACAGTGCCCTCACATGACTGTATTTGTTTCCTTTCAAAGTGTTTTTCCAATCTAGCCTTAGCTTCTAAATATGGGTTGGCTATTGGTTGCCCATAATTTCCCGTAGCTACTGCTAAATATTTGAAGATGTGCTGGCCCTCTTTGCCCATTTAAACAAAGAAATACCTCTGAAACCATAATTTAGACTTTACTTCTGCCACAGTAGTCCTTTTTGTTAACTCAGGGCTTCAATTATTTTTTCTCTTTTGTATTTAAATTGAAGGTTCCGATCACCAACTATGTTTAAACATACCCTCAGTGCACTAACTGTGCTTGTCCTAGTCACCAGTGTTAAAATCCACTCTGAGACCAATGTAAATGTAGTAGTACTTGTATAGCACACAAATCACCCATGAGGCATCTCTGAGCTTGTACGCACAACGCTGTGCAACACTTCCTGGCTTTTCCTTGTGAAGTGCCCACTCCTGGGCATCCCCAAGGTGAACCCAGGCATCCTAGCGTTGTTGGGGCCGTTGTGGAGATTAAGCAAGCTATTGCCCAGAGTTGCAGAGTGGGACTAATGAATTAGAATAGGCACCGAGGCGATAATTATCAGGTCCGAGGAAATTTAGCCCAAGACCCGCCGAGGCGGGAATTGAACCCTGGTCCCGGGCTAGACCTCTGCATCAGGGTCTGCCGCTCTAACCATTTAGCCACACTTCTCCACCAGTGTTAAAATCCACTCTGAGACCGATGTAAGATTGTAACTGGAACTTTATTGAAGCTTGAGAGCCTGCTGCTGGTGCTCCCTCTCCAGCCAATGTAGAACTGACCACAAAGAGGCCACCACAGACATTGTCCCACATACTGTTAACCCCATGAATTACTGAGACTCTGCTGGCCACTTTCACAAGCCCCAAATGAAGGCATTGAAGCTTGTTACTCGGGTAGTGACATGCAATCTTAAATGTAGTGCAGAGACCCTTCACAGTCGGACTTCTATGACTTTTTGACATGGTGCCTTCTGCACTACTGATCACTATGCCTAATGAGCAATCATGCCCTGGCTTATTCCTAAAACTTGCATTGAAATTCAGAGTGTCGTCCTCACAATCCGGCCAAGTCATTGCACTCCGTTCCCTGACTCCACTTAGCAGAAAATCAAAAATGCTAAAAAATGATAAAAGTAATTTTAGCAGTGCACATTGGCTTTGCTCCGTTTTTATTCTCAGTGGGTAAGTCTAAGTTGTTAGTATGTTGCGCTATCTATTCCTAATTGTAAATACTGTGCACTTGTCCATTTTTATCGCATCTTCACATATTAGCAAAGTTACCTAGGCTTGCCTAGTCTTTACTTTTCTTGCTCCATGGGGTACATGATTTACATGTGCATAAACCGTGGTGCTTTTCCCAACACTTGTTTCTCATACTCTTATATTATTTATTTTTCTGCTCTTGAATAACAGTTTACTGAGCCTACCACTGCCTTAGTCTCTGACTAATTGATTGCTGGAACTTTAGCTGTTGTGATTTGTTATAAGGTGAGACTACTGCGTGATCAGAACCTTCCTATCTGTGACCTAACTGAGTGTAATGATTTGATTGCGAATCATCTGTTACAAGAAATTTTAAATTTGCAACTCTCTACCAAGAGGCAAAGAGTTGCAACATTTTATTTGATCGTCTAATCTGCATGTTACCTGAGTATAGAATTTGTTCTTCTACAACCATGCATGTAAACGATACAAGATTAGTTCTAGGAGTAGAATTGCTTCTTCGTATAAACTGAATTTCTCTGATCCCATTCTCTGGCACCAATGTGGGCAGGTGATCAATTACACTACTAACACTTTTAGCCGCGAAAACGAATAGTTAAAATGCACCTTACTGAATATTCTTGACTCTAGTAGCTGAAAGGTAGTTACTGAAATGCCAGAGCCAGCACTCAATTTCTTCTCTGGTTCCCTAATTGTACAGGGAAATAAAGTTGTGATGCTCTGAAATTTCCCAAGTTTTCCATATTTCAGTTTACTTTGTGTCGTTGGAGTCGTGCATATATAATTTCTCTGCTTCTTTGAATCCTGTGGAGCTATGTATTCATGCCTGCAATTAAAAATATTATAGTTTTAAACCATTTTAGAATTTATATGGAGTATTTGAATTTGTGTGGTGTTTTTGCTACTTTGATATTCATATGGCAGGTGTAATAGAGAAATGTGAATGTGTTTATCTTGACGAGCTAGGGACGAATATGGACCACAATTTTTGCTGAAATGCAGTAAGACAACTGGGATAGTATGTACATAGCTTATGGTCAGGGCTTATTTTGATATTGCATCTTAAAAATGGTTCATATGTACAAGTGAAGTAGACTTTTGAATTCAAATTGCGATAAGTTAATATTTTGTTTTTGTTTCCAATCTTAGTATTAAAGAAATTCAGTGGGATCTATTTGAATATTGGTATGTTTGGTTTCACTAGTCAACCACTTTCAGACCAGTGTTCCCTTCACTCCCTTTTTAGGTCTCGCGCCTGCGATGCATATGGCGAAGCCATATGCCATCGCTCAAGGGCGATACTATAGTTGCCGGGTCTGCTTCCCAGGAGACAGGAGACTGTCACGCGCACGCTGAGGAAAGCGATCGGAGCCGGCCACGGGCGCGCGTTCCCAATCTCCTGTCTCTCTGGGAAGCACACAAGCAAGCCCAGCAAGCCCCGCCAAGGCACCACGAGCACGTCCCACGTGGGCGCCTACCACGCGGACAACCGCAGCAGCAGGGCAGCCCGCCGGAGAGCGCGCGGCCCCTCGCAGCCCGCAAACTGCAAGCGGAAGCCGGGACAATTATTTGAGGCGTTTCTGGTTTTCTTTCATTTTAACTTCCTGGCGCTGCCGCTGCATCACGACATGATACCCGCCTCCCCGTGGCTGCAACTGGCTGACATTTTTTGGAGCCTGGGAGGAGTGAGTACTCTCTCAGCCTCAGTCCCTGCTGCTACACAATGCAGCATAGACGGGCCTCGGAAGGTCGCCACGCCCTCCGTCCCGCCCAACAAACCTCTGTTGCTTTCGGCTCGGCTGCAAGCGTGCTGGCCCCAGTTGAAGAGGGCTTTGCGGATGATTTCCTTGCCGGCTACCTCCAGGTCTTGGTATAGTTGCGCTCTCACAGCCCAGCCCTACAGTAGCAATTGGCAGTGTTTGCATGCCCAGCGGTACCCCCTGCAGGCGGGAGGCAGGAGATGCGAAGCCAGCCAGGTAACCACCCTGCACCCGGGTGACCATTGTTCTTTGTTGCTTTTCCCTTCTGGCATCGTTTTTTTATTGCCGAGACCATGTACGATTCTAAGCTCACTCGTAAAATCCTTTGCAAGTTTGTTTTAGCTGAATGATAACATTTCATTGGAGGCTCTTGCTCTGTAAATGCGGGTCAACTCAAGGGTGGGTTAAATGTGCAAGAAATTCGCCATTAATGCGTCCGGGTCTGCACGCTCTCAGTTCTGGGTGCTTTCTGTTCATACAGAAGAATAAAACAACGTATCCTGAAACACACTGATCTTTCTATCCCGAAGTAACTGGTGGTTTACTACTCAACTCTCTGGTCGATTTAATTATCACGTTTGTGTGGCTTTGATGCTTTGACAATTACAGTTGCGCATCGTAGATGCACACAATAATCCTAGCTATAGATCGATATGATTAACCGCAATTTTTGAATATCCTCCGGTTCACTTTAACGTCTAAAACCAAACCTGACTTTGATGTCAAACGCACAAACCTTGCAACTTACAGTGTCACTTTTGGCTGGAGGCGGGATAGGTAACAAATTAATAGGAAGAGAAGAGCCGTTTCAGAGGTCTGACTTGGCACTAAGAGCCCATGTACGAGCTAAGCCATGAAAATGATTGGCATGTAATTTGTACAACTCATACGTGTAAAAAAAAAATGATAATGTCTCTTCAGAATTAAAACAAAGTGTATTTCTTTAATTGCCGCACAGAGACGTTTCATGTTTAGTACATCAGATTATACCACTGCAGAGGCATTTATTAAAAGCATTTTAAGAAAACTTCATGCCCTCGATGTGACCATGCCATTCTTGATGTGTCATAAGAGTCTAGCCAATTGTCCTGTGCACCCTTTATGTGCCCTTGATTCTTATTATATATTGAGTTATAATATTATTAAACAAAGCACGTTTATTAAATCCACAAGCGAGATATGATTAAGATCACACTGTTTGGTCAAACCAGCAAGTTAGGATTGACTGTAGGTTTTCTGGTTTCACACACTGCAATTCAGCCACTACACGAATCTTTATTCTGTTTTGCATCAAATGGTCATAATTTCGCTTCAGCTCCTGGTGCATGACGTTGGAGAGTGGGAGGCAGGCAGAAGCCACATGAAATCTCATCTTGTTTGGGCTTGAGGGTCAAAGAAACAAAAGCTACACATTTTGGCTTGAGCCTTCAGTGCGTAAACCCAAGGCTCGCCCAACTTTACTTTTATCCAGCCCTGGTTCTAGTGAGGGAAGGGGAGGGCAGTCGGGCCCACTCCTCCTTCCTCCTTCCTCCACAAATGTGCCCATAGCCGACCCAAGACCCATTCTGAAGAGGAGAGCCACAGTTTGAGCTGTTTCATAATGCTTCTTGTTTGGAAAAAAGTGCCTCTCTCTTATCTAATCACTTCATTTTCATGATCACCAGAAATGACGTGGCCTGCTTTAAGTGCCTGGGGCAAGTGTGAAAATCAGAAGGGATGGAAGCTACTGATGTTGAGCACAAATGAACAGCAGAGGGAGACTGCAGACTCATCATAAGGAGCGTGGGAGCCAAATAACATTAACGGGAGGAACAATGTGAAAGTGATTTTGCCTTCCTATGTGAAATTACTTATTTATTTGTGACTAGAACAAATATATCTATTCTTTTTTACTTCTGTAAGGCCATTCCTGACTTGTGGAACAATATTAACATTGTTAACTTTTTTTAAATAAAATGCTAAATACTGGACTTCTGCTGTTGCTGGGTGCTGTAAAATAAGTTAATGGTACTGCACAATGCATATTGACATTGGATTAAGAAAAGCATACTATGGATTATGGCTTTATACATGATATGAGGTTTATGGGTACATTGGGAGTACATGGCCCATTATGTGCCCTCTTTAGCACTTTGTAATTGGTAGGACCCTTGTTTAACTCCCAGAAAGGGAGTCTCAGCATTTCAGCCTTCTGAGATTGACAAATTGAGTATGACTGAATTGTCTTTGTCATAATCGGGCCTTCATAGAGCCAGGGCACAGCAGAGTTTCCCTCTCAGCACTGGGAAGGTATTCATGCATTCGTTGTCCCACGGTGGTGGAACAAACACATCATTGTGTGTAAGTCTCTGTAGAGGCTTTGCCAATAGGAGAACATTAGGAATCAACTGACAGCAGTAGTCTACCTTTCCTAGGAATATCCTGCCTTCTCTCTGTGTTATAGGGTGTTCATTCTCTGGAATGTAGAGATTCTCTCTTGGAACACTTTCCTAGCACCTTTCTCAATATGATGTCCCAGATACAAAGTTCCCTCTGACAGTATTACAGTTTGCAGGGGATACTTGGTGTCCATTTTCTGCCAAATGGTTCAACCAGGTTAGTGTGTTGCAAACATAGCATAACAAAACATAGCATAGCACAACAAAACAAAGCTTAGCATAACAAAACAGCATAACAAAGCATAGCATAGCATAACAAAACATAGCATAACAAAGCATAGCATAGCATAACAAAACATAGCATAACAAAACATAGCATAGCAAAACAAAGCATAGCATAATAAAACACAACTCAACAAAACAGCATAGCATAGCAAAACACAACATAGCATAGCATAACAAAACTAAACATAGCATAGCATAACAAAACATAGCATAGAAAATCAAAGCATAGCATAGCAAAACACAACAAAACATAGCATAGGATAAAAAAACACAACAAAACATAGCATAGCATAACAAAGCATAGGATAGCAAAACGAAACATCGCATAGCATAACAAAACAAAGCATAGGATAGCAAAACGAAACATAGCATAACATAATAAAACCTAGCAGCACTAAACACAACACGTAGCATAACAAAACATAGCAAAACATAGCATAGCTTAACAAAACACAACAAAGCATAGCAAAACATATAATAGCATAGCAAAACATAGCATACCAAACACAAAAAACATAGCCTAGCATAACAAAACCTAGCATAGCAAAACAAAGCATAGCATAATAAAAAACAACAAAACCATGCATAACAAAACATACCATAGCATAACAAAGCATAGCATAGCAAAACATACTGTAGCTTAAAACATAGCATAGCATAACAAAACACAGCATAGCATAACAAAAAAAAGCATAGGATAGCAAAATAAAACAAAGTATAGCATAGCATAACAAAACATAGCATAGTATAACAAAACAAAGCATAACATAACATAACAAAGCATAGCATAACAAAACATAGCATAGTATAACAAAACAAAGCATAATATAACATAACAAAGCATAGCAAAACAAAACATAGCATAGTATAACAAAACATAGCATAGCATAACAAAAACACAACAAAACATAGCATAACATAACATAGCATAGCATAGCATAACAAAACAAAGCTTAGTATAGCATAACAAAGCATAGCATAGCATAACAAATCATAGCATAGCATAACAAAACATAGCATAGCAAAACAAAAGCATAGCATAATAAAACACAACGAAACAGCATAACAAAATAAAACATAGCATAGCATAGCAAAACATAACACAGCATAGCATAACACAGCATAGCATAACACAGCATAGCATAACACAGCATAGCATAACACAGCATAGCATAACACAGCATAGCATAACAAAACATAGCATAGCAAAACAAAACATAGCATAGCAAAACAAAGCATAGCAAATCAAAGCATAGCATAATAAAACACAACAAAGAATAGCATAGCAAAACACAACAAAATATAGCATAGGATAAAAAAACACAACAAAACATAGCATAGCATAACAAAACATAGCAGATCTAAACACAACACGTAGCATAACAAAACATAGCAAAACACAACAAAACATAGCATAGCTTAACAAAACACAACAAAGCATAGCAAAACATAATAGCTTAGCAAAGTATAGCATACCAAACACAAAAAACATAGCATAGCAAAACAAATCATAGCATAATAAAACACAACAAAACAATGCATAGCATAACAAAACATAGCATAACAAAGCATAGCATAGCAAAACATAGCATAGCTTAACAAAACATAGCATAACAAAACACAGCATAGCATAACAAATTAAAGCATAGGATAGCATAACATAGCATAGCATAATAAAACAAAACATAGGATAGCAAAACAAAACATAGCATAGCATACAGCATCACTCCGCACCACCACCGCATCACTCAGGGGCACCACAACATCACTCTGCGCTACCACAGCATCACTGAACGCTACAGCATCAGTCGTTCACCATCACATCATCACTCAGCGCCACCACAGCATCAATTTGTGCAACCATTCAACAACACCTGGTTCACATATGTTCTCTCAATGTTTCAAGCTTTATTACAAATGTAACAAAAAGATGTTAATATTTCACTTCTGTTCTTGGATTTTCGGCACAATAAAATACACTGAACATAATCTTCACAAGTTATTTACAAAACTTTAAGCTATTGCCATTATAAATTACAATTTCATTTAAGTATTCATTATTGAAAAAAAATTAAAAGCGATTGTAATTTGTAATATCAATACATGTAAGTCATGTAAATACAACACATATTGCATTACAAATGCTATAGGTGTCACATTTGCGAAAGTTATAACTATTGGCACTGTAAATGACAAAGCTATTAATTTCGCAATTTTCAAAAACAAAACATAAATAAAAAATTGCTCATTTACAATACCAATAGCTCAAACTTTCCTAATGCAAGACCTATTGCATTGCAAATGCTTGTTCTTCAAAGTCACTGTGGAAGGTGGGATTGAAGAAATCAAGGAGCCTGCGATGTTTATCCCCAGTGAGCAGTCAGTATACACATACACCTTGACTGGAACCATAAACTCTTCGTTGATTAACTTTCAAGTTCTTTAGATCTGACCTTAAATACTAAACGATTCAAAATGTAAGATGTGTAAGTCTTCTCAGCAGTACATCCAGTACATGCAGGGCGTCCTTGACTTCATATTCACCTAATTACTCGTGCCACTTCTGTTAAGAAAACGTCCCTATCATTTGCCATTCTCAGTCTTGCAGGATGTTGCTGAGGAAGACAACCTTGGCTCTAGCAACACTCTTATAATGTCCACAAGGATTTAATTTTTTGTGGTCTTTCGTGGTTTCAACCAGGAGTAGGAGGATGACACCTGCCTCCCTAATGGTCACTTGTGTTCCTGCTTTTTCCAGAATAGTTTCTCTGTGCCCCATCCTGCTTGTTTGAACAAGAACTGCTCCTTACTTGTTTTAAAGCCCTGTGCCCTTTAGAGTTCTGTCCTTGATTGGAACAACTACGAGAGAGGCCATAGACCATCAAGGCTGTCTGCTTTGCTTATGTCGATGCTTTCGAATATAATCCACACTGCACTATTAGATCTGCTTCTCCTTCTAGGCGTACAATTGCATTTATGGAACGGGGATAGAGCTGCATTTCCCGCAATTGAGATACGATCCCTTATAGAATTTGACATTTGATTCAGCAGTGTTTAGGTTCTTTTCTGCTTTCTTGATCCTTGCTTCTCCATTTTCACTTTCATTAATTTTGGAGATGTAATACAGGGTTTGATTTTTTGCTGACGTCTACCACCGCCACACTGTTGGCAAAATCAGATGGAACTGCAGTTATCCTCCTCAATTCATGTTCTTTCATTAGGGCTCTGGGTCCCCATCTCCAGGTGATGCATAAGTACCTGTTGTCTTATCACTAACTTTTGGATCTTGAGGGCTCCACGTATAATAGAGGCACTTCTCTGGGGATGCTGTCTAGGGACCCCACAGCCATTTAATCAGATAACCTTTTTACCTCCAGTGCATATGCCTGGACTTCCCCTAAACTGCATCTGGAAGATTAGCACAGGAAGCTTCTGCACTATTCTGCTACAGAGAACGTTCATGCATTGTGCCTCCGCTCACCCTCTTGACATTTTTGCTTGCCTATGTAATGTACACATTTGCAATATTCAAAGTGGAGCTCTGGAGAACATGCACCGAGTAGTTTGTTTTAGATCATAACTACTACATAGTTGCATTTGGTAACTGTATTTCAGTTACATATGTAGCTTAGACCTTTGATAAATATATATTTATTCATGCATATTCTAGGTAATTAGCACAGAACGCACTCCGTGGCGGCTGGTGCTATTTAAAAGTGGTGAAGCGTAAAAAGTTTGGGATGAGTGCCCTGGGGTGAGCAAGCGTAGCGAACGAGCCAGTCTGTCAAAAAGGGGGTTTGGTGGGGTTCTCCCCCTGTGAAAAGTGAAAAAACAGTTGGCAAATAGTGCAGTCTCAAACACATTTGAGAGAGCAAGTAGGTTAATAAATCAACTGTGAAAGTATATAGGTTTTTTTTGCAAAACCTTTTTATTGGATTTTAGAATTATACATGTCATACAATAATCAGACTCATCTGTTGCGACTTTACAATCGATGTCAACACTTCTGTGTTAAATCGCTGAGTGACTATTATTGGGGGGCGAGAACTGTGAAAGTATAGTTATGACGACCTTTAGTAAAATATTTGTGACCGTGTGCCCCACATGCACCACCCCCTAGGTTCTACACTCTTACCACTTTCATGCTGAATGGGTGTAGGCTGTTGCAAATTTGCAACTCTTGTCTTTGTGCCCTGCTACCCTTGAGCTTTTCACGAGCCCCATTACTTAAGGGAAAATTTGGTTTGCTGCTATGTGTCGATTTCCGTTTTAATCCTGTGAGAAACTGTTTGAATATTCACAGGCCTAGTTCAACGGAAGAAGCAAAGGAATGATTTTTTAAAAACTAGTCAAAGGCTGTGTCTTGTTCATTGGAAGAGCTGACAAATAGCTCAGAGGCTTGCAGAGCTCTACATACTGAGACTTTGTAGTGTCTCGTAGAGAACCCCCCAAAAAGGTATAAAGTGGCTGCGGTGCCAAACGCGTAGTGTGATCACAGAGTACATGCGCCACCCTGCCGCACATTTGTCTGAAAGCTTTCTGCTACTAGAGGCCAGTCGGCGCATTTATAGTCTATGAAATGTTTTTTTCCTAACTTCCAAAATGTGATTTTCACACGTGTCTGCAGGAAAATCTGTGCTAAAAATTTGAGATAGAGCTTGAATAGTGGTGCTAGGACTCTGTTAATGTACATACCCAGTCCTCACGGGATTAATGGGTGGCTCTGTCTTTTTGAACATTGATTAGCCCAACACTAGTCTGCAAGGGCCCTTTTTATAATTAAAAAGGTGTTGTGTTGTAGGTATATGTCTAGCTTAAATTATGTGTATTAGTATTCATTAGTCCTTGTATTTATTAGTTTTTGTATATATCAGTTTTCTGAATCACTCACTAATGTCTGAAATAGAAACCCTAACCTATACCGACGATTACATTGCTAAAATAGCTGGTGGTCCATCCTTATTGGGCCCACAGAATCCCAATATCCATCTGAACACCCAACAATCTGCGGCACGTAACACTTTAGAGAGACTACATAAAAAATTAATTAGGACTGAGTTACATGCAAAATTCCTAACTGACTGCCTGAGTAATAATATTATACCGATTGGATTGCAAGTCCGGAACATTCCGGCTATCTTCGTGGATGACGAAGATTATAAAGTGGGCTTCAGTTTCGTAGGTAACAAATTTTCCAGGAGCTGGATGGTCCTAAGTATAGAAACGGCACTTAAACATATAGAAAAATTAAAACTTGAAATCTCTGAAATAGAGAAACAAATTCGTGAAGACACAACATCCAATGATACGAATGATTTCTTAAAGAAATTGGATGCCATAATTACCGATTTCCAGAGAAATAACATCCTTAAAAAAACTACAAAAGGACTTAAAGAACTACAGTAGAGAGCGTACATATCCCTATCTAAAGAAAGATTTCTTTCAACAAACTGGAAATCAATCCAATTGGGCACCCAAACATATAACATTCTCAGAGACTGGTTCGTCAAGTTCTGACGACAGTCAAAATCGGGGGGGGGGGGGGTGGCTCGAACTATAGAGGAGGCAGAGGACATAATACATCGTCTCCTTTTTTAGCCAGGGGCCAGCAACAACAGAGAGGACGCTCACGAAACACCAGGAGAGGCTGGTACAGAAATCAGTACACACCGGGGTTTCGACAAACACGGAACAACTTCTATGAATGGTAGAACCCAGTAGTTCAGCAACCATGGAAAATGATCCCAATCTGACAGTTGTACCAATTTTTAATTTGTCATCCCACATTCTTGGTTCTAAAGAAATGGAGGTATTAAGTCACAGATTTTCCTTTGTTCCAACTAGTAGAAATGATGTTTTCATGACTTATGTGGAGCTTTATAAATTCTTTATAAGTGTACGTTTAAAATACTTTTTTGCCAATAATTCAACCACGCAGACAATAAACATCAGTGGTTTTAAATGTCCCTCAACTTTTTATCCACCATCCAATCTGATGCCGAAAGACCTGATCACATTTGAAAACGTTGTGTTGAATGAAATTCAACAACTTTTTCAGGACGGAAAGTGTGTAAGGTTTAACTTCTCGAAGGAGGATAAACTTGTCCTCCAAATTTTGTCTAAACAGGATGACTTAATCGTAAAACCGGCAGACAAAGGCGGTGGCATTATTGTGCAAAATAAAACTGACTAGGACAGCGAAGTCCTACGACAATTAAGTAATCCGGCTCACTATAAAAAGCTGAGGGGTGATCCGACAGCAAGAATACGGAAAGAGATTCTGATTTTAACAACTAAAGGTCTAGATGGCCAGTGGTTGAGTAAAAAAGAATTTGATTACATGAATAAAAGTGACTATACGATTCCAGCATTCTACACATTGCCAAAAATCCATAAGCATAGGGAGTGCCCGCCAGGGAGACCCATCGTGGCTGGTTGTCAATCTATCCTACAACCACTAGCGGAATATGTCGATCATTTTCTAAAACCCTTTGTCCCCCTTACTAAGGCTTACACCCAGAATAGTAGGGATGTCATTGTCAAACTAGAAGGACAAACGTTTGACCCAGAGTTAGAGATTCTAGTCACGATGGATATCGACAATCTCTACACTAGTATTCCACAGACTGATGCCCTAGCAATAATTGGTGATATCTTGGAAACAAGGACACGCCCACATCAGGTCCCTACGGACTTTATAGTACAATGTGCTAGGATTGCCCTTAATGAAAATTATTTCATATTTGGAACAGATTTTTATGGTCCGTTGAAAGGAGTGGCCATGGGCGCGATTTTCGCGCCAGAGATAGCGAATCTTTAAGTGGCCGCTTTCGAGGACAAAGTGGTATATAACAATAATCCCTTCTGTGTACATTTACAACACTATCTAAGGTACATCGACGATGTTTGTCTTATTTGGAAAGGCACGGATGATGAATTGCAAAATTTCTATGAGTGGTTAAATCAACAAGATACAAATCTACATTTCTCAATTGAAAGGAATAAAAATGCAATCAGCTTTTTAGATCTTTCAATCTATAATGACCACAATACCCTATTGATGCGTCTATATACTAAGCCAACATCAAGGAATACCCTTTTAAAGTATGACAGTCACCACCCTCGGAGCCTACGGGATAACCTCCCTTTTGGGCAGTTCTTGCGTCTTCGACGCAACTGCACCAGGAGGGAGGATTATTTCCGTGAAGCAAATGTTTTACTATCAAAACTTGTGATGCGTTCATACCCCCGTAGATTGGTGAAGAAGACCATGAAACGCGCATGGTATTATGACTGTGAGGCGTTATTAATAAAAAAAGTAAATTTGGATACAGATGACGTCAACACTAAGCCTGTGACGTGTGTGATGACGTTAGGTTCTGAGTCTAACCAGATCAAATCGATTATAAAGAATAATTGGCATTTGATCAAGAAAACAACCTCATTTGATGCAACCACGCTTTGCATTCAAAAGAGGCAAAAATCTAAGAGATTACTTGGTAAAAGCCTATATAGAACCACGTCCTATCACATTACAATCACAATGGGGTCTAGCTCCCATCACTGGACATTATCCGTGTGGAAATTGTGTGGCATGTGAAACAACAAAGGAAGTGAAGAGTTGTAATCTAAATGGTAAGGAAGTCAAAATGTTGCACCACTCAAATTGTAATACAAAAAACGTCATCTATTGTATCCAATGCCCTTGTTTGTTATTATATATAGGGAAGACCACACAAGAAGTTAAGAAACGTGTACTTCAACATCAGTCGCATATTAGGCGTAACGTTATGACTGCTCCACTTGTTGAACATTATCATCAGAAGTTACATCTGCCCAATGAAATGTTGTGGTTTGTCATTGAGGTCATCAAATGTACTAAAAGATACCACAATGTAAATAGTCTACACACCCTGAGGAAAAACAAATGGATTTGGACGTGTAATACTGTGGAAAATGGGCTAAATTCAATTGTTAAATGGCACACTGTTGCAACATTGTAATTCTGATTATGTATATCTATATTTCATCCGTATGAATACTTATTGATCCATTCTGACTGGTGGACTGGTCATGTTCAGAAACCTATTCCAAGATGGCCGCTATCTATGCTATACTTGGTTTAACAGTCAGGTTGAACTATGTGAATATGTGAGTAGAGTTATTTACCCTCTCTGTCTTGACGAGTCGCCGATTGTTCTGGCATTGCAATATAATATCTCATTAGAATTTCCCCCTTTTTTGGGGGGGCGACGATTTAGTGGCGCATTGATCGGTTAGGTTGAACCACGAATATATGTTTAGAGAGTCACTGAGCTATTTGGCTGGAATTATTTGTCTTAATAAAGCTACCTATCGATTTGGTACTGTAATATCTTATCCGATTTTTGTGGTCTATGATTATTCAGAAGCGCTTTCAGAAACGGAACACGAGTGACGTTACACGTCATCACGTTACACAGAGCAAAGGTTAAATATACGGAAGTGCCGTAGCCGGCGGTCCCGTATTATTGAGGCGCGAGGAAGTTTAATCTTGAAGATCCTGACCATAAAGTGAGTACGCTCTTCGTTTTATCTAAGAAGTCGCTATGGTTTACATTTTTTTGACCCTAGTCACAACATAATAGTAACAAGTGTCTCTCTCCATTTGTAGGTGAATAATAGCACACCGTTTAATTCGGTTGTAAGTATCATGTCCATTACACATCTTGGTGTGGTGGGGGTTGATGGATGATTCGTTTTGTCTTTTCAACTTACATTGGATTGGCCCTGTTTATGTATTATTACAGTTATCTCCCGACCTATTGGCAGGACTTATTCGGACAGTTTGTGATTATAGTGCCTGCATCAGCCTTCATTTAACGTACTTGATGTAGCCAGACGAATTAGTATAATAACATGTCGGTCTTTGGTTTCTAGGTTTTGGGAAGATTATTGCCCAGTAAAACCTTGCAATCACCGGCTGGTGGTGCTTGGTAAGACTTTATTTATGTTTTGAAGCTTTAGGAGCACTTTTTTGACTGATTAGAATATGTTAGGTTACACTAGGGTAGCATGTCTCTTAAGGGTTCGGTTTGATTTTTGAGCACTTTGGTGATGGCTTTTGAACACGTTAAGCTACACTATGGTAGCATGTCTCTGTTTGGTTTTCCTTTTGGTGAGAAGATGATACCTGGTATGCAAGGTGTTTTTTTATATGTATGTATTTATATTTATTTGTAGATATAATTGTGCAACTGGTCCTGAGGATGGTCCTATGGAATTAATTAACCGATGAAGGACCGAAACGTCGACGCTTAACACCATCTTGCTGATATTGATATCATTTTTTATGTCAAGGAAGAATGTATTATCATGAGAAATTCTCTCATACATGGTATTTGGTTTTATCCATGTGTTTAGCATGAGGTGTTGTATACTACGAAAAATCATCAACTGCTGTAGTATTTATTGTTGCCAAGTCTAAATTTTGATGAAAAAATATTCTAACAAATTAAGTTGTTGGAAATAAAGAACAGTAAGAAACTGTATCTACCTTGCCTCGGATGAATGATTGATCACTTACAGTGACAGTATTAATTAATGCATTCGGAGACCGTAAGCAGTGGTTTATCTTTTAATTACATTTTATTGTGGTAATAAAATGTAATTTAAACTATGCACGGTAGTAATCTATGAAATTTCATTTGCGTTAGCCTGCCTGTCCCGTGTCGTCCGTCCGAACAGGAAGGAGCCACAGGCAGCCTCCCTTCTCTTAGCCAATCACATAGCTGCAATGGCAGCGCTGTGATTGGCTGGGACGCCGACACCACAGGCTTCTATGGGGAGCCCATTTTCTCTATGTAGGCTGCATGCAGCCTACATAGAGAAAACGCAGAGTTCGTATGACTGGTTTGGTCAGCCCTGGAGCTGACCAAACGGCGCACTCGGAGTAGGCAAGCCACTCCTCCCCTGGACTCTTGTGGGACTGCCTGCCCCAACCAGGCATACCCTTCTGCTTTGGTATTTTAAAATACCATTTAATATTTCTGCTTCTTGCACTGCGAGAAAGCAGTGGAGCAAACACTCCTCCACGCACATGGAGGAGCAGCTCCTGCATGATCTTCACCCTGCCCTAGCCCTTATAAACAGCGATGTCCCATCTGTTAAAGGGAAACTCCTACCCGTGCTCTTATCTGTGGACGATTCAGTCTTAATGGCTCCGACTCAGTGCATTACACCTCCTAGTATCTGCATTCATTGCTTTTATTTCTAAACTAGACCTTCAAACTAATTTTACAAAATCACAGATCATGGCATGCGGCCCACACTGCATTAAACTACTAGTGTTAAGACTTGTCCATATCTAGGAGTCATGTTCTCTGCCTCTGGAGCTTGGCCACCTAGTAGTGCACACTGTAGAATGTTATTTTCCAAAGCAATCTGTTCACTATTGTCCCTTCCTCAACCCTGTGGCAGGGGCCAACTGAAAGCTGTTGCAAATCTATAATTTACAAAAACAATAGAGGAGTATCCCCTCGTGGGCAGAGAGATAATTCTCTGGACATAGGCTTAAGTGCTCTAGTCAGCACAATATGCCCCAACCTGTTAGCGGATAATGCATATCCTTATAGAAGACCCCTCACTCACCAACCTAGTTGGTGACATGCTTCATCATCGGGGTCCCACCCCATAGGCCGAGTGCCTACAGGGTGTGCTGCGACACCTGACTACAGTGGAGCTGGTTAGTATTTTCTTTTATGTGTGCATAACGATCAAAAAAGTGAGTTTAAAAAGGGCCAAAACTACTCACTGCAAGTATTTATTCTTGAGTGCTTGAACCCTTGTTAAAAATGTGTGGCACCTGTGCCTAATTAGGTAGGCTTTGGTGTCAAAAGTAGTGTTTTAAAAAATAGCAAAGTGTGCTATGTGAGATGTGATATTTACAACGCTATTAATTAAAAAGGTCTACATGTTTCAACCATTGTATATATTCATTGGTTTTCGTCAGGACCGTGTTATATTGAACTGGGTGGTCCGCACACGCTAAGGTGCGTCCTGCCCTAGTCCAAGTTAGAGTTCACAAATTGCGAACTCGTGTAAAATAGTGCGTTTTTCTTTTTGAAGGAAACAGGAAAACAAAAGACAGGAAGGGGTCACATACCGGGGTAGACAATACACATGTACTACATTTAACACATATATTACTAGTCTTTACCCCATTCAAATCAATAGATGGGGTCATGCCAGCGTTTAGAATCAAACAATAGGATCCATCTATTGCGGTCACGCAACAGTGCTTCAGTGTTTTTACCGGACTGTGCCTTTCAGTAGAGAACCAGCGCCAAAAAATGAGGTGTCGCACTGGTTTTGGCGTCTGGGAATATAGTGTAAAAAAGGGGGCGTACTATGGGAGAGTGATCTTACTGGTGCTGCGATGTGGACGGCTGCAAAGGTTGTGAGCAGTCGTGACGTCGCTATCGTGAATCGCGACTTGTTTTTAGCTTTTAGCTTACGCTTTGTTGCGGCACTACCGCTTCATGGGCACCAGCGTTTCCAAGACGGCACGAGTCCGTCTCCTGTAAAATGATAAAGAATAGATGCCAAGTGTAAGCTTACTAGCTGCTCGGGTCGGGCGATTAGGTATAGCCTGCGGGATCGTGTGGTAAATCGTTTCCGCATTCATGTCAGCCCAATGGTACTTAATTGCAGCTTCTGATCATCAGGCAGAAAACCTACTTGGTTCCGGCTGGAGGTGCCCCGAGGAATGACCGGGTTATTCGTGGTTGCCGGTAAAGTAAACCCGTAGCATTTCCTGGTTGGGCGTGGCCTCGTCACGTGGTCTCAGCACGTGAGTCGTTACGGGCCAATCGGATCATTTGGAGGTGAAAGGTAGGCGGTGTAATCCGGCCCCGGAAGCCGGTTCCAGGACTGTTTACGTTGCCATGGAGATTGCGCTGGCTTTTTATTTTCTATTTTTAAATGTATAGAGCCCTACCATACGAGTTCTCAATATTGGTGGGAATTTACTAGGACAGAGGACAGAATCGGGATTGACAACCGCAGGGATTGGTTGCGCAATATTTGCTGATTAATCAGAGGATAGTGCAAATAGCAGTTAAGGATAGCTGCTTAGTTTTACTGTACATATGGCTAATGAGGACAGGTCTTAAGTCATTACGCTGTTCCACAGGATATTATCATTCAAGCCTGACTTGTGGGTGGAGAGTCTATAAACCCACCTCTGTTCTTTTTCGAATAATCGTTGAGTCAGGTTGGCTCCTGGTTTGACTTGTTCAATAATTGTCCGTTGAAGGTCATCTGGTGTGTGACCTGCGGACAAAAAATGCTCAGTGAGTCTGGTATTGGTCTTTTTGCATCTGATAGTGCTTCTGTGCTCTCCAATCCATAACTTGATCTTCCTACTCGTCATTCCTACGTAATGTAGGTCACACTGGCATGTAAGTCTGTAGATGACATTTTCACTATTGCAATTTGTCTGCCCTCTGATTGTCCAGATCTTATTTGGTTCCAACTGTAATGTTTTGGTATTCTTGGTGTACGGGCAAACGCTGCAACTTCCACATTTATAGTGGCCTATCACCTTCGGTAAACCCCATAGGTTGGTTTGTGTTTCTTTTTCTGGGGCCACCTTTATTGGTCTTGTATTGACTACTGCGTCTTTTATGCTCCGTGCTTTTTTAAATGAGAATAGGGGTTTCTCCCATCTCAGATTGCCTGTATTCAGAATATTCCAGTGTTCTTTTATTATTCTGGAGACATCATTGGAAATGGTGTTGTAAGTAGTAACACATGTCAAGGGGATTTCTTCCACTGTTTTGTTTGTATGTTCCAATAGAGCTGCATGCGGTTGATTCCGCGCTCGCTTTTGGCTTTTTTGAAGAATTCTGTTCGGATATCCCCAGTTACACAATTTTTGAGTGAGATCCTGGGCTTGTTTCTTATAGTCTCCCAACTCACTGCAATTTCTGCGTATCCTTAGGTATTGCCCGTAGGGTAAATTCTCACGTAACTGTCTGGGGTGGAAGCTTTCAAATCGCAGTAGATTGTTTTTGAGGTTGGCTTGTAGTGGGTGACGGTTGTCAGTTTTCCTTCCTTTTTTGTGATCGTTACATCTAAAAAAAACAATGTATCTGGGTTTTTTTCATAGGTGAACCTTAGGTGGTCATCACAGGTGTTGATCCAGTTGAAGGAGGTTAGGGAATCTTCGGTGCCTTTCCATATGGTCAGCACATCATCGATGTACCTACGCCATAATAGGATATTGGAGCTGTGGGGGTTGGTATCACTGAGGATATATTTTTCCTCAAAGTCATATACGTATAATCCCGCTATGCTAGGCGCAAAAGAGCTGCACATGGTTGTGCCACCCGTCTGTAGAAATATCTGGTCTTCAAACTCAAAATAATTTCTTTTGAGTGCCAGTCTGGCACATTCCAAGATGAATTGCCTGGGGGTTCTGGATGTTCACTCTTCCTTTTCTAGCGCTCGTCCTAATACATCCAGTGTGGCATCCTGGGGGATGCTGGTGTGCAGGCTCTCAATGTCAAAACTCACCAGGATTGTGTCATTGTCCACGGTGAGTTGGTCCAGGATTTGTAATAGACTTTTGGTGTCTTGGAGGTACGTGCTGGTTTTTTGCACCATAGTCTTGAAGAACACGTCGCAAAATTGCGAAAGTGGTTCCAGAGCCGACCCTAGTCCAGAGACAATAGGCCTCCCAGGGAGTGGTGTCTTGTTTTTATGTATTTTGGGGAGTGCATAGAAGTAGGGGATTCTCCCCTCACTTCTACAAAGGAAATCTGCCTCTTGTTTTGATATGAATCCCTCTGTCTCACCGTGTTCCACTAGTGATTTTATTTCACTTTTCAGGTCTTCTGTTGGGTCCATTGGTAATCTGCGATAGCTGTTTTGGTCTGCTAGAAGTCGGAGACATTCATTTTGGTAAGCTGTGCGATCTTGCACAACAATGCCTCCGCCTTTATCTGCAGGCTTAATGACAATGGTATCACAATTTCGCAAATTTTCAAGGGCAATTCTTTCTTGATTAGTCAGGTTCATGAATGGTTTCTTGGGATTCGTATTCTCAACATCGTTGAAGACAGCTTGCTCGAAAGTGGAGATCTCCACAGGAATCAGGTGTGGTGGTGGGGTAAACGTGGATTTGTTCCCAAGTCCTGTTTCATTTGTATCCAGGTTTTCTTCTGTGTTAGATCTTTTTTCAAAGCATGCTTTCAGTCGCAATTTACGAAAGAAAGATGAGAGTTCGCAGTGAAGTCTAAACTTATCCAGGTTCGCTGTGGGTACAAAGCCTAAGCCCTTATTTGGAACTGATCCCTCGGCTATGCTCAAGGGTCTGCTTGAGAGATTTGTTATTAGGTTCTCCGATTGCTCGGCCCCGCTTGCTGAGGGTTGTGCCTGTTCTGGTTCGCACTCGGATCTTCCGGTGCCCAGTGCACTTGACCCCCCTGATTCTGGTTTTTTCTTCTTCCCCGTCCTCTTCCGCCCCGGTACAAAAAAAACGGTCTATAGGGATTAGGTTGAAAGAATGGTTGCTGGAAGGGTGGTTGCCAACCATACATCGCAATATTTTGTGGGTGGTAGTAAGGGTCAGGAAGCCCTTGCATTGGCATTGGATTAAAGGATGGCCAATTTCCATGTCCTCTACCACGCCCTCTCCCTCTTTGTTTTGTACTTCCTCCACTTGAGTTTCCACTGGAGTTAGATGTATTGCTTGATGCATTACTGGAGGCATCTGAGTTGTCTTCTCCTTTAGATGGTGGTACGTACTCTGGATCTGAGTATGGATATGCTTTGGTCATTGAGAATCTTTTCAAGTCCTTCTGGAACTTCTGCACTTTCTGTTGTGTCAGATTATCTTTATAATCTGTCATCTCCTTTATTTAGTTCATCAAGCTTCTTCTTGAAACCTGTGATGGTAGTCTTCATATTCCCTTCTGCCACCTGGATCTCTACCTGGATTTTCTCTGAGAGTCTTAGGGCTGTTTTTAGGATCAAGACTATCCAGTCATGCGTGCAATGCCACGCTAGGGCTTGCCAGTCTTTTCGGAATATTTCATCCTCAAGGAAGATGCGAGGTGCATTGGAAACTAGTAGCCCCTTGGCTGCCATGTTGTTGTTCAGATATTGCTTAAGTATCGTCCCGTGTATAATAGTCCTGATTCTGTTCCTCTTAAGTTCTGTTAGATTTTCCCAATCTTTCGTTGTGGAAATGCTCTGTGCTATGTTTGCGTCCACAAACACCGATAGATCACTCATTATCTCCTCTATCTCAGCAGAGGTGTAGGAGAGGCCCTGGTTTTCGGCCATATTTACAATGGACTAAATACTTGCAGTGAGTAGTTTTGGCCCTTTTTAAACTCACTTTTTTGATCGTTATGCACACATAAAAGAAAATACTAACCAGCTCCACTGTAGTCAGGTGTCGCAGCACACCCTGTAGGCACTCGGCCTATGGGGTGGGACCCCGATGATGAAGCATGTCACCAACTAGGTTGGTGAGTGATGGGTCTTCTATAAGGATATGCATTATCCGCTAACAGGTTGGGGCATATTGTGCTGACTAGAGCACTTAAGCCTATGTCCAGAGAATTATCTCTCTGCCCACGAGGGGATACTTCTCTATTGTTTTTGTAATTAATCTCTGGGACCAGGAGTTCCCACCTCACATAAGTACTTGTAAATTTCCCTCACTCTCTTTTGTTATTTAAGCAAATCTATAAATCTCAATGTTTCTCAACTGCCACTTACGGTTACGCAATCGGGGGGGAGGGGGGGAATAGGGGTCGCAAACTGCAAAACCCTAAATTTAGAAGAAAAAAGGTTTTGCTGGCGACTACTCAGAGTACTGATGTCCTCCCCTATATTACCTGTCATAAAGAGATAAGTTAGTTATATATAACCAACTTTATTCGAGTGAGGCAGTTATTATTCTGGCTATGGATTTGGAGCAACGGCCGCCTCTCTAGTGAGAACGGCCTCCGAATTCTGTGTCTGGCATATATTAAATCTGAATTTGGAAAAATTGGTATGGAGAGGGTCTTTACAGAGAAAGAACTGTCATTCTTTTAATAGAAAGTAAATAGCCTTAGCTTTTTATTATCTAGTGCAGGAAAGTCTCATTCAAAACACAGTAGGGAAACTAATGATAACCGCATATTTGTCCTTGAGTACCTAGCCGTCATCCCCAGTCTATTTAGAGCAGCCTAGTGGGAGATGTGAGCGCTTTGTTATTTAGGTTTCGAACCGACACTTAAGTACTTACTGTGCTTTACTCTTGGGCACCAACTGAACCTTGGTGCTATTCCTTGCCCATGTAATAGTAAGTCAGGCCAAACTATGACATATTTTTTTATTGTCTTGTACATTTTATGAATTGTAGAGTAGGCTATTTTTTATTCCACTTTTTAAAAGGAAAATACCATGATATTCGGCAGTGCAGAGCTATGTTTTTATCTATTATCCAATTGTCTGACAGTGAAACATGTTTATACATGGGCTCATTCTTAAGCCATGCTGTGAGGTCACGTGGCACTTCATTACTTTAACAATCTGCTGCCAACTTGAAGTATTATTTAGCGATCTTTTTACTATATAGTGTGGTTTATAGACTTGCTTTTATCCGGTATATAAAAGTTTGACAGTGAAACATGTTTTTAAGTAGGTTAATCTTAAGACTGTGAAGGCATGTGGCACTTTAGTTTTAATAATTTGCTGCCATCTATAATTCTTTCTTGAAATATTCACTTATGCCTTTAACTGGATGCAATGTTAATTGTTATATGCATGTTACTTTATTCAGAAGGTTTTTCCTTCCATAAAAGTATCAACCAAATTGAAGTACAGAAGTTGTGTTTACTTAGGAAGGAATCTTAAGCTTTTAGATTACCTTTTGTCCTAAATTGATGCAGAAACTTGAATGGCTAAATTGAGAGAAGTTACTTCTATAAACAACAAAGGCCACACAAAGCAGTCACTTATGTGTTCATTCAGTTATTCATAGAAATTAATACAGCAATATTATAATTTGGAGTAGTTCGCACTTAGGCCCCTGTAACTTTTTATCCACAGAAGATATCCACTCCAAATTTGCGTCCCTTTCTTGAGGATTCTAAGGGTACCAAGGCTTTGTGAATTCCCCAGAAACTAGCCAAAGTACTGCCAAATTTTGTTTTATTTTGAAAAAATGGGAAAAAGTGCTGCAGAAGAAAGCGTCTGTTTTTTTCCCCCCTTCAAATGGCATCAACAAAGGGTTTGTGGTGCTGAATTCACCATTGTTCAGCTTTCTGGGACTGGCAGACTTTTGTCAAAAAAACAAAATGTTCCACACAGTTTTGGCATTTTACTGGGACATAGCCTTATTTTTGCTATTTTTTGTGTTTTTAACCTACTTCCAGTTAGTGGTAGAAATGGGTGTCAAAGCAATAATGGATCCTGGAACGCTCTACACTTTTGAAAAATAGACACAATTCTGAATTCAGCAAGGGGTCATTTTTGTAGAAACTAACCGTTTAAACTAAAAATTGCAATTAAGTTGAAAAAACAGCCCCTTGTGCTAATGTTTTCACCTGTAACTTCTTTTATGTATGACAGATTTTTTTTTTAAAGCAATGTACAGTTACATCCACGGAACCTTTCTGGTTGTGGGGATATATAGGACTTGTAGGTTCGCGAGGAACCCAGAGCCAATAACTGAGCTGCATCTTGGAATGTTTTTTCATTGTGTACCGTGCATATAGCAATTCATTTGGTAAAATATAAAGAATGAAAAATAGGTACCAAGGAAACCTATATATTTCCGAAATGGAAACCAAATATAGAGTTTAGAAGCAATGGTTATTAGCACATCTGAAATTCGGGTACCCATACAAGCATGTGAACTAGAGGCCATTTTTCAGAGTGGCTTTTTTTTAATACAAATTCTTACATTTGGAAAGCAGAAATGCAAAGAAAATCAATTTGTAATAACACGTGTTCTACTATTCTGTGTTCCCCTTAGTCTCCTGATAAAAATGCTACCTCACTTGTGCGGGTAGGCCTAATGCCTGCAACAGGAAACGGCCCAACACGCAACATGGACCCATCACATTTTTACTTGTGAAAACTGACCTTTTTTGCAAATTACCTAGCTGTGGATTTCGAACTCTAGCTCTGCCGGCACCTATGGAAACCTAAAAAACCTGTATATTTTGGAAAACCCATCACCGCTATTTCTTTCCCTGGAGCATAGATCTCAGAAAATCGATCTACAGAGTGATCAATGACAGGCCAGAACTGGTGGTGAGATGTGAGATTGCCCGAGATGGTTTATCTCTAGACAGAGCTAGCAGTATTCCGTGGTTATGGGATGTAAAGGTTTGAACTAACACTTGGACGCCCCGAGATCTGAGTCCACAGAAATCTTAGGAAAGGGGATTTACCTTGGGTTAAACATTTTTTGAATATGTAGCATATGAAAAGAGAGGCAAAGCAATTGGTGAAACCCAAAGTATGAGCATACCTTCTGCTGAAAACATCCTTAACAGAACCTTATCTAAGTTCAGCTACAAACCCCTATCACCTCTTTCTTTAACTAGGTTTTTATTTAATCTTTTGCACTGTATATTGGCTGAACCACTGGGATAGTGTAAAGTGAAAGATATTGCCCCTGTTCGTGTGATCATTTTTCTACACTTGCACTTCATTATGTTTTGCGATGACTCATGATCTTTGTAAATGTTTAGTGCCTATTTTAAAGGAAAAAGGTTTTATTCAGGTAAGGCCTGCCCTAGTCTACTTACCGATGTTGAACAATACGTGGGAGAGCTTTAATATTGCTAGTTTTTTTGGTCTCAGCCGTTAGCGAAAGGAAAAGAAATGCCATTGTGTTATGAAATGTTGTCGTTTTTTTACCACCATTATAACCTGCGTTTCAAACCTGATGTCTTTTTCTTATAGAATTGTATCCTTTTTTATGAACTCTGTGATTAAATGTTAGAATGACTGTCCACTGTACCTTAGCATAGTTTTTATCCATTTTTGTATATACTTATCTAAAATCAACAAAAAGGCAAAAGACTATATTTTTTGCTGAAATTGCTATGGCGTCTAGGACTATCTTTGTCTTTTGTATAGGATTTATTGTTTAAGATGTTTATAGTGTACTTTTATGTTTTTGGTTATGACTGACAGTGCGAATCTTAAAAAGACAGTTCCAATCAGGATGATCTTGTGGTAATGCTAAACCATTATCCACAAAATGCAGCTTCCGAAGCGGAAGCACATAGCGATCACAACTCATGATTGCCGGAAATATAGCAGTTGCCAACAAGGGACAAGTAGACCAATATGAAAACAGAATACAAAATGCTCCCCTTTGGAAAATTGGAAGATTTTCCTTGTCCAAGGGATCACACCCTTGCACTTTAAACCAATAACCCTGAGGCTAGTTGGGTTTCCTGTCCCTTCCGGGGTAGGAATGGCCAAAATGGGGCAATCTGTGTCTGGGGAGGGTGGCAGAAACCAGCAGAGCAAACATTACCCCCTTTGGAAGTGACCCTTGCCCAATGGGCTGCTTCCATCTACAAAAAAATGAATCCCTGGTGCCTAGTGGGAATTTCTACCACCTGAAAAGAATTGCTCCCCTTTGGAAGTCA
The DNA here is from genome assembly GCF_964263255.1 of Lissotriton vulgaris. Lineage (NCBI taxonomy): Eukaryota > Metazoa > Chordata > Amphibia > Caudata > Salamandridae > Lissotriton > Lissotriton vulgaris. The sequence continues at coordinate 611,117,426 of NC_141698.1, forward strand.
CCATTACCCAACGATGTTGCTTTCATCTGTAGGAGGTCGGGCGGCAGTGGAAACTCTTCCGCTGCCATCCCTGCTTGGGGATGTAGCTGGCCTGCCCATGGACGGTGGGGAGCGTCCACGCATCCCCCATGGGTGGGTGCTACGACGGAACAGTTCCGTCATGAGCCACACGGTGGGCGTATGCTCTTGACGGAACTGTTCTGTCATGAGCATAAAAGGGGGTTGAGACACTGGTTAGCAATCAATGTGGCCTTTTATAGCTTTTCTAGAAGTTCCTCCTGCTTTTTACCCTCCCAGGCTGTTTCTCTTAAAATATATTGATCTCCTAAGCTACCCAATTACATATAATGTTTGAAATTCAAACAGTAAGTTCACTAGATTAATACAATGTATTTGATGATAACAGTTAAGACTATCTGTGCCTCTTCTGTTTGTTTGTTTAGGTAGATGTCCCCACTAGGTACAGCACACAAAGTTAAGCTCCTTTGTTCATATGCATTAGAGATGGGCGAGCCACTGATGGCTCACCCAGATGCACTGCCCTGTTTTCTGGGACCCTCCAAGCAACAGCAAGGTCTAGCTTCTTTCTAGCGTGCATTCATCTCTGGTATTATTGCATCAATCTCTATGTCCCACTGGGTGCTGCAGAGGAGGGACTGTCCAGCACTGATAGCTATTTGTGTTTCCCCAGTTAAAATGCAAAATGCCAGACTTTGGCCAGACCCTCCTCTCCTACACTAATTGGGGCTTGGAGAATGATGTGGTGACCCAAGGGAATGTTGTGGAGGCTTCAAAAAGGAAGGGCTTTGGTCATTGTGTAGTCTGGACCCTTCCTAGAGGCATTCCTATTGGACCTTTGAGCACAGAACAATGTGGAGAAACCAAGTGAGCAGAGATTGGCAGATGAAGTAGTGGGGCATCAGGAGTAAGAACTGAAGAGAGTAATTGAGGTGGCATAGACAGAGATGAGGAAGTGAAGGAGTGAAAAGAGTAGAGCCATAAAGACTGGAGAAAGTAAGAGTGTAAGGGAGAAAGAAATGGAGTGGAGAGAGTGAGGGAAAGAAAAGCTAGCTTATAGGGAGAGTGAGTATAATTACCTAATATGTTGACTGCACAACTTGTGTATTGGCTGTTGGAGCCAAGAGACTCATGTCTTGGCTCTGGCTTATCACTTCCTGAGAACTGTGACACCTCTAATTAAAATAGAAGCATATTTGCCCCTTGTGTTTAATATGGGAAACAGGAAAAAATTAATTAATTAAAGACACTAGCAGGTTTTAATCTTCGATTTTATTTTGTAAAAATGTTTTCCCCTCTTTCTAGGACGTGGAAACCAACTCTCCGGCCTATCTAGCTGGTCTTCAACCCCATACTGACTACATTGTCGGGTCAGATCAGATACTTCAAGGGGTAGGATTTTTATATATATATATTTATTTTTTTACCATGTATGTTATTGACTGTATTTGTATTGCACTGATATTATCAATGTATGTGTGCATCTGTTTCACTTGATGTCATGAGATCAAAGCTTTCTTTTAGGTTACTAAATTATTTAGCCTAACCTACCTCCCTTCATTTGTGTTTTTTACTAGCTAGTTGACCTTTATTTAATTGAACAGGTAAACCAATCTAATTCCTAATCTTTTTCAGTCTGAAGATTTCTATGCGTTAATCGAATCCCATGAAGGGAAGCCTTTGAAGCTTATGGTTTATAATACAGAGACTGATTCCTGCCGTGATGTCATTGTGACACCCAATGGAGCCTGGGGTGGTGAAGGAAGGTACTGAGTAAATTCTTCTTTTTCAATAGGTTCTACAGTGAGCACTGTAATCTTTGTGCCATTTAATGGTTTTTAACTCCTTGCTTTCAGAGTCCAAGCATCTACATTTGTAGTTGTTCTACAGGCTTGAATTTACAAAACATTTTGAAGAATGTAAAGTAGTACTCCAGTAACACTTCTTAATGCCAAATTCAATTCACATGCCTATGGGTGGAGATTAACCCATCCGCTTGTCGTTTGTGGGCTGAGATCTCTGCACGCAGAAATATACTAGTTTAGGTTGGGAAGTGGTTGTGGGGGGGAGGATTAATTACTCAAATGGGTAAGGGTTCTGGGAAAATTGAAGGGGTTGAGAGGGACTAGTCTAGTACAAAACACATAACCACAAAAGAGTAAGACCCTTGTAGTTCACAAAATATTTTCTTAGTTACTACTGCAATAATAGTGTTAAAACTGGCTCAAATGCACTCAAGGCTAGCCTTGGAGTAAGTCTTTCGCTACACATGACAACACTCCCATTGAAATTGATGGAGGCAGGGACTTAAACTAACGCCTCATAGGAAATAAAATGAACCAACTTCTATGTTGAAATCGTATATACTTCCATACACAGATGCTCACTCTATCCTTCCAGTAGCCCTTTCAGGACCGGTGCAGTTACGCAGCAGTAAGCACCTGTTACGACATGGAGTCCATTTCATTATTTGAGTGCTTTGTCAATCCGTGATAACCTGCCGGTTAACCCCCAGTCTCCATCTGCTCTACCTAGAACACTGCTCACCAGGAGACCACAAACATTCCTGTCATGAGTTGTCCACGCACTCACGTGAAGGGCTAAGCATATTAGAACCACAACACAACCCCCTTACATAACAATGTGATTAATCTAATAATGCAATATAAGAATACAGTGACATAAAAATACCAGGTATACATTTGTACCTGTATATCAACTCATGCCAATCTGTGATTTTCTGTGTGTGCATCCATGTCAAAGCAGTACCATTTCTAGACCTGTTCATTTCCCATAGTTAAGGTGGATTGTCAACTACAATTTATAAAAAATATTTAACAAGCCACAGATCGCAACAGTCTCCTACTCTATGGTAGTCCTCATCCTAAAGCACTTGGGCATAATCTGCCTTTCGATCAGTTTCTTTGTCTAAGACGCAACAGCGATGCCCTCCTGAGTATGATGTCCAAGCTAACGTACTTTGTACTAACCTGACCACCCTGGATTATCCGAAGAGAATAGTCAAACGGGCATATAAAGGGGCCAGAAATGATAATGGTGGAGCCCTACTAGAGACACGGAATGAGGAGCCGAATAATCCTTTTACCTGTGTGATGACTTCTACACCTTAATCCAACCAGATCCAGAAGATCATAAAAAAAGCGGTCAATTCTCAAAAGTGGTACCCTTGATATTCCAGATGCCAGGTTTGCATTCAATCGCACGCAAAATCGAAGATCTTTTGGTCCAAACATGCCCACTGAAAACTAGGAACGACCCAACAGACCCTCTAGGGACAACCTCCAATAAAAGGACTGTACCCATGCAGAAACTGCACAGTATGCAAACTGACTAAAATGAGAAAAGAGATCAACCTTAGAGAAAATCGTCCATGGGTTCAGAGAGGACATACCAATTGTAATACAAGGAATTGTATTTGTCATTACCTGCCAATACGATCTTCAGTATGTAGGGAAGACCACCAGACCTATCAAAACGAGAATCCCAGAACACTGCAGCAACATCTGGTGTGAGCGCATCACGACTAAGATGTCCACACACTTTGCCAGCATCAACCATGATCCAGATAACATTAGATGGACAATGCTAGAGGCAAAAGACCACTGGGGCCAGCAGTCGCTATTCACGAAAGAACGGTTGGTGTTCCGTCTAAAAGCCATACACGTGGATCAAATGACGACATCCCGTGGCTTGATTGTAACATTTAAAACTAAATAGGACACTTCTCTATTAACTCTGAGCTAGATACCGAGGTGGGGAGAACACCAAGATGTAAGAGGGCTAGAGTCCTCTCCCTCCCCCCCCCCCCCTTCCACGCTTATTTTCTTGTACAATAAATCGGTACCATCACATGAGCATTTTTAATGAATAAATTACATGATAGCTATTGGAGGTCCTGACTACCTAGGTTCAGATACCATAGCCATTTACCTTATTTAGGATAGCCTGCCAAGTATACAATACCAGAAAATACTGGAGGGCTTACCTCACATGACTATCATAGACTACCTAGGCTCAGATACCATAGCCATCTCCTTTATTGGGGGTGGTTTGACAATAAAAAGAAATCAATAATATTGGAGAGAACACATCACATGCCTACCATAGACTACAATAGTACATCATCCCCGATCAACTAAATACCCTTATTGATTTAAGATTCTCCCAGCTACTTCAACATGGCCCCCATTATATGCCTCAAGCACCATTGTCACTATTAGTTTGACCATATACTATGCCGGACTGCATGTGAACTGAGGTTCCGACAACCTGGTCTAGACATCGCAGCAATCCAGCTTACTGGGAATAGTCCAACCTGAATTACATGGAACATCTCAATATAGACAGAATATCAAGAGTGACCAAAGATCCTCCTTAACAATTGCAATATGGCTACTATTGGAGATATGCCAACCATTGTAGTGATTTAAGATTGTCCTTGTATAACATTAAAAATGTCAGAGAGCCCACTGATTAACGGGAGCTCTGTAAGAACATGAGACCCCTTTCACCATCACAAGATGGCTGCTACCAATTTGCGGAATCTCCATAGAACATCTACAGAGAATGGAGCTTCTCCAAGATGGCTGCTACCATATGCCCCAACCACCTTGGTCTCACACGTAGCCACAATGCTTTTTGACGCAGAGAGTACTTCCAGGTCTCTTCTGCAGGTGAGCCTTGTTAACGGGTCTCTATGTATCTAAGCGGGCCCAGGCAGGGCGAGGGATAGGTGATGGGCTGCTGACCACGCATAAAACTGTGCGTATGAAATTGATTGCGCATTCACGTGTCCTTTTCTCCTCTGCAATCTGTGAAACTATACATTGACCACGTCCGCCTTTGATATTATTCTTTTACAGAAACCGCAATAATCTCTCAATCCCCTGCCTTGACCACAGCATGTTATGGACTATGAGTAGGGGTAAGAAATACAAATACCTCATGGGAGAGTCAGTAATGACCGTGCGTTTTTATCTGTATTAACACTGTATGTTGCGAGTACCTGTTTGTGCAGTCTCTATTTTATATTTTTTTAATAACTTATTTCTGTTGCACAGTGATTTCACGAGTGATTTAGGCACTGGTGGCACTCACCAATAGAAGAGCTAAAGTAGAGCTCGGACAACACAGCATGGCACTACATGGCATACAATAATCTGCAGAGACCGTACATGCATCATATGTGCTGTCCACAATAAAACATTGTTTGGATACCCCAAGTCCTTTCTCTATATCTTTGTGGATTCGTACTGGGGTGCGCATGACATAGATACCTAGGATCTACTGTATCCCTATTAGTGATTGAGTATAATAATAAGATAAAATAATAAGACTCTAGATACTCACCCTAATTCAGGGGTAGAGAACATATTTTTTTGATCCTGAAAAAACGCTGTGGGTCCAGTACTGGACCAACATTGTGTGAAACATGTCGACCTTAATAGTGAAACCACAATAGTTCACTACAACACACTCCCTTGGTGGCATATTATAATCTTGCGCACACTACCCCATCTTCGTTTTTAACCTAACCGAAGGGTCTCTGAATAAAATGTGATCTTCATTAGATAATTTTAAGATCACGCTCTCCACCTTACACATTATACCCCAAGGACATGGTTACCATTTATAAAGCTAAAGGAGTAAGTACTGCTGTATATGGGGCAGGACTTTGGGGGCTATACAAATAGCGTTGTGTTACAAACTGAAGAAAATGTAGATTTTTCACAGCCTGCTGGGCAGAAAATCTGGATTTTATTAAGGACACGGAGGCTAATATTATGCAAATTTCCTTTATTACCACAGCTCAGTAGCAACAATTGAAGAAATAGAACTTCAATGAACATTCTGAGTAAGAATAAAGTTCCTTAGAAACCATCTCTCGTCCTTCTTTGTTCAGAAACTGCGAAGAAAGATCAACATGAGATAAACTTGAGGATCCAAAACTTGAAGATCCAAAACTCCATAGATAAAATCCAGAATCAGGTTATTCTGAAAGAAAAAAGGTGCACATCGTAAATTCATACAAATGGGAGGGTATGAAGAAAGAGGTGGGATAATATTAGCCTCCGTGTCCTTAATAAAATCCAGATTTTCTGCCCAGCAGGCTGTGAAAAATCTAAATTTTATGGCACGACACGGAGGCCATATTATGCAAGTTTAAAGTGCATTAAGAACATTATCAATCACATTAGATATTGGTTTGAAATAACATGCTCTAAACATACTATCATTAGACCAATCTGCAGCCCTAAGGATGTCTTGTAATCCTCCTCCTAAACAGAAGGCTTTAGATGCTGAAGCACCTCTTAAAGAATGAGCACCAAAAACAGAAATATCAACACCACTTTCATGCATGACATTCTTAACCCACCTGGCTAAAAAAGGGGAAGAGACTCCTTTATGAGGAGATCTATAAGAAATCAGTAGTTGTGATTCATTCATTCTAAGATATTTAGTTCTTTTTTCATATTTCTTTAAACATTTAACCACACAAAGTCTATCATTTTCAGGGGAAAAGGGATAGAAAATTGAAGAGGATAAGGTCTTCGTTCTTTTCTTAAGGAAGAAACAAACTCCTTCGGGTTGAAAAGCCCTACTAGAAATGTCTAAAGCCTTAACGTCAGAAGTTCTACGAAAAGACACCAGACACAATAAGACAGTAATTTTAAAAGAGATGCGTTTGAGCGATAGAGAAGAGTTATCTCCCCATGACGCTAAAGTCCTAAGAACAAGAGTGACGTCCCACAGGGTGGTATATTTAGGGCCAGGAGGGTTTAAAACCCTCATGCTTCTCATTATCTTTTTAGTAAGAAGATTTTGTCCAACTGATGTTTCGTTAATTAAAGAATGACCGGCTGAAATTGCGGATCTATAAACGTTAACAGTTCTGTAAGAAAGACCTGAAGTAAAAAGATCCGAAAGGTAGTTGATAACATTGACTAGATCAGTTGAAACGGGATCGTAACGTCGTTGAAGGCACCAGCGAACCCATTTGTTCCATGCCAGTCTATAAGCTTTCCTTGTTCCGGGTGCCCAAGACTCTGAAATGAGTCTGAAAGCATTTGACGAAAGTCCAGGGACATTCCACTGTCTCCTGAAATCTTCCATGCCGTCAGAATTAGAAGGCCCTGCTCTATCAGGGGATGTGTATGACCTTCTGGATCTAGAAGGATTTCCGTGAAGGAAGGAATTAAAATTGGGAAATCTATGCTCATTTCTAGGATGATAGGAAACCACGCTTGGGATCTCCAGAGAGGGGCTATCACTACCATGCTCTGACTGTAACGTCGAGCGTGAAGAAGTAGACGAGGGAGCATTGAAAAAGGGGGGAAGGCATAAGGTGCTAGGGTTTGTCCAGTCTTGTAGAAAGGCATCTACTTTCATGGCTTGAGGGTCCGGCCTCCAACTGAAGAATTGTTTCAGTTGGGTGTTTATACGGTCTGCAAATAGATCTGTTTTGAATGGACCCCATTTCGATTGAATGGACAGAAATACATCTCTGTTCAATTTCCAGTTGCTGGAATCCTTGAAATTCCTGGAACACCAATCTGCAACTTCGTTTTTCAGTCCGGGAATGTGTTCCGCTACAACTGAAATACCTTTGTTCAAACAGTAGTTCCATAGGCCTTTCGCCAAGTCTGTCAAGTCTTTGGAGTGAGGGCCGCCCAGTTTGCTGACATAGCGAACTGCAGACACATTGTCCATTCGTAAAGTTACGCAGCATTTCATTGAGTCTTGAGTAAAACAGCGAACCGCAAACGAGCCTGCTAGTAACTCTAAGCAATTGATATGCAATTCTTTTTCTTGTTGGGTCCAGCGACCCCCTGTGGATAAGTTCCCGCATCTTGCACCCCAGCCTTCTAAGCTCTCATCGGATTCTATTATTAGATCTGGCAGATCTCCGAAAATGGCTCTGCCATTCCAAGCTTCTAAATTTTTGAGCCACCAGAGTAGTTCGGTTTTGGATTCTTGATCTAGTGAAATTAGTTGGGAGTGAGAGCCGTTGGCTCTCAGATGTCTCGATTTCAGTCTCTGTAGAGCCCGATAATGGAGGGGACCTGGGAATATAGCTTGAATTGTGGAGGAAAGAAGGCCCAGGATTTTGGCTAGGTATCTCAGGGGAAAAACTTTCATAAGAAGTGTTTTCCTCAGTTCTTTTCTGACTTTCCTTACTTTGTCGCTGGGGAGACGGAGTTCTGTCTTTACAGTATCTACCAAGAAACCTAGGAATTGGGTCTGTTGAGAAGGAATTATACAAGACTTTTTTAGGTTTATGATAAAACCCAGGTGTTGTAGAAGATGTATCGTGAGATCTGTATGAGAGGAGACAGTCTTTCTTGACTGTGCCATTATAAGGATATCGTCGAGATAAATGATCATCCTCACTCCTCTTTGTCTCAACCAAGACGCGATGGGTCGGAGTACTTTGGTGAAGCACCAGGGGGAGGACGAAAGGCCGAAAGGCAGGCTGCAAAACTGGTATAGATGGCCTTGCCATGTGAATTGTAGAAACCTTTGATGAGGTTCCCAAATAGGTATCGTTAGGTAGGCGTCTTTTAGGTCGAGTCTCGTCAACCAGTCTCCTTTCCTTAACACGTCCCTTAGGAGGTGGATTCCCTCCATTTTGAAGTGTTGATAAATCACCCACTGATTTAGTTTCTTCAGATTTATCACTGGTCTTTGCTCTTTGTTTTTCTTTTCTACCAGAAATATATTGCTGAGGAAACCTGGGGAAAAAGATTAGACTATTGCGCCTTTTTTTAAGAGTTCTTGGACTTCCTGAGAGACTAACATTTTGTCTTTGCCCGAGAATGTTATTTCTCTTGGGGTTTTTCTCTGAAAAGGAGTAGCTATAAAATCTATTTTGTAGCCCTTTACTGTATTGAGTACCCATGGGTCTTTTGTCACCAATTTCCAGTTTCCAGCAAATTGGAGTAGTCTCCCTCCCACCTTTGGAGGGGTATCTGAAGGGTCTGGTAAGGTTCTTACCTGTGGAAAAGGAGCGTTGTCTCCTCTCGCCTCGGAAGTTTCTTCCACGGGGTCTTTGTCTTTGGGGATAAAATTGTCCAAAGTTGTTGGAGTTGTTAAAGTTGAATCTGCCACCACCACGAGACATGGAGGGTCTTGAGTTTGAGTTTCCTCGGCCGGGAAAACGACCCCGCATTCTCCCGGCCCGAGTAAAAACACGATCTTGGAATACTCTCTTTATATCTTTTTGAGATTTTTGAATGGAGTTAAAGGCTCCTACGTATCTAGCCATATCTTTGATGAATTCCTCCCCAAAGAGGAAACCTTGGGTAGTTTGACCGCCATCGTTCTTTGCTAGTTCAATTAATTTAGGGTCGATTTTGAAGAGGACTCCCTTTTTTCTTTCGATAGATAAGGCGGTATTGGCATTTCCAATTAAACATATAGCCCTTTGGACCCATTCCCTCAATTCCTTAGGGTCGACCTGTCGGTCCTCGAGATAAGCTGTTTCTGCCATCTCAACATTTTTTGTTATAGGACCAATAGAATCTAGTAGGCGATCCTGGCAGGATCTAAGGCCCTTATCCAGTCCTTTTCTAGGGTCTCGAGAGGTTTTAGAGATAAAAGCCACCACTTTGGGGTCAAGTTCGGGGGTTGTGGTTATTTTATTAGGTAGGCAGGGTCTAGGACATTCAGATCGAAGTCTTGCCCTGACTTCTTGCGGAATCTCCCTCCGAAGCCAGAAAGTTAAGTAATCAGCGACGTGTTGGGAGGGGGTCCACTCGGGGGACAGAGGGTGTTTAATTAGGAGTGGGTCGAACATAGGGTCTCCAAAGGGATCTAGTAGGGCTATGTTTTTCTCTGGGACCTTAGGTGTCCCTTCTGAGCTCCCTGTTCCTCTTTTTTGGTATTCATCTTCATCAGTGTCTAATTCAGATGAATAGGACAGGTCTATTTCAGGTTCTGAGATATCCTCGATATCCATATTAGTAGGGGGCTCTGGGCCTTCATTTTGCCCACATGGGGTGCCCAAGGCACCATTCTTGTCACCACCCCGAGGGCGTGAAGGGGCGGAGGTTGCCTTATGCTTCTTTGGATCTTTGTGATCTATACCTCCTAATGCCCTTTTTTTGGGAGCCTTTCCTTTTGCTCCGGATTGAGTACCACTGGTAGATGGGAGGGGGGAATGTAAGGCCTCAAGCCTTTTATTAATATTATCATCAATTGAGTCGAGGACCTTTTCAAAGGCCTTATTGACCAGCTTTTCTAAATGACTCTCGATGTTAGGGACAGGTTCTGATATGCTTACCCGAGGTAGGGGTTAATAGTATTGATTGTGGTAGAATAATAGTTAAATATCAGGCAGGTCGGTCACAGGATCTCAAGTAGTAAAAAGCGCTGTTGATTGTATGAAGGGCACGTTATGTGTGTTGACAAACTGTCATTTGATCGACGAAATAGATTAGTCCAACGTATTAAAATGGTTCTCCAATGCAAGAGAATAGGACTTGCCCAAAGTCCTAAGATGGCCGCCACGCACGTCTTACGCGTGCGTCTGCCGTTGCTAAGGTTAATTCTTCTAATCCGGCCCCTCTCGAGTAACGTTATGGAGGGGGACGGAAAGGTATTGAAGGGTTTATTGAGACGCCGGACGGGTTGTGAGCGGAGGCAGAGAAGTGTCCGCGAGTGGAGAGGGGGATCGGAGGAGTCACGAAGGTGAGCACATCTAGTTTTGATTAATGCGTGTCGAGCGGCGCGCGCATGCATTTAAATCATAACCGGGTTTGAAAAAGCGGTAAAAGGTTGAAACCGGTCCGAACTAGAACCGGAGGGGGCATAGTGAAGGTTGAAGAAAAGGCAAAGATTACCAAGAAAGGTAAAGCGTAATAGGCAAGTACTGATACATATAGAGGATATATATATTGATATTATATTAGAATATAAACTTAAAGCTTACAGGAGTAATAGGAAACATGTAGTAGAGTCTATAAGTAGACATTCCCAATGTAATAATACAATAAAAGGGAAAAAATTATTAAATAGGTCAGAGAGTAAGGAAGAGCTACTTATCTTTCTGAGCAGCAGCAACAAAGAAGGACGAGAGATGGTTTCTAAGGAACTTTATTCTTACTCAGAATGTTCATTGAAGTTCTATATTCTTCAGTTGTTGCTACTGAGCTGTGGTAATAAAGGAGATTTGCATAATATGGCCTCCGTGTCGTGCCATAAAATTGCTTTATAAAACGCTTTTTGTCTATACCATCCTCTGTATCGAATACCATTGCACATCATGAGGTGGGGCTGCAATTTTTAGAGGTCATCTTGGAGGCAGGACCCTTTATTATTATGGTCACAAATCTGGAAACCTGAAGAAACTGCTTTTACCAGATGCATCATTTTAGACTGCTTAAACCTGGATGATGCCCTGAAAATGTCCTATATGTCTTGTATTAACACTACACTGGGGAATTTAATTAATATGTCTGTATGGTCGAACCCTAGAAAAATACTAACTATTAAAAAGAAGGAACTTAATGCCTCCTTCCTGTCATTTAGACAAAACCGTAGAGCAAAAATGGAATTGAGTAAACCAACTGTGGCACTATACAAAACATATGTTCTAGAAGAGGGAATTAATGGTTACCAGTTGCATGTGACTCATGCACAGCATCGGTTTGTTTTATTGAGGCCGAGATATGGTATTGTACACTACTGTGTCGCTTTCCAAAAAATGAAGACACGTCCTTTAGATAAGGTACCATGCCCGTGTGATAAGAGTAAACAAAGCATGCTGCCCTTTATATTCTGCAAATGTTATTGTAATTTTAGTAATTTTCATATGAAGTTCCTGTTTGTTAACCGTGGAATCGGGTCCCATAAATTGGCTATGAAATTCTTTGTAAACCTAGAGGATCCTTTGACATGTTATATAGCACTGCCCTGTTTATTTTAAAATCAATTACCGCAAGGGAAAGCTTTGTGTTACATACTAGTAATGGATGACACCAATGTCTGTATTTTTTAATATGTGCCAATTTTTATGTATTATATTGTCTGTGCTTTTATGGCTGTTATTTTAATAGTCGAATAAAGATTTTTATGAGGATGAGTGAATCAATAGATACTTGAGGATATCCTGTAGAGATGGCCTTTCGAAGTTTATCTTTAAAACAACTAGACCTTCAACTGCTGTTTTCAGATCCAGGAGGACGTTTTGTTTTTTTAGGGTAAAGAACGGGTTGGCAGACTTGGCAGCACTGATGTGAGCAGTGTAGTGTGTGGCGAAAGTCGACAAAGAAACCTAGCAATTTGGTCAATGGTGGTAGTTTGTGAGAAGCCCTCCAGTTAAAAGGACTCTAGAATATATGAAAATTCTCTCTTGAAGGAGAGAATGAAGAGTTTTGGGGTGTATTTACTTGAAGGAAGATCTTGTGCATTTGAAGTTGGAGGCATTTTTTATAGTATAGATGTTATTAGTAATTTATATTTTTGAGTATAGCTTGGTTTTATATTGTTGCAGGTTTACACCAGAGTTGTTAATGGTTAGGCTCAAAGGCTCCATTTATAGATTAAACCAGGCCTGAGCTAGAATTGAACCATGGAGGGGATGCCACAGGATCTTTTGGTAGTGTGGTATCAGATTTCACTAAGGAGGTGGTCTCTTGGTCAGTTAGGATTTGATCTGGGGTTGGACCTTGCGACAGAAGCCAATGTGGTGTTGGAGAGTGATATAGTTTCCAATGATCTGCTGTATCAAAGCCTGTTAATAAATCGAGCCAGACTAGAAAGCAGGAGTTTCCTATACAAGTACTGGAACTCTTGTCCCATATTCTGGGCAAAGTTGCAGTTTCAGTGCTGTAGCCTGGTACAAATCCTGGTTGATAGATATTCAGTAGAAGTTGTAGCAAGTGCTTTAATTAGCTACACTAATCTGTTTGAGAGGAGACTTGGCAGTGGAGTTAGGAAGACACCTTGATCATGTGAGACACTAATCCTGTTGCACCAATTGACCTCGAATATGTTGAGTTTGGCGTTGAGTTTGGCAGTTAGAGCATCGTGGAATTAGGGGTTTGTCTTAAGTCTTTTTTTTTTTATGGTGCCGTTTCATGTGTAGGGATGGTGAGGGTTTATTCCATTAATGAGAATATTTGAAGCGGTAAGTTTTGGTTGATACTTATATTTCAAATTTGTTTCTTATTAATTTTGATTTTGTTAATATTGAGGAATTTCTCCCTTTTCATTTTTAGGGGTAATAGGCTGCTCAGTGTGATGAATAGTGTTTGATTTAAACCAAATAGGGATCATCTGGGTTTGGGACAGGCCTTTTTTTGCTCCTAGAAAATAGGCAGATGTACCTGAGGGTTTTGCCGATTGGTAATCCACCCTTTATTGCCTGACTTTGAGTAATTGGGGTTTGGAATTTCTCTGTTTTTCTACTTCCTAAGCCTGCTTGTTTTGGCTAGAGATTCTGAATACCAAAGTTGTCTGATCTAGTGCAGTAAGATTTGAGTTTTAGAGAGTTAACATCAGAAGCATCTACTACTGTGAGGGTCAGTGTGCAAGTTTAGAAGAAATGTCCTCTTTTTTTTTTTTTTGAAAACCTTTATTTATCGCAAACATAGTACACAGCGTCTGCCTACAACCACTGCGGGCCGGCCGCTATGACAATATACAACCTACCAAGGTACCTTGCGCTACAATAGATGACACAGGTAACAACACAGCGCTAAACTGGCAAGGGACCGGAGGAAAAGGATAAAGAGGGTTTCATTTTATCATTTTGACGAATCGTCCTAAAGTCAGATCGGGTAGCTGAGTGGGCGAGCCACTTATAAGGGTATCCACAAAGGAGACATCGTTATCAAAATACTAGCATACATCATTACAATAATAATACACAAGCGCAGAAGTACATTTCGCCCTATTGAGCGCGCCACCCAAAGAGTATATCACTTAAGGAGTTATAATCCAGCTTATCAACAGTATAGTAGGATATTAGAGGGATCATTCAATAGCAGCAATAGAAGGATGCGACGACGTATATAAAGCACTCATTATATCGGAAAATTCGTGACAGATCAAGCGCCCTCAAACAATAGTAAAAAAGGGAAGGAAGAGCAAAATAATTGTAATCATTCAGTGACTATGCAGTAAAATCGATATCGTAGTTAGAGAATCAACCAACCATGTGATAAGACATAGATACGAAGCGCAAAAATCGTTCCGGAAAGAACCAAACCCAACCCCCCGTCTGACCCCAGATAGACAAGAAGAAAAAGAGGAATAAGAGAAAGAACAAGAAGAAAAGGCCATAGAAACAAAAAGAAAGGAAATCAAGCCCCAACCCCCCCACCCTGCACGTTGAAGAGGCCATGGCCCTCCCCCCCCCACTAACGTGCCTGTCGCCCCAAGAAACCCACAGAAGGGTAACTCCCAAGAAAGAGGAAAGGATGGGAGGAGCCCACCAAGTACTATGTCCCCCGGACACCCCAGCCATACAACCTCTTCTACCCTATACACAGTAACAGAATAGATAGCATACAATACTGAGTAAAATAGGGAGAGATCACGGGTATCACAGCAGCACGCACTTAAGAGGTACCCCATTCCGAGTCCCCACCCGCCAATCGAAACCAAGTCGTCACCACCCCACATGTGCATCGGCAAAAGCAGGGAGCTGCAAGCATCACACAAAGCAATTAGAGTCTCACTAGTATATTGTATAGGAGCGCTGCAATCCGAAATCTCGCCAGCCAGGAATATACTGTCCACCAATTTAAGTCCGCTAACCCTGGCCAGTCCGTACCCGTCCCCCCGGCCGGGACCCTCGTGGGGTGACCCCCACTAGCAAGACAAAGGAACAAGATGGCCGCTTTCGACAGGGAGTTGTTGTTCCAAGACAAAATGGACGGTTCCAGTCTAGACCGAATCCATGAACACCACAAAGTGGTGCCAACCAATGCTGCAGAATAATGAAAGGCAGAAGCAGGGCCAACTGAGCGTGGACAATAAGGCTAACCAAATGCCGCGCCTGCGGCGCAGTTCCAGAAGGCAGCAAAGTCCAGGCAAAGGTTACAAGTTCCGACAGACATGGAGACAGTGTAGCGCTGGTGAAGAAAGCAGGCATCAAAACGCGTCCGCCAGCACTGTCGGAGAGCCAAAGTGTAGAGCAATCGTGCGGCAACAATGTAGCCCGGTCTAGAGTCAGGATAGGCAGAGCGTCACGGTGAGAGAAGGAAGCCAATGGTGTAGAATCCACCCCGGGCGTGACAGCATCAAGACTCTTGGACAGCGATAGAAAGCCTTCATGCACGTCCGCCCGCAAGTTGTCGAGTGCATCGAGAATAGAGCCAGGAGTTAGAGCAGCCGGGGGTCCCATCTTCTCCACTAGCACAGGCGCGGTCCCAAAGTTAGTACAGTGCCCAGGGCCCCGCAGCACAGTCCAGTGCTTATCGAAGGCAACGTTGGTAATTAGCGCAGCCGGATCAGCCATCTTGGCAGCCCCATCAGGGGAATCACAGTGGCACCTGAACGCAAATACCACAAAATCACAGAGACTCAGGTCGCTGTCCCAGGGCAGATCCGTAAGCAGTGGGCGATCCGTGATAGGACCTCACGCCGATCAATTCGGAGCGGTAGCAGGCTTATGGGGAAGCTACAGTGTCCGAATGTCTCCCATCATGGGGGTGGCGCCACTCACCTCCCATGTAGGTCCCGGTTGCAGCGGCACCCGTGAGAGCTCCCGGTCGGCAGGCACACAGTGCAAAAGTGGCAGGCAGTCGCATACATTAGGAGACAGCGGCGCCAATCAGGACTTCAGGTTCACTCTGCATCCGTACCCCCTCGTAGCTCCGGCAGCCGCCATATCTGCATCCCAGCCTGGGTCTCGATTACGGGGGTAGGGACGAACGCCGTAAAGCACTTGGTAATATATCGGGATCTCAGGCAGGCAGGGACATCAGGGGAGCACCAGTAAATGCAGCGCTCGCTTGCCGTCCTCTCGCTATCACACAGCGGCAGGATAAAGGTCAGGATATCAGAAATGTCCTCTTTGAGGGTGGGAAAGGAAAGCTTTCTCAGTGGACAGACGAGCCCTGTGTTTTTTCAGAGGCTTTATTGAATGGAAATTTGAATTCACCACCATGTGAAATTGGTTAGGCTGGGGGCCCGAACTGTGTGTCAAAAAGAGGAAGGTGCAGAAATGTATGAATGTGAGGCCAATATGTATTTCACTTTCAGAATAGCTGGGATGGATAGCTGATTGCTTACGGTTGTCGTGAGGATAGATTTTGTGGAGTGTTAAATGTATGGCCCAAGACTATGTAGCGATAACCAAGGAATATGTTAAGTATTTTTCAGTTACAAAGTAATTAAGCTATTTGATGAATTTAATGTCTTTTAGGTGGGTTGTAGATTGTGCATGTAAAAAGTAATGGTGGGTGATATGTTAATGGCTTACCGCATTCATATGACTTTAAATGGTTGTGCATAGAAAACCCACAGGGGTGTGGATTTTTTTAAATCTACTTGTACAAGGCGCAAAATGCCACAGAAATCCATTTTTTACTCCTCTATTCTGTTGCTCGGCATAGAAACCTTAATACACATTTGTTTAATATATATTAAAATAACAATGTTTTGTTACAATGCTAAAGCAAACCTTCCTTTTCCTGGGAAAAGTGATGTTATATTCCTTAAAATTACTCAAAATAAAAGTCTTGAATAAGAACGCAAACTACTTGACTTAGCATAATCTGGCTCCTTCGCTGCACACATCGCTCCTCAGCTTCTTGTGCAGTCCCAGCTGGGGCTTGGGGGTGTCAATACGCTACCTCAGGAACTTGCAGCTACTCCAAGCTGTCCCAGTATCATCTCTTTTGCTAATATAATATATCAACATCTCCAGTTTAAAAAGCAAACTTTTACGTTTACATTTTAGGACGCATTGTTGCATTTTGGTTATAGATTTATTAAATCAAACATTAAATGCCTGCAGGATCATCCTAAAAATTAGTGGAATGCAAGATGGAGACGAGGATTCCACAGGAGTGTCTACACCTTGTCAAGATATATGTTGTATATTAATTTTTTGTGTGAATGCATCACCGCTTAATGTAATGTTCAACTATGATTCTTAAGAATCATAACATGTAAAGTGTTCTGATGCCATTGGGTCTAGCTAGAGCTATATAAAACAAAATATTAATAAAACTAAGTAACTAAATTTTTGCTGCTTTAAGTATCATTAAACTAACAACTTTCACTCCGTTATGACTGGGCCCTCTTGGGTCTACTAACATGTTGGTGCAGTACCAAAATGTTAATGTTAAGGATGGTTTTGTATAGCGCTCGGCTACTCCGAGGAGTGTTCCGGCGCTTTGACCTAACACGAACAAAGGACAAAAGTAGAAAGGGGAAAAGAGAACTACTGCACAAACAACCAAGATTTCAAGTCCTTCCTAAAGGCCAAGAGGTTAGGATTCCTGCGCAGGGTGACCGGCAGTGTATTCCAAATGGCTTTAAGTCTAAGATAAATTCCCTTTGGGAACCTACAAGGGCATACCTAACTCGTCACTCACCACATTCAACCATCTATCACCTAGGGAGTATAGCAGTAGCTAAAAAGTCAATATAGGAATGTTTATTAATTGAATCAATACAAATATTAAAAAGACGTTTTGAAAAAAGTGAATCAATTCCAATCGTAAAAACACACTTGGCAGAATTTTTCACAATATACGTCCGCACATAAAACAAAAATACAAATCAATAGTGTAGTTCCAAATCATGCATTGATAATCAATACACCATTCAATGTTATTATTCTCTTGTTGTATCCAAAAGCGCATCCTATGATATAAACAGACTAATTAAATATGGCCAAAAAGCAACGTGTTTCGATGGTATCAGCAGGTCCAACTACCTTCTTCAATGTGTCCAATACTTTTTAATCTGTAGTGAGAAAAATATATATAAAAAACATACACAGTTAATCTCTATCACTTTTAAATAATTATGAATATCTTGGAATTTTTATTTAAGAAAGGACAATATACATTTTAAAAACAAACCATATTGAACTATTGGCTCTGTCCCTTTTCCCAACACAAATCCATACAGTTACCATAAAAGACAATAGTTCTATAGTTACAAACCTCATCCATCTTTCACTCCACTATGGAACAATTGTTTTTGTTGGGCCCCCAAGTTGTGAAAATCATCTCTGGTGTATACCAGTACCAAAATGTAAACAAAACTGTGAATAAAGTTTTAGAAGCTAACCATCTGATCATGAGTGAAAGAGTGGTTCTTAGCCTTTTGACTTTTGTGGACTCCCACTGAATCATTACTAGAACTTGGAGACCCCCATTCGCCCCGCTGAGTCGTTATTGGAAGCCTCGGACCACCAGCCTAAGCAATCTTTTTGCATGTGTATCATTTTGAGGTTCAAATCCTAAACAAGTATACACCAAACAAATGTTCAAATATTTAAATATTTTGTGTAATTTGCATACAAATCTACAAAAAAATTATTTTTCTATTTTACTTTTTATTATATACTTTGTTAATTTTAATGTATTCAGTTTAATATTTAGTTTTGTAAAACTTTTACAGACCCCCTGAGTAGCCCTCGAGGACCCCCAAGGACCATAGCATCTATATTCATACTCCAGTTACCCTACGGTATCTTTAAATCTTACCCAGGGTGCCACGTAAATAAAGATACTTTAGTTAGCAACTGAACCAAAGTTATCCAGGAAAAATTTGTAATATCTGAGAACTACCTCTGGACAGCCCAATATGCGGTTTAGTCCTTACTAGGGTGGGACGAGGTGGCCTATGATGAAGCATGTCACAATACATGAGTGATTCTACTTCGTCCAATTTGTGGAATTGGCATCCTGAGTAAGAGACACAGCAGTGTTATTCTTTAGTATAATAACAAACAAAATATTTTGTGCCTATTCTGGTATTTCCCCCAGATGCTCCAAATATAAGGACACCAGCCATCTTTGTGCTTTACAGTAATTTGAGAGGCAGGGTGGGCCCTATTCAGCCTCTTTCACTCCCATTATGTTGTACATTACTTATTGAAATTCACACACATTTACAGTAGTAGTTTGTAAAGTTGCCCAAGCCTTGGGCATCTAGGCGTTCTACATTCACTAAAACACCCTAACGGTGATTGGGTACATTCTTGCAAATAAAAACAATGGCAATCCTTCAGGTAGCATTTTAAAGCTATTGTTTTTCACTCTAGACAGAGCATCTGATGTAGGGTTTAGTCGACGAAGTTAAGGCAGGCAGCTTGGCGAAGGACTTTGTTAGCCTCCCTGCCTTTACTCCCCCCACCAAATTAGAGCGGTCTGCTGGTCTGCAGACATTTCTGTCCACTGGCAGGAACACCTTGTACAGCATGGCTAAATGTTAGTGGAGTTGTGTGTAGTACAGTTGTGGGTGTAAGTAATTAAAGCGTTGCTAAAGACTAGTCACAGCAGTATAAACAATTATGCTTGTGTTAAAAAAAAAGCTCACAGCTTTGCCAGGAATAATACCGAAACACTGGAATAAATAACAAAAAAATATTGGGCTGCAGAAAGTCGTGGGAGAACACATGTACATGGTCCATGCTGCAGGGAAGAGCTAATACAAAAGAAGGGAAGCCTTTGGTAGATGAGTAATAGAAAGATTGCCAAATGTGACAGTGAAAACCAATGGAATGCTCTGGATGGGTTATAAGCCCACTAAATAGTAAACAATATATGTGACAGTACAGCCCATGTACTTTGTAGGCGAGACCTAAAAAGCAATCTAACCATCCACTCTAAACAGGGTGGATGATCGGATGGCTTACCTTTAATGGCTCCTATTCCATTGGGCTTTAAAAGTTTTGCACCCAGGAGGAGCCTAGCGAGGAACGAAGATGGCCGCATAGGCTCTCGGCTCCGTCGACCTCCGCCTGTCGCTTGAAGATCCTGACATATATCCTGCTTTCGCACCTCACCCCCGTTTGGGGTAATCGTTGCTGACACTGGCGGTGTGGTCCCGAGAACTTTCCCACCCGGATTGGCGGAGTTGTGCCGTGTGAAAGATCTTGGCCTAGAGTCGCCTGTAAGCCGGGACCTCGATTACTGACCCAGCTGGGTTACAGGGCAGCAGCGGCGGCTGGGTGCCCCAGACGCGATCCGGACGATTAACCTGGAGTGTTTCCCAACCCTATATTGGTGAGGTGCCTGCGGTCCTGTACACACTGCGGAGGTGTACGTATCCTGAAGGTGGCTGAGAGGTCGGGGTCCCCTTCCCGGCGGCTGGCCCCCTCGCCGGGTTGGTGCCCCCGCCCGAGAGGCCCCGTCACTGCTCGGAAGTGGGCCTCTAGTCCCCGCCTGCCCGACCCGCACTTCGGTCCCCGGGAGAATCGGGTGCTCCGAAGGGCATTCAAATGTCTGGAGCTGACCGTGTGGAGGCGGTGCGGGGTAATAAAGAGCCGTCTTTGAGGACCGTGATGGCCGCCATAAGGGAGCTACAATTCTTCATGGCCTCTACCCTCCAGAAGACGATCGCGGATGTCACCGAAACTGCCCGATCGTGCAAGGACCCTGACCTGCCTGGTGCCCCTAAGCTGGCTGTTTTGTCTACGCTATTCCCGGTACCAACGAACCAAGACTCCCTTCACGTCGAAGCCTCGTAATTATCGCCTGGAACACAATGTGCTAGTGAACCTGTTGTCCTGGAGAGACGCCCGCCATTATCGGCGCATCCGTCCACGGACGTGTTTGTGGTCTTCTCTTCTCCTGAGCCTACGGCAAATACGACCCGGCGGATGCTGCGAACATTGCTTGATTGTTGACTTTGCCCTGAGTTTGAGATCGACATGGTCCTATTTTGGCTGGAAGACGGCAAGTGTCATGGTGGCTGTGGATCGTGATGGACTGAGGTGCTTGATCGGACTCCTTATGCAGGTTCACAGACTGGCTGGGACTTTGATTTTTCCGGGATACGTGCTGGTGCAGTTGGCTGAACTCATTGTGAACATTCGAAGGGGTCAAGGGTGAGACTGCTGTAGATCTCGACTTTAGGGGTGCGTGAAGCTCGGGGGATCCGCCATTTTGTTGCTTACGGGTGGTGGGGTGGTGTCAGACGCCTTCCCTGGGTTTTATTTTCAATAACTTGCTTATATAATCGCTAGACCTAGGACTGGGGCTGTGCGTCGCAGGGGGGGTTAGGGGGGCCGAGGGAATATGTGATTTTTCTCCTCCTCCGTCTTTTTTCCTTTTCTTATTTTTTCCTTTTTCTATCTTTATATATTTCCCTTTTCTTGCTATATTTCGGGTTTTTGGAAGCTGGGCGATAGGCACGCTGCTAGGGGGGTAGGCCGTAGCCATCTGCAGGGGTGCAGGGTGGGGGGGGGTATTATTGTTTCTCCGTTTCTTGTTTCTATGGCCTCCTTTTTCTTCATTAGTTTAACTGGACTCTCTGTTCTTTTTCCTTCTTTCTGGGTTCTGGGATCGGTACAGTACATTACCTGATTTAGAATTCTCGACGTTGGGCCGTGGGTTTCGCTTATAAGTGTTCCTCGTTATGCCTCTCCATGTACGGGCAATAGCCGGGTGTGCTTAGTGTTTGATTGCATGCGTATACTGATTGCCCGCCTTAAAGATGCCGATAGATATGTTGGATTTGCTTGCTCACGTGCCCGATTGTTTTATATGATCTAGATTCTGTGACTGATCCCTCCTTTCCTTCTCGTTTTCTGCTCTTTTTTGTTATTATATTGAAATTCATTCCTTCTAACGGTAAATATCCTGTTTTAAAAATTTTAAATTAACCTCATTCATCCTGTGCAAAGATTTGTGTGTGCTGAAACAGTTCTGGTCTCTAATCCTGCTGCCGTGCCTCCGGGATGTTCGGCTGAATAGCTTTGTGCACCCTTTTTATAAATAAAGGTTTTCAAAAATTAAAAAAAAACACACAAAAAACGTTTTGCACCGAATGAGCACATTATACTCAGTAGGCCTAAACCTTAGTCCTTCCAACTCGAAATTAAGTGGGCGGACCTTGAGTTTGGTCGACAGGGTACTCTAAGGCCATTGTGACAGAATACCCTATCCGCCAAACACTAAATCAGTACCACCTAATGCAAATCAGTACTAACTCTGCTCCTCATGGGAATGGTCCAGTTGATTTTAATGACCGCAATTCGCCCTATTTTGTATTATCTGCTCTGGATAGTATAATTCTGGGGTGCTAAGAGGTGCAGGACGATTTTTAATTTTTCAACCCTGATTCTGTTATGTAAATGATGGTATTTAATTGTGGTATGCATTACCTGATTTAGCATTTAGAAGCATGTATCTGAGGTGATTGTTGTACTTCCAATTCAACTTTCTGATTAAGTGATTTTGCTGTGCTTGAGGGTAGTAAGGATGGTGCTTTTGAAGGATCATGGTGGGTGCTTCTGTCTCACACTTCTGATAAGTGTGACTGGTGGTAAGTAGACTTTGCAAGCACACATTTTTGGTTAGAAAAGTACGTGTGCGCCTTGGTAAAAAAAGGACTGATATGCTGTTTGAGTGATTCAATAGGATGGGATGAGGTTGGTCATAAGAGGTTGAATATTTTAATGTAGGAAGGTAGGTTGAAGTCTGAACTTGGATTTCATTGATGCTAGCTTTCAGGTGTTTGTGGAGAATAAAGTAGCAGCTTTTTAGAGTGAAGTTTTGTATTGTTTGAAAAGCTGAATACATCCAGTAAATGTGTGGGTACTGTTTTTTTCAGTAAGGGGAACTCTCCTGTGTAACTTGTGGCTGAGTAAAATCAATTTTGTGTGCCCAAATGTTGGCTTTGAAAATAGAATAGAAATATCTGTGGTTGTATCTGCATTTGACCATTCGGTGACAACGCATGTCTGTTTTTTTGCACATCTGTGAAAGGGACATTTTAGAGGTTTCGGTGGCAAGACTGGGGTCAGTAGTTTGAAGTCTTGGTCCTTGAAGAATAACATAATGGATCCAGATTTCAGATTTAAGTTTATTGTGCTCAAAATGTAACGCAAAGTTAATTTCAAAGCTAGCTTTGCTGTGTTTTTTTCCCTATAGAGTGCAGAGGCCGTACCTTTTCCATTGGCAGGATTGAAATGTTTATTTTTGTGTTTAATTTGAGGACATAGATAAAAGGAGTGGTTCTGCTTTTGATAGTAATTGAGACCAGGAAT
This sequence comes from Lissotriton vulgaris, assembly GCF_964263255.1. Classification (NCBI taxonomy): domain Eukaryota; kingdom Metazoa; phylum Chordata; class Amphibia; order Caudata; family Salamandridae; genus Lissotriton; species Lissotriton vulgaris. Next base: position 611,140,650 of record NC_141698.1, read on the forward strand.
GGAGATTTGTATACAGAGTGGTTGACGTCGCAGAGTTTAAGGAGACTGTTAGAAGGAACCAATTGTTATGCAGGATAGGTTTCAAGGCTTATATATCTGCTAAACTCTGCTGCTTGTTGAATTCGTCGAGTCTAAAGGCAACAACTGACCCAGCTAAGGTCTGGGAAGGACAGAATGTTGGGACTGAAGGAATATTGTCTGGCAAACATCTTGGTGCTCAGCGGAGCCAGACCCTGCATTCATCACTATTCTAAGCCAGCGGAGCACAGCAGCCGCCTTATTGTCTAGGGAGTTTGCCAAGTTCCAAGAACAGTTTGTTGGCAGAGCTTGGCAGCATCAGCCTCTGATGGAAACAGCAACACAGCCCCAGACATTGACTGTGTGCAAACTCTACTGTGTATTATGCTTCCCCTAGAGATGTATTGTGCTTCCTGCTGAGACAGCTCGTGATGCCAGCAATGATCAGACTACACCAGGGTAGTGGAGCTTGATGAACATCTACCTGATGGTAAATAGGAAGCAGGTGTCTTCTAAAGCAGGATGGAGGTTTTAACAGGCAGTGCATGTAGGCTCCATAAATCAGAGTTGCCACCAGTTAGAGAAACTGGTACGGCCATAAAGTGCAGCAGCAGTTAGCAAGGTTGGTTTCTAAGAGTTTGTGGCATGAGGAAGGGAAAGTGGGCTTAGAATCTGTAGATGTGGGATCCAGCAGTGTTAAAGAGGCCAAGAGGTCCTTGGGCGGCAAGAGTGCAAACATATGGGCTCTGAGAATTCCTTCTGTGTAGTCCAACTGGCTTTTCTGCTGCACAATATTGGTTTAAAGTGAGAGAGTTAGTAAAGCATTAAAAAGCTGGTTAAATGTTATTTAGATGCACTGTTGGGTTAACGCAGAAAACCCTTAAGAAAGGTGTTCGTCCACCACACCTTAATTTACCTTCTATATAGTTGGATGCAAGAATGTGCAAAGGCTCAACCAGAACTGTACTTTAGGCAACAATAATTTAGCTATTTCTTCACGTCCGTCATGAACTCTTCTCAGTCATTGAGCACTCTGTACTTTATCTGCCAGAGAAGCAGTAGTCTCACCTGCTAAAAACAATTGACTCCTAAAGTAGAGGACCATTATGTCATGTTCTCTATCTTTCTTCATGAAAATGCGTAAGAATGTTGTTCAGGTTACCAGGTTACGCTAGTTGGTATGTAGAATTGGCATCTTATGACTAGATTGTGAGCAGCAGTTAGTTAGCAGCTGCTGGACTCAGATGTTGGATGAGGTCTTATGTACTTCTTGGTACTTAATAAAACCTTTACTTAACCCTTTCGCTGCTGATGACGAGCTCAGCTCGTCATCACCCACGGGTGTCGTGTGCTGATGACGAGCTGAGCTCGTCATGGAAACAGCAAAATGTCAATTTCCAGCACACGGCAAAAATCATAGCAGCAGCCATGTGGTTAACTTATAATTTTTGGATGGATCTACTTCATTACATTTGGCGACGATTGGAAGAAGATAAGAACCCACTTAAACGTATTCGTATCTAAAGACCTCAACCTTACCAGGAGTCCAGGTGTTCAAGCTGATCTGTTCCCAGATGACAGTTGGGCTGTCCTTTTCATCGTGGTGGAGTGATGTCTGTCGATTTCATCTCCAGAGACTCTCCGCCTGATTTGTGCTGAAACTGCGAGTCTCTTCTCACCCTGCGACCACTTCATCGGCAGTTTCGTGAGTAAAAGACAATTTGCCTGTTTTCTTTCCGTGTGGCTAAGACCAATAAACCAGTCTCTGAATTTTTGGGTTTCACGGTAATCTGCAGCGCACCCCTGTCACGAGCCTCCTCTCGTGGAGAGTGAGCACACTTCAGTAGCTCGTGCAGCGGCGCGAGCGCATCGCGAGCCTAACTCGAGCCTTTTGAACGGCTGTAGGCCTCCTGTTTTGTAAAGCCCTAGCTCGTCACAAATCCCTCTAGCGCAAGCACGCCATTACGTGCTGACTTCGGACTGTTGGAATCCCTACCGCACGAGATGGTGCAAGACTTCCTCTGTTATACTTCAGATTATGCTTATCCAAAAAAATACCAAACTGGCTTCGGACATTATAACTAACTATAGTCCTATTTCCCTGTTAGCTCTCTACAGTAAACTGTTAGAGAAACATGTTAGTACCCACCTTTCGGCCTATCTGGAATCTACCAACTGTTTGGACTATTCTCAGTCTGGTTTTCGTCCCAGACATAGTACCGAACTTGCCCTGGTTAAGGTAACTGATGATATACGAATGCTGGCGGACGCAGGTCAGGCAGTAATTCTTGTACTGCTTGACTTGTCTGACGCATTGGATACCATATCTCATCAAATTCTATTGGATAGGTTACGCTCATAGGTGTCCAGAACACTCCCTTGAACTGGATAAAAGATTTCTTAACAGATAGGACACAAATAGTGAACCTAGGTCCTTTTCAATCTAAAATCAGCCATGATATAAAGGGGTACCACAGAGCTCTTCCCTTAGCCAGTCTTTATTTAATGTGTATATCTCCCCCTTAGCAGCACTTGGGTTTTTTCAAATCTCCTATGCGGACGACAACTGATTTTAACATATAATAAATACACCCCCCAACATCCAGAACGTGTTCTCAGAAGGCATGAAAATGATTACCTCCTGGATGAGGAATAATTTCCTGCAGCTAAATGCAGAAAAAACGGAAATCATGCTCTTTAAGGATGCTATTACTAGGTGGTCTCCCAGATGGTGGCCAGAAGAACTGGGTTTAGCTTCCACACCTAAGACAGATGTTAAAAACCTAGGGGTTCTAGTAAACCGAGATCTCAACTTGGAGGATCATATAGCAACTATTAAAAGATCCTGTTTCTATGCGCGGAGCCTGCTTTGAAAGATTTTCCCTTTTCTTCCAATCAGAACACGAAAAGCACTAATCCATGCTTTAGTTCTCAGTCGCTTGGATTATAGTAATGCTTTGTTAATCTCCGCCAAGGATTCTGACCTACAAAGTTTGCAGATTGTGCAGAACACTGCGACACGTCTGGTGACCAGTGCAACCTATCGTTCCCCATCTATTCCCTTACTACACAACTTTCACTGGCTTCCTATTCGTAAGAGAATTCATTTTAAAGTGTGCTGCCTTGTGTTCAAAGGCCTCAATCATATGGGCCCTACATATATGGCTGAAAAAAGAGTCAAATATACTTTATCTCGCACACTACGTTCTGAGGGAAAAGGCCTACTTGTCATTGCTTGAATCAAGCAAACCAGATTAGGAGGAAAATCTTTCTCCTACATGGCTCCCATGCTATGGAACCAATTGCCTCTGGAACTTCGCCTAAATACCAACTATCTGGCATTCAGGAAAACACTTAAGACTCTGCTTTTTTAGTATTGTATGCTCCCACTGTGTTGTACCTCTTGTCGTCCTTAGCGCGGAGATACCCCATCTGGGGTGAGTCAGGCGCTTTATAAATGCCATAAATAAAATAAATAAATAAATACGTCAGCCTTCGTGACAGCTGTATTATGTTACCGCTGATGCGCACAGCCATGACGCGCTTCAGCTGATCGTTTAGTTCACCGCTGATGCGCACAGCTATATTTTATTCCTTTACTGTTTAACTTTATCGCTGATGCGCACAGCTATAATGGGTTTCAGCTGACTCTTTATTGCACCTCTGATACACTCACTGACACACACAGTTACTACTAATTTAAGGTGTGTCAGAGTGTCACCTCCATTGTATGTACAGCGCTGATACACACAGCATACTGGTTAATTTTATATACAACACTGATACACGCAGCTGGTTCACTCTTATACGACAAGGTGTCAGCTCATCGTGATTGCAGCGTTGATACACACAGCTTACTTCTGTTTGTCTGTCAGTTCATCGTGTTTGCAATGCTGATGCACACAGCTTACTTGTATCGTTCTACTGTATTTTAATGCTGACTTCTCAACTCATTTCAATATTATCCAGTCTATTTCTTTGTTTAGCAACGCTGTCACACAGATTTATTTTCAACGGTGTGTGGTACCTTTTGTTATTCCTTATTCACTGTTTATCATATTACTCCCTGTTGCTTTGTTTTTCTTGTCTTTTTTCACAATGCAAAATGTACCTGCTCCAACCTTTTTTTGTCATCTCCTGGCGAACCTACTCTACTATGGCTCAAATGGAAACAAGTTCTCTACTTATGCCAGAGTTTGTGGTACCTCGCTCAGCGCAGAAAGAAAAACATCTCTCTTAATGCATTGTCTGGGAGCAGAGGGACAACATCTCCCAGATCTTCCTGAAAGTGAATCCTCCTCTCTTAATGAGTACGAAATCACAATAAAAAAACTAGACTTACATTATTTGTCTAAACTGAGCACAGTTCTTGAGAGGTAACACTTTGGTCGAATGCAAAAAGAAGAATCAGTTGAACAATATATTACAGAACTTAGGAAACTAGCTTCATCGTGCAATTTTGGAGGGTCTCTAGAAGAACGTTTGAGTGATCAGATGATGTTAGGCTGTAATGTGGATAAAGCAAGAGATAATCTTTGGCAAAAAGACAATCCTTCTTTGCATGATGTGATTACAATAGCAAACTTATGAGCATTCCAAAGTGTGCTTGGACACTATACATAAAGCTTCTCATGCTAATAAAGTACATTCATCTGTTATGAAAGTAAACTATATCAAAGACAACAATGACAAGAAAGAGAAAGAGAAAAACATTATTCAATCTACAGCTCAACCTAGCACTTCCAAAATTTTTATAAACCATGTTGGTTTCCAATCTAGTTCCATGAGATATTTTTCTGACAAGTGTTTTAGATGTGGTAATGCAGGTCATATAGCAAACTTTAAGGATTGTCCGGGGTAGAAGGCATCTTGCACTTCTTTTGGATGTAAAGGACATTTTACCAGTTGCTGCAGATAAAGTAAAATTCAAAGAAATGTAAAAGAGGTAGATCTGTTTAAAGATTAGATTGATGAAGTTATAATTTATCAAATCAAAAAATCAGAGGGTGATCATGGTCAATGATGCACCTATGAAAATGCTTTTTGATTCAGGGGCAAAAATGACCTTGATACCTAAAATCTTTTATGATCTATTTCTTTCAAAGAAAATTGTCCTATCTAAACCTGACATACGTCCTACAGGATATGGTGGTGAGGTGATACCTCTGTTGGGTTGGTTCTGGGGTACAATTGATTATAAAAGCAGGATTGTTCCAGGTAAGATCTATGTATCAATGAAGGGTTACTCTTTATTGAGTTGGTTTCATCAACGGGATCTTCATGTCATTTTATATCCCAACCGAACACCTTCAATATGTCTGGAAGATCTACCCTCTGTTAGTCAAGTTGGAAAAGATTCTAAATCCTGGGTCAACCGCTACCCACAGGTTTTTAAAAAAGAACTAGGTTGTCTCAAGGACTATATGCATCAGATCAAAATTATTTCAGGTTATCTACCTCAGACTTCAAAGGTCCAAGGTGTTCCTTTTGCAATGAGACAAAATTAAACTTGAACTAGATAAACTGAAGGCAAGTAAAATTATAGAGTAAGTTGAAGCTACTGAATGGCTTTCACCCATAGTTATGGCCCCTAAAGCCAATAGAGAGGCAAGGCTCTGTGTGGACCTTGGAGAACTAAACAAAGCAGTGGTTGTTGATCATTATCCACTCCCGAACATCAGCGAGATGTTATGCTCACATGGTGGTGCTAAATATTTTTCTTCGCTGGACTTGACCTCAGCCTACCTCCAAGTGAGGCTACAACCTTCTTCTCAAGATTTGACTGCCTTAATAACGCCCTTCGGCACCTTTAAGATTTTAAGAATGCCCTTTGGGCTGATTTTGGCGGTTTCCGTGTTCCAAAGAGTCATGGAACACGTTCTTGAATGTGTCGAAGGCGTAAAAATATACCAAGACGATGTTTTATTTTTGGTTCTAATTCAATGGAGCATGATCACAGACTAAGTTTAGTGTTGAGAAAAATGAGTGATGCAGGTTTAACATTGTGAGCGGAAAAAATGCAAGTTTGACGTATCCGAAATTGAATATTTGGGTCATTACATATCGCCAAATGGGATCAAACCTAAGTCTGCTTTAGTAGACTCTATTTCAAAACTCAATGAGAATAAAGAACTAGTAGAGTTTTTGGGAATGGCCGAATTTTATCAGAAGTTCGTTCCAAATTTTGCTAGTTCAACAAGCCATCTTAGGGATCTATTAAAGAAAGGTTGTGAAATAACTTGGTCGAATGAGTGTGACAAGGAATTTAATTACTTTAAAATGTCTCAACAAAGCTCAAGATCTCAGCAGCTTTGATCCAAAGTACAAATCTTATTTGATGACGGATGCCAGCTCTAAAGGCTTAGGGGTGGTTTTGTTTCGGAAAACCGAAGGTTCTGAGAAAGTGGTGTTTATGTCAAGGCCTCTAAGAGGGGATGAGTGTAACTACTTGGTGGTGGCGAGGGAAGCCTTGGCCATTTATTGGGCCATCCGGAAATTAAGAAAGTTTCTTTGGGGAGGTGATTTTGAAATCTTAACGGATCACAAACCTGTGAAGGAACTATTTGAAAAGAAAGGTATAGATTTTGTTTAACGTTACAAAAGAGAACAGGGCTGTTCCTGGGAGGAAGAGTGTGTGATATGGGGGTCAGGCCAATGAGCAAGAATTGGAGGTGAAAGTTGGGAGAACACCTACCAAGGGGTATCCATTTTGTTGGCTATAGAGGCCTCACACACCCTTGCAGGTGTCATGCTTCATCATAGGCAATGCTCCTCGTTTGGTAGGCGGTGCAATCCCCAATGGGCAACACCTCAAAGAGGGGCACTTTAGCGGAGATCTTTTAATCCAACTGCCTATGGGTGAAGTGCGGGTGAGGGTCCAGGAGGTTGTAGACAGGGCGGTGAATTAAAATGAGGCAAAGGGTACCAGAAAACAACTTTATTTAGGTGGTCCCTTGCTTCAATTAAAAAGGAAAAAGTCTGTACTTGTTGGGAAATTAGGTGTCCCAGCTCAAGATCAGACTAGAAGGTGAAGGAAGTAGTCAACATGTTTCTCGCGAATAGTACAGTGACATGCGATTCGTCAGGACCTAAATGGAGGTAACTTGTCTACAAAACATGATCTATCCGAGTATCAGTGACTCATAAAAGTGGATGAAAAGAGGTACCTGTTGTGCACTGTTCCTTGCTTAATGGCAGGATATAAGTGTTACAACAGTAACCAGCGGGTCTGACATCGGTGGTGAAGCCTCTATCTAAGGTTCGCTGCTCCCGTGTCCGTACAAGTTAGCCTACCCCTCTCCGCTGGTAACGAGGAGCATTGCCTATGATGAAGCATGACACATGCAAGGGTGTGTGAGGCCTCTACATCCAACAAAATGGATACCCCTTGGTAGGTGTTCTCCCAACTTTCACCTCCAATTCTTGCTCATTGGCCTGACCCCCATATCACATACTCTTCCTCCCAGGAACAGCCCTGTTCTCTTTTGTAACGTTAGATTTCCTAGGACACTTACTGTGGCTGGACCTTCCACTCGCCTCGAGTGGTACTCTTGTCCTTGAAGATCACACTAGATCTACTCCTCCCTGTTGTTGTATACCCCATAGATTTTTTCAAATCGAATTCGTTAATGGGTGGTTGCCTTGCAAGAGTTTAAGTTTGTCTCTTATTTGCCAGGTGTTAGTATTATCTTGGCAGATTGCTTGTCTAGATTGGCTGGTATCAACGAAGAAACTCCAAAGGGTGATTATTTTGGTGGTGATGATTTTGATGATGGTGTGGATATTTGCCTTATTAGTGAAGGATTTCCGAGGATGATTGGAGATATGCTCAAGAGAAGGATGTGGTTTTAAAAAAGGTGGTAGATAGTAGTGAATGGCTGGTGTGACAAGGTGTGTTATCAAACATTGTTGGGCTATTGGCAAGTAAAGGATGAACTTACGTTGGTAGATAGAATACTCTTGAGGGGAACCAGACTGATTCCTTCACCAGTTCTTCGAGTTTTGCAGAGCATTCTTGGTACAAAGCACTTGCTGGTATTAATGCAAGCCTTTCTACCCTGGATCTCTAGTTTCCATAAACTAGGCTCTGAAACCAAATGTTGCAGCCATCCATCATATATGGAGCAATTTAGATGTTTTTTAGGAGGTGTTTTGACATTCACAGGATGTTCTGGGCCGGAATATGCACTAGGATGCACACAAGCTACACAGTGACGTTTTCAGAAATGCCCACGTTTGGTAGAGTTCCCTGGGTGCCAGCTGACTCGGAGCTCAAACTTATCAGCCCGCCCTCCTCCCCCCCCCCCCCCCCCCAAGCCCCCAAGTGAAATGGAAATTGTAATTTCGAGAAGCTAAATTTAGACATAGGGGCCTGCAGAAAGGGGGTCACCCCGCCTCACCATTCTTACTCCACTATTGGACAAAATGACTACCTGCCTGGTGCACATTTTGACCTGATGTCAACATAGGCTGGCGCACTGTGAACACTCCCTCGAGGCCTATCTGTCTATTGCACTAAGGACTTAATCACTCCTGGGCTGCATGTTGCATTAAGTCACAACATTGACACTTAACATTTGAAATGTAATTCTCATTTCTTTTATTTCATTTCTTCATATACGTTATAAAATTTCCTTTTTTCCTTTTTTCATTCTTTAAAAAAAAAACTTTTTATGAAAGTGTATACATCACCGAAAACGAAATCACTTCTATGATGACATCAAATACACATAGCACGTATCTACATATATAAATTTACTTGACAAAAAAGAGACCCCTGGAAAAATCATATAAATACATCAATGTCACAAAACCATTCAAACACATTCAAACTCACACAAACTTCATACAAATTGCATCTGAACAAGGGGGAGATTGAGTGACAAAAAAAACCTCCACAACCAGATTGGATCTTATGTTCAAAATATGGAACTGAACCTAGGGTTGACGCGCGTTTCAACGGTATATGAATAGTTAAACCACCTTCGTCAGGACCTTTCCAGATACCTACATATTTCTCACAGCACCCAGGGGACCTAAAACGGCATAAAAACGTCACTGTTATGAGCCCATACCTTATCTTTTCATTTAATGATTGGATCAAGATTCAAGACACATTATAGAACTAACAAATAATAGAACCCATACCACCAAATTCTCTCGCTCCCACTACTCACATCATTCTTTTTAGGCCTACAATTCATGGTATTTAGATGGCTCTCTTGACTACATGGGGCAGGAAAGTTCGGGTGATTCCTATATAGCCCCTCAAGGGAAAGCAGAATATGTGTGGTGCTCAGGTTTGGAGGCTGTAGTCCAAAGCCAGACGTGGCTGAATTGCCAGCCACATCCTTTGGACAACAAAGGTGATGTAGAGACCATAAACATCTTGTCCCTCACATTCCAGGTGTTAAGATGTTGTGTCCATGTTTAGGCACCCTTCCTGAAAATTGTTCTGCTATTGCCTACTTATGTATAGGGATGTTGGTACCTGGTCATCTTCTCTTGAATGATCTTTACCCTTTACTACTATCTTTGTCATCCAATATGACATATGTCTGTCTAATCTGTCTCTGTGCAGGGATAACTAGCTCTGCATTTTTGCTTTTACTTATTGCTTTGGGACATGGGGGACGATAGGTGATCTCTTAGAGGGCCTACAAGAGGAAATGCCCTTTATCTCAGAAGAGACTCTTTTCTTGCCTGTCCGGCTGTCACTGTGGGCCGTTTCTCTCTGCATTGGATTTCTTCTCTCCTCGTCAGCTTCTAGCCGGACCCGCTCCGCGGGTCCCGCTTCGTGAGGCGGGGAGAGGCGCCCTGTGACCGGAGGGGCTTTGCTGCCGGGCGCTTGTGCTGACTGAGGGAAGTGCAGGGCTGCGAGCGGACCCGCAGGGACTCAAACTTCCAGGAGTCCCTGCGTGAGGTCAACCCACAACACCTGGGTCGCTCTCCCTGCCTGCCCCGCCCCCCGCCCAAGCACTAAAACCTGCCTTGATTCTGCACGTCGGGGGATTCCTTGCCTGTCCGGCTGTCACTGCGGGCCGTTTCTCTCTGCATTGGATTTTTTCTCTCCTCGTCAGCTTCTCGCCGGACCCGCTCCGCGGGTCCCGCTTCGTGAGGCGGGGAGAGGCGCCCTGTGACCGGAGGGGCTTTGCTGCCGGGCACTTGTGCTGACTGAGGGAAGTGCAGGGCTGCGAGCGGACCCGCAGGGACTCAAACTTCCAAGAGTCCCTGCGTGAGGTCAACCCACAACACCTGGGGCCCTCTCCCTGCCTGCCCCGCCCCTCGCCCCACCTCTCCCTTCATTACTGTGCTTTGGTACCGGTGGGCGGGAGGGCGCCGGGAGAAGCTCGGGACAAGGGCGGGACCCTCTAAGGCCGTATAAGGACGGGCCGGGCCACCCCTCTTTCAGGTTGGAACTCAAGACTTGCTCATGATTATTAAGACATTTTTTTAACATCCGTGTAACCTGGTACCATATTTAATTGTATTTTAAGTGGACATTCCTTAGATTATTGTGACCTGCATTGTATATATTTATTATACATGATGTCCCTGAGATCTGGGAAGAGTAGACAAGTAACGGTGAAATCAAGCAGTGGTAAAGCTACAGGAACCCTAGACGATTTTATTATTAGGGCCACGGGGATTTTAGATAAAGAAATTGCATTAACAGAAAAACGCCTATCCTTAGACTTACTTACTGGGAGACGTTCCTCCTTGGGAAGGATTGCTACATCAACCACCCCTGAAATTAGTATTACTGGTGACCTAGAATTCCCCGTTATTGCAGCAGTAATATTGGATACCCCGCCAACATTGATGGAGAATATAGCGGATTGTGTAACCGAAGAGAATGCAAGTAGGAACGTTAAAAATCCGATCCCAAATACAGCCACCCCACAGTGTAGTCCTTCACCATCTCATGCTCAAGAACTTGATCCTACAGTCAACAAACAATGTAAACGTAAGAGAGGTGGGGGACACCTTAATGGAAATAGAACTAAAACGGCTAAGACTTCTGCCGTTAGAGGCGCTGCCAAATTTGCAAAACAAGGGTGGCCCATGTCGAAGGAATTTGGCCATTGGATACATTGCTGTGAAAATAACAATAAGGATCTCATGGCCAGTCTAGAGAAGCTGGTAAAAAGTCTGACTCCCCTGGTGGAAAGAACCCAAATCATTAACTCAAAACTAGATCAATTCGAATTCTTAACATCTAAAAATACCCTTTTACTGGAGAGTCTTGTAGACAATAGCAAACAACTTGCTGCTACTGGGGGTAATATTACTACAGCAAAAAAGGGGACCAGAAAAGTCAGCTACAAGCTCAGCAACCGAAAACAGCAGTATCTGCAGATTCAAACGGTATTACCCCTCGTATAGTGCCAGCTACTTTGTCTAAAACTACGCTGGCGACTACTGTGGGATCTCAGCAAAAGAACTCTTTGGCGGTAGCATCACCAGTAAACACAGTTGCCCCTGCCCTGTTAAATGCTACTGAGGGGAGAGAAACTCCAGTTAGCAAACCCTTAGCCCCTAGTAAAACACCCCTGCCTGGTAAACAGATCTATGTAAATATACCCCCTGATGCTGCCCCCTACATGGCAATTTTGACAGGTGTTCCACTAATTGCAGCGAACAAATATGAGAAAATGCAGGACCTTTTAAATAAAACAAAATTCTGGCTAAATAATAACAGGCCCCTTTCCCAAGACACTGCTACAAAAATTTTTAAGTGTGCGAAGGGTCCCCTGGGTTGGGCCAAGCAAGAAAGATCTGGAGGGGGACTGTATTCTGATTAATTTTAGAGACATCTGGGTGAAGGATATGATCTGCAGAAAAGCAAGGTTCGGTAGGATGGGGGACATCCAGTGTGTGGGACTTGAATATTTTTACCCAAATCCTTATCATACCATCTCAAATCCCAACCACCGCGGGCAAAGAACGCGCGGCAGTAATCATTCGGGTTGGGTACATAGCTTGACCATGAACTAAGGCACAGAAAATGATTGTGGCCCTTGGCATGAGATAAATGGCCCCTTTATGGGACCACCCAGTATGGGTCATTTCACACAAGCCCCGTATAACCCACGAAGACCAAGGTATCAAGGTGAGGAGTACCCAGGATGGATGTCAAATAATAATATCCCATTGAGAAACCGCTTTGACCCATTAATGGGTTTGGAGGGTGTAGATTGACCATCAGCTAGGTCTGAGGGCAACGCTCTACCCACGCTAGACTTGGGAAAGAGGAAAAACACAGGGATAGCCCGCAATGATAACCCAGTTGTGGTGACTGGTGATTGTGATATTGTGAGTATTGGCCCCCCATATGTAGAGAATGATGTTATTTATGGAGGAGATACCATCTTGGGTTGTGAGAATTACCCACTACTGTCTGGGCAAGACCCCTCAAGTGTAAAAGACACTATGGGAAGCACTCATGGGAAACCGGGGCTGTCTCTAATATCTTGGAATATTGCTGGACTTCTAGGCAGATTGGAGGATGATGCGTGGTTGGATTATGTAGGAGCCCAGGGGATCCTGTGTCTACAGGAGACTTGGACTAGGACTGCCTGTGACATTGAGGGCTTTCAACCATTTAATGTTTTGGCCGTTCCATCGACATCTGGGAGGGCAAAGGGTGGCATAATGACAGCGTTGTCCATAAAACTACAGAAGTTGACAACTTCGAAACTAGTGGACACAAATTGGTATCAATTGTTGTTATTGGAGCATCTTTTCCCAGAACCTGTGTTGTTAGTCAACTGGTATCACAATATCTTTAATGGACGTGACACATCGATAATTCAAAGTCTGGAGGACGCAGTGGGCAAAGCACGAAGCGAGCATCCATTATCTTCTGTCATTTGGGTTGGCGATTTTAACTGTTCGTTGTGCAGTTTTGGAGGTTCGAATGTGTGCGGTCTGGAGGACTCAAACACACAGCCCTTGACTCACTTCAAACACACACCCCAGGGGGACGCCTTGAACAATATTATTATCCTGAATGATTTGTGTGTGGTGGAACCCTGGTCAGCCCCTAATATACCGCAAATACCAACTTTCCAGGGTACAAGGGGAGAGATGAGCACCATTGATTTTGTCCTGGTGTCCAGTAGCTTTCTTAAATATGTTGACAAGCTCGAGGTGGTGGCCAATCCCGCAAGTGACCATAATCCCCTAATGTTGTCATTGTGCTTGCCAGTACAAGAATCATCAAAGACTTGGGACCAGTCAATCAAGTACAGCAAGAATCAGGGTGTTAGTTTAAAATGGTGGAAGGTAGATACGATTAAATTGGAGGAAGATATCTTTGATAGTTGCAAAACGGAAATGGAATCAGGTCTACTCCCAGTACCTGACCCTCACAAGGTTATTGAGAGTTTCGAGAAACTGTGTGGGCATGTAGCAAAGCACCTTATGAAACCCAAGGGAAAGGGTGGCCAAAAGGCCTTTAGATGGTTTGATTCTGTGTGTTCTGCCACACATCAATCCCTAAAACTAGCCTTGCGCCAAAAACCAAGAAATAGAGAACTTGTAAGAACTAGCAGAAAGGCTTATAGGGAGGCTATTGTAAAAAGAAAGCAGGACCTAAAAACATTGCTTGGGAAGACCTAGAAAAGGCTGCAGAACTAAAAGATAGTAGGCTCTTTTGGGAGGTCCTAAACCGCCCCCTTTTTAAGAATGACAATAAAGAAACTATAGTTATGCAGGTCACCGCTGATCAGTGGGAATTACATTTTAGTAAGATTTTTAACCCTAATTCTATTCCAATAATGGAAAGATCGGATAGCACAGGGGATCTGGCGATACCATCCTCAGCTTTGACCCTCAGCTCTTCACTTACACTGATAGAGATTGAGGAAGCTTTAGGGAAGGGTTTATCACTAAAAGCTCCAGGCCCAGATGCTGTCCCCTTGGACCTTTTTAAACATAACGTTAGTTTGTGGGCACCCTTATTATTGAATGTATTTAAGGCTGTTGTGGTCGGTCGCATCCCTGGTTCTTGGAAGGAGGCAATTGTAGTGTCTATCTTCAAGAAGGGTGATAGGTGCGACCCATGTTGCTATCGTCCTATATCCCTAATAGATGCCTCATGCAAAATCTTGGGCAGGGTTATCCTAGCCAGATTAGAAAGCTGGGCAGACTCAACAGGTCTTATAGTTGATTCCCAATATGGATTTAGGCGAGGAAAGGGGACTGTCGAGCAGTGCCTGAATCTGGCACCAATTATAGGCAAGTACATGAAGGCAAAAAAGTCTGCAATACATCTTGCCTTCATGGACTTGTCAAGTGCATTCAACACTGTTTGTAGACATAAGTTGTGGCAGATGATGGATGACATGGGCTTCGAGGAACCTTTGGTCACATTGCTTCGTAGGTTACATGCAGCAACAACTGTAGCAATTAGATTTGGTCCTGGAGGCGAAATGACAAAATCAATTCCATCAACTGAGGGTGTGCGTCAAGGATGCATTCTGGCGCCTTTTCTTTTTTTGGTATACACGAACGGGCTAGAAAAGTACTTATTAGACCAGGGTTGCGATTTTCCAAAAATTAATGGTAAAAGTATCCCCATGCTTTCCTACGCAGACGATACGGTCTTAATGACCCTAACTGGAAATAGCATGCAAGTATGTTTAGATGCCTTTTATACTTTCATGCTGGACCTTGACTTAAAGGTAAACTTCACCAAATCTTTTGTAATGTGTTGTGGTCCTAAAGGGTCAAACATCAGGAAGTTTGTGGTAAATAATCGCACAATTGGAAAGGTGGATAATTTCAACTATCTAGGTAATTTGTTTAATAACAAACTAAGCTGGACTCCACTTATGAAGGTTCGAGCCCAGAGTGCGACCCGGGCAATAGAGGGCATCTTCCGTTTTTGTAGCAAATTGAGCCAAAAACATGTTGCGCACCTCAAAACCCTCTATACATCTAAATGTTTATCGGTGGCCATCTACGGGGCAGGGGTTTGGGGGACTGAAACACCAACTGTGATACAGGTGGTGGAAAATAATTTCATAAAAAGGGTTTTATCAGTCCCCAAAGGCTCCTCAAACATCTTTTGCCACAAAGAAATGGGAATGGTCCGCGTATCTGATACGATTCGTTTGTCCCCTTTATTGTTATGGAGCAAAATATGGCGATCTGAAGACTTGCAACTTACTAAAGACATCATCATGGATTGCATGGCCTTAGAAAATTCAAAACAGATCCCTTGGTTGTCCTATGTTTGCAATATGTTAAATAAGATTGGTTTGGGTTCCTTTTATGACAACCCAGAAAAAATAGAGGGAAACCAAAAGACGGACATAAAGACAATGTATTGGAAATCATTGAATTCACCACCTTTGGATGATAATGTTCATGTTCGTAAGCCCCAACCTCAGTTCTATTTAACATTTACTCTCAATGTGCAATGGAGGTTCTTACTAACAAGGTTTAGATTGGATATTCTGCATTTTCTGCTTGCTTTTCCGAAACAAGGGGGGTGGTGTGAGAGGCTGCCCCCTTGCCCATGTAATAACAGGGTTAGCCAAAGCACCATACATGTGGTCCTTTTTTGCTCCTTATATCAAGAGCCAAGAATCCGGTTTATTAAACCAATTCTGAAGGGGCGGCAACCTTGTACTTATAAGGAAGGGTACGATTACCTGTCTTTACTATCCTCTGTTGAAACCTGCTGTGCCATGTTAAATTTTATTAGAGTTTCGCTAAAGATTAGGAAGGGCTATGGCTAGTACCAAAATGCATATGTTTTCTGGCCAAAAAATCTGCATATATGTTTACAATGGTCCTTTTATTATGTCTTTTATAAATTTGTGGAAATTGTGTATTTTTCTTTATATGAGGTACGTTGGTTTGTATGTTCAGCACTTTTATGATCCATTTTATGAATCGAATAAAGTTTTGAAACGAAACGACTCTTTTCTTAGTTAAGCTGCTGAAGTATTGCTTGCCTAATCAATATATCCTCCCAGCCTTGGAAGAAAGCAGTTAGAATTCAGAACCATACTTGAAAATGTCCTTCACTGTCAACTTGCACAGAGGTTGGAGGTTGGCAGTGGGCCGATCACTATCAGTTCAAGATATTTTCCTTTGGTCTGGTCCATGCCATGCATCTTCCAAGTGATGGCCAGTCTTACCTGCCGATCATGTAGAACAAGGAACCATCTTTAGCCTAACCTGGGTATCTAGCTTAAGCGTCCTGAAAGGTGTGTACATTTTGATCCTGCTGCATACTCTGCTTTACAAAGAAACCCTAGTTTTCGCTGTGGTTGGCAAAATGCCTGGGCGTGGACTAGCACTTGAGTGCAACATGCACCAACAAATGCTTTTTACTTTTTTTAGGCTTAGATGCGGAAGATGTTCATGACTTCCTGTGCTGATGTCTTTGAGCATTTGTCATCTTCTCATTTGAGGTGTGTTTGCTAAGAACATCCACACTACCTATGTAAGAGTTGAGATTTGATATTCTGCAAGTGGGTGTGAAATGTGGCAATGTGGAGAAAGTATTGAAAGGTAGATATTGTCATCTGCTTCAGAACGTTACGATTGCAAATGACATTGCCTGATTGGGTAAAGGGCAGTTTTCCCAACATCTTTATTGTATTAGTCCTCACTCAGGTAAGTCTGTCTTCAAGGTGTAGCACTGGGATAATCACATGGTCCATCTGTCCTTCTAACCAGTCCTTGCAGAGGAGAAAGTCCTAAATCAAACTACTATATGAAGAGAGCGTGCATACTCCGGTTTATAGGAGGATGTTGTTTCTACCATTCCTGTGCCCTGTTGGTCTTCCAGCTTTCATTGTATATCGCAAGCCATCTCCTTTTTTTCTTTGTATATTGGTTTACCTCTGGTTCTCATTTCGAGAGCCTTTATTTAAATGATTATTGTATTGCCATTAATTACTACGTGAAGGGGGAAAAAGATAATCACATGGTTTACAGACATACAGGACATGGGTGATTTGACAATTACATCGGGTAGCTCATAAGCGACCATAAATGCATACATTCTAATAAGGCGATCTCATATAGGGCTAAAGAGTTCAGCGGCAGTACTGCAAAAACAGTAATATTTGGAAGGTGGAGAGAGGGAGGCGTTATTCAATCTACATTAATTCACAAAACCACATCCATTTGCCCCATTCCTTTTTGGGATTTCTTCGTTTTTTTGGTTGGGCCTACCCAAAACTTCAAATACATTTTTCAGCATGCATGTTCCAATTCACACTCGCCCACCTGTCCTCAATCGTTGGGAGTTATATACCACTCTATCGTCTGGCAGTATCGCAGCTTGCCACCATCAGACCCAGGTCTTAAACTAATTTGGTGCTTTTCAGGGAACCCTTTAGTTCTAAATGCCCAAGACCTTAATACACGTGTTATTTTTGGACTATCCTAGTGGCTGTGACCAGTGGGGGAAGAAGATCTATGGTGTGCTTTTTTTAATTTTTTTTTTTAAACTTTTGGTGGAGTTTGCTTTCATTGGAGAATAGTCTACAGCTAGGATTAACAATGCAGTGTGGTTTGGGTTAATTGTCAAATGTACAATAGAATTGATTTGCTTCCTGGACATCCAGGTTCTTATACATCACCTTGATATCATTACCTTTAACAAATCCGCAAGGTGCTACCTCATGCTTTGCTCTTTGTATTTTTTGGGGGATGCAAATTCACATCTATCTGGCTGCCATGGATTTCCGTTTTAGACCATACATTCCCACCTTTTGGCACCTTGCTAAACTGCTAAGGCTGAGTGGTCTATATATGTAATTCCTTTACGTACTGAAAAAGGTAAATTGGTCTACCTGTAAGATGCACAAGTCCAAGTTCTCTTCAGAAGACTTGGCGCAGACCAGGACCGTTTGTTTGTTCTATAATCTGGGCCCTGGTGCACCTTTGAAAAGATGCACCTAACGCAGACTGAAGCGGCACACCTTATTGTGAATACACTGCCCTCAGGGCAGCTGCGAACTTGCGGCTGTCCTCTGACCGAATATTCTGTGGAATATGGAGCAGCTCCTTTCAAGCTGCTCCGGATTTGAAGGTGCAAATGGCACCTGCCTGCACTTTAATGATGGGACAGTGAATTAACCCCCCCCCCCCCCCCCCCATGCCCGCCCCTTGCATAATGGTGCAGTGAGCAGTGCTTTAAATGGAAAAAATAAGTGCAGGTACTCACCTGAGATGTGGATAAGGGGGCGGGGTTGGGGGGGCGGGGCTACGGGCAGTGCTAAGGGACGGGGCCAGAGGCACACATTTAATTTGTTTGAGGTGTAATTGGTCTGCAGAAATGCACACTTCAGACAACACGCATACAAGAAGAACATACACAGGGACATAGAAGCACTTGCACGCAGATAGGGTATTTAGTTCATGTGTGAGGGACGCTCTCTTGATGCCGCTCACACACTCACGACCAGCACATGGTGCACTCCGACGCTGTCGAATGACCCATGTGCATACAAACAGCACAGTACATGCATGCAAGTAAGATAACAGATATGTTCATTACTGAAGCAAACTGTGTTTGTGTTAAAATGTAACCTTTTAAATTTGTATCACAACCTGGAATCTGTGTCTACAAGAAGCCACTAAACTGAAGAAGCCTTGACACGGTTTCTTAACTGGAGCCCCCCCCCCCCCCCCCCCCCCCGGTACTTTATGTTCCCAGAAAGATTAGCAACATACTGCTGGTCACTTTGAGCACAACAAGAAATGAAATTCCGGAGTGGGGAAACAGGCATGCACGACACAAAAATATGCCACAATGTATTGCCTTTGAGGACAACCAAAACCATTATCAAACTCTCCTCCTATGGGACTGGCTGGAGAAAAGTCTGCCGATTACTTGCGGCCTTTGTACATTCTTCAATCATTCATTCATTCCTTCATTCAACATGTTTTCTAAACCGCACCAGCATTTCAAAGATGGATGTCTTCGTAAGGCACGACAGAAAAAAACGATGTGTCGTAATTTGTGTGGTGAACGGTGCAATAAGTGCACAGGAGTGGCGGCTTTCGTGAAAACGTGGGCCTGGCTCCATGAAACAGGGCAGATCGGGAACATGGGTACTGATTCCTCTGTTTGACACAAGCGCAGTCCACATGGGCTACCTTTTGCCTTTCAATAAAGAAGTTAGGGGGCCCAGGCAGGTAATGAACGGTAAACTCTAAACAGAACCACATCTCAGGTGAGTACCGCACTACAAGAAGAACATACACAGGACATCGAAGCACTTGCACGCAGACAGGGTATTTAGTTCATGTGCTTTCGGATCGCATATTCTGATGTCCACATTACAACAGCTTGATTCCCTGACCCTCCCCCACCCCCATAGCTGTGCTACAGCGTCATCATCTCCACCTTTCTCCTCGATCCGACTCTAATCAAGTGCTGCCCTTCTCTGCTATGCCAGCAGAAAGCCTACTCTTCGTTTTGAGTCAGGAGACGTGCCTCCTAGCAGGCATTCTCGCACACCTACAGTGCAATTGTCTCCACGCCCTGCCTGCTCTGATTTTGAATACATATGGGCGTTGCTCAATTAGCAGATTGTAAAAGATTTGCACTCGAGTGCTTCACGAAAACGGCCCGACTCCTCAGCTGTGTCACACTTCTTTCTTTTCAAGCCAAATTGCACAGAGTTGGCATGCTGCCCCATGAGTACCGGTACTCTCTTTGAACCAAGAAAAAGTACTCAAAGGCAGAACATTTAGAAGTGCCGGTACTCCGTACCGGTGAGTACCGGCCCATTTAAAGGACTGGCAGTGAGTGAATGCCACAGCCTGTAGGGAGATGTCTGATGGGGTTCCGTCGGACCAGCCTTCCCCTTTCCAAAGGGCTGCCCTTAAGTAGTGCACTGATAATGTGACCTTTTTGCGACACACTCTGTGCCCTGGGTGCAAAAGATGGGATTGCTTCATTTGCATGGAACCACGCCCCATGCACACAAGGGAATGCCTTCTCAAGATCGCACTTGTGCATCAGTATTACAGAAGGGCCCACAAGCATCCGCCACTCCTTCTGGAATACCATTGTGCCCCGGGGAGCAGCATCCGTTTTATCTCCAGGGCACTATGCATAAAAAAGGCCCAGATGTATAGTCAAAACAATGAGCAACTGAAACATCTGCATACTTAGAACATTTCTAGGGTAAATGTAGAAGAAAGTTATTTTCTGGAGGCTAGTGAGCTATTGGAGTGCAAGAGTTAAGCATTATGCTCGCCTGTAGCTGGATATTATGGCCTTCTTTGCCATAAATCTTGGTGTGCTCAATAATGCACTTGAAAAAATTGTTCACTAGGAGTAACTCGCCTATAGCGGAGATGAGCAAGTTTTAGGTTTAGAAGTCTAGCTGAGTCAAGTTCAGTTGTGTTGGTCTTGAAATTAATAAAGGGCACCTATTGGATATGGTTCAAAGACGGTTCCGTTTGTGGTGAGGTACATCAGTGCACTACATGCGAATACAGTTGATATTGGTCTTTTATCTCCTTAATCCATTCTTCATTATGACGATTTGGGATTTTTATTAAGATTCATAAAGCTCATCTTCTGTGTAAATTGTTTTCTATTAACTGTATATGCTGTAAGACGGAATGTTCACTGGAAATTATCTTCATGTGGGTTACTAAAATGAAATTATAGCCTCTGTCCTGCATTCTTAGTTCATAATGTAAGGAAACCAGGTTATGGGACCGGTTCTTTTTTTTTTTTTTTTTTTTTTTTTTTTTCAAGAAATGGATGCTATCCCATTATTTTGTCCTTTAAACATTTGCACGATTGAAAGGTATTGACTGATTCAGTAATGCCAAAAATGCTTTGCCAGTCCGACTAGCAGCCTTGATGTGGTGCCCAAATTGTTTGTGTCCGACTGCATAAACCTCTATGTGATAAAAGTTTTAAGATGGCACCTTGCCTCCTGCCCGACCTTTCTCTGCCAAGTAATCTCCTAGTAGTTCCAGATGTGAATAGTTTGCTCCACTGTCTACCACTGACGGTCAGTTGGAGTTCCCCACAGGGAGTGTTCTACTGTGTTGTCATCTATCTTTCACTAGATCTGGGGTTGTCCCATTAATTGGTTCACACATCATTGCAACGACATGCCACGGATATCAGTGGAGACTCGTTCATCAAAATGTCTGCCTTGTCTATTTACATTAACTTGTTGTAACCTCAACATTTTAGGGCCCTCCACCTACCCTAAATCCCCAGGAAAAGTAGCTTGATTGGATGAGATGAGACCCACTGACTAAACTCCTTTGTGAAATAAACAGTTTTGACCAACACTACCCAGGACAGTCCTGCTGCCCCTAGCAAGTATTTCAGATAGCACTTCAAGAACATACTGAGCATTCATATTCTATGATATAAATGATTTCACTACACACACAAAGAAAGCCTCTATGGCTAAGCACTAAAGAGGCCACCCTAGAGCGATTACAAGGGTTACTGGATATGCTGGACTAAGATTGGCTAAGAGTTACATGCTTGACATTTTGTGGACTACTTACAAGGCTACATGCATACTACATACTCCTGGGGTATGTTTTAGTATACTGCTTTTGATTTCCAGCAAACTTTGAGAAGAATAATAGGAGCCAATTGTCTGCCATGGAGTCAGTTACTTGAGTTAAAAAAACAAAAATAAAAGTTGGGGTGTTGAAGGAAGCACTGGTGCATCAATGCTGGACCCATTAGACCACAGTTGTATTGGTTAATAGTGAAACATTCATGGATGCAATTTAAGCCATTTTTATATGTTCCTATTGGGTTGCTGTGTTCATTGTTCTTTATGCAGAAACTATTGAATGCTATATGCTAGTTTGTATTGAATTCAGTTTTTTAAAATCTACTTCTTTTAGCTTAGGGTGTGGAATCGGTTATGGTTATTTGCACAGAATTCCTCTCCAGTCCGTTCCGCTGACACCCACGAAGAAACTAGATATCCAACCACCATCGCCCTTGTCATCAGATGGAAGTCCTTCCCTGGCTGCTACAAATGGATATGATGAGGTGTGCTGTATGGGTTTTCTTGTGGTTTTTTTTTTCACCTTATGAAGTGTTTGGATAACTGGACTTTTAGTCTCCTCTTTGTGCCATGTGTGGTAACAAATTTGAGCCTACCCATGCATTTAATCCAACATTTTCTAGGTCTGCCTTTTTAAATATGCTGATCACTGGCATAACTGTTAGTTTGTGGTTACAAACTGCTAGTTAAGTAGTACTCACTAGCTGTTTGTTCTGCAGCGATCTGGTATTTAGTCCTTATCGTATAAATGACTCCAGATTCAAAGCTCTCTAAAATGAGTGCCTTCATTTGGGTAATGCTTGCCAGGAACTCCAATATTTTCCATTATACGCAATCAGTAGCTCCTATTCCTTGCTAGCCTCGACAGAATTTAGGTATACAGAGAGTCTAGCGGCTCCATTGCATGGTAAGATTTACCAAAAGGCTGTGCACTGCCACTGTGCAACCTTTTGAGATCTTGATAATCAGGTGTCTCACTATTACCATTATACTCACTACCATAACCATCACTAAAGCAATCTGCATCATGAGCACCACTACTGGTACCACAATCACTGCTGCTATTGGTTGTCCTATATTTTGAGGGTGACTTTCAGATGAGTGCAGATTGCTTGAAAATTGAACAAGCCTTTCTCAAAGACTAGTGCTAGTAGATTATGAATGAGTTATACAGCAGTCACTGTTCCCTGGTGGTGATGATGCCCTGTTTTTCCACTTTATAAAGATACTTACATGGCTTGCAGTGCATTTGCACTAAAACAGTGTTTTTTTCTTTGCCAAGAGCGGTCTAGCAGAACACTGATTGTTTCTCTTACTTTTTAAGGCAAATCTTGTGGCTGGCTCTCACACTGATAATGCTGAAGTTGTGGATTTGGTAAAACAAAATGAGGACTTGATGGGCTATGAAATGGATACCTCCCTTCCTCCTCCAGTCCAGAGAGTCATGGATCCAGGTACAAGTTGCATTTTGGGATGTAATTGGTGAGGTCTGGCTCAGACCGATTTAGGGGACTTGCCAGTCTTGTTTTCCTAAAATTCATAATCAATATACATACACGTATATAAACAGTCAGTCATGTTCATATGTAATTAAGATATTGTTCCTCCCACCACTGCATACTACTTGGAACAATGGGTCTGCCATTACTTCTGTTGGCTTTCATGCACTGATTGCAATTACATTGTTTCTAGATATAGCAACCTAAAAAGGAGTGCACTTCAGGGCCAGAGCTGGTGTGCAGGGGCTCCTGGGACAAGGGAGTGTGCTTGCTATTGATTGATAAACATATAGGTTTTGCCTATTCGTGTTCATAATGGACAACTTTCCACAGGTTTTTTTTTCCCTGCACTAAGCTATATGTGGAAATGATTTCATGGAGTATGTTTACTTGAACACTTTAATACTATATTTTAGATTAAGTGGTTGACTCATTCATTAATCCTTTATTCGGTATTTAGAAAATACCATAAAAGTACAAATTATAGTTAAAATACGATAAAATACAATTCGTGGAAAGATACATTGGAGACCGTTAACCAGCAATTCATTCAGCACAACCCTCTTGAGTTCCTGAGTCTTAAAGCGACCTTTAAAAAAATTCATAATACATAGCAGTGTGATGGGATCGTTAGCCCTTTGCAAGAATAAAAGGGCAACCTTGGCATGTCTAAACTTCGCCTGTTTTAAAAACCTTACTAAAAAACTATGCCTAGGTAAAACATATAACGGAAATAATGGTACAAAATGAAGGGTATCCTCCGGAGACCTATTGTCGCAGCCGCATGGACCCTTCTGCTCAACAGTTGAAGTAAAACGTGGTGGATCAGCCAGTAAATGTTGTAAAAGGTTGAGCCTAAAATGAGTGATTAAAAACCTTTCCTGCGCATTATGCATAAGAGCGAGGTAAGGTTCCATTCCTTCTCCTGTCTTTACCATTCTGTGAGCGCAGACTGTGGTCTTACTAGCTTCCAAGGCCGCTCTCCGTGATGCTGCCGTATTCAAGAAAATTCTTTTGATTCTCTGTAGATCTTGAGGGATTATTGCCGTATGGGTTATAAAAAGATCCTTGCACCCAATTCCCTCAAGGGCCATCTTCACGTATTTCAGCCAGTGAATACTCTTTCCTTTTGTCCCGATCTAAGCAGTCTCCGATGATTTGTCTGCTCAGGCCTGCCTCCGTGTTGGTCCAAATTTTCAATCAGGCCATCAGGGGTCTGACCTTAATCAAGTCCTCTATATATACCCTCCCTAGTTCCTCATGAATGATATAGGCGGGTATACTTTGTGGGGGTTTGAGTACCCTTCTCAGATATTTGTTCTCCTCTATCTGTACCTGATGGGTGCATAAAAAACCTCAGACTTCAGATACA
Organism: Lissotriton vulgaris; assembly: GCF_964263255.1. Lineage (NCBI taxonomy): Eukaryota > Metazoa > Chordata > Amphibia > Caudata > Salamandridae > Lissotriton > Lissotriton vulgaris. The sequence goes on from NC_141698.1 coordinate 611,165,081, forward strand.
TGTACCACTTTGGAGCAACAGATTGAGCTATACAAATTCATAACCTGTTCTGGGGACCACCGACCCAGCCTACGTCCATAGTTCATTATGGCCCCAGTTGAGGCCACCCGTTTGTAACACCGCTCTTCAATTAAAAGTTTGAAATTTAAAAACCCATCAAATAGCATACTAAGGTAGAAGAAGTTCTGTACCTGCTCCATTTTGTGAGTGCCTATGTTATAAGAAAACTTGTTGCAGGGTTTGGATCCGGCCAGCATAACGTAGGACTTCGTTAGGTTGGCCGATAAATCTAGAGTGTCCATAAAACTGACAAACCCCATCTATCAGACATTGGAGACCCTTAGGGGTTTGGGCTACAAGGACCCCATCGACTGCGTACAGCAGCACTGGGACCGGGCGGGAGCCTACTCTGGGAGAGTCTAATTTCAATAAGCCTAACGCCTGATCCAAGTTATTAATGTACAGGGAAAACCGGAACGGGGCCAGAATACATCCCTGTCTTACCCCGCTAGTGCAAGGGAAGGGTGCCGCAGTGCCCCCCCTTCCAAATTGGAGCGCACTTTGGCGGAGGTATTCCAGTGCAGTGCTCTCAAGATATTTACCAGGCCATGGTCAGCCCCCAGTCTAATCATCAAAGCCCACAGCTTCTCTCTGTTCACATGGTCAAAAGCTGCAGTGAGGTCCATAAACTCCAGTATACTGCCTCATTACTAGCTATAGTGTATTTGGCCACCAATAGATAAAGGTTCAGGCACTGGTCCGTCGTGCATCTCCCTGCCCTGAACCCATACTGGATGTCTTTTATGATTTGATGTTCCTCGGCCCAGTCCATGAGGCGTGTTAAGACCACTCGACCCAAGACTTTAGCCGTCACATCAATCAATGATATGGGACGGTAGCACTGAGGGTTGTCCCTGTTCCCTTTTTTAAAAATGGGCACTATAGTTGCCGTTGATCATGAACGCGGAAGGCCGGTTGCAACGGCCGCATTTATCACCCTTGTCAGGATAGGGGCCAACAGTTCGACTATGCTTAAGTAAAGGTCTGGTGGGATGCCATCTGGCCCTGGCGCTTTCTTTCATGTGAGTCCCTGAATGCCCACCACAATTTCCTTCAGCGTGAATTCAGTCGAGGCAACCCACGGGCAGCCCTTCCCATCATCCTGGTTCTTCTCGACCGTGTGATTGTATAAACTTTTAAAGTGGTCGAACCATGAACCATGTTCAGGAAGAATGGTTGTGACAACTTCTGGGGCACTTGCGTCCTGGAAACATGGATTATTTATTATTTTCCAGAACACACTAGTGTCCCTTCTGTCTGCTGCGTCCCTTAAATCCTCCCAAGCTTGAGATTGGAGGGAAAATTTCCTACATTTAATCACCTTTTTATATGCGGTCCTGCACTGTGCAATTTGTAACTTATCCCGTGGAATGGTTTTCCGGCTCATTTTTAAATCTTTCTGTGCCAGAGAGCAATCTCTGTCAAACCATCTGGGGGTAATGTTAACTTTCCCATGCAAAGTGATCTTTAGTATCCCATCTATCGTGTGCGCCACTGCCTCAAATGCATTGACCACGGCGGGTCCCTCCACGGATAGGTCCAGGCACACCCAAATTGCTTCATTACTTTTCTCCATTAGGGATTTGTAAAAGGCGTCCCCATCCACTTTTGCCCATCTAAGTCGCCTCCCCTGGTCCATTACCCTCTCATTGCTGGCTACCACTACACCTCTCCTTGCGCGTCTGGGGGACCAATCTTTTATCTTCAAGACTAAAGAGTTGTGATCGCTAAATATGCTCCATTCTATCTGAAACTCTTATCCAATCCTTGAATAAGCTGGAGACCACTACGTAATCTATGATAGAGCTGCATCCTCTACCCTTAAATGTTGGGTTGACCTCGCATCCACTTTCTGAGGCCACCAGATCAATTGTGTGCACTAAAGTGTGACTTTTCAAAACCTTTTCTAGTTCCCTCCCCTCACTAGAATGCTCGAAGTGCGGACCTTTCACCACCGTGCAACAGGACCAATCATTATCAAGTCTTAGGTTAGGGAACAAGTGGCAGTTAAAGTTACCTACTAAAACCACACTCTGAGCCACAACTCCCATTCGCAAGTTAATCTCTGCAGATAGTCTGTTATCTAGTTTGCCTAGTATAGGTCCCTTCCCCCTCCCTGCTGGTGCATTATACAAATTAATCAGAATTAGATGTAGCCAGTTTGTGTGGAGCCCAAGGGCCTGCATATTTGTGGTCCAATTTAGGTTGGTCCACACTCCTAACTGTAGATCCACATACATGCATAGCCCTCCCATGGCTCTTCCCGAGGCAGATTTCTGAGCTGGCACCGAAAAACACTTATACCCCGCTAAATGGAAAGGAGAGCAGTCCACCACCCAGGTTTCCTGCAGACAAATTACCTGAAACCTGGTGATGTACTGCCTCCACTCCTGGTTGTCAAATTTAGTTGGTTGACTCTTTGATGTTTACTGCTAAATAACTTTTTCATATAATGCTTGCAACCGCAGCCGTGTCATATTTGTAGATCAGGAAGCAAGAGTTCCAGTTCTTCACAATTGTGGTATTATATGGATTTTTGGTGACAGGCCAAGTCATTGTTCTCTGGGTTTCAGTGCAGTCATTTTACCATTGCACCCACATCCTGAAAGCAGACGCTTAGCTTGCCAAACTATATTTACTTTGCAAACTTGAACAATCTGTTTTCTTGAATAACATACTGAAGCTAGCAGAGTTACTGAGATTCCTTGGCAACTTTCCACGGTCTGCTACAAGGTGGTAACGGATATTGTCTAGTTCCACTGCTCCACCTTTACACTGTAAAAGTCTGCCTAAAAAACTCTCCTAGCTCTCTTGAAGGAAGCTTCAATTCTATTAAGGACCAAGAGTGAAGATTAATGTCTTCATATTCCTTTATTCTCCAATATCCGCCAATGGTCAAACAATAACACTACGTTTCCCTTGAAGCCGTCAATTCAACAATAACCAATTGCAGGCCATCCCAGCTATGTAATTGGTCCCTCTAGCTTCATGACATCAGCCTCTCTGCCCACAATGTGCCCTCATTCAGTCTGTTCAGCACCTGCTGCACGGAAAATACTCTAAGTGATTTTCTTTTTCATATAATCACATTATCAAACCCCAACAACTGTAAATCCAGTGGCATCAATTAGCTTATTTAATCCACAGGGTAGGGCTTCAGGACCAAGTACATGCTCTAACAAGGGTCCTGCCGGATCATATTATCCTAGTTTGTGTCCATAATGAAATTTAAACTTTCCTTCAATACCTGGGAAATATTTGCTTCTGTCCGTACTGGAAGCAAGGATTATGCTAGTTTAAAACTTGTTTACCACTAGCTGAATTACATCCACTACTGGTTTAAAATAAGTGCTTTTGGTAAAGCTGGACAACAACCTTGCCGCACCACAATAGTTTTAGGGTGAATATGAAATTATTGGAAATCACTCTGTTATTAGACTTGATGAGTCTAGATCCAGTGAATGTAATATGTTGGGAAAACCTCCTGCCAAAGATTCTTAAAGCATAGATATCTGTCTAGGGAGGATGTAGGACAGTCTCAAAGGAGCGTGAACATGTTTTAAGACTACTCTTTCCTAGGTAAATATTCATTTTGCTATCATGTGTGACCATTTCAAGCCCTGTTGACATCTCAGATTAGAATGTCTCCGCTCTCGAGAAACAGAGCCCCCTCTTCAACAATCTACGCACCATGGATGTCCTCCGATGTGACATCATCCACCAAAGAATGACCTGATCTGTAAGCTTGACCTTCTAAAGCTACCTCAGCTAAAAAAATGGACAAGGCAAATCCCCAAGGAATCAAGACGACTTGTAACTCTTGACTACAATACTGGCTCATGCTCCCCTGATGAGCTCCTTAGCTTGTCCTGAAAGACTGGGACTGTCCAGAGTTCTCGGTAATCCTCCAAGTCATAAGATGGAGTTGCACCCCAACCCTAAACCCTCAACAACCAGTTGATTGAAAAACTCCTTGCACATCGCCAATTTGGTGACAGAGACAACTAAGTATATCCCAGAACTGAAGCCAAATTTTTAATCTCCAGATGGCTGACAAGACCAGTTCTGTTTCTTGTCTTTGTCTGCGCCACCACCCTTGCAGTCATGGTGTAAGGTGAGAAGGCATAATGGCTCTCCTTTCTCCAGCCCCAGATAAAAATATTGGTACCTCCCCCCCTATCCCGCCCCCCCCCCCCCTCCATCCACCTTTCCTTAAAGTTTGGTCTCCAACTGAGTACCTCATCAGATAGAGACATCTAGCCACAGATTTGAACTTCCAGATGTCAGGCTGGATCCAAAAATATTTTTGATAGCAGTACCCCTGCGCGCCAGTAGGTGGCGTTAGTCAACTCTGTGTGAGGTCGTAGGCTTCAGTTATGTCGTCATCATGAAGTCTGCGTTGTCTATATAGGCGCTACCCCGGCATGCTGACATCAGTTATTTTCTTTCCGTGCCAGCCAGTGCAGATCTGGCGAAGAGTTACCCTGTCACTTTTTGTGGAGTCCTTTTGGTGTGTAGGTATGTCCAGCAAGAACTGAGTTCAAGCCGTGCGGTGCCTGTCACTCCCCCCATGTCGGTCATGGACCCCCCCATCTGGTGTGTCTTTGGTGCCTGGAGCGCTACCACGACCTGAAGTTGTGCTCCAGCTGTTGGACCATGGCGCTGAAGGCTTTGAGGAAGCCATCCCTAAAGCTAATAGCCTGATGTACTGTACCTTGGAGGTGTGTTCGTGTCTCTCGCTCCCGTTCATAAGCAGCACAAGAAGTCAGAGGGTGCTTTGACTTTGCCCTGTCCTTCATGTGACTTGATGGAGGAGTCTCAATGTTGGAGCCCTGCTCTGCGGAGCGGGTGCCAGGGTCTGCTCAGTTTCCCTCCCTTTCCGGGGCCGGGAGCGACCCCATCCAACTAAAAAATCTGACTCCTTGTGCGCCATATTTGGGCAGCCTGACACTGCCGGGGTGCCTTCGGGCCTCACAGGCTCAGTAGGAGACCCTGTGCCTCTGGCCACGGCATCCTCTCAAATCTGTTCCTTGATCTGGACTGGGGCTGGTCGCACCAAGTCTACCTTCACAGGCACCACATCGGATGTAGACACTCTGGGGGAGGCGCCACCGGTGGGCCCCGGCTACGCATTGTCATTCCAGGTAACAGGGGAGACCACCAGCGCTGATGGATCCATACATGCCGTACACTCTGCCCTATTCTGAAGGGCTATGGATGTATGATTGTAGGAGGCTGGCTTAGTATCTGGTGCACACTTATGCAAGTGTAGCACTCTGCACTAATCCAGACAACCCTTATGGTGATTTTAGTGGTTTTAGACCACCTTTATAAAGCTCTCTAAGTGGTAACGGTGGAGAGCACGTCCACACACGCCTCGAGAGTCCACTGGGAAGGATCCTTCTTTAAAATTAAAATTGCAACAGCGACTTTCCCATTGACTTGCATTGAGCCTGAAGTCATGTTCCCACTCTGCACTCTGCCTCTGTGGGGTTCCTGGTTACTTATCTCTGGTGGTTCCTTGGGTCCCCGGCACGTCTACAACTTCTGGGTATAATCTTGACTTGAGTCGTGGTTTGCAACCACTATTTTAGTATATGGTTTGGTCTCCCTCTGGCGACCAATAAGATTATGTTCTGGTAAAACAAGTTGCTTTGCTCCTTCTGGACTAAGCCTGAAGGCTGCTCTCCACAGCTACCACTTAGAGAGCTTTCTAAGGTTGTCTAAGACCACCCACTAAAATCGCCATAAGAGTTGCCTGGATTAGTGCAGGTGCCCACTTACGTAAGTGTGCACCATATACTAAGCCAGCTTCTCAAATTGGTGGCAGCGGTGGGATTCAAGCCTGCATTGTTTTACCAGATAATCTTGATGTGGATTAATTGAAAAACCATCACTAATATTAGGCACCTATAATACAGCTTAGAATAAGTAAGTTCTACTAAACTTCGGGTCCGGTAGTTAAGGTTCTAGCACAACTCTTTCTCCAACCTCCGAGCCTAGTTTCCACTAGGATAAGTAGGTGCAACACCTCACTAAGCCTAGAATCATGTCTTAGATGGGGATACAAGTGTACCCCAATCTAAGTACAGTGGTCGCAAGTTCCAGGAACTAAGGACCCTGTGTAGTCTTAGAAAGATAAAGACCGGTGGCAACCCTATCATTAAGCTGCTCTTATAGCTGCTGTATCAGGATGATAGCCATCCTGAAGGGGCAAAAGAACAGGAACATGTGCGTGGTAATACTCATGGAGAAGGAGCGCCAGGGATTCTGAGTATGGGCAGTAGGACTCCAATGATTCCAACCTGCCACACTCTGACCCCTCAGGGAATAGTACAGATGGCACAGAATATATACCCTTTGTTCCTCCTGGGAGGGTCCAGAGTAGACCAAGGAGGTCTAGATTCTCCTCTAGAGAATCCAATACTTCAGGTACTTCCATAGAGGCCTCCATATCTAGTAAGAGGTAAACTCTTTTTACCGGGAATACCGAATGCTCAAACTTGAGAAAGTTAGACTTCAGCTCAGGAGAGATCAGTTGGCCCTTGACAACGAGTCCTTGGAAGTACAGAAGGCTTGGAAGAGACTGGGACTAGAGTCTCATTGTGTCAGAAACAGTGTCCCTAGAATTAGAGAAACTTATTTTTACAATGGGAACCTGAGCAGGGTAGTACCTCCTTACCAGGAATGCAATAACATCTTTAACTGGATCACTGCTTTGTAGAGGACCAGCAAAGTTCAGAGGGTCCCTCAAGAGCAGTGGGTAGCTATCCTGTGGCTCTCCTTTGCTAACCAAGGTAGAGATAAGCTCCTAGCTGTTGGAGACGAGGATGCTGACAATTAGTCAGTACTGAAGAGTGCTCTCATAGTTTGGTTTAATCCTATACTGTTCAGTGGTTAAGTTCAGAGACACCCAGAAGGCACACACCCAGGACTAAGTAGATTTTGTAGACCGTGTCATTAAGGCTCTGGAAGGCAGGCATCATGGAAGCAAGGTACAGTGCTATGAGGGATTGTACAATTTGATTATGAGGGAGCACATCCTTTTTTTTAATGTTTGAAAAAGATATGAGGGCGCACATCCTTAACTGTCAGAACCAACTTTTGCATCAGTACCTGGTGGACTCTGATCTGACCTCTCCCCAAGAATTGTAAAATAAGGCAGACAAATGGGTCCACACCAGGGTTAAGCAGAAAAACCATGGTGATGGAGATCACTAGAAGAAGCAAGATTCTTCTAAAACCCAGGATAAGGGTGGGGACAACGGTAAAGATAACTTTACATGTGCCCCAAAAACCTGCATCTGGGGGTGAGTCCAAAAAATTCCAAGGAAGGCAAAAAGAAACCTTGGTGCTATATTTGTAAGGTGAAGGCCCATTGGACAAGGGATGCTGATTGTCTAAAGGCCAAGAAAACTCCTACTACCACTGCCCGAAGGCACCTGCTCCCCCTAGCACAAGTACAAGTGGTAGTACAGCAACCAAGAGATTAGTGGGATTTACCTTGGGTTCTGACTTAGTCAGAGCACCCACTCAGGCTGTTCTAGTTTGTGATGGTGGCATATACCTAGCCACCTTACTGGAAAGTCCCACTAACTTAGGCAAGTACATACAACAGCCTTTAATAAAAGGTAAAGCAATGGCTTACAGGGGCTAGTGTCACTATAGTGACTGAGAAACCTTTATCCCCTGATCAGATCATACTTGGACAAATGTACCAAGTCAGCAATGTCAGGACTGACCCTTCCTTGGCAGTTGTGAACCTCAGGTGGGGAGGGGTAACTGGACCTAAGAAGGTTGTGATATCTCCAGACCTACCTGTAGATTGTCTGTTGGGCAAGGATCTAGAAGTAGAGTTCAGGACTCATACAGAGATGATGGACATCTCTGTCGGCGTGTTTGCTGTCACCAGGGCACAGGCCAAACCACTCCGCACTGACCAGGCACTGGATCCTGGAAAATGGACCAGCTGCCTTACAAGAGAAGGAACAGGAAGGGTAAAGCTTTATCCTCCCCACAAACTCCCAGTAAAGATCAGGCTACTGAGGGATATGATCTCAGCCCCTGTGAAGGTACTGTCCAATAGGAACTTGGGCCTGACAAGGTAGAGTTCTTGGGGGCAGGGGGCCCTTTCACGGCAGACTCTAATTTGGAGCAGCAGACCTGCCCCTCTCTTGAACCCTTCAGACAGCAAGATGTTGCTGATGAAGCAGTGAATATAATTGGATCCCATAGGATCTATTGGGAAGATAGGCTTCTGAAAGTAGAGACCCCAAGCCTGGTTGGTGCCACCAGGAGTTTGGTAATACCACAGAGGTTCAGATGTTTCCTCCTCTACCTGGCATATGATATTCATCTTGCAGGACACTCATGGCAAAGCAAGACTGGGAACAGGCTTGTCCCTCACTTTCACTGGCCCGATATGTTTGAGGGCATCAAGGTTTTTTCTTGCTCCTGTGCCACTTGCTAAGCCAGTGGTAAGTCCACAAAGGCCTCCTTATTTTCACTTCCAGTGGTTGGGGTCCCCTTTGAAAGGGTAGGGATTGCATTATTGTTCCCTTGAACCCTCCAACTGCATCTGGGCACAGTTACATCCTAGTGGTGGTGGACCATGCCACTAGGTACCCAAAAGCTATTCCCTTTAGAACCACTACAGCTCCTCTAGTGGTTAGGGACATCCTGGGAATCTTTTCCAGGGTGGGCTTCCCTAAGGAGGTCTTAACAGATGGAGGTACACACTTCACGTCTAGTTAAATCGCTGCCATGTGGAAAGAGTGTGGGGTGAACTACAAGTTTACCACACCCTATCATCCACAGTGCAGTGGGCTTGTTGAAAAGTTAAACTAGACCCAAAAGGGCATGATCATGGGACTCCCAGAAAAGCTTAGGCGAAAATGGTAGGTCTTACTACCCTGCCTTCTCTTTGCCTACAGAGACGTCCCTCAGAAGGGGGTTGGCTACAGCCCATTTGAACTTCTGTTTGGACATCCAGTTAGAGGCACTTGTGTCTAGTGAAGGAGGGCTGGGAGCAGCCTCTCAAACCTCCTAAACAGGACATTGTGGACTATGTCCTTGACCTGCGTTCATGCATTGCTGAGTACATGAAGAAGGCCAGCAAAAACCTTGAGGCCAGCCTGGAGCTTCAGAAAGCTTGGCATGACCAAAAGGCTGTCCTGACTGTTTACCAGCCAGGCCAGAACATGTGGGTGTTTGAGCCTATGGCCCCAGCAGCTCTCCAAGACAAGTGGAGTGCCCCCCACACTATCCTTGAGCAATAAGGTGAGGTCACCTACTTGGTGGACATAGGTACTCTTAGATGTCCCTCTAGGGTACTTCATGTGAACTGCCTGAAACCTTTTGTGGACAGGGCTGACACGGGCTTACTCATGGCAACTGATGAGGGACAGGAGGCAGAGTGAACCTCTCCCTGATCTCCTCTTTGAACCCTGATGATGGGTCAGTGGATGGAGTAGCCTTGGCAGACAGCCTCAGTGACCAATAGCAAGCTGATTGTAGGCAAGTCCTCAATCAGTACAGACATATGTTCTCCCTGACACCCAGTCAGACCACCTGGTGTACCAGTGAAGTTGACACAGGTGACAGCCTGCCTTTGAAGAGTACAATCTACAGACAGCCTGACCATGTCAGGGATTGCATCAAGACAGAAGTCCAAAAGATACTGGAAATGGGGGTCATTGAGCCTTCAGATAGCCTCTGGGCTAGTCCAGTAGTCCTTGTGCCTAAACCTCACACCAAGGGTTGAAAAAGATTCGGTTTTGTGTGGACTACTGAGGCTTCAATGCAGTCACTAGGACTGATGTCCATCCTATTCCAGGGGCTGTGAACTTATAGGTACTTTGGCCTCAGCCAAGTTTTTGAGTACATTTGACCTGATGCTGGCTACTGGCAAATCGGACTAGCTGAGGGTGCCAAGCCACAAAAAGCATTCTCAACCCCTAGTGGGCATTATCAATTCATTGTGATGCCCTTTGGTCTGAAGGATGCACCTTCCACATTTCAGAGGTTGGTGAACAAAGTCCTAACCGGTTTGGAGGCCTATAGTGCAGCATATCTAGATGATATAGCAGTCTTTAGCTCCAACTGGGAGGATCACCTGGTCCACCTCAAAAGTTCTGGAGGCCCTGCAAAAGGCAGGCCTCACTATCAAGGCCACCAAGTGCCAAATAGGGCAGAGTAAGGTTGTGTACTTGGGCCACCTGGTAGGTGGAAGCCAGGTTCAATCATTAGGTAGCAACATCCAGACTATTGTGGACTGAATTGCTCCCACTACCCAGTCTCGGGTCAGAGCTTTCTTGGGCCTGACTTGGTACTACAGAAGATTTCTCAAGGGGTATGGGTCCATTGTGACTCCCCTGAATGATCTTGCATCTTAGAAAATGCCAAAGAAGGTTCACTGGACAGTAAGCTGTCAAAAGGCATTTGACCTGAAGCAGGCCATGTGCACTGCTCCCATCCTGCAAAGTCCTGACTACTCCAAAACTTTCATTGTCCAGACAGATGCATCTGAGATAGGTAGGAGTGGTTTTGTCACAACTTAACGTAGCGGGCCAGGACCAACCAGTAGCTATTATAAGCAGAAGGTTGACCGCCCGGGAGAAACATTGGTCAGCCATTGAGAGGGAAACCTTTGCTGTGGTCTGGGCCTTGAAGAAGCTGAGGCCATACTGGTTTGGCACTCACTCAATGGTTCAGACCGACCACAAGCCCCTCTCATGGCTTAAACAGATGATGGGTGACAAATCCAAACTTTTGAGGTGGCCCATTTCTCTATGCGGGATGGACAATACAGTGGGATATAGACCTGGGAATAACCATGCCAATGCAGATGGACTCTCCAGATATTTCCACTTAGAAAATGAAGACTCAGATGGGCAAGGATAGTCTCATCTCCTTAAGTTTAGGGATGGGGGCGTTGTGGAGGAATGTAGGTTCTGCTTCTATGGTTACCCCCACTTTTTGCCTGGGGCTATGCAGTTTCGGACTAGTCTTACTGAGATCCTGCTAATCAGGACCCCAGTCTGTGATTTCTCACCTACATTGGTATGGTAAGTACTTGGATACATCCCAGACACTGGTGTACCCTTATGTCCCTAGTATATGGTACTGAGGTACTCGGGGCATAGGTACACCAGGGGTTCCATATGGGCTAAAGCATGCATTATGCCACCCATAGGTGGTCCCTCAAACTGTAACTACTGGCCTGCCATTGCAACCTGTGTAAGCTGGTGCTAGCACCACTTACGACAGATATAGGTTCCCTATATTTAAGGTCACTGCACTTAAAACCTAGAAGTCACCCCTATAGCAGGCCTTTCAATCCTGAAGGCAGGGTGCTCTGTTCTAAGTGTGAGGGTGCTCCTGCATGAGCAGGACACCCCTAGATCCTTTGGAGTCTGTTCTCCCGGGTTGTAAGTGCATCAGCCATTACAATACATAGTGGCTATGCGTCATTACGCGATGGCCATATCTAAACTGGATGTAACAAATCAGTCATGTTTGGTATCAAACATTTTTAAATCTTACCTCCACGCCGTAAACGTGTGTTAGGTATGATTCCATGCACTGTAAAGCTCTTCCGGGATGCCCTCAGTTCTCCCGGTACCAATCTTCTAGACCCGGACAGCACAACATGGCTGCTGCTGACCAGAGACACCATTCTGCCTTTCTGCTGCTGAGCGAAGCTCGAGCAAGGAAAGGCAGAACAATAGGTATCCTGTCACAGGTGACCACCTCCCAGACAGGGTTTAGTGTATTGGGCCGGGTGGGAGAGCTTGCCAGCACCATCAGTCTCAATGAATGGCACATTTGGTGTCCTCCATGCATAGTTAGTTCAAACCAGCTCAGGGAACCTTCCAAGGCCTGTGGATATCTAATACACCTGAAGGAATCTCCCTTGAAGTGAAGAGTTCCTTCCCTGCATCTGCAGGCACCGCAACAAAGCTGACCTGTCTGCTGATCCTGAGCTCTTACGGACTCCGAAAGGCTCAGCAACACAGGTGGTGGTTCTTCACATCCCTAGAGGCTTGCAGTGTCCTCTCACCAAGTTTGAGGCTAGTATCCCTAGTCAGATCCGCAGGAACGGAACCCCTGAGCACCACGTCAATTTGCTATTGCAAAGACTTGTTGGCTTCCTTCCTCAAAGATATTCGGACTCCAAGTAGCCCCAACCTCAAGAATCTACTGTGACTATCTTCGTCCTCACCTCATCACTTGCACCACAGGCCTGCATCTTTGGTGAGCTGCTCGAGGTCCTCTTGCGACTCCAGTGCCTCTGGCCTGTGGGTCCTCTTGAGGGTCTTATTTGATTTCTGCAGGTTCCCCTTGTTACTCGGAGCCTGCCCTGACTTCCCTTATTGTGGTGAGTCACCTGAACCTTGCTGGTCCATACACTGCACCTTCCTCGCTTTCCACATTACTTGCAGTTGCCAAGGCTTATTGGTGCTCCCGACGGACACCGACCCCTCAACTCAACATCTGACGTGGGACAGCTTGGGAACAGCTCCTGGTCTTCCACAGCGTTGCCTGGTCCGCACAGCTGCAGCTCCAAGGTCAGTCTTCTGCAACACCAGACATCGATGGGCATTAGTCTTCCCTGCGTCCTGTTCACTGGTGAGTGGCATAGACTTTGTCACCTCTGCTTGCAGGTGCTTCTCATCTTGAATCCACCTTTGGGTTCCACAGGACACTTTCGCCTGCAGCAGCTGCATCTTCCTGAAGTATTCCATTGAGTGACTGTGGTTGCCGACGCCTCTTCACATCTATGCACGTGGCTTCCCTGGTGCAGGTATCCTGGTTCCTAGGGCATCCAAGGGTGGGTTGGCCCGGCAACCTTCTGTCTCCCACAAGGTTTCTTCAGGGTCCACTGGGAAGAGTCCTTTGAAATTGCAACTGCGACTTAACCATTGACTTCCATTGAGCCTGCGGTCGTGTTCCCATTCTGCCCACCGCCTCCGTGGTATTCCTGGTTACTTACCTCGGGTGGTTCCTTGGGTCCCTGGCACTTTTACGTCTTCTGGATACAGTATTAACTTGCGTCGTGGTTCGCATACCACTATTTTAGTATATGGTTTGGTCTCCCCTTGGTGACCATTGTGTATTCATGCTACTTAGATGTTTTTATTGCAAAGAACTGTGTGCATTGCATATATCTCCGAGTAGGAGATATCTGTATGTGTTAGTGGGTGTCTTATAATATGTACATATTTTTTATAAATACACTGTGTGGTTCTTTTTCACTTAAAATATATCAATAAGATTATGTTCTGGTAAAACAGTCTGCTTTAAACTTCGGAACTAAGAATGAAGGCTGCTTTCCACAGCTACCACTTAGAGAGCTTTCTAAAGTTGTCTAAGACCACTAAAATCACCACAAGGTTTGTTTGGATTAGTGCAGGGTGCCCGCTTACATAAGTGTGCACCATAAACTAAGCCAGCTTCTCACATGCTTGGCATAACAAAAAAAGTAACTGGCTGTCCTCGCACATCGGGTGTCGTGCGTCAACATAGGACAGCCCTCGCTCTCCAAAATCCCGGTTTGATGGCGAGCAGGCCTACACCTTAAGATAGGGAGGCACTTATAATTTTTTAGGGGGGCCTGTGAAAATTCAGTTTAAAAACCAACGCAGCATTCTAGAATAAAATGTGTTCATCTGACACATTACTTGATATTCAGAATGTGGGAATTAGGGGAACTATTACCCCTTCACCACTGTTACCGTCGACATGTTTCTGCCTATGGCCTTACTGAGTCTATAATATGAAGAAGGCTCTGGACTACCAGAGTCTGAACATGGCGCACTGCTTAAAGGACAACTATCTGTTGTGTCCCAGTTTTTTTTACAATTTTTTAACAATAAACCAAATGGACTCAATATTCATTCAAAGCTTTGTTCATTGTGTATATAAGAATTTCAGCAGAGCAACGTAATTATTGCACATTCACGAAAAGAGGTAATGAACATGAAAAATGATGATCAACCATTTCAACACAACGAATATCTGATGTGTTTCATTCAATCTTTAAAGTATCATTAAACAACTGTACAATGAGGTAAGTACTGATTTGACGAAACGAAAATCCCAATGCATTTCGGGTTCCAACATTTGAACCCTTCGTCAGGGGAAAACAATAGATGAACAGACAATAAACATGGTTCTAAGATTCTGCAAAATCCTCCAATTATTATCATCATCCGCAGGAAGCCTTCAACACAAAAGTTGACTGCTATCAGTTCTAAATAGTATGCATTATGATACCCAAAACCTTCACCTGTTACAGATTAGTGAGGTAGAATTTGCACTCATGTGATGAATGAATGAAACATGCATGAAGATAAAATAGAAAAAAGAAATGAAAATATGGAAGAAAACCCAAAGGGTGAAAGTTGTGTGTAATAATGCTTGTTTATTATATCCGATGCAGAATGATAAAAGAATGATAAGTGTGTTCTTCATGCTGGAAACCGTGTATTATGAAGAAGTGAACGATCTACCACAACCCCAACGGGTTAAACAGCTGTTTTCTTACCCGTTCTCTTGGCGGTAGAACAGAAGAAAAGTTTTAATGCCCGAAGTCAAACTCTGGGTGGTCTAAGTGTGCGTCACAGAGACGTGTATATATATTCTCTCTAAAGGATCGAAAACAGAATCACTAATCGATCTGCTAAACCAAACGCTTGAATATGTGTTAAATTATCGTGACGGGCCGCTTACCGGTAATCTGTGCTTATGCAAGAATTTCAGTCTTCATGTCTTGTGGTTTACTTATCCGCTGCTAAACGTGGCCTCAAATTCTGTATCAATCAATGAAAATAAAACTAATGTAAACAATAAAGAGGAAAAGAAATTGCTACGATGTTTGCTGGAAAGAGTAACCAACTGTTACCTTCAAAAATCAAGTCCGTGCTCCTATTCTTTGCCTGCGCTTCCGCGTTAGAAAACGCTATCCCAGTATGCTTTGCCGTTTTTAAAGGGATATCGTCGCGAGTTATCAGGCTTATAAACAGGGTTCATATCCCGCGAATGCAGAGTCAAGAATGACTACGTTATTTATTACCTAAATAAATATGCTTTTAATAGCATCAAAGAGGAATGTAAATACAAAATATGTACGTGGATAGATGGAATTGTATTTACATGAGGATGAAACTATGTTGTATCCTTATATTTATGTTTCACGATTGGGAATACCGGAGGAAGACTATAGGAATATTTACGTGCTCACAGCGGTCTGAATCAGTGAGAGTTAGAAAAATGGTCCTATAAAACTCACGAGTGATATCGTAACCTGTAGCAATTCCTCAAATAAGAGTCAACAAAGGATGGTTACACACGTGCAGAAAAGGGTAGGTGAGGGTAAATAAAGTATAGAGTAAAGCATGAGTGCAAATTCTGTACATTAATGTCAAATTGTATCAAAGCAAACAGTGACTTCACAGAAAACATAACATTTCATAATGGTCATTTAAACCAGCTGGCGCCACCGTTCCCAACATTTCGATCCAAAATATTTCTCTACGTGCTAGAGCTGTATGTATGTTTATTCCAGAGTGTACGCTAATACGTTCTAGCACTGTGAATCTTAACTGTGGTATGGTGTGACCTGCCTGAGTCCAATGAACTGCCAGCGGTGAAGTGGTGTTTTGATTCCGAATCCAGCTCTTGTGCTCTGTGATTCTGGTCTTGATCTTACGACTAGTTCTTCCAACGTATAACAAGCCACAGGGGCATTTTATGGCGTAGATGACCTGTTCAGTATTGCAATCAGATGTATGACGTAGTTTAATCATTTTGCCTGTTTGGGGGTGTGCAAAAGTGTCTCCCTGGATTACATTGCCGCATTGCCCGCAGTTGTAACATTTCCTCATTCCTTTATATGTGACAGGTTTGCGTGGGATAGTTTTCAACAGTTCTCTTAGGTTCCTAGGTCTGGTGTGAGCAAAAAGTGGGGGACCTTTTCATACTCTTCCTGCCTCAAGGTGCGTCCCTCGCCATACACCTACGTGCGTCCACTCCTTCCTTCCGACTATGTCGGAATGGAAGGCCAGGTGCATTTTTAACGATGTTCCATTTTGCAGGAGAAGCGAGGTGCATCACACCTGCAATCTGTTTAGTCAGCGCAGCTGCTTGTGATCCGGCGTCCAATATGCTGGCTGCCTGCAGGACGCGTAATGGTTAGCAACTCCAGCTGGCGTTCACATTTGAACCAGCAGTTTTCCTAAACGTGCCCCTGTTCTGTAGGGATGGGATCCAAGTTACTCTACAATATTACGGGGACTCACAAAATATATCCAGCATTTTTGTAAGCGATTTAGCTCATGTATTTTCACATATCCGAAAGGTTGAATGTTTGGAAAGAATGTAGATTCTCCGCCCGGCGCCGATTCTTATGCTTAGAATCTTGGGATTTCTAGCTACTATCCCTAGGATCCTATGAGCTGCTAGGAATTCATGAATAAAGTTCCCTGATGTGCCAGAGTGGTGTCTCCTTCGCATATTTATTAAATAAAAGTACATAGTCTGGACACTTCATTTTTGTCATAGTAGTCTAAATTAAACCTCTATTAGAATTCCATAGCCTTATCTCAAAGGATGCCATGATGTTGCCAATCCTTTGCAGAATATAAAAAAAAGGCTGTTTGTAGATTGTCTGAGAAATGTCAAGATATATCAAAGGGCTGGTTTTTTGATATTGTGTAAGTTATATATAATTATATATAATACATACACTTCAAATGTAATAAGTCGCTCTGATAGGTATCGATTCTTACTGGCTACATGAAAGGTGTCATGAGGTGCTGCGCGTTGACTGGCTAGATATTACGGATTTAGCTATTATCCACATTGTGTGATTTTGATCGGGACCCTTTGTGATTTTGAAGTTAGGGGATTTCATCATTCAGTCCTTTCTCCCATGTCCTCAGACGGTAAACCCATAGTTGTTCCCGGGCCAGACTTTTTATTTAGTGTCTGGGCAGTTTGTGTTTACTTTATCTAGAATCTCCCATGTTAGGTTCACATCCCGATGACCTTGTTCTAGGTAGTGGCGGGTCATTTTTATATTCTTTTTGCATCGGATTCTACATCTAGGTTTGTATCTTTATTTTATGTGTAGTCATTTCCACATAGAATAGGCCACATGGGCAGGTGATTAGATAAACAACATTTTCACTGTTGCAGTTCGTCAGGTTTTTTAGAATCCATGGTCTCCTCTTCTTGATATCAACCTCTTTGCTTATTCTTGTGAATTGACATGATACACAGATACACGGATAGTGACCCACTGGCCAGTGGTTGTCCCATAATGTGGTTTCCGTGTTAGTCTGTAGTGACAGTGTTTGTGTGAACCAATTCATCTCCTAGACTTTTTTCTTTTGTAGGCAAAAAGTAGTTTTGACCATTGTTTAGTGCCCCTGTTCAGGATCCTCCAGTTCCTTTTTATGATATTCTGGACTTTATTTGAGATTGGTGTGCACGTGGTGACACAAACAACCCTATAATTCTCAGGTTTTCTGTAGCTCTCTAACAAGGCTTCTCTGTTATAATTCTTTGCTCTTTCCTTAGCATTTTTTACAGCTTTCTTAGGGTAATGACGTGACACTAGTTTATCTTCTAGTATATTCGCTTTTGTCTCACAGGCCTCCATCGTGGAGCAATTCCGTCTTAACTCTCAAGAATTGGCCCACTGGTAGGTTCTGGCAGAGCGCTCTGGGATGAAAACCTTCATATAATAGTAAGCTGTTCTTGTCCGTTACTTTGCTGTGGACTTTGGTTCTGATTCCTCCTTGGTCAATAGTAATCACTAGGTCTAGGAATGCTGCTTCATACTTGCTTATTGTATGTGTAAGTTTTAGATGCTTGTCCCTGGTGTTGACCCACTCTGGGAATTCAGTTGCAAGGTCTTCTTTACCATCTTATATTAGTAACACATCATCGGTTTACCTGAACCACAGTTTGAAATGTTCTTTGTAATGGTTTTCTGAGTTGAATATATAGTCTGCCTCAAATTGGTGTACATACAGGCAATACTTGGCGCAAAGGTAATTCCCATCGAGGTACCCTGTACTTGGTGGTATATTACTCCCTCAAATTAAAAAAAAATTCTCAGTTAGTGCTAGGTTCTACGTATTCCGTGACAGTGTCAAGGGGTCATGAAGTCCCATTCTGTCTCCTGCAGGATGTGTTTACTACTTCAAATGTATGTTTCCTGGGAATGCTTGTGTATAATGCTTTGATGTCCATCGTGATGATCATGTCTTCGACAGTGTTGATTTCAGTGTCACAAAGTAAACAAAGGAGATCCTTGGTGTCTTAGGTAGTAAGCAGATGTTTTTACTACAGGTCTGAAGAACCGGTCACAGAATTTTGACAAAGGTTCTAAGAGCGACCCGATTGCCGAGACTATTGGTTTATCCGGGGGATTAATTGGGGGGTGGGGGGGTTCAGGGGAGCATCTTATGTTTATGAATCTCTGGAAGCGTATAGAATCTCTGGGTTTGTGGTGTCTGCAGTAAGAAATGATGCCTCATGTTTTTTAGTCCTGTCCTGTGAGGGCATCTTCTACCATAGATTTTATTTTGTTGGCCAATCTCAGTGTGGATCTCATAACTTTCTCCATCTGACGTCAGTTAAAGGCACTCTGTATTATACATTTATTTATTTAGTGTTTTCTATAGCGTGAACATTACCCTGCATAGGGTATCGGAGCGCTTTACAGAAGTATTTCAACATTAGAACCTTATAGATTGCGAATCACTACATTTTTTACAACATACTTCAGGAAAGCGTATAAACATATATAACAGTCAACAATTGAGTTAATATCAAAGCGCATAAAAATACACAACCACATGTACTACATATATACAAGCTCATGTGTGGGTAGTGAAAGGCTAGCGGATGCATGGAAACAGTCATGCAAAGTTTGTAGCCATAGGTTCTGCAGTATGGTCTTATGGTGGAAATGTTCTCATATAAAACTATTTTGCTTCTTTTTTGAATGCTGCGATGGATGAAATTCTTCTAATGTTTGGGGGGAGTGCGTTCCAAATTCTAGGTGCTGCCCTGGAGAACGCTCGGTCAGAAGTTCTTTTCTTAAAAAAACGAGCTGGTTTCAGAAGTAGATCAGCTTTGCTCCTGGAGACTCTGTATCCTCCTGAAAGCGTGAGTTTCTGTGCAAGGTAAATTGGCGTTTTATGGTGCAATGCTTTGAGTGATGCATGCTAACTTGAAGTGAATTCTTGCTTCGAAGAGTAGCCAGTTGAGCACTCAAGTGAGGGGAGATATGGTCATATTCTTTGGATCCTGATATCAGTCTTGTGGCTGCATTAAGACATGCTTTCAATGGGGCTGTTGTGACCTTGGGAAGCTCAGCCAATGTAGTGCAACCATATTTGATCCTGGATATGTCCAGTGCCTGGATTGCTGTTTTAAGATCTGTTTTATTTAGGAATGGTTTTAGTTTCGGCAGGTAGCTTAGATGGAAGCGGGCGTTCTTTGCCATTGTGTTGATGTGTGCTGCCATGTTCAGGTTTTTGTCAAGAGTAATTCCCAAAGATTTAGGGGAGTCGACAATCTTCGGTGTACATTTTATAGCAGTGATAAGGTTGGACCATTCTGCTATCTTAAATTTGCTTTTCTGTGGTGTAATCAGTAAGAATTCAGTTTTCTGCAGATTTAGCTTCAGGTGGTTCTTGGTTAGCCATTGAAGGGTTCTCATTAGGAGTGGACATTTCACAGGGAAAAGCCAGGAAGGGTTCCACAGCGGTATGCGTTACAGCGCCAGGACACCCCAGTTGGGGTATTAGTGCGCTTTACAAGTACAAATTACATTACATTAGGGCTTGGTTCATAGTCTTTATATCTCCTGTCGATGCCACCTTGATATACAGCTGCCTGTCATCCGCGTACATACGGAAGGAAATGTTCGCTTTTTGTACTATAACCGTTAATGGTTCTACATGTAGATTGAAAAGTGCGGGTTAGCGTTGAACCTTGTGGAACTCCAATTGTATTTCTGATTGGGCCCGACAGGGTTTGGTTGACAATTAATTTTTGCAATCTATTCTCTAGGATGGAGCTGAACCACTTTAGGACTGTACCATCTTGCCCCATTCTGTTTTTCAACCTATCAATAATTTTGGCATGGTTTACCATGCCGAAAGCAGACGACCGGTCCAACAGTATTAGGAGACATGTGTTGTTGTGGTTGAGAGCCAGTAAAGCGTCATCTACTATATGCAGGATTGCAGTGTCTGTACTATGGTTCGGTCTGAACCCAGATTGGCAATCATTTAACAGATTGAAATCAGAGATGTGAAGTCTCAATTGTTGTTGGACACATTTTTCTAGAACTTTGGCTAGCATGGGAATGTTAGTTACAGGTCTGAAGTTGTTTGGATCACAAGGGTTCTCTGTTGGTTTTTTAAGAGAGGAATGACTTGCCCTGTTTTAGGCAGTCCGGTATTTGGCCTTGTGATAACAATGCATTTATGATCTTAGTCCAAGACTGGATTAGCAGGTGTATTAGAGATGACCAGCACTTTACTGGTAGGGGGTTGTTATAGTGTTTATTAGGTTTAGTGGACGACGTGATCTTTGAGATGTCTAATTCACGGACTGGTTTAAATCCTGACCATCGAGCATTGTTTTTTGGTTTGCGCAAATTCTTGTTGAGCCTGAGGTTCATCTGAGGAACCCTTCTCCCTTTCAATGTCTTCAGCAGTATTTTTGAGTTCCCTCTCCGCGTTAGCTTTGTTAGTAAAGAAGAATGAGAAATCCTCACTATTTAAACTTGTTTTGGTGATGACTGGTGCTGATTTGGCAGATTTATTAGATTGTTCTTTAAGTATATTGAATAGTTTCCTTGGTCTATTTATTGCACTGTCCAGTTCTTTCCTAAAAAGTATTTTTTAGATTTAAGGATGCTTTTGTTATAAGCTTTCCTGGATTGTCTCAGTTGGATTAATGGGGTGAGGTAGGATATTGACGCATTTTGCACTCAAAGTCTGATCATCTTTCCTCGTTTAGGGAACCATTGAACCACGGATTTTTGTGTTTGTCTTTTCAGTTTTAGAGGGGCTAAGTCCTCGATAATGCTTAACATTGACTTGTTATAATGCAGAGTGAGGTCACTGATGTCAACCATGCTCTTGGGTGGCTGCAACTCTTTCACAGCGAGCTGTACGTTTTCCATATTGATTCCTCTAGTGTCCCTGGTCCATTTTTTAGGCTTAATAGCTTGCGAGGTCGATTTAGTTTTTCTCAGGGGAATTTCGAATGTAATTATGTGATAAGCAGACAAATCGCAGGGTGTGATTATAATATTCTTGATTTATTTTTCTTTGGCTGTTAACCATTCCAAGGTTGATCCTTTGGAGTGGGTGGGGAGAGGACATCCCTGGATTGTTCTTCCAGGAAGGTTTTAAGGAGGGTGACTTGATTGTCAGCCTGATCCTCCCAGTGAATATTGAAGTCTCCTAAGAAGATATCGTTTGACTGAAGATTAGAGTTGATGGTAATGATTTCCATCACCTAGTCTATGAACTTGGTCTTTGTACCAGGGGAGTGATAGAATGCATGGAGTTTACAGTTTTGGTTGTCTGCTGATCTCTAAAGGGTTCGAATGAATTTTAGTGATGGTAATGTCTGATCTATGTATGCAAGCGATGCGGTCTTGTCTGTCCTGTCTCATAATCTGGTAGTTCGGGGGGACTAACAGGTCTAAGCATGGGGAAGACGAGTCTGAAAGCCAAGTTTCAGTTAAAATGGTTATGTCAATTTCATGGTTTAGTATGAGGTCGGCTATGTCTACCGCGTGTTTGTTTGGTGAACGTCATTTGAGTAATATGCAACAATTGTGTTTCTGGGAGTTGATCATTGGCGGAACAGACATTTCAGGCATTAATGTCACCATCTTTAGGTTGTTGGCATTAATCCTTCTATTGTTAACCTGGGAAGTTCTATCCGTATTAGATACAATAGTTTGGATAACGTTTTCGCCTATCTTAGTTTGCGATTTGTGAATAGCTTCATATGTAGATAGAATGGATGCGAACTCACCGTCTGTCAGATAGTTGAGTTGCGTGCGTGGGCGGTAGATTCTGTTTGAGGCCGTCATAGGGGTGGAACAGCGATTGACATGTATTACAAAAGAGGAAGACTGAAGAGCCTCCATTTTTGCCAGCCAATTTTATGATAGGCACAGCAGGTTCTTCATATCTCTGATGGCGGAAAGCATGGCTTTGTAAGTCTTGAAAGATTGTGAACTAAGATAATAAAAATCCCCATTTGTTTGTGTGGTTCTAGTCTTTTCCGAGTCATATCTAATATGTATAGTGGTTGGAGGTTTCGTCCTTATTGGAGCGCTAGCTTTGCAAATCTCTGCTGGATCTGTGCCTGTTTTTATAGACTGGAAACATATCTGCAATTCCCTGTGCAGGACACATGCGTTCCCCTCCGGTTGCTTACTGTTTCTATTAGCTGATCTAGTTAATCCTATCCATAATCACTAGTGCTCCCCCTTTATCCACTGGCTTAAAAACCAAGTCCATGTTCTTTTTCAGGGTTTCAAGAGCGTGTTTCTCTTCTTTGCTTAAGTTTTGAAATACCTTCTGGTTTTGACATGCAGTTGCATCCACCTCCTTAAGTATGTGTTTTTTTTGAGGATCAAGATAACCTACCAGATGGTCTAAGGAGGAAGTCTACATTTATGCCCCCAACCTATGCTATACCGTGCAAAGTATTAACATTTGAACAGGCATTACTTAAGGAGTTGGATGCAATTGAATGTCATAACCAGGAGGTATTTCAAAACCTAAGCAAAGGCAAGTTGACGCGGTGCACAGGGGTACTGCTCCTGCGGTTCCGACGAGGGATACTGGCCCCCACATTGCTAGGAAGAAAATGCTGGTCTTGAGGGAGTTGTAGAACCATCACCTGTGTTGCTGAACCTTCCTGAGTCTGTAGGAGCTCAAACAGCAGAACGGTCCGCTTTGTTGCGGTGCCTGCAGGTGCAGGGAAGTGACTCCTTCACTCCAAGGGAGATTCCTTCAGGTGTCTTGGATCTCTACAGGCCTGGTGAAGAACCTGTATGAAGCACAGATGTTGTGGCAGACTTGCAGGACAACAAGACAAGGGGCAGCAGGAGTTTTCCCAGTTGCAGTCTCTGTTCCCAGTGCAGCATTGTCCAGAGTGCCAAGACGTTTGAAGTTTAAATGGTATTGGATCTGAATCTTGCCCCACGATGAATCTAGGGAGCCACCCACAGGTAAGCCCTTAAGTTCCCTAAGGAAAGGGTTGGGATGATTCAGGGGTCCCTCACACAGGAGGGGCTGGACAGTTGGGAGGATACTCCCATGTCCTTTACCCAGTTTCACTCCAGAGCAGGAGCCAATGGCTCACTGAACTTGTTTGAACTGGACAATGCAAGGAGGACCCCAAATGTGCCCCTCAAGCAGCCTCCGTGCCGCTGGCAAGCACCCCAACCATGTCCCAATACACCAAGTCCTGTTTGGGAGGTGGTCCCACCTCCTTGCGACAGGAAACCTATTGTCCTGCCTTCACCTGCTCTAGCTTGGCTCAGCAGCAGGAGGGCAGAATCGGGTCTCTGGTCAGCTGCAGCCATAGTTTGCTGTCCAGGTCTAGAAGACTGGTACCGGGAGCACTGAGGACCTCCCAGAGGATCTTAACCGTGCATGGAATCATACCCCCATGCCTTAACAGGGTTCGTTACAGCCAGTTTAGAGGTGGTCATAGATTAATGACACATTGCCACTCTAATGCATCGTAAAGGCTGATGCACTTAGAACCAAGGAGAATGGACTCCGAAGGTTGTACGAGTGTCCTGCTCATGCAGGGGCACCCTCACACTTAGAACCGCGCACCCTGCCTTTAGGATTGAAAGGCCTGCCTTAGGGGTGACTTATAGGTTTTAAGTTCAGTGACCTCAGATATAGGGAAACCTGTATCTGTCGTAAGTGGTGCTAGCACCAGCTAACACAGGCTCTAATGGCAGGCCTGGAGTCACAATTTGAGTGGTCTCTCATGGTGGCATAATACATGCTTCAGCCCATGGGAGATCCATAGTGTAACTATGCCCTGGGTACCTTAGTACCATATACTAGGGACTTCTAAGGGTACACCAGTAGCCATTCTGGAGGGTGCTCGCATTGTCCAATTTAGGGAAGAAGCACAGAGACTGGGATCCTGGTTATCAGAATCCCAGTCTGACTAGTCCGTAAAACAATGACACCAGCAAAATGTTGGGGTGAATATGAAAGCAGATCCTACTTTCCTACAAGGATGATTAGGATGAAGATGATGATGATTTGGAGTTGCAGCAGGATCCCTTAGAAATCCCGCAACCAAATCAAGAACTGGACTGGTATGAGTACCTCGGTGATGCCAGCCGTCAGGACACCTCCCCCAGATTCTGTGATACTGTCCACTGTTCACAAAGGTGATGGTGGTGTTCGCAGCCCATCTGTGGAGATCAGTGGTTCAAGTCTTCCCCTATCTTGATTATTGGTTGTTGAAGGGCACATCCCAGGCAGGCGTCTCCCACCTCCAGACTATGGTGAACCTCCTGCATTTGCTGGGGTTCACTATCAGGGTGCCAAAGCCACACCTGACTCTCTCTCAGATGCTTCCTTTCATTGGAGCGGTTCTGGATATAGTGCAGTTTCGGGCTTATCCTCCCGAGTGGCGAGCCCAGGATATTCAGGCTATGATTCCGATGTTTCAGCCTCTATCCTAGATTTCGGTGAGAATGACTGAGGCTGTTGGGCTCCTACATCCTGATTGTTGACCATGCCAGGTTGCAAATGCGGGCTCTGCAGTGAGTCTTTAAGGTTCAATGGGCGCATCATCGGGGGAATCTCACTGACCTAGTCCAGGTATCGGAGGCACTGCAAAAGATCTGCAGTGGTGACTGACAAACTGATTGGGTCGGAGGCAGACCACTCTCTCTGGTGATGGACGTGTCACTTCTGGGATGGGGCGGCCATCTGGGAAAGGTGGAGATCAGAGGGCACTGGTCTCTGTAGGAAGCCAGGCTTCATACCAACATTCTGGAGCTTAATGTGTTCCGATTGGTACCAAAAGCCTTCTTACCATCCTCCAGGGAAGGCTAGTTCGTGTTCAGACCGCTCTACTGCCATGTGGTAGTGCAACAAACCGGATGGGAATGTAGGCCCTCTGTCAAAATGTCCCTGTACTTGGCTGGAACAGGGCATTTCCCTGGTAGTTCAACATCTGGCCGGTTCTCTGAACGGCAGAGTGGGCAAACTCAGCTGTCGGTGACTTGCGGATCACGAGTTGGGTCTCCATCTGGAGGTGGTGCAAGGTCTTTCAACAGTGCTGAGAGCCTCCGTTAGATCTGTTCGCCTCCGAAGAGACCGGTAAATGTCAGCAGTTTTGTGCATTGAAGTTTCCAAGGCGGCTCTCGTAGGGCGATGCTTTTTGTCAAGAGTGGAACACAGGCCTTGTGTACGCCTTTCCACCCATAACACTCCTGTCCAGAGTGCTCAAGAAGATCAGGAGAGATCGGACCCAGGTCATCCTTGTGGCTCTGGACTGGGCACGGAGAGTGTGGTATTCTGAGTTTCAGCAAATGAGCATTGATCCTCCAATCAGGCTGCCCCTTTGGGAGGATCTTCTGTCGCAACAGCAGGGGAGGGTTCTCCACCCGAACCTGTCCACTCCCCGCCTCCCTGCGTGGAGATTAAGCGGCAACAGTTGACCGATTTTGACCCTCCTGCCGAAGTCCGTGAAGTTATCCTGGCAGCCAGGCGTCCCTCTACAAAGTCGGTATATGCCGGTGAATGACCAAAAGTTTGTAAATATAGTACAGATTGGTCTTTTGACCCCAGTATCTGCTTCCCTCTCAGACACAGTACATCTTTCAGGGGTTGAAGAGAGTCAAGTCTGCAGCAGCAAAATTGGTGCTAAATAGGCAACGCAGATCCTCCACTACCCTGGTGCTGAGAGATCTCCATTGGTTACCTATTAAGGAAAGGGTCCACTTTAAAGCTCTCTGCATGGTGTACAGAGCGGTACACGACTTGGGCCCAGTCCCATTGCAGGAAAAATTCACCTGGTACCATCCCAAGAGGCAGTTCCGCTCCTCTAGTGCAAGTTTGCTGGTGATTCCTAGATTCAAGCGTTCAAGAAAAATGGGGGGGCTAGGATGGGTTGGGGCTTTTGTGTGGCTGCTGCCCACCTTTGGAATGAGCTACCTCAGAGTATTAGACAAATCAATTCTGAGTTCAGAAAGAGTCTGAAAACGTGGCTTTTTCCCAAGAACTGATCCCTCTTCTTCCGGATACCTTGGCCTGCTCGCATGCTGGTTGTTTTTTAGTCTAAGTGCCAGGATACCAGCAGGGTGGCAGTGTGCGCTATATAAGAACTTATTACAATTACTATTACAATTACATTCTTCTATTCATTCTTTCCATGGCCCAGCAGTTCTCTGCTCTGGGCACTCTGAAGGGCTATCTTTCGGCCTTGTCTGCTTTTCATTGCTTTTTAAATCTCCTCTTGTACAGAGATTTCTGAAGGTGCTCACTCTCTTGTTTCCCCTTTCACCTTTTATTCTGCCCCTGGGGACCTTAATTTGGTTCTCACTTTCTTGATGTGTGCACTGTTTGAACCATTGCATAACTGTCCCCTCCGGCTGCTCACTATCAAAACCCCCTTTTTAATGGCAAAAACTTATGCCGGGAAGGTGAGCGAACTGCAGGCTCTGTCATCTTGTCCTCCTTACCTGACTGTCTTTCTGGACAGTATAGTGCTTAGCACTAGAGCTTCCGTTCTGCCCAAGGTAGCAACACCTTTTCACATGGGACAATCTATTGCCTTGCCCTGCTACCATGCTCCTCACATTGTTCTAAAGAAGAGCTTCTTCTATGTCTTGGACCTAAAAAGAGTGTTGTTCTACCTTTACCGCACTAAGACGTTCTCGTTGGAGAGAGACTCTTTTCTTAGGGTATGTTGGAGCAAAGAAGGGGTGTGCTGTTCAAAAGAGGGCCATATCCTGCTGGTCATCCTCTGCATGAAAATTTTAGCCATTGGCAAAAGAAACCGCCTTGTGAAGGCCTTATGGCCCATTCTACCAGGGCAAATGCAGCCACCACAGCTCTTCAGTGTGGCGTTCTGATTCGTGACATTTGCCAGGCAGCTATATGGGCATCTCTGCAGACGTTCTCCAAGCATTATTGGCTGGATAACCAGATCCACAGAGGGCCTTTTTGGCCGTTTTTTGTTTTGCAGGACTTCTTGGTTTGAAGCTTCTCCGCAGTCCTTCCTCCGGGATCGGTATTGCTTGGGTATCTGTTCAAAGCTAAGGAATCTGCGGCTAGAAGTCTCTATCAGATGGACAAGTTACCTGGTTTTGGCAACGACTTATCTGGTAGAGACATGATCTAGCCACAGATTTCTTACCGACCCACTCACCCTCCCGCACTGCGGATTAGTTTGTGTAAGGACTGTTTCCCTTCAGGGCCCTAGTTCAACACACCATGGTCAGTCACTTCTTAGTTCAGCACTTCTGGTATGGAAAGTCATGAAACGTTGACATAAGCGTTCTGGGGTGATGCCTATATAGACTATGTGGCGGTCATGGCGACGACGAGCCAGACTCCTACAACGTCACAGGAGTCTACTGTCGCCACCTATCAGCACAGGGGTACTGCCATAAATAATCTTCCGGATTCAGCCTGAGGGTACAAAGGTAAAGAATCTGCGACTAGGTTATGTCTCTACCAGATAAGGTGTTACCAAAGGTATGTACCTTGTCTGACAGGTGAAAGCTGGTGTCTTGTAAATGTTTAAACAGCCTATTTACTGACTTGTTCTAATGATGAGGCAGAAATTCTACCTTCTTCTAATTCTCCAGCCCGCAGTGACTGACGGTTTTTGGCAAGCTCCAGAGTGCTTTAGATTGTGTTCCTCCCCGGTGTTTTATGTATAATACTGCTGAGATGTTCATCTTCAACCAAACACATTTTGTTGTCTCCTTGGTATAGAATTTGACTGCAAAGGAACCAGCCAGGAGCTCCATGCAGGTAACATACAAAGCAAGCTCTCCCTCTGACCAACTGCCTTTGGAGTAGATTCTCCGCACCTTGTTCCCATTCCAGCCTTCAGCCACACAACTTTGTCACAAGGTTGATCAACCTCCTGTTCACGTCTCCATATAAGCCAGCCATTACTGGATGTTTCCCTAATGTCTCCTCAAAGGATCACCTGCTCAGAGTAGGTGAAGCACTTTCTTAGGTGGGAAGCTTTCAGCTGTTGGAAGGCTCAATAATTGAATGATCCCTGGAAAATGGCCTAAAAGCAGGATGCAGGGATTCTCACTAGGCAAGCCAACTGTCATAGGGTAATCTTGGTCCTCCTCAGAGCTTTTTTGATCTCTTTCCTGATGTCCATCACCACCTTGTCTGGAAGCTTTAAAGTTGCTTGCATTGAATTTGGCAAACCACAGAAAGGTGGTCTTCTGACTGGAGCATAACGATGACTTCTCTCTGTTGATCCATAATCCCAGGCTATGTAGTGATGAAATTGCCATCCACAGATTCTGATTGAGGCATTGAACATCGATCAGGATGTTGTTTAGGTACACTATTTGTCTCACCCTTCTCCCACTGAGGAACCAGATTCAATACTGAAGTGAAGCTCAAGGGCACTGATGGTGGACTGAAGACAGGGCCCTGAATTTGTTCACTTGGTGTCTCCAAGAATTTTTATGATATCTTGTGTGAGGGAGAAAAATGGAAATAGTCAGATGAGCGTCCTTAAGATTCAGATGAACCATCCAATCCCTTGATCGAAGGGCATTCTTGAAGGAGGGTTTCCTCTATCTTGAAATGGCAGAACGTCACCTATTCATGTTAGTCCCTGAGATTTTTCAGCCCCCCCCCCCTTTATTTTTGTTCTACCTTTTCTACTCTAAGCCAAACAAGAGCACTTCATGACCCTGACAACTTCATTGTCTTCCCCTAAAGAGGGTTGTAGATTCACTTATAACCCTTCAAACCCCTGATCCTGTAGTGGCGTCCCAAGAGCTTTGTAATAACATCGCCTCTTTCTTCCAGACAAAAATATCAGACATCTACTCTGCCTTGGAGTTACAAAAATCGCTCATGAGCGGGCCCCCTGCTTTAGGGGCTATGGATCCCGCCCCGGTATAAATATCTTTCCCGGGAACCCTAGACTCCTTTCCCCCTCTCTGTGGACACGCTTGATAGCCTCCTTAACAAAACTAAATCAGGCTCTCCTTTGGATGTGTGTCCCCTAAGGATTCTTAAACAATGCAGGGAAACTCTCCTGCCTCCTCTGGTAGACATCCTGAATAGAGCCATGAAAGATGGCGTCTTTCCCACCCAATGGAAAAGAGCGGTTGTAAAACCTCTTCTAAAAAAGCCCTCCCTGGATCCGTCGGTCTTAAAAAATTTCCGCCCCATTTTTTTACTCCCAGCCCCAGCAAAGATGCTAGAGGCGCATCTCAATGCGCACCTTGCCGCTTTTGTTGAGAGCTCGGAATGTCTCGATTCCTCTCAACATGGTTTCAGGAGGGAACACAGCACTGAGTCAGCCCTCACCATAGTGTTGGATAACATCCGCACTCGTGTTGATGAGGGCCAGACCACCCTCCTGATCCTCCTAGATCTGACAGCGGCCTTTGATACCCTCGCCCCCTCAGTACTAACATCTCGGCTGAGGGAGATTGGGGTGCGTGGAGCAGCCCTGGATCTTCTCACGTCTTTCCTCACCCATCGAGTGCAAAGAGTGAAGCTGGGGGAGTACCTATCTCCATCCCTCCCTGTGCAATGTGGGGTCCATCAGGGGTCGGCCCTTAGTCCGACCCTATTCAACATCTACGTGACCCCACTTGCCAGGCTTATCAGATCTTATGGGATGGAGATAGTTTCCTATGCGGACGATACCCAGATCCTGGTCTCTCTCTCCCACGCTAGCGTCCCGACTGCCTCCAATTTTAGATCTTTTATGGAGGCTGTCGGTAAATGGATGATCCTAAACTCGCTCAAATTAAATGGAGAGAAGACGGAGGTGATGGTGTTCGGAGGGAAAGAGGAAGTATGGTCATTCTGCTGGTGGCCAGACTCATTAGGAGCCTGTCCCACCCCCACCTCCTCCGCGAAAAATCTGGGGGTTATGATAGACCCTGCCCTTGACATGGGTATGCAGGTCAGCCAAACCATCTCTACCTGCTGGGGCATTATCCATATCCTGAGGAGGATTAGGCACTACCTATCCTTTCAGGCAAGGAAACAGCTGGCTGTTGCCCTTATCGGCTCCAGAATGGACTACTGTAATGCGCTGTATGCGGGCTTGAAAAAGAGCCTACTGCAGCGCTTACAGGTAGTCCAGAATGCCGCTGCAAGGTTTGTTCTGGAACTTCCCAGGCGCACCTCAGCCACAGCGGCTAGAAAGCTGCTACATTGGCTTCCTGTTGAGGCGCGGATCCACTTTAAGACCGTATGCTTGACATAATGGGCTTTGGCCAGAAATAGCCCCACCGGTCTAGGATCTATCCTGTCCCGCTATTCTCCCGCTAGGAATCTACGGTCCTCCGGCAGACTCCTGCTATCGGCCCCCCGTTTCAGGAGAGTGAAATGGGGTGGCAGGACCTTCTCCACCTTGGCGCCCAAGAGGTGGAATGCTCTTCCTCTGGAAATAAGATCGCTTCCCACCTTTCAGGCATTCAAAAGGGCTTTAAAAACACACCTTTTTGCGCAAGCGTACCTGTAGTGATGTAGCGATTTCACTTTTGATCTGTTTTGTTAGGCGCCTTGATGCCTGTTTGCGCGTTATAAATTTTATTAATTTCATTTCATTTCATTTCATATTCATTTCATTACTAGAAAGACATGCATTTGGGTGATCACCTGTGTCCTCCTCTGTTAAATCTGTATCTTTATTTCTTGAAGGTAATCAGCCACCAGTGTATCAATGTTGTGGCAAGCCATAGGACTCTCTCTGAAATCCCTATGACTGTTTATAGAATCTAGGCATCTTTGGTTAGTTCCTGTCATTTGTGGACACAACTAGTTCCCCCTCCCCCCCCCACCCTCCCTCGTAAATACTTATGTGGGAAGAAGAAGATGACCTACTGGAGTATCTGCTGGAGTTTTGGTCCCTCTAAAAGCTTCTGGATACCTGCCGCCTCAGTGGGAGGGAATAAACTGCAGAGATTGCTCTGGTCTTCCCATTAGCCTTCCTTGAAGTCTCTCCCCTTTGAGTGCCCTTATAGGGAAAGTGATAGAGCACCCTGTTCTCCTGTGCCTTTCAAAAATGTTCTAGCTGATTATCTTCTTGATAGACACTTGAGCCTTCTCCATCAAGATGAATGTGGAAACATGCTGTTCACCATGCCCCCAAGTTCCTCGAAGAAAGGATTCCCGAACAAATCCCCTCAGGTTACTGACCTACTTCTGAAGTGGCCAGATCTCCTAACTTCAGGTCCACCCTTATCAGGAGTGATCTGCGCCTCTCCATAAGTCACACAGTTCAATTTGCAAGGAAGATGATCGCACTCAAACGGATCATGGACCTCCTCCATTTCATCAACAAAGGAAATGAATACCAGCTCCACTTATGCCATACGTCATCCTGGCTATTCTGAAAGAAGCACGTAAAATAAAACTTAATCTGCCATGAAACCTGTAACCAGCAGTGGGAATACAAAAATGTGTTTTTGCTAATGCAGTACGCATTCCATATGTCCCATTTGAGAACATTCTGAAATTAATCATAAAGGCAGATGGAAGCTCAAGGGCTTTACAACAAATTCTAGAAATGACCACTACTTACAAGTCTAACTCAACGTAAAATATTTTTTGCTGTGGAAAACTCGGCTACTGCTGCATCCCTGAAAGCAGAGGATTTGCATCATAAGATTTTCTAGCCGGGATAAAGGCAAAATGGGCTTTAGAAATATAAATTGGGATACTGGCCTGACTTCCTGACACCTGGATAGTCTTTCTCCTATCAACTTTCCTTTAGTTTGTCCTTTGAGAATGAATAAAATCTTGTTTTTGTTTTGATTTTATTATTTTTGTACTGGTTAAAGGTTACAGTGGGATGAGGTTTGAGATTTTTGGGATCTCAAGCCAATTTGCATATTAAAAGATATGTTTCTCATAAAGTTGGCAATATTTCAAAGTGTGAAAAGTGAAAGTACATCACTAAAATGCTGTAAACCACAGGACGCTATAAGATGTATATTCAATATAGAATATAAAACAATAGTACTGCAAGATCTTCATATGGCCGACAGTATACGCAGAAATTGGTCAAAAATTGGTCCGCGTCTAAATTCAGATTTGCAAGAAATACATTTGAGGTGAAATGAGGAACATGTTAAGAGTTTGGGTCAGAATTATTTCTGCTGGCTGGGACTCCTCTAGTAAGAGTGTGGCTTGAATAATACAGACTCTGGGATATTGCCTCTGTTGGCTATAAAGGAAAAAGCGAGGGACCTTATAACGTTTATAAGTGATGAAGGTACTGGTTAAAAATGCCAGGGATGAAGCAGAAATAGGGGAAACTTCATATATAATGTCTTAATTATTATATTATAGAGACTTTTGTAGCGCGCTCTGTTACTAAGAAAATAGTATCCTGGCGCGAGGTGGGTGAGAAGCAGAGCAGAGTGAATCCGGTGAAAAGAAAGGAGTGAGACCTTGTACAGTGATGTTAAAGAGGTGGGTCTTCAGTCCCTTCTTAAACACAGTAATGGATGGGGCTGTTCTCAGATGAAGAGGAAGGGTGTTCCAGGCTCTCGCAGCTCTGACAGAGATGGATTGGCCACCAAGCCTGCTATATTTAAACTTTGGTACAGTCATTTGGTACAGATTAGTTGATCTGAGAGGACGGTTGGGAACATATAAGGAAAATCTTTTCCTCAAATAGACTGGGCCGGTTTGATGGACAGCTCGATAAGAGAGGACAAGGATTTTAAATGAAATCCTATGAGCAACTGGAAGCCAGTGAAGGGTGCGGAGAGGTTGACGAACACTTGAACTTTTTGGAATGTTAAACAAGAGCCGTACAGCGGCATTTTGGATAACTTGGAGACGGTGGATCAAGTAGGCTGGTAGGCCACTGAAGAGGCCATTCGCGTAATCCAATCTGGATAGTATTAGGGCGCGAATGACAGTCTCCTTGGCCTCTCTCGGGAGGAGCGGGAACAACCTGCGTAATGTTTTAAGTGTGGAGAAGCAGATCCCCGTGAGTTTTTTTAAGTGATCCTCGAATCTGAGGTCATTGTTAAACCAGACTCCAAGGTTTTTTGCGGGGCCTCCGATGGATTTGGGGCATGGTAGATCGGCAGGCCAAAGAGAGTCGCCAAAGTTGTCTGGGAAAGAGCCATATAGCAGGATTTCGGATTTGCTTTCGTTACATTTTAGTTGGGCGAGGGCAAGCCATCGAAAGACAGATGATAGGCAGGATTGGGCTCCAGACGTATCCAGGTTGTTTTTAGGCCATGTGAACAGAAGTTGAGTGTCGTCGGCGTAGGCCATTATTTTTGCTCCCAGCTGTTCGGCGAGATAGATGAGCGGGGTCAGATATATATTAAAAAGCAGGGGGCTAAGGGTAGAGCCCTGAGGTACACCCGTTGCAAGTTTCTTGGGAGAGGAGGCAAAGGGCGGCATCCAGACTTGCTGAGATCTATTGTCTAGAAAAGACGTTAGCCAGTCAAGGGCGGAGCCTGTAATGCCTATGGCCGCTAGTCTGGTGAGGAGGAGGGAGTGAGGGACCGTATCGAAGGCGGCAGAGAGGTCTAATAAAATCAGAGCCGCTCTGCCACCTCCGTCCAGGCACTCCCGGATGGCCTCAGATATTTCCACCAGCGCCGTCTCCGTACTGAAGGCTGCTCTGAAGCCTGATTGCGCTGGATGAAGTGCCTGGGAATTTTCTACAAATTTGTCCAGCTGTGTGAAAGCGACCTTTTCGCATATGTTTGCTAGAGCCGGCAGCAGTGATATGGGCCGGAAGTTAGCGGGGACAGCGGGATCTAAACCATTTTTTTTTTAGGAGTGGGAGCAATTAAGCTTGCTTCCAGCAGGCCGGAACAGTAGCAGTGAGGAAAGAGCGGTTAATGATGTGTTACCTCATTGCCGACTGTGTCTGCAAGACGCGCAAACACTCTGGCAGGACAGGGGTCAGAGGGGGATCCTGATTGTAGGGCAGCGAGGATGCTAACAATGTCTGTTTTTTCTACTGGGGTGAACTGGTCGAACCGTTCCTTAGGAACAGGCATCACGGGGGACGGAATGACCAGTGAGGGTGGAAAGCTATTGCATACAGTGGGTAAATTGTCCTGGATTTTGGTGATTTTGTCAACAAAGAACACGGAGAGTTCTTCGCACCATTTCTCCGAGGAGGTAAGTACAGGTTGGGCAGCACAGGGTGAGGTAAAACTTTTCACAATAGCAAAGATTTCCCTGCTGTTGTTATTGGCCTTAGTTATACGCCCTTCGTAGTATTGGCTTTTTGCAGATCTAATCGCTGCATAATATTTCTTTTTGCGCCATCCTCAGGTTCTTTTTAGCCTCGGGGAGATAGGCTTGTCTCCATATCCGTTCAAGTTTTTTGCAACCTGATTTAAGATCACGGAGGGTGTGGGAGAACCAAGGTTTGGAAGGGGCAGAGCGCAGTCTGCAAACCCGACCTGTTTTTATTGATGCAGCAGTCCCACATTCAATCCATGAATTGAATGAACTAACGGCTGACTCAATTTCAAGAGGAAGAGTTGGGCGGGAGATGTCTAGATGTTCAGACATAATCTCTACATAAATTTTTTGTTTGTGAGCAGCTGGGTCGTTGAACTTGGCCGGGCGGGTCAGGGTCCAGGTAAATCTAATCAGCATGTGGTCAGACCAGGTCACTATTTCGGGGTGGGTTAAGTTAATGTCAAAATTGGTACAAACCAAGTCAAGGATGTGTCCTCCTGAGTGGCTGGGAGCCGTAACCCATTGTTTAAGCTGGGCCATGGCAAGAGCTTCGTTTAAGCGGGCCGTGGCAGGGAGGTCTAGATGATCCACATGGATATTAAAATCCCCCAGGAGAAGGTATCTGGAGTATCTCAAAGCCGGTGGGACAACTATGTCCTCCAGTGTGCCCAGGAATTTACCTGCATGACCTGGTGGTCGGTAAACTAGAGTGCCCCCTAAAGTAAAATGCGCCCCAAGTGATAGTGAGAAATGAAGCATCTCGGCATCAGCTGGGGGGCCTTGGAGGTCAAGA
The DNA here is from genome assembly GCF_964263255.1 of Lissotriton vulgaris. Lineage (NCBI taxonomy): Eukaryota > Metazoa > Chordata > Amphibia > Caudata > Salamandridae > Lissotriton > Lissotriton vulgaris. The sequence continues at coordinate 611,200,433 of NC_141698.1, forward strand.
GAGAGTGTCCATTGTTCTCTGAATATGGCTGCTATGCCACCACCTCTGCCTAATGGGCGATCGTTTCTAGCAATTTTAAAACCCCGTGGGATGGCAAATTCGACCGCAGGGCTGCATGTCTCATTTAGCCAGGTTTCAGTGACAAAGAGGAGATCGAACTGGTTGCCACTCAGTAATTCAAAGATGTCATCGGTGTGCTTGACCAATGATCTGGCGTTGATCAGGCCAGCACGGATGAGTGATGGGTCATCGGAGAGCTGAGTAGGACATGAAAGAATGGGCCGAAAGCGAAAGTTGCAGGCTTGACAAACCTGCGAGGGATCGTCAGCAGCCTCCCATGTGCTACTGCAAGGGCAGGAGCTCGCTCGAAGTGCCATTAGATACTCACGGGAGTAGCGAGTTCTGGTCCTGTGGGGTATAAGTGGGGCACCGACAGGGGGGCTGGCGCTGGCCACGTCCGGGACACGGACGGGCACAGACGGGTCCTCCTTTGGCGCGCAAATGGCGCGCCCGCTGCGCGTCTTAAAGTAAATGACTATTTGTAGGCAAAACCCCACCCTCCGCTGGACCGCTAACTCGGGTCCCGCAGGGTCCGACCCACACTCAAGATGGCGGCCGACCTAGCCCTCCACAACAATCGGCACTTGGAGCCGCGGTGGAACAGGGCACAGGGGGACCTAATTAATACAGTGCTAGTAGCGGTAAGTTTTAAAATACACACAGTAATAACACAGTAATTTTTAAAATCAATTAAAAGTGTTAAAAAGAGTCGGAGTAAATGCATCAGTGGGAAACAGGTAAGAGCAGAGGAGAGCCCTCGCAATCTGCTCGCCTTCTCAAGCCTTCTCAAGCGATGTAATGAGGCGCTGCCACCGCCTCAAAACAAACGCTAATTAAAATAAAACAGCAAGTGAACTCAACAGGTTATTAACCGCACTGAGATTGGGGAATATTATTAGCCATGGAGAGTAAGCTCCTCTTTAGTCTTAACTCTAAGTCAGGGAGTTCTATAATTTAGGAACCAGGTAAGCAAAATATATTCCTCCACTTCATTATTTGTTTTAATCTTGGAAGCTGTAACCTGAAGCAGAGCAACATAATGTTCTGTGGGGAAGTGGGGACAAATCTGGTATTGTAATATCTGTGGGCCCTAGTTATGTAGGACCCAATGGGCCGTGTGAAAAGCCTTGAACTGTATCCTCTTGGAAACAAACAGCCAGTGTAAAGATGCTAATTCAAAAGAAACAGTAGTATGCATAGGTAACTTCAGCAATATCCGAGTTGCTGCATTTTATGCCACTTGAAGTCTTTTTATGACATACTGAGGGCTTCCAGGGTAAAGCGAAATACTCTAGATCAATCTCTAACACCAATGCCTGTACCACCACCACACTGCGCAGAAGAAGGTAACAATTCAGCACTTTCCTGAGTGTCCTCAACAGACCAAAGCAGATAGCTGCTAGCTTCCTAGCTTGTATCACCAGGATAAGCTTATCAGTCTCTAGCCTCAAACCTTTTACAGCTGAATTTGGGGTAGGATGGTGTAAGCAAGATTCTGTCGAGAATCCGTGTGGTTTCAATCTCTGCCAGAGGACAGATGTGCAAAGTAGGACTTAATGCGGAGCCATGGGGCGCTTCACATTTTCGAGGGTGTGATTCTGAGTTGAAAGTTTCCTCGCAGCCCTGGAAGCTTTTGTAATCAAGTAAAGAAGCAAGCCATTTCAAGACTAGGCTTGTCGCTCCAGCCTTCGTTGTCTGTGTAATAAGACTATATGTGATACAGTTTCAAAAGCTGCGCTGAAATCCAAAAATTTCACTGCAGCCAACCCACTTAAGTAAAAATATTTTCTCATCTTTCAAGCCTACTCGGCTCCTGCGTTCCATGGGCGCAGGCCTGTTCTTGGTCCCTAGAATTAACAGGGCAAGAATGGGAGGACGCTCTTTTCGCTACTTAGCCGTACGAAGATGGAACTCCCTCCCACAGAAGCTTCGTGCGGAGCCCTCTGAGGTGTTCCGGAAAGAGCTGAAAACTCTCCTGTTCCCAAAGTCCTAATGTACCGGCGCATGTCTTGCACCACCTTTCTTAGCTGCTGCTCCGTCCTTGATAGCGCGGGGACACACCGGCAGGTGTAACCAGGCGCTTTAAAAACTCAGAATTATTATTATTATTATTATTATTACCTTTTCCAGAAAAGCTGAAAGTGCGGTGTTCCAGCCACAGCCTGGGCGGAAACCTGTTTGAGTGAAATTAAGTACCTTAAGTTTTTTCAAGAATAACTCAAATTTTTCCTACACGTTACTTATACCCCATAGCAGGGATATTTGCTTTTAGTTTTCTGCTAATGCTGGGTCCAACATGCGGGTCTTTAAAACAGGTCTCGCAACAGCATGTTTCCAGGAAAGCGGCACCACACTGCTTTGAAGGGACAAAAATATCTATTAAAACAGGTCTGAGTCTTTCTTTCTGATGTGTTCCCCGACCATATGACATTGATTGGTTCTAATGTTGTAAGTGTATTTGTAAAGCGCACTATCACTGTCGACTGCATCTTGGTGTTGAGCAGGTGTGTATGCACACATAGCCCTGCCTATGGTAGTTGGTACATTGTAACCCAGGTCTTCAGCTTCTTGTGGAATTCCAGAGGAGTTTCTGTTGTAGATTGAAAGGTTGGTCCACACTTTAGCATTGGTGTCTTCGGAGACAGTGGAGCTCCCTGAGATGTGGTGTGGTGTGATGTAGGTTCTGTGTGGTAGGTTGAGGATGAGTCTAGCTGGCGAGTTCTGGATGGTTTGTTGTCTTCTAGTGAGTTGGTTGGTGATCCTAGCATATATGGTTTTCCCGTAGTCAACTTACTGGTGACTAGGGCGTGAGTGACAGTCCTTCTAGTGTTGCTTGAGAGCCATTTGAAGATCGTCCTCTGTATCTACAGGGTGTTGAAGCAGGATACAGTGACTGTTTTGACATATGCAGTCATGTGCAGTTTGCTCTCTTGGAATAATCAAAGGTTTCTGGTGTGGGTCAGTTTGGCTGGCCACCAGTTGAAGTCCCTTTATGATTTGTTCTTTATGATGATCACTACATCTGTCTTGTGTGAGTTGAGCTTGACAGTTGTTTTTCATCCAGTTAGCGTCTTCAATCATGCATGTGGGGAACTTGTTGCTTGTTATGTTGGGTCTTATCCGAGAGGAAAAGCATGAGTTATCATCGGCATAGGAGAGGATGTTGATGTTGTGTGTGGATAACCTTGTCTGGAGGTTTCATGTATGCGTTGAAGAGGGTGGTGTTGAGTGAATAACCCTGAGGCATTCCACAGATGACATTTCCGGCTTCTGAGGAGTAAAGTGCCAGGCTTGTGTTTTATCGGTTAAGAAAGAACAGATACAGCGGAGAACGGGTCCATGGATGCCAGTCTCATGCAGGTAAGTGTTGAGCTTTGGGGATGAGACCGTGTCAAATGCTGCTGAGGGGTCCAGGAAAATGAGAGCTGCCGTGTCTCCTCTGTCAAAATCATGCTGATGTCCTCTGTGGTGATGAGTGCCATTTATGTACTGTGGTTGGGCCTAAATCCGTGGGAGCTGGTGGTTGCTGAAATGTCTGTTGGTTAGTTTCTCTAAGATGCTCATTTTGGATAAGTTGTTACAGGAAGAAACTTGTCCTTCAATCCAAGCATAATTTGACATACAAATATAGAAGGATATCTTGCATAGGCGTTCAGCTGTTAAGTTGTGTACATTGTTAGATTTTCATAGGATTTACATGGAGTTAATAGGCACTAGCAATCCTATCTTTTCTTCTGGAGAACGTAGTTACTGTACACTTTAAGATTAAAATTAGTTACATGCCATTAATGCAAGCTTTTATATAAATATGCATTTTGTCTTTGTTATTGCTTCAGGATTTTTTGATGTTTCTGGAATTGCACTCCCTGAACTGACCAGTACGTCAAACCCCCTTGAATTGAATGCTTTCTCGCCATTAAACCTATCGTCTGGTCACTTGCCAGGGTTTGAAAATTTGAAGATCAATGGTGATGCGTCACTAGGTAAGTGTGCAAAGGGGGGTTTGTTACTTGCTTTGCTGGCAGTCAGAACTTTAAGGGGCTAAGGCTGCCACTAGGTAACCTGCAATCCTAAATCTACTCCAGTTTGAGGATATTCAGGTTATTCATGAATGGTTATTAGTGCAGCATTTGAAAATGGTCCGGATACCTAGTTTGCATAGCAAGTTTTATGTGTACATTTTGTACCTAGTCCTGAAATTAGATTTTTTTAATCACTAGATTTTTTTAATCAATTTAATTCTTAATTTGCCTGGCATCCTGATTATACACCAGGGATATTATCTTTCCTGGAGACAATTTTTTTTTAAATATCAGTAACGTTCTAGCAGCTTTCTAGGGAAAATGGAGGAATTGGTAAATGTGGGTGACAACTCAAAGTAAATAAAAGGGTTGTTGGCATTCATTTGACTTGCATCTCCTAAAGGTGATCAATATGGGCCAGTGGGTGAGAGGCGCAAATGGAGCATTTTTCAGTATTGGATCCATGGTTGAGTCTCGTGCTTCTCCAGTATTGGATCTTTCATAGATTCACATGCTTGAATCATTCGCCGTTGTCTAAGTGTGCGTCCCACTATACAACTAAAAAAGCAGTGTAATGTTAAACTTGGCTTGGAAAGGCTATATAAGCTTCACTTTAGTAACATCCCTATCATTTAAAGGAAACCAAACTCCAACCAATTAGGTTGCAGCATTCTCTAGAACACTCCTCTCAAAGGCTTCTGTCTCAGATTTTCTACTGCACTTCATGTGCGGGAAGTCTGCCCTGAGTTCTGCTCAGTTCAACTTACTTATCTATTCAATTTCAAAAATAGATTATACTTTTATATTATAATCAGCTAACATCTGCTGAACAAATCCGACTGCCTACAATGTCCGATCTGGCTAAAAAGGTATTTTTAAACTGGAACCTGTGGGAAGAAGAGGCTGCATTCTGAAGACCAACCCAAGGACTGCATATATGGTTTCTACTCCGCTCACAAGGTAATGGATTGCAAGCTCTGCTGTACTATCTTCAAAAACCTTAAAGGGTAAAGAGGGGTGATTGGTTTATTATTGGCTTATAGTTTTTGAAGCGATAGTAACATTTTCTTGGGAGTATAGTTAGGACTCTTCTTCCAACAGGGTACAAAAAAGGGAGAGGACCGAAGTTGTCACATCATGCACCTCCCAAAAAGTTTTTTAAAAAAAATAAATACAGACTTTGCATGGTTCGTCTAAGGTGAAAAGTCCCTCTGCTAAACCCTCTCAAAGGTAGGAAGCATGAGCTCTCCTCAGAGAAACCAGAAAAGTCTAAATCCGAATTTTCTACACCATCCCCTCCGGTTTCTCACAAACTCAAAAGACCATAGACTAGCGCACGATCAATGAAGAAATAGCTTACTACGCTGTCCGCATTAACCACCATGACGGTGAGAGTAGTGACTCATCAGTTCACCGACAACCACGTCGATGACCACACACACTCAATTGCAACGATATCATCAATGATCAAGTTAGTCTCTGCCTCGTCGACGGCAACACTCTTGACTATGAAACCAGTACCATCTATGGTGCTGATAAGGCCATCGTCTATGTCTCCGACGAGGGACAAACTAAAAGTGGTGAAAACTGCTTCTTTAATGCCAGAACACACATCTCTTACTAGAGTATCCCCTTATCTAGTCCTCTCCTAGATGAGGACGAGCGATGACGAAGGTCCATTTGATGTGGCACATAGTGAATTGGAGTGGCACATCAAGTACCAGCAGGATGAAGAGGAAGGGGACTAATACTATGGTCATGGGTAATCTCCTCCTCAACAAGAGACACTACATTCCACAGATCAATTCCAGTCATTTCCGCAATAAACATTCCATGAAGACATATCTACCTAAAGCACTAGTATCCGACTTACGACTGATGCTCACAGACTACTACAAATGAATCCCAACTAAATCAGCATGACTTAAGCCGGTTTCAGTGCCTCGTGAAACCCCACAAAAACAGCCTTCCACTCAAACGCCACGTAATATACCAAGATCCACTTCTCAAAGGCATACACCACAATCAAAAAATAACCCTGTGGATGATGGTATGGCTTCAGATGAAGGAAGGGGAAGTGGGAGCTGTACATACTGGGCGGAATAACTTTTTTTCCGGCTCCATCTCTAGTCCCCCCACCTGCAGATTCTCCACCAGAGAATATAGGAGAATTTTATAATGTCCTAGAAAGAGCAGCAAAGATTTGACCACCTTTAGACTACAAAGCAGACTGTTTCATGTACATCTTCAAAGACACATCTCACATGTACATAGGAGCTATTCCTGTTGTGAATTATATATGGTAGCAAGGTATGAAAACTATTAAATATCCACAACAGTAAAGGCAGTGTTGCCACGTTTAGGTAAAAAATATAAAGCACCTGAAAATTCTCAAGCTTGCCTAATTGGACACCCAAAGCATAACTCTGTTGTAACGCAAGCGGCCCAGCCCCATAAAAAAAAAAATAGGCACCGATATCCGCACAGCCTTATCGAGAGGGAAGGCGGTTGGACATCATTTGAAAGTTTTTACTCTGTCAACCTCGACGGTGAGAGCTTCAAATTCTTTGGCAGTACTCTTACGCTATGACCGACAGATGTGGTAAAACAAGGTACCGTAAGTAGATAATCTGCCAGATGACGTCAAGTAAGAGGCCAAGAAGATCTTGCAAGAAGAGTGAGCCTCCTCGGAAATAATTGACTGCATGATGGAAATTGCTTCCACAGGCTCTAGACAGCTTGCCTGAGCAGCAGTCCTATGGGGGTAGAAGTGTTTGAAGGACACTTCTTTCAGACTAGCAGTGCAACCAAAAAGTTAGACCTACCATATAGGATGGTGAAGCACTTTTCATGAAGCATAGTGGCAAGGCTTTACAATCCACAAAAACGGATAGAGCAAAGTCTTTTTGTACTCTGTAATATTTAAAACTTCCTTTTCATGGATCATAAGGACAATTCTCTTATAGAGGAGGTTTTCAGCCATACAGCTATTAAACCTAACAACCTACATCCAGCAGTTTCAACCACAATATCAACAAAGGCAAACTCCTTCAGCCTACGCAAGGCAAACCCAGAGAAGAAAGTGGGGTGCACAGGGCAAGGATGGCGGAAGGCGACAGTGATGGAACACAGGCACCGGCTGCAGTTTAATTTCCTCTTGCATGCCTCGGACGCAAAATTTCCAATCTTTGATCTGAGTGGGTAAAAATAACAGACCAGTACATGTTGGACCTATTCACATTCGGTCATACATTGGCATTCATTCAAAAACCTCCTCAGACTCCACCCCGGAAGTCCTCGCAACATCTAGATCTTCTGAGGTTAGAAGTCCAGACCATGCTCATAAAGGAGCCATAGAACGATTACCTGGAAACCAGAAGGGAAGGGTTTTATCCTCCGTTTTCTCATTGATCAGAAAAAAGGGAGGGGGATGGAGACCAAATCAGGATTTGCGAAAATTAAACCAATATATAAGAACCAACATTTCGTCTAGTCATGATTCATGACATCCTTCAACTTCTGAACCATAGAGATTATATACAACATTCGATCTCCGGGATGTTTATTTCCATATTCCAATTTATCCACTCCATCAATCTATAAGGTTCATGGTAGCCAGCAGCCATTATCGGTTCAAAGTTATCCCATTCTGTCTCAAATCAGCTCCCCGTATTTTTACTAATTGCCTAGCTCCGTTAGTCTATTTCCTGAAATTGGACGAACACCAAGTATTTCCATTCCCTTAACGAGTGGTTGGTCAAAGGGCCTTCTCAACCAGCTTCGCAGTGGTCAACCAAGGCATGCTTACGTCTTTTCAACAAATTAGGCTTTAAGTTAAACTCACAGAAATCTGTTTTTTACAGTCCACAAAAATAACCTTTCTGGGGTCTACTCTGGATACAGTGCCAAAAAGGAATATCCAACACCAGAAAGAACTAATAAAATTGATGCAGTTGACCTGTGTAGTGCAAGGAAAATTCACTTTCAGTTCGCCTATCCAAATCCCTGCTAGAGATTATGGGCTCATGCATTTCTTTGGTACCATTCTGCCGCCTTCGAATGCGGCTATTGCAAGAAGACTAGACCAGCAATGGATCAAAACACAAGGATCCTTCAAATATACAGTTGGTGTCAATCCCGGAATACAAAAGACACTTTTTTGGTAGGTTTGAGAGACTAATCGCTCTACAGCCTAACCTTCATACCCCAAGTTGCACGACTGGTAATCACAACAGATGCTTCCTTAGAGGATTGGGGAGCTTATCTTCAGGATTTGCAGGTAAACGGTGAACCGAAATCCTCTGTATCTTATGCATATCATCCTTTTGGAACTCAAGGCAGTACACCTAGCTTTAAAAGCATTTATCCAGAAGATACAAGGGTCAGCAGTGCTCATTCGCACAGGTTACACCACAACTATGCATTATATCAACCAGTAAGGTGGACAGTATCCCAAGCACTGTCCCAATAGGCACAGAAGATATGGAAGTTATCAATCAGTCATCAGATGGGGCTGAAATCGCATGCCTGAGGATCTTTGCTTTAGCTTTTCTGCCAATTCTTCTCCTATCCAGGATTCTTAGAAAGATGAAGGTAGAAGCTTGCAGGTTAATTCTTATAGCTCCTAGATGGACAAGGCAACATTGGTTCAGAGCTACTCCGATCAGAGACGGCACATCCAACTACAACCATTTCCAACTCTACTGATGATGAACCAAGGTCCAGTACTTCAGTTGGACCTAAATCCTTACACTTTTCAGCTTGGCTTCTGATTTCAATGAGGTTGCACACTTGAACATCCCAAGAGAATGCAAAGATATTCAAGCTAGAGCAGATTATACAAACAAAACCTGGTCTTCAATAGAAGCAGTTTTTTATCTGGTGTCAACAGGCAAAATATACCCTATGTCATCTGCACCAGAGGGAATTCTTCCTTATTACACCTGGCAGTCAGGTCTTGCTCATGCCTTAAAAGTACACTTGGCGGCCATATCTTGTTTTAGAAGATCATTGTCCCCATCATTATGGTCTAGCAGACTCATCAAGAAAATTCTCGAAGAGCCTTTTAGAGTTGATCTGCCAGTTATTCGCTTCCTAAACAAACTATAGCAAGAGGGAGAACTACAGCCGTACATTTTTCTTCAAAAAGTTAGCACACTTTTACAGACTAAAGTGCAAGTTCATTCTATCAGAAGTTTATCAACTTCGACAACTTTGTTTGCCTGTGTGTCTGTACAGGATATCTACAGAGCGGTGACACAGAAAAAATAGTCCATTTTTATGCAGCCCTACTGCTTGGATTTCAGTGCTCAGAGATGCGTCTGTGGGTCAGGCAGGATTACGTTATCTTTTACAATAAAGGTGAGCTATCATAGTGAGTTATACCCCACCATCCACTAACAGATTGTGCACTTATAACATTGCCTCCAGTATTGGAATCTTTCATGGATTCACATGCGGCCTACTTTATTCCTTGAGTCTCGCCTTCAGGTACTAGTTCATACTCACACTTGTTTCCTAAAAATCTGAGAGACTGAATTCTCGGAGGGGAGTGTTCTTGAGTGCTACAACCGGTTTGAATTCTTTTAAATGATCAAGATATGTTAATAAAGTTAAGATTTTATAGCCTTTCCAATCTGTTTGACATTACACTACTTTTTTAGTTGTACCGTTAGACTCACACTTCGGGTAAGGATTCAGGCATATGAATCTATGAAAGATACCAATGCTGGAGAAACTACAGGTACAGAAGTAACTTATTCGAGTGGAATGTTTAGCTATATTTTACATGGCCGTATTAAAGATCTACTTGTTACACAGCATTCTTGCTTGATTGGACATTTTGTTTTCTCAGAAAGTTGGCTAGGCTTCAATTAAGGCTACTGCCAGCTATCATCTGATGTGGCTATTTCCGCGTTTCAAACTGCATGTAGTATTCTAAGGAGTCAGAGCTATACTGTGTCCCATGTCTTCACCTGGAAGAAAAAAAATCGAATTCAAATTGCTGCAAACGTCATCTCATTCATAGTGAATCATTCTGGCAACACGTATTCCTAGCACACTGTTTTAAGAAATCCAGCTCAATTAGGGGTCAGAAGTCAGAAGTATGCACAGTATGTGGATGTATTAAGGCCTTGAGAAACATATACACATAGCGTGGTTATGTTTTTTCCTATTGACCCTTCCCCCCCCCCCCCCCCCTCCTCCTCCTCCTCCTCCTCTGTCTGTGGGCCAGGTTTCTTATGTTTTACAACTAGCTTGGATTCTTTCCAACGGCTTGTCTGTGACTGGGGAAACAATGGTTTCACTGTTCACTAATATACAGTGCCCCTACCATTTCTGCTCTAGCACCAACAAAAATCTAAAACACATGGGACGTTTTAAGGGCCTGTAAATCTCATAACGTGAAAACATTATTCTGATTCACTCCCCCAGCATATGCCTGAGAAGTAGATTCAAAACGTTGTTCAAGTATCCTCAAAAACAAAATAGGCTTTCCTTTTGAAAGTGTTTGTTTTTGCCCTGCCTTATTCTGAGAAATATGGTGATGTAGGCTGCCAGAATTACTGTTTAACCCATTGTGTCCCCCTGCCCCATCCTACTTGATGCAGTATATATTCCAGACTTGACTAACCATAGCCACAGATGGGTAGGGGTTATCCTTGGCTGGGTCCAACATTTGTATTCTACACGAGCTCACAGTGCTCTCTAGGTCTAATGCTAATGACTTTCTAACCAGATCAGTGACTTGTTTAGAAACCCTACTGTCAATCAGTCAACTAAGCAGGCTTTATAAAGCACGACTAATCACCTGGGAGGGCATCCTGTCACTGGTGGTCTTGTTGCTTTAGGTGGGATTAGTTGATCAGCCAGGTCTAGGAGTGAGGTAGAGGTCTGCAGGTGCAGGGGAAGGTCGTCCCAGGATTTAGCCTTGAGATAGTGTCCTCCACAGTTGCAGGGGTGCAAGAGAGCGAGATGGAGGAAGGGAGGAAGGGATGGAGGGAGGCGGAGCGCAAATGCCTGGAGGACTGTTGGAAGTTCAGGCGGTGGTTGATGTAAGCTGGTCATTGGCTGTGCAGGGCTTTGTAGGTGTGGATCAGCATCTTTACTTGACATCTTTCGTATGAGGAGCCAGTGGAGTTTCTGGAGGTGAGGGGTGATGTGGGTCCATTTGGGGTGGTCTAGGATGAGTCTGGCAGTGGAGTTCTGGATGGTTGGCCACCTCTTCAGGAGGTGAGCGGTGATTACCTTGTAGAGTATGTTGCTGTGGTCCAGACGGCTAGTGACAAGGGCTTTAGTGACCTTGCATCTAGTATTGATGGGGAGCCATTTGAAGATTTTACGGAACATGCGAAGAGCGAGGAAGCAGGCTAATGAAACTGTTGATCTGGGTTTTCATGGGGAATTTTTTCCAGGATACTGCAAAGAGTGACTTGGGTTCTGTCCCTGCTGGTCAGGGTGGTGAAGAAGACTGGTGATGCTCCTCGGGCAGAAACTATAGCTGGCCATGGCTTATAGGCATGGCCGCTGGAATTATGCGATTCTGCAGCATTATCTTCATAATTATGCAGCAGATGATGGATTCTGTGGCAAATCCATAATCTGCAGATTTCAACAAATATTTCTATCTGAAAGTAATACAAAGTAACAAAAACATTGCAACATATATTTGCAGGTAGTGGAAGGCCCCTTAGCAAAGGTTAACTGATCATCTTTTAGTTGCTTATTTCTATATTTTGTTGTTGAACTGTTACAAATGAGGTGAAATATTTGCCCAGATAGTGTAATTGTATCTGAATATTACAAAGTAAGTTATACTATCAAAAAAGGGCTGCTGTTTGCCTTTTCTTGCTGCATAATTTAGTCTCCTAATTCCAGTGGCTCGGTCTGTAGGCTGTCATTTATCTGTCCCACTCCCACCCCCAGCATTACTAAATGAGACTGTAGTCAAGAGTACCTTCCACAGATGTGGTTTTTAGCCACACCTAGGTATCCTCCAGGTTCATCTCACTCCATTATCACTTATTATTGGAACGGAAACCACCCTTGGTTATCAAATCTCCCCTTTCTTGCATGTCCCCGCAACTTGATACAACCTAGTATGTACACTTAATCCATTCGTTCTGGGCTCTGCCCCCCCGCCTTGTCACATTCCAAAAGATACAGCATATCTTGTTACCCTTGTTGTTTTCCCCTCTTCAAAATGGTGCATTTCAGATGTGGAAGTAACCCTGAGGGTTCTAGGTTCTGGTGACTGAACCAGCTTCTGCATTTTAAACCTACCGCCCCCCTCGAATTAAGTCTGTCGTGTGACATACTCCATGCCCATGTCACTACCGGACCAAAGAGCCACCTTCTCCATGCAACAGAAGGTGCCTGCTCCAGATAATGAGAACAAGAAAATTGATGCGTCTGGGAAGCACATGACTGTGGGCCCAGCCTATCCACTAAATTGATCTCCAGATATTAAGAGATGGAAGAAGAGGTGAAGCACCGCCTTAAAGCCTACCGCAAGGGGAGGGGCAATAACGGAGTGTGAAAAGGAAGTTCCTCTCTAACATAGGCATCTGGTGTGCTCTGCACTCTGCCGACACCACCTCCAAAGAGCTCAACAGTTGAACGCTGCTCAGTTCCCTTGCTTAGATAGTTTGTGTTTAGGACAGGGGTACAACACGTCCCCAGTGTCCTTTTTGATGGAGATCTGTTTGGCCCTCTGGTTGGCTCAATGCTCAAACAAATTTAAAGGACACAGACTACAATGGCCCCTGGGTCCCTGCAGACTTAAACACCCACAACGCACTAGGACTTAAGCCCTTTAGCAAGGATGGCTACTGTGGCACCGGCAGCTTAAGAGGCTGCTCCAACAAATTCTCTTCTACCTCCAAGCCGTGACTTGCCCGTCAATTCCCTCTGATCCCAAATCCTTCCTGTCAGGAGACTGGTGAGGGGATTTCCTCCTACTGCGGAAGGAAACAACTGACAACTGGATGCTTTCAGTGGTACAGCAAGTGTATTGCCTGGGGTTCCACACCGCGCCACCTTAAATAACCACCTTGTTGCCACATGAGTTGCAGCCATGTACAGCTGTTAAAGAAGCAAGTACAAGTGCTCTTGGCCAAAGGTGCCATCAGGCTAATGCCTTATCACCAACTGGACTAAAGTCTACTACCTGGCGAGGAAAAATGAGGCTAATATCCAGTTCACTCATTCTGATGGCACCGACTTGGGCGAGAAAGAACGAATACTCTATGCTGCTGGAAATGTCGGTAAACCCTCACAAGAAGCTTCAGCTCCGCATCAATGCCAGTATTTACATCGGACCTCCTGCTGCTAAACCTAGCTATGTGACGAGCAAGGTCATAGAGTTGGGTTACCCCAAACTTCCTGAGAAGTGTATTCCAATTCTGCATGAGTTGTGTAATCCCCCTTTGTGCGCACTATGCAGCGAAGTGGAAGAGATTTTTCCATTTTTGTTTGGGTATGCAAATAGACACCTTCCAACCCCCCAACCCAACCCCCTTTCCCCCTATCCCCCTAAATCCATTGCTAAAGGGCATTATCTTCTATTTTTACATCTACAAAACTCGGAGTGGCAACCTACCATTCATTTACACTTAGTTGCAGTGGCAGCCCACAGCAATGCAGAATACATGTCTCCCATTAAAATGCAGGCAGTTAAGGCCTTCATGGAGCACCTTAAGAGTGATTCTACCAAGTATTTCATGCCTGGAACATAATCTGAACGGCACTAATTGCTTTTCGTCTGTAGCTACTACATTGTTGTGAAGTGCGATTCTGGTCCTGGAAGGTAGCCTTTCTTGTTGCTTTAACTTGACTCTGGAGAATCTGAGTTGCAAGCCCTAACTGTGGCGTAACCTTTTATTGAGGTACATAAAGTTAGAGTAGTTTTAGAAACAAACCAAAAATTCCTCCATAAAGTTTTCTCCTTTTCATGTAAGTTAGATATTCGAGTTGTATGTTTTCTTCCAGCGCCCAGAGACTGGCAGAAAGCGCTTTGGATACACTTGTCAAGAGAGCACTGATGTACTAAACTGACAGATATAAATCTGTGCGTAAGCTGAAGGCACTGCTACATTTGCAAAACTTCATACAGGCAATCCTATCTCCTGAAGGTCGAATCCCCAGAATTAATACACATTTACAAACCTGCAATGCAAAAAATAAACTTTATTACATATTATGCCACAAGCACATTCTACTCGAAAGAAGGAGACTACTATGGTGTTCTTATGGAACATTCCCATGGGAGACCTGAATAAACCTGCTACCTGGTCTACGCCACAAGTGTACAGTCAAGCTCACAAGAGGTTTTAGTTGTCCAAACAGTTTTTAAAATGCCATCAGTCTTCTGTATCATCTGCTCACTAGCCACCACGCCTCACTGCATCATGACATCATTTGTGGAGAAGTGTGGCTCAGGGGTTAGAGGCGGCAGACCCGGAAGCTGAGATCGGCCCTGGACCAGGGTTCAATTCCCCGCCTCGGCGGGTCTTGGGCTAAAAAATTCCACGGACTCGCTAATTCTCGCTCCGGTGCCTTCTCGACTCAAGGGTTCACACTCTGTGACTCTGGGCAATAGCTTGCTTAATCTCCACAACGGCCCCTCGTGGCGGGATGCCTGGCTTTCACCTTGTGGATACCCTGCCGGGGTTATCTCACAGGGGAATACCAGGACGGGTTCCCTAAGCAAGCGCCGGGAAACCCACTGCAGGTAGCTGTGCGCTATGCAAGCTCAAACACATACATGACATCAATGCTCAGATTACATGTAAGGGCTACAAGATCACCTAGTGCAATAAGAGGGTGTCACTGGGCTGTATTGTGCATGTCTGGCGTGGGCTGTTACGGCCTGTCTTTACACAGACTCAATACATAACTGACATGCTGCACTAGCGTTGGGCAATTCAGCATGTTCGATATGGTAATTTGGGGCTCGTCAGTCATGCGCCCTTATGTCACTTCAGAAGCTCGTCGGAGTTTGATTGGGCATAAGGTTATGTGCCAGCATGTGTCCGGAAGGCCTGGTGGCCTACCTCACCATTTTAAGACCATAGGCAGCAGCACCATGCTGGCAGGCTAGCAGTGGTGGCTAGCATGGCTCGCGGAGGGTGTGTCACGCAGGACGAGGGAGGGAGTGAGCAGAGTAAAAGAAAAATGTATTAAAAAATGACTTGCTTGCCGCCGGGTCTCACCTTTCTGCTCCTGCTCTCTCCTGCCTCCGACTTCAGGAAAAGGAAACATTTTGATTGGTCTGAGCACTGTGACACAGCCAGGGAATGCAGGGGATGGCATATTCTCCATGCAGGCTGTAATGCAGCCTGTATGGAGAACGGGGAGAGTGTGCATGACTCGGGCTGACCAGACAGTCATTGCGCACGTAGGAGTGAGCAAACCCCTCCTCTCCAGCCCTGCTCCAAGAGCAGAGCAGTTCCGCCCGCAAAACAGCACAAACCTAAAATGATAACTCAAAAATATTTTGGTTTTGCTTCTCGCATTGCATGAAAGCAGTGGGGCAATGCTCCTCTGCTATAGCGAAGAGGACGCCACTGCAGTCTAGGCTTGATCCAGTAATAATTGGCAAGTAGGGCAGCTCATAGTATGCTTAATGCTCCTGAAGGTGCACCTTGTGGTATTAACGGCACCAGAAAGCTTTTGTACTGCCCTATGAAGCTGCACTGTATGAGGCGAGGAATAAGGCAGCTGAAGAGAAACTTCCTGTCCCCTCTGGCTCTGGTGTAAGAAGTGTTAAGAGCAGCACAACAAAGCTTTGCTTCCTGCTCCCTGCATGTATTCTATAGGAGCCTGATTACAAGCTGAGGCGTAATTTATCACCTCTGAAAAATAACGATTCCACGGGGTACATTATTTCACGAGTTTTACCCACGGGACAAAACTAACTGCCCAACTTGTCATCTGGCCCTAAGGCATGGAGCAGGGATGCTCGGTGAATTAAAAGCAGCCCTACGAATGTTTAATATCGAGATAGTAATTAAAGAGGTGCTTACTGCCCCAATGTATGATCTCTTGAGGCTGGCAGTGGTTTCCAGCTTCCACTGCATAAATTCTGTAAGAAATGACAGGGATGCTCACTGTACCTCACACTTTACTGGTAGTTTCTACGAGGTAACATGGGTCCTCGAAGAGGCTGGTAGATTGTTTAGAATTTTATCTGCAAAAGAGTAGCAAACTGAGGTGGGCGAGCCAACAAAGAAGGGAGAGATGATACGAGCATTAAAAGTATTTAACATGATCTTTTTAATTTTTTTAAAATAACTATCACTCTGGCTAGCAAATCATGAAACCAAGAGAAATTCTTTATCATATCCGATTCTATCCCAGCACTGAGGTAATTCTGAAAAGTCCGTTTTTAAACCTAAATTGAAACATCTGAAAGAGACCATTAGTTATAGACCCCCAGGTGTCAGACTGGATTCGGAGAAAATGTTCGTAGCAGTACCGCTGTGCGTCAATAGTTGGCGTCGGTCGAGTCTGCATTATTAGTCTGTGTTGTGGTCGCCGGGAGGAGGTTGCAGTATTTACTTAGACACCGCCCTCGCGAGCTGACGTCTGTTCTTTCTTTTTCCGTGCCAGCCAGCGCAGATCTGGAGAGAGCAGTACCACCAGTCACTTTTTGAATTATATTTTTCTACTTTTGTCAGCGTCTTTTTTGTCATTATGACTCCGGGTGCACTAGGAATGCCTCGTCAGACCGGCTTCAAGGCTTCTGTCACCAACTGATGTCCATCTCGGACCGCGACCCGAAGTCGTGCTCTGACGACTGGGCCATGAACCCGAAGTCTTTGCAGGAGCAGTCCAGAAAGCTTCTCGAGGCCCTGCAGTCCTGGTTGAGAGGGAGATCGCGGGACTGGTCAAGGAGCTGCCACCACCACTCGTCATCGAAGTCTGTCTTCGGGTAAGTCTAATCACAAAAAGAAGGCAAAGAAGCATTGCCGCTCTTCGCGTTCTCCTGTCCGTCGGCCGACTCCCGACGGTGCTCGTTCTGCGGCTCCGTCTGCGGAGCCTGCTGAGTCTGCTCTGAGCTTCCCTCCCTTTCTGGGACCCGGAGCAACCCCTGCCCAACTTCGTAGTTTTTGTGAAGCCCTCCACTCCATTTTTGTGCAGCCCGACTTCGGGCCCCCAGATTATTTTGGGGGCCCTAGGCCTTCGAAACCGGCGGCTCCGGCCCTGGTGTCAACGGGCCCCCAAGGATTCTGGCCTGGATTCGGATCCGCGCCGGTTGACCTTACGATGCCTCCCCAGGCACCACTCCAGATGTCGACACCTCAGACGCTGGTTGTTACTCGCCGGCCTTGCCCCCGGCCTCTACCTCCACGTGGACATGGAGCCGGAACGACATCGCCAGATCCAACGCCGAAGGGTACTTTTGTACCCCTGTTCTACCATGCTGTTCCCTATCGCTCTGAGTGACAACCAGGTGAGTCTGAGGAGGGCTGGGAGGGGTCTATTGACCTGCTTGCAGACCAGTTGGAAGAACCGGACTGGAGAGGATTTGGGTGATGCCAGTGGTCTGGACACCTCACCAGACCTTGGCATGCTTTCTCCTCCTACCTTGGCTACGGAGGAGGGGGGGGGAAACTTATGCAGTGGTGTTGCATAGGGCGGCTGAGGCCTTAAACTTCGAGCTTCCTTCAGTTGCAGTCAGGACTAACCTCCTGACTGAGGTGCTTCAGCCGGCAGCAGCCTCTTCAGAGCCCCTGCTGCCATTCAATGAGGGCCTCCGACATCCTTCTGGGCACCTGGTCCAGGCCCAGCACAGGGGCTCCTGCGGATAGGATGATTGCCCAACGCCACCTTCCCGCCCCAGGCGACCCTCATTTTCCTCTCCAATACCCTACCCCTGAGAGATTGATGGTCCACGCTTCTACTTCCAAAGGTGCATTCCCTACTGCTCCCCTGGATAGGGAATCCAAAAAGCTGGATCATCTTGGGAAGATGTTTTCTTCAAAAAGCTTGGGACTGCGGTCGGTGAGCACTGCATGTCTGTTGGGCCATTACACCCACTCTGTGTGGGATATGGTTGCGCAGGTGATGCTACAGTGCCCAGAGGAAGCCGGGGCCTCTCTTCCAAGCCATTGCCAGGGGTTGAGATGCTGCCAAGTTCGCCATTCGATGTGGGCTGGATACCGCCGACCCGCTGGGTAGAACCATTTCCATGTTGGTAGCCCAGAGACACTGCACCTGGCCGAGGTCCAGTAGCTTTTCTGGAGATGTCGAATTGACTCTTTTGGACATGCCCTTTGATGGCCGTCGCCTGTTTTGCAACAAAGCTGACAACACGCTCTAGCGTTTTAAGGATTTCAGGTCTACGGCCAGGTCCTTAGACCTCGCTTCCACACGCCCTACGTAGCCTGCTTTTCTCCCCTTTCGTGGCTACGGAAGGGGTGCCCCACCACGTTCCGCCCAGAGCCACATGCCTGCGCAAACTGTTCAGCCTCTCCTCGGCTGGGGCCATGGACCCAGCGTCGTGGGTCAGGGGGCCAGCGGGCGGCCCAGTCAACCAGTGCCCCCTCTGCAGCCGCCTCCAAACCCTCCTAGTTCGACCCTCCAGGGCCACCAGTTGCCAGTGGGTGGCAGAATTTGCAATCACCTGCCCCACTGGCAGGACGTTACGTCGGACAGGTGGGTTTTGCAGATAGTCCAAAGGGGCTACTCCCTCCCCTTTGAGACTACCCCTCCAGCCATGCCACCTCAGTTCCATTGCATGTCAGAGGATCACTTGGCCCTTCTCCAACAGGAAGTTACAGCTCTCTTGGCCAAGGGAGCCATTGAATGAGATCCTGTCCCAGAAGTAGGTCGTGGTTGTTATTCCCACTACATTCCAGTGCCCAAGAAGGACAAAGGCCTGCGTCCTATCTTGGATCTCAGGAACGTCAACCGCTTCCTCCGGAAGGAGAAGTTCAAAATGTTGACTGGCTGAGGTCCTGACTGCCCTCGACCCTGGAGATTGGATGATAGTGTTGGACTTGCAGGACGCTTATTTCCACATCCCTGTCCTGCCGGCCCATCAGCGTTACCTACAGTTCACGGTAGGCAACAAGCACTTTCAGTTCACCCTGCTCCTCTTTGGCCTTATCAGCGCCCCTAGGGTGTTCATGAAAGTGATGGTGGTTGCAGCTCATCTGCGCATGTCAAGAGTTCCAGTCTTCCCCCACCTGCGACTGGCTGTTGAATGCTTGCTCGCCTCAGGCTGTCATCTCCCACCTCCAGACTATGGCTGACCTGGGGTTCTCTATCAACCTGCCAAAGTCACACCTGAGTCCCTCTCAGAAGCTCCTCTTCATCGGAGTGGTTCTGGACACGATGCAGTTTCGGGCCTATCCTCCAGAGCAAGGAGTCCAGAATATTGGGGTTATGGTTCCGATCTTTCATCCTCTATCCTGGGTTTCGGTCAAAATGAGAGGCTGCTGGGCCTCATGGCTTCCTGCATCCGGCTGGTGGATCATGCCAGGTGGCATATGCAGGCTCGAAGTTCGAGTGGGCACGGCGTAAGGGGAATCTTTCAGATTGCATCCAGATCTCGGAGGGCACTGCACGCCAATTGCAGTGGTGGCTCACGAACCAAGATTGGGTCAACAGCAGGTCCCTCTCCCTTCCACAACCAGAGTTTACGGTGGTGACAGACGCAGCCCTTCTGGGATGGGGCGGCCACATGGGAGAGGCGGAGATCAGAGGCCTCTGTTCTCCAGTAAAGTCCGAGCTCCACATAAACCTTCTGGAGCACTGGGCAATTCATCTTGCACTCAAGGCATTCCTTCCCCCTGTCCGGGGAAGAGTAGTACAGGTGCTCACGGACAACACCACCGCCATGTGGTACTGCAACAAACGGGGCGGGTGGGGTCGTGGACCCTATGTCAAGAGGCTCTTCGCCTCTGGACATGGCTGGAACATCAGGGCATATCCCTGGTGGTTCGACACCTGGCAGGTTCACTGAACGCCAGTACAGACAAACTCAGCCGCAGGTACATGATGGATCACGATTGGCGTCTTCACTCTGAGGTGGTGCAAGGTCTCTTTCAGCAATGGGTATGTGCAATGTCAGCAGTTCTGCGCGTTGGCATTTCCAAGGCGGCACTCGCTAGGCAACGCTTTTCATCGCGAGTGGAGTTGAAGTCTTCTATACGCCTTTCTGCCTATACCACTTCCGCCCAGAGTGCTGAATATCAAGCGCGACTGGGCCATAGTCATCCTTGTGGCTCTGGATTGGGCACGAAGAGTCTGGTATCACGAGCTGTTACAATGGGCCATCGATCCTCCGATCCGACTGCCTCTTCGGGAGGATCTTCTGTCGCAGCAGCAGGGAACTGTCCTCCACACGAACCTGTCCAGCCTACACCTACTTGCGTGAAGATTGAGCGGCGACAGTTTACAGCCTTGACCTTCCTCCCGAAGTCTGTAATGTTATCTTGGCAGTCAGGCTTCCCTCCACTAAGACTGTAGACGTCTGTAGATGGAACAGGTTTGTGGCATGGTGACTTGAACTTGGTTCTAACATATCTTATGTGCTCTCCTGTTGAGCCATTACATAACTGTCCTCTCAGACATTTAACTTTAAAGACTGCCTTTCTAGTGGCCATCACCTCTGCTCGCAGGGTGAGTGAGCTTCAGGCTCTGTCCTCTCTGCCTCCTTTTCTTGCTGTGCATCCGGGCAAGGTCGTCTTTAAAAACCAGACCTTGCTTTCTTCCCAAAGTGGTTACTTCTTTTCAAATGTGTCAAAAAATCACTTTTCCCACCTTCTTTCTGCCTCCACACCCTTCAAAAGAGGAAGCAAGGCTTCACCGTCTGGATCCAAAACATGAGCTATCTTTCTATCTAGATGGCACAAGACCATTACGGGTGGATGACAAACTCTTTGGCTATGTGGACGCCAAGAAAGGTTGGGCCGTGCAAAAGCGGCCATCTCTCGGTGGGTCCTTCTTTGCATAAAAATGTGTTACTCTTTGGCAAAGAAGGACAGCAGCCACTACTGCTTTGGTACATGGAGTCCCTCTTCATAATATCTGCCAGGCAGCCAAATGGGCGTCACTGCACACGTTTACCTACATTACTGTCTGGATTCTCAAGTCCGGAGAGACTGCTTCTTAGGCCATTCTGTTCTCCAATGACTTCCTGGTGTGAACTTAGTTCGCAGACCCACCTCCGGGGTTGGTATTGCTGTGGTATCTATTCTAAGGTAAGGAATCTATAACTAATAGTCTATTTCAGATGAACAAGTTACTTACCTTCGGTAACGATATATCTGTAAGAGTTATATCAGTTATAGATTCCTTACTGCCCCACCCATCCTCCCCATTCTGCGAATGTACTTCTAGATTAAAGGACTTCCTTTCAGGACCCTAGTTTTGTGCACCAGTGGTCAGTGTCTTGCATGGCTCTGCGCTTCTGGTGTGGAATGTTGTGTAAAGAACTGTCCATCAATTGTTCTTTTTCCATTTGTCGCCCCAAGTGGAAAGGGTATGCCCAGACATGGGTCCCTTGCTCTCCATGCCCCCGGAGTCCAGTTATCCTGGCTGATGAGTTGAAAGGCCGAAACCGGTCCTAGGATGCTTGTTTCCAGTTCAGGGAGGACCTGCCCTGGCAGTTCGGGCTTTAATGTTCCCATTGGGCGCATGGCCAAGACTGATTTGCATATGGCTGGGTCCAAACTGGAATGGCATGGTGAGCAAAAAAACGAGATTTAGGCCCAGATCTCTGCCTAGGGTGAATGTATGACCTTGTTCTGCAGTCTGTGCATCAATTGTTATTTTTGCATGTGTAAAGAACTGACGTCCGTGCGAGGGGGGGCGTCTAAGATACTACAATGTCATCCCAGCGACCACAACACAGACAACGAACGCAGAATCGACCGACTCCACCTATCAATTCGCAGGGGTATTGCTACAAAACAAATTCTCCGGATCCAGTCTGATGCATGGGGGTAATTCTAAGGTAAGGAATCTAGAACGAATGTCTTTTACAGATATATAGGTACCAAAGGTAAGTAACTTGTTCATTATAGGCCCAACTGTAATAACGTTATCAGTGAACTAAGACAATCCAGTAACATGTATGTGGGCTAGATGCTTATTATGCATGGAACAGATTTATAGACTATTAAAATAAGACCTGTTTTTGTACAGCACACACCTTGAACTCATGTTTTTGGAGGTGCTCTTATGTATGATAATGAACAAAAAGGTAGCTCGTTGAAATTATTTGCTTAAGATCACACAATTTGGGCAAGCAGGAAGCCAAGATTAATGCCAGACTTTCTAATTGCATACTGCAATTTAGTCACTAGATGAGTATCTTTCTGACATCAAATGTGTAATGTTTTGCCCTTCATTCTTGGAGGATGGTTAGAGCATAGGTGACGGTCAATATTCACATTTCATTTTTGCCAGTTTTACATTAAAAGAACTTTGCCTAAGGACATAAGGGCACCTTACCAAAGTCTTGTATTATGTTCCACTTTTTCAGCAGGGAGATTTATCATGATACAAAACTGCTTCTTCATGTTGCATAGTTGGCCCCTGTAGCCAGTAGGCCACAATGTCTGCAGTGTTTTTAAACATGATTTTAGAAACATACGCAGCTCTGTGGTAATACACACCATGCATTCTTATTAAATATGTAGCAACATCCTAGTCTATGAAATCAAACATGAGATTTTTGTACGGTGCATGTTCTGAAATCCTGTATTTAAAGGTTTTCATATGTGATAATGAAATAAGGTCGCTCACTGAAATATATTTTCTTAGGAGCACAAAACGTGTTAAAGCTGGAAAGCTGGGATTGATCCCAGGTTTTCTAGTTTCACGTTGTACAATTCAGCCCCTAGATGGGTATCTCTTAATACTGTTGTACATCATGGGTTAATTATTTGCCTTTAATTCTTGGTACATGAGTTAGAGTGTGGGTGGCAAGCAGAAGCCATATGAAAGCTTGCTTTGTTTTGGGTATTGAGGGTCAAAGATCTCGAGCTGAGCCAGGCATCTGGGTCATGCCTGCAGTTGCTCTCCCATCTAGATTTTTAGGTCCATGTATGAAATGTGAGGTAAAATGCTTCAGTTGGCTCCTTTTGTGTGGGTGGAGAACGAACTGATCCCCGAACACACATGAAGAAATGTAGCTCATTCTCTTCGCTATCTTGCTCAGTCCATCACTTTCTAAATTCACCAGTTGCCACTTTTGTGTGAATCCTGGATACAAAATGCATGTCTCTGTAGAATAGCAAAGGAACTGACACACTCCCAATGATCTTGCTCCAGGCTGATTAGTACAGCGGAACACTGAAGGAGGTCCCAGGGGAATTTGTTATGACCCTCACTGCTAAACCCCCTGAATACTAATGACACCAACAAAAATTAGCAGAGAGTCAGAAAAGCTAGTAAAATTATGTATCCAACAGAAATAGAAAAAGGGAGAAGCTGTCAGTGTAAGCGAGTTCCCATCAGTCCACCATCGAGACCGCCCTTCATCATCTGGGATCTCTTATTCCTTTGAGGAAAGGTAGTCCACAAAGACCGGCTGAGTTAAGCCAGGTCAAGGGTGTACCAAACACACCAACTCAGATGTAAACAGGGTGTGCCTAATGTGGAACTGAATAGCAGTGCTGAAAAGTGAAAAGTGTTAAAGTGATAAAAGAAAGAGAAAAAGCTCTAAAATTAGGTAGTGATAGGGGAAAACTATTTTTAATATGCACCCTTTCACTCCCAAATCAATAAAAACAGTGCAAGGTGTAGTGTAACAAATGACTACCACAAAGAATGTTAGGTCGACATGTTTCTGGAGTCATTAGAGCTCATAAGTCTCCTGCTGCTTCCTCAGGACTATTAGTGCTACTGCTATATGTTAAAAAAGTAAAGATATCACCTAATAAGTGCAATATATACTCCTCTTCCCAGCCATTCGCTGGGAAGGAACAGCCCCACCTCACCTGGCACCAGCTCAGGTAGTGGGTGCACCACTCTCTCCGTCGGTACACCGGTCGTCCCTCTGAAGCTCTTTCGTACCCTACGAAGGAGCTTCAGAGGGACGACTGGTGAGGAAGCAGCAGGAGACTTATGAGCTCTAATGACTGCAGAAACATGTTGACCTAACATTCTTTGTGGTAGTCATTTGTTACACTACACCTTGCACTGTTTTTATTGATTTGGGAGTGAAAGGGTGCATATTAAAAATAGTTTTCCCGGAAGGAGGAGCCAAGATGGCGACCTGATCGGACGTGTAGTCCCTTGGCTCCGGAGACCGTCTCCTTCTTCGTGACTATCCTGCCGGTGATCCTGTTTTTAGAAGGCACGACGTGGAAGCCGATGCGCCCAGGCATCCTGCGGTGTAATCCTGAGGCTTGCGACTTTTTGCAAGTGGGAGCAATGTCCGACTGAAGTTTGCGGCCCGCAGCGGACCCGAGTCCGGGGCCTCGAGTGGATGCTGGTGCCGGCTGCCGGGTGATCAACACCGGGCGTCAGAAGCGGCTTTGACCCGGTCGGATCATTTACGATAAACGCGGCCGACTTTGGAACGTGTGCTCCTTTGGACTGCAGGTACTGCGTTGGTTGTGCCTGGCGAACTATCCGCAGAGATTGCATGAGTGCAGATGCCCACATCGCGACTGCGGACGTGTGCTTGAACACTACCATGCTGGCGGCGGGAGCCCCCCGATCTTTCTACCCCCTCGATGTCGAGCGGAGCGGCTCGCTTCTGGGGCACTGTTTACGGCCTCTTTTTGTACCTGCTTACTGCCTTTCCTAGAGCTGCACGCCTTTAGCTAATATTAGCGGCCCTGCATTACTTGAGGTTTTTTCCAGTGGTGTTCACGAAGTGCACAATGGAGGGCAGCTTCGGAGAGACTGTGTTATGGAGTGATGGTGGATGTGTGGTGCGAGGCGACTTGACCGGGGAGGCACATGGAACTGCTCGGGGTTATGGAGATCTATTGGCGGCTATTGTCTCCCTTCACTCCGAAGTGCTACACTCTGCTAAAATCCTGATCAACAAGGTGGACGTTCTAATAAGTGATCGTGGATGCTCTAAAATGGCCGCCTCGTTAGACAGTAGCGAGGTTCTTTGCTCTACGTCTGAATGCGACAAGATGGCGGCGTTGCGTAGTGGTGCCTGCCCAGCGACCCCAGACCCCGGGGTGCCTCTTGCTACTGCTGATTATTGCCCTGGCCGAAATGGAAAGTACGGTCTGCAATCACGACGAGTGTCCTATCCCAGCACTGTATCCCCATCTATCCGGAGATCGCTCCAGAAGGGGCCTGACACTGAGACTTTCGACTTTGCTTTGTGCCACGGGTGTGGCGTACTCCTGGCCCAGCTGGTTCTCATTGGCCTTGTATGTACGGGACATGGTTGAGTGCTCCAGTCGATGTTCCCCGTTTGGACTATCGTATACATCTCCCTGGATTCTCTGGGTTTCCGTGATTAGCAGTGGTGGCGGAGAAAGAACGGGTCAGGGGTGAACATCTATTATTATGGTCTGGGGATCTCCTGTTGCTGACCTGGGCATGCGGGTGGTGTGTCGCTGCTTTTGACTGTGCTATGTGTCGATTCTGCATCTCTAATTTATCCTGATTTTATCGCTTCATATCACCAGGCTTTTTCCTCTGTGTTGTTGCTGGCTTTGCGGGACGGTGGGGCCGAGGGACGGGTGGTGGGCTCCTCCCCACCTTTCTTTATTTTTGAGAGTTATAGATTAGGATTCTTTTCTTACTCTCTATATTTCGGGACTCCTTTTACTGGGCGACAGGCACATTGCTAGGGGGGGTTGGGCCGTAGCCAGCTGCATTTGTGCAGGGTGGGGGGTGGATAGGGGGGGTTTTTGGTTTTTTCTTTTAGGTTCTATGGGCCCTCTATTCTTTCTCTTTTTTCTGGGTTTAGACGTTTTGCATGTGTGATAGGCAGCGAATCTGGCATTTTATTACAGTTCCTATTTGTCAATCCTGCTCCTACGACGCCAGATCTAACTCGTTGTTCTTCGATATCCTGCTTCTGTCTATCCTACAGGAACAATCTTTAAAATTAGACCTCATTATTCCTGTTACATGTCCTTAGCACCCTTTTTGTTGCAATGTGCTGTACTTGCTAGCCCTCGGGCTCGTTGCTGTATTGTTTGTGGTTTTTGTCAATAAAGGTCTTCCAAAAATTAAAAAAAAAAATTTAAAAAAATAGTTTTCCCCTATCACTACCTAATTGTAGAGCTTTTTCTCTTTTCTTTTATCACTTTAACACTTTTCACTTTTCAGCACTGCTATTCAGTTCCACATTAGGCACACCCTGTTCACATCTGAGTTGGTGTGTTTGGTACACCCTTGACCTGGCTTAATAACTCTGCCGGTCTTTGTGGACTACCTTTCCTCGAAGGAATAAGAGATCCCAGATGATGAAGGGCGGTCTTGATGGTGGACTGATGAGAACTCTCTTACACTGACAGCTTCTCCATTTTTCTATTTATGTTGGATACATAATTTTACTAGCTTTTCTGACTCTCTGCTAATTTTTGTTGGTGTGATTAGTACAGCTACACCCTTCTTGGAGCAAAACGTTTTTTTCCCTCTTAACTTGATTACCGCAGCGGACATTCTGCCGCGGTGCGGGCATCCGTCGCAGTGGGCGGGGCTGTGTAGGCCTCTACAAAGATGATCCACCAGAGGAATGCATTCCTTTCGATGATATTGAAATTCCACTAACATACCAGGAGCATGAGCTCTGGTTTAAAGGCGCCCTAAAACATTTAAATCACATTACCAGGCTCGGTCCACTAGGTAGACCAGGAGCAACATGGCCGGTCTTAGCCAGCTATAGACCACATCATGACATTAATAATATGACAGATGTAAACTTTCTAGCTCAACTAAGAGTTCATCAAAATCTATATACAATTGGTTCAGTATGTCATGCAGACTCTCACAGTCCAACCCACAATGATTCCACACCATCCCCCTCACCAGGGGAAAATACACTAAGAATTACATCACAGACTCTACATTCAGTCATTGGTAAATTACCTGCAAAACGGGAACAAATTCCATTCTGGATAGCTCAGAAAATCACTCAAATCGAAGCAGTATTTCCGAATACTAACCCTTATGAGAAACACAGAATTCTAACAATCTGTTTACCAATGGGGATTACACCACATCTGGAGGACAGCACCACTTGGGGTACAGTCTTTGCTGCAATTTACACTAAAACACATGGTGTTCCATCTATGTCGGTGATACCGGACGTCCTAAAACAGATTCAAAATTAATTTGGGGCAGAGCCTGCTTTAAATTTGGGTATGAAACTACAGAAAGATTTCAAACCGGTTTCAGCAATAATATTAGCTAATATTAAAGGTGAAGCAGCATCAGTGGCGATCCGCCAAAAATTAAGGGAATTTGATGTAACTGAGCAACCACAAGAACTAGCCAGAATAATTGAAAAATCCTATGAAGAATTAGGCAGAGGCAGTCTAGGTGGGAAACCAGTGAAACCCCAACTGTCTGAAAGTCCTGAAAAGTTACTTATTAAAAACACTCCTATTCCTTCTTTAAAAAAAAAAGTGGGAAAACACTAAACAAAACTTCTAAAGAGAAGCGTTCTCATTCCAGAGGTAGGTCTCCTCAAAAGGAGCCCTCTGAAAGGAGGTATGACCTCAGGAATAGGGACAATTTGAGAAAACCTGATAGATATCAAGATACTAATACTGATACACATTCCTCTCGTACCTTTCAGACTTCTTCACAGAAATCCGAAAGAAGAGGACAGTCAGAAAACAAGGAAGAACGCATGAAGTCCAAAGACGATCAACATGTTCAGAAAAATAAGAAACCTCTATTTACCAAAAAGAAGGTAGCGGGTCTAAAAATCAGACATGCCGAGGATCTTGAGGACACAACTCAAGAATGGAGAATGGGCTCAGACCATGTTGGACAGCGCAGCACAAGTCACCATAGCTCGCCAAAACCTGAAGGATCATCTGGAGACCGTGGACTTGAATGAATACATTCATGTTGAAACTGCAGATAACAGGGTTAGTTCTCCACATAAGTTATACGAAGTAACGCTCCGGATGGAGGGAGACATACCTAGAAAAGTGAGAGCACTCTTTCAGGAGCGACTTTCAAAGGGTTATGACATTCTTCTCGCTGAACAAGACTGGCCACCAGAATTTGTCAAGGAGTGCCCACATGGCGAGGACATCATTATGCCAGCCTTTTCCAACCACATTCCAATTAATTTAATATACTTATGCCAGGAATTGGGCAGTTGCCCAGGCTCCCGCATTATACAAGTATCCTGTATGGTATGAGGATTCTCCTCACCATAAAATCCAGTTGAAAAATCAACGAACTGCACAAAGGCAGTACCCAGTTAAGCAAGAAGCTAAAAACAGATCAGGGAGATCTTAGATCAACTTGAATACCAGGTGGTGATTGAAACATGCATCTCGTCAATGAACAATCCTTTGTTTCCTGTCTCCAAACCAGACAATGCATATCCTCTAGTTTTGGATTACATACATCTAAACTCTTGTTGCAAAACATTTACAGTGCAAAATGCTCACAGTACGGCATTAAGAGGTGGTGGGGTGGCTATGATTTTTAAAGACACTTTTACCTGTCGTCAAGAAATAGTTACGCAACTAGGCAAGCATGACATCCTGATTTTTTCTATCTCTATTAATACGCAGGTGATTCTTGGAGGTGCTATTATTTATAACCCCCCTAGTAGTAAGATTGATTTTAGCACTCAACTCCTGGAACAAATTCTTCCTGTTTGTCTTAAACATAAAAATATCATAGTCCTCCGCGACTTCAATGTTCATTTTGATCTCCATGACAATCCCCTAACCAAACGCCTTGCAACTGATATAGAAATCATGCAATTGTCACAGAAAAAGGCATACCCCACACATAGAGCGGGGCATATGCTAGATCTTATCTTCACTAATATATCAAATATCACTATTACAAATATTACTCCTTTGACTTGGTCGGACCACTATAGGATCGATTTTAATTTGAACCTACCCATAAAGAACAAAAGACCCTTCGTTCAGTCGACATATTCTACAAAATGCTGGAGAAAATTCTCTGTGGAAAAATTTACAAAATATTTTGATTATAATCTTAGTCCTGGAACTTCCAGTGAGGAAGAAATTCGCCAATTGCTTAGCAACATTGAAAAGGCGCTGGATCATTGTTCACTGTCCAGTACAATAGATCGACCTAATCGAAAAATCGCAGAGAAATGGTACGGCTCAGACCTAAAGATTGAAAAAAGAAAATGTACCACTCTGAAACACAAATGGAGATTAAGCAAAACGTCGGAAGATAGAGCTACTTATAAACATCAGCTAAAAGTATACAACACAGCTATACGTAATGCAAAGAGACTATTTTTCCCAAAGAATACTAGACAACAAAAACTCTTCGAAGGAGCTTTTTAAAATAGTAAAAGAACTCTGTAACCCACCGAGTCTCACCTCAAACTTGACTCCTTCACTTGAAAACTGCTCTAAAATTTGTGATTTTTTTAGTGAAAAAATTGACAAAATCTATGCTTCCTTTGTAAATAATAGCCAGGACCATGTAGAGTATCATGTTGATTCTACTCTGCAGGCTAGCTGTTCTACTTTCGGCCCTTTTTCTGAAGAAGTCAGCAAAGCTATGTTAGAAATTAAATCAGGATCACCATGGGATGTTTGTCCACACTATATCTTTTCCCAACTTACACCTGTAATTTGTCCAGCAGTTACAAAAGTTCTTAATCTTTCCTTGGATCAAGCCGAATTCCCAGAAATGTGGAAAAATGCAGCTGTAATTCCCCTACTAAAAAAAGCTGGCGCGCATATAAATGATCCAGCCAATTACCGTCCTATTTCTCAACTTCCATACCTATCAAAGGTTTTAGAACGATTGGTAACTAAACAGTTGTCAAGCTTTCTAGAAATTAATAACTTGCTGGACGTTTCTCAGACTGGTTTTAGATCAAATAACAGTACTGAGACAATGCTCCTGGCTGTTATGGACGATATTCGAATGCGGACTGATAAAGGCAAAACAGTCGCCCTGATATTACTTGATTATCAGCGGCGTTTGATACCGTTTCCCACAAACTGTTAATAAATATGCTAGCTGCTAAAGGAATACATGGTAAAGCCCTGTACTGGCTGGAGTCCTTTCTATCGAACCGATCCCAGTCCATCTGCTTAGGAAACTTCTCCTCCACTCCTCGGAAGATCAAATATGGAGTGTCACAGGGAGCCTCATTGAGCCCAACATTGTTCAATGTTTGTCTCTTCACTGGCGTCTATAGGCAATAAATGGGGTATCAATATCTGCTCTTATGCTGATGATACTCAGCTGATGGTAACCCTCAATGGTGAAGAGGGCGCCAAAAATAGGTTACATAACTGCCTGTCAGAACTATCTAACTGGATGCATGGGCACTACTTGAAATTAAATGCTGACAAGTCAGAAATTCTTCCATTTGGTGGATCCAAACAGCTCTGGGGCAACTCGTGGTGCCCAAACACTTTAGGTACCCCACCAAACCCAACCCTGACCGCTAGAAATCTGAGAATCCATATGGACACCACTTTATCCATGAAGCATCATGTTACCACAATATGTGGCAAAGGATTCGCCATACTAAAAATGCTGAAACGAGTTTTTCCCTGGATTCCGATGGAATGTAGACAGATTCTAGTTCAAACTTTACTGATTAGTAGGCTGGACTACGGCAACTCGCTGTTTGTGGGTATGGCCGATTATCTATTCTCAAAACTACAGCTGGTCCAGAATGCGGCAGCTAAAGCTGTCTGCGAAAAAAAAAGTATGATTCTGCTACAAACTGCCTGAGAGCGTTACATTGGTTGCCTATGAGGCAAAGAGCAGCTTTTAAAATGTTGTGCATTGCTCATAAAACTTTGCATAATACTGGTCCTTACATCTTGCGGAACAGAATTAAGCTCTATGCCCCAGTTCCTAACCTACGCTCACAAGCCACAGCTAAAGCGGTCACCACACGAATAAAATTATCCAGGATGGGCGGGTGCGCCTTCTCACACCTTGCCGCTAAGTGCTGGAATGACTTGCCTATTGATCTTCGATGTACTGATTGTTACCTCACTTTCAGAAAAAAACTAAAAACCTGTATTATTCCCTAACTAGTATAAATAATAGTCCCTGGTATCTTGCTTATGGCTTACTGTTTAACTGTAGCGCCGTGATATCCTGTTGGATGAATGTCGCGCTTTAGAAGTACATATAACAATAACAATAATAATGAATAACATTGTGCGTAAAAAATATAAAACATTAGATATTTCTAATGGTTTCTTCTGTCAAAACATTGCACCAGAAAGTAGGTATTTGATAGCTTTCTCAATCATGGGGACACAGCGTCACTTCTGTTGTCTCCCTCAGGGATTCAAGAATAGTCCTGGGTTATTCTCAGCAAAGGTAACTGAGTTACTACAAACTTATGATGACGAGGCATTGTCATATGTGAATGACCTCTATCTGACAGACGATGACTTGAACGGGCACTTGAACAGGGTGAACACCATTATATTAGGTTTCGCCTCTGAAGGGTAAAGTTCAATTTTAAGAAATCAAGAATTGCCCACCTCAACGACCTTTTTCTAGGATACGAGTTATCCAGTGAAGGCAAAAGCCTGGCAGACAAATTTTTAGAAAATTGTGCGCAGCTCCAACCTCCAAAAACGCTGAAAAACTTAGGCAATTCTAGGTTTTCTGAATTTCGGAAGGACTTGCATTCTAAATTACGCAGAAAGGGTTAAACCTCTCTACGAATTAATCAAACCGGATTTTAAAGCAGTTAATTGGACACAAACAAAGAAATTTTGCATTCACTACAAACAGACATGTTAGCAACTAAACATTTGTAAACCTGCGTAAATTTACGCAACTTAGTGATCCGAATCATTCCAGGACAATGCAGATTCACGTAGTTAACTTTTAACGAAGGTGAAAAAGTACCAATAGCTTACAAATCACATTTATATACACAAGCAGAAATGAAATTCCCTTCTAAAGAAAAAATTCTGACAGCTGTTCAAACTGCTGTAGCAAAAGAGAGCCATCGCACAGGGTAAGCGCATTATGGTAGTTACACCTGTACCTGCCTTAGAGGCAGTGACAAAAGCGAGCATTCCTAATGCTAAAGCGTTACATCCGAGATGGCTACAATGGGTTAATTCTCTTGCTGCGACAGATGTTGAATACGTTTTTGATCCTCATTTGAAAACACAAGCATTTCTACAATACGAACAAGAATGTCCACTGCCTACTGAAATTCTGCCTCTAGAGCAGTATGAATGTATAATTTATACTGACCGATCAGCTCAACCCACTACGGGGGAGGGGGGGGGGGGGTGAACTAGCCTATAGTTGAACGTGCACGATCGTTAAAGGTCATTGGCGCGATGGCAAATTCCGACCAATGGTCACTTAGAAAGAATCTGATAACACAAACAAGGTGCCGTCTACTGCCACCTTGCGAGTAAACAGCTCAATACAGTATGTGACAGACTCAATAGAACAGAACACATCAGGCAATAGGTATTCCCCCATTCAGCCCCCACAAAAGCGTACAAAAAAGCCATCAAATACTAGAGCTATAGAAAAAGTAGAGATAGCAGACCCCTCAAACTCAACTGCAATTACCACTCCTATAAGGGTAAAGACAGTTAAAAGAGCAGTACCTGGAAAAAACGGCCCCGAAAAAACCCATAGAAAGATCTCCGGGGAGAAAAGCACCAGAGCTAAACAAAAAGATACTGATTTATTCACCGTGGTGCACAAATTAGATCTCTTTCTTAGGGACTCGATAGCTAGTATTGAGGGGAGAGTCAAAGCGATAAAGCAAACTCTAGTGGCTCTTGTAGACCGAGAAGCTCCCAAAAAATGATTAAGCAACTAAGATGAGTTTGTCGGCAAAGCCATTATAAGGGGAGGAAGTATAATGGAAAATAAGCCAGGACAAATCACTCAACACGTAGATCAGGCGTATACAAATCTCACTCAAGGGAAAGACGAGGTCAACAATTGGAGCGTGATCACGAAAAAAGCAGAAGGACTCAAATAGATAACCACCATATTGGGCGGAACCCCCATATACACAAAGGGATAGTGAACATACGAAGGAGGAACCTATAGACTATCCGTATTTAGACCTCCCGCCAGCTTGTACCCCTTACACAGTCATTTTAGCTAATGCTCCAAGCTGCGATCAGATGATAGAGAAACTGGGGAAAACCTGAGAAATAAAACGCTACACTGGCTAAGTCATAGGGTAGGCCTAGCTCAACTACTTTTTAGGGAATTCAAAATGGCGAGAAGGATAAAATGGGTAGGGAAAGAGAAGAAATCCCTTCCCGTGGACTGTATAGTTTTAACTTTTAAAACCCCGGAGCTAGTAGAAAGGATTCTGCGGAAAGGAGGATGGTCCCCTAAAGATGGATGATATAAACATCCCTCCCTTGGGCTACTTTTATAGGACCGCAAATATAATCAGGGGGGATGTTGCGGGAAAAACCTTTGGCATTACGGATTACCCGCTAAATATCACCCTGAACAATCGGTATGCTCCATTGACCTCCCTAGAGGAGATAGATTGACTGATTAAGCGTCCCATAGTTCCACTTGATATTCCAGTAGCGGCTCTTGCCGAAAACTATCAAGTATCTGATAGGACCAACAAATTGGAAAATAACCAATACATATGAGGGAATATCTTAATAACCAGTGCTGCTGTTGAGCGTAGGCTAGCAATAAATAGGCTAGAAATAAATTAACCTTCCGGGGGAAACATTAGAAACACTAATAGGGCTTTACTCGAATGGGCAAACTCTCTGCGCCTTTGGGGCGCACCCAGAACAAATTACAGGAACACTGTAGTATATCCACCCCCCAAACAAATTCCTGTACATACTGGGTCGACATCTACAATTTTTACACATCCGCCCGAACAACGAAACTTTAACGAAAGGCATCGATCCAACACATAGTATTGCTGTCCTTTTCTGGAACATAGCAGGACTTCGTCCCAAACTATTGTACCAGGTCTGGATACATTTTGTTTAAAAAATCGACATATTGTGTTTACAGGTAACTTGGTCTTGAGAAGAATTACACATGGAAGGCTATAAGACCTTTAACACACCAGCTTTACCCTCTGTAAGTGGGAGACCTAAGAGAGGTCTGTGCATTTATGTGTCAAATTTGTTAAGGTTAAACAAAGTGTCATTGAATATCTCTGAACCAAATGATCAAGTCCTGACTATGAAAACAGACATGAGGGAGACAATCTTGGTAAATTTTTATAACAACGAAAGGAGGGAAGATGTAATAGACCTGTTAAAACAACTTAGAGAAGCAATGTTGAAAAATTTGAATAATCATAGGGGAGATTTACTACTGGTTTGGGTGGGGTGATTTTAATAATGCCTTGTGTCCACATAGTGATGAAACAATCTGCGGCTTAATGGATGTGAGAGAATGCAGTATTCCACATTTTTCACATACATTACAGGGTGATGCCCTAAATGAATTATTGTTCTTATTAGATATGAGTTTTGCAAATGTTAGGACTTCCCCGCCCACACAGTTCTCGCAGACTTTTCATGGTAGGGGGATGAATACCACTATTTATTATATAATAATCCCAAATAGGAGGGCTGCGAGGGTCCAAAGTTTTAAAACCCATAAAAATGTTTTAAGTGACCACTTCCCCCAAAGTGTGGGGATATCCGTGGAAAAAAAGGTGCGGGAAGTACGCCCTGAAAGAACTCTAAATTTACAGCATTTAGAAATAAACAAAATAAACGGCTATTCATTAAAATGGGGCCAGGTAGAGCCTTCAGAAATAACGAAAGTAGTGGTAGAAAAAACCATGGATCATATTCTCACATGCCTTGAGGAGTCTGCAGCGCACAGACATTTTGGGGGCTTACATACATATTATAGACTCCATTAGGGATTCGTTGAAAAAGGAAATAAAAAAGGGGAAAATACAGAAAGTGGATTGGTTCGATAAAAATTGCACAAAGGCATATAATAATTTAAAGAATGCTCCGAGACTGGAAATTGCCATAAGTGAGGATCAATGGGTAGAGCATTTTTCCAGGATGTACGCAAAGAAGGAAGTCGGCCAGCAAAATGACTATTCCTTATTACTTAACCCCTCCAAAGTGTCCTTCCCGATTAATATTAATTTTACTTTGGACGAAGTGCATCTTGCCCTGAAAGCCAGTAAGGGTAAAATAAGGCCCGGGACCAGATGGGGCGCCCATAGACATATTTAAATACAATTTAGAGCTATGGGGCCCCATTATAAAACAGGTACTTGTAGCAGTCTGCAAAGTCGTTCTAATAGGTTCTTGGTCGGAGTCACAGTTGGTTCTGATTTTTAAAAAAGGCAATAGATTAAATCCAGCATGCTATCGGCCGATTTCTTTATTAGATTCGGTGGGGAAGGTGATGGGGCGAATTATTCTAAATCTTTTTCAGGAATGGGCGGAGGAAAATAAAATATTAACCAACCTGCAATTTGGCTTTAGAGAAGGCTTGAACTATAGAACAGGGCCTAAATTTAACTATTCTGGCAGAAAAATATACAAAGAAAGGGAGATTGTACCTGGCCTTCGTCGATCTCTCCACAGCTTTCGATTGTGTATGTCACGAGAAATTATGGCGAATCCTCGAAGAAATGGGAGTCGAAGTAGCCCTAGTACAAGTGGTCAGAGGATTATATTTGTACACTAGAGCCAGGGAAAGGTTTGGACCTAATGGAGAAAACACCTTCTCATTCGAAGTAGAAAGGGGGGGTCAGGCAGGGCTGTGTCCTGGCACCCTTCTTATTTACCCTGTATACAAATGGTTTAGAGCGGGTGATACTTGAGGGGTGTCGGGACCTGCCCCAGGTTCAAAATCGACTGATACTGGCCCTACTCTACGCCGATGACGCTGTGATAATGGCCCGAACACCAATAGAGCTACAGCAGGTTCTACATAAATATAATGATTATATAGAAAGCCTCGATTTAAAGATGAATGCCACAAAAACTTATATAATGGCTTGCGGGGAAGCCACTTGGAAAGAGAAATCTATTTGTATTGGTAGCGGTAAACTTGAAAACATAAAATCATATCCATATTTGGATAATCTTATGGATAACAAGGGTTCCTGGCAAGAGGCCGTAAGGGCAAAGAAACTCCTATTTATGAAATCCGCGACTGGTCTCGTAAATTTTGCGCAGAAATTAGGAAAGAGGCCACCATTTAAAT
This sequence comes from Lissotriton vulgaris, assembly GCF_964263255.1. NCBI lineage: Eukaryota > Metazoa > Chordata > Amphibia > Caudata > Salamandridae > Lissotriton > Lissotriton vulgaris. The sequence goes on from NC_141698.1 coordinate 611,236,840, forward strand.
TGATTAAGATATGAGGTCAAATGCATTAGTGCAGTTTTATATGGGGCAGGGATTTGGGGATATTCTAATGTATCAGTGATACCGAAAGTAGAAAACGCCTTTATCCGCTATGTATTGGCAGTCCCTTGCTCTACTTCAACGTTCGTCTGCCATACAGAGCTGGAGCTGCAGTATATAACTGATAAAATAAGAGTCCGGCCACTCTTATTGTGGCATCTTGTTTGGACATCAACTAAGACGACATTCAATCAAAGCGTAATAACAGATTCCCTTAAACTAGAGCAAGCGCTAGATATCAGATGGCTGAAATATATTAAAGATTTTATGATTGACTTGGGACTCCCTGAATATTTCAGTAATCCATCAAAGCTGAATAATAATTCTTGAAAATATTTTTTAAAAGTGTATGCTTCACATGGATGAATTAAGATACGTAAGTGAAGCTCACAAGTCCAGTCGGCCAAAACCAGTTGATTCGCTCTACTATAGGAATGCCACCCTATCTGACTTATCAGATAACCGGATATGATAGATTTGTATTGGTCCGATTTAGATTAGATTGTTCTTAATCACTTAGTGTCGTTTCCTGTGATAAACGACTAGTCAAGAAATGTAGGTCCGTGCCCATGTGATGGTGTTGCAGCCCAATCAACAATACACATTGTTTTATTTTGTATATATTATGGGGTATATAGTAAGAGATGGATTATCCCAATTTTAAAAATGTGGGGTCTGAGGCAATGTCGCCCGGCTTATTTTGCACTCCAATTATTGGAGAATTATTGTTATGCAAAAAATATAGCACTATTTTTAAAAGCTGTTATCAAATCACAAAAACATTTAACACATTTTTAAGAAACTTGTCTGTCTCGCACAAACCATTTTTGTAGATCATGAACTCGTCAAGCATTAATTGAATTTATCTTTGTACTTGTTATATGTGAATTTTATTACAATATGATGGGTGGTTCCCCTTTAAACCAAAGATTTTAGAAATATCTGTATTTTGTACTTGTGTGTTATGCTTTTTAAATATTTAAAATGAAAATCAAATAAAGTGAATTTGAATGAATGAGGTGATGGTGTTTATATGGGAAAAAGAACTCTCTGGGGTACCTAAGGATATTTCTAGTTACCTTTTGAGTTCCCTAACCTTATAAATGCACTCTGCCTTAAGGCCGTTCCTCTATATGGTTATTGAATTCCTTGGTGACTTGCAATATCCTTTTAATATACAGCAGGGCTACTTTATCCCTTAAAGAATGTTTATTTCTCAGTTTGGGCTGAGAGCTGGGTTGAGACATGGATGGTCCGTTTAATATTGTGCTTCAAATACTTTCAGTTTATAAGCAAAATTGTGGCAGCTTATGAATGTGTAACCATAACTTTAACTTTCTTTAAATCGGTTAAATTTGTTTGGTCTATGTGTGTTTTTCAGATCACTCCACGTCTACTCTTCCCGAAGAGTTCCCTGATCTGGTTCCAAACACAACGGTTCCTTTCACTCATCTGAACAGCACAGATTCCAAACCAGATTTTGAAGTGGATAACACTGCTCAAGATGGAGTACTAAACCAGACTGATCTTTCTTTAGCAGATGATATACGGCCAAGGGAAGATTCAAATCTGCAGGCAGAAGAGACGAAGCAAGATTAGCAAACAATTGGACCGTGTTTGACTACACATGCCACATTTTTTAGAAACAAAACAAATGAGTAACGAAGTTTTTTTTTATTTAACGTTTTCCTGGGGAGCAGGTTACAGATTACTGAAACACTAGTGTTAGTTTTTAGAACTGTCGACCAGATGGTAATGCGCGTATGCCCTTCCAGCCTTTTGGTGGTCAGCTAAGGGAGTGCACTGAGGGTTTTTCTGCCTGCTTTGTGCAACACTTTTGACCATATGCGACTTGAACAACCACCCCAGTTGCACCCGGATTGGTCATTTTTTAAATGGAAGTTTGGTTAGCAGTGCAAGTTGATACGCATAAAATGTCTAGTGATTTAAATAATGGTCATACTGGCAAGTAATTTGGAGATTTAACACTTCACTGCTAATCAAAACGCAGCATTATACTACATAAAATAAGGAATTGGTGGCATTTATCAACAGGTACACTTTCTACGTTATGTGAAGGCTCAGCTAAGTTGCACTTCAAACTCTGTGTAGTGTGGCTTTTGAACTGAACAGCCCTATCCACTTTATCTTCATTTCGAATAATTGCTCTTTATCTTGGCCATTTTTCCTTGTATTTGTGTATATTATGTATGCCTAAAGGTCAAATTACTATCAAAATTTGGATAAAGTAAAAAAAAAAAAAGAAAAAAAATGTAAATGAACAATCTGAAGAGCCGACCTGGAGCATTGCTTTGGTTGAATCTTACTGTATTTTTTTCAGTTCCAGCTAGGAGTTTAAACACTTTTTTTGAAGGCTGAAATTAATTGAAAAACTCATCTTTGAATTAACAAATGATTTAAATACATCGACTCTATAAAATGTGAGGTGAAAATTGTTTGCTATGGGTTCATCCGAATGTTTTTTAATTGTGCAGTTTTTAAAATAACGGTGCACATTTGAGGTACAAGATTATGAAGGTGCACCACGTAGCATTTTATTAACTTGGTTAAGAAAATATTTTTGATAACTACTTGCGTGACTGGTGCAAAGTCATTTGTAATTTTAGTCACTGGGATGGCTGTGTAAGCTAATTTTATGAAATTGTTTACAAACTGCTTGAGACACTTTAATACTCTGCTCAATAAACATGAGTGAAGTTGACACTAAAACATTTGTGGAGTTATTTGTTAAAGTTTTAAGATGAATTGTTTTATTGTCAAAGATGCATCAAAATGCAGGCAAATTCCAACACAGGTGTATGTAACAATACCTTGCACAAGGATAATCATGTGAAGTTTAACCAGTTAACATTCTAGTGTCTCATCTGGAAATTAGAATATTCATCCTTGGTTGGTGCTGATATTATGTCTTGCAACAGTCATTGCATGGATAACAACAAATAATGCTAGAATGCAATTTCATCCTTTCACATGTGTTGGCCTTCATTCAGTTTCCTGACCTGGTTGTTTTAAGTAGGGTGTTACAGAAGGCGGGGTTTTCCTAGGAAAGACTACATCTTGGAGTGGAAAGAGGTTTGTGATTTGGATTTACGAGACTGCCTCGCGCTATTGGCAAGAGTTAGTTTACAGGGGTGTAACGTGGTCAGTAAGACGGGGGTGCAAGCTTCAGATTTCCCAACAAACACGTTGGCAGATCTTGTTAAAATATGGTGAGAAGGACACAAGGGGTGCCTATGGGTCAGTGGAAAGGGAGAGGAGTGCAGATTGTTAGAGGTACTGCAAACGCAAATGTTTTCAACTAATCAAGTTTCAAGGCGGAGACTACAGTGTGTTTTGATGGTGAGGCCACAAAAAAAATCCATAGTGAATCCAGCTTACACCTCATCATACCAGACTGAAAGCACTTTGACCCAACTATTTGATACCGAATACATATTTTTGAGCGATATAACAGGGGCAGCTTCCCCTCTGAGGAAGGGGAGCGTCTCCCCACTGAGCAATTAAAAACGGAAAAATAAAATGATTATAACTTGGTTATTATTTTATTTAAGCATACTGGCTCAATTGATTTGTGGGGCGGGGCTGGGTTGTTTGGAGCCTGGGGGAGAAGTTGTAGGCTCTTAAGTGCACATGACATTTTGGCCGGATGTCTTGGGCCAGCCAAAATGTCATGCCCGGGCCAAATGTCATGCACACTTTGTATGTTCTCCACCCAGGCTGCATTACAAAAGTCTGACTTGGAATGTAGCTGGATTTCAGAAATGGAAAATAACCCATACTAAAGAAGGACCTTGACTTGATTTGCAGGACGCAATCTCTTGTACATTGAGAGAGATTTGGCATTGCTGTGGTCCTCATTGGCAAATGACCAGTGGTACCGGTGTGAGGTTCTTGGTTCTCCTTCCAGTCTGTGGTCCTCCCAACATCTGGATTCAAAAATTTACAAAAACCTCTTGGTGGAAGGTTTTGGGTTGCAAAACCATGAGCCAGCTGTAGTCCTGACTAACTTCTTACTAACTTGAAGGTACCACAGAGGAGATAGCTGCTGAGTCTAAAACTCCAAACAATCTTTAAGCCACAGGTCTCCCATGAGTAGCTCATAAGCTACTGATAGCTCACAGGCACCCCCTCTAAGTAGCTCTCGGAGGTGAAGCTGAGGCAAGTATCTCAATCAGAGTCACTGCATATTAAAGGAGGCAGCACCACTTTTCTCAAGACCTGTAGTGTGACGGCCGGCCTAATCAAAGGCAGGGTCTCATGAAAAAAACACAAACATACTGTGTCTGCCTATGATTCTACCATATGACCAACAGGCCCACCTTTCCATCTAGCTAAGTTACATGGAGATTGGCCATGTTCTATCAGTGGCATTGTGTGAACAAAAAACTATGCAATATAAAAGCCAGCAATAGTGTGAGCAGTAACTATTTCTGACCCACTGAAGTGTAGGACTACAGGAGCTATAGTGAAAATGCTTTAGTTGGCTGCGTATTTAGCCCAAGAGCTGAGCAGTCATGACTCAAGAGGTGAAACTAGTAAAAACCTCCTGTCCATTTGTCTGTGTCTGTGCTCGCTTATGTGTCTGTTTGAGTAAAACACCATTACAACGAAATTTTCTTTCCACATACCATCATAACGATAGTACCATTACTCCGCAATACTTTCAAAACGCATACCATTACATCTTATATGCTTTTGTCATGCATGCTTTTACAACGAAATTCGTTGTAAAATCATGAATGGTAAAAGTATGTGTTTAAATTTAAGTTTAAGGTAAGTATATGGTTTTAGTTTGGGGGTGTTGGGGTATGTTTTAGGGGTTCAGGGGTATTTTAAGGGTGGGGTTGGTTTTTGGGATGCTTGGGTATTTTTAGGGTTAAGGGGGTAGGTTTAGGTTTTGGGGTGTAGGGGGTTTTATTAGGGTTCAGGGTGGGTTATGGGGTACAGGGGTATTTTTAGAGTTCAGGGGTAGGTTTGGGTTTTGGGGTACGGGGTGATTTAGGGTTTATGGGTAGGTTTGGGTTTTGAGGTACAGGGGTATTTTTAGGGCTCAGGGGTAGGTTTGGGTTTTGGGGTACAGGGGTATTGGGGTTGAGGGATAGGTTTGAGTTTTGGGGTACAGGGGTATTTTAGGGTTCAGGGGTAGGTTTTGGGGTACAGGGGTATTTTAGGGTTGAGGGATAGGTTTGGGATTTGGGTTACAGGGGTATTTGTAGGGTACAAGGGTAATTTAGGGTTCAGGGATAGGTTTGGGGTACAGGGGTATTTCTAGGGTCAGGATGGGTTCATGTGTAAGGGTGCTGGGGTATTTTAAGGCGTAAGGGTGGCTTTAGTATTTTGGGGTGCTGGGGTATTTTAAGGGACTTGGGTGCAATTAGTTTTTAGGGTGAGGTATAGGTTTGGGTTTTGGGGTACAGGGGTATTTTGGGGTACAGGGGTATTTTAGGGTTGAGGGGTAGGTTTTGGGGTACAGGGGTATTAGGGTTCAGGGGTAGGTTTGGGGTATTTTAGGGTTGAGGGGTAGGTTTGGGGGTACAGGGGTATTAGGTTTGAGGAATAGGTTTGGGTTTTGGGGTACAGGGGTATTTTAGGGTTCAGGGGTAGGTTTGGGTTTTGGGATACAGGGGTATTTTAGGGTTCAGGGGTAGGTTCTGGTTTTGGGGTTCAGGGGTAGGTTTGGGGTACAGGGGTATTTTAGGGTTCAGGGGTAGGTTTGGGGTATTTTAGGGGTAGGTTTGGGGTACAGGGGTATTAGGTTTGAGGAATAGGTTTGGGTTTTGGGGTACAGGGGTATTTTAGGGTTCAGGGGTAGGTTTGGGTTTTGGGATACAGGGGAATTTTAGGGTTCAGGGGTAGGTTCTGGTTTTGGGGTACAGGGGGTAGGTTTGGGTTTTGGGGTACAGGGGTATTTTAGGGTTGAGGGGTAGGTTTGGGTTTTGGGGTACAGGGGTATTTTAGGGTTGAGGGGTAGGTTTGGGTTTTGGGGTACAGGGGTATTTTTAGGGTTATGGGGTAAGTTTGGGTTTTGGGGTACAGGGGTATTAGGGTTCAGGGGTAGGTTTTGGTTTTGGGGTACAGGAGTATTTTAGGGTTCAGGGGTGGGTTTGGGGTTCAGGGGTATTAGGTTTCAGGGGTAGGTTTGGGTTTTGGGGTACAGGGGTGTTTTAGGGTTTAGGGGTAGGTTTGGGTTTTGGAGTACAGGGGTGTTTTTAGGGTTCAGGGGTAGGTTTGGGTTTTGGAGTACAGGGGTATTTTTAGGGTTGAGGGATAGGTTTTGGGGTACAGGGGTAATTTAGGGTTCAGGGATAGGTTTGGGGTACATGGGTATTTCTAGGGTCAGGATGGGTTAATGTTTAAGGGTGCTGGGGTATTTTAAGGCGTAAGGGTGGCTTAGTATTTTGGGGTGCTGGGGTATTTTAAGGTACTTGGGTGGGATTAGTTTTTAGGGTGAAAAAAGTTATCTTATATACACACACATTAAAAATATGTATAAAAAGTCAAAATTAAAACATTTATATACATATACATTATTTAGTGTGTGTGTGTGTATATATATATATATATATATAATATATATGTATGTGATCAAGCTCCGCCCGCGGAGCGAAACGCGTCAGGGAGAGCACTTGCTCTGCTATGGAAAGCAATAAATTTGCACTGCTGACACTTTAATTGTGTGATGGCGTTTTGATATTATTCAAAATACACTTTGGAGGAGAGGTGGTCTGCGCCCGCTTGTGACCGCGACTAGAAGCGGTCGGGTTTCTTCTGATATATATATATATCAGAAAGGACGTCTTCTCAGGTAGTAGACCACAGATGAGGTGAGACCCAGAGCTGGTGCAGTTAAATTTTAATAATGCGCTTCACTATGCCGCCATATATATGGTAAGTTAATTTAATAAGTTTATAACTTCACCACACATGCTTTTGCATTGTAAAGGCATGCGTGGTAAAGTTATATGCGGGGTACAATATTGCGGAGTGATGGTACTGCGGACTAATGACTCTTGCGTTCTATTTAATGCGGAGTCATGGTTTGCGGTATAAATGTTTGCGGAATTGCGTCATTTATTCGTCTGTTCGACATTGTGTCCCTCCAATCTGGGGGGTTGGGGAATTAACAAAGGTATTTTTTTGGGGTATTCCCTATCGGTAACCAGCAAATTTACAACTGCAGAGGCCCCACAGGCAGGACCGAAAACTCTGCACATAAAAAGAAAGGACCAGGAGGAGGAGCAACGCGTGGGACTAAGATGGCCGCGTGAGACCTTAGCTCCGTAGAGCCCGCTCCTCCGTTACGTCTTTCCTGACTTGATCCTGTCACCCGAGAGTGAACTTCGACGGTTGAGTCGTAAGGATAATAGTAGCTGAAAATTGGGACGAAAACCGACGTTTCTACCCCTCAGGAGCGACATCGGAAGATTTGGGCCTGACACCTTCGGAGCCCGGAGCCTGTGGTGTGCATCTCAGCCGGACGTTAATGCAACAACAGCGGCCTGCGACACCGGAAGCTCCGGCTCGGTAAGAGTGTGGACCTCCAAATCGCCCATTGCAGCTGTGACATCGGAGCCAACCGACGCTGCGCCACGGACACAGGCTGCACATTGTATGCACGATTGAGGTGCGATACAAAGTCCGAGGTGTGAAGTTCGGCCTCGAAACTCTGAAGCGGAGGCCATCACGATCCTGCGCATGGCGTCGAAACCGGACAATGAAAAACCCCCCTCGCGGGGTGGAAGAGGGTCGAAGGCTGTACAATCTAACAAGATGGACAGATATGCACAGGCCACAGGGTCGCTAGTGGAGCGAAGGACCTCTCCGTCACTTGGGAGAGACTCCTTGGGAGAAGCAGCGGAACCTACGTTGGCCGATGTCATGGCAGCCATCAACAAAGTACAGACTTCCATGGTGGAAAAAATGGACGCATTGGACATTAAGTTGGACGCAGTGAAATGGAGTTTAACCTATTACGAGCTGACCATGCCAAGACGAGCGAAAAAGTCAAATCGCTAGACATCAAGACGTCCAGTCTAGTGGACGACATGGCGGAGGTGCAGCGAGAGGTCCGAGCCTTGCAGGCGGCCCGAGAGGCAACACGTCGGAAACTTGATGAGTACGAAGGGCGTAATAGGAGGAATAATATCCAAATTCTTGGAACACCGGAGAAATCGGAAGGGCAGGCCTCGGATCTCTTTGTAGAGAACATTGTGCTGAATCACTTACAGCCGAAGGGCTTCAGTAACTTTTCCTCCATTGAGCGGGTTTATAGAGTGCCCGGTGGCTGGCCTATGATAGCTAGAGTGCTGAATTACAGGGACAGAGATGTAATTCTCCAGGCGGCGCGTTCAGCAGACCCGCTTCGTTTTGAAAACACAACTTTGTCCTTCTTTCCGGACTTCACCCAGGCGGTACAACGGCAAAGACAGAGCTTTATTCCTGTTAAAAGGAGACTGAGAGAAAAGGGACTACGCTACTCAATGCTTTTTCCTGCTAAGCTTCGGGTGGAGGTGGATGGGAGGGCATGCTTTTTTGATCATCCGGAGGCAGCATCGGACTGGTTGGACAGCACCACATGGCCGCCAACTGATGAGGTACCGGACGAGACAGCAGAGTAACAGTGACAGTGAGACGTGATGTAACTGATTCACAAATGTCTCGGAGGGAGAAGGGTTTTCAAATGGAACTTAATTATGACTGTGCATAGGGTGGATTAACTGGAGGGGTGGGGTAGGGGCTGGGGTCTGAGTTCCTCCTCGTACTATCTTTAGTTAACTTGTTGGGGTAGGGCGACTGGCACGCTGCGAGTTGGGGTGGGCATTTGTCCATATGCAGGGGTGCAGGGAGGGGGGAGTTGTGAAGGGGAGAGGGGGGCGTGTTTGTTGAAAAGAAGGGGTTTTTGTTTCGTTTTTGACTCCGGTGACTATCCAGTTTTGACTTTTCTTATGTACGGGTTCAAAGGCACGTGAAAAGAAAGGATCAGAGATAAATGTGTTGAGTTGGAACGTGAATGGATTAGGAGATAAGATCAAGAGAGGGATGGTTAACCAACTTATTTGGAGACACTCCCTGGATGTAGTATTGCTGCAAGAAACCCACCTTATTGGTAACAAATGTATGGCCTTACACAGAGGGGGATACAAAATGGTGGTACATGCGGGTTTCACATCCGGCTCCAGGGGGTGGGTATACTGATTAAGAACTCCCTTCCCAGTTCAGAAGACTTGGATTGACCAGCGGGGTAGATATGCCAGAGTTAAAGGTCAGCTGGGGGGGGGGGTCACACGTTTACTCTTCTCTCGATATATGTGCCGCCAGCTCTTCAGTCAGAGACGTTTGGGGACTTGAGTAATATATTCCTTGCGCTTCCCCTGGGTGGGCTAGTACTGGGTGGCGATTTCAATGCTGTGCTTTATGGTGAATTGGACCGTAGTCCGCCCCGGGCGCTGGCGCAATCGCAGAGATGGCTACCGGAGTTCATGTGTACTTTGGGATTGATTGATAGCTGGTGTGCGCGTAACCCGAGATCTGTACAGTACTCCCATGTTTCAGCAGCACATAAGTCCCTGTCCCGCCTTGATTATGTGTTAATTCCAGCTGCAGAGGCACCCTCTATTTTAGAGGTCAGGTACTTGGGGAGAGGTATATCGGACCACTCCCCACTATGGCTTAGTCTCACTTTCGGCGGCAGGAAGAGTGGCTCCCATTGGGGCATGGAGGCTGAAGGACCCTAAGATCAGGAAAGAAGTTCTTACAGTGGCAGACAGGTACTTCATAGAGAACGAGGGATCGGTAGAATCTGCCAGATCACTTTGGGAAGCTTATAAGACCGTTGTCAGGGGCGAAGTGTTATCCATTGTTTCGAGGCGGAAAAGGGAAGAACAGGAGGTGATCACCAGTAAGGAGGTAGAGGTCGAGGTCTCACGTTTATAGAGGGAGGTCGCAGAAGCACCTACAGAGGCTAACCTCCACACATTGAGACTTCAAGAGGAAGAATACAGAGCTCTGGCCAGAGAGAGTGCTCTGGCGCAACGTAACGCGACACAGAGCCGTATATATGAACATGGCGATAAGGCTGGAAAACTGATTGCATGGCTTGAGAAGGGGGAGCGAGTGTCCAGATTAGTTCCTGAACTGGATAGTCCGGAACGGGGTCTGATTACAGACCCACAGGCGGTGGCAGATGAATTTGGAGAGTATTTTCAGAGGATTTACGAGGTAGGGAGTGATTTTACGGAACAGGACAATAGTGACATGATTAAAGACATTATTCTGCCAAACCTTTCCGATGAGGATAAGAGCTTCCTTGACTCTGCTATTACAGATGATGAGGTAGCTCAGGCTATACGTCAAGTCAACTCAGGCAAGGCCTCGGGTCCGAATGGGATACCTATCAAACTGTACAAGTTAAACGCCGATAGAGTGGCGCTGTATCCGCCATGTTTCTCGAGAGTCTAGAGAAAGGAGAGCTCCCATATGATCAAAGGGTGGCCAATATAGCTGTTATTCATAAACAAACGAAACCTAAGACAAGCTGCTCCTCTTACAGGCCCATATCGCTCCTCAATGTGGAGCCTAAGGTACTGGCCAAGCTCCTCGCCACCAGATTAGTGAAGGTAATAGCAACATTGATCCATCTGGATCAATCCGGTTTTATGCCACGGCGTAGCACAGCATTGAATCTGCGTCGGCTGCACGGAGCACTGGAAGGGGCTTCTAAACTAGAGGAACCAGCGGTACTGGTTTCCTTAGATGCCACTATGGCATTCGATAGAGTGGAATGGCCATATTTATTTGCAGTTTTGACCAAACTAGGCTTTGGTGACTAGTTTGTTAACTGGGTGCGCTTATTGTATACTAAGCCATTGGCGAGAGTAGTGGTTAATAATTGTAAATCCCAAGATTTTTCTCTCGGAAGGGGCACCAGGCAAGGGTGCCCTCTGTCGCCACTGCTCTTTGCCCTAGCTATGAAACCGTTGGCTGTGTGGGTTCGCTGGGACATTACTATACGCGGCTTGCGATGGACGCCGGATTGGGAGGACAAAATTTCGTTATATGCGGACGATGTTCTGCTTTATCTTACTAAACTTAAAACTTCCTTCCGGTATTTTTTAGATGTGCTTACCATATTCAGGAGGTATTCAGGGCTCGCTATAAATTGGAATAAATCAGTACTCTATGTCCTGGCTGGAGATCCCCCGGAGATCCCACATGCATGTCCCATCCGATTTGAGAAAGACGGTTTTAAATACTTGGGAATTTATGTCTCGCTTGACCCGAAACGTCACTACGATAGCAACCTTTTGTCTCCTCTGACTCAATGCCGGGGAGATGTGGAACGCTGGCGAACCCGCCCACTGTCTTTGCTTGGTAGAGCGACTTTGTTTAAAATGATGGCGCTTCCACGTTTTTTGTATGCCTTACAGAATGCAATGGACCCCGTCCAGCGGCCTATTTTAGAGAGATCGAGGCCCTTCAGCGGAGCCTCTTGTGGGATGGTGGCTCGTATAGCTTTTAACAAACGGATTCGCTCCTGGTTTGATGGTGGTATAGGACTGCCTGACTTACGGCGGTATTACTGGGCATCGCACATGGCTGCCTTGAACCATGTTGTGTACGGGATCCCCAGGGATCCAGGTTACGCTATGGATAGAGGTCAGGCCCCGGGCGGTAGGATAGAAAGAGTGCTGTATTCTAGACCGGGAAAGTTCCCCCTCACGGGCCCAACGGCACACTCGGTACGAGTATGGCACATAGCCACCAAGAGCCTGGGCTGGGAGGGTAGACTCACATTGGCCACTCCATTGCTTAACTCAGAAAAACTGGGTAGCTTATGGAAATCCAAAGGGTTTGACTAATGGGACCTCATAGGAATCACTCAGATTAGTGATGTGTGGGGGAAAACCTCGATTCATACTTTTGACTTACTTGCAAATCAATACAGTCTCTACCAGACCGAACATTTTCGATATTTGCAGGTGAAGCACTCGTTATTAGCACACATTCCTGAGGGCACGGAGCTCCCTGAGGCGTCCCCTCTGGAGGACCGGGTCTTTGATGGTCATATTCCAGACAAGACTATCTCCCTGATATATCGAAAATTAATTAATAATGCAGAAGACCCGTTGGTTAGGCTTAGATCGCAATGGTGTGCCGATCGTCTTGAGATGGATGACGAGGACTGGACGGAGGCACTATCCTCCCCCAAGGTAGTTGCTATTCAGATGAGGCTTCACCTGGTCCAACTGAAAGTGCTCCACAGAGTCTATATTACCGGGCCACGACTCTTGCAAATGGGTAGAGCGTCTAATGCAGGAGAGAATGTGGGGAAGAGGGCACATTGATGCATATTCTTTGGCTCTGCACCTTTGTACAAACCTATTGGGAGAAAGTTCACGAGGAGATGAGAGCGGTGCTGGGGTTAGAAGTGCATATGGAAGTACGCAGGTGACTTTTGAATGTATGGGAACCATCAGATCTTAATGATTACCAGAAACAGTGGGTGACACTGGCATGTATGGTGGCCAAGCGTAATATTGCACAGTTGTGGGGCGCCCGCCAGCCGCCCCAGGTCCATAAATGGGAGGAAGAACTCGATTGGTGCATGATGAGGGAGCGTGCTGTCTATGTTGCCAGGGGCTGCCCCCGGAAGTGGAGGAAGGCATGGGGGGCTTGGAACCAATATCGTGGAGGCCTCTGCGAAGCCCCAGGAGGAGATCCAGATATCGAAACGCAGGAATCCCCATGATCCCTAAGCTTATGTATTAACTATTTGATCCTGTACAGTGCCGAATGAACCAAATTGCTGTAAATTGATTGCGTTCACCTTAGACTTTAAATGTTCTTTCTTTTGTTCTGTTTATTTTATAATAAAAAGTAAAAAAAAAAAAGAAAGGACCAGTCACAAAGTTACTATTACTTTATAGTTTGTGTGTACCAAAAGAAATAAACTTATACAAAAGTGTAAGTCACCTATGTGAATCAGCTCAAAGAAGTTTGCTTCCTTGAAGCTATGACTGGTGCCAAGGGCCATCCTAATTATATGCTATTCACCATCATAAGGGGTTCATCTGTCACAATTTTCTGTTCATGGAATAACGGTGCCAGTGGCACACTAATGGTAATCCTTGAAAATTTGAGGCATTCTTGGTCTAGTTGTGGCATACTGTAAGCCATCTTTGACCTATTAAGAACACGATTGGCATACCTTCAGCCACTCATGCCATGACTGATATATCATGGGCTTCCTGGCCATCATGGTGTCCAGTCTTGGCACAATGGTGGACATTATTGGCATATTACATGCAACCTTGATGTTATGGTGAGAAATCATGGCCTAGGACTGTAATACCTGTTCATTTGAGGCAGACTCTGTCCATGTAAGGCATTTGTACATGAAAGCACTTGATGAAGATTACAAGCTGTTTGGGGACAGTTTCTTAACCCCTTCGCTGCAGGGGTAATTCCCCCCCCTGTGCTGGGGGGTAGGGGGGCGCGCACAGCGCCCGCATGCTCATGACGAGCTGAGCTCGTCATGAGCTACAGTGCTCCTGTGCTCATGACGAGCTCAGCTTGTCACAGGTGCATTGGCTCCTGTGGAACGCTCCGCACAGCAGGGGAATTCTCCCAGCACCCGAGCGTTCCACGGCCCATGACAAGCTCAGCTCGTCATGAGCACCGGAGCATCGTGCCTCATGACGAGGAGCATGCAAAAGGTTAAACAGAACAATGATATTTTTATGGCAAAAATTATTTTTTTTACAAAAGTGTTTCTTTTGTTTTTTGCCCAAAATGAAGTGGTATTTAATAGAAAAAATTGTATTTTCAGAAACCGAAATGCACATGAAGACAAAAGGTTGCAATACCAAAAGACACTTAAAATTGATAGTCTGATGATTAATCAAGCTGAGTTAGGGAGACTTAATGCTGTGGTTAGGTAGTTTGTGTCTGAGGGCGCATCATGCTTTGGCTTGGTGGAGGTCATTTAATTAATAAGTAGCCAACCTTTATCTGACCACTGTCCCTTGTGACGAGAGTAAGAGCGATAGGCTGCTCGTATTGCGCAACCTTTTTGTCTTCATCTGCGTTTCGGTTTCATACAAACTGATCAATAAACTGTCACCAGTCACAGTTAAAACTAAAAGATCAGCTTTAATATGATTTAATAGATCAGACATTTAATGTCTATGGGTAACTGCCAAGAGTGCAGTGCACAGAAGAGAATTGATTAGTTGTCATGCGTCCAGTTTAGATCCAAATCTGGTAGGTCTTTGCTCTAAAACCTAATTAACATGTTCAAAAACTGGTAACTATAACGAGTATTAAACAAGACTTGCCATAAGAGGATAACTGGATTGGCAAATGGGCAGCGTAGATGGATGCTGGATGCATTTGGGGTATGGATGCATGCAGATGGACTTGCATTCGACACAGCAGTAATGAAAAGCATGCAATAGACTAGTAGTACAATTAAAAGTACATATATATCTATGGCCTCGGTGGATTTGCGCATCTTGCGCGCACTTAAGCGCACTGTCTCGATCACTCTCTAATTGACTGACATTCGAAACCAGGAAGTGTTGGCAGCCATTTTGTGCCTCGGTAGAAGTGAGGATCTAGAATTTAGTGGAACAAGTGTTCAAAACTTATAAAGGGGGTAGGTAAGAAATATTTTGATCCTGTAGACCTGCTTAGGGGGTCCCACAAGGACCCCTAGGACCCCCAAAAAACATTTTGGGGGGGGTTGGTATAACTGAGAAATGTGCGCTGGGTGCATGGATCTGCCGTAATAAAAATAAAGCGCAGGCTCCTGTGGTTGTTTAAAAATTAGCTACCTGAGAGGGCCAAATCCCAGGGTCTAAAATATTACATTTGATGGTGGTTCTGGGGGGCCCTGTAGCCCGTGGATCGCCATTCCTCGGTGCTACAAAATAAATGAGTGAGGGAGCTCAAAGATCCGTTTAAGCCCCGGAGAGTACCACCCTCCGGGGCTTTTTATATTTTAGGAAGGGGCCCCGTGATCTGCATTCTGGAGCAGTCGAAAGCTTTGGGGCACACCACCCCCCAGAGCGGCTCCTGCTGTGTCTTGGGGTGTTTACCCCGGGACACTGCGGTTTGCTATGGCAGGGCGGGAGTTGAGGTTCCCACTGTGTCATAGCAAACTTGAGGGCATATTAACAAGTGCCATTTAGCCGCAATTGTCTAAAATAAAGCAGTAAATTACATTGCCCTATTTACTAGGCGACGCTAAGATACAGCAACGCATGTTAGCAGCCGGTTTGCTAACGGCTCGCCTCCTATCTCCAATGAGTTGCACTGTAGCTGTTCCCAGTGGCACGGTAGATGTTCCTATGACAATATAACATGAAAAAGACCCCCATAAAGAGTAGGTTTTCGTGTTCTTTCTTTCAAAATGCAAACCAGGTTTGCTATGGCACCCTGCCATAGGAAACAGCAGTGTTAAAAAAATCTTCTGGTAAGACAACAAAGGATTTTGAAGTCCATTATTGCCGTTTTAGTTGTAGTTTGCTGCAGTTAAAGCAGCGATAATTTTAATGCCGTTCCTGTAAATATGCCCCTACGTTTGGTAATGTCAACAATCCAGTCTCCCATTTAAATAGGCACGAAGTATTTAGTGAAGTGCACACTGTGAATCGTGAAGATAGACGGTCTAATTGTGATCGATAAAGAATTGCCCATTGTGGAGTTCAGAGTAGGTAAATTGTACATGGGGTTTTGTAACGACAGTGGCTATTCCTCCCTCTCTTAAGGTTAATTCAAAGAGTTGTGTACTTCTTTTGCTCGTAATGTACATAGGGGCAAATTTACATGTCCCTTGCTTCACTTTTAACAAGGGAAAAGTGACACTAAAGTGGCGCAAGAGGCTTGTAAATCTGCTCCACAGTGTTCTATCGTCTCAGTTTGCTTTCCCCTCTGTCATGTAGAGGATCCTGGGTTAATAAAACGGTTTCTGTACAGCCAGTACCTTTCAACCCTACCCCCAAACTGCTTACTGCCTGTTACCATAGTAACAGTTCATAGAACACTTAAGTGAGCACACAGGTCCCAAGTTCACCACACAATGTTGCTAATCCAAACAGTAACTGTGCTGGAGTTTTTAAAATTTTCCATAGGAACCGTTAATCACAGCTACAGACTCTGGAAAAGAGATGGTAAAGAGTTAGCCTTAGTATTATACTTCTAGTTATAAACATCATTTGTACTTTTTATTGTTTAAGGTTCTCTAAGTATATGATTATCACACTAAATAATAGTGAAATTTTGTCAGAAAAAGAAGACTTATACACTTTTTTAAATTGACTTTTATTACAACAAAAATAAATAACTAGAAATCTAACTTTAACAAAATAATATAATAAACAAAATGTGAGATGGACTCCAATGGTAGGAGAGTAGGTAATCTGCAAAACAAAAATGAAAATAAGTGTTTAAAAGTAGATTGATGTGACTGAATGAGTTCAAAGATCACAAAATAACATAACATTTGGCAATATTGGTTATTTGCATGTGTGCAGTGTGCCTGATACATCCCACCCCTCTCATTGGCCCGCGTAGAAGAGGTGTCTGTAGGGAAGTGCTTACTGCGTCAGATCTACAGTATGGTCCAGCAGGTCTTTAAAATTATTCAGAGATGAGACAGAATTAGGTGAGAGATCACGTCATTATGCAGGTCAATATCGTTTATTTGCAACGCATTTAATTGGAATCATTGTGTATCTAGGCCACTCTGCTTACCTTTTGTAAACACGGTGTTCAACAGAGCTCACAACTTGAGTTCTGCTTTGGTTCTACACTGCAGACTGTATTAAATTCAGCCTTGATTTATTTATCTGCAGAGTGGACAGCAGCGTCCATAACTTGAAAAGAGAAACAATGTGAGCGAGAGGGAGAGAGAGAAAAAACAACATTGAAAGTGTGAGAGAGAGAAAGTAATAGATGGAGCAGGAGAAGTAGAGTTAATATTGGAGAAAATCTTCGTAGCTCACCTTTTTGCCTACGTTGTGTGTTCAAGCATGTGCCAGTTCATAGTGCACCCTCCAAGTTTAGTGATCTGAAAGGTAGTATAGAGTTAGTAATAGCAGAGTACATACAACTGCCAGGGGTGTGGAATTTATTAAAATATCTACTTGTCCATGGGGCAAGTTACTTCATAAATCTACTTTTCCTTTAACAAAATCCAGCTGTCGCTTTGGTGCCATGTGGTTCGGTGACAAATTATGGCAGCAATCTCATTATATAAGAGCTTATATAGCCTCTCTGATAATGCCAGTGCTCATACCATAGTGGTTCTTGAATGCTGGCAATCCCTTTATGTGTCCACGTTTTTGCAGATCTACATACTGGGACTGAAGGTAGTGGTAAGCAATGGTTCCAGGGTTGGAATGCCCTTTAAGTCTGTGCAAATCTACTAACTTGCATGTTTTAAGGGTTTTCAACAACTCTTCTCTAATCTTTTCCAATACTGAGAAATGTTGGAAATTTACTCCTGACAATGGCAGGCGTAAACCTTCTTCCAGAGTTGGGAAAACAGTGGTTGATGGGAAAATGACCTTGCAAACACTCGGGTTTTCGCATGAGCAAATTTACACATGCATATTTGGTCATGATAAACTGCAGTTCACAAATATTTTCCAGGAGTACATTTCTTGCCCTACTTCTATAAATTCTTGTAAATTCACGAAAGCCATATAGCTGCACTTAATGCAAGGACATATACCAAGGGTGCACTTTGAGACTTTATTTAATAATAGGGCCCCTAATTTGGTCTGGCGTTATTTACAACCTTTTGTGTTTATTAAAATTCTCTCTCCCTCTCTGTATCAGCTGGCTTCACTGTGAGTGACGGCATTAAGCTAATTCACACTGAGTATATTGGCACACAAAGCAGTTTTGTTCAGTGGCAGTAACTAATGTGGCAGTGTGTGCTTTTTTAGACTAATTTCTTTTTGTGCTTTTGCCAATGTTTGTTATAATGGTGAGGGCCCGGCAGCTCTCACATCAAGAAGGCTTTACAAAAACCATGCCAAAACAAGTCATGTATTGGCAAAATTAAAAAGCTGACACTAATTTCAGACCTACTGGCTTTGCCAATGCTTGTTTATTTTTGTTTCTCATAATCTTATTGAAACTGGTTACTCTGATGTTCCAATATGAATATTTTTGCGAAATACTAGCATGCATCAACACATTTTACTAAATGATGCTGCAAAGAAACGGTACCTGAAATTTCACAGTAGTTTAGTAAAAGTATTTTTTTCCTACATTCATTTTTTTAGGAACATTTTATATTGAAAGTAAAGTCATTAATCTTGCTCGCAAGCTTATGCAAATATTTGCATCTAATCAGAGAGCATTCTGGGAGCATTATGCATAGCCTCATATTGCTAAACTTTGAAACCGTGAGTACACATTTTTATACTGTAACCACTGTCAGTAGTGCAGTCAGAACTTACATTTACTTAGAGCGCTCAGCCTAACAATAAAGGCTTTCAATTAATGAATCATAAATACAATTTTGAACAGCATTAACATAGGCACACAAATAATAACCTGACTTCAGGCTGTGCCCCTCCCTGGCCCTGAATGTGCTACTGCAAACTGGCAGCCAAAGGGTTTGTGCTGCATGGTGTTGGGCCTACTTGACAAAATGCACATTAAAACGTGTTGCCTTTGACCCCAAACAATATGTCGTGGGCGTCGGGCTATAGGAATTCCTCATCCCTGAACTGCACAAGTATATTTCTGCTTTATGCCTTTTGACACTCAGGATACTGTATTACATCAACTTCCACTGCAAGGTAGTGTCTGTGCGCTCTTTTTCTCCCAGAGTACTATACCCCATGCACTCCCACTGCATAGCTGTGAATTCTTATTACTGCATATCCAGCCTGTTGCACCCAATTGACTCCCAGAGTCCGGAGGTGAGTGCCTTTTCTTGCGCACCCAGACTGTTCCAACCTATCCATTCTTACTGCCCGTAAGTAATTGTACATTTCTATGCAGTCAAGCTGATGCACACTATCCACTCTCTCTGCCCACAGGTGACTTCTCGTTGCTTCGGAAACAAGCTTCTTTGCCCAACTTGTGCCATTGGTGTGATTCAAAGAGGGTCCACCACATGTCGAAGCAACCTTCTCAGGCGTTGTTTCGATGGCCGCGCATAGTTGCAGAATCCTCAAACGTTGAGCTTTGGAAGTGTTGAGGGGAGGGGTGGGGGGCGCACAGGGGGCGCCAATTAGTGAAACACAACCTTAGATAAAAAGGAAGCTAAGATTGTGCGTCAATTGTTTATCAAAGGAGAGAGGAAGTGAGAGTGACTGAAAAGAATATTCTCAGCTCACCTTTCTGTCACTGGTGTATCTTCCACCACGTGCCGGGACATAGTGCACCCTGAAGCTCTATATCTAAAAGATAGTAAAAGAAAGATGTTAGGATTGGTAATTGTCACTATCTTATTGTGGAGTAGAATAACATCGCCCTTTCACACACCTTCCCTCCCGCATTAAAAATACAATTATTTGTACAGTTCCAACTTATTTAATGGGCTTCGATTCATGAAGAATTAGTAGAGTAGTAATGTTTTCTATCCGGTTGTGAAAACAAGTGGTGCGCAGTAATGCACGTGGTTTCAATCATCACGAGCGGCGGACTTTTGACAGACTATAAAAACTTTCCTGCTATAGGAAGAAAAATACAAATGCAATAAGATACGCTATATAGGACTGCGTACGCCTAAATCGCCTTTTTGTATCTAGTCTGCTGCACCCCATCTACTCCGTCCGCTGCGCACCCAGGCCTCACTGCTCACCTTTTCACTGACAGGGTACGTTCTACATCATGCAGTCCTGCTCTGCCACCAAGAAGTCTCACATTTGGTGCGGTGTCTTGATATCACTATGGCAAAGGACATACTCCTGCACCTATCTTCATCGCAGGTTCCTCACCCGCTCAGTCCTTGCGGTACCACAAACTCAGTGACCAAAGAGGCCACGCACGTGGTAGTAGGCACTCCTGTTTGGTAGTTCAGGCCTACATGAGGCGTCTGAACCACTAGGATGGCGTAGAGCATATGCGCCCCGTCTTTTTTATTGGTAGGGACACGTGTAGTGACGCAAGTGCTGGATGGGTATGGTGTGGGTGTATACCAGCCATGAGGGGGTGTGTGTGCGCCGTTCTGACAACTAGACCTGGAAGTAAGAAATCACTACAATGGAAATCTGGGCCATGTAGCGTTGTTGTGTTTTCCTGGTAGCGTAAGCGGAGTGGGCTGGACTGACGTATGTCAGTGCTGTGCGAGGCTGTGAACTATGACTCCGGAGCTATGGGTGTGGTTCCGTTGTGAGCTATATGAGAAATCAACTGATTGGGGTGTCCGTGTTGTAGTGCTGCAGTCACCTGGGTCTTAAAAGCAAATGTGTCATTATGTCTGTAAAGTCCCACAACATGGAAGGTACGAGGTATCACTGACCCTATATTCATCCATAGTTGCACACATAAAAGATGGACATGATCCATTTCTGCGAATATGAATGTTGGTTGTACATTCAGTAGAGTGTTGTAGCTGTAGTAATACAGGGCTGTGAAAGCTTTAGGTTGCAGTTTTTGGCACATGAAGGGCAGTTAATATATATACGTATGTGGTCATTCAGGTTGTTAGACAGGGACCTGGAGGGTCGGCCGAAGACAGGGGGAGAGGCCTCCGGTGAGGGCCGTCTCCAGCGATCGTACAGACAAGTAACTTCCCCCCCCCCCCCCCACCCCCCCCCCACAGATGGACACCACACAAAGCTGAGGTCAACACTCTTTATATACGATTCTTGAAGCAAGGATATCAGCGATACAGTGAGATCGGGACACGAGGGTCCTCTTAATTCTAGTCTCTGAAGGGGAGAGGGTAGCGGGACAGTCTTGGTACCGGTCCGGTACGGGAGTGGCAAGATGGGTAGCTCACAATCCTCGAGCTCGGAGGTCTGGAAGGTCGGGCTGCGGCAGCGCCAGCGCCAGCAGGCTCGGATGATAAGTCTTGTTTGAGAAGGGCCACGGCAGCGCCAGCAGGCAGGAACGATGGTTCACAAGGATGGGCCGCGGCAGCGCCAGCAGGTCCCGACGAAGGTGTAGGTTGCAGAGGGCCGCGGCAG
This sequence comes from Lissotriton vulgaris, assembly GCF_964263255.1. Taxonomy (NCBI): domain Eukaryota; kingdom Metazoa; phylum Chordata; class Amphibia; order Caudata; family Salamandridae; genus Lissotriton; species Lissotriton vulgaris. The sequence goes on from NC_141698.1 coordinate 611,258,076, forward strand.
CGCCAGCAGGCAGGAACGATGATTCACAAGGCAGGGCTGCGGCAGCGCCAGCAGTCCGTCAAGGATGAGTTCTTCAAGGTGTCTCTCGACTCCAGGATACGACTGCCTTCCTGCTCTGGAGCTGCCCCGGTTATAGGTCTGGCCTCCTTTGATGTCCGGACCCTCGCTCTTGGAGGTCGGGAGGCCCGGGATGAGGGAGTCCAGACACCCAGCAGGGGGGTGGAGCCAGCGCCCGGGGAGGCTGGGGGCGATCGGCACCTGGCGGGGGAGAGCCATCGACACTCCTCTCTCCCATTGACCTGCCAAGTGGTCTCTTCACCTCCTGGGTGGATGGTGGTGCCTCGATGTCGGGGCCTGGCCTGGCCCAGGGTTGGGGTCGAGCTGGGGCCACGCGGCCTCGTGGTGCAGTGTCCAAGATGGCGGCTGGGCCGGGCAATGGTGCTGGCGGAGGCCCGGGACAGCCGATGCTGGGATGTTCGGGGGCAGGCGTCCCGTCGGGGACGGTTTTGCGGGTTGCTTCGGTGGGTTGCCGGGGTGGTTCTTCCGGGGGCACAGTGAGAGCCGGTGTCCGGGCCCTTTCATGCGGGGAGGGAGCGGGCCCTTCACGAGGCCTGTCCAACATGCGTCCCCCCCAGCTGAAGGCAGGGAGAGTCACCCATCCTCTTGGGTACTCTCCTCGCCGAGGCGGAAAAAGCGTGACAGGCCGTCGGCGTTGGCGTGGTCTGGGCCAGGACGATGCTCCACAGTGAAGTCCATCCCTTGCAGGGAGATGGACCATCGCAACAGTTTTGGGTTCTCCCCCCCGCATCTGCATCAGCCATTGCAGGGGTCGGTGGTCAGTCTGTACCCTGAAATGGGTACCGAAGAGGTAGGGCCGGAGTTTCTTGAGGGCCCATACCACTGCGAAGGCCTCCCGCTCGATGGTGCTCCAGCGCTGTTCTCGAGCCAGTAGGCGTCGGCTGATGAAGGCCACTGGCTGGTCGACCCCCTCTGCGTTGAGTTGAGAGAGGACTGCCCCAATGCCATGATCTGAGGCGGCCGTCTGGACTATGAATTCCCGGCTTTAGTCGGGGGCCTGGAGCACGGGGGCGGTGCACATGGCGGCCTTCAGCTTCTCGAAGGCCGTTTGACAGTCTGAAGTCCAGTTGACGATTTTGGGGGTTTTCTTTGATGTTAGTTCTGTAAGGGGCCCCACAATGCTGCCATAGTCTTTTACGAACCGCCGGTAGTATCCTGTGAGTCCTAGGAAGGCCCGGACCTCGGTTTGGGTGACAGGTGGCTGTCAGGACTGGATGGCAGCGATCTTGAGCTGAAGGGGGGCCACCAGACCGCTCCCCGCTTGGTGTCCGAGGTAGGTCACGGACCCCTGGCCAATCTGACACTTGCTGGCCTTGACAGTGAGGCCAGCCTGCTGGAGGGCGTGCAGGACTTCCCGGAGGTGGTGCAGGTGGTCCGCCCAGTGGCGACTGTACACAGCGATATCGTCCAGGTAGGCGGCGCTGAATTCTTCGAGGCCCGCCAGTACCTGGTTCACAAGTCGTTGGAAGGTAGCTGGAGCGTTTTTCATGCCGAAGGGCATCACTTTGAAGTGGTAGTGACCATCCGGGGTAGAGAAGGCGGATCGTTCTTGGGCTCTGGTAGTGAGGCCGATTTGCCAGTAGCCCGCTGTGAGATCGAAGATGCTCAGGTAGCGGGCAGGCCCCATGCGGTCAACCAACTCATCCGCCCGGGGGATGGGGTGCGCGTCGGTTCTGGTAACAGCGTTCAGGCCCCGATAGTCTTGGCGTTGTTCTGGGGACAAGGCATCGGAGAGTCTGACCCCTTCCACTGAGCCATCCTTCTCGCGGGTCCTCAGTAGGTCAGGGAGGGGCTCGGAGTCTTCTTCTGCCCCACTATCGGTTGCCATCAGTAGGCTGAGCTCCGAACGTACGAAGTGGGGCTTGAGTCTGTTGGCGTGGAGGACTCGCGGGGGGTTCCGGGAGGACTCCACGTCTACTAGGTAGGTGACAGGGCCCTTGCGCTCTATCACTTTGAAGGGGCCTTGTCCATTTGTCCTGCAGGGCACAGGGTTCGACTGGAGCCATCACCCATACTTGCTGGCCGGGTTCGAACTCGATGGAGGAGGCATGCTGATCGTACCATCTCTTCATGTCTTCCTGACTGGCCTCGAGGTTGGCTTTGGCGAGTTCCCTGAACCGCCGGGTCTGGTTGCGGAGGGTCAGGAGATACTTATAGACATCTGGAGGGTTTTTCTGGGGGGCCATCTCCCATCCTTCTTTGACCAGGCTGAGGGGGCCCCGGACGGGGTGTCCGTACAGGAGCTCAAAGGGGCTGAAGCCGAGGGATTTCTGGGGAACTTCTCGATAGGCGAAGAGGAGGCACGGGAGCAGCACGTCCCATTGGTGACGTAGGGGCTCTTCTAGGCCCATGATCATCCCCTTGAGAGTGCGGTTAAACCGCTCGACCAGTCCATTTCCTTGTGGGTGATAAGGGGCCGTGAACCGGTAGGTGACCCCGCACTGTTGCCAGAGAGACTTCATGTATTTGGAGATAAAGTTCGTGCCCCTGTCGCTGACGACTTCCCGGGGGAAGCCCACTCGAGAGAAGATCCCCATCAGGGCTCGGCCCACCACGGGTGCTGTCACTGTTCGAAGAGGTATGGCCTCGGGGTAGCGGGTGGCGTGGTCCACCAGGACTAGGATGAACCGGTGCCTCTGGGCCGTTCGGGGGTCTAGGGGCCCCACAATGTCTATTCCGACCCGCTCGAACGGGGTGGTGACGACGGGAAAAGGTTGCAAGGGTACTGTGATCTTTCGGCCGCTCTTCCCGCTGGCCTGGCAGGTAGGGCAGGCCCGGCAGTGGTTGGAGACATCATTGCGCATTTTTGGCCAGTAGAAATGAGTCACCAGACGGTTGTAGGTTTTGTCCTGCCCCAGGTGCCCAGCAAGGGGGACATCGTGCGCCAAGTTCAAAAGGAAGTCTCTGAAGCAGAGGGGGACCACCAACACCCGACTGGCCCCCAGCTCAGCAATTCTTTGCTCACTGTAGAGCAGGTCATTGTCCCAATAAATCCAGTGGGCCCCTGCGGGGTCTCCTGCGCTCTGGGCGAGGGCCTGCTGCCGGAGTCCCTCGAGGGAGGGACAGGTCCTCTGCTCCTGTCGGAACTGCTCTTGGGTGGGACCACCCTCTTGCCGCCACTGGGCCAGTTCGGGAAGGTCCTGGAGTTGAACGGGCCCCTCTTCGGTCTGTTCTGGGGGATTGGCGCTTAGGGCGGCCCCCTCCGGGACGATCGGAGGAGGAGGTTCTGGCCATTCTGGTTCTTCGGTACTGGAGATGGCGCAGGCGGCCATGGACCGGGTCGTTATGCAGGCCCAGTCAGGAAGGCCCAGCATCCCCAGGTGCTCTCTTCTTTCGACGGCTGCCCAGGGGGAACTTTCGAGGTCGTTCCCCAGGAGGCAGTCCACTGGTGCATCATCGCGGACAGTCACCTTCAGCATTCCGGACACTCCTCCCCACTCGAAGGGGACGCAGGCCATCCGACACAGGCTTTCTGAATTGTCGGCTGACCGGACGGGGCACAGGACATTGGGCAAGATCTGCTCCGGGGTCACCAGATGACATCGGACCGCCGTCACACTGGCCCCGGTGTCGCGTAGGGCTTCAGCCTGGCGCCCATTGATGGTGACTCGCTGGCTGTATTTCCGTGTATTGGCGGGTAGGGGGCCCGCGGAATCATGTCTCTTTCCCCTAGGCAGACCAGGGACATGGCGGCTGGTTCCCACTCGGGCTGGTCGGCCTCGTACTCTTCCGAATCTTCTGGGGTTTGCTCTTCCCCCAGAGCGGCGGCAGCTACCTGGCGGGGCGTAGGGTTCTGATTCTTCGGGCAACTAGGGTCGTTGGCGTAGTGGCCGGGTCGCTGGCATCGGTGGCAAGTAACTTTGGCTCGGAACCCTGGACGCATCGGGGGGTTTCCCCTGCCGGCCGGGGGCGGGGCGTTGCTGGCGGGAGCCGCCGGGACGGCGTCTCTGCCCCGACCCTGGCCTCCTCCTCCCCCTCGGGGCGATGGGGTCCTTGGTTGGTTCTGCTTGGTTCGTTTCGGGTAACTCGGGTGCTTTCCCATCGGTCAGCTTCGGCGGCGAGTTGCCGCGGTTCAGTTAGTTTACTGTCGAGGAGGTGTTGCCTGAGCTCGACGAAGCAATTGTTAGAGAGATGTTCCCACACAATAAGGTCAAAGAGTTGCTCATACGTGGTCACCTTGCTGCCCTTGATCCACCCTTCGAAGGCTCTGCTGAAAAAGTTCACGTACTCCACCCAAGTTGTACCCGGGATCCGTTTGCAGTCGCGGAACCGCTGGCGGTACATCTCGGGCGTGAGTCCGTATCGAGTGAGAAGGGCGGCTTTCATGTGGTCGTAGGAGGTCATCTGATGGTCCGGGAGTTGCAGCAGGGCGTCTCGCCCTTCGTTGACGAATCTCCCCCATAACCCGGCTCCCCAGTCGCTTCGAGGAATCCGGTGGGAGGTCATGGCTACTTCATAGGCTTTGAACCATTGCTGGATGTCGTCGTTCCGGTAGTACTCTCTGACGACATCCTTGGGGATGTGGACTTTCGGGTCGGTGGTGGCAGGAGTGTTCGGGCGCTCGGGCACCCCGAGATCTTTATTCTGTTTCCGAAGCTCTATTTCTTTTAGGTTGCGCTCATGTTCGTAGGCTAGTTTTTTCTCTTCTAACTCTCTCTCTCTTTGTTTTTCTTCCCGCTCTTCTCTGAGCCGCAAGTGTTCCAATGTTATTTTTTGTTCTGCCAACTTCAGTTCTCCATCTAGCCGAAGTCTAGCCAGCTCCAATTCATGGAGCCTGCTTTTTTCCCATTCCCGGATCTCCTCTGGGGAGAGACCCGATCTTCTTTCTTCCGTCGGAGTGGGGTTTGTTTCCGGTGCCTCGAGGCTTTGGTTTTGGGGTACGGCCGTACCCGTCTCTGCCCAAGTTTCCAGGGCTTTTTTAAAGTCTTCTTTCGTGCTCAGTCCCGTGGTAGCAATGCCTAGTTCTATGCAGAACTGCTTCAGCTCTCTGTGGTTATACTCTTCTAATTTCTCCATCTGGAATTTCTCTGTGGTTCCGCTCTCTTTCGTGGTCATTGTGGTTGTGTCGTGGGGTGAGTTACTTTCTGTATGCTACGTGTTGGTTCGGATCCCACCAATGTTAGACAGGGACCTGGAGGGTCGGCCGAGGACAGGGGGAGAGGCCTCCGGTGAGGGCAGTCTCCAGCGATCGTACAGACAAGTAACTTCCCCCTCCCCCCCCCCCCCCACCCCCACAGATGGACACCACACAAAGCTGAGGTCAACACTCTTTATATACGATTCTTGAAGCAAGGATATCAGCGATACAGTGAGATCGGGACACGAGGGTCCTCTTAATTCTAGTCTCTGAAGGGGAGAGGGTAGCGGGACAGTCTTGGTACCGGTCCGGTACGGGAGTGGCAAGATGGGTAGCTCACAATCCTCGAGCTCGGAGGTCTGGAAGGTCGGGCTGCAGTAGCGCCAGCAGGCTTGGATGATAAGTCTTGTTTGAGAAGGGCCGCGGCAGCGCCAGCAGGCAGGAACGATGGTTCACAAGGATGGGCCGCGGCAGCGCCAGCAGGTCCAGACGAAGGTGTAGGTTGCAGAGGGCCGCGGCAGCGACAGCAGGCAGGAACGATGGTTCACAAGGATGGGCAGCGCCAGCAGGTCCCGACGAAGGTGTAGGTTGCAGAGGGCCGCGGCAGCGCCAGCAGGCAGGAACGATGGTTCACAAGGCAGGGCTGCGGCAGCGCCAGCAGTCCGTCAAGGATGAGTTCTTCAAGGTGTCTCTCGACTCCAGGATACAACTGCCTTCCTGCTCTGGAGCTGCCCCAGTTATAGGTCTGGCCTCCTTTGATGTCCGGACCCTCGCTCTTGGAGGTCGGGAGGTCCGGGATGAGGGAGTCCAGACACCCAGCAGGGGGGTGGAGCCAGCGCCCGGGGAGGCTGGGGGCGATCGGCACCTGGCGGGGGAGAGCCATCGACACTCCTCTCTCCCATTGACCTGCCAAGTGGTCTCTTCACCTCCTGGGTGGATGGTGGTGCCTCGATGTCGGGGCCTGGTCTGGCCCAGGGTTGGGGTCGAGCTGGGGCCACGCGGCCTCGTGGTGCAGTGTCCAAGATGGCGGCTGGGCCGGGCAATGGTGCTGGCGGAGGCCCGGGACAGCCGATGCTGGGATGTTCGGGGGCAGGCGTCCCGTCGGGGACGGGTTTGCGGGTTGCTTCGGTGGGTTGCCGGGGTGGTTCTTCAGGGGGCACAGTGAGAGCCGGTGTCCGGGCCCTTTCATGCGGGGAGGGAGTGGGCCCTTCACGAGGCCTGTCCAACACAGGTATACTGTCGAACTTGGTGCTGGAAATCAGTGTTCGAGGCGTGTCCACATCCTGTTATTGTAGAGAAATTACGTAATCTACGTGTGCCTGAAAATGTACTGTAAATGCAGTGCTCATGTAAATTGCTGATATAGTTTTGGGTCGACTTCGCGCTATATAAATATGCTAAAAAAAAAAACAGAAATAGCACACACTTATAAATTTACTATACACTTTCTTTGCAGTATTGTAATGATCCAGTTTGTACGTTCGTATTTGTGGAATAAGTGAGAGAAAGTTGTAGAATCAAAGTTTTTGTTACTGGCAGAGGTAAGATGGTTGCATACTCTGTTTACAGCACAATATAATGTGGTAGGGCGCAGGAGCAGCATTTTACAAACAATAAATACACAAAGATAGTTGAAGTGGGTACGGACACGTGTGCTCGACTCCATTTTATTACGTTGCTGTTGGAAACAAGCAGAATAGTAATCATATCATACACAGATATTCAATCATAACCGGTTTATGACTTCTGCTGTACAAAGTTAGGAGCACTATATGTGAAATAATACACAGAAGATTCTATTGTAAAGGGTTCATGATTTGTTGTGCAATAAGGTAGGTTGGTTTGTGTGGAACCTGCGATTATGTTTGGTTCAGGCAGACCGCACTGGTAGGAATGTCTTTTGGCTACTGAATTTTGCCCTGATAAGGCCACGTGGTGATTATTTATGATGCGCTGAGTTAGTGGCACGCATGTTGCTCAGCGTGTTGCCTACTGGACTGCATCATCTGTAATCACGATTGGAAAAAAAAGATGAAACATGTATGGAATACATTGTCGAAATATGTATGTTTCAGGGACATTATAGTTCGTTGTAACCTGTGCTGTCCGCAGTGTAGACTACCATGGAGTGTGCCTTTGCACTTGCAGCGTGAATTTTGTTTGTCAACTAAACCTAGCACTGATATGAAAAGTTTTTGAAGGAAGGCTACTAAAGGGATATTGTGTAAGTTGGAGGGACGTTCTACTTTGTTTGGTACTGCACTCTCTAAATAATGAATGAAGAGCCAGTTGAATTCTGCTTGAATACGATGAATTATGGTGCACTGAGTTAGAAGTACCTTTGGGACTGAGCGTGTACATAACCTGCGATGATGCGTGGTCCGGGCAGGCCGCACAGGGGGAATGTTTTTTGACTGCTGAATTTTGCCTTAATAAAGCCACGTGGTGATTATTTATGGTGTACTGAGTTAGTGGTACTTCTGGTGTTTAGCAAGTGCTCACCCTGCATGGTCTTAACGGGCTGCACTCAAAGCATTGACTGTTGCATACTGGACTACATGTACTTTGGGGGGGGGGGTGTAGGAAGGTGGCTACCTGACTATGGTTACCCCAGATTTTTGCCTTGTGTTTAGCTGGTTTTCGACTTAGTTGGCCTGGTTCCCTGCTAATCAGGGCCCCAGGCTATCTGCTCTCTGTAAAATGGATTCCATGTACCCTAGGTGCATAACTAGATTGGCTTGGGTCACCTTATCAGCCCCTGTACAGAGCACTATAGGTGCCCAGGGCATAGGTGCATCCAAGGCCTACCAGGGGCTGCAGCATATCTTTTGCCACCCCTGGCTGGCTATCTAAAATTGACACAACTGGCTGATCACTCAGCTGGGGCAAGGTGGTGTAATCACCCCTTGCTTAGATATAGTATGCCTATATCTAAACCTATCTGGACACATATAAACCTGTGAGCCACTCCTATGGCAGGCCTTAACAATCCTGAAGGCAGAGTGCGTGGTTTAATGTGAGATGGTGCTCTAGCATGAGCTGAGCCTGTCTGCAGCTGTCGGGACCAATTCCCTTAGCTGTTCCGGGATAATGCCAAACCATATACTATTAAGTGCATTATAATCCTCGCGGTTATATGTCAACTTTGGTTTGGCTTTATCAAAACATGTCGTGTAAGGTGTCATACGATTTGGAATACTACCCCCTCGTCAGTCCTGGCGACGGGGGTAGCATTCCACCCCTCTAGAGGGGACGACATGTTACTTTTGCTAAAACGCGGTTGATTTTTAAAAGAGCCTCAGATCCACAAAATGGATGCTTCTGCCACAGACACATGTCTGACCTCCTGCTGCTGACCGAAACTCAGCATAGGAGGCCTGGACAAAGGCTTTCCTGTCACAGGGAGGCGTCACACCACCCCAGACAGAAGATAGTGGATTGTAGCAGGGAGGTTTGAAAGAAACCAGACAGTGCCTGGGGAGCACAAGGCTTCCCCTTGCATAATCCGGTCAAACCGGTTCTGGGGCAGCCCAGCCCCAGCTCCAGTGAGACCTGGACAAAGGAAAGGGGGTGTAACCACCCCCCTTCCTGGTCCCACCCATAGGGGAGGGACCTAGCAGGAGATCCACCCCTCAGATTGGAATAAGAGTGGGAGCAGTGCCAATGCAACTCAGATCATCCTGAAATCAACTTTAAACTAAGAAGACGACTGGACTTCGACATTCTGATGAACAGAAGACTGAAGAGCATCTCCCTTGTGGCCTAGGAGGGGCCACCCTGTGAACACAGGCATCACCCAGCACCTGGACGTCTGCTTTGCCGCCGCCTCCCGCCGGAGCCCGAGTGCAAAGCCTGACAAGACCCAGCTTCCCAGACTTATCCCAGCCCGATCCACAGTCCCTGCAAAGAAGGGACCCGTGGAGGCACCGAGAGACGTGGGAGCGGACATCTTGAAAGACCCCCGAGACGCTGACTGCGCAGCACCCGAGGCACCCTCGACGCTGTGCTTTGGGGTTTGAGAAGCCCCACAACCAAGCAGCATTTGCACCAAAGATCAGCCCTCCAGCATCTCCACGATCTGCGTGGGGTCCTTTTGCTTTGTGCCACTCGACTCGCCATCCCGGCCGCTTGTCACGTGATCAGCGGCCATCTTGGCAACGAAACCTACGATTTACACTGTGGGTCTGATTGCTCCAGAACTGCCCTCGCTCCTGTAGAAAGGAGTACCCGCTCTGACCTTGCTGGTCCGAGTAATAAGCCTTTTTCACTTTCCCCATGGCTTGCATTAGCCAAGGCTTGTTTGCTTCAATTGAGTTGCCGACACCGCCATCAGCTAGAGCCTTCAAGGGACAGCTCGTGATCGACTCCTGGACGTCCTTGACCTCTTCGTGTCCACGTGGCTGCAGAGAGAAGCAACACCTCATCACCTGTTTGCACCCGACTTTGCCTGGTTCCAATCTGGTTCCACGGTGGTCACTGGTCAGTGACTTTGAACATTGTCCCCTCTGCTTTCAGGTCTTCACCACTTCAGATCCACCCTTGGATCCACCGGACACTTCTCCTTCACATCGCCTGCAGCATCTTCAGCTTCAAGCGCCAAGAACCTGCGTGTCAAAACCCGACGCCACTTCGACCCTGTGCACCCACTTCCTGTGGGTGAGGTAACATTGCAACGCCGGTGTTCCTACACTGGTCCACACCTCTAGGGTCTGTGTCTTAAGTTTTGTTCCTCTAGGTTCAGCGGAAGTATCCTTAAACTAACTTTGTGTAACTTTTACGCACCATTGACATTGCATTGGTGCAAGCCGCACTTTCCGTGCTGCACCCGAATTCCGTGGGCTACTCCCGACTTCAGCATTGCTAGTCCTGACTGCTCCCAGCGATTCCCTAGGCCCTAGGCCTAACCACTGTTCGATTGGTATCTCTTATACCATTTTTTTAGTATATGGTTTGAGTGGCCACCCGCCCTCATCCATAATTGTGCAACTTTGTATGTTATACTGTGCTTTTGATTTAACGCTTGTGCCCCTTTCCTCATAAAGAGTACTGGGGAGTAATTTAGAAATAAATACATATATTTTTTATAATATATACTTGTGTGGTGTCCTTTCATTTGATTACAGGATTGTATGTGGTAAAACAGCTCGCTTAACACGACCTCTTAAGTTAAGCCTTTAAGGCTGCTTAGTCCATGCTACCACTAGGATAGCTTGTCTAACAAGGTTGACTTACAACCAGACATCTTTGGGGTTTGTTTGGACTGATACCAAGTGGTTCCAGAATTGGAAACACTACATATCAGGCCAACTGCTCACAGGGGGAGAAAGTACCATCGATGGTTATAAATTATTCAGCAACAAAATTATCAGAATCAGATGATTCTTCCAGTGGTTTAGCCATTTTTGTCTCCAAAAAAGAAATTCAGGTTTCCAATGAAGAAAAAGTGAAGTTCAAATTGTGACCTATGCTGTCCGCATTGTAGACTGTCTTTAAGTGTGCCTTTTCACTTGCAGCATGAATTTTATTATTCAACTAAATCTATAAGTGAAATAAAAAGTTTTTGAAGGAAGCATACTAAAGGGATTTTGTATAGGTTTGATAGGTGTTTTACTTAGTTTGGTATTGTACTCTGCAAATAATGAATCAAAGGTCTATTTAATTGTGAGCTCTGATGACCGCAGTGTAGGCAGGAGGCAGCGGTTAGCAAGAGTCTGCGGCCATGTGGGGTTGACTAGAGCTGCACAGTATTGGTAATTTAGCGTGTGTGCAGCCAGCGATAAGTGGTGCACTGAGTTAGTGACACCTGAAACAACAAGGTTCTGTGGAGCCTGCGATGATGCGTGGTCCGGGCAGGCTGTACTGATAGTAATGTTTTATGTCTTGTGAATTCTGCCTTAGTAGGGCCACGTGGCAATGATTTTTGGTGCATTGAGTTAGTAGTACCTTTGGGGCTTAGCGTGTACGTACCCTGCTATGATGCGTGGTCGGGGAGGCACAGTAATTGGAGTAATGTCTTTTGTCGATTGAATTCTGCATGAATTCTGTTTAAAAGTGATAGTATGCCTCATTGCTGACAAAGCTGTTCTCTCTTCTTTGAGATGATTTATGGTGCACTGAGTTAGTAGTGTCTTTGGCGCTGAGCTTGTACGTAGCCTGCGATTATGCGTGGTCCAGGGGGGGCCTCACTGGGAGCATTGTTTTTTGCCTAGAGAATTCTGTCTTAATAAGGCCACAGGGAGATGACTTGTGGTGCAGTGAGTTAGTGGTGCCTGAAGAACTCAGCGTGTGCGCACCCTGCAATGATTTGTGGTTCGGGCGGGTCGCACTGGTACAATGCCTCTTGCCTACTGGAATGCGTCATGTGCAATCGGCATTCCACCTGAATCGTGAGCCCTCACAAAGTAGATCAAAAGCAGTAGTCAGCACAGACATTGAGGAATGTTTTTGTCGCATCGTTTAACAAAATCTGAGGACATAGAGTACAATTGTCTCTGCCTTAAATAAATCAAGGTTAAATTCAATGCTGTACATAGTGAAGATCCAAAGCTGAATTCAAGTTGTGAACCCTGCAGTCCGCTGTGTAGATCGAAGGCAGTAGTCAATACAGACATAAGTCTGCGGTGCTGTGGCGCTAAGTTCGCAATTGGCCTGTATCGAGAAGGCACGTGGTCATGGCAGCCATGTGGCAGGGTGAGAAATTTCGCTGTGGCAGAGTCTTTTCTCTTTGCAGAAGTGAACCATGCCCAAGGTGTAGGATAATTATTATACGCTGGAGTTGCGTACGTTGGGCCAGCCCACTCCACTTCTGCTTCAAGGGGGGGGGAGACAAAACAGCTACATGACCGAGATATTCCCCAGTGTCTGAGATAATATGGTTGCGTCCACTGTGCAGTACACTACACATATCAATAGTATAACTACACAAGGAAAAGTTTTTGGTGTGTATAGTGAGTTGTGTATAGCATATCACCGATAGTGTTAGGATTGTGTACATTATTGTTGATGTGCGAGTTCCTTCCCTTATACATAGTTGATTGCCACATCTCTGAACATTGAGCTAGTGTGTTGTTGAGGTGATATATTATTTTGGGAAGGTCTGCTGTCCTGTTTTGCGCAGCCTGTGAGGTAGGAGAGGGGGAGGGGTCAGAAGGGGTGGTTGTAGTGGTGGTGGTGCTAGGTGTTGTGATTTTGTTGGGTGTTGGAAGTGCATAATTAGTACCTCTATTACATATTTGTCTTTAGATATGAGTGTGAGTTGGATGTAATTCACACAGTACATAGTCTATGTCCTTACACTAGTTAAATGTGGATATTAATTTGTTACCGGTAAATGGAACTATTGCCTGTTTTTTTAGGTAGCATTGTAGATTTGGTTTGTTGTTGAAAGTATGGCAAGTGGTGTTTTTTTTGTCCTTTTTCTAAGGGAACGCCTAGTTTGTATATTATTAACGTTAGTTGTGATTCTGGTTTGAGGCAATTTTCTTGGAAGAAGGAATAAATTGAAGAGTGGTAATATCTGCAGTTTTTACTAAGTTCGAAAAGGGGATGATAATTAAAAAAGATTAAAAAACAGATGCTTAATAAACATTATTAGAAATTAACATTTAAAAAACGTTTAAAATTCACTGAAAAAAATCATAGGTTTTAGGCAGGTTATAGTTAGGAATTATCATTTAAAAAAACCTTTGAAATTCACTGGGAAAAACCATTGGTTTCAGGCAGGTTATAGTTAGGAATTATCATTTAAAAAACCTTAGAAATCCATTGAAAAAAACATAGGTTTTAGGGGTGTTCTAGTTAGCTGGACATTTCACTTATACAAAACCTTTGAAATTCCTCCGTTCTAGTTAGTTGTACTAACTGTAACTCTCGCTCCTGCAATCCAATAGTGATGATGTCACATATTACATCATTAATGACATGGTCGGTGACATCACTGACATCTCAAATGACATCACTGATGACATCATACACGTGACAATCAGAAACACCTCATCATACACTAGTATAACCTTTCCTCACTCACTGTAAAATACAGAGTAGGATATTTGAATACATTACACAGCAACACAAGTATCTAAAAACCCACTCAGTGATTCCTAGATCTACACACACATTTAATCAATTACCTATAGATTCACTCATACATGTTGTCAATGATCAATAGATCACTATCAAATTTACTTATACACCTATATTGACATTACACACCAGCACACATCATATTCAGTTATGCAGTCATCCCACTCAGTTTTGCAAACAATGTATCATATTTACATTTACTCAGCTACACACTTATACAAATAGTACTTGATTTATTCATATAGATAGGAACTCATACTTAGTGTGTTATCAAATCACTATTACAAGTATACAGTTATCTATACAGTCACTCATGCAATCAATGAGTTTTATGTACACTTATTTATATACAACTGTCACATACACTTTTATTTTTTCTAATTTGTTGGACATGTACCATTGAGAAATACTTTTGCTCATCACCACACCCATAAAGATATTCTCACCCAAACAACTATTATAACACGTAGTCTTAACCTCATATATGTACTGAATTAACTATTCACATATCTTTGGGCAGTCACAGATCCCCCAGCGAACCACACACATTCACTCTCCCATACAAATAATCAGTTAACTAATCAATAACTAATATGGACTTTCCCGTAGCTAGTAACCAACTGGTGCAGCAGTTTACACAACAACTGACCAAGTAATACAGATATTCAGACAGTTTAGTCACTATCCAATATATTTAATGAGACACTATAAATTAGTCAAGTAAACAGTCAGTCACACTGCTACTAAATCCTCCATTTAGATATTTATATATCCATTGATTCTTCAATGCAGATTGGTATATATATATATATATATAATATATATTTAAAAACCAAACCACATTCACTGGATGATGTCAGTGATGTCATCAGTGATGTTATTTGAGATGTCATCAGTGATGTCACTGACCATGTCATTAATGATGTAATATGTGACATCACCATTGGATTGCGACGCACGATTTACAGTTAGTACACCTAACTAAAACTGAAGAATTTCAATGGTTATGCATGAGTGAATTGTCCAGCTAACTATGACACCCCTGAAACCTATGTTTTTTTCAACAAATTTCTAAGGTATTCGAAATGTGTGGGATTCTACTGGTTCAACTGGGAATGAAGTCCACACCTCCCGAGCCGTGCATGTTATTTTTGGATACTGCAAGAACCGTCCGTCTGATACCTAGTATCAGTCTTTTGCTTTATTGAATGTTAAAAATACTCCATTTGCATATAGGCCTCTAACCGTCAGACAGCCCCCTTCGTACCACTTCTTGATAACCATTACAGTTAAAGTTTGAGAAAAACCCTGCAGCCGCTGCAGTGGGAGCGCCCTGGCGTATGGAGCCATCCGGATAATCAGGGTGATTGCCTGTTCCCAGGCTTCTGCCACCTGCCGGACTACATGGGGGCAGTCTTCAGGAGTTCCAGAACCCATCATGGGGTAGCCTGGGAGGGCCATTCCGTTGCTTTGATCTGCTAGCAGGTCCTTCTCCATATTCAGGCTCTCCACACACCATTGAGATGCATAATGCAAAAGCCCGCCAGATAATAGTCTAAAGTCTGGCCTCCCAGGTCTGTATCCAGCTTGAGGACATCTAATTGTACTCTGCTGCGTCCTCCAGCCCATACTAAGGAGATTAGGAGACTGTTCAGCTTGTCAAACCTGGCTCTTGGTACTGGACAGAACGAGTTTTGAAGCACACAGAGGCACCTCGGGAGCATCACCATCTTTGCCATGGCCACCCTGCCCATGGCTGCGTGGGGGTGAAGTTTATTCCCAAATGTTGCAGATTCCTTCAGGCCATCAATGACTTTATCTACATTCAATTTATATTGCATTTCCGGTCTGTGTGTTACTTGTATGCCTAGGTGGTGAAAGTAACTGCTCTCCCAATTAAATCCGACTTCCGGGATGACTGATCTCGCCTCCCTCGGCAGAGCCGCTAGCAGGAAAGGAACAGTTTTTTGGCAGTTCAGATATAGGCCTGATGACAATCCAAAGGAAGCTAAGATGCCCTGAAGCTACGGGATTGTTTCTTCTTGGTGACAAACGTACAGGAGTGCATCCTCTACATATAATGTGTACGGCCATCCACAGGCATACCCCACTGATGCATATCGTGTCCTAGCTTAATTGCCAGTGGCTCCATTGCTAAGGCAAACAAGAGCAGGTACAGTGGGCACCACTGTCGTATACCCCTCTCAATTGGAAAAGCTTCTGATATCAATCCCCCCATTTCACACCGAGCACTCGGTTGATGGTAGAGCACAAGTGAGGTTACCACCCGACCAAGACGCTTCACCAAGACTTTAGCGAGGAGTTTAGTGTCAACATTCAACATTGATAAAGGTCGATAGGAGCCTGGGGGTCACGTCTTTACCTGGTTTTGGAATCCAAACTATCTGTGCTTCTCTCATAGATTAGGGCAGTGTGCCCTTTCATGTAGCTTTCTGCAGTGTTTCTAGCAGGCGGTGGAGCAAGATGTCTGGTAGAATTCCACCGGTATCTCATCTGGGCCCGGGTATTTACAGCGTGCCATAGTTTATGCTGCTTTCTGTAGGTCCTCTAGCCTAATCTCCATATCTAGACTGGCTGTTTGTTCCTTACTGAGGCGGTGCAGGGGCACATTTAAGAGACATCACTGTCAGCAAGTCGGCCTATTCCCAAGTGTTCCCGGTAGACCGCCGATAGGCGACTACACATCATGGCATTAATTTCCGCTTGTGTGCTGCTGGCAGTAGTGTCATCCGGGTGCTCTAGCGACCGAATCAGAGGGGGGCCATTGAGCAGCCCCGCCAGTAATCTCTCTGATTTCCTTCTTCCCCATGAAGCATCTGGCGGCACTCATATCTAGTTAGGCAGACAAATCTGTCCCACACCTCACTGACCCGGTGTTGCACATGTAAAAGATAATCGCCCATGCTTCCGACCCCTGTCCACCATCTTGTGCCAGTGCTAACTCCTTTTCTGCCTGTCAGTTCCTTTCCAGTTTCCTCCTTGTCCTGCCAATTCTAGAGAGACCGTGTCCTTTAAGTACATCCCATAGTGCCCACACCGTCATCCGCTCCCACCCTACATCATGCACATTTTTGCCCATTAATGATACACTGGACACGTTATTTATGGGTAAGAACTGCTGCAGGTTTATTTTCATACAACAAGCGTATGACTTTTGGTGGGTCATCTTACGGGCGATCCAAGGCAGGCAGCCCCTCGCTGTCCTGCCTAACGAGCCAGCCAGCACGGTGAGTCGACGCTCGGACAGTGCCGCACCTTGTAGATCCTTATCTTATACTCCCGCCCCCCCCTTCCAGGGCGGAGGGGTATGGCACACTCCCAGTCGATTCAGGCCCCCGACCGCCCGAAGGACTAACGGGGCGCCGCCGCAGTTCCCCGGAACCTCCTGTGGCTCCAGGTCCTTGGCTCAGGCACCCTTACTGTGCCAGGCAGAGGTACCCTTACTGTACCAGTCTGCCGCAGAGGTACCCTTACTGTACCCGCCTGCGTCCAGATCGCCCTGTAACTCCGCTTGCAACACAAAAACAACATTAAAACATTCAATCTGCTCGCGCCGCTTGTCCGGCCGCTGGGTACGAGGATAAGGTGGGTGCAGCGCTCGGGCGGGCGGAAAACCGGAACAGAGCCAGAGGGAAACCGAAACAGAGGCAGAGCCAGGGGCAGCCGGGGCTTAAGTACCAAGCACGCCCGACCAGTAAGCCCTCCCCTGGCCGCGCGTCATGGTGACCGCGGGGAGGGGCAAGGAGCTCTTCAAGCCTCCCCTCCTAGCCCCGGGTACAGGGCGTGGGAGCTCCGACTAATGGCCACTAGGGAAGTTGCCCTGCCAATGTCCCCCTGCGTGGGACGCGGGCAGTGGCATAGTGCCCACACAGTCATCCGCTCCCACCCATCATCATGCACATTTTTGCTCCTATATAATAATACACTGGACACGTTATTTATGGGTAAGAACTGCTGCAGGTTTATTTTCATACAACAAGCGTATGACGTTTGGTGGGTCATCTTATGGGCGATCCAAGGCAGGCAGCCCCTCGCTGTCCCGCCTGCCTAACGAGCCAGCCAGCACGGTGAGTCGACGCTCGGACAGTGCGGCACCTTGTAGATCCTTATCTTATACTCCCGCCCCCCCCCCCCCCCCTCCCAGGGTGGAGCGGTATGGCACAGCCCCAGTCGGTTCAGGTCGCCCGAAGGACTAACGGGGCGCCGCCGCGGTTTCCCAGAACCTCCTGCAGCTCCTTGGCTCAGGCACCCTTACTGTGCCAGGCAGAGGTACCCTTACTGTACCAGTCTGCCGCAGAGGTACCCTTACTGTACCCGTCTGCGTCCAGATCACCCTGTAACTCCGCTTGCAACACAAAAACAACATTAAAACATTCAATCTGCTCGCGCCGCTTGTCCGGCCGCTGGGTACGAGGATAGGGTGGGTGCAGCGCTCGGGCAGGAGGCTACCGTCGATGACAGAGCCCCCCCATCCCTGTTAGTTACTGACATGTGCAGCTGAAAGTGCCTCTTGCACATCCAATAGGTTCATATCCATTCTCAATTTTGACAAGTGCACCCCGTCTTTTTCATAATACCCTTCAGTTTTTCTTGTATTAATGCATGCCTGATGAATCCAAAGCCTCTCAGGTCCATGAACTTCTGCATAGACCTATTGACCCTACTGCTTGAATGTTCTACTGCTACAGTGGATCTCGCCCCCCTTCATTCTCTGCGAGGAAAAATCTCAGACTACCATAGTTCACACGCTCTCAGCCTGTTGCTTGCCACGATGTCCTTTTGCATGGCCTGAATCAGTGCCCTCCTCCCCTTGGTGACCAAGTCGTTCCCCCCAAGTGGATGAGAAGGACATTGGGTAGAGGTCCCGCTAATGAGAGGCGCTGCTCTAGACTGAGCCTCGCATTGCTTCATTTCATTCCCGGGGAGCCCAACCATTCAAATTGCGTCTGAAGCCTCGCGTTGCACCATTTCATTCCCGGGGAGCCCAACCATAAAAACTGCGTCTGGGCGGAACCCCGGGTCCAATTCTTGTGTGCTGCCCACTGTTCCAACCTGGCAACATAAGAATATCCCATCAACCACACTTGATAGCCTGCTGGAAAGAAGACAAATCAAATTCAAACAAAAGGTGAGGACGCCGCCGGTTTATCACACGTGGTTTTAATCGTTGAACACTGCACACAAAGTACATGAAAAGATTGTGGTTGATTTGTCTGAATTCTGCACACAATTAAAGAAGTAACCAGTAAACAAGTCATAATGCTAGGTACACATATTTACACCTCCTAGCCTGAGCCTCTATGGGCGGATGTATCGTTGAAAACAGTTCTAATTCCAAAGCCCTACACTCTTGACACCTTCTGGCCCCATCCCTGCCTTGAATGCAGCCGTGACCGCTAGAATCCTGAAGGAGTGGCTCGAAAATCTCCTCCCTTCCCCTGCGAGACCGGATTTGGACAAAGCTGCCCCCATGATGCGTTCCATCTGGAACCTGGTCAATGGCGCCCCATCTGCATGAATTAGGAAGTGCCCTGAGACACCGGTCTAATCTTCAAGTATTCCCCAACTGTGGTGACTGGGCAATATCTGGGGTCCCCAACACCTGAAGCACTATGGTTGTGCCCCGGCCTACCTGATCTGTCTTTGATCTCCGGATGCGGAGTGCCAGGGCGTCTGTTGCACAGGCATCCAACATGTCCAGTGCCGAGCCTGTCCTCTCTGTTTTTGCTTTGGCCACGAGCTCACTCACCCTAAAAGCCCCGAAAAGAGCCAGGCAAAAAGCAGTGGTGAAAAGCCTAGCCTCGAATGGGGAATTGGTGACTTGAGGTAGGGTTTCTATCATGCGCTGCAAGGATGGAAAATCTATAGGCGCCCTGGTGTCAGTGGACTTTACCTCGTCCCGGGCCCACCCTCTTAGTGCTGCCCTCACCCTGAATGAGCTGGTGGGGTCATCACCCCCGTTGAGCCTGGTGTCATGCTTCAGGGCCGCCAGGTGGCCACACACCCATGAATCTGTCTTGTCGGTTTCCTTAGCCCAGACCACAAAATCCTCAACCTGTTCTTCCAGTCCCAGTGCCTTTGCTTCTACAGACTATCACTGCTCTGAAAGTGAGCAACTGGGAGCCATATTTCTTCCGAGTTGCAGGAGCCAGGGATTGCTCACCCATCCTCTTCAATTGCTCCCCCACCAAAGCAGTCGCCATAGGAGTGCCGGGAATGGTGTCATCACCGCCCTCGCCCGTGGCCAGGCCTCTCGGAAACGGAGCCACTGAAAGCGAGAGAGAGAGAGAGTCAGCTGCCACATTCTTCACACCTTCAATGTGTCGCGCCCTAAACTCATTGTTATTATGCAAACCCACTCTCACCAATTCTCTGAGTAAACTCAAGACAAGGGAGCATGTGGCTGATAGCCCATTTATTGCCTGAACCACGGCCATATTGTCCGGCCAGAACACCACCTTCCTGTTGCCCAACCTCTCTGGCCATAAATGCAATGCCACTACAATGGGAAAGAGCTCAAGGATGGTAATGTTTGCAGTAATCCCCTTCTTACACCATGCATTGGGCCACCACATTGCACACCACTGTTCTCCTAAGATCACACCAAAACCTTCTCTACCTGATGCGTCTGAGAAAAGACAAAGTTCCTGGCTGCACGCCCAGGGGGCCCTCCAAATGACCGTCCCATTGAAGTGCTCCAGAAATTCATCCCACATTTTTAGGTCCGCTTTCAGCCCGGAACGGAGGTGGACCAGATGGTGTTTCTTAGTTATGTTGGCTGTGGCCTTTGCTAACCTGCGAGAAAACACTCTGCCTGCTGGTATGACGTGGGCTGCAAAGTTCAGCTTGCCCAAGAGGCTCTAGATAACCCCCAAGGTCGCTTTATCCCTGCCCAATAAAGCCCCAATGTCCCGTCTCAGATCGCAGACCTTATCAGCAGGGAGCCTGGATTCACCCTTTATGGTGTCCAGTTCGATGCCCAAAAAGGTCAGAACCTGAGCCGGACCCTCGGTCTTACCAGGGGAAAGGGGCACCCCGAGGAGTCCTGCCATTGTCTCAAAGGCCCGCAAACCATCTGCACATTCCTGTGTCCCTACCCGGCCGAAAAACAGAAAGTCATCCAGGTAGTGTGTCACTTGTGTTATGCCATGGGTGGTAGAAAGGGCCCACTGAAGAAAGGAGCTGAAAGCCTCAAAATAGGCGCAAGAGACGGCACACCCCATCGCCATGCAGCGGTCAAAGAAGAAATCGCCTCCCCACTTAAAACCCAGTAGGGGTTGACTGGATGGATGCACAGGCAGGAGGCGGAAAGCGGATTTGATGTCTGCCTTGGCCAGCCATGCCCCCTTCCCAGTCCTCTTGACCATATCTATAGCCATGTCAAGTGAACAATAAGACACAGAACAAGCCCCTTCCTCCAGCCAATGGTTCACGGAGTTACCCTCGGGGTAGGACAAGTGATGAATCGGTCGATATGCTCCTGGCTGCTTTTTTTGCACAACTACCAGTGGTGAAACCAAGAAGTGCTCAGGGGGGGGGAGGGAAATGGGCCAGCCACCCTCCCTAGGGCCAACTCCTTCCTGATCTTCTCACTGACCACTAGAGGCAGTTCTCTGGCTGATTTAAGGTTTGTGTCCCTACAACCCAGGGGACCTTTGTATGGTATCCTGAACCCGTCTATAAAACCTTCTGCTAGTAGTATTTTTTCCTTTACAAGTGGATAAGACCTGATTAGTGGGAGGATGTTCTGCATGAGGGGGGAAGGGCCCTTGCTGTTGGTAGGAGACGGCTCATGCCTATCAAACGTAGGGGGGGGGCACTGTTTTTCATCGTTGTGGTCCAGCCCGCAATGCTACCCTCACTAGTGTGGAGCGTCTGGTCTGTTAGCCTGGGCGGCGGGGGGCAAGCCTTGGCTGGTTGTGCAGTAGAATGCTGGGCGCCGCATTTGCTGCAGCTGTGTGTGAACTTGCAAGCTCTACCCCAGGTGCACACCCCTCCATTGAAAAGTCTGCATGTCCCAGAATTAAAACGTTTGGTCCCACCCTTTTGGCCTCTCCCTCTGCCCCCACGAAAGGACTGCTTGAAAGGCCGTCTAGGAAACTGCTCCCACTTCTTGCTTTCTACCTCACCCTGCGCTTTGTATGTTGTGTCCTTCTTTTCACTGTTGGTCTTGCACATATGCTTGATCCAGAGTTGTATCTCCTTCTGGTCCCACCCTAACTCCGGGCATATGGCCATTCTCTTGCGAAAATCTTGATCATAGTAGAACTAACCCATCCCCCCGCATGTCTTGCTTCATGTTGGATGGTGATTGCGTATTCCATCAGGGCCTTACTTTGGTCAGGGTCTTTCTGTACTACTACTGCAGCTAAGATGTTGAATGTCGCTGTCCAATTCTCTAACGATTTCTCAGGCCAACGCTGGTACCTGGTCTTTTTCTCATCATCCCCCCCCCCCATCTTTCTAGTGTCAATAATGTCAAGATATCAATGTATTCTTGTCTCCATATCCCTTCTTTCGCTGCTTGCGGTACCTGCCATGCTAATGAACAACGGCCCGAAGCCAGGGGTGCTTGCGTAACTACTGGTTGCGGTACCCCTCCTGTGGCGACCTTTACTATCTCACCCTGAACGGGGGTGGCCCCTGTTGGGCCGGGCTGCACCACCTCAGTTGTCACAATTGTGTTTGCTGCGCTGGCGCTGGGCAATGCCGTAACACTGGGCTGGGCAGGCACCACCTCAGTTGCCACTCAGCAGCACAGCTCCTCAGCTGCCCACAATAGCGATTCAATGACTTTCAGTCCGCGTTCCCCGCAGTAGAACCAGAGGCTCTGGAATTCTCATCAGAGGCCTCACCTGTGAGTAGAATCCCCCTCAAATAGGAATCCAGAAGGCTGATGGGTGAAGTCTAATGTCCCTGAGACTTCAGCAGGAGGCAAGCTCAAATCAGGCCCTTGGGCAGTTGCTTCAGCAAGATGGATGAAAGTTTCAAAGTCCTTTCCCTCTAGTTATACGGAAAAGGTTTGTCTTGACATCCAGAAGTAACACACAGTGTAGGGGGTTTTGCACAGATATTTATACCCCAAAGTGTCTTTGTTCTCAAAAGTCACAAAACCCCTGAACCCAGCTAGAACCAGTTTGGTGTCGTCCTAGAGCACTTTGTTTACAAGGCTGCATCGTGCCTTTCAGGAAGATGGGGTCTGCCATCAGACGCACAGTGGGAGGTGGAGTCATCATTCACCTTGCCAGGCACAGACCTGCTCAGATGAAAGGGGCACCCCTTCCCATACTCCAACTGCAGACCTTTCTATTAAATCCAGGTCGGGCTCAGCCTGCCCTGTCCCTCCAAAACCAGACAGCCAATACACATAACAGCAGAGCACACTGGAAGGCTTAGGCAAGAAAATACCTACTTTCTAAAAGTGGTATTTTCAAACACAGAATATAAAAATAATCCTCACTAAAAGATGTATTTTAATATTCTGAGCTCAGGCATACTAAATTTGACTGTCCACTTTACAAGCTTTTTTGGTGGGTGGCGCAATTAGCGCTGCAGGCCCACCAGCAGCATTCTGTCTACCTGCCCTGGACACGTACAGTGCACTATAATAGGGACTAACAGGTAAACCAAATGAGCTAATTATGGGAATACCAATTCATACAGTCAATTTACAATAGGGAGCATTCGTACTGTGGCACTGATCGGCAGTGGCACAGCTCCAAGAGCATCTAATACCAGCAAACACAGATGAGACAAACGCGAAAAATGGAAGGGAGACCCACGCCAATGGTGCCAGGTCTAACAGTGGCACTACAAGGAGACACAATTAACGGGATCTACTCTCTACAAAGACCTCTTAATTAGGACGGAATCCCATCACCTACCGAGGCACACGCTTCATCATTGGGATTCTCCTCTTGGCGGAGACACATAGCCCCGCCAAGGGCTACAACCTCCTCACTGTGAGGGAGGAGCTCAGGGATGTTTTGATTCCTACTCTACAAAGGATATGCTCAAATCCTCCAGATGTGAAGCACTAAACTGGTTGGGTAAAGGGCATAGTGCAGAAAAAATGATAAATCAAGTAAAATGTGTGAACTAAAACCAACTACTTGAAGCAAAAAAAAACCTGTATTGGCTCACTCAGTGTCAGGATTAAAAACAGTGCATCTGCAGTATAATTTTTTTTTACTGTGATAGATGGACAGTTCTACATGTTTCGATCAGTTTGACCCATAAAGGTGTTGCGGTCTTCTTCAGGACCTAGAAATCAAGTGCTACTGCGTTTATAGACTAGATACAAAACCAGTAATCTCCTCCCTCACAGTGAGGGGGTTGTCCCAGTCGCTGCCACGACTTGCAGAAGATTCACTGGGAACTAACAAAGGACACAGAACTAAAACATTTGACATATCCTGCCGCCGGGTAGACACTGCATAGCATAGCATAACATAACATTTGCATTCCCATATCTGATTCAACTCCCCTCATACCCGCCCATGCCCCCATTACCCAAACAAGAACAAAACCATTCTTGCGTATCCAGCAGCACGATTGTATACGAAATATCTGCCAGTACTTGCTAATCACACAATCTACCAGTCAGACTTCAAACTTTAATTACTGTTTAATCAGGCCGCCAGGGTATATCCTATACCAGTTTAGGGTGGTCTGCACTGCTGTGCTGCTCCCCCTGCTCTGGAGCGCACACACTCCTGGCTATAAATCAACTCACTCATCAATCACACTCATTTTACTTGTTCCAAAAATATTAGCTGCGAGGACAAGGCATAGAATATTAAGCAAAGGGGGTGAAGCAAAGAAACAGTTATGATCTAAGTGAAGCCAGAATTATATAATGAGGATAGCAAGATAATAGGAGTAGCACAGACGAAAAAGGAAAAAAAAAAAAAAGAGAGGGGGTTGTCTGCCCGTTTCATTCAGGTGCCTTTTACAGTCTGTACTCCATCTTAACAGGTTCATGAGTGTTCTCCCGCTGGTGTCTTAGCAATCACTTTACAGGCTCTCAGGCCGGCTAGTTCAAACACTGTCCAGCCCCATTGCAACGGTCTCTCTCCTGCTGTTATAGTCTCTGTTCAAGAGGGGATAGGGCTCAGGAGTACTACTGTTGAGGGGTGTCTTCTACTACATCCCAGGTACTGGTTTCTGAACCTGACGCTGTGACTACCTCCACCAAGGCTTTGGCTGCTTCAGGCTCTGCCTGTTGCGCCTTCAGATCAAGTCTGGGAGAATGTATCTTCGGCATCTGACTCTGCTCCTTCTAGGTCTAGATAGCCATCCTTACGCACTATTACCCGCTGGCCGGAGCGTGAGGCCCTTTTTTTGATCATCTGCTCCAGTTGCTGCTTTATCCTCTTCTCTTAGGACAAGCGCTCTTCCAGGGTAAATGTAGTTGCTGCAGGGTCCTCCCCTCTCCGTGTATCTCTAGCTTGTCACACACATCCTCGGGTGTCATGAAGAAGTGGGCTTGGTCCCCGCATATGAGTTTCAATTGAGCAGGATATTGTATCATACTGGAGATCAATTGCCCTGAGGTTTTTGTTTTACCCCTTCAAATGATACTCTTTGCTATTGCACTAGACGCATATAGTCTGGAAGATTCAGGTCACTTGGTTGCCAAAAGCAGGGTCATCCTCTCGATGGGCTGCTTTCAGGATCCTGTCTTGGTCTCTATAGTTGAGAACCTTTGCAATAAGTTTGCGGGTGGGGCTCCTGGAGGAGGGGAGGTACCAGGGCTCTGTGCCCTTTCAATCACAAAGATGTCGGAGAGCTCCGCTGTCGGCAGTGCCCCCCTTATCCATTTCTCAAGGAAGCACTCCAGGAGTGTTCCCTATGCCCCTTCCGGAAATCCAACAAATTGGAGGTTGTACCTCCTTGATCGCCCTTCTATGTCTTCAGCGCGGCGTTCCAACAGAGTGGTCTTGGCAGACAGTTCAGTGAGGATTGTCTTCAGTTTGGAGACCTCGCCCTGAACATTCCTCTCTGTGGCCAGGGACCGCTCCACAACAGCACAAAGGTCAACTCTCAAAAGCCCAACGTCTAATGAAACAGCGTCGATCTCGGCTTGCACTTCTACACTGGAGGCCTCTATTGCTGTAAGTATTTCCACCCAATTAGGGCACTTTCGTTTTCTGTCTGAGAGGATGTATCGTTGATGGGAATTAGTTGGCAGTGGACTTGAAAGCAACAACACCTGCGCCCAGGGCAGAAAACTGAAAAAAATTGATTTGTATCTGAACAACCGATTTACTGTCTGAAAACTTGAATGGAAAATGTAACAAAACATATTAATGGAGTAGTTCCTCCGGGCGGGGGTGGGGGGGGGGGGGGGTGGTGTGACAGACTGGACCCTATTTAGAGTGGAATCAATAGCCCGACCATGAGGATCACACGGGATCCGAGTGGTCAGATCATAGTGCCCTCTCACACCTGGTAGGGTGTCATGCTTCATCATAGGCTACTCTTCGTCAAGTTGGCGCTGTAATGCTTGACTGGCCTGGGGGCTCTTTAACGGAGATCTTTTGATCTGTAAACGCCTTTAGATGGGTGCAAGTGAGGGGTCAAAAAATAAGGTGGTGAAGGGAGTGAAGTAAGTCTAGATGAACCAAGGAAGTATTTGTTGGGTAACAGTTCCTTGACACAGTAAAAACAAGGACACTATCTTGAGGTAACAATGTACTCTAATAGCTAACATGTGAAAGATATGATCGGGTCGACATATTTCACGCCTTAGGTGTCAGGTGGGTCAATTGGCATTTCATCAGGTCCGAAAAATTTCCTACACTGTGTTAAAGTATGCGACCCCATCATTAGGTATTGGGTGCCCAGTAGAGTAATGGAGATACTGCAGCTGCATCGATGCAGTGGGGGTTGATGCCACCTATGAAGTAGAGAAAATAAAAAATATGTATATAGTAGTCGTGAGAGAATTTACTTCAGACTTACATAGACTGACACATTTTGGATCTGAAAGCCACCATTAGTTATAGATTCCTTACCTTAGAACTACCCCCAGGTGTCAGACTGGATCCGGCAAATTTTTTTTCCTAAGCAGTACCCCTGCGCGTTAGTAGGTGGCCTCGGTTAATTCCACGTCGGTAGTCAGCCTCGTGGTTACATGTATGACGTGGCGATGTCTACTTAAACGTCACCCCTGCACGCTGACGTCAGTTCAGTTCTTCCTTTTTCCGCGCCAGTGTGCAGATCCGGAGAGAGCTACCCCTTAGTAAATTTTAGACTAACTTTTTTCTTGACTTTTGTCGACATCTTTGAGTCTATTGACTCCTGGTGCACGAGGGATGTCACATTGTCAAAACGGATTCAAGCAGTGCGAGGCCTGTAACCCCCTGATGTCTGGTATGGACCCCCACCTAGTGGGCCTCTGGTGCCTGAATCACTACCACGACCCAAAGTCTTGCTCCGACTGTCGGGCCATGAATCCAAAGTCTTTGCGAGAGCGGTCCCAAAAGTTCTAGGAGGCCCGGCAGTCGGCTCCGCGCTGTTTGAGGTGCCGGTCGAGAGGGAGGTCGTGGTACCGGTCGTGGAGTCACCAACACCATTCGTCATCAAAGTCTTTGAGGTCTTTGGGTAAGTCGAAGCACAAGAAGAAGGTGAAGAAACAGTGTCTCTCTTCATCTTCTCCCTGTCCGTCGGCCCATGCGACGCGGACCCTGAGTGCTGTTGCTCTCCAGCTCCATCTTTGGAGCCTGCTCCTAGGACGGCTCCATGCTACCCTCCATTTGCCAGTGCCGGAGCGTCCCCTGCCCAGCTTCGAGCTTTCTACGAAGCGCTTCATAGAATCTTAGGGCAGCCCAGCTCCAGTGGCGCGCCTTCAGGCCCTGCAGATTTGGCCGGGGGCACTGGGCCTTCGATGCCGGCGGCTCCGGCACCAAAGAGCCAGACAAGTGAGAGGACCTGGGTGACACCGTGGTTTGGATACCTCCCCAGACCGTGGAATGCTCTCCACCCCCTAGCGTACTTTCTGAGGAGGTAAACTCTTATCCAATGGTGTTGCATAGGGTGGGTGAGGCGTTCGGCCTTTAGCTTCCTATGGTGGCAGTCAGGACTAATCTGACAGAGGTGCTTCAAACGGCGGCGGCCACTTATGAGTCCCTTCTGCCCTTCAATGAAGCCCTCACCTGTGTCCTTCTGGGCACTTGGTCCAAGCTCAGCACAGGGGCTCCTGTGGTCAGGATGATTGCCCTGCGCAACTGCCTGGCCCAGGGTGACCCACTTTTCCTGTCCCAACACCTGCCCTCGAGAGCTTGGTAGTCCAAGACTAGTCTTCTAAGGGCGCATTGCCTACTGCTCCCCCAGATAAGGAATTCAAGACGCTGATCCACAATGGGAAGATGTTTTCTTCCACCAGCTTAGAGCTGTGGTCGGGGAGTACCACATGGCTCTTGGACAGTTATACCCATACAGTGTGGGATATGGTTGCCCAAGTGCTGCCACAGTGCCCGGAAGAGGCCCAGGCCATTCTCTCCTAAGCAGTGCCACAGGGTAGAGACAAAGCGAAATTCTCCATTAGATGTGGGCTGGATACTGCAGACTCACTGGGAAGAACAATTTCCACGTCAGTAGCCCTGAGGCTCTATGCCTGGTTGAGTATGGCTGATTTTTCTGGGGATGTCCAATCCACTTTACTGGACATGCCCTTTGATGGCCGTCGCCTTTTCGGTGACCAGGCAGACTCGGGGCTCCAGCACTTCAAGGATTCTAGGGGTACGGCCAGATCCTTGGGACCCTCAGCTACCTCTCACCCCAAGCAGTCTACCTTTCGCCCCTTTTGTGGCTACGGATGGGATGCCCCACCACATTCGACCACTTTATCGTTACTTTTCAGTTACTTTGACTACTTGGGGTGATATGCCTAGATATCACACTATGGGTCCTACACTACAAAGGTAAGACAATTTTGGGTTCAAAGCAAAGTTACTTTTTTTTTTTTTAAATCTTTTTATTGAACAAACCAGCTCCACAACAGTACACATCAGGTAGCAGCAGAAAATCATTGACACAATCAACCATAGTCATATAAAGAAAATCAGTCCCACCCGCTACGGCCCATCCTCCCACCCAGCATCAACCCACCCCTAGAACAAACCAATTGCGATCCCCCAAAACATACATGTAAGGATAGAACACCCCCTTTCCACACCCCCACTCTCTATGCAGACCTTAGCGCCCTACCATAATACAGTTACGCCCCTGGAGAGCTATAACAGGACAGCCCCCAGACCCTGTTGTTATTGGTGCATACCTAACGGCATGAGGCTCCACCCTGAGCCCTCCTCATGTTGGTTCCGCAGTCAGCTGCGAATCCAGCCATTCCCCTCTATAGCGCCTCCAGGCCTCCCATATCTTCTCCCATTACTTCGGGCAACCTCTACTTTTGTAAATCACCTTCTCCGCTCGCTAGCACCAATCTAGGTCTCGCTCCCACTCCTCCACCGTTGGCAACAGATCGCTACCCCACAGCCTCGCAATGTTCCTTTTAGCTATCATACTCGCTAGGGCTAGCCAAATCTTGTCCCCCTTTGGCCAGGTGATGTCACTAGTAACCCCCAACACATGCCATCGGGACCTCTGCTCCCACCACCTCCTGCATGATGCCTGTCAAGCTGGACCAGTAAGCCCTGATCTTCGCACAGTCCCACAGAATATGGAAGAAGGTCCCTTCCTCCCCGCACCCCCGTATGCAGAAGCCGGAGCCTACATATCCCATGCGGTACTGTGTGGTTCTCGGAGTATATGACCTGTGCAAGATGCGGAGCTGGACCAGCCGGAACGGGGCGCGAATCGCCACCTCCCGGGGGCACTGTAGGGCCTCTCCCCAGTCATCGTCCTCCAGCAGCCCCACATCTGACTCCCACTTTTTCCAGAGGGGCCCCAACATGTCCGGGATGTTATTAAGGAGTTTTTTATAGGTGAGTGAGATAGAGTTACTTTAGTTTTAATACAAAAGTCAGTTCAACACTGAACAATTTTGCTGAAAAATCACAATGTGTCCCTATGGAAGGAAATAATGTTATAGGTTTGCAGGTAAGTAGATGACCTACAAGAATAGCGGTTTGGGGTTAGAGTCAAGGTTCCCCGAGGCTTAAGGAGCTACTCTGGTTGCACCACCAGCAGCACTAGGGCAGCAAAGTGCAGGGGCCAAATGTTAGCCAATGGGCTAGGGGGCCATCAGTTAGGGGCTGCTTACGAGGAGGTCACTCGGTTGTGGGAGCAAAGCTCCGGGGGTTAAGATCAGCAATGAAGGGGCCAACAATTGGCACAAGAGCTGCACCGGCACAGAGGCGGCCGGACGCAGGGGGCCAAGAAGTCATCAGGAGCCCTGTTTCAAATGGAGATCTCCAGTTCAAAAGACATGCTGCAGGCTCAGTCAAGGAGATTTTCTGAGGGCGACCACCAGCAAGAGAGGCAAGTTGAATTTTTAAAAAATCTTTTTTTTAAAAACCTTTCTTTTCATTTTTGCAGCAATACATTTGTGGGCCTACAACCACAGGGGCCGGCCATCAGTAAAACGAAACAGAAACTTGGTATTGCACAAATACACAGCTCTTCAGCCGACAACCCGGGGGCCCGGCAGCGATTCAGCATACAATTCGTGTGAGTCATAGGATATTGCACAGGATGAGGTTAAGGTTTTACATTTTAAATATACATGAATAAACATTAATAAACCAAAACTGACGAGGCAAAGGAAGTTATGCGTTAGGTGTCTTTTCCAGGGGGGAGAGCCGTGCCAAGAAACAATATACGCAACAATAATAGATGAAAAAGTGGGAAGAGGGGGGGCATGGAACAAGTAATCACAGTGTCAACAAGGATCTATACAGTACAAGGAATGCTCGGCTATGGAGACTGTGACATTTCCAGAGTGTCTACAAAAGGAGGAGTACACATCTCCCCCCGGTATGAGTTCCATTGAGCCCAAATTCTCCCCCACTTCTTAGGTCTGCCACGTGCAACATACACCGTGTTTTCCCTGAACATGCACCAGTCCATGTTTTCTTTCCACGCTGAAATCGTAGGTGCTCTTTGGGACCCCCACAGTTGTGCTATGTCTCTTTTAGCTACCATGTTCCCGAGGGTAGCCCATTGAGTCTGTGCCACATTATAATTATTTGGTTCCCATACGTTCAGTAGGCAGCGTCGGGCTTCAGGCAACGAGACTCCCGTAACCTCTTCCATGACAGCATGCACACGGTTCCAAAACACAACCACCTCCGGGCATTCTCATATGATATGGAGGAAAGTACCCATCAAACCACACCCACGCTTACACAACCCATCCACGGAATAACCCATACGCAGCAGACGGGGACCTGTTATATAGATGCGATGTAGGATCTTTAATTGCACCAGCCGGCGACGGGCCGGGATCGTGACTTCTTTAGGAGAAGATATCGCAGCCTGCCAATCCTCATCATCCAATTCCAGTCCATCACTGGTCCAAGCTTCCCGAAGCTGCAGAAGTAGATCCGTTCGATCGTTAATTAATTTTTTGTATATTAAAGAAATAGTGCTATCCGGAACATGTCCGTCAAGCACTATCTTCGAGGGGGGAAGATTCCGGGATCACGGTCCCGGCCGGGAAAACCGAATCAAGCGCGTGGCGGATCTGCATATAGCGGAAATGCCCCCTATCACTAAGCGCATACTCCGAATGCAGCTCCTCAAAAGTCTTAGTACTGTCCTTGACCCAAAGATCCCCGACTCTACTGATACCGATGAGGTCCCACTTCTCAAAGCCCTTCGTTGTCCACAAGCTACCCAATCTTTCAGCTACGTAAAGCGGGGTCGCTCGGGTCAATATATCTGACCACCCCATTGCTGCGCTCGCGCTATGCCACACCCGCACCGCAACCCCAGTGGGTCCCAGTAACTTCCTGCCAGTCGATTTAGAGTAGAACGCCCTGTTGTAGTTTCCTCCCGGTAACTGCCACTTATCCATTTCAAAGGCGGGATTTGGCATAGGCCCCCATCCTCAGGTTCCTGATTGAGGCAACACTGGAGAGAGCGTGACCTCCCATATCCTGAGACTGGTCCAGGAGAGGTGAGGTTTTATCCCCTGCCATTCTGGGTGAGAAAAACACACCACTTGGCATGGAGGAATAGACATTTATATCCTTTCATGATTCATTTCGTTCACGTTCTAGATGGTTCATTTGGTAGCATCCACAAGCAGTAGCAATTAAGTTTAAGTAGAACAGAGGCCCTGAAGAAGCCTAGGGAGTTTCCCCTGTTGGCAGAAACATGTCGGCCCACAAGCAGCTATTTGGTAAAACTGCTATTTTGCGCTGTTCTTGGTTTTAATCAGGAAGAGGCTTACAGTTATTAAAGTGTCTTGCTGTTTACTCTCTATCCTTTTTATCTTCCTTTCACCACATTATTTCTTTTCGCTCTGCACCGATTCCCACTAAGTGATCTCATGCATGGTCCACAAACGATTCGTGGGTTGATCCCAGTCCTGTAAGGTGGGTTGAAGGTAGTCTTAATCACCTGGAGACACCCCATCCCAACCGTTTGGATGACCACATGATAGTATCATAAGATCGCTTACAAGACTTTGATGGGAATCCATCTCTGGCTCCTGGGTTTCACCTACTGTCTCGAGTGGTCTAATGCATGGGTTCTCCGCTATAGACTAGACTTTTTAGGACATTCTGTCCGGCACTAATGAGGCTTGGAAGTTAGTATATTTGAGATTATCTCATAAACCCTTGACTAGACCCCTAGGTTTCTGTGTATTGTACATAGGGCCGTACATGGCATGATTGATTGCACTCAATTGAGATGCCCAGTAATAGCGTTTGATGTCCGGTAACGCGATGCCCCCATCGTACCAGGGCAGTGCCTATTTCTCTAGGGCAATACGAGGACGCCCGCCCCATACCAACTGCCTCTGTAAGCTCTCTATCTCACGGAAATAACTCGCAGGTACGAGATCAAGTGTGTTTTGAAGGGCATATAGAAATCGAGGTAGGGACATAATCTTAAAAAGAGCTGCCCTCCCGACCGGAGATAACAGCAGGCCACACCAGGCCGCTATGTCGGATTTAAGCCGAAGAAGCGGAGGAAGCAGGTTACGTTCATATCGAACTGCAGGGTCTAGTGATATGAAAATCCCCATATATTTAAAACCAATCTGTGATATCTGAATCTGACAGATACGCGGCAAGGGGGGTATTATTATTATTATTCACGAATTTTGTACCGCGCACGGTTACCCAGGGGCATCCCAGCGCTTATAGAGACCTAGAGCGAGCTGCACATGCAGAGCAGAAGAGCTAAAGTTATACCGGGAATAGATAGGTTTTTAAATGTTTCCGGAACCTGAGAAGATTTGGTTCAGAACATAGTGAGAGTGGGAGGGAGTTCCAGGCCCGCGCTGTATGGATGGAAAAGCTCCTGCCGCCTGAACGAGATCTCCTAACTCTCTTCGTCTGAAGGAGGTGTTTGTTGTCAGAGCGTAGAGCTCTTGTAGGCTTGTAAGGCCGGATCATATCCTTCAGGATGGCTGGTCCTGTCCCCTGTATGCTCTTATGGGCAATACAGAGGGCCTTAAAGGTGACTCTCTCTCAGGATAGGGAGCCAGTGGAGTGCTTTTAAAGCAGGCCTGGCTGACTGCCTGGCCAGAACGTTCAGCAGCAACCTTGCTGCCGCATTCTGCACTTGTTGCAGGATCTTGAACGTTGACTCCGGCGCTCCGAGAAAGAGCGCATTACTGTAGTCCAGGCGCTAGAAGATTAGACCTTGGACTAACAGCTTCCGAGAGAGTTCTGGTAACAGGGGAAGAACCTTACGGGCCGACCGGAGCATTCCATAACACACGCCAGCGGTCTTCTTGGCGTGTGTCTTAAAGGACAAATCCGGCTCCAGCCAGACCCCCAGGCTCTTGATCTCCTTCTTTGGGTCAGGCGGAGTGCCCATGCAGTTGGGCCAGCTGCTCGGCGAGAGGGCGAAACTTGACTGGCCCAAGATCATCAGCTCTGTTTTTGAGCCATTCAGTTTGAGCGATGACCTGGACATCCAATCAAACACCTCTCCCAAGCATGAGTGGAGCATCTCAGGCTGTTTCTCCAGCTGTGTGAGACCCACCACTAGCTGGGTGTCATCCGCATAGCTTATGGTCTTGAAGCCAAACGGAGAAACCACACCCTCCAGGGGTGCCATATACACGTTAAATAACGTGGGGCTCAGGGATGAGCCCTGGGGCACCCCGCAGTGAAGTGGGAGGGGAGGAGATTTTGCGTTTCCTTCCCAAACCTCGAAGGTACGCCCCTCCAGAAAGGAGGCCAACCATTCCAGGGCCACTCCTGTGACACCTCCAGTGAGAACATAAACACTGGATTTAGCCCAATTGATCACTAGACCGGAGTTCTTTCCGAATGAACTAAGCACATCAAACAGTAGTACTAGTGACTTCCGGGGGGATGTGAGGTATAACAGAATATCATCTGCGTATAGCGATATGCGGTCTTCAAAGTCGGGGGTCCACCTAATACCCTGGTGTTCCCACCGCAACCAAGCAGCTAGGGGTTCCAAAGCGAGCGCGAAGAGCAAAGGAGACAATGGGCACCCGTTGCGTGCCCCTCCCGAGAACAAAGGACTCAGAGACCCTGCCGTTAACCACAACCTGGGCCAGCGGTTCCTCAAAGGAGTTTAACCCAACCGATAAACCCTGGGCCAAAACCGAATTTTGCGAGAGCAGCCCACAAATATGGCCATTCCACAGTGTGAAAGGCCATCGTGGCATCCAAGGAGACCAAGATGGTCGGCTCACGCAGCGACTCTGCTCTCGCCAGGACGCCATGAAGATGACGCAGGTTCAGCGCGGTATTGCGGTGAGAAATGAACCCAGACTGATCCGGGAGTATCAAGTCGCCAATCACCTTTATTAGCCGATTTGCCAGCAGTTTTGCCAAAATTTTAGGTTCAGCATTTAAAAGTGATATCGGTCTGTAAGAAGCACATAGGTCCCGGGGTTTCCCTTCTTTATGGATCACAACAATGGATGCAAGTCTCTGATCTCGGGGAAGGGACCAGACATCTCGCGACTCCAGAAACATCTCACGGAGATAGGGCGCCATTTTATCAGGACGCAACTTGTACAACTCAATGGGGATACCATTTGGGCCCGTAGCCTTACCAGAGCGGATGGAGCCGATAGCGAGCGCTATTTCATCGTCGGAAAATTCCACCTCCATAAGCTCTCTGTCAGAATCAGACAAACAAGGCAGCGCGATATCTCTAAGCAACAAATGTGAGTCCTCCTCCGGTCTGTCTGAGACTGGTGCATACACCTTTTGAAAATGGTGTGCAAAGCTTTCCACTATCTCCAAAGGGTCCACAACTCGCACTCCATCAGCTCTCTCAATCACAGGCACAACACGATTCAATCTTTCTTTTTTATCCAACCAGGCAATCAGCTTCCCCGCTTTATCTCCGACATCATACAGCCGCCCCTGCTGCTCACGACTCATAGCTTTAGCCGCATCAGTCACCAAGGCTCTATAATCAAACTGTTTGAGGGTTAGAGCGTGCAGCTTATCCTGTGTGGCACCAGACTCCCACTCTCCCTCCAATTCAGTGATTTCAGCCTCTAGCCGTACTACCTCCTCATTCTTTCTTTTCTTTGCACAAGCAATCAACGACAAAGCTTGACCACAGATTACCGTCTTGAAGGCTTCCCATAGTGAAATGGAGGAGGATACCGACCCCGCATTTTCGGTGAAATAATGCTCAATGGACTTAACCACGCCCGCCCAGGTTTTAGGATTACGAAGATGCCAGAGATTAATCGGAGCCACTCGACCCTCCGCTCCCAGCTGTATATCAATAGAGGGCCACAGTGGGGAGTGATCCGAAATACCCCTGGCTAGGTGCCTGACCTCCCTCACCGAGACGGCCTGCACTGCCGTCATAAGGACATAATCAAGCCTAGCAAGGCTCCCGTGTGCACCAGAGTGAAAAGTGTATTGTCCCTGTCCAGGGTGCATAAGCCTCCAACAATCCACCAGACCAAGTGTCTCTAGGAAGTTACCCAGCCAAGACTGCGATCTCGCAAGATCTCTAGGGGGGCTGCGATCCTCCCTACCACAGACAACAGAGTTGAAGTCTCCACCCACAACTAAAATACCCTTGGGGAGTCCCAATACTACTCTCCCCAAATCAGCAAATGTCATTGTTTGCAGGCCTGGCTGAACATACACAGAGAGTATGGAAATAGTCTTCCCCTCCCATCTGCCCGTGATAGCAACATATCGTCCCCTGTCGTCTAGGATAATATTATCTAACTCCAAGGGGAGGGAACTCCTGATTAGAATACCCGCCCCCCTAGATCCAGTAGTGAATCCCGAATGTGCGAATAAACGAAAACCTCGCCGGTTCATTGCATTGCATGTGTTCCCTATCAAGTGCGTTTCCTGCCGCAACACTACATCAGGGGAAAAACGTTTCAAAAACTGCAGTACTACTCCTCTTTTTATCCTGTCCCCCAAACCGTTAACATTCCAACTTAGTACCCTCAACCACCTAACCCCCCATCCCAGGAATGAAGGCAGACTCCCTCCCACAGCGAACCGGACACCAAAATCAAAATATGCAGTGATACATTGCCTTTAAACAAAAAGAAATAAAACAAAGTCCCACCCCCCCCCCCTCCCCCCTCCACCCCCAAGGAAATCCCTTGAACACATCCCCCACCCTGCACCCCTGTGTTAGACTAAATAGCCACCCCAACTTGCAGTGTGCCGATCGCCCTGACATAAAACTAATCTACAAGAAGAAGAACAACCCCGGAAGGAGGGAGAGTCCCGTCTCCCCTACCGCCTCTGGGTATATACAATTGTATGTACAAACACAGAAAGTCATCAAACCACTGCTGCGAAGTCCGTATACTGCTCGTGCCGGTCATCACTCCTTACTCCTTACTCCTGTTCCACCGGGCCATCTTCTGCGCCCCCCGAGTGCTCCGGGCGGTCTCGATGTATCGGCAGAGTGTCAAGCCAGTCACTAACGACCTCAGGCCGATCAAAGAAGAACGTCCGTTCGTTGTATTCGACACGTAGTCGAGCAGGAAAGAGCATTGCATATTTCAATCCCATATCTCTCAATCTCTGTTTCACCCCCAAGAATCCCATCCTCTGCACCGATTGAGTGAAGTCTGGGTAGAAGCCAACCGTCGCATTCTCAAATTTCGTGGGTCCATTGGCCCGCGACGCCTGCAGGATAGCGTCTCTATCCCTAAAATTGAAGATTCTAGCTATTATGGGCCGTAGTGGAGCG
This sequence comes from Lissotriton vulgaris, assembly GCF_964263255.1. Lineage (NCBI taxonomy): Eukaryota > Metazoa > Chordata > Amphibia > Caudata > Salamandridae > Lissotriton > Lissotriton vulgaris. The sequence goes on from NC_141698.1 coordinate 611,294,653, forward strand.
CCTGGTTTATGCTTCCCGCCCGGAACTCTGTGGGCACGTTCAACAGCAAAAAAGTTACCGAGGCCCCTGGGGGCCAGATGATTCAATATTAGGTCCTCCACGAGGAGATCCGTAGTCAACTCGGTGGACTTCTCCGGAACCCCGATGATACGAACGTTATTGCGCCTTGCTCGACTTTCGAAGTCTTCCAGCCGGCGGGCAAATAGATCGTTGGAGGATCGTAGATTGCGGACCTCTGTTTGGAATTCGGACATGTCGGTCGTGAGGCTGGCGGTCTTGATATCTGGAGACTTGACCCGTTCGTTGGTCTTCGCCAGGTCAGTCCTGATCAGGTTAACCTCGATAGCCACCGTATCAAGCTTTAGAGCCAATGTCTCATATTGCTGGCCCATGGACGTCCTCATGCTCGCAATGGCGCCCATGACGTCTCGCAAAGTCAACTCATCCGTCGCAGAGGAGCCATCCCCGGTCTCTTCCAAGGTTTTACTGACACCACTGGGGGATCCTTTAGGCCGAGTGTACCGATCCATGACATTGGATTGGATGGCGCCCCCTCGGTGCGTCACTTTGGTCGTCCGTTTCTCGCTTTTTGGCTTGCTCGCCATGTTGAGCGATGTGCCCCGGAGGGGCCTCTGAGACCTGGTATGAATGGCTCCTCACAAGTCAGTCTTGGAAGAGTCTAGATATGAGACGCAGCGGGCGACCGTACAATCCGAAGTGCAGACCATGGGCCACCGAAGTCGGATGGTGGCTGGTTTCGGCAGACAAAATCCAAAAACGAAACTGAAAGTACCTCATGGGCACTAGTCAACTTCCACTGGCCGTTGTTATTCAACTACCACCTGGGTATCTCGGGGACTCGAGTCCCAGGCTTCTCCTCGGTGTAGGCCATCAACTTTCGGAGTGAATTAAGTCTGGTTCCCGGCACCCAAATCGATTCCTGAAAAGAGCTTTTATGTCAGCAGGGTCAGGTCCTTAATAACCCGTCGTCTTCATCAGGATTAGTGACAGAGGCGGCGAGGGTCTCGGGAGCCCTGTGCTCACGCGACCATCTTGGATGCGCGCTAAGCTCCTCCTCAAGTAAGTTGAATTGTTGAGTGATGCCTGGACACTGTTGGTTGGGCCACCCAAGGCCGTGGGGCGTCGGGTGCAGGGGTGTCTTTGGGCATCAGATTTCCTTACCTGCTCCGGTCATGGTCCAGGGACCAATCGGGTTGAGGCTGGAGGCATCGGGTAGAAGGTCGACGCGGGTCGGGGATCACCAGATCCCAGGTCAGGATCACTGGGGAGACCTTCTTGTGGTGCTGGCCCACTCTAATTTGGGCATTGGGTGCAGAACCACAGATTTGTCTAGATCCGGGGTCTGTTTTGGAGTCTTTGGTTGGTGCAAATCTTCTGCCCACAGGAGAAAGTGTTTGGTGATGGAAGGGCAGGTACTCTGGGTTCTGGATGGCTGCTGGACACGCCAGGGTTTTGTTGGGAGCAAATCGAAGTCGGGATAGGCCAGTAGGATTGGGGCCAAAGCCGTTGTCCTCTTCTCCCTAGTTCAGCATGGCTCTTCAGTCCTTTTTCAGTCTGAGGAGGCAACGTTCAAGGTTGCCCCAAAATACTAAATTTAGGGGCGCTACTGGGGGGTACAAATTGGGACAAATGGGTTCCTTCCTTGGGGTGAGTAACCCCCCTATTATGCTACCCTCTAGTGAGAGGGGGCATGGGCCCCTCTCTGATTGGCTGTGTCCACTCCTCTTCAAGATAGAGGTGACTGAGATGTGTGCTTTACCTCGCCTCCCACACCTGAGGGGTGGTTGGCAAAGGTGGGCACACCTCTATTCCTTACTTGGTTTTCCCACTGATTCTCCTGCCCAAAGTGGGGGGGGGGGTCAGAACCAGTGGGAGACAGTTGTTGGGGGCAGCAAAAGGCAGTGTCAGCTAACAAAGGCAGCAGGCCTTTGAAGCTTCCCATTCATGGACCCAGCACTTCCTGGGAGAGGAGGCATGACACCTCTGCCCAGGATGGGCTTTGTGTCTGGACCCACAGAGAGGAGGCCTTCTCTACCCAGGGGTCCAGGAACCTGTCTGGTTGAAGCCATTCAGGAACCACACCAGTGCTGGTTGTTTTTCAGGGGACATCTCCTAGATGCCATTCTAGTGCATTTTACATTAAATCCCACACTGGCATCAGTCCCAGGTTTCAGTAAAGCCTTTATAGAGTTTTTGGAGTTCGTAATGACCAACTCCCAGACCATATACTCTATATGGCTTTTCTGCACTTACAATGTCTACGAATGGACTTAGACACTGTAGAGATACAGTCTCATGCAACTGTAACCTCACCTGTGGTCTAGACCAACCTGCTAGAGGGATGACTTACCTAAGCCACTGGCAGTGGGTTGCAGGCATGACACACAGGGATGTGTGCTGTGTCGACTTCACTTTTCTCTGCACCAAAACACGCAGCCTGCAATGGGAAGGGTGTGTGTAGGTGCAGGGTCCCAAAGGTTGGCACAATAGGTGCTGCAGCTCTTAGAGGCCTTCCCTGGTCACAGTGCCCTTACAAGGGTTTTATCTGTGGCCAGGAATGTGCCAACTATGGGTACTAAGGTAAAGTTTTGGGAAGGAACACAGGTGCTAGAGGCTGGTGAGCAGGACCCCAGGACGCACTCAGTCAAGTTGGCATCAGGTATCTGGCAAAACGTTAAGGGGGTAACCATGTAAAAAAAGGGGCACTTCCCAACAGGAGAGGACAGCCCAGGCCTCCTCCAGGACTAATAGCAGCACTTGTGCAACCGTTTCCCAAAGCGAAAAGGAGTAACGGCCCAAGAGGCATGTGGTGTTTACCGACCGCAAGCAAGGCTAGTGGAAGAAAAAATCTTCTTACCAAAGCCATCCAGCCTTTTGGAGTCCCTATCCTGGGGTGCAGAAGGAAACTCGCCACGGGAAGTAGAGGCTTGGACCATCAAGCTCTCGGGGGTTGGGTGATTGGAGAGGAAAGCTGGGACGCCCGAGCAGAGAGATGGCGGCAGGCATTAGTTTTGTTCACAGGAGCCCCTGCGCTGGGCTTGGACCAGGTGCCCAGTAGAAAACCTGTCAAGGCTTTGTTGAATGGCAGCAAGGGTTACGAGGTGGAGACACCAGGCTGCAGGACCTCAGTCAAGACATTGGTCTTGACCGCCACCATAGGAAGCTGTAGGTCTAAGACCTCTAAAGCCTTATGCACCACCATTGTGAATGAAGCCCCACCCTCCACCATAGCCAGGTTAGGTAGAGACAGCAGGAATGCACCAGGCTCCGGTTAGGTGCCCAAGCCGCTGACATCACAGGTCCTTGTAGCAGTCCGGTTCTTCAATGAAAAGCGGGATTTCTAAGGGATCCTACTGCCCTTCCCAATCCTCATCCAATTCTAGACCTTCAGAATAAAGCACAGTATAGGACATGGAGCACAATGGCTCTGTGGGCACCGGCGGATGCCCAGCTGGCTCCGGGTCGTCCGGAATAAGACGCGTGCTGGGGACGGTCGTTTAGGAGGTACAACCGGCGTTGGTCCGGATCTGGGAATAGATCCTAGAGGAGTCCAGGGCGCCGGAGCTGGCAGCGCGGAACCCATGCAATCTCCTTCTGATGAACCTGCTGGTCCCCGAAGGCGCGTAGGCAGGATCAGGCCACCCAAATATGGCACACAACATTATAAAGGCTTTCAACTGGGCGGGGGTCGCTCCCAGCCCCAGTAATTGGAGGGAAACAAGTTGTCAACCCAGACACCCACTCCACAAAGCGGAGCCTCGAGCGGAGAGACTCCTCTGTCTCATCAGGTGATGGATGGGGCGAAGTGGAAGCATGCTTCGACTTCTTTATGTTTTTTATGGTGCTTCTTACCTGACCTCGATGACTTAGAGTGAGAGGAGGTATACTTGGACCCACGGAGTGGTGCTCGGATCTCCTCTGGACCGAGACCAGAAACTGGAATGAGATCTCCAGGGAGACCTCGAAGGTGTCAGACGCTAGGCCGCAAGCAGTTTTTGGGACCGCTCCCTCAAAGCTTTCGGCACATGGCCTGGCAGTTGGGAGCACGACTTCAGGTCATGGTCACGCTCCAGGCACCGAAGACACACAAGATAGGGATCCTTGCCAGACATGGTGCAGTGACTGGCGCCGCACGGTTTGAACTCAGAGGTCTTCTTACTGGACATCCTACACACCAATAAGTCGACAAAGTCGAAAAGTCTGTAAAAAAATTGACAGGAGGTAGCTCTCTTCTACAGATATGTGCCCACTGGCATGGAAAGAAATGAACTGACGCCAGTGAACCGAGGTGGCGCCTATATAGACAACATTGACATCAAGAGGATGAACTTGACGACGTCACATGTAGTCGACCAATGCCACCTTATGTCGCTCAGGGGCAGTGCTATCAAAAATCTTCCAGATCCAGCCTGATGCCTGTAAGTTTTAACGTAAGGAATCTGAGGTTAGAGTTCTGAATCAGATTGTTGCTAAATGCAGTCTTTTAGAAGTGAATGCTAGATGTGATTTTTGAAGATGTAACAAATAACATACTAGCTGTTGTTCAGATGGCGAACATGGGTTATGTTTGCAGTACCATAGTGGACAAAAGGTTTCCATTTTTCTGCATAACGCGCCCTTGTGGTTGGTCTTCTGGCTTCCTTAAGAATGTCGATACATTATGGTGGTAATTGTAAGTACCCAAATTCTATTATCTCAGGAGCCATATTGCAATGTTGACTTGTTGCACATTCGGGCGCCTTACTCTGCCCTTGCTGTGAGAAGATCTGGAATGGTGGGAAGATCCTTGTGATGTACTAGGGACAGCTCCAGTAGCGTTGTGTACTATGGTTGGCGTGCCAACGTTGGTGCTAGGAGTATCATTTATAGGGAAGTTTGTCTCAGGTTCCTTACAAGATGATTAATGAGTAGTAGAGTTGAAAAAGTGTATCTAAACATCCCTGATCAGTTCATCCATACAGCATTGTATATGGACTGTGGATGCCTAGATACAGTGTTTTGGCATTTTGCGTTTTCTATGGGTGGCGAAGAGATCTATTGTTGGAGTCCCCCACCGTTGGAAGTATGTTTGTAGGACTTAAATGTGTGGACTTCCCAATCATGGACTTGTTGCTGCGTCCTGCTTATTAGGTCTGCTAGTGTGTTATCCACTCCTGGTAAGCATTGTGACAGGTGGATCTTGTGCCTTATTGTCCATTTCCATACGAGTTGTGCTAATTGAGATAGCTTTAAGGAATGGGTCCCTCTCTGTTTCTGGATGTAGTACATCGCAGTCATACTGTATGTGCCTAAAGAACATTCGTCCCTGTTATGTTGGGTAGAAATGCTTTAAGAGCCATTTGTATGGGTAGTAGTTCTAGTATGAGAAATGTCTGTTCTTGTGCAGACCAGTGACCCTGTACTGTAATGTCCTCCATAGAGTACCCCAACCTATGGGTGGCACATCCAATGTAATTGACATTTGCAGGTTTGGGTCCTTGAACGCTCCTCCCGTTTGGTTGTTTTGTGTATTCCACCACTGTAGTGCCTGATGGACCTTGGGAGAAACTAATACTAGATCCTCCATGTTGCCCTCCGCTTGTGACCATTGTGATGCTAAATACTCCTATTGGGGTCTCATATGTAGTCTTGCATGGATAATTATCGCTATTCATGAAGCCATCATACCTAGAAGTCACTTACCATTTTGACTAATAGGCAACGATGTGGCTGAAAAAGACCCAGTTGGTTCTGGAGATTGAGAACCCTTTGTATATTGGGGTAAGCTTTCGCTTTGATCGGACAGAGTATGGCTCCAAGGTAAGGTGGTATTTGGAGTAGGAGTAAATAACAAGTTACTTAACTTTAGTCATTATCTGGTAGAGTCTCTCTAGCTGTAGATTCCTTACCTTTGAATTTCCCATGAGTCAGGTTTGATCTGGAAACTTTTGCTCGAGCAATACTCCTTGGGCTCGCCATCGGGGGGCTCCATTTGTCTCTGCGTGACGTTGGTGTCGTTAGCGTTGGTTATGTCGTGGTCATTTATGTAGGTGCAATTCAGGCACGCAGACGTCAGTTTTTTTCCACACCAGAAGCACACAGCCATGAAGTAACTGACAAAAATATTTGCAAAACTAGGGCTCTGAAAGAGTAAATAACCCTAGCCCTAACAAAATCAGTCCGCAAAGCGGGGAGGCATGGGTGGGGCAGTAAGGAATCTGCAGCTAGATCAAGTTTCTACCAGATAATTGAGTTACCGAAAGTAAGTAATTTGTTCATCTGATAGACTTTAAGCTGCATATTCCATACCTTTAAATTAGGTACCCAGGCCATACCATCCCGGCGGTGGGTTGCAGACCATTACCTTATACTAGGAAGTCCTGCAGGACCTATCAGGCAAAACGCCAGCCCCTGAGGACCTGACGTACGAGTCCCTTATCTTCAGTAACGATGTATCTGGTAGAGACGATCCTGGCCGCAGATTCCTTCACGTAGAATTATCCCCATGCATGAGACTGGACCCGGAAAACTTTCTTGCCCAGCATCCCTGCGCGCCAGGGGGACGACGTCACACTGCTCCGCCCAGGCGTTGTCCGCATACATGATGTCAGCGAGTTCACATAAGTCCCCCCGGGCGTGCCTACGTCAGTTTTCTTCTGAGAACTTTTCCGCGCCACAACGCAGAGCCAATAAACAAAACTGAGTATGGGAACAGTGTGCAAAAGAGCAGAAAAAATTGAAAAAGCAATGGTGAGGAACAACACCATAAAGAGCAGTGGCAGGCACTGCAGTACCCAAAGGCAGGGAAAAGAATAAAGAACAGAGCCCAGGCCTGAGCAGCAACCCTGCCAGTACGGAGATAGCCCCCCTTGGAGATAAAGAACATACGTAAAAATTTCATAACATGTAGCAGGACTACAACCCCAACCAAAAACAATGAAGGGGAACCAGTCCGGGACAAACCAGGAACGTCAAAACTCCAAGACAGCCTCATCACAGAGTGAGACAACCCTCATCAGGAACAAGGGCAGAGGTACAGCCTTAAACCCCAAACTGGAGCAACCAGAGCAGAAGTGCACAGAAGGACCAACAAACCTATCGTATGTGACAACGGGGAGGAAAAAGTAACATCCCGACAGAAAGAGGGAAAGAATGTACTCATGGAATACACAGCTACCCACAGGAAAGCAAGTGTAAAAGACCAAGTTACAAGTCCTCGCAGAACGGGGAGGAAGGGCGGGCCATGAAGGAATCTGCGGCTAGAATTGTCTCTACCAGATACATCGATACCGAAGGTAAGTAACTTGTACATCTGATAGAGACTACTAGCCGCAGATTCCTTCACGTAGAATAGATACCCTAGTCATACCCAAGGGTAAGGAGGGTCTGCGAGAGGACCCCACCCGCCTGGGCGCAACCACGGGTCTCACAGGGGGAAGAGTCCCAAGACAGGACGAGTAGATCTGTCCCCCCAAGGCAAAGGGAAACCCCCACCGGCAGAGGATCACCAACCCCAAAGGGAGGTGCGGGAAAAGAAAAGAAGAGGTTAGCCTGTCCTCACCCAGCAGAGGAAACAAGGCAAGGCGAAAAGAGGCCAACACCCCACGCTCATGTGAGGCAACAAAACCTTCGCCCAAGGCCAAAGCAAGGAAAGGAGAACCGAAGGAGAAGAGCAACTAAAAGACTTCAAGGAGAAGAGGCAGAGCAAAAGCAATCCCAGACAGGACAGCGCCGTCAGCAATAAACAGATGGCAGCCGAAAAGGTAACTCGATGTCACCCAGGAAGAACTGTCCAACACCCCACAGGGACGGACTGTGCCCACAAGAAGGCCAAGAAGTCATGGACCATCTCCTCCTACAGGGAGAAGAGGGAGAACCGAGATAGAGGCCCACTGGAAACAGTGGACAAAGCAGGATGACAGTCCCACTAAAGCCCCAAGAAAGCACAAAGGTGCAGAAAAAACAAGTCGGCACCGGCAAGCTCCGCCAGACGCCAAGGACACCGCAGAGCACTCAGAGCAAGAAGAAGAATCTGGACACGCCCCAGGGAGGAGACCGCAGACACGGCCCAAAAAGAAGTGGAACCGGACAGAACCAGGACGCCAGGCCACGGACAGTAGGCCAGACCAGGCTAACAGCGCAGCGACCCCAGAGAAGAGCACCCTGGGCGTAACTCAAGCTAGTCCAAGCCATCAGCAGAAGATTGCGTCAGCAACATACCATCATGGCACGCAGAGCAGAAACCCGCAGGAGGCCATAGCTCCCCAGCACATAACAGGGCTATATAACAGCTACTAGTGCCCCACATAGGGCACGTCACATCCCAAGACATGGGAACCTCTTCGGAAAAAACGTCCGCAGCAGAGGACAACAGAAAATACCTGCGGAAAAACCAGCAGGAGGCTTGACAAGCAGCCAAGAAGAAACAACAGGCCTAGTCTCAGGGCCAGCATAGTGCAGAGAACCCAAAGCAAAAACAAATAGTGAAGAAGAAGGGCCAGCCGGCCGCCAACAGAACCACAGTCCCAAAAAGGAGGACTCGAGTGGTCACAAAGCACACAGAACACAACTGGGGCAACCATTCCCAACGGAAGAACACCTCCAAGAACCAGATCAACTCACAGGTCACTGACGGGGAGAAGAAGGAGGAGGAGGAAACCCCGCCAAGAACCTCTGGATGGCAGAGTCTGCAAGGGCATGGAACAAAAGAGCACCATCGAAAGGGAGATCCACCAGCCGTTCTCAAACGTTCTCCGGGATCACACTGTCCCGAAGCCAGGCATGGAGACGAAGGGCAACCGAAGAAGCCATAGCATGACCCAGCATCTCCGAGATGTCCAGAGCGGAGCGAAGAATGAACACCGTCAGCTCTCGACCATCCAACACATGGTGCATCAAATCAACATAGGCACCCAGCTGAGAGGTGGTAGACATAAGGGACACCGCCGAGTCCCACAAACAAGAAGTGGCCCTAGTCAAAACGCAAAGCGTGTTAAAGGCCCGCAGAGCCGCACTGGTTGAGGCAAACATATTGCGCCCCCAGGAATCCAGTGAGCGTGCCTCCCATGACAGGGGAGACAACGGCGTCGGCAAAGAAGGAAAAGCAGTCTGCAAGAGGGGTCCTCTAGTAGAGGGAAAGACACACTGGATCACGCAACGCCAGATGAGGGCGGTGCAGAAGGTGTTGGGGTACCGGGCCCCCTGTGGCAGGACAGCCCCAAGTGCCAAAGAGGGAAGAATGGAGTGAACCCGAGCCCCGACGACCTCCCGCGACACCACAGGGACTCCTGCAGGAGTTTGCAGCGAAGCAGAGGCGCCGTGGTCGGAAGGAGGGACCCCCAAAGGGCCACACCCTCTGATCCGGGATCCGAACCAGTCGGTGCCAGAGCCGCTGGCGACGCAGCGGAGGGCCCCGCACATTGCAAGGGATACACTGATGTCCCAGGAGGGAAAGGAGGAGGCGGAGGAGAAGCCAGCAAGGCCTGCAAAGCCGCCATCTAAGTCTCCCTCTGGGCTCTAATTGCAACACCGTGAAATGGCGGATAAGGGGCTGACACGCGGGCCGCACCACCCGCGGAGAAACCACGTCCCCGACAGGCCAGAAACTGACCCTTGGCGACCAACTGCGACACTTACCGACAGGTGAGCGGCGTTCTTGCGACCTGGGAGAAGGACAATGTCGACTAGGGAAGTAGTGGGTCCCAGAACCCTCCGCAGGGGCCTGGCGAGATGACGACGCAGACCTGGACATGTGAGCTGAGAGAAGTTTCATCCGGCGCTCCTGCAGGGACTTCAGTTTCATCTGCTGGCACGCCTCACAATCTGTGGAGTCGTGGTGTTCCCCCAAACACCACATACAGATGGGGTGAGGATCCGTTGCGGACATGAGCAAGTCTTAAAGCCCGAAGGCATTTGCACACTGTTTCCACACACACGCAATAGCGAAAGGGAAAGGCCTAAACAGGCCCAGAGCAGGAACCGGGTCCGCGCTGCACACGGAAAAGGAAAAAAACGGACGTAGGCGCACCTGTGTGGGACTTATGTGACCTCGCTGACGTCACGTACGCCAACGCCTGGGCGGAGCCGCGTGATGCCGTCCCCCTGGCGCGCAAGGATGCAGGGCAAGAAGTTTTCTGGGTCCAGTCTCACACCTGGGGATAATTCTACGTGAAGGAATCTGCAGCTAGTAGGCTCTATCAGATTGTCCAGGCAATAGTGCTTGGCAAACGTGTGCAAGGAAGCTCGCTTTGCTGTCTGACAGATATCCAGAACTGGGATACCCAGAGCCAACACCGTAGTCGCAGCTTTTCCCCTGGTGGAATTGGCCCTTAATCCCTCAGGGGGCAGCTTCTTAGCTAGGGCATAGCAGATCTTAATGCAGAGAATGACCCAGCGAGAGATGGTCCTTTTCTGCACTGCCGGCCTCTTCTTAGCTCCCAAGTATCCCACAAACAGTTGGTCGTCAACCCAGAACTCTTGTGTGGTCAAGGTAGAACGACAATGCTCTTTTTGGTTCCAGACGGTGGAGACGCTCCTCTTCCGCAGAGTGATGTGGTGAGCAAAGAAGGTGGGCAGTGTGATAGATTGACCCGAATGGAATAGGGTCACCACCTTTAGCAAAAATGAAGGACGGGTGAAAAGACATCATGTAGGGACGCGTGCAAGATAGCGCCCTGCAACTAACTCACCCTCTGGTAAGATGTTATCGCCACTAGAAAGGCTGTCTTGATGGTAAGCAGCCAGAGGGGACAGTTGTGCAAAGGCACGAAGGGAGCACACACGAGAACATTGAGGACCAAATTAACACCAGAGACAGACAAGGTGGGGGGGGGGGGGGGGGGGGGGGGCAACCAACATCATACAGTGACTGGCTCCGCATGGTTTAAATCCTATCTTCCTCGTAGATATCCTCGCACATGATGTTGAAAAAACTTCCAAAGTCAACAAAAAGTTGAAGAAGGCCTGTCTAAAGGAGACAGAGGGGTAGCTCTTCCTGGATCAGCGCTTAACTGGCATGAATAGACAAGAACTGATGTCTGCGCGCCTGGGTGGCGCCTACATGGCTGACATGGACATCATAAGCAACACAGACTACGTTGTCACGCAAAGAATATTTGAGCCACCCAGCGGCGCGTGCAAGGGCTGTTGCTTGAGCAAATGTTTCTGGATCCAACCTGACGCCTGGGAAATTCAAAGGTAAGGAATCTGCAGCTAGTAGTCTATCAGACTGGGATTTTGTTGCACATTGCCTTCAGTGAGGAGGAGATTCGACACAGACCATAAAATACTTCCTCAAGAAAAACAAATTGCACAGTCCGAGCCCAACACTAGCTGGCTGGAGTGTGCACAGTATGTGTATCTGCAGCCAACACATACCAAGAATAGAGGCATTTCGTTTGAGTTGTAGTTTCTTCAGAAAACCCTGTCTGAATGGTAGAAAATAAAACATGGATGTTAATTTATCGAAATACATGCAGAGGTTCAGATTTCTATCTTAGGTGTACATTTAGTGTACTGAATGCATCTTCTAAGCACAGATCTGAAAACCTATGTTACTTAGCACTCGTATAGAATTTATATAGCATGCATCTACAACTCTTAGAAAAAAATCTCATATTTCGATGGAAGAATGAGTCTAAGGTGTGAGACATTATAATGAACGCAGCCCATTAAGACTAAGTATAACACAGTGATCCATGGTGTGAGGTATCTAAGATAGAAGGTTGTCTACCGTATCCTATGCATCCCTTTTAAGATGACAATATGTACCACTCTAGTAAATTCATAAGCTCCCTAGATCGGAAGAGCAAAAGATACCTGTGATGTTGAGGACTCTGAAAAGTGGGAAGGAGATTAGCAGCTTTCACTGACTGACATTTAACACAAAGATAAAAAACAGTTTGAATTCTTAAACATTTCAATGTCTTGAGCATTCATCTGAAATCTGTCACATTGGGTTGTTTGAGGTACTTTCAGAAGTCAGATCTGGTTCATGGGAGGATTCCAGAAGGATTAGGCCCTTATTGAGGATTTGGCAATGATTAATTTTTATAAATTCCATTTTGGGAGCTGACTTGTGAGGTGTAGATGTTGTTGCTGTTCTCGAAGTGTTGTAGGGCTGCTCCATAGATTGCTTACTGTTTCATACAAACAAAGGAGTTTAAAGGTGATTTTTGCTCTAAGTGGTTCTATGGAGTACAGTTGATTTTGCTGAAGACATTAGAATCAGACTTGAAGGTGGAATCTATGCAGGTTTAACAGTATAAGGTGATTAGGTACATCTATCTTGGAGCAGCAGTTCTTATACAGTCGGTCTAATGTGCAAAAATCTTGGTTTGTTTGACAGGTTAAGAATACAATAAACATGCTTCAAATCTAGAAATACTTTAAACAAATAATTTTATTATATACATCCATGAAATACAGATCTCTTGGCATTGCAGACAGGTTTGTTCCATTCTACCGGACTTTAATCTATTAAAAGGGGCACAGAGTGGTGGGATTGGTTGTGATGAAATTTCTTTACATTTGAAACCACGAAAATGGGATAAGAAAAAAGGGTTGGATAAGACTACTAGGAAGGACACATGCTCATAAGAACAAATCTTCAATTAGACATGATTAAAAGTAACAGGACATTTTGTATTAAAACAATTTATAATATTTAGTACTTTAGAGAAAAAAATGTACGATGTTGAACAAAAGTGTGAAACTGGAAACAACAAATTAGTATGAAGTATCAAAATGGCAATCTTGGATAGCCAACACCACAAAATGTTATAGTAACACAAGATTTATGGAATCAATCTCTGCCCACCATCAACCTAAGATAAAAAAATATACCTTCCCTTTGACCTTGCCCAGTCTTTAATTTCAATCTAAATATAGCTGGGATAGATGGAATAAAGTGTACGCTATTTGTCAGTAAAATGTACTCATATTTTTAATAAACATTTGGAATGCTGATACAATATACTGCCACATTTCAGAGACAGTTTTTTGGGGTTACAATTGCAATTAAAGACCCTGGAAATACGGAAATGGGAAGTCTGATAGGTTTAATAGACATTCCAGTATATGACAGATTAAGGAGATTGCAGAATGAAAAAAGATCTGTATTCAGCTTTTGTAACAAATTCAATACTCATTTACATATTCTAAATATTATATTTATTTGTTTTGCTATTTTTATAATGAACAAACAGTAGGGAATTCTTAAATTAATTGGGAGAAGGTATAATGGTAAAAAGATACCATATATGAGAGAACAGCTGCCTGTCTTCTTCACAGAAAGACTTTTTAAATGTCATTGAGAGAGTATGCAGGACTTGAACTAGATTTACCAGCCATCTAAAATGTTTTACAGATATCTTGTTCAATTATGATGCACAGCATCACAATTTACCCTGCTACATAATGTTGATCTAAATTATGCAGATCACCCTTGCTGCAATAGCATGTTTGAGATTATGGAATATAACAAATCTGGTAGTCTCTACTCATTTCAGAGTTAAAAGTGGATTCAGGTTGTGCAGAATATACTATTTTAGAATGTAAGCATGTACTGTTTTTTCGTGTGAAAAAACTGTTAAAATAGGGTCAGAATACATTAACGATGGAATGTACTTAAAAAGAGTGTGCATGCTTGAAAATAGACTTAACACAGTAACTATGGGCAAAAGAGTTTTTCAAATCACACAAAGATGATTACATTATGTCATGAATATACATAAGGAGGACATACATTATGAAGATAATGACGGGCACAAATTGAATTCCCGTAAATCTTACAAACATGAGCCACTCCAACGCATCATCTTTATCTTGGCAGAAGGTTTCTTCTCCACCAATGTTACAGGTGTCACAGTCACTTCAATTCAATGTACAAGTTCTGCCCATACCAAACACTCACTGGAAGTCTTGATAACCTCAAAGGGCCAGAGAGCGCCTACAGTACTACTCTTTGAACTAGTACATTAAGACCAGAGAAAACAACAACCATTTGAGTCTCTTTAGTCTTTTCATGTTGATTTCTGCCGATAATGAAGAGTCAGATCACCACCACTCTTCCAAATGAAGTGCTTCACAGTTCGAAGGTCCATATTGGGATCCAATACCTGTGAAAAAGAGCATAATTTAGTCTTTCTCTGTATGCCTGTGTTACTAGGGGACTTTGCAGTTTAAACCTAGAACAAATGAAATGAGAAAGTAGATCTAACAAAAACTACAAACAATTATTTACAATGCAATAGGTCTCGCAGCATTAAAGTTTGAGTTATTGGCATTGTGTATGACAATGCAAATAGCTATAACATTTGCAAATGTGACACCTATAGCATTTGTAATGCAATATGAGTTGTATTTACATGACTTAGATGTATTAATATTAGAAATAACAATGGCTTTTCATTTTTTTAATACTTAAATAAAAGTTATTGTAATTGAGTTGGTGGAAGGGTGAAGTGGGTCGTGTCCCCGAGTGATGTGGTGGTGTCCCGAGTGATGTGGTGGTGTCCCCGAGTGATGCCCCCGAGTGATGTGGTGGTGCCCCTGAGTGATGTGGTGGTGACCCAAAGTGGTGTGGTGGTGTCCCTGAGTGAAGTGGTGGTGTCCCCGAGTGAAGTGGTGGTGTCCCCGAGTGAAGTGGTGGTGTCCCCGAGTGAAGTGGTGGTGTCCCCGAGCGAAGTTTTGGTGTCCCCGAGCGAAGTGGTGGTGTCCCCGAGCGAAGTGGTGGTGTCCCCGAGCTATGTGGTGGTGTCCCCGAGCTATGTGGTGGTGTCCCCGAGCTATGTGGTGGTGTCCCCGAGTGATGTGGTGGTGTCCCCGAGTGATGTGGTGGTGTCCCCGAGTGATGTGGTGGTGTCCCAGAGTGAAGTGGTGGTGTCCCCAAGTGATGTGGTGGTGTCCCCAAGTGATGTGGTGGTGTCCCCAAGTGATGTGGTGGTGTCCCCGAGTGATGTGGCGGTGCCCCCAGAGTGGTGTGGTGGTGCCCCCAGAGTGATGTGGCGGTGCCTCTGAGTGATGTGGCGGTGCCCCTGAGTGATGTGGTGCATGGCAGTGGTGTTGTCCGTGTGTGCATGGCAGTGGTGGTGTCCGTGTCAGTTCTGTATGTTTGGACTGCAGCACTGTGACCACATCTGATAAGGTTTGCATTATGGACCCTACAGAAAACAGATACATTGTGGAGACAGTACACATACAGCACGTCGAAGCAAGTCCAACATCCGTTTACTTCTGAAGGAGTATACCATCCTTAGGGATGTGTTTACACGTTTGCATCTTCTATAATTTGAGCTGGAGACAAGCTCTCAGAGGAAGCCACTTGGCGAACTGTTTCAGCACTTCAAATAGCCCCCCACATGTGAAATTAAACCTGCCAAGCGCCAGGAGGCCATTCAAAACATACACACTGAAAGAAAAGATAGGATGAGTGTGCAACCACACCAGATGACGCCTAACTCCTAGAGTTGGGTGACACAGTACGAGTCTGTGGGGGATGAGGACTAACATTTGAATGTAATCTTCTCCAAAGGAAGGGCAGACCAAAACTTTAAATTGAGACGTGGAAGCAACAACGCAAGATAACCAAGGTACAGCTGGAAGCTGCTAGGGGCCGTAGGTAGGAATGTTATGTCTTTGAGATAACCATTAACTATGGGTAAGGTTCATTAAGGTTGGTGCTGTCGGTCTCTAGGAGAGGTCTGTGGGGTGGAAGTCTGTCTGTCAGAGGGTG
Source organism: Lissotriton vulgaris (assembly GCF_964263255.1). Lineage (NCBI taxonomy): Eukaryota > Metazoa > Chordata > Amphibia > Caudata > Salamandridae > Lissotriton > Lissotriton vulgaris. The sequence goes on from NC_141698.1 coordinate 611,310,386, forward strand.
GTTGCCGGCTGTGGAAGGGGCTCTGTCTGTGAGCAGGTGCCATCTCCCTGTGAGCAGGGATGTCGGTGAGGGTACACGTGAGGCGAGGCCTGTAGTGAGGGACGGGGTCCGGTGTGGCAGGAGTGATGCGTCTGGGTATCTTTGGTGAGACAGGAGTGATTTGCAGTCTGCGAAGGTGTTCGGGGACATGTCTGTGGTGCGGCAGCTGTCAGTTGGGACAATACCCGTGCTGGTACATTGGTGCTGCGGAGTGCTGCTATCTTTGGAAGAGATTTGTTGTCTGAGAGGGGAGGCTGCTGTTTGTTTGGGGTCCTGGTGGTGGTGTCTGTGCTGTAGGACGGTCTATCTAGGGACAGTCGCTGTCTGCAAGAGACTGCTGCCAGAGGCGGACAGGGCGGCTGTCTGCAGCAAAGAGGGTGCTTCTTGCACCCCATGTATTCACTTTGTCCGGCAAGGCACGCCAGTTAAGTACTGTGTATAGTTTATATAGGAGTGTCTTGGCTGGGTTCTGCGGGCTTACTGCAGGTCGAGGGGGGGGGGGGGGGCAGTTGTATAGGAAGAGGTTGGGTTCGGGGAGACATTTGAGTTCTGCTCGTATAACTGGTCTGCTATAAACACAAACATAAATATTCAGTAGAGTGTACATTTCTTATACTTTTTAACAATTGACAACAGTAAATATGACACTTTACAGCGAGTGGACAGCGCTTGAAATAGAAATTTAGAAGTGCTGGTACGAACTATTAAGAGTATCGGTTTTCTCACGAGAAGTGCCGGTACTCTCCCATTAAATGTATTCCAGCAGTGCGGAAAAGTGCAGGTACGCTCCCTTTCAAATCCGGTACTCAGTACTGGCCCACTGAGAAAAACTACCACTGTCTTCCACTACAACCCAATTGTTGCCCGCTATAAACACCTGGATGCGGCTGAATTTAAATTGACTGATCTACAATAAAAATCACTACTATGCATCACGCCGTGATACTGAATGCGCATCAGTGCCAACTTTTAATGGGTTTTCTTAAGTAGAAATCCCATTGGAAGTTTGCTCGTCATTGTGTGCTTACTTACTAATGCTTGTGCACCACTGGCCCTGCCAATAAGTCTGCCTCACTTCTACAGTTGCGACCTACTGGCAGGGCCACTGGAATTACGCTATTGTACAGCTGTGGAGTTTTCCACATTATAGTAGATTTGCCACATAATTAATCAACTGATGAATAATTTGCAGATTGGTAACAAAGAACAAAATAATTCTAGCTCGTACAGATTAAGTTACTAAAAATGCAGAGACGTATGTTGCCATGCAGTAGAAGGCCCTTTGCAAATGTTGACTGGTCAACTTTCTGCTCCTTCGTGCTATATTTGGGTGCTAAACTGGTACTAATGAGGTGCACATAGTGCCTAGACAGTTTCAATAAGTGTACAAAAGACAAATTATTGACGTAATACTATCAAAAAATGTGCCGCATTACGCCACATAATTTAATCAACCCCAGCATATAATTTTGCCCAACCCTGCCGCATAAATGCAGTGGCCCTGCTTACTGGCTTTGCAAATGCTTCTTAAACACTGGACCATGATCAAGCACATTGTTATTGAATGAACTCACAGCGAGCAAACTTACCCTAACGTTTTCAGCGCAGGAACGTTTTGGAACTATATATAAGTAAGTTTCTGGAACCGTATTTAAAGACGAAACAGAAAAATGTTACATCTAGCAGTAATTGAATCTTAAGTGAGGTATACAATAAACAGAGGTGTTTGCATCCCCCAGATGTGGCCTAAAGAGGTCAATGACAGTGGCTCAATAGGACATAGGAAATCCTTTGAACACCTGCCATTACTAATGTCGCTGACAATGTCTAATGCGCACGCTTTGCCATGAGCAATCAATCCTGTTACTGTATGTGAAGTTATTATACTTCACAATAGTTGCGATATACTCGTGAAACTCATGACAGCAAAATTCCAAGCTATGTTCTGGATGAAGCAAGGCTGAAGCAGATTCCACAATCAATAATCGAGGACACTTACTAAGCTCGTTCTCCGACTTGACAGTAAATGAAGATGGAAGTGCCCCCGGAATCCCGCCGCGGACGCCCCGGAAGTCAGGCACGGTCGCCTGTGTCGGAGGCGGGGCCACATCCAGACCGGAAGAGGAGGCAGGCGGAGTCAATGCGTCTCGCGGCCCGGGGCTCCTGTGAGCGGTGTGGAGCCCCGGGGCCGCGCCAGCAGGAGGTTGGGCGCCGCGTGCTGAGAGCAGAGTCCCCGACATTGGCCAGGTAAGTTCCAAAAGGCTGGGGGGGGCTTGGTGCACTTGTGTGTGTGTGCGTGTATGCTTGTGTGTGTATGTATGTGTGCGACGGTGACGGCGGGGGAGGGGGGCCTCGGTGCACTTGTGTGTGTGTGTGCGCGCGTGTGTGTGTATGTGTCAGGGGGGGTGTCTCTGTATGTATGTATGTATGTGCGTGCATGGGCGCTTGTGTGTGTGTATGCGCATGCGTGTGTGGTGCTTGAGCTTCCCAGGAGACAGCGCCTGGCCACAGCGCGCGTTCCAGTTTCAAATCCCCTCCAAGGCGATGCGCGCGGCCGGGACTGTCTCCTGGGAAGCACAGTCGCCAACAATAGATCTCTAGCGAGACACAGCGCTGACGCGCTGTGTTTTCGCTACGAGACCTAAAAAGATCTGAAAATCACAAATAGATTACATTCTATTTCTACCAAGCATCTAATGTTTGTAAAGCAAGGAAAAAAAAGATATATATACACATTCACTGGATGGAGTCATCAGTGATGTCATGAGTGATGTAATATGTGACGTCATCAGCAGTACATTGCAGGCGCGCAAGTTATAGTGAGTCCAACTAACTACAACGTGGAATTTCAATGGTTTTATGTCAGTAAAATTTCCAGGTAACTATAACTGGTGTGAAACCTATTGTTTTCTCAGTGAATTCAATAGGTTTTTTAAATGCTAATTCCTAACTATAACTGGTGTGAAACCTATGGATTTTTCAGTGAATTTCATAGGTTTTTTAAATGCTAATTCCTAACTATAAGTCTCACTTTATAAGTAAGACTGTTAACGCTCTAGTTGTTCTTTAGAACACTCTGGTACATTCTATCATTGGGGTATAGTTGGGCTACATATGGCTGATATTTGGGCTACATTTGTTTTTTTTTGTCTCTGGTGGCCATCTTTGGGCTACATTGGGCTACATTTGGGCTCTAACATATATATAGCCCAATGTAGCACAATATATATTTTTTTGAAAGTAAATTTTCGGAAAAACCACTTGAGTATAGCAAAGGCACATCGGGCTACCAATCCCTACAATTTTTCCCATTTAAAAAAAAAAAATTATTTATTTATTTATTTTGCCTTGGAGCGCTCCCGGTGCGCGCCCCGGAGAGCGTACTCGTTTGAAGCGCCCCGGTGCGCGAACCGGGAACCGTCCCGTTAGCGTCAATGTCGCGAGCGAAAACATGATTGTGACGTACCGCGTAGCCGCGTCCGCGTGATACGCACGGCGTAAACGCACCCGGAAGCATTCGACGTGCTTACGTGACGCGCCCCTGGGCACGCCCCGGGGCGCGTAGCGTAAGCGCGTCGGGTCATGTGACCTGAAAATAACACTTGATTGGTTCACAACAGTTTTGTTTTCCAAATGATGAAAGACCCCACCTTTTTTCCTCATTTTCACTTTGTTGTTTGAGTGAAGAAGACCTGAATTCTGTGAGAAATGGCTTCAGTAGTAGCAGCTGCAGCTGCACCACCACCTCCACCACTGTTAGGATTTAGTCAGCCTTTCCTTTCCTCTGTTTTCGTTTCTCTGATAATCCCCGGTGTCCTCCCTCTGTTTCCTTGTTTTTGGTAGCCCCGCCCCCTTCCCTCACAAGTTGATAAAGAAACCCCGGCACCTTGTCTCGGTGCTTGGTTTCTAACCCGGTTGGCGTTTTTCCTTTGTTCGGAGCCTGGATTGGGATAAGTGTTTTTCACGTGTGCGCATTGAAAGGAGCTCTGCTGCTCAACGCGACCTTCCTGGAGGCGGCGTTTCGCTGGACGAGGCTTCGGATCGGCGGCCCGGCTGGGTGTAACATCAGACGCCTTCCCGTTCGAGTCTACTTCACGGGACGCGTAAGCGGAGCATTCGTGCCAATGTGCGCGATCACGAACTGGTGACAATGTGTTTTTTTGCACTTTTGGGCTCGACGGTTTTCCTCTAAATAGAGGGAGCCACTGAGAATCGGATTTCCGGGTTTATTGAGTACCCGAGGTACGTTGTTGTATAAGCGCTGGGAAGTGTTTTCTAGGGTGCTTTTACAGCTTCTAAAACGTTTCCCTGTGGATGCGCTTTTAGTCTGTGGCCACAGATAGAATGCCTTTTTGAAAATAGTGTAGTTGTTTGGAATACACGTTTTTGTCAGGGGTTTTTTGTGTCAGATGAATGACTTTTTCCCCTTCATTTGAATAACGTCTGATTTTTTGGAGTCAATCATTTCTGGATTTGCTGGACTCTCGCTCTCTTTTGGAATTATCAGCTGGACACACAAGTAAGAAGGGAATTGGGGTGTGTTGGGCATTTTTCAGGGTTGAGAATAGGGATGCAGAGGAGAGAACACTGGGCATTGAGGTATTGATCTGTTTCTTTTCTGTGTTTTCTTTTCTCTTCTGACTGCAGGATAAAAGACCGTTACACACTGCTTGCAGGGCTGCCTAGCTGAATCTTAGAGAGAGCCTGGACGTTACTCTTTCTTTGGTTTATTATTTTCCTACCTTCTCCCTTGGCTCGGTTCGCGGTCACGCTGTATAATAGTGCGTGTGGCGATTCGAGTGAGGGTAGAGGGCTGGGGCCATCCTCGCTTCCGTGGTGTGAGCTGGGTTGTGGAAAGATCCAACAGAAAACCAAGCCCACGAAAAAATCACCACCCGAGCGAGAATGGATGAGGATGGGCAGGAAGGGGAAGAGAGGGTCCCTACAGTGCATGAACTGATGGGGGCTGTTAATGCCCTTCAGATCAAAGTACAGGAGTTACAACATGAGAACCAGGGGTTGCGTCAGGAAATGAGTGCGGGGAAGGCTAAGGATCCAGTGTGGGGAATGGGTTAGCCCTCTGTACTACAGCCTGCTACTTTTCATTTCGATAGAAGTGCGAGCGCCAGTAATCCCCCTTTGACGGTCAATGTTACCACTCCCTCCCCTGTCCCCTTGGCAGTGCCTGAGAGATTTACTGGAGATTCCAGTAAATATAGCGTGTTTATGAACCAATGTCATTTACACTTTATGTGTCGTCCTGCTTCATTCCCTAACGACTCGTCAAAAGTGGCGTTTGTTATTTCCTATTTGGCGGGTACTGCCGCGTCTTGGGCGGTGCCATTGGTGGACAATGATGACCCTGTTTTATATAATTATGGGGCCTTTAAAGAACAAATGCGTTGTCTTTTTGCAAAACATGCATTTATGCAAGCAAGCGACTCCGAATTATTGAAATTGAGACAGGGAAAACAGGATTTACTGACCTATGTGTCCACGTTCAATCGGTTAGTATCTGAAACCCATTGGCCTGTGGATAAACGAACGTCTTTGTTCTATCAAGGGTTGTCAGAAGACCTGAAGGATGTGGTCTCACAGGTGGTGAATCCTCCTGAAGATTGCGTTGAATTCATTGATTTAGTGGTGAAGCTGAACCATAGGCTACTGGAAAGGAAAGGGGAGAGATCCCGCTTTCAGATATCCCGAGTGGTTCCTGCAAGAGGCGAGGTGAAGAACACCAGTGAGGGTCGAGCCACTCCGGAGCCTATGGAAATAGGAGGGGTACGGGGCCCCCTAACTGCTGAAGAGAAGAGTAGAAGACGAACCCAGAACTTGTGTTTGTATTGTGGGCAGGGAGGTCATTATGCCAGAGATTGTTCTGTTAAACCTTCTTCCATGACATCTAGAAAAGTGGTAGCTTGTGTGCAGCCTCCTGCGGAGTTGTTGATGGGTGAGAAACTCAATCTTTCTTATCAGATATCTGGTACGGTCAAGAGAGTCCCTAAACATTTTATGATTACTGTCTGTTTGGTAATCTCCAACAGCCATAGGACTCCTGTTTCGGCTTTATTGGATTCGGGGGCCACGGGCAATTTCATGGATATTAAGTTGGCGGAACAATTGAAGGTGCCCTGGCTTTTGAAGGACCAACCCGAACCAGTGAGGGCGATAGATGGAACAGAGCTGTCCTCTGGTACTATCACTAGACAGACCGAACCCTTGTGTATGATTTGTGATAACGGACATTCTGAATACCTTGGGTTTTAACTAATTGATGCCCCTTCGTTTGGTATTGTGTTGGGGGTTCCTTGGTTGCAGTCTCACAATCCCCGGATTGATTGGTTTCGAAGGACCGTGACCCTTGATTCGGTCTATTGTCTGCAGAGTTGTTACAAAGTCGCCACGGATTGGGTTACTCCCTTATCTTGTGCAGCGAGTGATGAGTTGAGGTGTGACGTGCAAAAGATACCAGAGGCTTATGTAGAGTTTGCCGAGGTGTTTGACAAAGGACGAGCGCGGGACTTGCCTCCCCATCGTTCCTTTGATTGTAGAATTGATTTGATACCAGGGGCCACTCTTCCCTGTTGTCGCATCTATGCCTTATCAGGGCCAGAAGAACGGCATTTGAAGGAATACATAGACGAGATGTTGGCAAAGGGGTTTATTCGTCCATCTTCCTCTCCAGCTTCCTCCGCTATCTTTTTTATTCCCAAACGGGAAGGTGGTCTCCGCGCCTGTGTGGACTATAGGGCACTCAATAAGGGTACTATTAAGAACAAGTATCCCCTTCCCTTGATTCCCGTTTTGCTCGATCAGCTGAGGCATGCAACGGTGTTTACTAAATTGGATCTCCGAGGGGCGTATCATCTCATACGAGTCCGTGAAGGCGACGAGTGGAAAACTGCCTTCCGGACTAAGTATGGTCTGTATGAGTATTGTGTTATGCCCTTCGGGCTATGTAACGCTCCGGCTGCTTTTCAGTTTTTTATCAACAAGGTGCTGAGGGAATTTCTGGATGTGAGTGTAATAGTATACATTGATGATATTTTGATCTTTTCTACCACTGAGGCGGAACATGAAACTCACGTTCGCCAGGTTCTACAGACCTTGAGAGAACATCAGTTGTTTGTGAGACCAGAGAAATGTAGTTTCCATTCTGACAGAGTGGAGTTTTTGGGGTTTCTTGTGTCTGCTGAGGGCATCCGAATGGATCCGAGGAAGATTGAGGCTATTACCTCTTGGCCATCGCCAAAATGTGTGAAAGATGTGCAGGTGTTGCTTGGATTTGCAAACTTCTATCGGAGGTTTATCTCCCACTTCTCGGAGATAGTGGCCCCCATGACTGTGTTGTTGAGAATGTACATGTAAATGTAAATGTACATGAATTTATATAGCGCAAATCACTGACCGAGGTCGGTATCTAAGCGCTTGCTTAGGGAACCCGTCCTGGTATTCCCCTGTGAGATAACCCCGGCAGGGTATCCACAAGGTGAAAGCCAGGCATCCCGCTGCGAGGGGCCGTTGTGGAGATTAAGCAAGCTATTGCCCAGAGTCGCAGAGTGTGAACCCGTGAGTCGAGAAGGCACCGGAGCGAGAATTATCGAGTCCGTGGAATTTTTGAGCCCAAGACCCGCCAAGGCAGGGAATTGAACCCTGGTCCTGGGCCGATCTCAGCTTCCGGGTCTGCCGCCTCTAACCCCTGAGCCACACTTCTCCACAAATGTAATGATGCAGTGAGGCGTGGTGGTCCTATTTGGCTCAAATGTCGTTAGATCAGTTGATTGAACGGTTCACTTCAGCCCCTGTTCTGGTACATCCTGATCCCTCGTTACCCTTTTTTGTTGAAGCGGATGCTTCCTTGGGTGCTGTGGGGGGGGGGGTCTTGTCTCAGCGTAATGCCGAGACGGGGTTTATGCATCCCATAGCCTTCTTTTCAAAGACTCTGTTGCCGGCTGAAAGGAATTACACCGTTGCTGAACGTGAATTGTTGGCCATTAAGCTGTCATTTGAGGAGTGGAGACATCACCTGTGGGGGGCTCGCCATTCCATTACTATTTTCACAGATCACAAGAATCTCGAGTTCTTCAGGTCAGCTCGTGCCCTAACTCCTAGGCAGATGAGGTGGGATTCATTTTTTAATGAATACGATTTTATAATCACCTACAGACCTGCTGCTCAGCAATTGAAATCGGATGCCTTGTCCCGTATACATGTGAACCATACAGAGTGGGGGACTGACAGGGACACGGGGTCTTTTATTCCATCTGAAAAGATTGTAGGGAGTGTGTCTCTGGATGGTTTTTTGGTTGAAGTGAAGGATAAGTTGCGGGGACTAGATTTGACTCCTTGGTCTTCCCAGCCTTCCTTTTCCTTGAAAGACGGATTGTTGTATCATGATACTCAACTGTTCATCCCACCTGCTTTACGGGACACAGTGTTGAAATGGTGTCATTCCTCTGCTTTAGTAGGGCATCCCGGAATCCATAAAACCAGGGAATTCTGTTTACGTTGGTTCTGGTGGGAGTCTGTGACACCTGACGTTCAACGGTTTGTAGCGGCTTGCCCTATATGCGCTGTGAGTAAGTCATCGCACTCCAGTCCGTCTGGTCTATTACTTCCTTTACCGGTACCTCCTGCGCCATGGCATACAATTAGTATGGACTTTGTTACAGACCTGCCCTTGAAGTCTGGTTGTACGGTGATTCTTGTGGTGGTTGATTCTTTTACGAAGATGGGCCATTTCATCCCCTTAGCTAAACTGCCTACCGCAAGGGAAATGGCTTTGGTATTTGTATCATCTATAGTGCGATTGCATGGGTTACCGTCAGCCATTGTGTCCGATAGGGGTTCGCAGTTTGTGTCCCGGTTTTGGACTGAGTTATGTGAGGCGTTACAAATGAAGATCTGCCTTTCATCGGCCTATCACCCTCAGTCCGATGGTCAGACAGAGAGGGTAAACCAAACTATTGAACAGTACTTACGTTGCTTGCTGACTACTTTGACTTGTGATTGGGTGGTAGCCCTCCCGCTTGCGGAATTTGCGTACAATAACAGCATTCATTCCGCAGTTGGGATGTCTCCCTTTTACTGTTCCATGGGATTTCATCCAAGGGCTATCCCTATTCAACCTTCTGGTCATGTGCCTGCTGTTGATTCTCTGGGAATAGCTGTGAGCAAGATATGGGGGTTGGCCCAGGAACATCTGGTGCGGGCCAAGGAGGACATGAAGCGGCAGGCTGATAAGCATAGGGTCCCTGCCCCATCCTTTGTAGTGGGGGAGCGAGTGTGGCTGTCAACAAAGAACCTGAGATTGGATGGCCCTAGGAAATTGCAGCCGCGGTTCGTGGGTCCCTTTCCTATAGCTAGGGTTATCAATCCTGTCGCGATGAGGTTGGAGCTGCCTGATGAATATCGCTTTCATCCGGTGTTTCATACCTCATTGTTGAAACCCTATAGAGACACCGATCAGACTTTACCTCCTCCCCCTCCGGTTATGGTTGAGGGCGAAGTGGAATTTGAGGTCAACGCTATCCTTGATGCCCGGAGGAGACGGGGGAGGTTGATGTACTTGATTGATTGGAAGGGGTATCCTCCGGAAGACCGCACTTGGGAACCAGCTACTGGGGTACATGCTCCTAGATTGGTTAGACAGTTCCATCTCCGTCATCCATCTAAACCCCGTCCTGTTGGGAGGCCTTTGGGGGGAGGTACTGTTAGGATTTAGTCAGCCTTTCCTTTCCTCTGTTTTCGTTTCTCTGATAATCCCCGGTGTCCTCCCTCTGTTTCCTTGTTTTTGGTAGCCCCGCCCCCTTCCCTCTCAAGTTGATAAAGAAACCCCGGCACCTTGTCTCGGTGCTTGGTTTCTAACCCGGTTGGCGTTTTTCCTTTGTTCGGAGCCTGGATTGGGATAAGTGTTTTTCACGTGTGCGCATTGAAAGGAGCTCTGCTGCTCAACGCGACCTTCCTGGAGGCGGCGTTTCGCTGGACGAGGCTTCGGATCGGCGGCCCGGCTGGGTGTAACATCAGACGCCTTCCCGTTCGAGTCTACTTCACGGGACGCGTAAGCGGAGCATTCGTGCCAATGTGCGCGATCACGAACTGGTGACAATGTGTTTTTTTGCACTTTTGGGCTCGACGGTTTTCCTCTAAATAGAGGGAGCCACTGAGAATCGGATTTCCGGGTTTATTGAGTACCCGAGGTACGTTGTTGTATAAGCGCTGGGAAGTGTTTTCTAGGGTGCTTTTACAGCTTCTAAAACGTTTCCCTGTGGATGCGCTTTTAGTCTGTGGCCACAGATAGAATGCCTTTTTGAAAATAGTGTAGTTGTTTGGAATACACGTTTTTGTCAGGGGTTTTTTGTGTCAGATGAATGACTTTTTCCCCTTCATTTGAATAACGTCTGATTTTTTGGAGTCAATCATTTCTGGATTTGCTGGACTCTCGCTCTCTTTTGGAATTATCAGCTGGACACACAAGTAAGAAGGGAATTGGGGTGTGTTGGGCATTTTTCAGGGTTGAGAATAGGGATGCAGAGGAGAGAACACTGGGCATTGAGGTATTGATCTGTTTCTTTTCTGTGTTTTCTTTTCTCTTCTGACTGCAGGATAAAAGACCGCTACACACTGCTTGCAGGGCTGCCTAGCTGAATCTTAGAGAGAGCCTGGACGTTACTCTTTCTTTGGTTTATTATTTTCCTACCTTCTCCCTTGGCTCGGTTCGCGGTCACGCTGTATAATAGTGCGTGTGGCGATTCGAGTGAGGGTAGAGGGCTGGGGCCATCCTCGCTTCCGTGGTGTGAGCTGGGTTGTGGAAAGATCCAACAACCACCACCACCACCACAAGGACCACCACAAGACCACATTGGTGGTCATGAAGAAGAGGAGGACGAAGAGGAGCAGGAGGAGAGGCAATATCTGCCTGAGGACAATCCCCCATACAAACCCAAAGAACATTTTATTTGGGAGTTTTTCAAAATGCCAAGGGGTGCCAAAAAAGTAAATGCAGCAAAGGTGACTTGCCTCATCTGTGACCAAGAACTGTCAAGAGGGAACTCAAACAAAAAATATTCGTTTGGGAACCACACGATGATAAGGCATATGCAGAGGAAGCACCCAAACAATTATTCAAGAGCAGAAGTCAGGCAACTGACCAAGAACCCTCCCCATCCTTCTACTTCCACCACCTCCAACCAACCCACTCCATCTGGTGCGGAGGCTAAGGGAGATGGTCCCCAATGTCCAAACCAACTTTTCAAAATTTAAATTTGTTTGCATATATTGCAACAAAACTATATCATATGGTGAGCAGAGCATCACTTTACTTAATCGAGCTGCAGACAACCATCACTGCAGCAAGCAACCTTAATTTTTTTCTATTTTTTTGCTCCAGTTGAGCGGTTTGCAATTCCCTGTCTTTTGTTTCACCCCAGAAAAACTACAAAAAAAATATAAAATTGTTCTGAAAATCAAAAAAAAAAAAAAGTTGCAAAAAACAAAAAAATAATATAAAACAAAAAGAAAAAAAAAAACAGTTCTTTTCAGAACTACCTCCAATTTGTATGAAAATGCTACATTTTTTAAAAACGGTCATTCTTTTTCCCCCATGGTACGCTCCCCGGTCCGCTCCCCGGTGCGCGTACCGGGCGCCCCGCCCCCCGCGAAAATCAAAAAAAAAAAAAATGTTTTGCTCGCGGGGCCCTTTTATGACCCCCACATCAAACCTAGGGGGTCAGGGCGGGGTCTACCCCTGCCCCCTTATGGTCATTCCCCCCTTTGTTTTTGCCACCTCTTGTGTCTCGATCCTACCGAGACACAAGATGGCGGCCGCTCCGGACTGTTTGGAATGTTTAAAGACACCCGAGAGCCAATCAGCTTTCTGTGCGCAAGTCGCGTGGCGCGCCCGGAGCGCGTACCGGGGCGCTGCCATAGATATATATATTTTATTAAACCTAAATTACTCAAAATCCACTGGAGCACATATCTTGAGACATAGCAAAGGCACATCGGGCTACCAGTCCCTACAATTTTGCCAAATTTGGTGTAAATCCATTCAGCCATTCGGGCTAAAAGTGAGGTCGACCGCCCTATGGAAATTAACATGGGGAAAATGCGTTTTGGGACCCCCCTTTTATCTCGGCCCCCGCTTGACGCATCCCCGCCAAACTTTCAGGGAAGGACCGGAGTTCGACGAGGCCATTTTGAGGAAATTTTCAGGCAGATTCGTCAACCGGCGCCAAAGTTATTCCCAATAGAATTTTGAGATTTAACATTGAAAAAAATCCTAACTATAACTACCTACTGGCGACCGCCAGTAGGTAATACATATATATATATATATATATATATATATATCCAACAAATGCAGGTTGGCCACAAAAGAAGCGAAGCCACATGAAGTCACTCGGCACTCATATTTGGATCCATTTCATTGCTAGCAGACAGCTCACAAGTGCAGTCTTTGAAGTTAATATCTGCCTGACGCGTTTCAGGAATCTCATCCTTTCCTCAGAGGCAATCATTCAGAAAGGGTTTGGGAGCAGTTTTTATTGCACACTTTCATTAAGATTTCAAACACCTGCCCCAGTGGGCGTGTCCATTCACAAAGCTTTCTGGGATCTGTAGTGCGCCAACCTTCTTCCCCCAGTGGGGCAGCTTCCAGTCCCTTCAATTTGAACATACTTAAAATTCCAAGTGGGAAAGCACTACACAGGGTGCTGCCTGCCCTAGTTTTCCAGCAATGACAACGTGCCACGAGACCGCGCCATCCTGCACCGGCGCTGCACTGCTTCATCCCATGACTGCAGGCAACCTCTTAGAGCCTGCAAGGACCCGCTTCCAAGCGGTGGGCAACTCTCCACGGCTGGGCGCAGCCGTAATTAAATCCAACAAAAGCAGGTTGGCCCCAAAAGAAGCGAAGCCACATGAAGTCACTCAGCACTCATATTTGGATCCATTTCATTGCTAGCAGACAGCTCACAAATGCAGTCTTTGAAGTTAATATCTGCCGGACGCGTTTCAGGAATCTCATCCTTTCCTCAGAGGCAATCATTCAGAAAGGGTTTGGGAGCAGTTTTTATTGCACACTTTCATTAGAAATACCAAGAGAAACCTTAGACCCAGACAAGACAATCTAACATTCAATCAGAGGAAAGCCCTGAAGTCCCTCACAGATGATAAGACTATTGTTATACGCCCCGCCGACAAGGGGGGCAATATTGTCATTATGGACAGAGAACAATATGTGGCAGAGGCCCAGAGACAGCTTTCTGATGGCAACTATTATATTGCCACCACTTTCGAACATTATAACAGCATAATTGAACTTTGGGACAAATTGAGTGGGTGGAAGGACAGGGGCATTTTGGAATGGGAGGAATATAGGTTTTTGAAAAATGACTATCCGACCCTACCAGTGCTATACCTACTTCCCAAATTCCACAAAAACATGGACCACCCCCCGGGAAGACCCATAGTGTCCTCTAGGGGCAGTGTGGCAGAGCAAGTTTCAAAATATGTGGACCATTATCTAAGGGACTGGGTCCAGGGGTTGGCCAGTTATGTGAAAGATACCAAATATTTTTTGTCTAAACTTCACAACCTTACCTGGGATGAGGACTATTTACTCATTACCATGGACGTCCAAGCACTTTACACCATTATAGACCACAAGCAAGGCTTGGAGGCCTGTAAACACTTCCTGGACGGGCGTCCGTTGCGTTTCAGGGAGCACAGTAAAATGCTCCTTGAAATGATGGAATTCTGTTTGCAAAACAACTTTTTCCTATTCGATGAAAACAAGAGATTGGTACCGCGATGGGTTTGTGTTTTGCCCCAAGTTTCGCGAATCTTTTCATGGGACATTGGGAGTACAAGATCTTCACGGACCCATTTTTTGTTGAACAGTTACAACACATAACTACATGGTGGAGGTACATTGATGACCTCTTCATGGTGTGGAAGGGAACAGAAGATGAGGCTTTACGCTTCATCGACCTCCTCAATAACAATAATTATAACATCAGACTCACCAGTAACATCAGCAGGGAGATGGCTGAATACCTGGATGTCAGGATTGATATCAAGGAGAATGTTATCAATACCTCTCTCTTTAGGAAAGCCACTGCGGGAAACAGTATTCTCCATGCCCTCAGCAGCCACCCGGAACCTCTCAAATGGAGCATTCCTTACGGCGAACTGCTGAGGGCAAAAAGAAACTGTAACACGGAAAGCAGTTACCAACAAGCTGCTTCCGAAATGATGGATCGGTTCAAATTAAGGAATTACGCTGCCTGGGTTCTCAAGAAAGCCAAAACCAGGGCTGACTCAGTAACACGAACTGACATCTTGCATGATGAACCCTCAGAAGGGACATTGCTTGACGAAACCAACACACAACTCATCCTCACATACAACAGGGAGTCGAGAAAAATACACAAAATAGTAGCCAAGAACTGGAACATCTTAAAAAGTGACAATACCATCGGCCACCTCATTGCTGACAAGCCCAGTATTACGTACAGGAAAGGTAAAAACATCAGAGACATATGTGTCTGCAGCGACATCACGGTTTACCCTAATAGCCATGATCTTGGTCTAAAAGGGTTTTTTCCGTGTAGCCACTGCAAGGCCTGTAAATACTGCACCTCTGTAAAGAAAGTGGTATACAATGGGGTCAGCAAAGAAATCACACAATTTCTCACCTGCAACACTATGTTCGTGGTCTACGTTATTTTATGTCCCTACGGACTATGGTACATTGACCAATATTATAACAATTGGTTCCTTCGGGTGTACCACATTTCTTTTTACTCACTCATAATTATATGTAGTATATAAAGTAAAGTAAAGTAAAGATCAGAATCCAACACCAATCATGTATTTATGCACTATTTTATGAATTATAGTCATAAAATTGATGTTTGATTTCATTGGAGTAATCTTGTCTGTTCTGTATTACAACCGCTCCCCCCTTATCGGCCGCCTTAATGACGATTGATTTGTTACGTCCCAGGCCAGTTAGGGCGAGGCGCTCTTCCTTGCTGATGTTATAAGGAATGTATTTCTGGACTTTGAATAACTGGGCCACTTCCTCCATTACAATTTTTTCAAAAGCCAAAATTCTCTCACTCATCATAAATGCTGCTGGTGTAAATTCCGAGGGAGGTTTAAAAGGAGTTGCAGTACAGTTGGGGCTGTAAATGTTTTTTGAAAAGAAGTATTTCAGCCAGATCTTCCGGAAAAATCTTTGAAGTTCCAGTTGTATCTTAAATGGATCCGGTATCGCCGTTGGTACAAATGTTAGTCCTTTTGCTAGGATGCTCCGCTCTGCGATAGTCATAGCGTGGTTGGACAAGTTTATAATGGCATCTAGGAGGTACCATATCCTGAGTATCAATCTGTTCCACCTGGTTATTTACATTCATATTTGTCTCTTGTAACCTTTGGGGGCTCATATCATTCACTTCCCTAGGGTTGTCAAGCAGGGTGTGTGGGATGGTTTCTATGTGTTCCTCCACATGGATATTAAATCGCTCCATGTTATTGATCATAGTGTCTTCAATTATAATGGAGCTTTGTATGTGGTCTGTTGTTTGTAGTCTCTGTTCTACCATCTGTAAGTTTGTTTTCTCGTGGATATTTCCCCATGGGTTTCTGGTTGGTAGAATCTTACACGAGACATTCCACGCACCACTGACAGGTAAGGAAGAGAGGAAGTGGGCTAAAAAATTTCGTCCTAACTCCACCTATAGAATTAAGGTACTAATTAGGTCCTCTTTATACCTGAACAGACACACGCAGTTCAAGCTGTTCAAGCCACACCACCAAAACAGTTGATTTCATCTGAAGGTGAGTGCAGCTATGGCTTGCATAGGCATTATTATTAAGATGCCTCTCAGAATACCCTTATTAAAACACCTTTTTTATTCACTTAGGCTGTTCCTTTCCCTCCCAGTCCCGATGAAGACCCGTGTTTGACGCCACATGTGCGCATTTAGAGGGTCGAAACGTCGACGAATAGTTGGATCTGTCTGATCAATACCCTGTGCCGAAACTTGACTAATGTAGTATACAGTGGTATATGTGAGATTGTGCAGACCAAAGTTGAATTACTGTACATTTTCTTGTATATAAGTATTGTATAGTCCTTTGTTCACTTTTGCGCCGCCAGCACGGAGCACTAAATGTCACAAATTTGCACTTTTTATCACTTATTGTACAGCCTTTCTTGAAATTTACAAAGAGTATTTATGAATGACTATAATTCATAAAATAGTGCATAAATACATGATTGGTGTTGGATTCTGATCTTTACTTTACTTTATATACTACATATAATTATGAGTGAGTAAAAAGAAATGTGGTACACCCGAAGGAACCAATTGTTATAATATTGATTAACTGCCCAGGTTCTTAGGGATACTGGGTTAACCCCATTGGAGATTTCACAAATATGGTACATTGGCAGCACTACTGCACATGCCAAAAAACGCATCCTTGAGCACTACCATGCCATCATTCACAAAGATGCCAAGTACCCAGTGGCCAGACACTTCAGTGAGCAACACTTCTCCAATCCCTCTCTGATGAAATTTTTCATTTTAGAGCAGGTAACCAGGAACCCCAGGGGTGGTAACAGATTACTCAAAATGAGATAGATGGAATCCAAATACATCATCCTTTTCCAAACTAAGGCCCCGGGAGGGTTAAATCACGATGAAGAACTGGCTGTTCACCTGAAAATTGATTATACATAGACCTGTTGCCCTTCTTTCTTTTGTTCATATTTCTGCCTGAATTCGCATTTCTCCATGTTGTTGAATATGTTTATGAGTGCATGCACATGATGTTGTCATGTCTGATTTTAACCATGTTCTCTTTTCTACAGAGCACTTCAGGAACGCTGCCCCTCACAGCACTTGCACAGGGCGTGTCGAATCTCATGTTCCTGTCCACACTTTAAGAGCACGCCCACTTGGGCATTATTGAACACATCACGGACTCACATGCGGGCACATGGTTACGATGCGCAGACTTGACCCCCACTTACCTGATCGCCTGGGAATCTACTACTGTCCTGTATGTATTTTACCTTTATATTGCATCAGCACAGGGTATTTGACCTGGCTACCGTGTATTCACTGTTCGGTCTCTTCTATTTCTATTTCTATTTCTATGCGGAATTTGTTAAGCGCGCGGACACCCAGGGGTTTCATGGCGCTAGATACCTTATATAGATACTCTTATACCGTACTCGGGCACTTGCCCTGTACACTGCCTGCATACGTCATGCCCATTGTTTAACACAGGGTATGTTCAACATGTTGCCGTAATTTGAGGCTGCCACTTTAACGGCAGAGACAGCACCTACAGTTTTCCGTCCTTTCTGGATGCTTTCGCATACATCCAGATGATCACTGCATGGGGCCATGGGTTTTAACAATTTTGGACACCTGCCTTCCATGAGATTATTATTTGTACATGTATTTCCATGTCAGACTTAATGGGTGATGATTAGCGATTTCACATATATTGTTTTTTTTCGCTTCATGGGTCATTGGTATTAAGTGAATATCACAGCCGAGTGTTGCCCTGAAATTTGAACATTCTTTACTATGTTGTTCAACATGGCTTTCAAACATTGTTACTTATCATTAACATTATTTTCCTGGGATGGTCTCCTACAAGATGTCTGCCAACCCTCTGTCCCGCAGTCCTATTACTATCACTTATGTTTAACTTTATTTAAACTTTGTGCACATCATTGTCATTTGCGTGAACAAGGCTTGTGAGAAGCCGAAACATGTAGCAGGTGATTAAACACCCTTGGACTGTTCTAGTTTTGCGTGTTTTTGCTGCCGCTGAGAGCGTGTTCATTGTGTACGTCAAAAAGATTGGATTACCGGGGTGTGTGTGTATGTGTGTATATATATATATATATATTCAAAAAGGTGCTCCGCGGGTTGCCTCAGGGGAGGTGGCGTTTACTCCGGTCAAGCATATATATATATATATATATATATATATATCACGAAGAGCCTCTCAAAGAAAGGAAAGAGCTGCACACATTATATATTATATATATCAAAAAGATTGGATTACAGGCGTGCTCGACCGGAGTACACGCCACCTCCCCTGAGGCAACGATATATATATATATATCACGAAGAGCCTCTCAAAGAAAGGAAAGAGCTGCACACATTACGGTGAGGTAAAGGATTTAACTAAGCCGCACCGGTGTTCCTGATGCATTTCGGTCACATTGACCTTTTTCAAAGGGGAGCCGCAGGCATCTTTAGGCTGAAACAGCACACTAAAACAATTGCTCCTATTTTAAGTATTTGCCCCCTGGTAGGCGCCCCGATCGGCTGACTAATTGAAGCATGCTGGTTTATGTAGTACGCTGTTCGTCCCACAATTATTTCCTTTTACAGGGATTATTGAATACAGCAGGCAGATTTGCTAAGAATGAATTAATTTAAACACATAGCACAAATTTAGGATTCACAGGACAACATATTGAAGTCCCTCATACACCACAATCCGACACCAACAGAACAACGCTACAAAACACGAAATGGATCAGGACACTATGTCCAGAAAAGCACAGAAGACTGGGACTGTGGTGTGAGGAAAAAAAAACTAAGAATCTCATGCAGAATGCAGAGGCAACCCCAGGAAGGCCACGGAGCAACAAGGAACAAAAAAGCTATCAACTTTGCTCAATGCGTCTTATTCCCTCCTGCGCTTCCTTTATTCTTCAACAGCCAGGCAGTCCATATATTTTAAAAGTCAATTCTCATCCGGCCTCAATTTAAACGGCCCCTTGCTGCGCACATCTGTCCTCAAAGAAGCGTGTAATGCCTCCTATTTCTCTCAAGGAGCAGCCGTCCGCTGTATCACGGTCCAAAAACCTTTTGTTGAAGTATAAAGGTTGCACGTGAGGTAATAAGACACCCCAAGCAAAGTTGATAGCTATTTTGGCATTACTAATATGTGCTGAACTCACAGTTGAAGCATGTGAGAACATAACAGCTGACACAGGTTCTACGCAGAGTGCTTAACACACACTTTGTCTTTGAAGTTAAGCTTTCCTCAGTATTAATTGGTGCCCTGAAGAAGTCCCATGTGAATATGTTAGACGAAACACGTAGACTGTTTGTTTTGGGCAGATCATTCTGTTTTATCCAAACACTTGAAGATTTTGTGAATAAAGACAATGAAAAACAATCTGAATGTGAAAGAATCTGTTTCTTGCATTTAAAGTAGTGGTTTTGCAGTCATATGTCATGTTATGGATTATATATACATTCTGAGAGTTTAAAATGTTTTGCACACTTTCTAAATATTGTGCTCCTCAACTTGTGTAGTCTAATGTCCACACCATAACATAAAAATAATGTGAGGGCGGTATATAAATGACAGCACTGTGGAAGAACTACTGCTACAGGCCACTAACATTTTATTCTACAGTGGTGGATCATCCACACATTTAAATTGTCACTTTGATAAGGTAAAACAATGTCATGGAGGAAGGAACAAGTAAGGAACCCATGCTTGAACTAGGTTCTGTGAAGGACTGGAATCTGCCATCTAATCATAGCAATGCAGTAACACCTACTGATCCCTCTTCAATTAGCCTATTGACAGATCTCGGTTAGTGGAATATTTCTTGAGAACAGTGTTGCAATATCTGTCCTTTAAAGGTATTATCATCTAATCTCCAAGCATAAAGAACAGAACCTGATGCATGCACCGTTTGGAGAGTGTCCTTATTTCGCACAGCAACGGATAGTTGGTGTGCTGAAGACCTTTTGTTCTATCAATGCAGTAACACTTTTGTGCAACACTAATTCAACACAATGGTTCAAATTAAAGAATGTTTAAAAAAAAAAAAAAGATGTTTTCCACGAAAATCAGAAATAAACTTTTTATTAATCCAAGACTAGTCAAAACTACAACTCTGTTTCTAGGTACAAGTAGCACAAAACATTAATAGTGAACAAAAGCTGTTTTGATCATCTCTTATCTTTGGTCCTCCTTGACAGTTCAGCATGCATTTTGAGAAACTTGTGCTAGAAGCAGTGTGGTACCTTACTGCCAAACCTTCAAGTAGATTAGTGAAATGGGGTCAAAGTTATTAGTACATAATGATTACGTTACTTATCCTGTAAGCATACGTTTGTGGCATATAGTGCGGTACATTCACATGCATTGCATACTCCTGCCATCTAGTGTTGGATCCGGTTGAGTGAAAGTTGTTGGTCTTTGAAGAAGTATTTTGTTTCATGAGCTTCTATGACTCCTTCTGTTGGTGATAATGCTCATGGGCATGGACTACATTGTTAGAGTGTTTTTCGGCAGGTGGGTGAGAATGGAGTGTAAAGTAAGTGTAGTAAGGAGCTGTCCATGTGTAGCAAAAAAAAGGTAAAGGTAAAGATAACCGCAATTTTAACAGGTGTCCGGGGAGGAGGGGAGGCGCATGTGAATCTGCAGAACTACATGACATGAACAGAAGCTTACAGGGTAAATAAATTAATGCGTTCGAGGCATGTGTAGCTATTGATACACATGCTTTGCATAGACTGTAACGCAGTGGCTAACATGTGGGTGTTGCAGTTGTTTGAAAGAGTGTCCGTAGCACTACCTGTCCTATATTAGCTTGTTGGTGTGCTAAAATATCCACACAATAATGCCTTGTGAAGGTGTGTGGTGTAGACCATGTAGTTCCTTTGCATATTTCAGCTAGTAGGATGTTACCCAGGAAAGCCATAGAAGCCACTGTCTTTCGAGTAGAGTGTGCTCTAGGGAGTGTAGGTAAAGTTATTTTGGCTCTAACGCAACCTTTTTGAATGCACTTAACTATCCATCTGACTATGCCGGATTTGGATATAGACTTTCCTTTGTGTGGAGGCGAAAATGCAACAAAAAGTTGCTTTATTTTTATGAAAGTTTTAGTTCTGTCAATGTAGGATATGATGGCTCTTTTGACATCTAATGTATGAAAGGTCCTTTCTGCGACAGTCTGGTTGTGGAAAGAAAACAAACAGCTCAATAGATTGTTTGAAATGAAAGTGGAAGAACACCTTGGGAGGAATTCTGGGTTGGTGCGAAGGACCACACTGTCCCTGTGAAGTTGGACGAAGGGTTCTTGTAAGGTTAATGCATGGAGCTCACCAATACGTCGTAGTGATGTAATAGCAATTAGAAATGCCACCTTCCAAGAGGGAAACAGGGGATTGCAGTTATGTAGGGGTTCAAATGGAGAACCTATGAGTCTTGTGAGAGCACTGTTAAGATTCCAAGAGGTGCAGGTGGAACCCGGGGTGGAATCACTCTTTTAAGACCCTTCATGAAGGCTTTAATAACTGGTACTGTGAATAAAGACAGGTGTTGTCTATTTTGAAGATACAAAGCTAATGCTGCAAGATGTAATCTAATGGGTGTGAATGCAAGCCCAGAGAGCAGTAAATGGATTAGGTAAATACTGTTTTATACTGTGCCATTAAATGGATTAATTTGTTTAGTGTGACTGTAACACATCTTTTCCATTTAGCTGGGTAAAATGCCCTTGTGGTAGGTCTACGAGCTTCTTTGAGAATGGTCATGGTAACCCCCCCCAGTTTTTGATTGGTGTCAGTATATTTAGTCTAACTGGGATCCTGCTAATCAGGACCTCAGTCACTGTGATTTCTCCTTAAATTGATCCGGGTAATACTTTCGTACATCCAAAATTGGCTACTGGTGTACCCTGGTAAGCCCCTGGTATATGGTACTAATGTACCTAGGGTATAGGTACACCAGGGGTCTCACTTGGGCTGTAGCATGTATTGTGCCACCCACGGGAGTATACCTAAACTGTTACTCCAGGTTGTTGCCATTGCAGCCTGTGAGAGTTGGCACTTGCACCGTTCACAACAGATACTTTCATTCATCTGGGGTCACTACACAAACTATAAGTCACCCCATAACAGGTTCTTCGGCCCTGAAGACTGGGTGCTTGCCTATAAGTGTGAGGTGCCACTGCATGAGCATGACACCCCTACAAACCCTAGGGTGATTCTCCAGGCTTTGTAAGTGTGGTCAGCCATTTTAATACATATAGTGGACATCAGTCATTACAAGATGCCTAACTATAATGTGGCTGCACCGAACCTGGTCATGCTTAGTATCACACATGTTGGGATCCTACCCAAACACCGAGCCCAGTGTTGGAAGTATGATCCCAGGTAATGGGGGGCTCCCTTGGGGTACCCCCTACACTACTGGTACCACCCTATCAGGGTCTGACAGCAAGCTGGTGCTGCTGCTGACCACAGACACGATTCTGCCCTCCTGCTGATGCGCCAAGTTTGAGACAGGGAAGGTAGAACAATAGGTTTACTGTCACAGGGAGGTGTGAACACCTCCAAGACAGGACTTCGTGTTTGGGCTGGGAATGGGGCTCCTGCTAGAGCCACGGACTGCTTTCAAGGGCATATTTGGTGCCCTCCTTGCATACTTCAGTTTGAACCAGTTGAGGAAGCCCTTTGCTCCCGCTCTGGCGTGAAACTGGACAAAGGACATGGGAGTATCCTCCCCTCTGTCCAGCCCCTGCTCTGGGAGGGACCCCTGAGTTGTTCCAATCCTTTCCCAGGGGTACTTAAGGGCTTCCACGTGGGTGACTCTTCAGCATCATCGTGGGACAAGACTCAAGCCTGAAATCATGTCTCTCTTCCACCGTCTGGCCACTTGGACTTTGCCTATAACCAAGACTGCACCAACGAAGACACCTGCTGCTCCTGGGCTCACTGTTCTGCAAGTCATCTTAATCATCTGTGTGTTTGCTTCTTATTGGGTCTTCAACAGATCTGTGGGCATCAAGAACACCCAAAGTAATCTCCCTTGGAGTGCAGGAGTCACTCCCATCAATCTGCAGGCACCGCAGCGAAGCTGATCGGTCTGCTGCTCCTGATGTTCCACAGACTTCGAAAGACTTAGCAACACAGGTTGTGGTTTTGATCATCCCTCGAGGCCTGTCCTCTCTGCAATTTTGAGGCCAGTATCCCTCGCCTGAACCACTGGGATCAATCCCCTGGGCATAGTTTTGAATTGCCGTTCCCAAGGCTTGTTGGATCTGCACTCCAGAGCTCATCGGGCTATAAGAAGTAAAAGTGGTAAAGACATATGCTAGTTGTGGATTCCTTAATTTTAGGATTTCACCAGGTGTCAGTCTGGCTCCATAGTTTTTAACAGCAGTGCCCCTGCGTGTTTGGTTGGTGGCGTCACTCAGCTCCACGTCCATTGTTGGCATGATGTTGCAGGACCTATATAGAGGCCGTCCACACGTGCGGACGTCAGTTCTTAACAAGACTTTCCACGATAGAAGCGCAGAGCCAAGAAAGGCACTGACCTCTGGTGAATCAAAACTAGGGCCCTTTAGGGAAGTACCTGTCCCTAGAAATCACTTCATAGAGCGGGGAGGATGGGTGGGTTGGTAAGGAATCTACAACTAGAATAGATCACTACTATATACATCGTTACCAAAGGTAAATAACTTGTTCATCTTATTGGCACCCACATAGCCAATGAAAAGTTGATCATCCACCCGGAAGTCTTTGGTACAGTCAAGATAGCAAGACATTATACGATTTGGATACAGGCAGTGGAGTCTCTCCACCACTTTGGAGGGATGGGGGGGAAAGGTGGGCAGTGATGGATTGTGCCATATGAAAGGGCATGGCCACTTTAGGGAGGAACTAAGCTGCTGTTCCATCTTCCGACAGGACGAACACCGTTCAACATCGTGATCCGACGACAGGCACCAGAGACTATAGTCATGGGGGTCTGTATGGACATATAGCCCTCACACTCTCTGCAAGGCTTGAATCCAGACTTCTTCAATGTAGCCATCACCCTGCTACACCAAGGGAAAAAGCAGAAACAAAATATAATGAAGAAAATGTAGAGTCCCATAAAAAACTGTTACATGTCGACAGCACTGTAAAAAGGGAACTGACGTCAGCACACCAACGAGGTCTTCTTATAGCTCTGATGATGTCATAGGGAGTCGCGAGCGGAGCTGTTCCATTGTGATGTCCTTGTCGACGTGGGAGAGCTAAGAAAAGATTTCTGTGGTATCCTGGTGCAAGGGGTAATCCAAAAGGGGAGGAATCCACAGGCAGATGTATCCATCAGAAAGGGTAATAATGAGCATAAGAAAAGTAAAAACTAAATTTAAATCCCACTACGGCATTATGAAAAGGGACAGGGAAACAAGTGAGTAAGACCCTTGAGGAACGTATTTTCAATGGCAGATATGAACAAGGAAGGCTGATCTGGAAGTCTCAGAAAGGCAGAGATAGCTGCAAGATAACCCTTAAGGGTGCGCAAAGCAGAGCCCTGCTGTACCAAACAAAGTATGTACGAGAGAACCTCAGAAAGAGGGGCAAAAAACGGAACAGCCTTTGCTGTGAACCATGCCACAAATTTGTTCCATCTACAGGCGTATACCGATTCAGTGGAGGAACGCATGGTTGTCAAGATGACATCACAGACTTCAGGTGGAAGGTCAAAAGCAGCCAACTGCAGCCACTATATCTTCACGCAAGGAGGCGGAGACTGGACAAGTTTGGGTGGAGAATAGTCTCCTGCTGCTACGACATAAGATCCTCCCGAAGGTAGTCTGATCGAAGGATCGATGGCCATGCTCAGAAGGTCGGAAAACCGGACTCATTATGCACAATCCGGAGCCACAAGAATGACTTAAGCCCGGACATGCTTGATCTTTTGAGCAAGCACTCTGGGTAGAAGTGGTATAGGCCAAAAGGCGTAGAGGAGGGTGAAGCTCCACTTGTGGTGAAAAGTGTTGCAGATTGCCGCCTTGGAAACTCCAACACACAATATTGCTGCCATACACGTTCTCTTCGGAGGCAAATAGATCTAACCAAGGCTCTCCCCACAGCTGGAAGAGACCTTGCGTCAGCCCCGGATGGAGATGCCATCTGTGATCGACCAGACGCCTATGGCTTTGCTCGTCCGCTCTGGCCTTCAGAGAACTTGCCAGGTGTTTAACCAATAGTGATATGCCATGATGTTCCAGCCCTGTCCAGAGGCGGTGAGCCTCCTAATAAAGAGTCCACTACCCCACCCGCCCATTTAGTTGCAGTACCACATGGCGATTGTGTTGTTTGTGAACACCTGCACTACTTTCCCTTAGGGAGAGGGAAGGAATGCTATATCACCAGGCTGATCGCCCAGAGCTCCAAAAGGTTGATATGGAGGCCAGACGTCTCTGATCTCCGCCTCTCCCAGGTGGGCCACCCCATCCTAGGAGTGACATCAGTCACCACTGTCAAATCTTGCTGGGGAAGGGAGAGGGATCGGTCTCTGACCCAATTTAGGTTTGTTAGTCATCCCTGCAGTTGGTGCACAGTTCTCTCCGAGATCTGGACGTAGTCGGAAAGATTCCCTTAATGCTGCGCTCACTTGAACTTCAGGTCCCACTACAGAGCCCACATAAGCCATTTGGCATGATCCACCTGCAGGATACAGGAGCAGGATACAGGAGGCCAGGAGTCCCGGCAGACTCAGAGCCATTCTCACCGAAATCCAGGACAGAGGCTGAATCATCGGTATCATAGCCTGAATATCCCGGACTCGCTACTCAGAAGGATAGGCCTGAAACTGCACTGTTTCTAGATGGACTGCACTAGATGAAAGAGAGCATCTGAGAGGGAGTCAGGTGTGACTTCGGTATGTTGATAGTGAACTAGAGCAAGTGCATGAGGTCCGCCGTAGACTGGAAGTGGAAGACAACAGTATGGGGCGAGCTCGCCTTTAACAGCTAGTCATCGAGATCAGGGAAGAATGGCACCCCTAATCTGAGTAGTTTAGCTGCAACCACTGCCATCAACTTTGTGAACACCCGAGGGACACTGGTAAGGCCAAGGGGGAGCACGATAAACTGAAAGTGCTCGTGGCCCACCATGAACTGTAAGTAATATCTGTAGGCTGGACCATATGGAAATAAGCGTCCTGCAAGCATAACGTTACCATCCAGTCTCCTGGTTCAAGGGCAGAAGGGACCTGGGCCAAAGTGAGCAAGAGGAAGAAGTTCATGGTTCAGATATCTAGTACAGGACGCAGGCCTTTGTCCTTCTTGAGGACTAGAAAGTAGTGGGACTAAAAACCACGTCCTACTTCTGGCACAGGGACCCTCTCTATGGCCCTCTTGGCCAGTAAAGCGATAACTTCCTTTTTAATTTTTTTATTGAGAGTTCATAATCATTACAGCATAGAATAATATCATATATAACTACTTAATACCACTATTTCAGAAGAAGAGGAAATGAATGTAAGTCTACAATACAAAATCTTATGGTATGATGAATATTCCTTTCTGAATACTCAGACATATAATTACAATATCCTTATAATGCAAAGAGTTCATAATAAGGTAGGTTAAACTACTAAGTGCAGAATCGGGAGGCATACCCATATGCGTACCCTCTCCTTTTAAATCAAATTTTCACAAGAGAGCAAAGGAAAAATTAAGGACTTTAGAATAAAGTGCTATATCTGGGCAAGTGCAAAATATTACCGTATGATAAATATTCATTTCTAGGTGGGCAATCATATATTCACAATATTCCTTTAATACAGAGAGTTCATAAATGTCAGAATGCAGAGTACAAGATCGGGATGCATAGATCCATTTATATCAAATTCGGCAATAGAGCAGAATGAAACTAAGGATCTTAGAATAAAGTGCAAAGTGCTATATATGGACAAGTACACAATATTACAGTGTGATAAATATTAATTTCTAAATACTCAGCTATATAATCGCTACATTTCTATATTTATTTATTTATTTATTTTTGCAATTTATAAAGCGCAACTTATACCCGTAGGTGTCTTGGGGCTTAGTGCAGAGAGTTCCTAACAGGATAAAAAACAGTGCGCAATCGGTGCATATACACATATACATACCCCATCATTTTATATCAAATTTGAGAAAAAAAAGGACAGAAGAAAATTGAGAACCTTAGAATAAAGTGCAAGGTGCTATACCCTGGCAACTACATATATTCTTTCCTCTTATATTGACTGCAATTGGTTCTCCTATAGTTCAAACACATTCCAGTATTTCTCATACTTTCTCACTGCTCCTGATCTTATTGCATATTTCTTTTCCATTTCTTGTACTCTGGTTAGTTTTTCCCTCCAAGCATTAAAAGTTGGTACTTTCTCTGTTCTCCAGAGCTGTAGGATTAGAGATCTTGCTATTAAATCTGCAATAAATAAACTTTCCTCGTGAACAGAGATAACAGTGGAGCAGCCCAGTACTGAGATAGATTTATCAAGAAAAATGAGGGGATCAATTGTAATTTTAAGATAATGCTTGATCTCCTCCCAGAAGCTCTGGAATTTTGGGCACTCCCAGATGATATGAGTCCAGGTTCCTTTCTCTGCGCAACAAAAGCATTTGTCTTCTATCTGCGGGTATATTTTATGAAGAAAAGAGGGTGTTCTATATATTAACCATTTTGAATAATATTGTATGCGTTTGAAATTTGCTCCTCTAAATATAGCTATATTAAGCTTATTAAGCCTATTCCAGGTTGAATTAAGGATTTGCATATCTTCCCTTTTCTTCCATCTGTCCCTCACTTTTTCATATAGAGGGAGAGATTTATTGTCATTGAAGATTTTAATCCAATTACTAATTTTCCGCTGTATGGGGGAATTAAGGGCTTCAGTAATAGTGTATTTATAATACAGGTTTTCCAAGTCTAGTTGTTTTAAAATGGGTTTTAACCTAATGAATGACCATTTTAAAATTGTGCTTGAATGTTGCAGCCCTGTTTCAATCTCCGCCCAGGTTTTCCAGATATTCCCCGTAGCGAAATCCTGGATCTGAACATATCCATGTTCTTCCCATAGTCTTAATATATTGCTCTCCAGAAGGTTTATTTCCCCCGAAGATAGATTTGAAAGCCTAGTTGAGATGTTGACTCTTAAAATATCATAATGTGCTAGGAGCTGAGATTTTTGTTTAAACATCCTTTGCATAGTCTTATAACGTACTTTTTTGGGGTACTTAACTCTTGTAGGGTCTACCATGTTATGCTCCCTTAGAATCTTTTTCATAAAAAAACTATCTGCCTCTCGAGGATCTAAAAAGAAAAATCTAAAACTATGATGTGCAAATGCTGCATAATAATAATCCCTGAAATTTGGTAATGATAGTCCTCCTACTACAGGATGATTTAAAGTGCTGAGTGCCAATCTTGGTATCTTATTTGTCCATAAGAAAGGAGAACATACTATATTTCTTTAAAAAAAGAAGCTTGTATTGCACATGGTACCTCGCTAAAGAGAAATTTAAATAGTGGAAGGATAGACATCCGTATTAGCGCAGCTCGGCCTATTATTGATAGCGGCAGCTGATTCCATTGCGTTAGCTGAGCGCAAACCTTTTTCGACAATGGGATGTAGTTTAGAGAAAAAAGATCATCTACTTTCTCAGTTACATAGATCCCTAGGTACCTCTTTGGGCTGGTGTTATATGTTTGTCTGAATTCTGAAAAAAAAGAGAATTCACCTTACAATTGCATAATATTATTTCAGTTTTGGTCTATTTTTTCCAAGTCTGCAAGGATTTTCATAACTTCTGTCTAAGTATCTATCTTTGGGTCCAGGAATAGAACAATATCATCAGCATATAATTTTATGTTAGTCATTCCTTGGACCGGGACTGTATGAGCTCTTTTTTCCCTAATTGTGATTGCTGAAGGCTCAATAAATAAAGCAAATCAATTCAGAGAAAGAGGACACCCTTGTCTGGTGCCTCTATTTATTTGGCATGTACCTATATTAACCGAATTAATTAAAATGTGTGCCTGGGAATTCATGTACAGCTGTTCTAATAAAGTTATAAAATCACTTGGGGAGCGGCGGACTTCCTGCACTTAGCCTGGGCCAGCCCGCGAATTGGGGGCTTCTGGGCAAGTGTGGTAGATCACATAACTGCTACTACAGGCCTTCGGATCAAGCTAATACCCTTACATTGCCTCCTGGCGTTAGTTCCTAGGCCTATGAAACGGAAACTTTCTTATAAATTGTTGCAACTGATGTTCGTGCAGGCGAGGCGTAGGGTAGCTATAACCTGGATAGGACAGAGGGACCCGGAGATACCCCATGGCTTAGAGACATGAGGGAATGGTCCCTCGCAGAAGAAACACATATGCAGAATACTAGGAGGGACGAGAAATTGCAGGAGGACCTGCTTGCCTGGCGAGCCATGTGCATGGAAGGGTTGGCAATGAGCGAGCAATCTGCCCACAGCGATTCCGAAGGGACCAGTGGCAAATTATTTTCAGCGCAGGGATCGGGGTCTGAGGGGGAGGAAGGAGGTGACACCTAAGGGGTCTCTGGTACAGTTCTTGGGGCTGGGCCTGCTATGTCCTCACGATAACGCTTATTCATATGCTTGTTATTTTATTGTGCCTCATGTACTCACGTATATTCCGGTGTAGCCTATGTCCAAAAAGTGCCATAATGAGTCCATCGATCTGTATACATGTGTTTTTAATGATGCCTTTTGTGGGGGGTTCTTCCATTGTACATTATAAAGTAAAAAAAAAAAAAAAAAAAGTTATATATTCACTTGGGAAGCCAAACTTTTTTAAAATTGTAAAAAGGCAGTTCCAGGAAACACGATCAAATGCTTTTTCAGCACCTAAAAACCAGACCTGTGCCCTAACCTTATTGATATTAAAATAAATCAAGTGCCTCTAATAAAAATGTGTATTGGTATAAAGCGGTCTCCCCGCTATAAAACCGCACTGATCTGTCCCGATAAGTGATCCCACCATCTTATTTAGCCTATTGGCAAGAAGTTTAGTAAAAATGTTGTAGTCAATATTTAAAAGGCTTTTGGCCTATAGGCATGGACATTTTCACTACCTTTATCTTTTTAGGTCGAGCAGACCTTACTCTCAATGCGTGAGCATTGAGAGTGTCTGCTTCAGACCTTTTGTCGCCCGTTATTGGGAATGAGGACACCAATCTGTTACGAGCGTTTTTCCTCGCAGTTTTCACCGCGGGAGCGCGCGTCTGACCCGCGCATGCGCAGAGTACCCGCGCATGCGCAGAGTAACTCACAGCCCTTGCTCACATAGACGCAGGCAGGCAGCCCCCACCCCTCTGCATGCACACACGCACGCACACACAGGCGAGCGCATGCACACGCAGGCACACACATACAGGCAGACAGACACTCGCTCACACACACACACCCCCCTCCCACACAGTCACACACACGCACGCACACATACATACAAAGCCCGCCCGCCCGCCCGCACTCGCGCGCGCAAATGCTTACCCCCCCGCACTCGCGCGCGCACATGCTTCCCCCCCCCCCACACTCGCGCGCACATGCTTTTCCCCCGCCCCTCCCCCTCCCTCCCCCGCTCAGCAACCCACTCACCGGCTTCCTTCGTGCGGCGGCTCTCCTCAGCTGCAGGGCCCGGCAGCAGGACTCTTCTTCCCTCCTTCGGCACCGGGGCGCAGGGTAGGCTCCTGCCTGCTCCGGTGCTCCAAACACGGCTCCGTCCAATCGCGGCTCTTCCGTGGGAGGCGGAGTAGGCTCCCGCCCTCCTACTTCCTGTTTCCTGTTGTCGCGCCGGCCTGCCTGACTTCCTGGTCGCAGGCCGGCACAGTGACGGCGGTGATTTGTGGTATTTATTTATTTAGTTATTTATGCATTTTTATATAGCGCGGACTTTACCCGAAGGCGGTATTTATTTATTTATTTTTTGTGGACGCTGCGTGCTGTCCCGCACCACCTCCTGCTGCATTTCCTGCTAGTCGGTGCCCGTTGCCATTTACAATTCTTTTGCATGTCCTATGTGAAAGCTGCAGTATTTGTCTTTGGTCAGTATTTGACACTTACTGAACACTGTTTTTACGTCAAGAATCCACTTGATAACATTGCACACGTGTTTTGTATTTTAAATTTGCTTTCTCTAGCTGCATTCCTCGCAAACAGCATGCACGCATTTAAAACTAGTTATCAAACTATATTTCTTGAGAAATAATATTTTGTAAAAGAACAAGCCCGGTTGATACATGTTTTTTTATTCCCCATCATCAGCGCATCAGACCCGCCCCATCCTGACAGTGCGGAATCAACTGTTGCGTGTCTTATCTTGCACTCTTTCTGCCTGCAGTAATTGTCAGTGAAACTATCAGATTTTTTTCCAGCGTTTCCTTCTTGACGCTACTGAGTCAGAATTGCATTTGGACCTGCGATTGCATTATGTGAAAGTTGTCCTGTAAGTCCCTGTTTAGCCTAGCAGTGTACGTTTGTTTCAAGATGAGTTTGCATGTTATAGAGACAAATGCTATAGGTGTCACATTTGCGAAAGTTAAAACTATTGGCATTGTAAATGACAAAGCTATTAATTTCGCAATTTTCAAAACCAACACATAAATAAAATATTTGTCATTTACAATACCAATAGCTCAAACTTTCCTAATGCGAGACCTATTGCATTGCAAATGCTTGTTTTAAAATACTGACCACTACTGCCGTACGAAAAGATATGGGGGTCACCTCCCAGTAATAAGTATTTTGCTAGTTTTAAAAGCTCGGGGGAGAGCACTGTAGAGAACGCTTTAAAAAAATTCTGCTGGAATGCCATCCTCTCCAGTAGATTTACAGTTGGGCAAAGAACTGATAACCGTATCTGTTTCTTCCTTTGTAAATTCGGCTAGCAGCAGCTCTTTATAGTGATTTTCCAAAATTGGAATTGGTAATTCCTGTAGAAGTTTATTAATTGTTTCCAAGGAGACTTGGTGAGATGCCTGATAGGGAAAATGCTACTTACCAGTATGCATCTGTTCTTGGCATGTAGGGCATAAGTAGCATTTTCCGTTCGAGGCATGTGGGCTGCTGAATTCATATCTTAGCATAGACTGTACAGCAGTATCTCCTCTAGCGGTGGTCACCTGTACCAGTTGCAGCAGTTTGAAAAAGAGTTCTGAGGACAGCCTGGCCTACAGCAGCTTGCTGCTTTGCTTGCACGTCTACACAGTAGTGTTTAGTGAAAGTGTGTATGGTAGACCATGAAGCCGCCCTACATATGTCTTCTAGTGGAATATTTCCTAGGAAAGCCATGGATGCCCCCATTTTGCGCGTTGAGTGGGCTTTTGGGGGGACTGTTAGAGTGCGCTTAGCATTTTGATAGCATATCTGAATGCATTTAACTATCCATCTGGCTATCCCTGTTTTTGAAATGGGGTTACCCTTATGTTGTGGTGAAAAAGCGACAAATAGTTGTTTTGTCTTTCTGAATGATTTAGTTCTGTCAACGTAATATAGCAGAGCCCTTTTTACATCTAGTGTGTGTAGGGCTCTTTCAGCCACGGACTGCGGGTTTTGGAAGAAAACTGGCAATTCTATTGACTGATTGATATGGAAAGTGGATATAACTTTCGGCATAAACTTGGGGTTAGTACGGAGCACTACCTTATTGTGGTGTATCTGCATGAAAGGTTCTTGAATGGTTAGTGCTTGTAGCTCACTCACTCGCCTGAGGGAGGTAATGGCTATTAAAAATGCAACCTTCTATGTTAACCTCATGCGCGCTAGCGGAATTCCGCTCGCACGCTGAGATTTTTCAAAATGCACTTTAGTGACGAGCTGGGCTCGCCATCAGCGTGCGAGGAGGCTACGTCATGACGAGCCCAGCTCGTCATCAGCGTGGAAGGGGTTAAGAATTGTAATTCACATAAATGGAGTGGTTCGAAAGGTGGTCCCATAAGTCTGGTAAGTACAACGTTTAAGTTCTACACTGGCACAGGTGGATGTTGGAGGGATAATTCTTTTAAGTCCTTCCATAAAAGCTTTGATAGGTGGTATTCTGAACAGGGACACGTGTTGTCCGTTTTGGAGATATGCTGCTTTAGCTTATGGAAGTGTATGCTAGATTGCATCTTTGCAGATGTAACAAGTAACAGATTATGTTTTGGATGGAGGCATCTAATGGATTGATTTGGATATTATTGCAGTAAATTACAAATCTTTTCCATTTAGCTGCGTAGCATGCTTTAGTAGTTGAGCGTCTTGCTTCCTTGATAATGTTCATACAGTCTGGAGGCAAGTTAAGATATCCGAACTCTAAGACTTCAGGAGCCAGATTGCTAGGTTCATCTAACTGGGATCTGGGTGCCTGATTTCTCCATGGTTCTGAGTTAGTAGCTGTGGGGATAGTCGCAGTCTTTGGTGGGGCACTACTGAGAGTTCTAGGAGCGTTGTGCACCATGGCTATCTTGCCCATGTGGGAGCAACCGGGATCATTGTGAGTGACTGTTGCCTTAGTTTGCGTGCTACCAATGGAATCAGTGGTGTTGGTGGAAAAGCGTACGCAAATCTGCCTGACCAGTTCATCCATATCGCATTGCCTTGTGACAACGGGTGTGGGAACCTGGCGGCAAAGGACTGGCATTTTGAGTTTTCTTTTGTGGCAAACAGATCTATTTCTAGATGTCCTCACTTTTGGAAGAATGGTTGGAGAACTTGAGGGTGAATCTCCCATTTGTGTATCTGTTGGCTGTGTCTGCTTAGTAGATCTGCGATCTGATTGTCTATTCCTGCGAGGTGTTCTGCCATGAGAAAGATGTTTTTTGGAATTGCCCACCTCCATATGCTCTGTGCTAGATGAGACAGCTGCGGCAAGTGTGTCCCTCCCTGTTTCTGGATGTAGTACATGGCTGTCATGTTGTCCGTCCGGATTAACACAGCCTTGTTGTACAAGTATTTCTGGAAGGCTTTCATTGCTAGAAATACTGCTAGCAACTCTATGTGGTTTATATGCAGTGTCCTTTGCTTGACTGTCCAGAGCCCTTGGACTGTGTATTGAAGTAGGTGGGCTCCCCAACCTGTCAGTGATGCGTCCGCTGTTAATACTACTAGTGGAACTGGCTCTTAGAACAGTCGCCCCTTGGAAAGGTTTTGTGGGTTCCATCACTGCAGAGTTGTAAGTGAGACCGTCTAGCAAGACTAGGTCTTTTAGTTGTCCTTGAGCCTGGTTCCACTGCCGTGCTAGGCATTCCTGCAATGGACGCATTTGAAGTCGGGTATGAGGGACAATGAATATGCAGGAGGCCATCATGCCTATAAGTTGCATGAACACTCGAGCTGGCAAGGAGTGTTGTGGCTGAAATTTTTGAATTAGAGACTGCATGTTGGCTATCCTCCCTGGATTTGGATATGCCTTTGCCACTGAGGTATCTATTGTTGCTCCCAGATATTGCTGTATGTGGGAGGGCTGCAAAAGTGATTTTGGGTAATTTATGGAAAATCCTAGACTGCGCAGTAGCTGGACTGTCTGAGATGTATGGTTTGCACACTGTGTGTATGAGTTGGCTTTTATGAGCCAATCGTCCAGGTAGGGGAACACATGGATGTGTTGCCTTCTTAGGTGTGCTGCTACTACTGCCAGGCATTTTGTAAAATCCCTTGGTGCTGTAGTAACCCCGAAGGGGAGAACTTTGAATTGATAGTGGTGACCTTTTATTGTGAACCGGAGGTATTTCCTGTTAGCTGGATGTATAGGTATGTGAAATATGCACCTTTGAGGTCTAATGTAGCGATGAAGTTGCCTTGCTGGAGTAATGGGAGTATTTGTTCTAGAGTGATCATATGGAAATCCTCTGAGAGTATGTATTGGTTCAGAGGTCTGAGGTCCAATATTGGTCTGAGGACCCGTCTTTTTTGGGAATAAGGAAGTATGGGGAGTATACTCCTGTCCCCTGATGTTGAAAAGGGACTGGCTCTATGGCTCCCTTTTCCAGCATGGATGTCACCTCTTGTTGTAACAGCGTGATGTGTTCTTTGGACATTGGACAGTGTTTGGGTGGTATGTTGGGTGGAGTAGAAGTGAGTTTCAGGCAATAACCATACTGGATAAGTTGTCTCACCCACTGGTAATTGCGTTCCAGACTGGTAGGAATTGTGTTATTCTATCTCCGACTGGTGTTAAGTGGTCTGGAGGTAGTGTGAACAAGTCCCCGTTTGGTGGCGGTGGAGGCTCTGGTGTTGTTGATATCACGTTGTCTGCCTTTGTTATTGTTGCCTCTATAACCTCCTCTATTGGAGCCCTTATTAAAGGTGCTCTGAGTATTACTTTTGAATGTAGAGGAGGTTTGGATGGGTTGCCTCTACCGGAGCCTCGAAAGGAGGAGCGGCGAAAAGAACTCCTAGATTGTTGAAACTGAAGTGCGCCCATAGACGTAGCAGTATCAGTATCTTTTTTCATCTTTTCTAAGATGGTGTGTACTGCAGGGCCAAACAAGAAATCTTGTTAACTGGATGGTTGAGGATGGTTGACTGCACTTCATTCTTAAATCCGGAAATGCGTAGCCACGCATGCCGGCGTAGTAACACGCTAGTGTTGATGGACCTGGCTGCTGTGTCAGCTGCGTCAAGTGCACATTTAATGGAAGCGTTTGTGATAAACTTGCCTTCATGTATGTATGTATGTTAGCTTTAGTTTTAAAAGGTTCTGGCAGGTGTTGTAGTAAACCCTCCAGTTGGTCATAATGTGCTCTATTGTAGCATGCTAATAGAGCTTGTGTGTTTGCAATTCTCCAAGTGTTTGCTGCTTGGGATGCCACTCTTTTGCAGGAGTCTTCTAATATCTTTGACTCCTTGTCAGGAGGGGGAGCATCTCCTGTGGTCTGTGAATTAGCTTGCTTTCGAGCGTTTGATACAACTAGTGAGTCTAAAGGCAACTGTGACACAATATAATAAGGGTCAGTAAGGGCTGCTTTATACTTCTCAATTCTGGGATTGGGAACACACGCTCTGGCTGGGTCTTTGAATATGCCTGGCGTGTGTTTTAGTACCCCTTTTAACATAGGAAGTGTACGTACATTCTTTTCTGATGTTGAAAAAGTATCAAATTGGAAGTCTTCTTCTATTGGGTCAGTGTGCATGTCTATGTTAAGATATTTAGCTGCCCTATCCACCAGTTGGTTAAAGACAATGGTGTTGTCAGTAGGCGACGGCTTTGTAGGATATGTAGAGGTGTCAGGGATGGGTTGTGGGTCGTATGTATCATAAGGATCATTCTGGTCATCCCATGTGTTATCCTGTATATCTTGATCCTCAGGTTCTACAAAATTATCTTAAGGATCTTCTTCTATGTTTTTCTTTCTCATCATAACTTGATGTAGGAGAATAAGGCACAAAAGGCATGTTAGGATAGTAAGGAGGAGGAGTGAAAGGCCTTGAAGGTGATGTTCTAAAGTCTTTTCTCTTTGGAGGGCCAGGGGAAGAAGTGTCAGTGTCCAATGGTCTCTTCTTCCTGTGGTAAACTGTTACTTGTGCTGTTTCAGGGTCTATATACAGTTTAGGTTGTTCCTCGCTCTCTGGATCAGGATGGAAGAGTTCTTCCTCAACTGTCCATGGTTTCGGCGCCAATGATTTTGGCATAGTCACTTGTTTGTGGTAAGTCTTTGGCTCGAGGGCCTTCGGCTGTGGAGCTTTTTTCGGCTCGACTGCTGTTTTTGGGTCGGTGACCTTTTTCGGGTCGGCGATTCCCTTTTGTTCGACATCTTTTGTTGGCTTTACTGCCTTTTTTGATTCAGCAACCTTCTTTGGTTCGTCGACCTTTTTCAGATCGACCGGTTTCTTCGTAGACTCAACTGCCTTCTTCGGGTCAACAGGATTTTTAGTGTGACCTGTTTTTTGGAGGTCGACACTGTTTTTCGGCTCGAAGGCCTTTGCCGGGTCGACTATTCTTTTGGGATCGACAAACCTTTTTGTCTCGACGGCCTTTTTTGTATCGACAATTTTTTTCGGCTCACCAATCTTTTTTGCTTCTGCGGCCTTTTTGGGAAGAGTGTAGCTCGTTCCCGGGGTCTCAGAAGGCTTGGGTTTTGTCTTCGGAGCTGAGCCGGAAGGCGGGGTCTCTGAAGGAGTTTGTCTATCTCGGCTAAGGCCTTTAGGCGATGCTTCGACCGGAGCCTCGTCCTCAGATGAAAGCGGGGTTGGGGGCTTGGTACTCACGGTTTGCCCCGGTGTGATCTGGTCATCGGAGTCAGACTGGTCTTCTACGGTGACCATTTCTAGGTCGGAGTCCACCGCTTCTGGGAGGTCATGTTCGTCTTCGAAAATGTTCTCTGGTTCCGGTGCCTGCCGCTGCATCTCTTGTCTAGCGGCCCTTCGGTTCCGGATAGTTTTCTTCGACCGGAACGGAGCACAAGCTGGACAGTTTTCCTCGTTGTGTTTGGGAGATAGGCACTTGTTGCATACTGTATGTTTATCAGTATGTGGGAATTTGGAGTGACATTGTGGACACCTTTTAAACGGGGTCCTTTCCATCGGCAGCAGGCCCACGTGGCGTCGAAAAGGCCCAACGGCCCGCGTCGACGACCGGATCGAATTATGCTAATTGGGGCAGAATCTTTATTAATCAAAAAAAAGAAACTGATCTCCTTTTCTAGTTCTGCACACCATTGGGTATCTGCTAGATTGAGTTTATTAAAATACCACCTTCTGGTTGCTGCTTCTTCTTTCAACCCTAGGAGGATTTCCAAATTTATAAGGGCGTTTTCTGAGAAAGCATTTGCTATATCTTCGTATTTACCTACTTCTAGATTATGGGCGGTTAAAAAAAAAAGTCTAGCCTTGATGATGAATCATATTTTGCCGAATAGGAACAGTACTCACACTTGGTCAAATTATTGAGCCGCCAGTTATCTAGAATATCTAGATCGGTCTTGCAACTCAATAGAGCAGGCTGCTTGTCGGGCTTGAAGGGCTTTTTTTTGTCGGATCCAACACCGGATTTTGCAGTAAATTAAAATCACCTCCCCATATAATCTGGCCAGGTATACCTGACAGTGCTTGTTTTAGCTGTAGAATAGGGAGCGGATCATCAACTACTGGTGCATATATCATGGCTAATATCAGGCGTTTGTTATTTATTGTCCCATGCAGGAATGTCCACCTACCACTCGTATCGGAGTGTGCTGCCTCAACATGAAATAGGACACGTTTACCTATATACATATGCTCACCCCCCCGTGGCTGTCCCAGACACCGATTTTTAAACATTCCTGAGCCATAACTTCCTTGCGGAGAAGCGCCACATGATCCTCCGACATCTGGTCATAGGAGGGTTGTATGGCTGGAGGGGTAGTCTCGAAGGGAAGGGAGTAGCCCCATGATTTATGGTAGCTAGTGTGCTGCTGGCATAGATGAGGAGCAATGGCTTTGATGAGCCAGTCGTCCAGACAGGGGAAGACATGGATGTTTTGTCTGAGCAGATGTGCAGCTACAATTGCTAGGCACTTGGTGAATACCTGAGGGGCAGTAGTGACCCCCAAAAGGTAGGACTTTGAATTCCTAGTGTTTTCCTGCTATCCGACATCATAGGTATTTGCCATGTGCTGGATGTATTGGAATGTGGAAATAGGTGTCCCTTAGATCAAGGGATGCGAGAAAGTTGCCCTGTTGGAGAAGTGGGATCACTTCAAGTGTGACCATATGGAAGCGCTCAGACAGTAGGTAGTGGTTTGGTGGCCTTAGATCTAAAATTGGCCGTAAATTGCCGTCTTATCGGGGGATAAGGAAGTATAGACAGTATACCCTTGATGTTGTAGAGGTACGGGTTCTATAGCTCCCTTGAGAAGAGATTGAACTTCCTGTTTGAGCAGTGTTTGATGTTCCAGTGACAGCCCTTGGGTACAAGGTGCAATGTTTGGATGTGTTGTGATGAGCACCAGACAGTAGCTATGGTGGATAATGTCCAACACCCACTTGTCTAATGTTATTAACTGCCATGTGGGTAGAAATGTTTGTATACGACCCCGACAGGTGTTATATTGTTGAGGGAAGTCACTGTTTGGTGGTGTGTTCCACCGCGTGGGAAAACACATGTGCCTCTACCATTGCCATTGTTTCACCTGTAGGAACCTTTGTAGTAACTGATTTTGGCGACATTGGTTATAGATGGAGGCTTCCGGAGTTGTGTTTTTAAGCCCCCACGGTAGGCGGCGTGGCCAAAGGAGCCCCAAGGTGTAGGTGTCTGAGGTACCCCATAGATTTTGCAGTTTTTTTTTCTAGGGCCTCATCGACTTGAGGTCCAAAGAGATGTACCTTATCAAAGGGTACACTTAGGAGGTTTTCTTGTACTTCTGGCTTAAAGCCTAAAATACGCACCCGAGCATGGCAGCGGAGCAGAATGCTAGTGATAATTCCTCATGCTGCTGTGTTGGCAGAGTATAGGGCACAACGTATAGAGGTATTCTATTATATGATTCTTGTCGAGCGCATGGCTACCCGTAGGCCTCCCAGTGCTAGAACAGTCATCATAATAGCTAGTAAGCCACTGAGGTGAGATAAGTTGGTAAAGAATCAGGTTTTCAACGTGAAGGGAGTTCGTTTGTCAGCTGACAGTTTAAGTGGGAGTGTTTTTCAGAGTTTGTTGGCCAGATGAGAGAGTGAAAGGCCTCCCCAACAAGACCTCAATGTTGGGAACCTGGAGCAGATGGGCTGAGGAGGATCTGAGACCTCCCCGGAATGTATGGCATGGCTCGTGACCTCAGCAGGAGAAGCCTTTCTTGTGAAGTGGTCTATGCAAAACGCATAGGGCCTTAAATTACAATTGCTGCTTCGCTGGGAGCTTGTGTAGGTCCTAAAAGGGTCTAACATCTTCGATTGGTGCCTTGGAAGATTCATAAGAAGCAAGCTGCAGCATTGTGAATGATCTGCAGCATCTTGATCTCATATTGGTGGACTGAAGTACAAGGCATTACCATAGTCAATGCATGAAATACTAAGGGCCTGGATGATTAGTCTTCTGGCTGAAAAAGGAAGGAGATGAATAACCTCTCTTAACAGTCTCAGAACACCAAAGCAGTTAGCTACAAGACGCTTGGCCTGGTGGTCCATCGTGAGGCTGGAATCCAGCCACATACCAAGACTCTGTCATGCATTTGGGGGTAGTAAGCCTCTCCAGACAGTCCAGGACTGGAATTAGAATATTTTGTTGAGATTATTGCCAAATACCATAAGATAGCTTCAGTCGGGGTGAGGGGAGACTGAGATCACCAGCTCAGTGTCATCAGCGTAGGAGACCAATGTCGACCTGCACACACAACATCAGCTTGGGCGGGCAGGTAAAGGTTTATAAGGGTGGGGGCTCAGGGAGGACCCCTGAGGCACCCTGCAGCTCAAAGAAAGAATGTCAGAATAACATGAGTGTTCTAAAACTTGGAATGCTCTACTCGCTACTTTGGGGTCTAGGAAATTATTTTGATTGTTTGTAATTTTGTATGTATTGTATAATGTTTAGTGTATATACAAATTGTTTGTTGAAAATACAAAAAGATTATTGGTCTCAACCAGATATGAAATAAGAAATAAAATACGGTTGTGACCTGGAATGAATTATGGATGGGATTTATTTTAAAAAAATACGTTTAGATTTGATGGGAAAAGGATCCTATGCATAAGAGTAATTAAATATACTTGGTTGTAATTATTGTGGGTATTTGTTCCTCCACCTCATACTGTCCTTTGAACCTGCTCTCCAAAAAGGCATAAAGTCATTTCAGTGCACCGCCATCAATGCCCACTTTAGATATTTGATGGATGAGTGTGGCATGATCTACTGCATTGAAGGCCACACTGAGGTCTAAGAGGATAATGGCTGCTGATCCTCCTTGGTCCAGCAAATGTCTTGATTACTTGACCACTGCCAGCAAAGCGGTTTATATGCTGTTCTGTAGTCTAAACCCCATTTGAGTGGGGTGTAGGATTTAGTTGGATTCCAGGAAGGCAGAAAGGGGATTGTTCACATGCTTCCCCAAGTGCTTCAAGGTTCCTGGTAACAGGAAGATCGTTCTGTAGTTACTCAAACAAAGGGGATCACCACATGCTTCCATGGGTGGGGGGGGGGGGGGGGGGGGGGGGAGGAGGACCTGCCCACTGAAGAGGGAAAGGTTAAGCAGATCCACCAAGGTGGGAGCAATGCTATCAGACCTTTGCATGAGAATGTGAAGCGGGGGCAGGGTGAAGAGGAGAGATCTTTGCGGAGGCTTACAGTAAAGTTGGCAAAGAGAGCGAGAGTCTCTTTTGGCTGTACTAAGGGGCCACCTGAAAGATCCTCAAGGTTTGAGCTGTTGGGTAAGTAAGAGTGGATTTCAGAATTATCTTCTGAAAGAAGAGAGCCAGATTACTACTGTCCTCTAGCGAGGCGTCTGGGTCTAGAACAGAGAGCTTCGGCTCTGTGATGTCTTTTAGGATCTGAAGGGTCTCTTTAGGGGAGTTGGCGAGAGCTCAATTTTGGAGGGATAAAAAGGCTGATTGTGAAGCCTTTATTTTCACATGATAGGACCTAATGGCTGTCCTATACATAGGTTTGTTGGCTTAGTAATAAGACTTTGTCCAGCTTCTGTCCAGATGCTTGCAATCCATTATAAGATAAATAAGTGGGCACCAAACCAAGGGGACTTTTCACTTCGTTGAAGGGTCTTATGCCACCTTGCAGGAAGGCCCATAATTAAGGACTTGGTGAGTCACTCAAAACAACTACAG
Source organism: Lissotriton vulgaris (assembly GCF_964263255.1). Taxonomy (NCBI): domain Eukaryota; kingdom Metazoa; phylum Chordata; class Amphibia; order Caudata; family Salamandridae; genus Lissotriton; species Lissotriton vulgaris. The sequence continues at coordinate 611,352,021 of NC_141698.1, forward strand.
GTGGACGACATAACCTGGTCATATTGATCGGGTCTAGTTGCCTCCAGGGCAATAGCCCAGTCATCAAAGTGTTAGATATAAGTTTCCCCTCTGCGACAAGTTCTTGTCCCCTTTTCCTGTGCTCATCTGGGAGATGTTGGAGGAGCTCCTCCATTTCATCCCAGTGAGTGAGGTAATACATGGCCAGCAAATCCAGTGAGTTGATGGCACGCCAATGGTTTGCAGATTGGGCTGCCACACTTTTCTCTGCTGCGTCAATACACTTGCTCTCCCTGCTAGCTTGACAGTTTGATCTTTTAGGAGCACTGGTGACTGCTAGAGAGTCTGGTGGTGCCTGTCTTCAGATATAAAGGAGATCTGAGTGAGAGAGTTTGTATTTATCTTTTTACATTTTTTTATTGACCCTAGGTGTTATTATATGAGCCCTAAAAGGGTCTTTGAAAATGTCTGTTTGACTTAACATACCCTTCAGGATGGGTATTGGGTGACCCTATGTGTAGATGATAAAGTTTCGAAAGGAAATCCTCTACTAGGGTTTTTTTGTGTAGTTTAACATCATGAAAAGCAGCGGCCCTGCCTATTAAATCTTGATATGCGATGGAATCATCAGTAGATGATGGATATGCTGGATATAGACCAGGCTCAGTGTCCCCTGGAGGATACACATTCTATGCATTCCATGGGTCATTATGTGGTGGCGTTCGAACTGGAGTCATTCCCTACATCGTGTCCACCTGTGTCATCACCGGGGGATCCCGGAGGTGAAAAGTCTGAGGAGATCTCCAAAAGACTGGTGGAGATACTAAGTCTGGTGGTGGAGGTAGTGAGGGTGGGGTAAGTGGTTGAGGACTAGTGGCTTTGTTCATCTTCCTCTTTTTTGATGGAGTAGGTAAATCAATTGCCTCTTTAAAAGACAGCTTACTTTTTGATGATAGCTGTGTTCTTGCCTGAGGCCTTCGGAGGATATGTCTAGTCTGAGGCTGAATCTGCCTTTGTTTGGTGTCCAATTTCTACTGTAACTTATAGAGAATAGGTTAGACTGGAATTTCGGCAGTCTTTTTCTGAGCTGGCCTGAAAGATTTTGACTCAGAACTGTGTTTGTGTTTCGGTGCCGAAGTTCCGCTCGGTGCTGAAGTAGTGAGTGTGGAAGGTTAGGATCGGCACCAATTGGCAGGTAGATGCAGAGGTTGTCAGTGCTGAAGATTTTGGCTTAGGCTGGTGCTTTGATGCCGAGCCAAAGGGCAGGACTTCTGAACGAGCCACTCTGTGCCGACCATGGCCATGAGGAGGAGGTGGACCAAAGGCCTCTAGCTCTAGAGGTGCTGTATGTCTTTTTAAGTGTTTAACATGGGATTGAAGGGTAGGTGGCACATTACTCACCACTTCGTCCCCCAGTGATGTTTGTTACTTCCAAGTCGAGTTTATGTTCAGATTCAGAATGGTCTACGACAGAGCGCCTCTTTTTCCACTACGGATGTTTGTGGGTTGTGGTGTTCTGCACAGACGTCTTCATTGTCGAAGAGTTCATCCCTCAATATGCAGGGTGGTAAAGTGAATCGAAAACAATACTAGTGAGGGTTAGAGTGGATTGGAAACAAAGAGATACGCAACAGTCTCGACGCGGAGCATAGTGGCTACGAATTGGAGGTCAAGGAATCCCAAACCCTGTTTAGGTTTCTCTCGACATCAGACCGTATTGTATCGCACTGCTTCGGGACACTGGGCAACATTTTACTGCTGCTGGCTAGGAACTCCACACTACCGAAACAGGCGTAAACGCGGACGCAGACACACACCTATGGTTGCAAGCCTGTGGGTCGAAGTGTGGTTCTAGGGGAAGTCAGCCCAGGAGACTTGCGGTTGACCGCCGCCAAAAGACATTAGGAGGAGCCCAGGCTGGATGGAAGGAGGGTCCTTGTGTCATGTGAGCTGGTAGTTGGCCTACCGATTAGAGCCTAATGAGCCCTGGGACCATAACCTTCCCTCAAACTCTTGTCATTTATTCCTTGGCCAGCACCCCCATATCGTATGACTTATTTTTCCTTTTGCTTGTAGCCCCTTTTCCTTGGTATTGCCATGAATCAATACCTCCTCATGTACCTCCCCTCCGGCGCTCTGATGCAAGAGACCTCCTACGGAAGAATCTAGGGGTGAGTCTACAAAAGGAGGAAACCTGGAGGGAAGAAGGTAACTGCCGAATCAGACTCAAGTTCTCTACCTATTGGGAAAGGACCACGCTCACCTCGTGTCAACCCTCAATAAGGAAGTTTGTTCTCAAACATTTTAATACAGGAGCTCTTCCGTCACCTGAGGGGGAGGACAACATACACAAGGAGTTAACCAGTGTATCCGACTCAGCAACCAACTTAATGTGCTCAGCAAAGGATGGTGCGCAAATAGTTGCCTTTTCGGCATCTCCTCTGCAGACCAGAAGTGAGAGTTCAAGCAGGGATCCAAGACTGTCTTCTTCAGCCTGCTTACATTTTTTTTTATCATCCTATCGTTCAGAAGAACCTGAACTCTCGCAGACCGATCGCAAAGTAGACCTCCTACCCCTCAAATTGAACCATCTCATCACCTTACAAGACCTCCTTGGTGGGAGAACCAAACTTCACCTTTGGATCCAAAGGAGGGTCTAAAACTATCCAGCCTACCTCATCTTCATCTGTGCTGGTTGTAATGTTGCTTATGCAAACCACTTTACATAGTATCTTGGAAGCTCTTGTGTCAATAAGGTCAAATCAGGTAGACCAAACAAAGCTTCTGAAAGACAGACATGAATTTCATAATTTTAAAAGTGAGGCTTCAAATGTAGACGATACCGTGGACATCAAGCCCCTGTTGCAATTTCAGTCCCAGAACTTTTTTTGGGGAGAGGGGTGTCAAAGTCTCCTTACAGGAAAATGTGAGGGTCAATTAAACACGGACGGCTCAGTCTATATTTCCAAATGCCCAATGCTTGTGAGAAAAAAGCACATCCCTTTAATTCCTTTTAATTTTCCTCAAGGTTTCATTGCTTACAGAGGGCTAGTACTCTGAATAGATTTTTAGGTTCCCTTATCCAACGTGTAGATAAAAAGAAAGATTTGAGTTAAATGAGAAGGGCCTGTAAGGTTGTCTCCCTCCTAGATCAATATTTGAGGCCCTCAAAGTCGCTTGGTGGTAGACCTGTAGATGCACCCACCTATAAGGAGGTCAAATCAAAGCTCAGCATTAAAACTAGCTCAGCTCCCATCTCCTTACCCTAAAGTGGCTGCCCCACCGTAAATAATAAAAAGCCAAAATATTAGCCAGTAGCAAGTTGTCAAAGCCCTCGAATCCCCATAAATTACGTAAAAATCCCTGATCTAGTCCAGAATCTCACCCTCCCTTGACTTGGGGTCTCCAGAGCTATTGCTGTATATTACCCATCGGGGGAAAAAAGCTAAGAAACTACAGCCTTTGAAGAGTTCAAAAATCCTCCACATGTTTCAGCAAATCCCCCTCCCTTTCAGGGATATCCTTGTTGGATTTCATTTCAGTAGGGGTTCTGCCTGGCGAACATGGCATGGAAGCATCTAGAGTTTCCTTCATTTTGCCCTGTATTGCAGAGCTAGTGCTGAGGCGGTAGAGGATCTAGCTAAGGCAGGCCTTCAAGCTTCCTGCCTTCCGAAAAGGGCCCCCGCCTCACCAGTTTCTCAGCCAGGTCCTACTCCTCCTGCTATTTTAAATGTCCACAGTGGATTATTTGCCATCCAATAAGAGTGATTTATACCTTACAGACTGCTCCCAAGGCACCTAGGTTTATGGCAAGGCAGTCAGCCGACCAAAAATCTAAGGGTGGCCATAGTAAATGAAAGAACGGCCAAGCAGACTGAGGGATTTGTATAGGGCTAGGGTAACAGGTTCTCTCCCCTACACCAAATCTTGCAGAACTGTAATTGGAAAGACCAATCTAGTTCTCCATAGAGCGAGGGGTCCTCTCCAAACCTGAGAATCCTGAGCTGGAATATCCACGGTTTGAACGCTTAGGAATAGTGGTGAGCTCAAGGAAAGGAAAGGAAAGTTTGAACCCCTTTCATTTGGTGCGCCTTCAGGAGTCCTGGTTGAGAGAGGTTCAAACAGTAGAGGGTTTTAAGGCATTGAACAACAAAGGCCAGAGCCGGGGTAAGGGGAGAGCTGCGGCAGGTATTCTAGCCTTAATATCCACTAAGGTGATTAAGAAATCATTGGAGGTCATAAATGTGTCAAGTTGTGTGCAGTTTGCTGTGGTTGAAATGTGCTTGTGCAATAACAAGAGGCTGACTGGAATCATTTGAAGTTTCTTTCAAGAGTCTGGTAGCAAAATACCCGGCAGCAGTCAAAATAATGGCCAGTGATGTTAATGCTAGTCTTTTTCCTGTACAGATAGACTAACTGTTGGAGGAATCTTTGGAATCTCATAACTTTCCTCCAGTGCAATTTCCTCCCGGCATCATTAAAAAGGAGGCTCGAGTGCTGAGCCAATGGCTGGTGAATAATGGTTTGATCTATTTAAATGGCTGATATAAAAGTGACATGCCAGCAGGTGCAACCTTCCAGCAAGGCCGGTCTCCAGGACCTATTGATTATATATCCAAGTTCCTTTGGCACTTCAATCTCTTCTTAAACTTTGAAGTTGCAAAATATGAGGGTAGTGACTATTGGGCAACCTCAGCGGTTCTTAGCCTGTACGAGCAGGTGGCCCCTGAGATGGTATTGCCACTAGGGATACCCTATCCACGGAGGCTTTCAACAAGCCTAGATCCCATCCACCTCCAACATCTAGCCACTTTTCAATTTCGTGAGAATATGGACATCCTCCCATTAGTTTCAAGAACATTATTGTGTGGTATAATGAAATTCTACAGCATGTTCTGGGCTAACAGTAAATGTAAGAGAGAAAGGACCGCGAGCAGACCCCCGTTTTAAAGGGTGGGGGCTGGTTTGACTCCGCTTGCCAAGAGCTTAAGCGACTGGTAAGATGGAGAGCCAGGAGCGATAGGAAACATCCAGGTACCATAGCCTTCCAGAGGTTGGCTAAGCTTAAACTACAATAGAAGTCTATTTGATTTGATTCTTAAATTATAAAGCGCAGCATATGCTCGAAGGTATCTTGCCGCTGCTGGCAGAAATAGAGGGTCAGAAGAGTATACAGCAGGAGCGTAAAGAGCCAGGTTTTAAGAAGCTTTCTGAAAGCCCGGAATTTGGGGCGAAGGGGGAATGGGTTTCTCAGAGAAAATGGCATTCGATTCCTGAGGCGAGATTTTGTAAAAGTAAAAGTTCTCCCTCCCCATTAGATTCTGCGAATGCGAGCAACAGCACCATTGAGTTCATCTAACGCAGAGACCTGTTAGGGGTATACCATGAAAGTTTCTTCCAAAGGGGTTTGGGGCCTTGGAAATGCATGTTTTATAAGCTAAGCACAGAGCTTTAAAGCCTTTTTAGGTCTCGCGACCTATCGATGCACGCAAGCGCATCGAGAGGAGCGAGAATTCATGTCGGCAAAACACAAGTCAAACCAAGGGCTTTCAGCCCCGCGGTTTTCTTGCAGTTCACGTGTACATGCACGCGCATCGCATGCAAGCCCAGCCTCTCGCATTCCCAGGCTCTCCCGCCCCCATCCGGCATCAGGCTTCTCCTCCCCCAGCAGCACTCCTCCCACACCAGCAACTCCCCCCTTCCACACCAGCACCTCCCCTCTCTCTCCCCGCAAACACAGCCTTGCCCTAGCAGCACTCCTCCCACACCAGCACCTCCCCCCTCCCACACCAGCACCTCCCCTCTCTCTCCCCGCAAAAACAGCCGTGCCCTAGCAGCACTCCGCCCACACCAGCACCTCCCCCCTCCCACACCAGCACATCCCCTCTCTCTCCCCGCAAACTATTGCATCTCGGTGTTCTCTTTTCATGGACTCTCGATTTTATTTCTTGCTCCTGTACATTCCTTTACTCTACTTTTCATATGCTGAGTGAACTCTTGCATTTCCTTCCCCTCTGAGGTTGGCGTACTTTGGGTAAAGGCTGCTCCAAGCCCTCTCTCAGCGGGCTGAGAGGTAATTGTTGGCATTCAGTTTTCACTGAGCTCGGCGCTCTGGTTCACAAGCTTTCCGGGTCCGATAACCATGTTAACGGAAGCCGGGGTGATTTGTTTCCAGCGTGAGAGCAAATGTGCAACGATTTTACATTTCGTTGCTTGAAACATCGCGCCTCGCATCCAATTACAAGATAACACGGATGTTTTAATCTGATACAGTAACTGTCTTGCCTGTCAGGCAGATCATAAAGCGTTTTTTTTTTTGCAAAGTAATCGTGACAATTTAAACAGCTATGCTGTGAAAAGGCTGACTAGCTAGTAAGCGGATGTAGGTCGTAACACACAAACTAAAATGCCTACCACTAATAATACTATTATTGCTGCTTGACTACAGTGATGCACCGAAATGTTTATAAAAATAAAACGCACCCACATTTAATGAACCAGTGCATAACGCTTACCCGGTCTACCTTGGGCTGAAGCCTAACCCTATCCCTGAGACAAATGTGAATTAACCTTAAGACCATCAGTAACCTTAAAGCCTAAGCCTAATATCAGCAATGGCTGTAAAAATAAATCTAGTTGTGCTTTACTCCTTCCAATCAAGGTGCGGACAAAATGTCGCCAGTGAGTCTTAACAAAGGATTTGTGCAAACTAAAAACGGCAATGGATTAATTGAATGTTGTGCACGATCTTCAGTGGATGAAGGCGAAAGGAGAGCCGCACGTCTACTGTGTGTATGCTAGGTGAAGGAACATGGAACACACGTGCACCCCAACTTCATGATCAATGAGTGATTGCAGCAGAACACATGAACAGCTCTCTCTGAAAGACTAAATGAAGTCTTGAATCAAAATAATGCTATTCGTACACCTTGACCTGAATTAGCACTGTCGATATACAGTCATGAGGTCAGATTGGCCCTCAAAGGGTGCTGGAAAGCGAGCAGTTGGGAGGCAGACGCCATCTAATCGTGCAAGATATGAATCCAATCTATCCATACTTTTGTTGGTAAAGTAAAATATTTGACCACGCATTTGGGGTAGTTCAATCTCTCCTTTCACCTAGTACCTTCTCCTCACACCCAAAGACCCTTGAAAAGCAGTTTTGGTTTTCACCAGCCAAACTGATATTTTTGCCCCAGAAAGTAAAAAATGCATAAAAAATCTTTGCCTTTACTTTATACCCTGCTATTGTAATATTTAAATCCTATATGTTTACGACTCTTGTAAAAAATATTTCACAGAAAGCTTAAAGGTGACACCTTTTGTAGCTGCGGTTACAACCCCAGAGTCTGTGTTTGTGATTGACGCTTCAATTTGCATGAGGCGTGCTGATATCTTAGAGATGTTGTCGGATGGTAACATTTCCCGACCTTCTCTGTTTGGCAGTTATTTATTTCCTCCATCCCATAAACCGGCAAATAAATGGGAGAAAATATAGTGTTACTCAAGCGGATTTTGGAGCAGTTTTTGGGAAGTGCACGAGGCGTGCACGAGCTTGCCTGAGCTTCTGCTCTTCAAAGGCTCCCATTTGCTCCTGCCTCCCCACCCACTGCTTCACACTTCACTCGCTTCCCTCACGTCTTTCACGCCCCTCCTCCCTTATCACTCTCAATTACATCTGTATCCACACATGCTCTGGTTACTCCACCCCTAATTATTCACTTCACGAGAGTCAGGCCGTGACTCGCATTCTGGCCGTCTGCCTGTTGCCTCCTCCTCCCTCCCACTCCCTTTTCCTCTCCCAGCAGCTTGTTTTTTAGGGCTCGCCCCATTCTTTCAGCCCCCTCCCGCCTCCCCACACAATATGCCCACCTTGTGTATTTATTTATTCATTTAGTTTTTTCTTATAATGAATAAGTTGCATATTCCACCCAAATAGGTTTCAGGGCGCAGAAAAGTGTGATTAAGTACAATGGGTAAAACTCAACCACGCAACGCCACTCACCCACGCAACCCCACTCACACACGCAACCCCACTCACACACGCAACGCCACTCACACACGCAACGCCACTCACACACGCAACGCCACTCACACGCACTGTGCAGTGCACAATAGGTCTCGCAGTAGGAAAGTTGGAGCTATTGGTTTTGTAAATGACAAAGCCCTTTATGTTTTTAAAATGAAAACAAAAATAAAAGGCATTGTTATTTGCAATTGTAATAGCTCCAACTTTCCTACTGCGAGACCTATTGGCAACGCCAGTGCTTGTTTTTTTTTTTTACACAAGTAGCCAGTGGAGCTCATCTCTAGCTTTGGTCCCTGGCTCAGGGTTTTAAAAAATGTTTGTACCTCCGATGGCAAGAAAGAGCATTTTCCTCAAAAGTTTAATGAGTAAAAACAAGAGTAGGTAAGATGGCCGGAGTGATCACTGTAAGACAGTTTTGTATCAAAGATTATTCCAAGGTTCTTGAATTTAGACACTGTGATGGGGACTGGACGAAGATCGTTCGGCCACCAGGATTGATTCCAGAAGGAGGTATCCTGCCCGAAAAGAAGGACTTCGGTCTTTCCTGCATTTCATTTTAGACAATGGTTACCCATCCATTGCAAAACAGCACTCATGCATTTGTTAAAACTCCGGGCCAACTCTTCTGTATTATTATTGATGATGATAATTTGAGTATCGTCTCCATGAGAAATTATGAAAAATCGAATGCTCTTATCAGTCCCATGAGAGCGGCTACATAAATGTTGAATAAGGTGGGACTTCTCTATAGTGAAGGCCAAAAAAGCCTCCTCCTACTACAGTAAGTGGGACAAGATGCAGGAAATTATCCTCCCAAAGGATCATCAAAAGTTCTGAGCGAAGGTCAACGAACCCAGTGATCCTAATAGAAGTATCCCGGTATGTATGATTCCGGAAGTTCACTGGGCTACCTATTTGATAGATTTATATAGGCGACCTTGTTTTCTAGCTAGACCACAGAGAAATCCTGGACAAAAACTCCCTGCCTCACCTCCCAACGTGGTTTTCAATAAAGGAGGTAAGAGCAGTCATTGAGAAAAAATAAAGCCCTCCTGAGCTGCTGGCCCCGATAACATTCCAGCAGTAATAATTAAAACAAACAGTGTTTGGTTGGAAACAGTTTACTCATCTTTGTTCAGTTGGCTTGCTTCATCTGGCCTTCACCCTCCAACATGGTCCATAGTAAAAACTTATTTTTAAAAAAAAGGGAGCGGCTCAGACTCAAAGTATTATTAGCCTCCTGGATGTCTCGCTAAAGGTCTTTTCAAAAATGATTTGATCTAAGTTAGAAGACTGGGCTTGCGAATCCAAGAGAATCCCAATAGAGCTTTCAGGAGGGCCATTCCACCACAGATCACTGCTTTGCGTTATATCCATAAGGCCCAGGAAGTAAATCAAGGACTGTGCTGCTGTTTTGTCGATTTCAGGACAGCCTTTGATTCTGTGGAGAGGAACATCTTATGAGGAAAGCTTGCCGCCTGAGAGCTGCCTTCAAACCCTCAGTGTACTTAAATCCACAATTCTTACACTGACAACTGGGCTCAGGTGGAATTAGATAAATCGGGCCGATTATCTGAAAGAATCCCCATACGAAATAGCCTTCAGCTGGGGTCCGTCTTCGCACTCTTGCTCTTCAGTCTATTTCTAGCCAACTTCCCCACCTTTATATACCAGTCCAAGTCTTTCTCCTCAAAGTTGGGAAACAGCACATCGATTGTCTGCTCTATGCAGACGATCTGGCATTATTGGACTACACCCCAAATGGTCTGCAGAAGAAATTAAACGCCTTAGCAACTTATAGTAAGCAGAACCAGTTTCAAATTAATCTGGAGAGAACCGAGATTTTTTTGTTGTTGAAAAAACATAGAAAGGTTTACCTGGTACCCAGATTCACGGGAGGTGGAGCAAGTTGACCAATATAAATACTTGGGCTTAACCTTTAGGAGGAATCTGAACTGGGGCACGCTTTGGGACAGCCCCAAGCAAAAAGCACTATTGCATGGCAGTTGTCTGTCTAGATACAACAATAGATTTGGGGGGTTATCCCATACTCCTCTATTAAGGGCTTACGAAGGGAAGATCCGTCCGCTGGGTCTGTATGAAATAATTTTTCCTTCAATCCTGCCTATGAATAGGGCCGATTAGAAGGGGCAATTCTTAGAAGGCTTCTATCACTCCCTCAAGGCTCTATAATTCAGGCCATACGTTCAATCTGGTCTCCTGCAGATTCCTAGCTTTCACTCGGACCCTAAGATATTTTAATAGCCTCTCTGAGGGTGATGAAGTGCCAAAATGATTTAAACTCTGCTAGTATGAGATTCAAGGTAGTGAAAGAAGGTGGGCAAGGGAAGTAATAATTTGACTGACCTTTATCAAGATCCTCCATTTAGATAGTGGTACAATTACATCCTGTTCCCCCTTCCCAGGCAAACAAGCACTTAAACAGTCTGCAGTATTGGTGACAGACTAATGACCTGAAATATTTGAGTAAGAAACCATCTATCAGTTTCTCGATTTCTACTCTAGGTCAGGACATCATCTTCCCATACCTGATACAGTTACCTGACCATGGCCTGCGAAATGAAATATTAAGGGCTAGAGTGGGATGTAACTCAATCCACTCATACCGTCACTGCTGGGCCAGGGTTCAGGGTAACAGAGGTCTCTGTCCCTGCTCCTTGAAAATAAAATGCTACTGCTAGACTGTGTTTTAGATCTTTCTAATCTTATTAAGCTTTTAAGAGCCCACTTTTTAAAATATGAAACTGTCCAAGGCCTCGATTATTGCTTTGTAAAGTTCTGTGAAAATATCATGCTGTAGCACTACTCTCCTCTTTTGCCACATCTTTACACTACATATTCTCTACATGTTTGTGGGCTGTGAGGTACAACTGCTTTTTAAATTTAAAGCCTTCTTGTAGCAAAATCGTTGTCCGGCTTTTCTAGCTTTTTAATTTTTCAAGCCAAATGCCCTGGCAGCATTACTGTATCTTGGATTCTTAGTTTTCTTTCCAGAAGCCAAACACCACCCTTTTCTGCACAGGAGTAACTAATTTTCTTGAAGCTGGAGGAGTGACAATGGGATGATGCTTATGTAAAAGGTTCAAATTCCTTTTTTTGTTTTAGAAACCAATTCTGTATTCATCAGGATTGTGTTCCCTCCTAGTTCTTCTGAATTAACTCTTCCTTAACCTTTCTTTAATGACGGGGAAGGAAGTATCAAGCTGTTGACTTGCTGGCACTGTTTTTTCTGGTTCATTTTTCATGAGCAAATTGTCTTCCTCATCCCGCCATCTCAGATTTACACTCACCTTAGCAGTCTGAATTGGTTTAATCCTTACTAAGCGATACAAAAGGGGATGATGAACGGAGCGTTTGAGCAAATTAAACACTCACCCCGAGTCAACTGATCTGGGTTTAATCCATCACCATTCTTTAGCTCACTCAGCCACCCCAGTTCAGACATGGCCATATGCAAATCAGTCTGACCCTGTGCCTCATGGGAACAGTCCAGCCCGAACTGCCAATCCATGTCTTCCCTGGACCAAAAACAAGCATCCTGGGACCGGTTTCGGATTCATAATCCTCATCAGCCAGGCTATCTTGAATCCAGTGGCCAAGTGAGCAAGGGACTCACGTCTGAGCATACCCTGCCAACTTAAGGCGAACAAAGCGATACAAAAGGGGATGATGGACGGAGCGTTTGAGCAAACACTCACTCTGTCCATCAACTGTTGTTTTGCATTTTGTCACCCCAAGTGGGATGGGTATGTTCAGACATGAGTCCCATGCTCTCCACACCACTGGAGTCAAGCTATCCTGGCTGAAGACGGCTGATAGCCAGAAACCGGTCCCAGGATGCTTGATTCCGGTCCAGGAAAGACATGGCTTGGTAGTTCGGGCTGGATGTTCCCATGAGGCACAGGGTCAAGGCTGATTTGCATATGGCCATGTCTGAACTGGGGTGGTGTGGAGTGCAAAAAAACCGATGGATTTAGGCCCAGAGCTCTGTACTGTGGTGAATGCATGACATTGTTCTGCACTCTGTCCATCAACTGTTGTTTTGCATTTAATCCTTACTAAACCTTTTATTCTGAAAGTCTCTTTCCCTGCTCTTCCAGCCTTGTGGAGTATTCAAATTTACACTCCACTCTTTCCTGTTTTTTCCAACCTTAAAGATCTATAGTTTGGCTTTTTCTGGATGCTCTTGAACTACTGCATGCCCCTCATCTTACCAGTGGATTTTCTAGACATCAGAGGTAGGATCGACAATGTGGGGATTTACACCTTTTTTGGATATGTGTTTCTGATGTCTGTGCTTGGCTGCCACAGGCCTAATGCATCCTTAATAGATTCCTTCCATACCCCAGCTCTGGACTACAAGGTACAGAAACTGGGCAGGATAGTTGTGTTTTCTGGTTGCATTTTGCCATAACTGGCTGTAGGAGGTTCTATGTTCCATCAGTTTCTATAGCCTGGCTGAAATTACCAACAAAAACTGGGATCCAGAATCCACTAGGCTTTTCCTTTGTTTATACTTGATATTTCAGTTTCCTAAGGCCTGCTACTAAGTTTCTATGGATGCCACAGCAGAATGTTTCAAACAATTTGAATACTCACTGACCAGTCACTTCCTGGCTAGACCAGAGAGGCTCCTGTTCTGTCATTCCAAAGGGTAGCGGTCTCCTTCAACCCACCCCAACCAATTTCCAATCCAATTTTAAGGCGTAGGAGGGAATAGTGTTTTAAACCGTTATCATTTCTGTATTAGATGCTTTGCTGTACCAGGATATGTAGTTTCACTGAATTCCCAGTTTCATCCTCACCACAATTCAGGTGTTTGGAGTGGGGTTGGGTGTGGAGGGAGACTTTACTTTGGTTTTTGTTTTGGTAGCTTTTATCTAGATATTGCCAGACATGTGAACTTCACATATACTCCATAAACTCAATCATTGGTGAAGCAATCTTCAAATATTTCACCAACTCAGCTTTTTCGAGGAGCCAATGTTTACTTTTTACGGCCCTGTAACCACACTAAATTGCCTTTTTCTCCACCTTGTGCAGAGCGTAAACGAGAGGATGGAACAGTTAATACAATTTCCCGTATTTCTGTTTGAGACACCAATGCATTGATATTGCTGGGTGATTAAAAAAAGAGAAGGAAACAACATTTTAAAATGTTAGTTCATTCCTCTTATTGCCTGAAAATGTTTCTATCTGCCACTTACAAAATAGTGCTTATAGAGCTGAATAAAGCCTATGAATCTGTAGTTTAACTTCCTTTTTATGGGAAATCCAGGCACCTCTTATAGCAACATTTGTTTGAGAAAGGCTTATATACATTTTTAAGTAATTCTTTTAGTTGATTAACTATGCTGACATAGATATCTGTAGAATCCACAGCAACACATGGGAACAGTCCAGCCCGAACTACCAGGTAGTGAATGTTTGAAGAAAAAAAAGTTTAGCATTCCATCCATCAACTTTTTGTGTTGCTATATCTGTAGAATCTGTCATGGCTAAATGGTTTGCCGTTTCTAATGTCACAACAATAGCAACTGTAGCAGTTGCTACCATGCTTCAGATCCTTCTTTTTAGGTGTGCTGGCCATAGAAAAAAGAGTGCAGCCAGACCACAATCACCAACTGCACCAGTCATCACTGATTTAAGATTTTTGAAAACTTTTGATGGAGACATGACACCATAAAATATTTCAGAGAAGTCTGATAACATTGAAAAAAGACCTAAAAGAAAAAACCAAGCTATCTACGGCGCCAAGCTGTCATTGACACATTTAGAGAGCATGTCCATCACATCTAGTAACTCATGGCATGGCTCAATGACCAGGATCAATTAGGCACCACCTAGTAACATTTTCTGATATGAAGATGATTTATTTAGTTCAGTCCGATCTATTTTTTAGAGATAAGGAATCTATGCTACAAACTATACATTAGTAATGTATTTTCAAGTTTAAAAGCAACCTTTTATTGATGCATACTCAAAATATTATACATTGAGGTACAGATCTGAAATTAAGTTGAACCATTATGCATATGACATCAAGAACTGTGTGTGTGATGGTAAATCGTTTATCTTAAATCAGCCTACCGCAAGATCTCTCAATTTCTTTCTCCTAGTAAGTACTTTTTTGAAAATTCAGGATAGCGCTACATAGATCTGTACTGCTTGTATGAAAGAGGAACAGTATTTCCTCCTGGGTATAGGAGAGAAGGTATTTTCAAAAATCGTGTTAAATTGACTTAACGCATGGGTTAAGGAGTTTCAGATCGTACCCATAGAACAGGGAGGATTTAGGGAAGGGCACTCCAAGATAGATCACTGCTTTGCATTGTGGGCATTGGGAAAGAAGTCAACGGAACAAAACTGCAAGTTATGCTGTTTCGTTGACTTCCGAGCAGCCTTCAATTCAGTAGATCGGGACTGCCTATGGGAAACACTAATGAAGGAAAAAATTCCCAAAGACTTACTGACAGTAATAAAAGAACTACACCGAGGGAACTGGGCCCAAGTAATCAGGGACACTGTGGGGTCATTGACACAAAAAATACACATTGCAAACAGCCTGAGACAAGGTTGCGTTTTGGCCCCACAGTTATTCTCCATATTCTTGTCAGACCTACCTGCCTACTTAGAAGCTGAGGGTAGTGCAAGCCCCAGAATGGACGGAAAAAAGGTGCCCTGCCTACTTTCCGCAGACGATCTGGTAATAGTAGACCAGACCGAGATAGGCCTCCAAAGAAAGTTGAACTTATTTAATGTATACTGTGCTAGGAAATTCTTAACAGTAAACCTAGACAAAACAAACATTTTATGCTTTGGTAAAAAGGCAATTAAGTTCAATTGGTTTTTAGGTGATCTTAAACTGGAAACGGTTAAGGAATATCGTTACCTAGGGATATGGCTCGATAAGACACTAAACTGGCACACTCATCTGGAAGCCCAAAAAGCAAAAGCTTATACTTCAATTTGTGGGCTAAAAATGTTTAATCGGGATTATGGGGATTTGTCACACCGACAACTATTAAAAGCTTTTAGTGTAATGATACCCCCACAAGTCCTTTACGGAGCAGAAATCCTTTATCTGAGCGGTAAGGGAGACTGGGACTCGTGGAAGGTAAATGCCTGAAAAGCCTCCTATCTCTCCCCCAATCATCCATGGCCCAAGCAATAAGAACAGAAATAGGAACAAAGTCTTGAGAAGTGCAAGCACAAATTGCGGTAATCAGACTTTGAAAACGATTGGGGGATATAGAAGGTCAAAAAGTTGCACAATGGTGTAAGAAAGAAATTCAAAATAGTGACCTAAAATGGGCAAAAGCTTGTAGGGAAATAATGGTGCAGGTTTGTGAAAGGCTAAAGGTGGAGGTGAGCCAGGAAACGCAACAAATAGTCTGTACTAAGAGTGAGTTGAAATTTATTGAGAAAGAAGTATCCAGAAAGACTGATATGGGTTATTTGGCAAAGAAAAAATCAGTAGAATTCATGATAAACTCATGGTCAAATAAAAACTGGTTTCCCTATTTAGATATCCTACCAAATCGCTGGTACAGGCAGGAGATATTAAGGCTGCGGATTGGGATCAATCCATGGTTAATAAATAAAGATCTTAAATTAAAAATGTTAGATCACAAATGGGTGTTGCTGGTGTAACCTGGGCACCAAAGGAGATGTAGTGCATATCCTTCTCGACTGCCTAACATTATTAGAACAGGGTAAACTGTGGCTGCGCCCAGTATTTTTAAAACACGATATAAGAACAAGGGCACAGGCGGCCAACCTCCTAACAGAAATGCCCACTATCGAGATCGCTATTGCTCTAGGGAAATACATAAAGGCGGTCCAGAGCCTCCTAAGAAGCCAGGAGTAACTTTTAGGATTTTAGGAATTTTAAATTAATGAACTATATAACTTGCCTAAGGAAAAGGAAAAGTGGTTTAATGTAATACTAAGTTTTAATATAAGTGCCATTCTACTGGTGTTGGTTTTTAATGTATAAGGGTATGTAAGAGTTTTAATTGATAATGGAATACCTTTTACAAAGTTTTTATCACCTTTTAAGTAGAATATTTTAAAATTTGTGGTACTGCCTCTTGCACTTGTTTAAAGATTACGATCATAATAAACATATCTTTTGACCTGACTTGAATATCCAATAAGACCAATACAATGCATTTTCCTTCAGCCAAGAAATTATTCTTTCCCTCAAACCAGATTGAACAATTTTAGGCCTTCTTCGGACTTACCTGATCCTGACACAAAAGTTCTATTTTCTCTTCAGCTAACTGTGCAACGTCCTCCTCCTTTTCTTGTTCCCCTGGCTTTTCATTATTGGAGGAACTTGTGGTCTGGGATTCATTATCCAGGTTGATGATTTTTTCATAAACATGCTCCATCACCTTTCTGACTTGCAACATATCACTTGCTGAAAGTCTGTCTCTGCAGAAAGAAGAAATGCAAAAAATCTAATTATCTTTCATCAAAGTTTGCAAAAGAACAAGCATACTATCAGCTCATGCCTATTGGTGTTGAGGGCTTTCAAAACTTCGATCCAGAGTGCTTGAATATTTCCAAAGCCCCACACCACCAGCCATCAATACACATTGGACTACATACCCAACACTGGTACAAAGTTCGCCAATGTACCCGTTCACATCTGGATCTACCCTTCCCGTAAAGATACCATCCAGATCTAATTTTCAAAGTTCTTAGGGGGCTGTAAGGCAAAACTATGTAAGTTGAGCTTGGAGGGGATTAGTGGGGAAGAGAGACAGGAAAAAGGGTGAGAAGGGCTTTGTGCTCAGAAGGTAGTCATTGCATGTATGGTAGGAAAGATTGGGTGTTTGAAAGTAGGATTATTTTGTTGCACCAAGAGCAGACAAGAAGACGCAGAGTGCCCATCTGTATTTTTCTAGGCTCCGGTGTCATTTACTCTGCATAATAATGCACATTCACCAACATCAAACAGAATTCTGCATAAATGCTACTATCTACACTTTATGAAATGTATATTGGTACAGAATAATTTTTCATTTGAGTTGAGAGCATTTTCATCTTACTCCCTTGATCTCGAGAGCACTACAAAAATATGCCATAATACCTACACCACACGCATGATTTATCTTGCACATCTCATGACCCTATGCAAAAGGTTATCCTTAACAGGGAATAGAGCTTATTGACAGAGGACACAGTGGATGAGATGGAATAATTATGCTACTTAGCCTTGTAAGCATCTATTTGTTGCATGTCGTGCTGCAGATTCACATGCTGTGCACACTCAATCCTGGGTGTTAGAGCGCTTTACAATTCAACAGCAATCAGTTTCGTTCACAGTTTACAATAAATTACATATTAAGTCTTACTAGGCCACCACTTGGGTCTAGTAGTTGTTGTTGTTAACTTTTATTTCGGTCGAAAGACCATAAAAAGTGCATATAAAATACATCAGCACAAACAGTAAAACAATAAATATCATAAAATGTTAAAAAGAGAATTAAACTAAGAGTTATCATGATACAAGACATTAAGCAGAATTGTGTATACAACAATCAAGTTAAAAAGGTATATCTCCTGCGCCACATGTTAAATAAATAACGAGAGACTGCAAACACAATGGGTGGATATGTATCATATGTCAGTATCCTACAAGCCTGGGTAAAGTGCAAAAGTCCCAAGTTCTTGCAAATGGGTGTTAGCCAGCATTTTCTAATTGCAGAATAGGCAGGGCAGAAAAACAATACATGGGTTACATTCTCAGTTTTAAAGCTGCAAGCTGGACAAACTTCATTGTTAGGATTTGACCATTTAGATGTTAAAGACCTGACTGGAGGAGTGCCATGCCTTAACTGTAGGTAGAGCTTTTGGGCGACTGGGGGTTTGATTAAGTCCATAAATTCCTCGACTTTAGGTTCTGGTTTAACTAGGAGGAATTCAGATGTCAGCTTACCCAGTGATGCAGAGCTCATTAATTTTTGATATCTGAGAAAGAAGTTCATTCTTGGATATCCCGAGGCAGAAAATCTCAGGAGTTTCCAACAGTTCAGGAAAATCTAAACGGGTACTAACAGCACTAATATGCTGGAGCCAAGGGATCTTTTTGTTTTTAAGAAGAGGCAACATCTCAGAAAATTCCGCTCTGTACGCATCCAGTTCAGGGACTGACTACAACCTCTTCCAGTACATAATTGGTCTAGCACTAGTGATCTCCTCTATTGGCAGCATGCCAAGGTCAAATCTAAGAGGGATCAATGGCGTGCTAGGTGGTAACCCAACTAAATTTCTAACGAAAGACTGCTCCACTCTTTTAAGATTCATTATCTGCTTGTGCCCCCAAAGTTCAGCCCCATAGGTCGCTGCCGGCCTAGCCTGACGGCAATATATCTCTAGGGCTGGGGACACCGGCCTGAAAGTAGAGGCCCTGGAAACCTTGCTTATGCCCCCCGCTAGCTGGGATAACTTGAGTGTGGATTTAGCGATCTGCATATTCCAGCCAAAATTCTCAGTTAACGTGAAACCCAAATAAACAAATGTTTTAACCCTTTCAAGGGGAGTACCATGTAAAACAGGATTTTGGCGTACGCGCTTAGGAGGGTTAAAAATTATAAATTTAGTTTTACCTAAATTGATTTCCAGCCCCCGAAGGTCGCAGAACTCTACAAAACCATCAAGTATTCTCTGAATGCCCGATGATGTTCGAGACAACAACAAGGTGTCATCTGCGAACATCAGAGCGGGCACTCTACCTGTGGCTAATTTAGGGGCATCATTATTTTCCACACCATTCAGGTGTTCCACAAGGCCATTTATATAGAGGCTGAATAGCGTTGGCGCCAGTACGCACCCTTGACTAACTCCTTTTTGAACAGGAAATTGATCTGAGTTCGCCATGCGTGCCACACCTCACCTAGGCAAAGTTATTTTCATGAAGCCTAGAAAGAATGGCTAACAAATAGGGCGGGAGGCCCAAGTCTGCTAATACTCTCCACAATTTTTTTCGTGGAACTAGATCAAAAGCTGCCCGCAGGTCCACGAACACAAGGTAGAGGCTGCCACCCTCCACCTTGGCTGTCTTCCAGTATAGCACCTGCAGGCGAAATATTTGGTCTAGAGTGGAGGTGCCAGACCTAAAGCCTGCCTGGAGTATGGACAATATCCCATTATCATCAATCCACCCTAAGATCCTATCAAGGATGACCCTCCCCATCAACTTTTGAGATGTATCAATTAGGCTGATCGGCCTATAATTAGAAGGGGTTAATGGACAACCCTTTTTTAAGATAGGCACGATTTCAGCCCCTAACCAGGTAGGTGGCAGGTCATCTCCCTGTAGAATACCATTAAACAGAACAACCAAATAGGGGGCCCAGATTTTCGGTTGCGTCCTAAACAAATCCCCTGGCAATTTGTCCAAACCTGGAGCTTTATTAGGAATCAATTTGCCTATAGCGGTCTCTACCTCAGCCAGGGTGAAAGATTCAGCTGGGGCGGGGCATAAGGGAACTGTGGTTAACCGTCCCCGCTCAGCCCCACTAATGCTTACAGACTGCTGAAACTGGAGGACAGTAACAGGCTTTTCATCAGGCTCAGGGATGCCATAAAGATCACAGAAATGGCTTTCCCAAATTGAAGGGGCAATATTCGGAGCAAGTGCAGGGGTATGCCCACTAAGTCTTGTTGCGACTAAGGACCAGAATGATTTAAAGTCATTGGCACTAAGCGCGGATCCCAATTCCTCCCACGTAGAGGCCTCCCATTCCTTCTTGGCATCACAAATTGCCTTTTTGTACATGATGCCATGGGCCCTAATTTCCTCCCTGTTATTGGTTTTTATTGCTATAAGAAGGGCCTTTTTGGCCTTCCTGCAGTAGGCTATACGATCTAAATACTATTGTTCGAGAATGTCTTTGAGTGCGGCAACCAGTTGGATGTGTATTTCAGATGCCCGGCCTAGGTGGCCGGATTTCCCCATGTCTTCAATGAATGGAATAACAGACTCATACAATTCGGCAAGTTTACTAGCGGACATCTGAAGATCTGGCCATTTAACCCTGCGCCTACAGTTTGTTATTATTAAAGGCACAATGGTGTAATCTTCAGCCAGAGTTTGGCATTTCAACCCAAAGCTCCCCGGTTTAAGTGACAAGACCAAAGCATTATGATCACTGTCAGATCTTTCAATGACCCTAAACTCGTGCAGCCTGTCCCAATGCCTGGCCTCGATGAAGATATAATCGATTACTGAGGTACTGGTTTTTAATCGATTAAATGTGTTTTTCCCTGGTCTGTCAGGCTCCACCCTCCCATTACAGGCTCGCAATAATGTCGCTAACGAGAATGACTGCAATTGTAGAACCAGAGGGGTCCATGCCTTCACCCGGGTAATGAATAGGTCAGGAATAGCCCACAGCAAGTCAACCTCATCTGGATTGCTCAAATTCGGATCCACGAGTGGCTCAAAGTGACAGTTAAAGTCTCCACCCAGGATAAACACGGTGGATGGATCAATCGATTGGATGAAGGTTAACAAGGTTTCAATAGCCTTTGACTCGAGACCCCGCCTAACTGGCCTTGAGTATACATTAATCAAGGCAATGTCCGGCCCCATTTAACATACTCAACAACACGCACTGCACGTCCATTGAATTGGTTGGAATTTGAGATGCCTTAGCACCAAGATGTGTACCAACCCATATAGCCAGCCCACCCGAAGGCCTACCCCTCTAAACCCCTGCTTGCCAGGATGTCGTATGTTGCGAAGCCCTGAACCCTACTTTCTTTTAAGGCCCAGGTTTCCTTCAACATACAGATATCATGTGAGGCCATAAAGGAGCCCCACTCTGGGATGGGCAGTTTATTCTTAAGACCCACCACATTCCAAGAGAAGATTTTGACCTGGGCAACTGACAAATCTTGCTTAGTTGGTTCACAGTCCAGTGTACCAGAAAGGTCATTAATAGTGAAGGTGCTAAGAGCTGACCCCAGCTCAGGTTCGCAATTCAGTGGAGGTTGGTCATCAGGAGAGATGACAATGGTGGGTTCGGTAGTTTGTTCTGATGTCAAGACTTGCAATAAAGGGCTAAGTGTGGCATTTACATCTTGGTTCACGTTTGCAGATCGCTTATTAATGGGAAATCCCGTTTGTCAATCGCAATCGTCAAAGCCTGTAAAAGCATCGAACCTGTTTGCGACTTCCAGCGGGGTGAAGGGTAACAGATGGTCCATCCTCTCATTTCCTACAAAGTGGTCCATCCTTTTATTTCCATTTCTATGGCACCCGAAAGGTACAGTTTCCCACCCAAATACATTTTCAGCGGTCATGGGGTTAGATGCCTGCATCATATACCGGTTGTTAAATGGTATAGATGGTTTAATCTGCGGGCATGCTAGTACCCCAGGATGGAATACAGGGTTCACTAGAGATCTCGGGTAAAAATAAGTCCGATCACAGGGAACGATGGAGTTACCAACGTTCCCTGGAGTCAAATTTAGAATATATCCAACAGCCCCGGGATCTCTAAAGTTGATGACAATTAGATCCCCCTTTATGTTTTTCACTCTGCTTCCCAACCAGGGAAGTCGCTGAACATGCAGAATCTCTCCATTAATATTGAAGGGAAGTGGTCGGTTTTGGTTAAGCCAATGCATGGTTTTGTTTTTGAACTGGGAAAACCCTTCCCTCCTACCATCCTCTAATATCGGAACACCCGTGAGGACAACCACAAAAGGAACCGCTTCAGGGGGTAATTCGACTTGACGCCCCCTGTAATTCTCTGTCCTAGCTGGACTAGCAGTTCCCCTCTCCTCTTGCTTATTTCCCGTGAGAAATTTATTTACTGCCTTCGGGACTTCGCTGACTGTATGTGGTAGTGTTTGTTGGACCAATTTAGGGGGTATTGCCCTCTGTTTTTTTAAATTTGTAGCTTTACTAATTTTATTTATACCCATCTCAACAGCAGGGGTGGGAGAAGGCAATACTACTACGGGGGGTGGGGCTAGCTTCACAGGACCCTTGGATGATCCAACATTATTGCTAATGGCCAGTTCTAGTTCTCCCAGCCTTTGTTCCACCCTCTTCAGCATCTCTATTATGGGTAAGACAAAAGACCTGATTAGATGCTCAAAACGTTCAAGAGGAACAGCAGACACTGCTTCCTTAGACGGGCAATATAGAGGAGTAGCTAAACCTGATGGAGTCAATACAGGGGATTTTAAGGTTAATACTGTGTTCGTAGGAGCCATTGAGGTTTGGGCACTTGATACAGTGGCCTTTAAGGTAGATGTGGATATTGCATTCGCCTTAGTGGTCTTGCCAAAGTCAGAGTGGTGAATCTTACTTCTGTGCGGCTCAACACCCCTTTTCCTTCTCTTGTTAGGTGGTGGGCCATAAACTTTAGGCATGGCTGGTTTCCTAACCTTTGTTTTCCTAACGGTCTCAGATATAGGTACAGGTGGCTCGACTATCGCATCTGTACCTACAATGGTGTCGCCAGGAAGGGATACAATATTCGTGGATGAGGTGTTGGGGGAATCAAGTGGGGGGGCGTGTCACGCAAGAGTATTGGGACATTGTCAGTAGATAGAATGTCCTCGTTTTCAGTATGGATAATAGCACCAGATGGAGTAGTACAGGGCAAACTATCCAAGAGAGGTCTACTTTTCAGGCATTCAATGGAGCGACACCGCTCCACCCTACGTTTGGCCAAAGCACTCTCCCTATCTGGATCAGTGACAGCCTTGATGAAATAATTGTCTAATGTACCCTTAGTGTTCCCAACTACACCTCCAGGTGTGGGTTTATCAAATGTCTCAGCCATGGCGGATAGGCGAACAAAGAATATGCACAGACAATCCTATGCAACACGTTAGGGTATAGGCCCAGCCCGGCCTCGTCGTGCCTCAGAGGGCCCGGCCTCTGCCCGGGCTTAGCCCGGCGCACCCCCGCACGCTCCCGCGCAGCGGGATTAGTGGCAGTCTAAAATAGGGAGGGAAATATCCAGGGGGCGTGTCCAGCAGGGAGAGCGACCCAGGTGGAAGAGATTGGGCGCACAGGGACTCCTGGGAGATGGAGTCCCTGCTTCAACACTCGCAGCCCTGCTCCGCCGCCACACAGCCCACAAAGTTCCTCCTCAGTTGTGCAGCCCCTTTAAAAGCTCCCGCTGATGGCAATGCGCTGCGGGACCCGCGCAGCGGGTACGGCGAGCAGTAGAGGGTTGACGGTGGTGAAAAGAGGCAGCAACCAGGGTCCAGCCACAACGTTCAAAATAGCAAGGTCTAGTAGTACATGACATACTTGCCTATAAAATGTAATATCATCCCTAAAGAAAACGTGGAGTCACAACTGGATGACGGTTAAAAGTCCACACCAATAACCATGTGGCTTGATAGAGGAACCTTCATTGGCAATCGTCCCTGTATCTGGTGTATGGACTTGGGTATACAAACAGGTCTAACAGACGTCCATAGGTGAGACTATGAAAGCCCCCTGACTTGTGCTATCCCCAGAGTCATTACTCAGATAATGGCAGAACAATCATCTTGTTTACCTTCACCTATTAGCACAACTAAAAATAGTAGCTTCAGGAATGACTAAAGGTCTCAAAGGAGCCAAGAGAGGACCCTAGTTAGTTAAGGGAGGAATTTACGAATGAGAAAGGACATGGCCTCTTTTTTGAATTGTGAGACCGAGAGGATTACTCTGATATTCGGAGGCAACGCATTCCAAATTCTTGGTGCAGCTCCCGAGAATGATATGTCGTATGGTCTCTTCTGACGGAAAATTGCTTGTTTCAGTAGGAAATCAACGGGGCCCCCTCGAAGATCTAAGGCCTCTAGAAATCATAATTTTCTGGGCAAGGTAAAGTGGTGTTTTGTAGTGTAGAGCTTTGTGTGTAATACATGCCATCTTTAGCTGAATTCTTGCCTCGTACGGGAGCCATTTGAGCACTTTTAGATGTGGAGTGATGTGGTCAAATTTTCTTGTCCCGTTAAGAGTCTTGCTGCAGAATTCAGGCAGGCTTTTAGTGGAGCTGTTGTAATGTTAGGAAGCCCTGCTAGAGTAGTGCATCCATACTCAATCCTTTAGATAACCAAAGCTTGGCCAGATGTTTTCAGGTCAGCAGTGTTGATAAGCTGTACTGTGGAAGGAGATGTTAGCCTGCTGCAGTACTTCAGTGAGTGGCTCAATTTACAGGTTGGATGGGGATAGAGTTGAACCTCCAATATGACTCAGGGATGGAAGGGATAGCACGTGGTTCACCAAGAATCTTTGATCCAGTGATGACTTCTCTTTAAGGCAATGTGCATGGTCATCAGCCCCATCTTCAGTTATTTAGACATTAGTTTAAGGGTAGTGGTGCTAGATAGTGTTCAAAGTGATGGACATGCAGCATGAATGAAATTAAACAGAATATCTAGAATATGTGTACATAATCTGGAACAACCACTGACTTCCAGGGAGATGGGTGGAATCATGTGAATCTACAGCACTTCATGTGACAAATAGATGCTTACAAGGTAAGTAGAATAATCTATTTGTATTGTGTGACACTGTAGATACACATGCTGTGCACAGACTGTTAAGCAGTTCTCCCCAAGCGGAGGCTAGGCACAGGGTGTTGCAGATGCTTGGAATAAAGTACTCAGTACAGCTTGTCATACACCTGACTGTTGGCGTGGGAGGACATCCACAGTGGAGTGTTTGGCAAATGTGTGTGGAGTTGGCCAAGTAGATGCTTTACAAATGACAGCTATATGAATGTTCTGTAAGAAAGCCGTGGAAGCACACTTCATACTAGGGGACTGTGCCTCTGGGGGGACTTGTAGGGTCCTCTTGGCCTTAACATATGACGCTTGAAAGCATTGGACTATCCATCTAGCAATCTCTGCTTTGGATATTGTGCAACCTTGTCTGGGGTTAGAGAAAGCTTCAAACGTCTGCGTTTTTCCAAAAGATTTTGTTCTGTCAATATAATATAATAGTGCTCTTTTAACATCTAAAGAGTGAAGTTATCTTTCAGCTACTGAATGGGGATTAGGAATGAAAGCTGGGAGCTCAATGGTTCGATTAAGATGAAAGGAGGACAGGACTTTGGACAAAAATTCGGATTAGGTTTTAGGACTGCCCTGTCCTTATGCATTTGAAAGAACAGATCCTCTAAAGTGAATGCTTGTATATCACTAACCATTCACAAAGAGGTGAATGCTGCGAAGAATGCCACTTTGCATTCCTGTCAACTTCAATACCTTTCTTGGAAAGACACAGAAGGGTGCCCCATGAGTCTAGTAAATAGCACATTTAGAACCCACACTGAAGCCGGTAGTTTTCTTAGTGATATTACCATTTTCAGACCTTCCATGAATGCTTTGACAACAGATGTTTTTAACAGCGATGTTCTCTATGTTGTAAGGGTGCAGCAATGGCTGCAAGATAAAGATGTATGGATGTGTAAGCTAGACTTGAGCTTTGGAGATGTAGTCGCTAGCATTACACATTTTGTACTGTAGGGTCGATAGGGTCAATGTGTTGAGCCATGCAGTAACCTACAAATCCTTTCCACTTAGCTGCATATCAAGTTCTAGTGGTAGAACCTCTTTAAGAGGTTTCCTTCATTCTGATGGCAGATTTTGGAACCCAAACTCTAGAACTTCAGGAGCTAGATGGCTAGATTGAGCTGTTTGGGATCTGGGTGCCTGATTGTACCATTGTTTTGTGTCATTAGATCTTGCTGACTGGGGAGCTTCTTGTGAGGGACAGATGACTATTATAATGTGGGGTACTGTGGTTGTCGTGGGTCGCAGGGGCGTCAATGGTAAATACAGTTAGGGGGCCGGCACGGGCCAGCACCGGCGGCCGCAGCGGACCAAGGGCCGGCGGGGAGCACGGGAGAAGCAACGCTGCCGGGGAGGAGTGGGACAGAGGGAATGGGGGCCAATCAGACACCTGGGCAGGAGTGACACAATCTCAGCACTATGAACCGGGAGTCAGTACCCCCCTCCCTCCCCCACATTGAAGGACAACGGTGAGGCCCATGAAACAACAAAGGCGCTGGGGGAGTAAGGGAAGGGGGATAGTCACTGACCAGCATTGGCGGGCCGCAGCGGGCGCAGGGCCGGCAGGGAGCGCGGGAGAGGCAGCGCCGCTGGAGTGAGAGCGGGAGGGGAGATAGGCAACCAAGGGGCCCCAAATGTCGACAGGGCGGGACCTGGAGGGCATCAAATCCCAAAACTCAGATAAAAGCGTCTGACAGCAGGAGGCGTCCTCCAGCCAACTTGCAACCCCAAGAGCCGACCCCAACACATGGCCAGTCTATGCCTGGCCAGCACCAAAAGCATCGCAATCAGGCAGCAAGAGGCATCAGGGCAAAATGTAACAAAGCCGAGGAGATACAGAAGAGGATCAGGGCACACAGCCGCGCCGGTGATCTCAGAGAAAGTGGAGCAAACCGTCCGCCAGAATTCCTGAACCTTAGGACAAAGCCATGCCAAATGAGCAAAATCCGCAGCTGGGGCGGCACAACGCATACAAGAGTCATCAGGGATAAGCCCGAGCCGATGGAGAAGCACGGGAGTGCGGTAAAACCTGTGCAATAACTTGAAATGAATAAAACTGAGCCGATAGTTCGGGGAGAGCTTTTTAGTTTGACTACAGCAATAAAGCCTGCCTGTCGACCTCCGAGATATCAGCGCCAAGGTCCGCACCACACGCCTGAGTCGAAGAGATGGGGGTGACAACAGGGCAAAAGCGTATAGTTTGGTGACCAACTTGTGTGGCGACGTGGAAGTATATACGAAATCCAGGGCTGGGAAAGTAGGGGGGGTTGTGGGAAGGTAGGGTGCAGTTTCCGGCAGGTAGCCCGCAACTGATAGAATAGGAGCGTGTCCTGCAACGATGGGGACTCCCGAAGTGAGTATAAGGAATTCTCCGGATAGAGATATGCTAAAGTCCTCAGGCCCAGCCGCGCTGCAAGACGAGACATGCTAGAAGACTGAAGGGGCGGGAAATCGGGGTGGTCAATAATGGGCATAGCATTGGTAGATAGAAGAGAAAGACCAGAAAGCTGGCACAGGAAGGACCATGCAGCGTCTCAACCATATCGACCTTCGTCAGGGGGCGCACCGCAGGAGCGAACAATACAGTAGTCAGCGGCCAGGGGGAAGCAACGTCAGATT
The DNA here is from genome assembly GCF_964263255.1 of Lissotriton vulgaris. Taxonomy (NCBI): domain Eukaryota; kingdom Metazoa; phylum Chordata; class Amphibia; order Caudata; family Salamandridae; genus Lissotriton; species Lissotriton vulgaris. Next base: position 611,379,220 of record NC_141698.1, read on the forward strand.
CCACCGCAATGTGGGGCTGATAGGGGCTGGGGTGAAGCCAAAAATGCAAGAAGCCAGACTAAGCGCAGAGACGAAAGTCAGGCGCATCCAAATCGCCGGCAGACATGGGCAAGGTCAGGATATCATAGGCAACCCTGGGGTGCCGCCCCGTCCACACCAGCGAGACGACCAGGGAACGTAGCCTGCGGAAGATATTAGAAGTTAGGGGAATAGGTATGTTGGAGAAGAGGAAAATGAATTTAGGGAGGACCACCATCTTCGCTATAGCGATGCGGGCGGCCAGGGACAGCGGCAGGCGGCTCCACAAAGGGATCTTAGATTCGAGCAAGTCTACCGCACGCCCAAAATTCAATCTCCAAAGTTTATCAAAGTCTCTACTCCGCCAAATGCCCATGTAGCGCGTAGGACCAGATGCCCACTCAAACAGGAAATCAGGCGCGAAGGGGAGTGTAGCATCCGTCAAGGGATAGAGAACGGACTTACTGCAGTTTACCTGAATGCCAGAGAGCCCGCCAAATCGAATAACCTCCCGCACCAAGGGACTGAGGTTTTCCTGGGGATGACGGACATAGAGAGATATATTGTCAGCATGCATAGAAACTAGGAAGGAGCGGGACGAGAAGCCAATACCTCTGAGTATGGTGCTGCCGTAACCGAGCAGCCAGGGGCTCCATCGCGATGGCAAACAGCATGGGCGATAACGGGCACCCCTGTCGAGTTCCACGAGTAATGTTGATGGGGTCGGACACCTGACCATTAATGCGAAGACTGGCGGTGGGGCTGGTATAAAGGAGCTTAATATTACGCAAACAGTGGGCACTGAATCCCATACGCGGCAGGACATAAAAAAGGAAGGGCCACTCCAGCGTATTAAACGCCTTTGTGGCGTCAAGCAGGGCAGCCACGGCCGGAAGATTAGTATTCATATGATGTAAGACGGAAAAGATAGTGCGGAGTTTGTGGGAGGTAGCCCTACCAAGAATAAAACCAGATTGGTCGGGGAGGGCAATGGTGAGCATTAGTAAAAGGAGACGAGAAGCAATCAATTTGGCAAAGATTTTATTAACAATATTAATAAGGGAGAGGGGTGATAGGAATCGCGGCGGTCGGCGGGCTTGTCAGGTTTAAGGAGCAGGGATGGTGGCGAACGATTTATAAAACGAGGCAGGCAGGCCGTCAAGGCCCGTTGACTTATCACTAGGAAGGCTGCTGATGGCTGCCAAAATTTCCTCCGTAGAGAACGGCTCGTCAAGGAATTTACAATGGTAATCTTCGAGCCAGACAAGGGCAATGGACTCGAAATATTGATCAAAGTCCTCTGGGGACGGAGGGGAGCCGGCAGAGTAGAGCTGGGAGTAAAAAGCGAGAAAACGGGACTTAATTTCTTCGGGAGAGGTGGTTCGGTCCGGACCACCATCACTGAGGGCTGTGATATAGGAAGCTGCGCGCGAAGGGTGCAGAAGGTTGGCAAGAGTGTGCCCGGGCGGTCCCCCTCTCCAAAGGGACGGGCCCGACCCTCCCTACCAAGGAAGGACATCTCACAGCCGGCCTCATCCAAAAAGTCGGAGTGTTTTTGACGCAGTATTGCCAACGTCTCGGGGCTGGGGAATGCCGCCTGGGCGGCATCCAAGTGCCGGATCTCCCCCTCCAGTTTAGCCAGGGTGGAGCGAATAGAGCGGAGAATGCCCGCCTGTTTGGAAATACATTGTCCCCGGATGAAAGCCGTGAAACCCTTCCATAGGGTGGAAGCAGAATCGACGGAACCCACGTTAAGATCAAAATAGTTAGTGATTTCGGTCTGGATTTCATCACAGAACACAAAGTCCCTAATGGCATTGGGAGTGAGACCCCAGGTGAAGGCCCGACGCTGAGAACCAAGAGGCCGGAGAAGAAGCTGGACCGGCGCATGATCGGAAAGGGTGCGGGCCATGTGCGTGACCTCAACGATCCAGTACAAAACGTCCGGCGAAGTGATCCAAAGATCAATTCTCAACCAACAACCCCTCGCACCGATAACGCAAGTACCTTCCCGAGCGTAGGGAGGAGATGACGCCAGGCATCAGAGCAAATTATCAGTTAAGATAGATGAAAGAGCAGTGGCGGCACACGGGTGGGAAATGTAAGAACCAGATCGATCCAAGGTCGCAGAGCGAGTAACATTAAAATCCCCACCCGAGACGATAGCTACGGGACCGCAGGAGGAGATAAGATGCCAGATGTGATGAAAGAACTCCGGATCATCAGAGTTCGGGCCGTAAACAGCAGCGATGGAACAGGCTGAGCCAGTAGTAAACCATGTAAAACAACATACCTTCCCTCCGAGTCAACGAGGGCTCGGGAGGTCTGCCAGGGGAAGCCATGGCGCAACAGTATTGAGACTCCCCTAGCATAGGTTGAGTAGGTGGAAGAGTGGGATTTCCCCCAGTGGCGAGATTGAAGTCTGGAGACAGGGCCGGGAAGCAGGTGCTTCTCCTGTAAAAGGAAAATGTCCACAGTGTGGCGCTGTAGATGCGCATGAATCAGGCGAGCCTTACGGTGATCATTCAGGCCGCAGACATTCCATGTCCAACAGGTTATTTCAGCCATAAGGAGCATGACGGGAAGCAGCATTATGCAGAGTGAACAGCAGGCAGCGCAGTCTTACATAGCACATGTCGATAGTGGGGGGAGTCAAATAACAGCTGGGGGAGCGCAGATAAGGAAGCAGCACCAGGGCGTAGACACCACCCTCGGGCGGTTGCCAGTGACAAAGCGGCATAAAGGGACAGCAGGAGCTGCTAACGGGCCGGTGTGATTTGGAGGACGTGATGCAAAAGAAAAGGACCTCAACAACCAACAAGCTGTACAATGGAGGGACCCATAAAACATAGCACCATGGAATAGCTGGTCTATACCAAAATACAGGGTGATGGCGACCTGCAAAGATGTTGCACAAATAGCACAATACAATAACAGAGCAAATTGTGAGGACAACGTGCAGCGTACCGGACCGAGGGGGGGTGAGTGGGTAAAGTAAGCATGACTGTGGGTGGGGGGAGCGCCAGCAATGAGCGAATAGACAGTGCCTAGAGCGCAAAGCTCTGCGAGGGATAGGGAAGGCTGAGCCCCAAGTAACACTAAGGGGAGATGACATAGTGGGAGGGAATGAGATCCAGAGAGCAACAGGACGACCTGAAACCAAAGGAGCAGAGCAAGGCCAATAGCACAATGGGACAAAGCCTGCAACGCGGAGTACGAGTAGCCAAAGCAATGAGCATAACACATTATATAGGATGTAACAGGTAGAATCAGGAGCAAGTAAGCAAAACATTAAGCACGGTAGAGTGTCAATAGTAGAACATGCAAAGACAATATGAAGCAACAATATGGCGGCAAATTGAAACCACCTCCTCACTAGAGGAACAGAACAACCCACCAACCCCCCCCCCTCCCCTCCCCAAACCAATTTCTGAGCAAGAAACAGGCCGAAAAACCCCATGAAGTCCAACCACCCCCCACCCACTCCAATCCCCCAATCAGGATGAGAGAACTCCCCACCCTAGGGATCCAAAACTTGGAGGGGGTGACCAAACATCAAAGTGGGAATCATCCCAGGTAGGGCATGGCAGGACTCGGCGGACACCCCTGCAGTAGAGCAGTGTGGCCAAGCTCAGGTAGATTGCAGCATCGAAAACAGAACATACTGGTCAAAGAACAGTGTCTGCACAAACAGTCAGAGTAACTACTGCAGCTAGCACCAACTTGTAAGGGCTTGAAAAAGGAGGAACAGGGTCTCTTTCAGTCTTTATAGCAAGAACCATGGCCCCCACTGGTGGAAAAAAGGAAATATGCCAGGCAAGAAGGAAATAGCAATGACAATAAGAGAGGATTTGGATTCCTTATCGAGTCTTTTGGCAAAAGCGAGCGCCTCCCGCGGGTCGGGGAAAATAAGTGTCTTGGAGCCTTGGCGGACCCTCAGCTTTGCTGGATAGGCAAGGGAGTAGGAGACCTCGTGCTTTTGGAGGATGCGTTTAGCTTGCAAAAACTCTCCTGGCGGCCTGGACAGTCAAGGTATAATCAGGGTAAAAGGAAAGGGTATTGCCCTGGTGCGTGATGGTGCCTCTGTCACGCACGGCCCGGAGAATGGCGTTGCGATCACGAAAGTTCAGGATCTTCGCCACTTTGGGGCGGGGGGCAGACCAGGGCCGGGACGCGGTCCAAGGGACCGATGGCATCGCTCCACGACAAAGAAATGGGAGAGAACATCCCCAAAGAGTTCCTTAAAGAGTTTCTCAACAAAGTCTTCCATCTTAGAAATGTTTGTGTAATGTTTGTAGACTCGGGAAGGCCCGTGAGGTGGAGGTTACTCCGGCGGGAACGAGCCTCTAAATCTTCGTTCTTCTCACGAATGACGGGCAAGATCTTGTCCATCTGGAGCAGCTTCTGCCTATCCTGGCTGGCCACATCCTCTGCGTCGGAAACCCTGGTCTCCACATGGAGGAGTCTGTTGTCGTGGGAGTCAACTCAGGCCTTCACCGAGCCAAGGCGAGTAGATAGCTGATCCAGTTGAGAGGCGATGCCCCGGGGGGGGGCCCGTCGCCCCAGCCGACTCTGCACCCTCCGAGCCCGCGAGAGGATTGCCGGAGTTCGAAGGCGATCTTGGGCTGCTTTGGGTCTGATTTACCCATGGTAAGACACAGCACTGTAGGGCTACAAGGCGCACAGGGAAAAGATAGGGATGTAGATGCAGGAGAATTAACAGGTAGTCAGCAGCCAGAGGAAGAGAATCCAGCGGGGAGTGCACACCAGGACCGTCATCCCCAGCACTGCGTGGAACACTGGTAAAGGTCAATTATGCGCGTGAAGAGCTAGAAGAACAGCCCGTGCCCGACCGCCACCAGCAGAGGAAGGGAAAAGGAAGACCGGAGCACGCCCCCGTACGGGGGGCTCCAGGCCGGGGCGGCGGGGGCAGGTGCAGCACTGGCCCAACTAATCCAGGAGGCACATACCAGGCCGAGCGGAGCAATGATCTGAAGCTAGATGCCCCTGGTGAATGGACGGCAGTATCTTGCAGGGTGTCGCGCCCGGCTCGGGCCTGGTGGAGGGGGGTTCCGGCCCACCCCAAGTAGCCACATCAGGGGGCCCCCAAGGGCTCACATGCGAGCAGAGTGTCAATATTGCAGGTACCAGGGAGGGCCAAGGCTAGGCAAGAGGTAGATGGGCTCCAGTGGCTGCGACCCAGGCTCATTGGCTGCAGAGGATACGTCAACGGCAGGTGCGGCACCAAGGCGTCTCACCGCGATGGGGGGAAGACCAGGCCGCAGCGCCACAAGATCGGGCCGCACTGCGAGCGGCTCCCAGCCCCACCAGCGGGCCCCCCCAGCAATGGCCTGACTTACCGCTTCGCGTGAGTCAGGCTCAGGCAGGGAGCTCCACCGTACCACGGCCCACGATCGTCGGCGGCCCAGGGAAGGCGCGGGCAGCCCCACAGCAAGGGGGCCAGCGGCGGCCACGAGAAACGGAGCACCAAGGAACACTAGACTGGGATCGGTAGGTGCGCCGGGACCCAGGTATCTGGAAACAGGCGTAGTTACGCTGCTGGAGAGGCGATGACTGCAGGATAGTGACGGATTGCAGAGCTTGGCCGGCATAGCCCACTTAGAGTGCGGCCATCTTGCAGCCAGCCAAGCCACACCCCCCAAGTGTTGGAATTTGTCATTTTGCGCTGTTTGGAATACATCTAGCTTTGATACACCCCATTTCTGGAAGTACCCGTGAATGACTTGTGTGTGGAGCTCCCACTCGTGGACTTTTTGCTGGGTCATGCTTAGAAGGACCGAAGAGTTGAGGTCTACTCCCAGGCAATAATCTGCCATGAGTTGAATGTTGTGTTCTCTCACAATCTCTAAATGTTCTGCACTAACTTACACGAGTAGGGAACGAGTGCATCCTTGTTTTTGTATGTAATACATTGCTGTCTTATTGTCTGTTTTTATAAGGACCACCTTGTGATGAATGTATGATAGGAAGGCCTTGAGGGCTAACAATTGCAAGGAGCTCTAGAAAACTGATGTGATTAGTTTTTTGCAGAGCAGTCCATGTTCCTTGTACTGTCATTTCTAACGTGTGCGCCCTTCAAACCATGAGAGAAGGGTCTGTTGTAATGGTCACTTGCGGAAGTGGGTCGTTGAAGGCCCTTTCCTGAAGTAGATTGTAGCTGTTCCACAATTACAGGAACAATGAACTGAGTGCTGAATCAACACTAGATCCTAAATACTGCCCTCCGCTTGTGACGCTAAGCACTCATGTAAAGGGTGCAGGGAAATATGTATTTTTGAGGTTGAGTCATGAACCCGCATTCCTGCAAAAGTGGGATTACATCCTGAAGGGTCACCATATAATAATGTTCTGATAGGATGTATCGGTTGAATGACTTGAGGTCTAGAATGGACTACAATGTTCTGTCATTCTTTGAGACCAAAAAGTATAGTGAATACACTCCTCTTCCCTGATACGTTTTTGGAACTGGTTTGATGGCTCTTTTGGTAAGGAGCACTTTTACTTCTTCCTTGAGAAAATGTAAGTGTTGAGTGCTGAGGATGTGTGTGTGGAGGAATGTTAGATGGGGTTGCTAGGAGTTCTCAACAGTAAACATGCTGTACTATTAATAGTACCCACTGGTCGGAGGTGATTACAGTCCACTGTGTCTAGAACCCCAGAAGTCTACACCCGACCGGAGTTGGGTGGTCGAGGGGATTGGAATGCAATAGGAGTCACTGTTCAGAGGTGGAGGCGATACTTTTAGCTGGCATACCTCTGCTGCTTCCCCGGTCTCCATTGCCTCTGCGTGATCCCATACCAAAACCTTTTCCTCTCTGTTGTTGGTAGGCCAGGTGTGTTGCTGGCAGGATTGCCCCAGATGTGTGGTGGACACTTTACCTCCACTCCTGCCCTGTTGCTTCCGAAAGGACTGGTGCGAGGCGGCTGTTTGTAGTGAACCCATCACTTTTGCCGTCTTTGTGTCCTTTTTAATCTTTTCTACAATCCCACTGACAGTCAGGCCGAAGAGATGTTCCCCATCAAGGGGCACTTTTAGAAGGTGTTGCTGCACCTTCGGTTTGAATCCTGAAACTGGCAGCCACGCAGGTCTGTGTAAAAGGACAGTAGAAATTATACCCCTTGCGGAGGTGGCAGCTGCATCCAGAGCACATCTAATGATTGCATTGGATAAGGTTCCCATCTGTGACTACATTTTCCCCTTTCTTTTTATATTCACCTGGGAGATGTTGGAGGAGGTCTTTATTTGGTTATGTATGTTATATGTTAACTGGATCAGGCTCATCCAAGTATGTTGAAAACCACAGATGCATAAATCCCTGCACTTTATTCAACCGATGTACAGTGCTCGTTTACGGAAATACACCAGGCACATAATGATGCTAAGAAAAGGTGGTGCCTCATTATGAGCACCCTAACCAGCAAATTGTTTTCATTTGCTCTTTTGCTTGCCCTTTCTCTTTTTTTTCTACATGGTTGGATTATATTGAAATTTAGGGAAAGCATATTCTAGGTACTTTCTGACCGGATGCTGTTCCGAATAAAGCGATAAAAAAGGGGATGATGGACAGAGCGCTTGAGCAAATCAAACACACCCCCAGTCAACTGATCTGGGTTTAATCCATCACCATTCTTTAGCTCACTCCGCCACCCCAATTCAGACATGGCCATATGCAAATCAGTCTGACCCTGTGCCTCATGGGAACAGTCCAGCCCAAACTGCCAAAGGCAGGTCTTCCCTGGACAGGAAACAAGCATCCTGGGACCGGTTTCTGGCATTTCAGTCGTCATCAGCCAGGCTAGCTTGAATCCAGTGGCAAAGTGAGCAAGGGACTCACGTCTGAGCAAACCCTGCCAACTTAGGGCGAACAAAGCAATACAAAAGGGGATGATGGACGGAGCGCTTGAGCAAATCAAACACTCACCCCCAGTCAACTGATCTGGGTTTAATCCATCACCAATCTTTAGCTTACTCCGCCAGCCCAGTTCAAACATTGCCATATGATAATGAGTCTGACCCCGTGCCTCATGGGAACAGTCCAGCCCAAACTGCCAAAGGCATGTCTTCCCTGGACCGGAAACAAGCATCCTGGGACCGGTTTCTGGCATTTCAGTCGTCATCAGCCAGGCTAGCTTGAATCCAGTGGCGAAGTGAGCAAGGGACTCACGTCTGAGCATACCCTGCCAACTTAGGGCGAACAAAGCGATACAAAAGGGGATGATGGACGGAGTGCTTGAGCAAATCAAACACTCACCCCCAGTCAACTGATCTGGGTGGAGAAGCGTGGCTCAATGGTTAGAGCGGCAGACCCTGATGCAGAGGTCTGGCCCGGGACCAGGGTTCAATTCCCGCCTCGGCGGCTCTTGGACTCAATCTCCCCGGACCTGATAATTCTCGCCTCGGTGCCCAGTCTAATCATGGGTCCCACTCTGTGACTCTGGGCAATAGCTTGCTTAATCTCCACAACCGCCCCAGCAGCGCTTGGATGCCTGGCTTCACCTTGGGGGTGCCCAGGAGTGGACATTTCACATGGAAAAACCAGGAAGGGTTCCACAGAGGTATGAGTGCAGCGCCGGGACGACCCGTCGCGTGGGCATCTGTGCGCTTTACAAATACAACACATTTACATTTACACACATCTAATCCATCACCATTCTTTAGCTCACTCTGCCACCCCACTAGAATAAGCAAAGTCCCCACACCTCTTTTTTAGGGCTCATACTAGGGTCTCACAACAGTCACTGGTCCCAAAGAAACCCCTTGGATCCACTTGGACCACCAGGGCATGCAACTTGTCGACCTAACCTAGCATCTACCAGACTGTGTTGATGCTCCACTCACAAGACAGTCATGCTTCCTTAACCAGCACTGACTGCTACATTTTTATTTACTTTCTTTTAACTTCTTGAGTGCTCATGAAGGCTCCTGGCCGCAGGGCCCCATGAGTAGCAAAAACCCCAATGATAAAGCATTATGGGTGTGTGAGGGCATCACTTCCTAATTAGGCAGATCCCCTCCACACTATCCCCCCATGCAACTACTCCCTTACTAGCTATCTTATGCTCTTCTCTTTTTCGATAGGAACAAGTACCCAATCTATGCGATTGGACTCACTAATCTATGTGATTAGACTCACGGATCCCCTTTAGGAGCGTGGGTACTGGACATTTATTGTGCTCCTAGTCCCCCTCTCTCTTTTGTTGTGAAACATGGCATTACCTACAGCCACCTGAGTGTTTCTGTGCAGTAGCCACTACTAGAGAATCTGGGGATGAATGTCCACCGATGTGGAATGGGTCTGAAAGATAGACCTACTTTCTTTCCATCCTAGGTGTCAGTACCTACTTTTTACTGAGTCCTTGAAAATCTCTACAGATCGCTTCATCAGTGACTTTATCATTGGTAGATATTGGACAGATTTCTCTGTTCTAGATAAAGTCTTCATCACAAAGTCCTCTACCTCATGTGTGACATGCTAGTCCACCTTGTGGTATGCTGCAGCCCTCTTGTTAACAGTGCACTAACTGGTTGTGTCATCTGACTGGGATGACTTTATAGGGACTGACTCGAGTTCTGAGTCATCCTGTGGGTCAATATTATAATCTACCCACGGGCTGTCAGGGCTCTGTTCAGTCAGGAGGCTCTCCTGGTGCGAATCAAGGACCTGTGGAAGTCTCTCAATGACAGGGCTTTTCCCTTCCTTAGGGATGTTGTCTTTTGGGGCCAACTTGGACTTGGGTGCCAAAATGTCCTTGTGAGGGCTTTGAATGTTCATTTGGTGCCAAAGGTTTTGATGTTGACTGCTTGGAGACTGTGACTTTGGCTGATGTTGCGTTGGGGAGGCATGTCATCCAGGGGTCTGAGATTTCGGTGCTTCAGCACCATCTTTATGTTCATGGCTAGGGTCCATAGGCCTCTAATCCTTTCCTCGGCTCCAAAGACTTCTCTCAGTGTTGACGGGAACCACTAAGGCACAGAGCACCAAGTCTGGTGTCTTTGAATGGGCTCCTGGGACCATTCATTTTCGGGCATGGCACCTGTATGTTTTGAAGCTGTGATATGTGATTCGGAGCTGTAGGAGTATCAGTACTGATAATCCTTGGTTTGGTCTTCGGGGTTGTGAATCTCTCTGGTGAGACATCAGTGAACCTGCGAAAAGAGAAAGACAGCTGCCCTTTTCATCGCTAGCTTTGGTGTGAACATCGGAGTATCCAGATGCGATGGAGCACGGGTTACCTGCCGAGTAGCCTCCCTTTCACACTCCTTCCTCGTTAGTATCGATGATTGATGGCCTCTCCAACAAATCCTGTTTGACTTTGGTCTCCTTGCTATGGGCAAGGTGACATGCCAGACCGTATCATAAAGTCTTTTTCGGATTTGAACTGCTGACATCCCGCACAGTCCTGGTCGGTGTGTTCTGGTGAGAGACACAAATTTCAGACCAGGTATTGGTCATATTGTGGGTACTTTGCGATGCACCTTTGAAATGGGGTCCATTCATTCACCCATCCCACAACATTCTACGGTCCCGATGGAAGGCGCCAAATGGTCATAGAGTTGTTTCTTCGGAGACTGAACACAGAAATCTTGGCTACGTTGCGCAATGGATGCCCGGAAATGGCTTCAGTTTCTCCGGGTCAAGAAGGCTTGAGAAAGGGAGCTGTTGATAGTGAGCTATGAAGCTCACGTCCAAGACCGATGACAGAGAAAAACAATCTGAAGATTGAGTCTATGACCATGCGCGTTGCCTCAAAGAGGTGGAGTCACTGGATTTCGTGACTGGAAAGACTTATTTGAAGAAAAACAAGTTGTAAACAACCGAGCCCAGCGCTAGATGGCAGGAGTTAGCACAGCATGTGTACCTACAGCAACACATGCTATGAATATCCATACTTTACTTAGCTCATCAAAAGTCCCACACTAGACAAAGGGTACTGTGTCAACCGGTCTGAAGGTCAGACCACACACAATAACTTCACCAATGAACTTGACACAAAGCCCCATGCATCTTTAGTAAGAATCCCAACAGTACTGGTCTAAAACCATTTCAAAATCTCTGCGGCTTCCTTAGTCTAAATACTTTTTGCAAACGCAATCCATTTTCTTCAAGGAAAACATGGTACTTAGTAAAAATAATAAAAAGGTTACCTTATTTAAACACAATGATGGACATGAAGTCTGCAGACTTTGCAGGCCACCATAATGTGATTATTGGCAATAAGAGTGAGTCACAATTTTACGACCTACATCATGAAAATTAATGAAGTAGGTAGGACTGTGACAAACTCAGATTCTGAATTTTGTGTACCAACCTATTGGTAAATAGGTCGGTTTGCAAAATTCCACAGTGGCCACAAAAATTAATTGAGACCATTTTTTGTGACTGGTGTATTAACACATGGGGAACAAGATGTGTGAAGACAGCGGGGGTGTGCGGGGGTGTAATTGCATTCGCAGATACGCAATACTCCTTTTCGATTTTTAAATTTCTGCTATAAAAAAAATAGTTTAATTTATTTGACCTGCAATTGGTCTTCTCACGAGTCGGGGGTAAAGGGGAATAAACATACCAATTGATGGGCATTAAACAGCACAAGGGATTGGAATGAGGTGATCTTATAAACCTCGGAGGCCACAAAACACAGTTAAATTCAAAGACAACTTCGTGCTCTTCTGGTCTTCAAAGACCAAATAAAGGTAAAAAAACAAAGGAGGCAATGGGAGACATTGCAGTGTATATGAATTATTTATTTCCCCATCTCAAATTAGCAAAATAAAAATGTTCATATTCAAACCTATGAAGAAGTGATAAAGTTTTTGAGGTGGACTAATTTATCTCAGTACTGAACATGATAATTCCATAACAGACAAGGGCATGGAGAATAAGTGTTCAGACAAAAGGAATTGCTCCATAAGGTTAGCTATGTTTCAAAAACACAAACCGTAGTTGCTTGGAAGACAAAAAAACAAGAACTTACTTCTTTAATGTTTTTGCCCCAGATGACGAGTGAGGCTGGAGGTAGAAGGGAATTTTGTTGAATTTTGGCATGTTTTTCTAAAAGAAAATAAAAACATTAGGATTACAAATGCTGTTTACTGCTCCTGTTAAATGTTCACAACCTATGCATTTTTTATACAAATGAGCCCTTAGACGCAGAGAAAAGGATAGCATAGGCTTGAACATGAATATGCAGTGCAACGGAGCTAAATGAATGGGAGTGCATGGCTACTCATAGGAGTGTAAAGTTGAGACACGAATCAGCTAAGCTGGGGCAAAAAGCCATATTTTCAGAACTGTGGTTCATTGTTGGTGATACAGAGTTTGCCTATGAGCTGATTCCAAGCTTGAGCAGCCAGGAACGAAAAAGAGAAGCCACCTTTGTTACATGTCTGACTTTTGGAATCACTGCAAATAGCGTGTTTGATGAGTGGAGCGCTCTAGATGGTCAATAAAGGATAAATGTGTCCGATGGTACCAGGTACCCGTTCCAAGAAAAGTTTAATGGGCTACCACCAGGCTTTGAACAGAATCCTTTTCTTTACCGGCAACTAGTGTAGAGTCTCTAATATGAAGAGAAATTGAAGCCGGAGTGGAAAATATTTAGAAGTATGCGCACAGCAGCATTCTGTACCACCTGCAGCCACTTAACTAGACCATTAGGGAGATCCAAAAACAGGACGTTGGCATAGTATAGTCTTGACGTGAAGAGGGTGTTGACAACTGTTTTTCAGGAGTGCAGCAGTAGCAGGAATTTTATCTTTGGGAACGTCTTATCTGGAAAAGACTATCTAGCAACAGATTTCTTACCACAGAATTATCCCCTGGAGTCAGACTGGATTTGGATTTTTTTTTGCTGGTAGGTGGCATCATTCGGCTCTCCGTGACAGTGTTGGCATCATCATTACAGGCACCACCTTAGCATGATGGCGTAAGTTTCTTTCTGCAATTTTCCAGACCACTGGTGTGGAGAACTAGGGTCCTGAAAGGGGAACAGCCCAGTCCCTAGAAATCCCTTCGTAGAGCCGAGAAGATGGGTGGTTTGGGAAGGAATCACCAGAATAATACATTAACGAAGGTAAGCAACTTGTCCATCAGATAGAGAAGTCTAGCCGCAGATTCCGTACCCTAGAATAGATACACAAGCAATACCTGCCCGGATTTGGGTCTTTGAAGCCATTTCATACTAGAAAGTACTGCAGGACCGTTCATGCAAAGTACCGGTCCCGACAAACCTCGCTGTCTAGGCAGTTCTGCTTTATGAACGTGTGTAGAAAAGCCCAAGTTGCTGCCTGGCAGATGTCCAGGACCAGAACTCTGGGTGCTAACGCAGTGGTTGCCGTTCTGGGTGAATGAGAATGCAAGCCTTCAGAGGGTTGCTTCTTTGCCAATGCGTTGCAGCTCTTAATGCAGAGTACTATCCATCAGGAGATGGTCAGTGTTGCACAGCTTTCCCTTCCTTGCTCCAAACCCACGAGGAGTTAGTCACCAACCCGGAACTCTTTTGTGCGTCAAGGTAGAACGTCAATGCTCTTTTTGGGTACAGTTGGTGGATCCTCGCCTCTTCCTTAGAGGGGCAAAGCACAAAAGGTAGGCAGGGTGATGGACTGGCCAATATGAAAGGAAGTGACAACTTGCAGCAGGAAGGAAGCTCTAGTGCGAAGAACCAGCTTGACTGGGAAGCTGTTTAGGTATGGGGGCTTGAATGACAGATCCTGAACCTTACTGTCCCTCAGGGCAGGTGTTATTGCCACTAGGAAGGAGGACAGTTGTGCAGTGGCTCAAAAGGAGCGAACATCAGAAAAGTGAGCATTAGCTTAAGGTCCCACTGAGGCATGATGAAGGAAACATGTTGCAGACCTTTCAAAAATCTATTTACAACAGGATTTGAACAGGGATTGCTGAGCTGGCAACTACAGGAAGGCTGAAATGGAAGATAGATCGCCTTTTAGGGTTCCCAAAGCAGAGCCCTCTTGGGCAAGAGGGAGAATAAAGAGAAGGAGTAGAGCAAGGGGAGCAGAAAGAGGGTTAACCGGTTTATCTGCACACCATGCCACAAACTTGCCTCAATGGCAAGTGTAAACTGTACTGGCAGAGGGACACCTGGCTGCAAGATAACATTACAGACTTGGTGTGGCCGCGGTAGCATCAAAGATGGCCGCAACTCAGTGAGGCTCCGGTAGCAGCGTGCCCCCCACGAGACCGCATCGCCGGCTACGCCAGGCTAGCAGGGGCGAAATAGCATCAGGAGGTGCCAAGGTGGATCGAGGATCCCTCCCCCCACCCGCACTCTGATGACCTGCCTAGATCTGCAGGCCGCCTAGCAGGCCAGCAACTGGTGTCTCCCAGCCGGTCTCGAAGGTTCCGAGGTGACAGGGGCCGTAGGCAGGGACCATCCAGCCCGCTGGTGCTAGCCTCGGCGCTGGCCTTGTGTTACCTGGCCAGAGGGGGGTTCAGAGAGTCGGCCTTGTGAGGACTGGGTCCGAGATGGGACTACGCTGATCCCCTGGTTGTGTTGTGGACGGCCACAGCAGGCGCTCTCTGGCCCAAAGACTGATCCGGGTGGCACAGCGCTGATACTGGACGACTTGGAGCTGGCAGAGGTGGCTGTGGGCCCTCAGCAGGATGACCCGCATTGACAGTGACCTAGGGAGACGAGTGGAGTGGGCGCCGCCGTTGAGTACCGCTTATCGTTTTGCCTGGTAGGTAGCCCCCACCTTCCTCATTACCCATATGCCTCAGCTGCCCACCCAGGGCTTAAAGTGCCTACTGCGGGCGCTACTTAGCTGTGATCTTAACTGCGCACCACGAAGATACTGCAACAGCACATTCTTGGCACTAAACAATGGGCTGAACAGACCCAAAACAGCATAAACTTCAGTTCGACCAGGCCAGGGCATCCAAAAGTAGTGGGGTAAACTCAGACCCTGATGATAGTGCGGGCACACCAGTGGAAATGGTCCCCACGGCCGACACTGCAGCCATCATTTTGGAACTTAGACCAAGTTTCCGCGCTATGAATTACAGATTTGACACTATAGCGAACCGCATGGTTAGGTTGAGAAAACGTGACTAGATGAGGCAGAGGGGAGAGTATCCACCCTGTAAGACACCTCGCCTACGGTCCAGAAACGCCTGGAGAGGATGGAGCGGGTACTCAAGCAGGTGGCTATAAAAAATTAGGATTTGCAGGCCTGATTGAGGCTTAATAATATTTCCATTTCTGGAATTGCAGAATACACTAACAACTGCTTGTGAACTTATTCGACCGGGCCAGCCTTTCCTCTACCTTTTCAGTGAAGCGGGTGCGTCGCTCTCTTGGCTTGAGGTCCCCAGCAAGCACCACACCCCAACTACTTATTGCACAGCTCTTGAACATACAGAGACACTGTGCTCCGCTTAGCCAGAGAACGCTGCGAACTGAGGTACCAGGGATCATCCATATCTATCTACCTCTACTTTACCCCTACTGTCCCGGAAGCTAGGTGCAAATTCGGTGATGTAAAATCCATGCTCCGCAAGCTTAACATCAGGCATGCTATGTTACACCCTGCTCGCCTGAAAATCAACTGCAATGGGAGACCCAAGCTCTTTGACACTCCCACAGAGGCAGTCAAATTCTGCAAGACGCTACCATGTTGTTCTCCTTCCCACCGCGAGGATCCCCGGGACCAGAAAAATGACAGAGAGATATCACAACCTGAATAAGACTGTTGCTGTAAACTGCGCGAAATTGTATGCAGCTGCACTCATGCAGACGTTCCTACTTTAATTGCCACCCCCTTCTCTTCTCCCCTTGGTTATTTCCATTTTCATTAGGCGATGCTGTTCTGAATACTAATAATTGTGTAATTACCTTACAATTCGCCCTCTGCCTGTTGGGCTGAGTCCTAGCCTCAATGGTGTATACCAAAAACAAAAGCTGGGGACATTTTTGTTGTTTGTTTCAGTTTACTGGGTCCCACTGGATGTTTTGGTGTCTAGTGTGGGTGCAGGATATGGGACATCTCAGTTCTTGATAGGTATGTTGTTTCAATATCTATTTCAAATTATACCATAAAACCAGCAGTCGCCAATGTGCAGTCATTCCGACACTCAGACAGGCACATATATCCTCTCTAACCATTATTTTCTGCCAACACGTGACATGACCAACACTCTCACAATACCATGTGGTTTGTGGAATAGACGTTGTATAAATAACTCGTACAAGGGCAAACAAGTCTTGAAATATTTGAATAGGCAAGGGGTTAAAATTGCTTACTTGCAGGAAAAACACCTCCCCTCTGGCCCCAGTACAGCATTTGCTAAGTCATGGGGTGCACACCGCTATTTTTCATCCTACAGTACATATTCGAGGAGTTTCCATACTTGTACACAAGAGCATTCCTTTACACATCATACACAGACTCTGAAGGTCGTTATTTTATTTTGCATGGTCTGCTTGTGGACAAGCAGGTAATACTGGTAAACATCTATGGACTCAGTAGAGAACACTTCCTTCAGGACATTTGCACCTCCATTAGCCATATGGATGCTGATCAGATAATTTTGGGGGGCGGGTGACTAACTTGACCCAGTGCCCACAACTAGTCTTAATTTGCAGGTGCTCCAGTGATAAACTGAAGACCAGGGCCCTGCTCTAACAGATCATGGACACTTACGCCTTACGAGATGCCTGGCATTTTCTTCACCCCACAGACCCAGGTTTCAACTTTTATTCCTCACCCCATGGCATCTGGGCACGAATAGACTATTGGCTACTATCGGCTAACATATTACACTGGGCGACAGAAGTCTGCACACTTCCTCGCACCCTGTCGGACCACAGCCAGTCAATGTATTTAAATATCCCTTGCGGATACAAGACTGAGAAGCGATGGCGATTCCCTGGAGGAGCCATGACAGATCCCTCTTACTGACTGAGTTTAATGCATTAGCCAACCAAGAAACTGCCTACATGGAGAAATACGCTGAGGCGTAAAGATACGGAGAGGGTGAGAGACCGGCTCGAACATTAGCTAGGATGCTGCGACCCAAACGCACAACGGAATATATAACCTAGAGATTAACCCTTTAAGTGCGGCGAACGTTCAGCGGACGTCGCGCGCACTACCTCGCTAGTGCTGCGCACGTCCGCTGAACGTTCCGATCCCGCCCGCGCAATAGAACGTCCGCACTGGGGCGGAATTTGCGGTGCGCTAAAGGGGTTAACAGACACCGGCACACGAGTCCTTGGCATGGAAGGGGTAAAGGCCAGATTTTTAAATTACACGAGTCCTCGGCATGGAAGGGGTTAAGGCCAGATTTTTAAATTACTATAAGTCCTTATATCATCCCATACCGTCGCTACCCCGTCAGAGTTCCTCAATTACTAAGAAAACATAGCAATGGTTTACCTAACAGATAACCATCAGCAGTACTTTAGCGAACCTCTGACTTTGGACGAGATGAGAGGCTATAGAGGCCCTAGATAGCTCAAAGGCTCTTGGATTGGACAAACTGACTGACGCCTTTAACAAAGCCTTTAAGGATCAACTGGCATCACACCTCTTAGAAATGTATAACGATGCACTACCTATTGGCTCATTGCCGCCCACTTTACGGGAAGCTGTACTTACTTTACTATTGAAGCCGGGCAAAGATCCCACTGCCTGTGCATCATAACGGCCTTTCTCACTTCTCAACCTGGGTAATAAAATATTGGCAAAGGCTTTAGCAACCCAGACTAGCCTTACTTATGGAACAACTGATATCACCTACACAATCCGGGTTGGTTTCCCATAGATCAATCTTCGTACAATATTTGCGGTCCTCCACAGGATATCACAGACAGTTCCTGCAGCTGTATCCCTTCTAGATGCCGTAAAGGCATTGGATTCTCTTAAATGGCCCTTCCTGATGGCAGTCTTGCGGAAACTCAAGATCCCCCCCCCCTCCTCTCCCCACCCCCCCCTCTTTTCATCTCTTTGGTTCAGCTGCTGTACTCTGAGCCAGAGGCCTGTGTGCAGGTTATTGGCTCCCACTCTGAATGTTTCCACATTGTCAGAGGCACTAGGCAGGGCTGCCATCTTTCCCCCTTACTTTTCATTATAGCCATGGATCCTCTAGCCAGTCACATGCAGGTAGGCCACCTCCACCGTGGCCTCCAATTGAAGCGGGGGTCACTGCTGCTCTCATTATACGCAGATAATATCCTCCTCTTTATTAGACAACCCGCCGACAATCTACCTCCCTTGGTAGAGGAGATAGAGCAAGTTGTAAATTCTTAGAGCTACGGATAAACTGGGCCAAATCTGAGCTCTTCCCCCTCACGAAAGCTACACGACCCGTCACCCCCATAAATGAACAGAGGATCACTTAAGATATATCGCGGTATTGCACGGCATAGAGATAAGCACCAACTATTACAACTGAATTATGGCCCTACGATCGTGCACCTGGAGATGCAGGTCGAAAGATGGATCAAACTACCATTTCCCCTGGCCGCCGTGTCGCGATTATTAAAATGATTGTTCTCCCCCAGTTCTTGTACCTTTTTCTTAACCTTCCAATACAACTCCCGAACTCTAATTTTCATACCTTGCAGGGCCACCTCATTAGATTACTCTGGGCGGGGCGCTGCCCGCGAGTGAAATGGGACACTCACTTTGCCGTACGAGCGGGGAGGGTTGGGAGTATCTGATCTACAACTATACTTTTTAGCAGCCCAATACTAATATACACACAGCTGGTACCAACCACATGCATATATCCAATAACTGCAACCAGAATTAGACCAGCTGCAAGATCTCCCACACTCAGCGGTTCTACCCAAAAGTATTCCTCTTGACGCCAATAACATTCTGACCATATCCACCACATGCTGGCAATGGCGTAAATTACAATGTAAGCTGGGGTATGGCCTTCTTTACTCTCCGGCGCTGCCCCTCAAGAATGACCCATGGCTCCCTTTAATTTGGGAACCACTAGTTCAGCATATATTACGCCACTACAACATCTACACTATAGGCGACTTGTTCCCTAACGGCCACGTCCTACAGATTACAGAAAATCCCAAATCCAAAAATATGCCGTACATGCATTGCTTCGTATTCTATATGTGACACTATGTTCCAATATTCCTGGCCACCCTCTCGCTCTGGAAGACTTTCCTCTCCTATCGTTGGTTATATTAAATCCGGATGGTGCACACCAGACATCCAAAATGTATCGCACATGCTTAGCACTGAAGCCAGACACCACCAGTAGGGTCAGGGGAAGGGAATTGGGCATCTCGATAACGGATAAAATATGGTCCTATTGTTGCACCCAAACTCAAAAAATAGCCTCTAACTATAAACACCAACTACTACGTTTTAAATTTCTACATAGGACATATGTCACGCCAATTGATATTGCTAAATACGACACAGCTAGACCCGAACATTGCCCCAAAGGCCGGGCTCCTGGTGCGGACTTCACACACCTCACATGGACATGCCCTGTCATCTATGTTTATTTGCTTGCTATATATTCACACAAAGCGGCAATGCTGTGACTTACTTTCCAACCTGACCCAGTGGTAGCACTCCTGAGATATACTGCTGACATAACCAAGTCCTCGTGTAGAATCGCCTCCATATCCTGCTTACTTGCTAAACACAAAATTATGATACATTAGAGCAACACAACACGCCCCTCATCACCTACCTGGCTCAAACAAATGTCCAACTGCGACAAGTTAAGCACAGATAATGCCTTATTTCAACTACAGACTGCACAAAATATTGATATATGGCAGCCATTACTTGATTACCTCCAGACCGTAGGCCACCCAGACTAGTCCGCAACATAGCCATCACTCACCAATGAGAATCTCCCAAAGATCAGTCCATACCACACTGCTCTCCCGCTTTTTACCATCCTGCACCCTACAACTACAATTAACATTCCCAAGAAAAAAAACACAATATTGTAGATCTGCTCACTGTGTTGTTCTAGAAGTACATGTTTGAAGAAGATGGAATCTCTGCGACAAGTATTGATGAACTATGTTTGATATTCATTGGCACATGTATGTTCATTTATGTTTAAAAAGCAAATAAAAACTTGTTTAAAAAAAACACATTACAGACTTCGGGCGTATGGTAAAAAGCGGTCAACTGTCGGTGCTTCATCTCCACGAGTAAAAGGCGGAGTGTTGACTTGTTAAAGATTGCAGGAATCTCTGTTAGCATGAGCTGAAAGCCATTTTGTACTTGGCAGCCGTCTTAATTAGCCATGTGCTTTCTTTCTCTTCCAGAGCCTTGCACATGCTCAGAAAGGCCTAGCTGTGAGAATGCACCTGCTCCTACTATAGAACTGTCAGGCTATTCTTGCTGATGTAAGGAGAAATGCATCTCCTCCAACTTTATTGAGCAAGCAAATTTTGTATAGCCATATTAGTCAGTAAGCATGCTTACATGGGCCAGGACCTCCCCTTGGTTTTATGCTGACTAATGTAACCTAAGCATATATAAGGTCCCTGCTCTCTGTACTCCTTAGAATGCCGCTTTCACTGGCTTGAGGGTACCGTATGACGCAGTCTCCCTCATGTGAGATTAATAAATGAATTATTTTTATATTACAGCTTCTGTGCCAATTTCTTCTTTGTTGGTTAAAAGGACCAGGTGTATCAGTGAACCCCTTAGGAGGTTTATATTTCTTCATACTGGTTCGGGTGAAGAACCCTCCCCATCTGCTGTGACCGAAGGTCCTATCGAAGGGGAAGCCTGATCGGAGGACCAACGGCTAAGCCCAACAGCTCAGGATACCAGTCTGGAGCCACAAGGATGATTTGGGTGTGGTCACTCCTGATCGTCTTGAGAACTCTGGGCAGGAGTGGTACAGGCAGAAAGGTTTACTAGAGGCCTGAGCTCCACTCTAGATGAAAATCGAATCAGAGCAAGAGCCGCCTTGGAAACTCCAGCATACAAATTTGTTAACATTGCGCATTCTTGGCAGTGGCAAACAGATTTGACTGAGGCTCTCCCCACGACCTCTGGATGGAGATGCCATCTGTAATCTGCACTGCACCTTCAGCAGAGTTTGTCAGCCCTGGCATTCAAAGAATCTGCCAGGCGTTGAACCACCATATTCCAGCCATGTACAGAGACGCCATGCCTCTTCACAAAGGGTTCACAACCACACGCACCCCGAATGTTGTATACCACATGGCAGTAGAGTTGTCAGTGAACACCTGCACTAGCCTTCCCTTGATGGAGAGTAGAAAGGATTTCAATGTGATCCTGATCACCCTGAGCGTCAGTAGGTTGATGTAGAGTCTGGTTTCCATCAGAGACCAGAGATCTCGGACATCTGCCTCTCCCAGATGGCCACCCCATCCCTCGTTCACTACGGTCAGATCCAGTTGGGGAAAGAAGAGGGGTCTGCCGCTGACTTAATTACGGTTCATTAACTACCACTGCAGATCTTGCACAGTTCCCTCTGAGATCTGGATCAGGTCTGATAGATTCCCCTGAAGCTGCGCTAACTGGACCTTCAGGTCCCGCTGCAAAGCCCGCACATGCCAGTGGGCATGTTTTACAAGGAGGATTCACAACGTCATGAGGACCAGTGGTCTCAGAATCAGTCTCTCAGAAACCCAGGACAGAGGCTGAAACATCGGTATCAAAGCCTGAATATCTTGGACTCGCTGTTCTAGAGGATAAGCCAGAAAACACACTATGTCCTGGACAGTCCCAATGAAAGGGAGTGTCTGAGAGTGAGACCGGTGTGACTTCGGCACGTTGATAGTGAACCCCAGCGAGTGCAGGAGGTCCGCCGTAGTCTGGAGGTGGGAGACGACTGCCTGGAGGTGGGGGACCAGTGCCTGGGGAGAGTCCACCTTCAACAGCCAGTGTTCAAGATAGGTGGGAGACTCCTGATCATGGCAGATGAGCTGCAACCACCACCATCATCTTGGTGAACACCCGAGGGATGATGGTAAGGCCAAAAGGGAGCACGGCAAACTAAAACTGCTCATGGTCAACTGTGAACTGCAGGTAACGTCTGTGGGCTGGCAGGACTGGGATGTGAAAATATGCATCCTGCAAGTCCAGCGCTAATATCCAGTCTCCCTAGTCCAGGGCCAATAGGCCTTGAGCGAGCTTGAGCATTTTGTATTTCTCCTCTTGAGGAAGTAGTTGAGGGCCCACAGGTCTAGAATAGGATGAACATTACAAAAAGGGGTTAAACCCATGCAGTCACGGGGACCTGGGCGTAGTATGTTAAATGTAGAAAGGGGGTCCATACGTTTCCACCCACGTATGCAATGAGTCCCAGAATTCTGGCATTTGAAGACATCGTGACAAAAGCTGTAGACCAAACTCTGGACAAAAGAAAGTTCGTCAGACTAAATCTTAGCAAGAAAGAAAAACAAGCACTGACGAATCTGTGTACCAATAAACGAGTGGTCATCAAGCCCGCCGACAAAGGCGGGGCGATCGTTGTACAAGACTTGTCTAAGTACAAGGAGGAAATCAACAGACAACTGTCTGACGGTGTCAGCTATCAAGAACTACCTAGTGATCCATCCAGAGAGTTAGCCCTCGCGATTTTGTCTACCACACAGAGAGGCCTGGAAGATGGCTTCCTGAGTGACCAAGAGTTCAGATTTCTAAACCAAAAATTCCCGAGGTTGGCAACAATCTACACCTTGCCCAAGGTTCATAAAAATCTTGATACTCTCCAGGACGCCCCATTGTGTCCGGGTGTGGATCCATGTTAGAACCGCTTTGTAAGTATATTGATTTTTTCCTGAAGCCCATTGCCCTTAACACAAGAGCCTATCTTCGTGACACCACCCAAGTGATCCAACTGATCGATGAAAGACCTTTCGACCCCAAGACAACACTTTTGGTAACTTGTGATATTATATCACTCTATACTAGCATCCCGCAACAGGATGCCTTGGATGTGATGAAAGATGCATTGAATAAAAGACCGGCGCCTGTCCAAGTTCCCACTGATTTTATAATTGATTTACTGAGCATTGAAATGACAAAAAAAAAATTCATCTTTCAAGAAAAATTCTATGTACAGACTAAGGGCGTGGCGATGGGGGCCACCTTTGCTCCCAACCTGGCCATCATCTACATGGACCATTTCGAACAGGAACATATTTTTTCATCGAACAATCCTTTTTCAACCATGCTGACCCTTTGGGTCAGATACATC
This sequence comes from Lissotriton vulgaris, assembly GCF_964263255.1. NCBI lineage: Eukaryota > Metazoa > Chordata > Amphibia > Caudata > Salamandridae > Lissotriton > Lissotriton vulgaris. The sequence continues at coordinate 611,402,454 of NC_141698.1, forward strand.
GATGATGTTTTATGTATTTGGCAAGGCAACAGTGACCAACTTAAAGAGTATCATGCTTGGTTGAACCAACGGAACCCTCACATCCAATTCACTTTGGAATCAAGTAACACAGCCATACCCTTTTTGGACATCTCCATTTATGTGGAGGACGATCACCTGCTGACCACACTTTTCAGAAAACCGACAGAGCGGAACTCTCTGCTACAGTATGGAAGCCACCACCCTAGAGGCCTTAAAGATAACTTACCCATTGGCCAATTTTTCAGAATTAGGAGAAACTGTTCAACACGCACCAATTATATGAGGGAGTCTGAGATTCTGAAAGAACGTTTGATATCACGTGGTTACCCTACTCGTATGGTGAGACGTGCCCAAAAACGAGCATGGTATAACCCGCGAGATAACCTGTTGAATCCAGAAACCCGTGATGCAGCTGAGTTGAATCGGATGATTTGTGTCACCACTTTCACCACAAGGAGCAACGAAGTCAAACAAATCATAAACAAGAATTGACCTCTTGTAGCGGGTGAGATTGACCAACCACAGCTCCCTCTTCATTCCTTTAAAAGGTCGAAAAACATCCGAGACATGGTGGTACATTCATATTTGGAACCAGAAAGCCCCCCCACACTCACGAGGTTATGGAACTTACCTCCTGTGATTGGACATTTCCGATGTGGTACCTGTACAGCGTGTGAGACCACTATCCAAACTAAAACTTTCACACATGGCGACAAGGTCTTTGCCCTAAAACATCATACCAACTGCAACACAAGCAGTGTGATATACATCATAACATGTCCATGCAGTCTGGTATATGTTGGACAAACTCAGCAAAAAATCAAGTCCCGTATCTTTTCACACTGTAGTAGATTACGATGCAAGGTGCTAGGGGCTCCCCTTGTGGAACATTGGTACAGCACCGGTCATACAGTGTCAAACCTTAAATGGTTGGTTATTGAGAAGGTGTCCCTGGGTAGGAGAGGGGGCAATCTTGCATCTATTCTGAATTTACGTGAATGTAAATGGATGTCCCTCCTGGACTCGATTAAAAATGGGCTGAACGAGCAGGACAGTAGCTTTGCGCAATTGGCAGCATTGAGATGATTTCTTTCTTGCACCTGAAGTTTACTCGTCTACACCCTCCTGTTTGAGAGGTGCACGAGTTATTTAATGTACCCTCACTTAACCTGTGTTTGCTCGCCTACACTTCCATGTTTGGTAAGTGCGCGAGCTCCATGCACCAAGACTTTGTAATGAGACATCCTTGCAATATGGTATAAAGCTGTACGGATTTCTTAATGCATCTATCTTTGATATGTTTTCTTTGAATCATATGTTTACTCGCTTACACTACCATGTTTGGTAAGTGCGCGAGTTAAATGTACTAAACTCATGACAGAGACAGCACTGTTATAAATTCTACTAATGAATTCACATGTATTGTCCCATGCCCGTTTACACACTGAGGGTCGATGACTACAGCTTGCACCCCGCCATCACTTGATATCAATTAATGGTTACATTATTTAATACCTTAACAGCACCTTGTTTATTGAGAAGATATATCAATTTTCGAATAGCGCTATGGGCCCTTTAAGTCGGTCTCCCTTGGTGAGACGCTTCAGTATTTCTTCTATTTCCTTGACCCGAGTGCCTTAGTGGCCCCGCCCCAAACTCCGCGTAGTTGCTGGCGGAGTCCGTCGGATACGAGTAGGATTGATTGGAACAAGCCTCGCTCTACACGCTGCACGTAAGTGCATTTTCCTTGTGCAATTCCCCACTCAATTGGCCTTTGTTAAAACGGGAACACGACTTCTTATTACGATCTGTTTCCCCTGCCAGGATTCACTCGTGACGGCTGGTCAGTATCGCTTTAAGCCGCCGGGATTTGTCTCCCTTCCACCATACCTGCGTGGACGTATTTAATAAGGTATGTGTGCGAGTTGCATGCTTCTTAGAACCTTTTTCACTATTCACCATTTAACTGGTCCTTGTTAGAACGGGAACACGATTTCTTAACACGATCTGTTTCCCCCGCCAGGATTCACTTGTGACAGCCAGGCAGTATCATTTTGAGCCGCCGTGATTTGTCTCCCCTCCACCATTCTTGCGTGGACGCATTTAATGAGGTATGTGCACGAGTTGCATGCGTCAGAGAACGGTCTCCCTCTCTTGATTTGGTCACCTCTAAAATATCGTTCATTATGTTACAGCGTCCACACACGTGACCTGTTCTAAACTAACTTCACCTAAACCCAGCGGACATATACACCAGGTCGGCACCATTTGAGGTATGACGCATGGGCTTATTAGAAATGCTATGATATTTGACATCTGAACTCTGATTGTCTCTATGTCCTGATAGCAGATCTCGAACTCTGATGTACTCTTTTCATTTAGAGTTGGCGATACCTCGCAATAGCCAGCCAGACCGGGAAGTAGATCACTACAGTGCCCACATACGTGATAGACCTCGTTGATATATCCCTATGACACAAGGATTGCATGATTAATGGTATGACTTTTGGGCTAACGTTTCATCACTAAACTTAATCTTACGTGCTTCTATAATCTTGCAGTAATGAACAATTGTGGTTCAATTCATAGTTGACAGTCTCTCGGAGAATTTAGTTCCAGCAGGACCACATTTGGACTCCCCCCTGCGGTGATTCTTATCTACCCTAATGTGAGTTTCCTCCTTATAGAGTATATACCACCTCATGTGTTTTTAAACTCCTTGTTGGTTATTGTTTGTCCTCGCTTATCATGATCCACTCCATCGAGCTAGAGTATGATTAATTGCGTACTCCACTCCTTTTTCCGCATGACCTGAGGCCCTAGCGGCCCGGTTTCCATGGTTGACTTAGCCTTGAGTAATCTACCATTATGGTTTGCAGGACTTTGACTGCTCATTCAGTTATTTTCAACTTTGTGATACTGGTTTTTTAATCTTACAGATAGAACGGCCCCACCTCGCCCCTCCCTTACTGCAATTGTCCTGATGAAGACCCCGGCAAAGGACTTAACTTAGCCTACATATAGGGGTCGAAACGTCGACGAATTTCCCAATTGGACTTCCGGCACATCCCCTGGATTATACTAAACCATAGACGTGACCGTAGAATGTCCCCACTTAAACTTTATTTTCAATATTTGCCACAATTTGTGTAGGCTTTTGGTTTTCGGAATAATTCATATTCCTGTCTGGAAGTTTGTAAATATTTACTGTTTGTTTGATTCTGTGTATTTTTCTTAACTTTTTCACCGCTTTTGAGCACAACTTCCTTCCCTTTCCCTCTCCCCCCCCTTGGGGCTTCTTAATTTTTCGAAAGTGATTGTAAAATGCTTTACTGAGTCATAAGTAGTGTTGTTAAATAAATGACAACAATCATACAAGAATAATTCTGAATTTTTGTCTGTACTTATCCTTAATTATCTTATAATTGTGTTACTGTGTTTTCTTTTAAAACACGTTCTCCTTGCGGGGACCCCCTTTCTACATTTAGAATAGGATGAAGGCCTCCGTCATTTTTGGAAACCAGAAAGTAGTGGGGATAACAACCACAACCTACTTCTGGCATTAGCACCCTCCCTATGGCTCCCTTGGCCAAGAGGCTGCCACTTTCTGGCAGACAAAGAAGAGATGGTCTTTTGTCAGCCTGCCATAAGTGGGTGGCATGTATGTAGGGCTAGTCATGAAGGGAAGGGAATAGGCCATTTGGACAATCTGGAGAAGGTGTCTACAACCAGTCAATCCTGGGCTAGCATTACACCTTCAGAGTAGCTCACAGCCTTGAGTTCATTTTTAAATGAGCACTGCGTCACATTTTCCTTTAAAGGTTAAGGGAAGGCTGTGTTTATTTTACATTATTATCATCAGGCTGCAGACAACAAGGCCTGATAATGAGAAGCACTCAATCAGATTTAGGATTGGCTGGGCACAGAGGTGAAGAACTGAAGCACTGAGGTATTTAACTCTCAAACAAAATTCCTTGCCAACTCAATATTGGAGCATGAGAACAAAATAATGTTTCTGAATGCTTTTAAATGGGAGAAAATTAAAATGAAACTTTACCTAAATACTTAAGTTAACTTTTCATTTAAATGTTCTCCTATTTCAAAGTGTTGTATTTAAAAACAGCAGGCCCCTGCTTCCGGTGGACACTGTGCCATATGTATAACTGAAAAATATAGTAATTTTTGAAGTGGGAGAAATTCAAAGTGCAGAAAAATGTTCCAATCTGAATTTTTTTTTGAACTCTCAATTTTTTTCATTAAAAAAAATGGTAGTATGTTTGTGCTATGAATGTAAGGTGCCACATATGGCGAAAGGTATATCCTGTGCCACAAGTACATATGATACAGGCTCTTAGTCACCCATACACATATATCCCATTCATACACACATTCATACATCTCCAAATCACATGACACACGACAGCCCTGTCATAGCGACCCTAGTCAAAGTATTTTTTTCAAACCATAGTATATGGCTCTATGGACATTAGCCTTAAAGTCAATGAAACTGGGTGAGGGGGTGTCCTGCAACAATGTGTGATTTGCTTAGCCTTCAGTAGCTCATGATGATTTTCACTGATCAGAAGTAGCTGTCCCTACAGAAAAGGTTGGGGACCCCTGGGAGAACTCAGAGGTCTGATGTTATTGACCTCCAGAGGTGCAGGTGATGGCGTATCCTGCCTCCAACTGGTTGCCCAGGATGGTCAGAGGGTGAACACAAGAGGTTTGGAGGCTGCCGCCACCAGGGAAGGGGCAGACTGACCCAACCCCTGGCTGCCCGACCGACAGGGTCTGCACACAATGGTGGCTGGCCCGGTAAGAATGCGTCCGGAAGCCTCTTCCTTGGCAGCGAAAAGCAGACTGGGGCTGGCAGGGGGGGTCATGGAAACGCCCACGACCTGGCTGTAAGCCTGCTGTCCTTGAAGCGCTCAAGGTACTGCTCATATCAAATTCCCAGATCCAGTCTGATGCTTAGGGATATATCTAAGGTAAGGAATCCGCGTCTAGAAGTATTGGTCAGATAGACATTTTTGAGAGCCTGTAACATTGCAAAACAAAAGCATACTACAGCCTTCACCTGGGGCCGAAAAACAGAGAGATCATGGTCGAATTTCACTGACCCATTCTGTGCCGCTGGTGCGGCGGATTGGCAGGGTAGGGGCTAATATGCCGCAGGGTATCTGGCAAGCAATTCTCTCACCACCTGCAATGGAAAGCTCCAAACAATAAGACTTAAGTCTTGCCCGGGTTACACTGCAAGTTAATGGCAAGCATCCAGTTCACTACTGATACTAAACAGGTCTTTAAAGAATCTTGACATTTTAGATGGCCCATTCTCAAATGAGAGTAGCATTTGGGAGTCACCTGCAAAAGAGAATATCTGAAAACCAAAGGACTCTACCAAGGGGGTCAGCGGAGTCTTACATACATTAAATGGGTGGAGGCTCAGCGATAAGCTTTGTGACCACCTCAGGTTGAGAGCCAGGAAGCAGAGGAGTATGGAGCCATCCACACAGGTTGATCTCTATTTGCTAATAAGTACTTAATCTATGCAAGAGCCTGGCTCCTGACCCACAAAGTCCTTGAGATTGGATGGGAGACAATAGCCAACGCTGCTGAAAGGTCTAATAAGATCAAGGCAGTGTTTCTCCTCTGAGCTAATGTCCACTTGATGTAATCAGACACCTCCAACAGTGCTGTGTCAGTGCTATTTCAGGGGCGGAAACCCAACTGGGAGGTATTAAGAAATCTGAGTTGCTCCATATAGTCTGACAGCTGATTAGCTTCTCCAGCATGTTGGAAGCACTGGGTATGAGAAATGCGTATAAAGTTGGACTGCTGGGCAGTTAGTCCTAGATTTATTTTTAGAACTGATCTTAGCCTGATTCTAAATAAGTGGAACCACAGCAGTAGGTATAGAAGTAATGGAAAACTAGTTAAAAATAGTGTTGATGACCTTAACTGCTAATGCAAAAATTGAAGGCAGACCAATGTTAGCTGGAGAACTGACTAACACTCCACAATAGTCTTTTCTGACCCTTGTTGCAACATCTCCAGGGATGCGGTGATGTCCAGGCCATATGTGTTCAGATGTAGAAAAGCTTTTGAGCTTTGGAAATGTTCCAAAGTTTATTTGAGGCAGCGTTGAGTTTTCCATCAAAATAGAAGGCTTGGGCCATCTTTAGGACAGCACGATATTTATTTAGGTAATTCTTGTAAATGTCCTAAGGAGAAGGTAAATATTGCCTCCGAGCATACTCTTTCTAATTTTTTTACAGTACCAATAAAGGTAACCATAATAATTTTTAGAGGTCTAGGACCATCCTTCGGAAAGAGGTGTTGGGTGGGATCAGTGTAGAATCTGGAGCTAAGAGTATACACCAGAAATATTGTTACAGAAGTTATTTTTCTTCTGTAGGATACTTCTACGAGCATATTTCTCACCTCGTGAACAAATACCACTGCAGGACCCCCTCCCCACTATTTGGTCTGATAGAGTGGTCAAACCAATGCATCCCGCAGCATGGAACAAGTGTATTTGCCACTTCACTCTTATGGAATGAGCAGAGATTCCTTCTGGCAGTTCCTTTTTAGGCAGGGTATTAAAGAGCCTAATCCAAAGGACAATCCATGGTGACAGAGTTACCTTCTGGGCTACATTGCCCTTCTTGCTGCCCACATATCCAACGAAGAGCGAACTGTCTGATCTGAACTCCTTCGTCTGACGATGAAGTAGCAGACTCCCTATGAGGGTCCAGCCTATGAGGCTTTGCATACTTTTTCTTCGGATGTGACAAAAGGAAAAATGTGAGAAGCGTAATGACTGCCATGATTAGAATGGGGTCCCCACCTTAGGCAGGAAAGACTATTTCGTTCTCAGAACCAGTTTGTCTGTGTCAAAACGGGTAAATGGTGGATGCCAACAGAGACTGACTGGGAGAGGACATCTGCTCTCAGAGGTGACTGGAGCAGGGGGATAAAGGGAGAGTCGCAGGAGGCCAGCACACCAACCCCTTCTTGGCAAGTCCAGGACAGGCAGAATTACTTGAAGTTGTGCCAAGACTGGGCACAATACTTGAGGAACTTAGGGCATGGGGAAATGCACAGTGAAGTAGAAATATCATATCATCCAAAACACATCACACAAGGATTCTTGCTATAGAAACTGGAGGACAATGAACTGTGGGCATTGTGCATTCTCATGAGTAGTGAAAAGGTCCACTTCAGGCATGCCCCCACAGAGCGAAAGGTGTTGGACCACCTTTAGATGGAGGTGCCACTCGTGATTGACAAGATGATGCAGACTTAATCTTTCTACTCTCAAGTTCAGGGAGCATGCCAGCACATCCACCTTAAGATTTCAGTATCCCAAGGGACAGACATATTTTGGGTCTGTCTTTTGATAATTTATATCCTGTTTACAAATTCCCCAAATGGGGGTGACATTTACAGCATCCGCTATAATCCAATACTCTGGGTTGCAGAATTTACCAGGTGCAGTAAATTCAACATCTCCTGAACATTCATACTGCAAGGCTTCACCATGCAGTTTTTGCAATTACTAAAATAATTTGTATGTTATTTTATAGTACTCCGGGAGACTACAAATTGTACTTCATTGTCTATCACTGGGCATATTTTTTGCGAAGATTGCCCAGAGTTAACAAAACTAAAATTATCTATGTAACGTTTTGTTAATAGACCTCCACCAATCACACCTTCCGAACCTCTTTTTAAAAAAACAGTATTTGAAAATCCGTGAATACATAACTGTTGAGGTTATCTGCTAGGCCTGGCAGTATGGCATGCCAGACTCAGGGGGGCTTTATGATAAGCCTCTACGTCGTGGGGCCCGCAACGTTTTTGGATGGGCTGTATAGGCTGGTGAAAAGGAAGTCTTTTGGAGAACCCTCAAACCTTTGTGTATTGCCTGCAAAGATCAAGTGCTGGAACCTTCAGGCCCAAAGATTAGGCACTCACTAAATTGTTTGAGGGATGAATACGCTTTCTTGCCGAATAGTTAACAGCCTTCAAATAACTGGTTTGAACGTCACTTGAGAAGCCTGTGCAATACAGCCAAGCAATTTCTTTGGGCAATGGAGGACCCCATGGCCCTCATCACTGAACACAATTTCCAGGCCTGCTCTAGGGGCCTGAGGGCATCCTGACCATCATCACCCCCTCAGCAAACTGTCATTCAGGTGATCATGCAGACCAGACACCACAATGTCTACCCCCCTGCAAATTGGGGGATTTGGCAAGAAGGCATGCAGTGTTCAATCTCAGAATCAGCCTCACAGTTGAGAACACCATTTCTCCCATGGCTTACAACTTCTAAGATTTTATGTTTGGTCGTGCTTTGGAAAAGGCTAAAGAAAGACTAGGCTTGCATTGTCAAGCTCTCCTGGAGAAGGATTAATCAAGATAAAAGCTGGAACTCCTGGATATAACCCACAGTAGGAGTTAAGTCTGGTGACTGACAGGCAGATGTCCGCTTGTCCCATGTCACTTCAATTGGCCCCATTATTAAATGAAGCAAGTGGTTTAAAGGCTGCCGAAGCTGGTGAGAGTATCTCAGTCAAGATACTTGACTTGGCCTCAACTGTGGGAAGTGGTAACCCTAGCCCCTTTGCTGCCTTCCTCAAACCCCGGCAATGCCAGAAACCGGTCCTCGGAAGCTTGTTTACGGTCCAGGGAAGCATGGCTTGGCAGTTCGGGCTGGACTGTTCCCATGAGGCACAGGGTCAGACTGATTTGCATATAGCCATGTTTGAACTGGGGTGGCAGAGTGGGCTAAAGAACGGTGATGGATTCAACCCAGATCTTTTGACTGGGTGTGAGTGTTTGATTGATTCAGATGCTCTGTCCATCACCACCCCCTTTTGTACCGCCTTCCTCAAACCAGCAGCAAATATCCATCTCTGGCACAGTATCAAGCCCATTGCCATTCTGTATTGCCAAATAGTTCTTTTGTATGAGACTGCAAGAGGATGCAAGTTTGCTCCCTCACTGGTCTTATCATCCTCATGCAGGATCACGTGGGGAATTTGAATTGGATCTAGCCGGATCCTCTATTTCCTCCAGGTATTCTTTCCCTGGCGCAAGGCAAGGTTGGGTGCATATCCTGTGCCTGGCATCTTCTGCTAGCTGTTGCACTTCTGTTCTGGAACACATTAGAAGAGTATTAGTTTGTGGGGAAGGGTTTTGACGGTGGGCATAAGCCGGTGATGACATATGAATAAGGGCCAACAGCAGAGCAGGGGCTACCAGCAGAGTACTGGGTGCCCTGACAGGTCTGGCCAGCACCAGAGGCCACCTTATAGCATGGTTTTGAAGCCAGTTGACGCAGTGGAAATCCACACCATGTATCCCAATCGGGTGCCCAAATTGTTCCATAGGGCCCGGGTGCACACTATATGGACCCATAGCATTCCTAAACTGCACTATATTCTGCACCAGAAGTTAATAGTAAGCTGAGAAGGGTGCAGGCATTGAAGCAGACACCAGGGCCAGAAGTGTGGCAGGTGTCAGCATGGGCTCTTCTACCAGAAAAACATCACCCAGCTCTGAATAGTTGAAGACCTTTAATGACGTGCAAAACTCCAAGAAATCTACCTCACCAGCAGAAGCAATATTTGGAGAGGAGAAGTTGTGTCTACTCTACTTTTTGCGTTTCCTTCACTTCGTCTTTGAAGATTTGGAGGAAGGAGAAGAGCACGACTCGGACTCGGACCTGGACAGTCATAGGCATAGAGCATCAGGCTAACTACATACACCAAAGAAAGTTTTGCCTCTTACTCACTGTTAGTGTACATGAGGCAGCACTTGTCAAATGACTTGGAGTTGTGCTTTAGCCCAAGGAACAATAGACAGACCTTGAGGGGGTCTGAAATGGACATGAGTCCATGACAGGAGTGGAAGGGCTTAAAGCCTCATTTTAGTTGGGGGTAGAATACTTCTAAACACTACAAAAAATATTTTTGGGGGTGATTCACAGAGAGCAGCATGGATCTATGTGAAGGACTGCAGATAATAAGGAAATTACATCAGGACGCCGGAATGGTGCTACAAGGCTCCAGTGATGTCATCACTGAGCTGCAACTGACACAGAGATGGAGCCAGCACCACCTGGCACAGGAAAGCTATTGCGAAGCTTCCGGATCCCTCTTGTGTCTGGGTATTCAAGAGGTGAGGAATCTTTAGGAAGAAATATCCTTCACAATAGGAAGTTCATAGGAAATTACGTACCCTAGCAATACAGTTTTGTGCAGAATGTATGAGTTTAGTGAACAAAACGGGACAGGATGATACAGTCGGGGGCTTGGATGGAGAGTATACATTAGCATGAAGTTACAGCCATGATACACAGCAGTTTTCACATACACGTTAAATACTGCATGTAAGAGGCAAATGAACGAATACATGGATGAGTGGTACCATCAACACAAATCAACCACTACGGGTACCACTTTTGTTGAGAAACTTGTAGAATGGAGGAACATGATCAGGAAAAAAATAATCAATAGGTATATGCAAACAAGATATTAAAAGTTTAAAACATCTCTTCGCCTCTTAATTTAATCAGCTATTAACAGTTGAATATCTGTGACTAAGTCAAGGACCTTGCATAATATGAATAAATCTAGGTGAAAGATGAATAAATATAAGAGGAAGATGGGATATGATGACCTTTTGAATACTTCTTGGCACTGGTGCATACCTCCTAGAAACTGCCCTAGAAGTGAGATTCAAGTTCCATGTGATATTTAAGGATGACAGAAGCAATTGGTAGTGGTGTTCCCTAAAAGGGAGTAACCGCACATTCAAATAAATATCAAAAAACTTGTTAGTTAGGGCACAAGATTGTCACTATTACTGACAGTACAGTCGGAGTGCTAGGAAGACCACCGTCACTCACTACCTAGGGGGGGACTAAAGCAAATCTAAAAGACCTGCAGAAACAGAAATTCAAAAAGGGTCAATTCAGCACTATCCTGATAGCAACGTTAGTAATGACATGTTGGTCACAAAAATTTCTTCAACAGTACAATCATAATATATGCATAATTCATAAAATAATGTATCCTTCTTGGGAAAAGATGATCAAGCCGAAGTCTTTTTGCATATGATTTTCTTTTTATTCTCAAAGGTCAAAGAAACAACCAGCCAACACGTGTTTCGTCGGTACAGAGTCCGTACCAAGACTTTCTCAAGGCTAAACGATGTTGTAATCAAACATGCCGTATCGAAATGTGGTATGATAATGTCAAAAATTGGAACATTCACTACGGGATGCGGGCAAAGTAATAGGCGCGTAAATGTAAATATCAGCCCAGACCAGAGCTAAAATAAAATCCTATAAAAAACTATTCAAAAGTATACCCATCACAAATCAGTAAAGAGCCTGCTTTGGAAGTAGGTAGGTTAAATTAAACTGAATCTGCAGTCTTAATTACGGATTACTTTGTATTTATCATTCCGCTTTTTTTGCCTCTTGCCACATTTCGGGAATAAACATGGCTTTGTTCATTAAGACACCATGGTTTTCAAGGTAAAATCGCCTTTGCATTGGGAAATCTCGCCACGAATGCTATTTCTTTTCCATTAGTGTACCCAATGTGTAGATGAAAACATATGTGAGCATTTTTGTAAGCAAGACAAAATGGTAGCTTGCCAAGGCAAACATATTTTGTGCTAAGGTGGTAAGCCATTCCCAAGAGGGAAACCAGGAAACCTAGATTTTAGGTTGGATAACATTTCAAGGAGGGAATTTTGAGTTTATTATGTAAAAAGCTTGCAGGAGCTGATCAACTTGCAGTTTCTGAATTCTGCGCAGAAAACATTCAGTTTTGCAACAGAATATGGACAAATCAACAAACAAAAAGAAATCAGGAAGCTTACCCTAGGCAGGGGTATTCACAGACATTTGCTGGGGACCAAAAGTCATGTTCTGTGCTTTCCTGAGGCTAAAGACTGCTGAAATGCTGTCGTTCTTCCTCACTAACCCCACACATGTGACAAAATACCTTCTGAGGGTCAGGCTTGTTCATTCTCTGCTATATGGGGCTACTGATTAGCAATTTCTCATTGCTGGTTTTGGATCTAATTGAGCTTCAGCTGTACAACATGTTAAGGAAGCATATTGTTTCCCACAGGAATTAAAGTAATTATTTCATATTGACCTTCTGCCCAGAGAAGAAAAGATGCACAACATAATCCTGTCACTAGAAGTAAGGCTCCTTCAATACAAACGAGAAGCACATTTTCTCCAGGAGATCAGCTTTAAAGCATATAGATTAACTGAAGCGCAAAAATATATTGCAACTCTAGAGTAAGTATAATAACTTATTTACATATATTGTTTATATTGCAACTGAGCCTCTGCTTGATGCTGTAAATAATCTGGATTACTATTACCCAATTTACTGCAACTTTGCGTATAAACACCTGAAATGATGAAAGGTTGGTTTGACCAGGACTGATTTGAATTGCTACCACATCTGGAGAAATAATATAAAGTAGATAGCCAGCACGATCCTGCAAGAAAATTTCAAGAGGCAGAACATTTTATTAACTCGCAATCCGTCCAGAAAGTTAAAATACGTACATCCACAGTGATATCTATCACCCATTGTGGCACTGTTTCGTTGAGAAGCATAGATTCAGTTTCACCCCCGGAATCCCGGCATAACAGTCTAGAAAAAGAGAAGATAACTTGTTAGCAACCACAAAAAATAATCAACTATTACCACATCCTAATTTATCATTTTGTTTCATTAATCGCTACTACAACAGTGTTTGTCAAGTATGACAGGGATCAGTAGTCACCAAGAAAACAAATATATTTATTGTGAATAAAAACACTACCATTTAAAGAAAGACTAGGGAACAGCACAGCAATGGGCTATTTTTTATTGTCTGCTATGTAGAGAGGTATTATGACTTGGCTCAAGCTACTCATCATGCAGCTTCTGATATTGAGAATCATGGTGTGCCCAAAAAATAACAGTGGTAGACTGGACATCCTTGGCATGGTTTTTCCCAAGAGCTTTTGCCTTCAGCTCCCTATTATTTACTGCACTCTTTTTGCTGGCATTAGGACTCTGTGCACTTTACCCATGCTAACAAGTGGTAAAGTTCTTGAGATCGCTCCCTCAAACAAGGTAAAGGTAGCATACACAATTGGCATATTTAATTTACTCATAAGTCACTAGAAAATGGTACTACATGTACCCAGAGCCTGTAAATTAAATGCTATTAGTGGGCAACAACACTCATTGTGCAGTCCACTAGGGTAGCACAGTAATGCTGCCTGCAGTGCAGTTTCAAACAGCAATTTCGACCTGACAAAATAAACGTTTTGCAAGGTCTAAACCTTCTTTTTAGGTTTCGCCTGGCCGAAGGCTGCGCACTTGTGCGCAGCTTTTCAGCGCAGGTGAAATCTTTTGTTTACAATATGGACTTCGGGAACGTCCCCCGGCTCCCATTGGCTAGCTCCATAAATTGAGGCTAGCCATTGGGAGCCGGATCTGTCCGTCAAGGCCGGACCAGATTCGGGGGCGTTCCCGCGATTTTTTCCCTCTCCACCCACTTCTGTTCGTCATCGTGGTGGTGGGTGGGTGTTATTATTATTTTTTTTTTTTAGAGTCGGCCTGTTTTCTTCCTTTTACAAGTGGCTGTTGTTGGAGTTGGCTGCAAGATTCGAGTTCCCACGAAGCGATCAGGTAAGGAGCATTTTGTTTATGTGTTTTCCCACCCCCCCTCCCACTGTCCTGTGCCCGTTCCCGCCCCCCCCTCCCGGCTGTCCTGTGCCCGTTCCCGCCCCCCTCCCAGTGTGTCCGTTCCGCCCCCCTCCCTGTGTGCCCGTTCCCGCCCCCCCTTTCACTCTCCGTTGCTTGACACCAGAATGCAACACATTTTGTTACAGTTACACCACACAATACATATGGGTAGCACGCTAAAACGTTGTACGTTTGTGAGACCATGACCCATCTTCGGTAACACCCCACCGTGCTGACTATATCAGTCTGTGTCTTTAAGGGACTTCAGAGCCGGATGCGTTTGGTTGTCTTTGTACTCTGTAGCCCTGCCTACATGTGTGTTACGTTGTATTATGCTGTATGGCACTAGATATATGCGGTACATTAAACTTTACTACAGGAAGTGTGCAATTCTAGTTTGAACCTGCATTTGCTACTCTGCAATACGTTGTGCTCTGCATTACTCCATTCAACGCTGAATAGATTGCTTGTAAACTGAATAGTGATGAATATGTAATTCTCTCGGCGAAGAGTATAATGTTGGGTACATGGGGTTCCTGAGATTCTTACTACACAGTGCAGTGCTACCAGTAGTATCTTGAACATGATGAATTATATAAAGTTTAATCTAAAATTAACTTTACTGCGCTGAATAAACGGCTCCCTTTGCAGTGCGCAGTACAGCGCCGTGTACCTGTGTGTTGCAAACACTAAGGAACTAGAGGTGGTTTATCTTCTGGGTGTCAGACATCATACTTGAGCTACTACAGCGTGTTCGAATCCAACTTTCACGAGATAGGCGCATGTGAGTCGTAACATTTCAAGATCGGCACGTGCTGTCACACAACTTATGATACATTGTGTTTTTAATATCGTCTTTATGACTCTCAGTGCGTCGTGTAGCCAGGAATGCCTTAAGCCGTGGCTGTCCATAATTATAAGTGGTAGTAGCTTGGCTCTAGGGTGACAGACTGCTTTGTCATCATCTCCAAGTTGCCGTGACTCTATTGAAATGTGTGTGTTCTCTTTTTTTTTTCTTGTGTTTTTTTCTTGTTTCTTTCTCTGGTATTGAATGTCGAAACCATGGAAGTTGTAAATACGGTTGAGATTAACCTTCAGGGGAATTCCATACAGCCATTAGAGGGGTAATTAAAGTAGTTGGAGTGTGAATATAATTTTATGGCAACCGTTGCTTCGGAAATACGAAGGGAGTTCTTGGTAGCAGCTTTTAATAACCAGACTTTTTCATGCTGTAAGCAGGAGCTAACAAGTATTTACAATGCAATAGGTCTCCGTTCCGCCCCCCTCCCCGTGTGCCCGTTCCCGCCCCCCCCCTCCCCTTTCACTCTCCGTTGCTTGTTGGTTTATCCACGGAAGAGCCCCACAGGACTGCCCACCATCCAAAATCTATTCTTGACGCCACTTTGTTGAAACCTTTAACGCTCACATTTATCAAGTGGGTTTATTTTCCATAGACAGAAAACAGGAAACAGCCCTGGACGAAAGCTATTCATTCTCATCATCTCACACCACACACGTTATCCTGATTTGAAACCTTTGTACAATTTTAGATTTGTTAATGTTGTAAATGTGGCTCTGTAGTTTCTGAATCTTATTCACAGCGGGATAATAGTGCCAAGTGATTCCAGTAATAACAGTTTGGCATGACACCAGAATGCAACACATTTTGTTTTACAGTTTTTGTACTTTTTATAAACTCTGTAGAGTCGGATAGTGAAGACGGCTATCTATTAAACAGCCCTCAGCTTCATTATGCACTTTTCTCTTACTTTCTTTTTTCTCATTCTCAAGTTGTGGGTATCCATCATCCATGAAGTAATACATCATACGATACGCTGTCAAATGGTGTTGATTGATACCTTATTCTGTCGTCCGCTTCTTATGTGGGTGGGGCAGAGGCCACCCGTACAATTTTCAATATTGGATTTGTTTTTCGTTTTTCCTCCGTCCATAGTCTTCCTTCAGCTCGAGTAGCTTATGTGACACCAGTCTGTTTTTTTACCCTTGCATATTGTGCCATCAACCATTTGCAGTAGATGACCAACATAATCTCTACTTCTCATGTGAATGGTCACCCCGGGCAAGCCTTCACTTTAAGTGAAACTTTTAATACCAGGTTCCTCCAGGACGTTCTGGTTTGCGTGAAGGATAATGGTGCCCCGAATCACCAGGAGACATTGGTTTTCATCATTAAGAATAATAGGAGATGTTTAGAGGGTCTCGGTCTGTCTGTGGCTCCGGGATGCTTCTTTGTGGAGGCAACCGTCACCCACCCAATCCAAGCAGGTCAAGTAACCATGGCAAAATGGAAGGGTCACGCAACCCCCTTTCCTCGATGACCTGACACAGAGTTTGAGTCACTCCAGTTAAGGTCAAGAAATTCGAGGTGTGCATCCAGGAAATGAGAGCCTTTTAAGGGCAAAAACGATTTTGCTCTTTAAACTACATGACACAGTCAGGTTAAGCATCGATGCCCCTCTGGAGTTAAAGTTCCAAGTTGCTCATACAGGCTCTCCTTCTGGCAGTCATGCTGCAGGCCTTTTGCGACAAGAGGTTGAGAAAGTCTGCCTCATTGGACGTGGGCCTGGGGAAGAAGCCTCAGTTTGCTGCAGTGACTCTGGATGCTGGACTTGCACCAAGAGTAAACTTAGTAAGGTCTAACTCCTAACCAATCCCCATCCATGTATTTGAGTGCAGCTCTAGCACTGTGCAGGTGACAGTTGAGACGGAGGTGATGACCCGGTCAGTCAATGCAGACCTTCACCACAAGTAGTAGTGCAGGAAAACAGAGACTTCCAGTGTTTGACCTAATCACTTGTTTTTCCCAGTGGCCCTGTGTATCAGCCATTGCTACACTTTGCATGGGACTGAATATCCATCCATTATCTAAGCACACTCAAACAGGGCCAAGGAGGCGTTGATTGCATTTCCCGGGCGTGTACCTGTAAGAGATGCATGCTGGGTGGCTTTGCAGGTTATCCTATGTGCATTCTTTTGATACTTGGCTCTGTCCTACTTTCGTTCTTCTGATACTTGGCTCTTAAGACTTGCTTACTGCATCATTCTAAGCTTGGCCCAATTTCGCTAAGTCGTGTACTACCAAATAATTCTAGCTCCTCCTCCCTTTTTCATTCTCAGTTGCTGTGAACTCTACAAATAAAGTCATCAGTTGGAAAGATCCCAGATGTAAGAAGAGTATAAATTTTTCTTTGGAATAACATCATTACTTTTTGTTCATAAGTTTCTTGTCATAATGAATATTGTCCTGCTGTCACTGAGCCTTCAGCTAAAACTCATGCAAGCTTGCTCCTTCAAGAAGGAAGTTGGCAAAGGCATTCATATGAGCAGGTATGGGGACAGGGTGTGTATGATGCATGTTTGCCATTTTGATACTGGTTGCTAAGTTCTCATGATTTTAAAACTTTTGTAGCTGTTTACAGTCTTGTCCACTGTATAGTACATAGCGGATGATGGGAAAGAGCTTACAGAAAATTGCTGGAAGTTTCCATAAAGTAAACTTTATCTTTTTCAATATTACCACTCCACTCAAATGTGTGGTCAAAGACCTCTTCATATATTAATTACAGATAACCACACAGCTTGTCAGGGGTGGCTGGTTAATTGTGGCATAAACGCTGTATGAAAATTAAAGTTGTGCTGTTCCTGAATGATCTAGAATTTAGCAATATACAAAGGACAGTAGGCTATAGAGTCAAAGAGATGGGAATCCATTTCTTTGGAATGTAATGCCCTCACACACCCAGTTGGGTGTCATGCTTCATCATCGAGCTGCTCGTCATCTGGCTGGCGCTGCAATGCCTGACGGCTCCCGATGAGGTGCACTTTGGCGGAGATCTTTTTCCAAATAGCTGTTTGGTGCAGTGGGGGTGAGAGATTTAGTGAGTGTAGATGAATAAGTGGTGTGTGATGTTTATGTGAGTTAAAACAGGGTTGGGAGTACCAGCAAAAATAACTTTAATTGTGGGGTCTCCTACCCTGATTAAAATAAAGAGGAAAGGCGCAATGGTAAGTTAATGCCTTAGGTGTGACGCTCCTCCTTGTGGTTGGTCAACATGTTTCTTTTCAATTTTACAAGTCTAGAGGCCATTCGTCAGGAGCTAAAGTTAAAAAACTATCTACACTAAGGTGGACTAGAGAACTATAATGAATTAGTTTTGGGGATTTAAGCCACCATGACTTACTCTATCTGATGGCTGATAGTACTGGTTCTACCCTAATTGGGATATACTACTGCTTCATCAATCCCCGGCCTTGCCACACCATTGTGATCCACCACTCACTTGGGAGGGCTAGGGAGTGCAGAGTGACTAGGGAGTGCTATGGAGTGCTAGTGACTGCAGAGATTAAGCTAATGGCAATGTAAATGACAATGCCATTTATTTATCTGTTTTCAAAACCAACACATTAATACAAATTTTGTCATTTACAATGCCAATAGCTCAAACTTTTCCAAAGGCGAAACCATTGCATTGTAAATGCTTGTTTAATACACGTAAGTCACCCCAAGCTAAGCCCTAAAGGAACATAAGGCAGGGTGCCTGGTATGAAAAAAAATGGAACATGTGGAGGACTTGGCCTAGATGGGGACTCATCAACATGTTCCCATTCTGAGTTCCATGCACTGCACCCAGTAGAACACGAAAAGCGGCTGTTATCAGGCCAAACTGCAACAATGAAAGGATGAATCTTCGAGTTAGAACCTCCTGGGACTGCCTGATTCCATAGGCTTAAACAGACCAGAGTTTCAGGATATCACCTGGATTCGGCTAGGATCAGTGAGCCAGCGTGACAGAGACCCAAGATTGCCACCATGAGAGGGATTTAGGGCGTGGCTCAGTCCCCCTTAGGCTACAGAGAATATCTCCATCAGGGACTGTTTCCTCAAGCCCCCTGCAAAGAGCCTCATGTGTTGAGGATGCTCTGCAGAGAGGACCGAGACGTGCCCGTGAAGGAGCGGCCTCAGCCTTACATTGGAATGAAGGCGGGAGTTCACAGTGACTGGGGTGAGGAACTTTTGAACGCGGTCTGACCAAGCTTGATAGTCAGAAGTAGGTCTCCATGACTCCTCAATCTGGATAGTGCTTCTAATAGTAGCATTTCTCCAGGAAACACCATTTATTAGAGGACGTTAAACTAATGTACTCCCCACTGTTCCCCTGAAGTACCACTCTCATGGTTTACAGAGTTAAAGATGTTGAAATACGATTTAAAAAGGAGGTATACTTCCAAACAGGAGTGACATATATGGACTCTGAGGGATGATGCCTACTAATATTGAAGGGGAGATTGGAGGGATCCCTGGTTACCCTCTTGTGTGTATATGCTCCATCTAACAATAAAACTGATTTTTTGCTAGGCTTAATCGAGGGACATTGGTCTTTAATACCACAATTAACCCAAATCTTAATACATCTTACAACAAGAAAGATAGTCCCAAACTACCTAGACATCTAGAGGAGGGCATTAGAGACTTGGGCCTCATGGAGATCTGGAGTGAATTACATGGGATGGAAAGACAATACACTTTTTACTCTAATGTTCATAAGACTTCCACAAGAATAGATAAACAAGTTACTTACCTTCGGTAATGTATTATCTGGTAGAGACTACCTAGCTGCAGATTCCTTACCTTTGAATTTCCCAGGTGTCAGGCTGGATCTGGAAACTTTTGCTGATCAATACCCCTTGCGCGCGACGTCGGGTGGCACCATTCAGCTCTGTGCGAGGTTGTCGGCGTCAGTAGCGCTTGTTATGACATCGCAGTGCCTACAGAGGCGCCATCCAGGAGCGCGGACGTCTGTACTTTTGGGTTTTTTCCACGCCACAAGCGCAGAGTCACAAATTAACTGACTTAGTTGTGTACAAAATTAGGGACCTGGAAGGGGGTGGAGGCACAACCCTAGTCCAATAATATCAGTCCACAAAGCGGGGAGGCATGGGTGGGGATGTACGTAATCTGCAGGTAGATAGAGAGTCTACCAGATAATGCGGTACCGAAGGTAGGTAATTTGTTCATATGATAGAGACTTCTAGCTGCAGATTCCTTACCTTTGAATTAGATACCCGAGCCATACTAGCCCGGCGGTGGGTTGTTGAATGACATCCTAAACTAAGAAGTCTTGCAGGACTAAACGGGCAAAATGTCAGTCCCTGCGTACCTGTCCATCAAGGCAGTAATGTTTTGCGAACGTGTGCAAAGAAGCCCACGTCGCTGCCTGACAGATGTCTTGGACTGGGCCCCCCCCAGCCCCGCCCCTGAGCCAAGGCCATAGTCACAGCCTTTCCCCTGGTGGAATGGGCCCTTAATCCCTATGGGGGCTGCTTCTTTGCCAAGGCATAACAGATTTTGACGCAGCAAATGACCCAGCGAGAGATAGTCCTTTTCTGCACAGCCCTTCCCTTCTTTGATCCCACGTACCCCACAAAGAGTTGGACATCCACCCGGAACTCTTGTGCGGTCAAGGTAGAACGACAACGCTCTTTTTGGGTCCAATAAGTGGAGATGCTCCTCTTCCTTAGAGGGATGCGGGGGAGCAAAGAAGTTGGGCAAAGTGATGGACTGACCCAGATGGAACGGGGTCACAACCTTTGGCAAAAAGGATGCTCTGGTGCGAAGCACCACCTTGACTGGAAAGAACATAAGAGAAGGACGCGAGCAAAATAGCGCCTGCAACTCACTCACCCTCCGGGCAGATGTAATCACCACTAAGAAGGCTGTTTTGATGGTCAACAGCCGGAGGGGACTATTGTGCAGAGGCTCAAAGGGTGCATACATCAGATAGGTAAGAACCAAATTAAGGTACCACTAGAGCATTACAAAGTGCGTGAGTGGAAATAAGTGAGCCATCCCTTTTAGAAATCTATTTACAATTGGAGACTTGAAGAGAGAGATGGCTGCTCTGGCAGCTGAAAAAAAGCAGACAGAGCAGAAAGATAACCCTTGAGAGTTCCCAAAGCAGAGCCCTGCTGGGCAAGGTTTAGAATGAATAAAAGGACAGTAGAAAGAGGATCAATGGACTTTTTGGTACAGTATACTACAAATTTCTGCCAACGGCAGGCGTATACAGTCTTAGTGGAGGGCCACCTGGCCGCCAGAATAACATTACAGACTTCGCGAGGAAGGTCAAAAGCTATCAACTGTCGCCACTCATTCTCCACGCATGGAGGCGCAGAGTTGACAGGTTCCGGTGGAGAACCCTCCCCTGCAGCTGCGACAGAGGATCCTCCCGAAAGGGCAGCCTGATCTGAGGATCGATACTTATTCTCAGAAGTTCTGAATACTAGACTCTCCTAGACCAGTCGAGAGCCACAAGAGTAACTTGGGCCCGGTCGCTCCTGATCTTCAGAACTCTGGGCAGGAATGGTATGGGCGGAAAGGCATACAAAAGGCATGTGCTCCACTTGCGGTGAAAGGCGTCGCCTAGCGATAGCCACTTTGGATACTTCAGCGCGCTGTACCGCTGACACTGCGCGTTCTCTTCGGAGGTTAACAAATCGAACCAAGGTTCTCCCCACTGCTGAAAGACTTGAATGTGAAAATACACGTCCTGCAGGTCCAATGCTACCATCCAGTCTTCCTGGTCTAGGGCAGACCAGACCTGAGCCAGAGTGAGCATTTAGAATTTCTCTTTTTTGAGGAAGAGATGGACGGTCTGAAGATCTAAAATGGGCCATAGCCCCTTGTTCTTCAGTATCAGAAAGTAGCTGGAATAACAGCCACTGCCTACATCTGAAATCGGGACCCTTTCTATGGTTCCCTTGGCCAAGAGAGCAGTAACTTTCTCGGAGCAACTTTAAATGATCCTCCTTCAGCCGTTCCTGATTTGTCAGAATAGCAGGAGGAAAAGACAGAAAAGGCAGAGAATAGTCCCACTTACCTGACGTTATGGATCTCAAGTGGGGGAGATGATGACGAATTCTCCCACCAACTGGAGTAGTGTGGCCCTGCAGAAACAGCCTAGAAGTGCTTGAAGGCTGTGGCTACTGGGGGCAGTGTGGTCGACTACTTCTGGCCTCCAATCCAAGCTCTGAATGCACCGTGTCCATGTACCCACACGGCTTGGGCAGTCTATGCGGGATGGTGGCTGGAATAGGGCTAACGCGGATGGAAACCCCTTCTGTTACCAAGAAAGGGCGAAAGGAAGATTGGACATGGGGTAAAGGAGAGACCCAAGGACCTGGCCGTAGCTAGAGAGTCCTTGAACCTGACCAGGGCCGAGCCTGTCTTTTCCCCAAAGAGGCATGTTTCATCGAAGGTATGTCCGTCACATTGGCTTGGACATCGCCTGGAAGACAGTTGTACAACGCCAGGCGTGGCGCCTCAAGGCCACCATTGTAGAAATTGATCTACCCAGCGAATCGGTCATATCTAGACCACACCATATGGTGAATTTTGCTGCATATCTCCCATCTTGACACCTTGGGAAAGCACAGCCCCGGCCTCCTCTGGAACTTGAGGCAGCACTTGGGCAACCGTCTTCCAAAGGAAATGGATGAAACCTCCAAATAAGCATGTTGTTTTCACCGACCGTAATGCCAGACTGGAGGAAGAAAACAACTTCTTTTCAAATGAGTCCAGCCTCTTGGATTCCCTATCCGGAGTGGTGGAAGGGAATGCGCCTTTGAAGTAGAGGCATGCACCACCAAACTCTTTGGGGTGGGATTGGCTGAGGAACTTGGCACGCCACCACCGCCCAACACCGGGCGGCCCAATCATCCTATTCACAGGAGCTCCGGTGCTAGGTTTGAACCATGCTCCTAGAAGGAGGGCCGTAAGTGCCTCAATAAAGGGCAACAAGGGTCCAGAAGTGGAAACCCCAGGTTGAAGCACCTCAGTCAGAGATTAGTCCTGGTTGCATTGAGGGCAGCTCCAGTCCAAGGACCTTGGCTGCCCTCTTAACCATCATTTTGAAGAACTGAGGAGTTAGGCCCTTGGGGATGTGGATTCAGGCAGGGCCATATAACAATCAATAAACAACAAAGTTGTCTGTACCACACTTATTCTTTAAGCTCTCACTATTCTTGCTTATTGGCCAAACACAAATCCTTTTTGTTTGCACCGGTATTTATTTATACCTTTTAATTTAAATTGTTTATGTTTCCATTACCGCAGCGGTATTGAGGAAATAGAAATTTTACGTGGCCAGTGTGTCCCCTACATGTACCCTATGTATGTACATATACCCCATGTATGTCCATGTCACCATGCAATTCCCTTCTCATGCCTGTAATAACAATGTCTCTGCATTTCCGTCCAATGTTAACATGTCAGTTACCAGGCCCTCCATGAGAGAAACGTTAATTCTGCACTGAGGCCTATGTTGCCAATGCATTTACATGGTGCACGTTTAAAAGTCGAGATGAACTCGTTTTTGTGGCTCAGCTGAGCCAGGACCCGAATTCAGGCTCCATGCCTCCTGACACTCTGAAAGCTGCAGTTTAGCTATGTATCCCTGACCTCTCACATACTTCCTGCTCAGCCGAGAGGTGCCCAACTCGGCCTGCCAAGACAGTATTTTGCCTACAGTTATCTGCTCTGCTCCACAGAAACACATTCCTGCTTAATGAAAAGGGTAAACATATTCCGCCTGCAGAAGATAGGGCCTAGCCTTTCTGTCTCCATTCAAGTGATTTACAGAACCCGCATCCATAGAAGGCCCATGGCCCCACGCAATGCACGAAGAAGTATATGCACACACTAGCATTTAGTGATGAACAGCCTTTGCTCGAGCGACCTTTAAGTCAGATAATACATCCTCCAAACTCAAGATATCAGATAATACCAGAAGTGCAGGTCGTCCTGACATCCAAGACTCCTCTACTAGCACGAAAGTCCGCTTCCCCCAGTTACACGTCAATTCCACGTCATGACCAAATTGCGCACACAAGTAGGGTAAAGGTTCCTGCTCACCATGCAGACCCCCTCCATGTATCCACCCACCTATGACACACCTATGACTCATCAAGTGAACACCCACGTGTACGCCTTCTTACACGCCCTTTTTCACGCCCATGTGCTCTTATCTCTCTCCTAAGCTTGCTCCGCCTGCAGCGCTCCGCCTTCTCTATGCAAGTTAATGTATGTTTTAACTATAAATAATGAACTCTGTGAATAAAGTTCAGATGACGATCCTTCCTGATCCCTAGTGGTGATGGAACCCGATTCTCCCTTAACTCGAGTTACTGAATTAAAGCCCTTCTGAATCGGACACCACGGACTCTGCCTCTCATTATATGCATGATCCTTGTTAATGTATAGAAATTCCGACAGGGTAATTCTTTTATTTACCACAGTATGGGGCTTGTGTCACCGACAGGCATCAGTGACGCCCCAGGCACAGACTTCAGGTCCGACACCGGGGAAAGTTGCGGTGGCACGACCGGCACCGAACCGGATCCGATCCAATCCGATCCCCGAGGCACCACCAGCGTCATGGCCGCGGTGTCAAACCTGATGGGGCCCCATCCGACACCGAAGGCTCACCAGCGGGGTCGTTCGGCTCAAATATGCGGCACATGGCCTTGTAAAACTCTTATCTGAACGGGAGTCGCTCTGGCTCCCGGAAAGGGTGAAGACGCAAAGTAGACTTTAGCTCCGGCTCTGCGGAACCATGCCTAGACGGACGCCAGTTTAGGTGAAGACTAAGTCCGCTTGGACTTCTTCTTATGCCTCTTCCCAGAGTGCCCTGAGGACCTTGAATGGGAGGAAGAGGACTTAGGGCTCAGGGAGCAGTACCGAGATCTCTTCTTCGATCGGGACAGTGACCTCCTCAGAGTCTCTCTGGACGGTTTCGACTTCCAGGCCACGAGTAACTTTGTTGCCCACTCCGCCAAGGTCTTCGGAGCCATCACCCAATAGTCCGAACATGACTTCGTATGGTGGTCATGCTTGAGACACCAAAGACATACGCGGTGGGGAACGGTGAGCGACATCATGCGGGAACAAGTCCTGCACGGCTTGAAACCGGTCTTCCTCGAAGACATCCCTCGCTCATGAAGTCGGGAAAATCCAAAATGTCAACAAAAGTCAAGAAAAAACCTGCCAAAAAGCAGCAGAGGGGTAGCTCTTCTTGGATCGGTGCTTAACTGGTGCGGAAAGAAAAGAACTAACGTCTGCACGGCTGGGTGGTGCCTATACAGGCACTGATACGTCATAATAAAGCTAACGACGCAACAGCGCCACACAGAGCAAAATGAAGCCACCCAACTTTGCGTGCAAGGGGTATTTGCTCAGCAAAAGTTTCCGGCTCCAGCCGGATGCCTAGGAAATTCAAAGGTAAGGAATCTGCTGCTAGAAGTCTCTATCAGATATGTTTTTACTCCGAAACACTCAATCCCACAATTCTCAGAGAGCAGTACAGAAACCCAGATTTTGTCTGATCATGCCCCAGTCTTGGCTTGGTTCGATATGTGGGGGCCCTCGCATGACCCCCACAATCAAACACGGTTGGCTGAACGAGCTAGCTTTTAGTTATCTGCTAATTTCAGACTCCCATCAAGGAGCACTCAATTATTACTGGGAAAATGCAGAGCAGGACACATCGTTTGTGGCCCGCTAAAAATCCAATTCTTGCTGCTCATGCTGAAAAGACTTTCCAATTCCTGGATTGGCAATATCTTTTAAGGTCCCAAACCAGACTATCTTGGTCCCGAAAATAAAAAGAAATGGATCAGAGCTATGTATGTTCATCCCACAACTAGGTTGCACATTCACAGTGCACTGGACTAATCAATACCACTACGAAGGGATAGCAGACAGGGTTGCCTTCTTTCCCCCAGCGTTTTAGAGCTGGCCCTTGAGCCCCTGGCCTACAAAATAAAGTTTAACCCAATGATCCAGTTATCGAGGTTGATGGTATGACTTATAAACTAGCCCACTTCCCATAGTATTACATTATGCTTCCTGACTGATCCGTGCGAGTCACTCTCCGCGCTCATTCAAGAAATAAAAGCCAAGAGTCTTTGGCTTTAAAATGGATTATGAGAAATCAACTACATTGGGAATCCTCACCATTCCACCTACCTGGAGGGTCTCTTTAACGGAGCACAATCTTTGAACTAAAATGTTCTTCCAGGCCTATTTAGGCATATTTAACTCCCCTCTGTGAGCTAGTTTGTACAATGTGAACATACCACCACTACTAAATACATTACACAAGGACTTATACCGTTGGGGCAGACTGGAGATGTTCTGGTTTGGACGAATAACTTGTATAACAAGCTTTGGCATAGCCAATGGGTCTCCCTTTTGGGACCTTATAAGTATTTAGTTATGCAGCACAATATGCTTGGTGCAACAACATCAATTGTTTCTCGCAGGAATCGGGAGACGGGACTCTAGCCTTGTAATCGGTAGTCTCCCACCTGAATCGGGGGGGGAGGGGGAGGTGGCATGTACGTAATGAGTGGGGGCTATCTATGTGAGTTCATGCAAATGATTGGTGGGAATAACCGATAAAACAAGAGAAAATTAGATCTAATTAAAAAGAAGGGGGTGAATTTAAAGAAAAGTGTTGAAAAGAGAGTGCAACACGAATGAATGTGCAGATACAACTGTTATTCACGTCATCAAGCAACAGCGATCAGCACCAAATGCTGTTACAACTGTTCAGACCTGTCAACGCACAAATTAATGCCACCGTGTGAGGAGGGGCAAGGCCTCATGGTGAGAGCTACCTAAGAAGCACTCTGGTCCTCACCAAGTTCCCCACACCCCTCCCCAAAAAATAAAAACAAAGGGTAATTGAGGCTGTCGCCCCGGTCATGAGGTGTTTCCACACCTCTTAATGGACATCGGCTGTTTACTGCCTCCAAAAAAGAGCCACTGTTTCCAGCGGTTTCCAGCTTGTTCTCTCAGCCACAGTGTGAATTTAGCTTCTCACCGGGTGACCGTGTGAAGGGAGACGAAATCGTGTGACACGTTGGCACAGTGCGAGTTGGCAGCTCCTACAGGTTGTCTTGGAATGATACATGAACATTCCAACACAAAACAAAATGACAGTGGGAGGAGGGGAAAAGGAGACATTAGAAACAAGTATTGGTAAATGCATTCGGTTTTTCTATGTGAATAATAATAAACTATTGTTATTGTAAGTTGTATATTGCAGATTAGTTGTACAATGTAAGTTACAGAAAGTCTGTAAAGTGTTATGATATCTGTATGTACAAAAAGGCAATATTGTGCAGTTACTAGTGGTATAGTGAGGCTAAGTAATAGCAAATGTTTGAAAAATTAAATGATAGAGGGAAATAATAGAATTAATTTATGTTATAGCAACATTATGTGTTTAAAGGAGTTCTGACAACTTTTGGGCCCGGTGCCACTCCGCCTGCTGCACCATTCAAATCGGGCCCATAGTGTCTGCAAGATTACTGCATTTGTGACTGCCTGTTTAGTAGTAAAATATAGAAATATTTGGTGTTTAGAGGGGTTCCTTGAGCTTTGGACCCCGGTATCACTCCACCTGCTGCATCATTGAAATCATGACCGTAGCCTGCAAGCTAACAACACTTGTGACTGCTTATTTAGTAGTTAAATATAGCAATATTTGGTGTTTAGAGGAGTTCTGACAAATTTTGGCCTCGGTGCCTCTGCACTTACGGCACCAATTAAATCATTGCCCTAGTGCCTGCTAGATAACCACATGTGTGACTAATTGTTTAGTAGTACAGTTTAGCAGTGCTCTGCGTTTCGTGGGGTCCCTAGAGATTTTGGCCCCAGCGCCACTGCACTTGCTGCACCATTAAAACCAAGTCTCTTTCAACTGCAAGATAACTGCAATTGTGTCTCCCTGTATAGTAGTATAATAAAGCAATATTAGGTTTTTTGAGGCGGTCATGACACATGTTGGGCCCGGTACCACTGCACCTGCCGCACCATTCAAATCATGACCCTATTGCCCGCTTGTTTAGTAGTAAACTTTAGCGATAATCTGGATTTAGTGGGGTTCATCATTTCCACAGACCTGGGTACAATCAACAATAATCCCAATCTTCAAAAAGGGGGATCGTCAGAATCCAGTGTGCTACAGACCGATTTTCCTCCTGGATTCCATGGTTGAAGTAGTAGGGAGGGTCATTCTGGAGCACCTTCAAGATAGGGCAGAAGACACCCATATAATCAGACTTACAGTATGGATTTCATGCCGGGCATGGCACAATTGAACAGAGTTTGAACGTGTCCATCTTAGTAGGCAAGTATACCAGAGCAAAAAAAAAGGAGCCTTTTTCAGGCCTTCGTAGATCTCACCACGGCCTTTGATTCCGTTAGACATAGCCTGTGGGAGTCAAGTCAAAAGTTTTATTTGTTAAGGAACTCCCTACGGAGGTCCACAAAATGCATCTATACAGTAAAAAAAATTAAAAAAAATTAAATACAATACAAAGAATATTTCCCTTTTTTCCTAAACTACGATAGATTAAAAAGTGCGGCAGAAGGATACATATGCTTTTTATACAGTAATGGCAACTAATAGCAATAAACTAATAAATAGTCAAAAAAGTTTAAAAAAATTGGAATATCCTATAACAGACCATTTCATTTGGAGGAGATAAAACAAATAATCTGGCCTATGGGGTGAGTGAATATTAAATTTGATAAATGATGGTCTTAAGAACAAATGCCTTGACCTTTGTGATTCCGGACACACAAATAAAACATGATTAAGATCCTGGATTTTGGTATAAGATAATTCGCAAATTCTCTCCTCTTTCAGGATTTTTTCCCATATGCCAGTAACATCTCTTAGGGGCAACATATTAATTCTTAAAAGATGCATCAGTCTTCTAATCCCATGTGAATGATTCCAAATTATATAAGGTTGTGGCCTTTCCCCCAGGGCTGTAGGAGATCCTCGAGATGATAGGTGCTGATTCCAAAATTATTGTCTTTTTAAGGCAGTTGTACAGTGGAGCTACCACAAGCATTCAGTATGGTTCAAGGGGCGAATGCACTCAGGATTTTCCCATTAGGAGAGGGGTCAGACAAGGCTGCGTGCTGGCCCCTTTTCTTTTTAATCTTTACATTAACGGACTAGGAGAAGCATTACTCTTGAAGGGCAAAGACTTTCCTCAAGGTGGCGGGCGGTCTATACCCGCACTTTATGCGGATGATGCCGTGCTAATGGCACGCAACCAAAACGGCCTGCAAAAAATCTTGGACAGATTTAGTCTTAAGACCAACATCTCTAAGACTTATGTCATGAGATGTAGACAAGGGACGCAGAGGACACAAGAAATGTTTGTAGACGGGAAGAAGTTATTTTCAACTAGAAACTTTTCCTACCTGGGTATATTATTCAATCAGCTTGATTCATTGGTTCCCACTGTATCTGCTAAAAAAACTGGCATTTTCTAGATCAACATCAGCTCTAGCAACTTTTGCCCAAAAACTAGGCAGGAAATCACCCCCAGAACTCCTGCAAATATACAAAGCAAAATGTATTACTATGGCAATTTATGGGGCAGGGGTGTGGGGTTTCACAAATACTATCCCACTACAAACAGTTGAAAACACCTTCTTAAGGTATATTCTTTCTGTACCCCTGAGCACTTTCTCGTTTGTCTGCCATGAAGAGTTGGGTCTTCACTATATTGCTGATCTTATAAAATGAGAGCCAATACTCTTGTGGCATAGTTTGGTGAAAAGATCAGACTAAGCTAAACAGAGAGATCCCGCAAGACACTCTAAGGTTAGAGGGGCTTTAATGATCCCATGGATTAGATTTGTCCATGATTTCATGAATGATCTGGGCCACACAGAAATTATTTCAAATCCAACATCTATGCGAGAGATCCCTAGAAAGATCCTTAAAAATAAAAAGTTATTGGAAGCTATCAGAAAGGTAGGAGAAACCTCTAAAATTAGTGTGAGGCGACATCAGCTGCTACGTACAACTTTGGGGATGGAGCCTTACCTATCTTCTGTACCCGGAACATTCGATAGATTCCTCTTAACTAGGCTCAGACTGAGAACTGTACACCGATTAGTGTCATTACCGAAAATGAATGATTGGTCGCATGATTTGTTACCGTGTCCCTATGACAACATTTCTGATCAAAGTACTATGCACTTAGTCCTGTTCTGCAAATTTTATATAAGCCAAGGAAAGTTTGGATTATTCCTTTTTAGGTCTCGCCTAGCGAACGAAGCGCATTCGTAGCTGAGCCTTGGTGAGACTATTGTTGTGGGTTTGGTGCGCGAAGGGAGACAAACCATGTGCGCGCACGGACAGGCGATGTGCACGCGCATGGCGTCTCCTCTCTGGAGTCTCCTCTGAAGACAGGAGACAGGAGATGGCACATGTACGGACAAAAGATGTGCACTCCATACGCGAGCAAATCTCCTGCCTCAATTTGAACACTGCAAGCTGTGGTGCCAGAGACCAATAATGAGTTTCCCGCACACATACAAAACTAACAAGCGCTGAGTAAAAAGCTCAGCTTGACCTGCACGCTCCCAGAGACAAAATTCAGCTTTACCCCAGTCAGTCGTCACCCCTGTGAATTAAATGGCCGTAGTGGTACGGCAGGTTTCTGAGCATAACACCGTTTCTTTTGGCTCTAAAGATGAAAATACTTATAAGATTTCTTAAATAAAAAGTCTGATTTTAAATACCCTATTTTCTCCCCAGCTTCGTGTGCGCTCGTCTGCTTCAGGAGCCTTACCACACCTCTTTCGACGATAATGAAGCCAATGTAAGCTCGTCCTTGAACCGGAATCGCCCTTTAATATTCTCGCAGGTCCTGTGCCCTTGATTAAAGGCAAATAATATCCCTTTGAATCCAGCGTCCTTGGCTAAAAGCAGAAGCCCGTGCAAAGCACATTCTGAACACGGTACACGCTGAACCTTCCTCTCTGGCACAGGGACAGATAAGGGGCGGCGACCATGGGCTTGGAGTGGCATAGCCCCTGCCAGTATTCGGGCGTATGATTTTTTTTCAATCCCACTTCCTTGTACGTACTTGATTAAAATGGAATGAAAAACACCAGGCTTGGTAGACTTGCTGCACTATTATAAACTGCTGGAAACACAAAATCACACGCACATCTCTTGCCAAACCTCCGAGGCTCCGTTGCCCATTTGTCTGATAGCAAAATACAGTAATTTCTATCAAGCCTTCTGGGCAGCCTGACTCAGGCCCCTGGTTGCTTGGCGACCTGCCTTAGCTGGGGAGGAGGGGGGGGGGGGCAGAGGGGAAGTGAGCGGTGGAATGTGGGGGATTTTACAAGGGCAGGGGAAGAAGGGCAGAGGGCGGGAAAGAGGAGACTCCGGGAGGAGTGAAGCAGCAGGGATTTTAGGAGATAGGACAGGAGGTTAGGGAACAGGGGGACAGAGGAAAATTGGGACTCAAGGGAAAACAGGCTCTAGTCTGAGTGAAAAGGGCACGGATAGGTGAGAGAGCAGTCTGTGGATAGAGTTAACCCAGACATCCCATAGAAGGGCATTCAAGGCAAGTCTAACAAGCATTTGCAATGAAATAGGTCTTGTATTTACACTAGTTAGAGCTATTGACATTGTAAATGAGAATGGCTTTTATTTTTATTTTCGTTTTTAAAACATAAAAGGCATATTCATTTACAATGCCAATAGCTTAAAGTCGCTTAAGTGCAAGACCTATTGCATTGCAAATGCTTGTTTAAAAGATTTGGAGCTTAGGCAGTGTCGCCCAGCCATGTTTTTACTCCAGCTATTGGAAAATGAGCACATAGCGTGGAGACTAGCTACGTTTTTAAAGAAGGTGCTTCAAATTAGGAAATGTATAATCACTGAGTTGTAATTGTAGCATCTGTATAAAATGACTTTTATTGTGATATTGCTGTAAATATTATTAAATGTATTTTTTTATGTGTTTTTATGTCGGTCTTAAAAAGCAGCCAAATAAGGCTTTCCTTGACTATTGAAATCATGACCTTGTTGTCTGCAATGTGACTGCATTTCTGACTGACTGTTAGGTTTTAAAATTTAGCATTATCTGGGTTTAGAAAGGTCCCTAAAGCTTTTGGCCCGGGTGCCACTGCACCTGCTGCACCATTCAAATCAAGTCCCTTTTAACTGCAAGATAACTGCAATTGTGACTACCTGCTTAGTTGCCAAATATACCAATATTATCTGTTTAGAGGGGTTCTGACAACTTTTGTGCCCAGTGCTACTGCACATGCCACACCATTCAAATCATGACCCTGTTGTCTGCAATGTAACTGCACTTGTGGCTGCCTGTTTAGTAGTAAAATATAGCAAACCTCTTGTATATTAACTCTATTTTTAACGTGCAATGTTTATTACAACATTTATAATTTGATCATAATGACTAAATAGATTAAGGTAAAAAAATCAAACCGATAATGGCTATAAAGTGCGAAGAAAGGTATTGAGGCATGAATGGGAAATGCGACAAATGTAAGACTAAAGCATCTGCTTTACACAGCTAAGTAATAAAAGACAAGCATTCCAGCATACTGTTAGAAGCGGTCTGTCTTTTCCGTGGGAAGAGATCTTATCTTGACAGTAAATAGGGCTTAAACCGCATGAACAGCTTTAGTAGAAGTATAGTACATGCGTCCAGCCAGGGAAAGTTAAAAAAGAAGTGCCACACAAAAGTGAATGAAGACAGTAATTTGGTCATGGAAACTGACATGAGTCCCCTTTTAAGATATAATATAAAGAAGAGCTATCACAAGCACAGGACAAGCGCTGTGCAGTCAAAACCTAAAAAGGGGAGGGAGATATAATTTAAAAACGTTAAAATGTGACATATTTTGCTTCTTTAAAATGATGGCATTCTGGGCTGGAGCAATTTCTAACAGGCTCAGCCATAGAGTAAAAATCATCAATAGAAGATTCCTTCCTAGTCTGAGCTGTGGATTCAGTTAACCGAGATTTTATGGAAGACTCAAAAATGGGGGACGTGACTGGATTAGTATGTTCACATGCTTGACCAATATGATCAACAAAATTTTGCAAACAATCATCATTGACATCACTGTTCTTTTGTGGTTGGGTGTGGTATTGGTACATTATTACATTTTGACACTTCATGCTCATGCTCCAACATTTCCCATACTGTGTTATCAAACGTTCCTTGTTTACTTTAACTACCTTCAAGGGTCAGAAAACACAGCACTTCCCTTTGTCCAGCCACCAGGGAATATGAATCCTTACAATATCACCCACTTTAATAATGGTATCCACTACCTTTTGCAATAAGTCATAGCAAGCCTTTGATTTAAGTTGTGTCGAGGACGCTCTCTTGGTGGCATCCAGGGACGACCCTGTGTTTGACGTACAGTTGTTACCCGTACTGGCATATGCGGACGATGCAGCGTTGTTTACAAGAACGGGCAAGCCCTTCAACGCCTCATAACCACATACGTGGCTTACATGGATTCAATAGGCCTGAAAGCCAATCTAACTAAATCCTTTGCCATTATAGCAGGGGCTGGAAAAAGACAAATCCCCGCACCTCCATGTGGGTTCTGGAAGAAATTAAGCTGTAGACACCTTTCCCTATGAGTCCTCTTTGACAACAACCTAACATGGTCAAAACTGGTGGAGGCAATGACCCTATGAATGGAGAGAAGTCTAGTAGCCATAAAATCATTTTCCAAGAAGCTGGGTGCCAGTTGACTGCTCCCCATAAAGAACATTTATCAGGCCAAGACAAAGGCTGCAGCAACATACGGTGCAGGTGTCTGGGGCATGATTCGCTGCAAACCGTTGAAAATAGTTTTGTTTTTTTAAAGTCCCTAGTGTCCCTACCACCTTCCGGTTCCAACTACAACTTACACACTGAATTGGGCTTGCCTTATATCCATGAAGTAATTAGGTTAGCCCCGATCCTACTGTGGCTTTCCATTTGGAAGAGGGACACTGTGACCGTAACACAAAGGATAATAAGTAATTGCTTTAAACTGGAAAACTGCAGGAGGATCAGATGGCTCAAATATGTTGAATCAGAACTGACTGATGCTGGATTACCTGAATTATTTACAGACCCAACAGCATGTAGTAAGGTTCGGAAACAAAAGCTAATTAACATGTTTATGCTGAGGGCAGAATACAAACGACGGGAAAATAATCAAGACAAACAGGCGGTTCTGGTTTATCACTTAAATCCGCCCATAATAGAGGGTGGCAATTTTTAATTTGTAAATATCAGTAGAGCACAACGTAAATTTATATTATTGAGATTCGGCATGAATTTGATAACCTTGATGCTAGCTCATCCGAAAAGAGTTTTAAAGCACTCAGATCTAAGCTCATGTCCTTGTGACAACCTTTCCCTACAATCTAATCTGCGTCTAGTTTTTTCCTCGGGTCTATAAGAAAGAAAGGACGGACTACATTGTCCCGATTTTAAAAAGGTACACTTTTAAACAATGGCGGGTCGCACTCTATTTTTGAAAATCTTTGCCTGACCGTTTCTTCTGCTTCTCGGTAGCAACGTTTTTATGGGCCGGTATAAAAAAAAAAGAGTAAGCCATGTGGCTGAAGAATGTAGTGGCTTTTAACCGTTTACCTATTTTCTGACCTTCTAGTCTGCTTAGCGGTAACAACGTTTTTTAGGCCTGTGCAAAAAAAGAGGAAGCAGTGGGGCTGAAGAATGTAGTGGTTTTTAACCTTTTATCCATTTACTGATTTGATTTAGGACTTATCACAGATAAAAGTGACATTTTATTCCTATATCATGAGTCTAATCTTGTACAATATACCTTAGTTTCCCTTTTAGAGTATCCCCGTTTCCAGGATTTGTTAAAAAAGTAAAATCTTAATGACGTGATCTGAAACACTAGATATTGATTTTATGTTAGATGAATTGTATGAATTGCAATGCAACAGGTCTCGCATTTACCGGAGCTTGAGCTATTGGCATTGTAAATGACAATGCCTTTCATTTATGTTTTGGTTTTTGAAACCTAAATAAAACGCAGTCATTTACAATGCAAATAGCTTAAACTCGCTTAAATGGGAGACCTATTGCATTGCAAATGCTTGTTTTTTCAGCCTTCAGAGCTGATCCAATAAGAAACATGCCGGCTTCACATTTCAGGAACTCCTCCTTGATGGAGCCCGCTTCATAGCTCCACGCCGATGCCTGCTCCGTGCCTGCCCAGCACTATGAGAGCTCCCAGGTAAGCCTGTTTCGTAGCGTCAGCGCGTCTCTGAAAGGCATTGCTTAGTTCACACCGGCCCTTATGTTCCAGACGCTTGCTCTGTAGTACCAGAAGTTCTCACAGGCATAACTGCATTTCAGAGCCAGGCTTGTCCTCCCCGCCCCCTGTGCATGCCTGCTTTACCAGCACCAGGGCCTTTGTCTTCACACTGGGTTTGGTTTGCTCGTGGTGTCTGCCTGGGCCACAAGCACTTGCCAAGACGTCTGTTTCGCCACATTAAAACTGCTGCTCAGGCACCCCTTTCAGCGCAACCCCAGAGAAACCCCTCTGACATGCCTGCTACATAGCACCAGAGAAGCACCACAGGTATGCCTGCCTCAGACATAGCACCATAGAAGCACCGCGGGCATGCCTGCTTCATAGCAACAGATGCACCGCAGGCATGCCTGCTTCATAGCACCAGAGAAGCACCATGGGCATGCCTGCTTCACGGAATCAGAACTATGGCTCAGGTATCTCTTGCGTCACTGTCACAGAGTTACTCCACCAGCATAGCTACTTCACAACGACGAAGCTGCCACACAGCATGCCTGCTTCATGGCACCAGAGAAGCACCATGGGCATGCCTGCTTCACGGAATCAGAACTATGGCTCAGGTATCTCTTGCGTCACTGTCACAGAGTTACTCCACCGGCATAGCTACTTCACAACGACGAAGCTGCCACACAGCATGCCTGCTTCATGGCATTAGAGTATTTTTCTAAGCCTGTTTTCTTCGTGATAACACCTGCATCGCAAGCATGCCGGCATCACATCACCACAGCTCCCAGAGGAGGCCTGTCTCTTCCAAGCACCAGGTTCTTTTTCCTGTGCAGGCATACTTCTGATGCTTACCAGCACTGAAGCTGCACACCAACATGCCTGCTTCACAGCACTAGAACAGAACACGTTGATGCTTGCTTACACACATTCCTACTTCACAGCACACATTGATGCTTGCTTGCATAGCCCCGGACTTGCTTATATGCATGCCTGCTTCCCAGCAGCGGATTTGCTAATGCGCTACTCTTATCCATCACAGTCCTGCTGCTAATGATTCTAGTTTCTCAGCACCAAATCTGTCCCGAGGCATGTTCACTTCACAGCACCATAGCTACCCACAGGTGTCTTAGACCACTTCTACTGCTCAGCACTCCTGTGTTACAGTAATGAATGCATATCAGGCATGCCTGCTGCAGATGACAACAAGTTACTTACTTGTAACTTCAGTTATCCAGTATAGGTATCTTTCATAGATTCACATGCTTAGAATCATCCCTGCCGATGAGGTGGGAGTCTCGCGGTACAATAAAACATATACATTACAGTCATAATAACATCACATTATAGGCTCAGTAGATAGCAAGTCACTACATTAGCCTATCTTAGTCCTTTTGTAAAAAGAACCAAACTTGGAAACCAACCAATCAGGCAGCAGCACCCTCTAAGAACCTTCCCCACAGAGGCAAACCCTTAGATTTTCATAGCACAAGTGACAGTTAGTATGCCATAATGATAAGGTAAGCCTCTCCGGGGAGGAGGGTGGGTCGCATGTGAATCTATGAAAGATACCAATACTGGATAACTGAAGTTACAAGGAAGTAACTAGTTTTCTTATCCAGTATTGGGGTATCTTTCATAGATTCGCATGCTTAGAATAAGAGTAGCTAGCAGTAAATAATACATAGATGCATAGAGGATGGAGAGTATCATAAGAAGAATCCAAAATACACCACATCAAGCAGGCATATCTGTACTGAAATAACTAGTAAGCCATACATCTACACAACATTTGGTTAAGATTAATAAAGAGTTGTACAATATCAGAAACAATATATTCCCATCGCAAGACTTACCTTATGTAAAAAGGTTTCGTAGTACTGCTTGTCCAACTGCTGACTCAGCCTCTGTTGCCAGATCCAGGCAATAATGCCGAGTGAAAGTGTGCACACTTTTCCAGGTTGCAGCACTGCAAATCTTATCCAAAGACACACCAGCAAACAGTGCCGTAGATGAAGACACTGCCCTGGTAGAATGAGCTTTAGTTTTATTTATTTGACAACGGATGGCCAGCCTTGGAATGACAGAATTAAATAGTGGATGCAATCCATCTTGGATAGTAGCTTTTGACACTGCTAATCCTGGCTTGTTACCACCATAAGAAAGAAATAATTGGTCAGATTTTCTGATGGATACAGTTCGGGATATGTAGAACTTCAAGCATCTTTTGACATCCAAAGAATGTAAAGACTTTTCCGCTGAGAAAGACGGATTAGGAAAGAAAGTCCGCAATACCACAGGTTCGTTGAGATGAAATGAAGTAGGAACCTTAGGTATGAACGTGGGATTAGTCCTTAAAAGAACATAATCATTGGCAAATTTCAAATATGGTTGTCTTGTAGTGAACGCTTGTATTTCACTCACTCGTCGGGAAGAAGTGAGTGCCAAAAGATGAGCTCTCTTCCATGAGAGATATTTTAAATCTGCATTATGAATGGGTTCAAATGAATGTTTCATCAGTTGCTGTAGCACCAGATTCAGTCTCCATTCCGGAGGAGGAGCTCTAATAGGTGGAAAAGATCTGAAAAGGCCCTTCAAGAACTGCTTAACGAGATGATTGGAACAAAGTGATGGCGCTCCTGAAGATCGTCTGTATCTAGAAATAGTGGCCAGGTGCAATTTAACAGAAGCAAACATGAGACCAGACTTAGGGAATGACAATAGATAAGGCAGAACCTTATCAGGAGAACATTCCAGGGATGCAAGTTGTTGTTGCTGCACCAGTAACAAAATCTCTTCCATTTTAAGGCATAGGTCCGTAATGTAGAAGGGGCTCTTGCTCTATTCAAAATATCTCTGCACTCTTGAGGTAAGTCTATATCCTTGAAGTCTGTGAATCCAGATACCAAGCATGGAGCTGCAGTTGAGCTGGACAAGGATGGATAATCTGGCCTTCGCTCATGGACAACAGATTCGGTAGTACTGGAAGACGGAATGGCTTGCACTTGGAGAGAAGGAGTGTAGTTCTGTAAACCAGTGCTGATGTGGCCATTTCGGTGCAATTAGAATCATGCAGCATGGTTCCCTTTTGATCTTGCGCAGAAGTCTCGGGATCAGGGAAAACAGAAGGAACGCGTAAGCAAAAATTCCTGTCCACCTCATCATGAACTTTCTTTTTAGGAGATCTGATGCCAGAGGGACAAGGCGAGTTATTCTTTCTTTGGACAAGTATGCTTGGTCTTGAAGAGTGTCTAATTTTGCTCCCAAAAATTGAATTACTTGGGAAGGATAAAGGCTTGACTTCTGGACGTTTATGGAGAGGCCTAGAGAGTGAAAAACTTGCAGGCATTTTGCTGTTGCGTGAGAAGTCTAACGAAAGGATGGAGCCTTTATCAGCCAGTCGTCCAGATTTGGGAATAATTGGATGCTTTGCAGCCTGAGATGACTGCTACCGGAGCTAGAAATGTTGTGAAGACTCTCGTAGTTGAGCGTAGGCCAAATGGGAGAACCTTGAATGGAAATGTGCACCTGCCACCGTAAATCTTAAGAACTTTCGATGTTTGGAATGAATCGGGATGTGGAAATATGCATCCTGAAGATCTAATGTGGTCATGAAGTCTGCATGATCTAGAATGTGGAGGATTTCCTGGAGTGTTACCATGCAAAAGGATTTTTCTGAAGATATTTGTTTAGCATTCTCAATTCCAAGATTGGCCTCCAATCCCCAGATTTTTTCTGTATCAGAAAAAAGCAAGAATAGAATCCTTTCCAGTTTGAGAGCGTGGTACCCTTTCTATCGCTCCCTTTGACAACATAGCTTTCACCTCCTTTCTGAGTAGAGCAAGATGCAGTGGGTTTTTCTTCAGAGGTGGATGAGGAGGGGGAAATTTGGTACATCGCAGTGTGTGACCAAATCTTATTATATCCAATACCCACTTGTCTGTGGTGGTTTTTCTCCAATTTTCGAGATATTGGGAAAGCCTCGAGATTTTGCATACTTGTGGCATATCTGGTGCAGGTGCATTGAGGATGTCACTGTCTTCTGGCAGAATCTCTGCCCTGAGGTTGACGTTTCCTGCCTTGTTGCCTATAAGCGGTCGTCGGGGGATTTCCATAGGATTGTTGTTGCTGTTGTTGCTGGTATCCGTAACGACCTTGGCCACCCTGTTGGTACTTCTGGTAACCTCCACGAAAGGTGTATGAGACTATGCCCATTGCTCCTCGAAAAGGAGTTTCTATACTGCAAGGTACCCAATGACCTAGCAGTATCGGTGTCCTTTTTTATTTCTTGCAATGCCTCATCGATGTGTTTACCAAATAATAAATCGGCGTCAAAGGGCATGTCCAAAATCTTTGTTTGAACTTCAGGGCGAAAGTTAGTGTATTTCAGCAATCCTTGGCGTCTAAGGGTAGCTGCTCCTGCAAGCTCATGAAATCCCAGAGAAGCTATATCCATAGAGATATCAATGATTTCAGAAGCAGCTCTTTCGCCCTCCATGAGAATCTTTCTTGCTTCTATCTTTTTATCATCAGGCAAAATGTCCAACCATAATTGTCGATCATATCTACCTTAAATTGCCAAACAATTCGTAGCTCGAACTGTTGCGCCTGCCATGGTTGTAAAGTGTTTGCCGATGTTGTCAAGGCGCCTACCATCCTTATCAGGAGAAGCGGTTATCGGAGCAGAGGGATTCCGAGATTTCCTCTGAGCCGCCTGAGATATGACGGAGTCTGGTCTTGGGTGACCCGAGAGGCAGGCAGGGGCTTCGTCTGGCGCCTTGTATTTTTTGTCAATCCTAGGGAGGATCGCCGGAACTGAAAACGGAGTCTTCATTATTTTCACCCTTTCCTCCCAGATATGGTCAATTATTGGAATTGAGAGAGTTGATTTTCTGTTCTGGTCTTTAAAATCATTCAGAAAACATTCAGTCTTTTGTACTGGCATCGAGAGATGGAACCTACAGGCTGCCCTTTCCATAATAGCATGAAAACCTCTGATGTCCTCAGGAGGCGATTCAACAGCTTGTGGAACTGGCAAAGCTGGCGTTGGTATAAGATATTCGTCCCATTCATACACAGTAGTGGGCAAGTTTGGTATTTCTCCTATTCGGCCACCGTGTCTCAGTCATCATCCTGATGGAAATATGGAGGTAAAACCACCTGGGGCTCTGAGACAGGGGTAGTAGGGGTCGCAGGTTGCACTTCTGTAGGTGCAGGTTCTCGTGCCGGAACTGTGACTGGAGGAAAAAGAGTATTATAATCCTTTAACATTGCTGTTAAGTCTTGTAATAAAGCTGCAGGCATCTGAACCATAGGTTCTTGGTAGAATGATTCTTGAGGCCCTCTTAAAGACTCACAGGGCTCATAAAATTCCTCTTCGTCCTCATCCTCCTGGTATTTTATCCGGAGTTGAGAAGGGTCATGTGCTTGTCCAAATGGATCGTCATCATCAGACTCCTCAGAATAATGGCTAGGAGGTAGAGGTGAAAAATGTGACACATCCTGGTAAAATTGCCTAGATTATGATAATTTGGAGCTTAAAACTGGCGTGATTTGTAAAGACAGCAGCCTTTTACGCTTGAGCATAGCTGAAATGTACATAGATGGCGAATCCAAATCTGTAGAAATTGCCATAACGGTTGACACCGTCTACGTTGAAATCATGGATGTCGTTGACGGAAAAGTCATCATCGACGATGTGGTAGTCGACGTCAAGGACGTTGTTGTCGTCGACGGTAGGCTCGTCGACGGTACTTGTAACATAGTCGACGGCTTACTCGTAGGTGAAAGGTAAATAATCGACGGTGGCGGCATCGTCAACTGGATCGTCGACGACGAAGTGAGCATCGACGGGACCGGTATCGTCGCTGGTGATGTAATTATAGTTGACGGCGCCGTCAACTGAGTTCTCGTCGAC
This sequence comes from Lissotriton vulgaris, assembly GCF_964263255.1. Taxonomy (NCBI): domain Eukaryota; kingdom Metazoa; phylum Chordata; class Amphibia; order Caudata; family Salamandridae; genus Lissotriton; species Lissotriton vulgaris. The sequence goes on from NC_141698.1 coordinate 611,443,345, forward strand.
TATAGAATTTTCTTTGAAGATGCTGAAGGTTCACTCACCGTCTGAGGAGATTTTCTCGTCGACAAAGCAGTTTTAGATGTCGACAGAGGCTCAGGAAGGGATTTTGAGGCCGATTTTGATGAAATCTTTACCTTTTCTACAGATTTCACCTCTGAAGAGAAAATAGACTTCTCTGTTTTTGAGGAAGAGTGACCCATCTCAGAATGAGATTTCTTCAGGGTCTTACTCTGTTTTTCTGGTGGATCTCCAGACCTATCCACCTTCTTGGCCAGAGGGGTGGAAGCTTGAGGACACACTGCCTTCATCTCCAGATACCACCTCAGACGAAGCCTTTAACTTCTCCAGCCATACCAAAAGACGTCCTTCTCTATCCTTCAAGGTCTTGGCAGGAAAGGTACTACAGATCCTGCAATCCTTGACCTTGTGTGCTGGGTAAAAGCAGTAGATACGTTCTGTATGTGGATCCTCAAAGTGTAATCTCTTCTTCCCACATGGAGAACAGGCCAGGAACAAGCTTTTCTTAGATGAATCAGACATTGTCTCTCACAAAGAGTAAAAGTAAGGAAAAACTGAGCAGAGCTCAGGGAGACTCCCTAACACACGAGGCGCGGTAGAAAATCTGAGGGTTTGCCTCTCTGTGGGGAAGGTTCTAAGAGGGTGCTGCTGCCTGATTGGTTGGTTTCCAAGTTTTTTTTTTTTTTTACAAAAGGACTAAGATAGGTTAATGTAGTGACTTGCTATCTACTGTATCCTATAATGTGATGTTATTATGACTGTAATGCATATGTTTTATTGTACCGCAAGACTCCCACCTCGTCGGATGGGGATGATTTTAAGCATGTGAATCTATGAAAGATACCCCAATACTGGATAACAAGGATGTACTCCGTGGCTCGAGCGCTCCACAGCACCCGGGCTTCCCAGGGCTGAGCCTGTTAACAGCAGCGCTGTGCACCCTCCATGCCTGACGGTGCACCTGGGCCGCTTATTTGCTTTTCATTAACTACTAGCATTCAAACTTGCCTTTGCCCAGGCAGCAGTTTTGGCATTGCTTCGGCGCTTCAGTAAAGTGTGCTGTGTTACTGGTCCAGTTCCTTTTAATTCCATTGCCAGATAAAAAGGGGGTTCTTTCCCATAAGCAAGCAAACTATATATTGGTGTTTATTGACGAATATCCAGCTCGAATAACACTTTCCGTAAAATTCCAGACAAGCTTAGAAGAGAAGTGGCGGGAGCACGCACTGGGTGGCACCCGCAAGCCATCTTGCAGTGGCAGTAATTTGAATAGTGCCTGTGCCCCACAAAACACTTTGACGCTCTAAAAGTTAGTTTTAAAGTGTGTAGACATGAAGATCTTTTATTTGTAAATGCTGTCAGAATGGTTAGGCAGCACCAGCACACGAGTTCCTTTTAGGGAGGGTTGGGGGTCGAAGACGTCTGTAAGGGTTCGGGGTGTGGGGCTGGTACGATGGCCCCTCAGTTCTACAATCACACATATGGCTCCCCACGATCACCAGAATGAACTCTTCAACGTCTGACAATACTGTACGAAACAGCCTATGGGTTTAAAGTAGCGCTCACTTTGTAACAAGGGGTTTCTAGGTGTTATGGGATCAGCCTCTGTGAATGGGTCAGGGATAGTGAGTGTGTTTTTACGTCTTGTGCAACCCTAGCTACTAAGTAATGGGATGCAGTACAATACAAGGAGGGTTGGGGGAAATAATGTGAGGGGGGAGAAAGACTTGTTCATAGACGAGGGAGCTCTTCTCGATTGCTCCCGTGTTGGGTAAGCACCAGAAGTGACTGCATCTGGGCAAATCTTAACTTGCTATGCTCTCCCCACACAAAGCTCACAGCCTCAGTTGAAATACTGCAGACCTACTAATATAGAAAACAGAAGTCTTCCCCCAGAAAAAAGACGCACTTTTCAAAAGTAGTCCCAGGTACTAAGAAGTATGTAATGAAACTCCAAAAAGTAAATATAGCAAACAATAAAGGGCAGGCTAAGCTGGGCTCAGTTACTCTTCAGTCTCCTGCCCAATGATATTTGAAGACACCCGTTTGATGTTTGCAATGGGCCATTATTTTCCGGTGCTGTATCGATATTTTTGGTGACAAATAACCTATCGAGATTTTCAAGGCTGCAATGGTTACCGGTAATACTGGATATTGACTTATGACACTGATCAGTGCAAGCATTGAAGTCAGCAGTGGTTTGTCACCTGCACATCCTGTCTTAGCAGTGCTACGGAAGTTTGACGACCCCTTTATCTCATCGTCTGTGACCGCTCTGTTGGTCTTCCAGACATTTCTTAGTGTGACCAAATGTCTCCATAAACAGTTCTATTTTATTTTTGAATTATTTTCTTAATGTACTTGATGCTTGAAGTTTATATTTTAAAGAGGAAAAAGTACCACAAATTTAGTTACTTTACATAACAAGCTTTTGGAATCAATTATGTGGAACTGCCTGAGAGAGCCTCATGAATGTTTGGAAGGGAGGGAAGAGGGACAGCAGAGAGAGTGGGGTGGAGGAGCTAGGGGAGAGAGATGGTAAAAGCAAAAACAGCAGCCATTCTCTGTAGAAACCTGAGCCAATCCACGGCCAGGAGAGCTGCAAGGAGCAGGGCAGGCACAGACAGCAGTGCCCCTTGCTCTGAGGCCTGGCTCTGCTGTGAGGCGGCTGAAGCCACATCACTGATTAGGAGGGGGGAGGGAGAGCAGAGAAAGTGGAGCCAGGAAATACACAAAAAACGAAACCAGCATAGGGCTGGTGAAATGCTAGCAGTGCTGATTGATAATTTTGATAGATAAGGTCGACAATTATTAACAAGAAACCAAGTGGGAGGCAGGGGAGGCAGTAGTTAAACAACTGTGGTGTTAAGAGGAGTGGGAGGAAGAATGCTTTTTTATTTTAATGTAGGCAGCTTGGGTGGTTAAGTTGAACACAGACAAACACCAACAGAGCAGGTAGCCAAGAAAGGAGTCCCCCCAGAGAACAGATAAAGAACCATAATGGAATGAGACAGTGGTTAGTCCATGCTGCATGGGAGGAACGGTAGAGAGAAAGGAGGTACAAAGCGGCAGGACTGACCACTGGCAAGCAAGGATTTTTGAAGGACACTGACGCAAACAAATCAAAAGCTGGGGGATGGCTTTAACTCAACATAAGAAATTACAATAGGTCTCAAATGCTCGACCTAAAAATGAACGTCCTACTCAGGTTGCTGTACATCTCTCAAACCCTCCCCTTCTGTTTCACAGGGAGGTGCTAGATTCCATGCAGAACAGACTACTAGAATTTACCGGAGAGCACAAAAATCCCATAGCGGCCAGGAAAACGCTATATATAAGTCGATACAAGGGAAGCTTGTTGTAGAAAAGTAGGATCTACTTCATCGTTACCCCCACTTTTTGCTGGTGTCATTTGGTTTTCTGACTAGTCTATATGGGATTCTGCTAATCAGGCCCTCCGTCATTGTGCTCTCTCCTTAAAATTGACTATGGTAAGTACTTTGGAACCTTCCCGACTGGCTACTGGAGTACCCTTCTAAGTGCCTAGTATATGGTACTAAGGTACCCAGGGCATAGGTACACCAGGGGTCTCTCATGGGCTGCAGACACAATTGACAACTAACTGGATGTCCAAACAGAAGTTCAAATGGGTTGTTGCGAATCCCCTTCTGAGGAACCTCTCTGTAGGCAATGAGAAATCAGGGTAGTAACACATCTCGTTATCGCCTGAGCTTTTTTGGAAGCCCCATGACCATACCCTTGAGGGTCTTGTTGAAGCTTTCAACAAGCCCATTGCACTGTGGATGGTAGGGTGTGGTAAACTTATAGTTTCCTCCACATTCTTTCCACATGGCAGTAATATAACTACACATGAAATTTGTACCTTAGTCTTTTTAGAACTTCTTTGGGAAACCCACTGTGCGCCAGCCACTACAGGAGCTGTAGTGGTCCTAAGTGGAATGGCCTCTGAATACCTAGTGGCATGGTACACCACTATTAGGATGTAACTGTGTCCAGATGCTGTTGGAGGGTTTAAGGCACCAATGATGTCTATCCCTACCCCCTCAAAGGGAACCCAAACCACTGGAAGTGGAATTAAGGGGCCTTTGTAGTGCCACCTGACTTACCACTGGCTTGTCAAGTGACACCGGAGCGACAAAACTCCTTTGTGTCTTCAGACACATGGGTCCAGTGAAAATGAGGGACAAGCCTGTGCAAAGTCTTGCTTTGCCAAAGATGTACTGCAAGGGGGATGTCATGTGCCAGTGATAGAAGAAAACCCCTGAACTTCTGAGGTATTACCATCCCCCTGGTGGCACCAGGCTTGGGGTCTCTACACTCAGAACAGGAGCCCGTCTTCCCAATATAGCCTTGCAGGAAAGAAGGATCTGATTTCATGGTCACCCCACTTTTTGCTGGTGTCATTATGATTTACTGACTAGTCCGACTGGGATCCTGCTAATCAGGACCCCAGTGTCTGTGCTTCTTCCCTAAACTGGACATGGTGACTACACTCCCAATTGGCTACTGGTGACCTCTGGATACAGGGTACAATGATACCCTTTGAGCAGCTTCAGCAACAGTATGAGATGGCAACAACATAACTATTCCGATACCATCAGATTAAACACACCCTAGAGGCCCCCCCCCCCCAAGGCCTCACCGTTGGAGGATAGACTGCTAACGGACAATATGACCACAAAGGAGATCTCCATGACATACCGTAAGATCAACAATATGCCTGATCCTATGCAACGGCTCAGGGACAAATGGGAGGGGGGTTGGAAAAACTGGACGACACCTACTGGCAGGAAGCGCTAGTGTCACCCAGAGAAGTTGCGATCACTTCTAAGCTGCGGTTAATACAGCTCAAAACACCTCACAGAGTATACTATTCAAGAACCACGCTTTACAAAATAAGAAAAGCTCATACCCAGCTCTGCCTGCGACAATGTGGGGAGATCAGTACATTCTTTCACACACTCTGGGAGTGTCCAATTATACAGTTATACTGGAAAACTGTCATGTGCACCATTACTAGGGTTAGCGGAAAAGCAGTTCCCCCCTGACCCTAAGTGAGGTCTCCTAAATATCTGGGAAGCAACAGATCTTAACTCTACGGCACAGACATGGGCGACGCTGGGAATGATGCAGGCTAAGTATTGCTCAACACAGGGGAGGGGCGACAGCGTCGACATATGCGAACTGGTGCAAAGATATGGACAGGCCATGGTGGCAGTAAGAACTGTATATATACAAAGGGGTTGCCCCAAAAAATGGATTAGACTGTGGGGTGGATGGAACACTTACAGAGGAGGAATATGTGAAATGCCAACATTCCCTCCTGAACCAGAACTGTCAATAATATTATCGATGCTAAAAATATGTATTGATTTGTATGTGAAGTTAACATGCATCTACAGATGTACTGATCAGAGACCAAGATACTTAACGTGTGATGTACGTATATGAACAACTTGAATTTTGTAAATGTGCCTATTGTATTTAATAAAAAGAATTAAAAAAAAAAACAATGGTGGAATAAGAAAGCTATATTAAAAATTAGGTCACACGCAGCTTTATTTGGAGCAGGGCAGGCTTTCAATTTCTTTGACAAAAAAAACATTTATCCAAGGCTCAGCCTTACCCCTAATCACCATATAGTCTGTAGCCAAATGGGAAAGCCTTAGATGACAGTGTTTTACACCTGTTATGCCTTCACATTCCACAGCATAAAAAAATCCAGATATGCACTGTTGCCATCCTGGCAACATGACCCCAGTACTCTCCTCCAGCAACAAGATATGCCTCAACGCTACTCTCAACCTTGTCCTAGCCAGCCATCATGACCTAGGTAATGGTGTGATAAAATACAGAAAATTCTTCACTACTACAGCACTACGAAAAGCTGGACAGTGCCTGTGCATTTCAGTACCTGAATAGTGTGCGTCCTCCAGCCTCACCAAAAATAACAGGTGTATGCGGTGGCACTTGAAAATAGCCGTTTCCTTTCTGTATTCTACTTTCCTGTTCACCATTGACTGCTGAAATAGAAAGTTGTAATAAGAAACACTTACCAGGCACTTTGACAGAATCACAGTAAGAGAAGACACTTTGAAACTTTATGGGTCACTAATCAATTCTTCATTGTTGCATAATGTATCAAACAATTAAGGCTATTTCAAATACCTATCAACTAACAAAACTGAAATACAAAGTCTTCATTCATGCACCGGTTAACAAATGATCACTTCAAGATGCTTTGGTAAGACATACAGATCTATATAAATAAATTACTAAATATACCTGGGGATGGGAGGGAGTGAGGTAATAGTTTGAAGGATACTCGGGGGCGCTAGAGGGCGCACAAGCGTAATGGCCGCGCTTTGGTGAGGCTCCCGGCCTGGACCGAAGATCCTTCATTAATCCTGGTCAACCGGTGTATTAAACGGCAAAAAAGTTAGCTGAAGTGTGGAGGGACCTGTGCTCCTGCCTCGGTGAAAATCCTGTGGCGATCCGATGCTGTATACCCCAGAATTGGCACCTAGATGAACTGCTCGAGACTGACGCTGGGAGAGTGAGGAGCGGCAGGTGCGCCAGCGGGACGCAGGAAAGGCTGCGGCTTGCCATGAGGGAGGTAGGTTGCGTCAGGCGTGAAGAGTTAGACGCGGTTGTGAGGCCGGCTGCCGGTGTCGGCTGAAAGGTACTGGCCTGCCTGGGACTGCGGGGCAGTGCTGCAAGGAGGGTGCTCTACTACAGACGGCAGGGAGCGAGGAAATACCGCGGTGCAAACGGGCGGTGAAAAGGAGGGCTGCGGTCTCCGGACGGCCGGTGCACATCGAATGCACGGAGGACCAAGCTCGTGAACGCTGCGCGGCATCTGGAATCTAGCAAGGAGGCGGAATTTTAAGAACAGAAAGTGATTATCTGACCCCCCCCCCCCCCACTGGGGCGCACTGAGGCGGGCACTCGCGGCGCGGAGCGCCCTGCAGGACTGCCGGGCTGAGCATCTATCGTGTGGAGGCCTGGTGATAGTGGGGCCAGGTGGCGGTTAACATTGACAGCGCAATACCGATAAGGGACATACATGGGCGACACACTGTGGAGGGCATAGGTCCCGCACAGTGAGTGCGCTGCTGATCGGATGCATGCTGTGGAGAGTACCTGGTCAGTGAGGGTCCTGGCAAGGGCTGTGGAGAACGACGTGAGGACCTTTTGGGAGTTTCATTCCTCATCGAGCTGGTGCTGGCCGTCTCCGAGAAGGCAGGTGGGGGAGACTCTCTGGGTACTGAATATACATGCCTGATGGGACCCCCGATACTAGCTAGCAGAGAAGGGGGCCCAGCGAGATATGAGCTGACTGAACTTGTACCATTGAGTGCAGGAGGCATTATTTGAACTGCCATAGAGCGGAGAGTGGAGGATACTGTGAGGACCCAGAGAGCAGTAGTCTTTGCGAAGCAGTGATAGACCCGGACTCCCTGGCTTGGTGTTATCATAGGTAAACCAGACACTCAACACCCAAAACTCAATTTCGACGCTGCGAAGAAGGCAAACAGGCCTGCCACGGAGGACGGCGAACCGAGTAAATCTGATGCGATGGGCGAGGGTACGCCCTCCAGGGAAATGGACATGCATCAACTGTTACAGGAGATGAGGCAGGGATTCACCACAGTAGTGGACAAGGTGGACCGGATGTCGTCCAGAATAGACGTATTACAGAAACTGAGGCGAATTTCGAAAAAAATGATACTACTGCTAGTCACACGACGCAGCTCGCGAGGATGGACAAGCTCCTCAGAGTCATAGAAGGTAAGAATGAGGACTTGGAAGCCCACAGTAGGCGTAACATCCGCGTGACGGGGGTTCCGGAATCCACAAACACTGGGCGCAAGGAAGAATATGTGGAAAAACTACTCTTGTCTGCCATCGGACCTGAAGCCTTTTCTACGCAATTTATTGTAGAGCGGGCCCACAGATCACTGGGCCCTAGGCCGCCGCCAGGGAACCCGCTAAGACCCATAATTGGGCGCCTATTTAATTATCGCGACCGCGACGTGGCCTTGCGCGCGGCAAGAACCAAGCAGAACTTAACGTACAACGGAGTCTCATTTTTGATTTATCCGGACTTCACCCAGATTGTGCAGGAGGAACGGTGCAAATTTCTAGATGTAAAGAAGAAACTCCGCGCGGCACAGATTGACTCTGCATTGCTGTACCCCGCGAAACTTAGGGTGACACATCAAGGAAAGCAGAGATTTTTTACAAATCCGCAACAAATTGAGGACTTTCTTCGTACAGTGAAGCGGGCACCTCAAAGTGGTGGTGGAAGGGGGCCTGCGCAACAAGCCAAAGCACAGGAAACTGATGAGGAATCGTGATGTGTCTGGCCTTGAGGGACTGATTTGTACACTTGATGCTGCTCATAAGGATCCACTTGGAGAGGCGGAGTGATTGCAGGCAACCGAGTTGCAGAACACTAAAGACAGAAACGGTTGTACCGGTGGTAATGTACTCCAGGCCCCGCTCCTCCCACCTGATAGAGCCCAGTGGCTGTATAGTTTGAGGGGCTTACGGGAGGAGGAGTGGCTGTGTAGCTGACTAGAGGTGTCCCCCAGAGGGTGTTCCCCTATGTTGGACTATATCTATTGGTTGTTGGGGGTGTTTGCGGGGAGACAGGAGGGTGGGAGGGGAGAGAGTTCTGGCAAGATTGGGTTGCTTCAGTGGGTGGGGGGGGAGGGCTAACGGGTAGGTCTGGTGGTACGATGCCTGGGCAGACAAGGTTTGCCTCTTTGAGGTCGGGGTAAATAGGGGGAGGAGGGGGATGACGGGGGGCCTGCGGGGAAGTTTGGGTGTTGGAAATGTTTGAGGAACAATTGTACAATCTTAGATACCACTGGTTACTATTGCTGTGTTGCATGTGGTGTGGAGAAATGGTGAAAGGTAACGCAGACGGAGAGATAGTGCATGTATGGGCTCAGTATTGGATGCGTCTTTTTCGGAGGCAGTTTCGTTTATATGATGTAGAGGGGTGGTATGGCGGGACAGGACAAGGACTCTGATTTGACTATCCTGTCTTGGAATGTGAGGGGCTGAATGATGCACGCAAATGCAGGCAGGTGCTGGCATACTTAAATAGACAGCAGATTCAGATAGTGATGGTGCAAGAGACGTACCTACATCCTCACTCACAGAGTACCTTTGCTGCTCGGTGGGCATCGACCCGTATATTCTCCTCTTATTCCTTCTACGCTAGAGGGGCTGCTATATTGTTTAAACAGGGCGTTCCATTTGCACAGGTGGGATCTTTATCTGATCCACAGGGAAGATACGTCATTGTCTGGGGGAGGTTGGGCAGAGACACGATTATGCTTGCCAATTGCTATTCGCCTAATGTAGACACCCCGAATTTATTTGCTCTGTTGTGGGGGAAAATAGTTAACATAGGATCTCAGCACATAATATGGGGGGGGGTGATTTTAATGTCAGCCTGGTCCCTGCAATGGATAGGATGGAGGGTACTGTGCATTATCATAATAGATCCCGGGAGGTGCTGGTTGACTTAATTGTGGAAGGTGACTTGGTGGATGCTTGGAGGAGGCTGCACCCACATGATAGGGAAGGAACACACTTTACATCTTATACTGGGTCATGGGCGCGACTAGACTATTGTTTGCTGTCTAGGGGGATGATGGAAGGGGTGTTGCGGGGAAGGTGCACAACCCGCATGTATTCCGACCACTGTCCAGTGAAACTCACACTCAAGATACCTGGACTTGATAGGCCTGCATGGAGGTTACAACCGAGGGCACTACTGGATTTGGTGTTTCGCATGGAGTTAAAGGAGGAGATTGAGGATTTTTTCATGAGGAACAAGGGATCTGTGGATAGCGTTGAAGTTATTTGGGAAGCATTTAAAGTCACTATTCGCGGCTACTGCATCTCTAAAGGTTTTGGGGTTCTGAGGGATATCAGACGTACATTGAATGCTCTGGTACGCGATTTGAAGGCACTCGAAGATCGTATGGTGGGAGGCGTAGGGAGGACACTGCGGAGTGAATTTAGAGATAAGTTGCCTGCATATGAGGAGGAGGCCGCCAGGGAAGCTAAATTTAGAGAGCGACATTGGGTGGCACGCAGGTATGGAGAAGGGGAAAGCCCGGGGAGGGCGCTAGCAGAGATTACTAGGCACCCCAGATTCACCGATACCGTTCTGGAGATAGAAACACAAGAGAGCAGGTTTAAGTATGACAGAGGGGAAATTACCTGTTTTTAAGGCGCATTATGAAACTTTGTATACTACACAAGAGACAGGCGAAGCAGACATAGTGGATTTCCTAGGGGATGTGGCACTCTGCTGGTTAAGCGATGTACATAGGCAGTTCCTAGGCGCTCCATTAGAGACGGAAGAGATTGGGGAAGCAATAATGTCCTTGCAAAATGGGAAAGCGCCGGGGCTAGATGGCATGCCAGCGGAATTTTATAAATGCTATGTGGATATCATGGCGCTGGTGCTACGCGAACTATTTGGGGAATCTATGGAGGCAGGGGTTTTGCCCTCCTCGATGCGAGAAGTGATCATTACATCACTGCTGAAACCTGGAAAACCCCCTCAGAAGCCGGACTCTTATAGTCCTCTATCGCTTATTAATTGTGACACTAAAATTCTTGCGAAAGTCTTGGCCACCCGGTTAACATTATTGATGGATAAGATAGCCCTCCCGGATCAATTGGGATTCGTCCCAGGGCGCTCTACGACTCACAATTTACGCACCCTATTCTCCTTGATACAGACGGTCGCGCCTGACTTCCCGGTTGCGGCAGTTTTTTTGGATGCCGCGAAAGCATTCGACTCTGTAAAATGGAGCTATTTATTTAAAGTGCTGCAGCGGATGGGGTTTCCGCCCAGGTTTGTGACATGGCTCAAATTGTTGTATTATAAACCGAAAGTTAAAATATTAATCAATGGGCATATGTCTTCGGCTATGGAACTTACCAGAGGCACATGCCAAGGATGCCCCCTCTCACCATTGCTTTTTGCAATGGGGATCGAGCCACTAGCGGCCAGTCTAAGCCAGCTTCATAATGACAAAGCATTCCGGTGTTATCAGCGACAATGGTTGATATCGCTATATGCGGACGACATAACGTTGTATGTGAGGGACCCAGAGCACAATCTAAACCCTCTACTTAGAGAGTTCTTGGTGTTCGGACGACTCTCAGGGGTTAATATCAACTGGGGAAAATCACAATTCTTCCCCCTTACGACTGCAGTTACTAAATTAGAGGCTAGAGTCACCCGATGGCTATCATTACCAACTATCGCTGGCAGGTAGAGCGTCTCTTGTGAAAATGGTGGTACTACCCCAATTTTTATATTTGTTTCTCAACATCCCTTATTATCCTGGTGCCTTCTTTTTGTAAGACACTACGTTCTGCGTTGCTCCGGCTGATGTGGGGTGGCAGACAGCCCCACCTTCGGTGGGCAATTATCACACAACCGTATGATAAAGGCAGATTCTATATTCCTGACTTTGAGACTTATTATTTGAGTGCACAGGCTCATTACGCATATCACTGGATGTCGCCTACACAATTAATACCTCAGCTGGCTGTGGAGGATTGGGTGGCCCGCCCGCTCCCCCTAGTCGGAGTGGTCCATGGTCCATTGGGAGCTGTGGAGACTCCCTTTACGACGGTCACCTGTACAGTAGACGCTTGGAGGCGTATAGAGCGCATCCTGGGAGTGCAATTATTGTGCTCGCCACGCTTGCCCCTCGCATATCACCCTAGCATTATCGTACTGCAGGAGAAGGGATTTTGGACCCTTTGTAAACGACTACTGATTACTACGAGGGGAGACCTCTTCTCTGGTGGTCAGTTTTGGACGCGGGAGCATTTATTTCATGATATTCACCCCACACCCCTGGAGATTTTCTTGTACGTTTGTCTCCGTAAGGGGATGCGGATGGTACTTCCAGAGTTCCCTTCGGAACCGGAGACCTTTGCGCCGTTACACCTTCTCCTAAGCTCCCCTGATGGGAAACACTTAGTGTCGAAATTATACAAAACAATCAGGGAATACAGGGCAGGCATTGATAGCTCCGCTCGTACCCAGTGGTCGGCAGACCTGGGGCAGGAGATATCCGATGAACAATGGAGATATTGCTGCAGTATCACTCAAAATATAACAGCTAGCTGCAGATTTAAAGTCATACACTACAAGTTCCTGCAGCGTATATATTATACTCCTGCTAAGAAATACCGCTTTCACTTATCGGACAATGACAGGTGTGCTAGGTGCAAGAGGTCTGAGGCAGGATTCATGCATCTGGCATGGGAATGTCCGGCTGTGCACGAGTATTGGTCCAAAGTTCATAAGGCACTTGAACGGATGATGGGCGCTACTCTTGAAATGGACCCCTTAATGATGCTGCTGGGATACACTATGCATATTCCTAAACAGGCAAGGAAATTTGTCGATATTGCTCTTTTGATGGCGAAACATAGAATTGCTTGTAGGTGAGGGAGAGCTCGGAAGTTCAAGGATTGGCTGCATGATCTTATATACTGCCAGGAGCAATCTGCTGCGTATGCAGATCTGTTGCCAATGTCCTCTAGGCCGAGGGATATGTGGGGCCCTTTGCAGATGTATTTGATGAGTGATGAGGAGAGAACGGACGTGAAGGTCACAGAGTGTGATGCCCCGGGGTCGAATGACCTCCCTATGTAGAGCTCTATTAGGGATAGAAGGGGTGCCTACTTAGAAGTTGCCGCTATTGCAGAATTATGCAACTGTGCATTTGATGCTGGCCCTACTATATTGCTGATATATTATATACTTCTGTTGAGGATGATGATATTGCATATTCAAGCTCTGATGTACTGTGCTGATAGCGGAGGATCATCTGGTGTCATTGACGTTGGGTTATTGAGACGCCCCCTTACAGGATGGGCTGCCTTCTCTACAACCGCTGCTAAATGGATGGACCGGTTTTCGTCCCACTGCCTTATTATTACACGCATTGTGCTTTTCTCTGATGTTCAATAACTATGTGCACAACGCAATGTGATGAATGAATCTGATATTCTGATGTTGTTTGTTTAACAGCATAACATTTCAAAAATAAAGATTTTAAAACAAAATAGTTTGAAGGATACTCCGTTAACTGCAGTCAAAGGAAGAAAGTTGGATAACAATGAGCAAAAGAAAGAAGTAGGTGTCTCCAACGAGTAGCTTGTGAGCTATTGGTAGCTCCCCAAGTACCTTTAAGGAGCTCTCCTGTGTGCAACCCAGGCTACTAAATAAGAAGCTTTGTCTTGGATGAATTAATAGATTTATAAGAAAATTTAAATGTGTATATTCCAGAAGAAAATGTGTGTATTTCCAGAATTCATAAGATGATGCATGGAGAAAATTGGTATATTTTAAAGCGGAGTGATAAATCACGTAGTGTGGGGCAACCTATTACTAATATTATTACCTTGGTGCAGCGAACATTGCGGCAATGGCAAATATGTATTACCAAAGGGATTCCAAATAGATGAATCCTTTTTTAGGTTACTGCTGACAACCCTACCTGATGCACTAAGCGAACTCTGCTGGTACTCTGACAAAGCGTGTCACTAAAACAATGGTGTCTGATGTGGTCGCAATTACAGGGCTAATAATACTAGAAGCTAAGGATAATTTTAATTGAACATTAGTAACTCTAGTTATTGAAAAGGTTGGAGAACCCTAGTCTACAGCATTTAGTTCTGAATCTTATTTGAAGCTGAGCATCACTGACAACAGTGCTTTAGAACTACATCACAACAAAAGTGCCACACAGTGTTAACACTCTGTGTCCCTTTCAGGGACATGGAACACAGACATCCCACAAACTAAGCAAGAAAAACCTCTCACTCTTTGGGGATTAACAGGCTGACAGCAAAGGTTTGCGTCACTAAAACCTTTAAGTGTGTAAGTCAAACTTACCCACATATAAAGTAGACTCAACACTTGTAAATCCCTGATTGCATTTCACAAAATTAGGATCTACAAAGTTAAGATTTGCAGAATTAGGATCTGCGAACTAGCAGTTGAAATGCCAGTTACAAACATTCTAACGAGTGCCACTTCGGGGGTGTTTCAAGGGGAGTGTCAGGTGAATGGTTATCAACTTTATCACATATACATACAGTTCAATCTCGCACCAAATGAAACTAGGAATATGTGATTCACAAAATCTGAATAAGACCAGCAACATTTTAACAGGGTGTGCAGACCAAAGATAGACATTTCAAGTAAAATAGGTGTTACCATAAAAGGAAAGGGTAAAAATGCTTTGACATTAATTGTGTTCTATAAAATCTAGTCAATGTTAAGAAACTAGAGACATGTAATTATTAACCTGTGCTCCGCTTCATGGTGAATTGCGTTCTAGAAAAGCCTTTTGTTCCTCATTTAACAGTATATGTGATAATAGAGAATTATGGTACACATTTCCATACAAAAATGTAGGGTAAGGGGAAAATGCATTTGTATATCAGGTTTCCCATGTAAAAGACATTATGTACAGTAAAAAGGATAGGCGAGATTATACAAATATCCACACCCAGGTACTGGACAAGACGTAGGAAGAGGTTACGGGACACCAATAACATTTTCACAACTTTGCCGGTGGTTACACGGGAGGCCTTTAGCGGTCATGTTTGTGGTTGCAAAACTTAGCATGAATAGAAATAAACCTACTCATGCTGAGATTTAGGACTTGTGAGCCACAATAAAGAAGAAACATTTTAGGTTCAGATGCACACAACTCACAACCTGCGCTTTAGAATTTTAGTATCAGAGCCCAGCGTATCCAATAAGGGACTAACATTTGAAGAAGAAATATAGTGCTACTTCTGTTCTTGCACAGAATACATTTGAATCACAGATGCGATCATTCTACAAGGAGACCGCTTAGTAATACAGTTTCTCCATATAGAAGAACATGTCACATTTGATTACGACTCAGAGGGTACATAGTGAAAATGTCTAGAGAACATGTTTGTCTCAGAGGAACAGATGCAGCAGCATTCATCAAAGTACAATCATCTTGGGGACAAGCAACTGAAGCAAAGAACATGTCAATATCTATCTTGAAATTATCATCTATTGTTCACAGGTTTCAACTTGCCAGTGAAGTGAGACAATAACTGCATTTTGACTCTCCGTTCAGCTGCTCTATACACTGTTCTCCTAAAATGCAGGTCCATCAGAAACCACTGCACCTTAATAGTGTGGATGAAACAAGGAGCATGTAAGGTAAACATGTCCCAATGCTTTCAAGAAGAAAACAAGCATTTACAATGCAATGGTTTTGCCTTTGTTAAAGTTAGAGCTATTGGCATTGCTCTTGACATTTTTATTTATGTTTTTTTTTAACATAAATAAATGGCATTGTCATTTACAATGCCAATAGCTTAATCTCTCGCAAATGCCACACACAAACACCCACGGAGAGCCCCCTCCACACACACACACACACACACACACACACAGAGCCCTCCACACACACACCCACACAGAGCCCACCACACACACCCCCACACAGAGCCCCCCCACACACACACCCACACAGAGCCCCCCACACACTGCGAGCCCCCCCACACACTGCATCATTTTAGCTCTCATTGAGGTGCTCTTGGCACCTTGCATAAACTGAATAACTTGGACTTACACATTCGTTTTTTTCAATTAAGCCCCACAAACACTTCTGACAAGCCTGGACTAAAGGCACCTTCACACATGAGGTTTTATGCATTTTCCGACCCAGGTATAATTAAAGTAGTTTTTCGCCATACAAGGACACAAGGGCAGAGACTGCTGGTAACTGTTTTAATGGGGCACAGCCTTCCGTCTCACAAGCATCATGTATATGTTTCTCTGGGAAACACCAGCTAGACTTCAGAAAGCACCCCCAGCCTTCAGACAGCACCCCCAGCCAGCACCTCCCAGCCTCAGACATCACCTCCCAGCCTTCAGAAAGCACCCCCAGCTTTCAGAAAGCACCCCCAGCCTTCAGACAGAAACCCCCAGCCTTCAGACAGAAACCCCCAGCCTTCAGACAGAAACCCCCAGCAAGCACCTCCCAGCCTACAACAGCCTTAAACAACCAAGTGGAGGCCGAAGGCCTCAAACACAAGACTGTTGGTGCCTCGCTGAGGATGTAATGTTCAAACAGCCCTGTCCACCAAACATGCCCAAACGTACAGCTGCCCACACAGACAGAAGTTTCAACCCGCACCAAACACAGGGCGAATAAAGGATGCATTGAATACGAGTGCATCAAACAGAATGACAGGGCTTACTAGCCACGCCATGTGCCACGGGCTCGCAGAAGCATCCGCTGCAGCCCCTAGTCAGACCCACCGGAAGGTGCAAACTTATTACTGGCCCTCTGACCACACTCTGCCACAAAGCCATCCCGCGCTCTGAAAGACACAATTTGGACCACTGAAAGTTCCGCCATCCCCCCCTTCTAGGAAAGATAGTAGGGTTCCTACTTGCGAGAGAACTGTTGAACTTGTTAGATTTCCTCAACCACGTAGCTCAAAATATAGAATGCCCAGTGATGAGCAAAATGCATGTCACTTGGGGGCAAAAGATACACTCCTTAAACGTATCCCTTTCTCGCTCCCACAAAAACAAGACTGGTAGAAAGCAAAGGCTTCCCAAATGCAAGTGTCGAGATTTCCCAGGGCAGTTTCTGCCATTTGAAGGGCCGCGTCTAGAAAAAAAATGTAAAACTGGAAGGTAGACAGGCCACAAACATGCAAGCACTAAACTCCTGTTAACTTGTTCACACGCACACAAACACACTTTGCAAATAAGAGATGCTGAACGTCTGGTGAAGCCGACAGACACTTAGTTCCGGGTTCAAGAGTTTACCAATGAACCTGAGCTGTCTGCCACGAAACAAACACACAGACAACAAAAATACACACAGATGAGCCTAAGCTGAGCACTTGCGAGTACAAAAACATAGTACAACAAGCTCCCTGGAGAGACGAGGGAACACTTCCACCCAGGGTGCAACAACCCCCCTAACCAATGCACATTTCCTAAGACGTGGGGCATCTACCCAGGCAATGTATTTTCTTAATTATTACCTGTGCAAAACATGTTTTACGATGAGGGGAGTAAGACACGTGTGCCCCTAAATGCCCCTGTATTTACATACTGGTGCTGCTGACCAAAAGATATTCGTAATGATTCCGGTGGCACAGAGCATCCCTGTGGGTAACGGAAACGACTAGGGATAGGGACAATAAAAAATAAAGTACCCCCGCATAACAGTACAACATATCAAATTATTTTGAGGGCAAGGTCATTTTGAAATACAATGGAAATGAAAGAATACGAATGGTAGGAAAAACGTCAGGAAATGTAGAGGAAAAAAAATGCATGGGGCCCACGTGCAGACAGACTGACTGACTGACTCGCAGAAAGCGGAGATTAAGGCAACCCGGCGCGGCGAGCAGGGCATAGTTGTAAAAAGATGGAGAACCGGAGACGTGCAGCACATCCTAAAAGAAAATTGTGAAACCAATCTACATTTTAAGAAAGATTAAGGCGAAGGGCGAGCTTATGTGCCACTCGCAAACGGTACAGGGCTGCACTGTCAAACCCCGTATTTCAACGCCTTGTCTGGGGTAGTACGCGCTACATAAAAACATGCTGACACTCATTCCAGACACAGCTACGGCGGACAGGGTTAGGCCCCTCTGCACCTGCACAGGAGCGGCACCCGGTTCAAAGTGGGGCTGGTACCGCCCTCTTACCCAGGAGAGGCACGCTCCCTGCCCAGGCGCCTCATCCAGAGCAGACCCCGGCAGGGTGTTCGCTGCTGGCAGCGTGAGTGCCGGCGCTTGGGCTTCACCTGCGCACCCGACTGCTCCCCACAGGCCCGGCGCCGTCCCCTCCCCTACCTGCGAGCAGAAGTAGGACCCTTGGATGCCCAGCTTGATGCAGGTGGGGCACTGCAGCTTGGCCTGGCTGCAGCAGCCCTGTGTCTCACACACTCGGCTGCTCTCCACGGCCGCCATGCTGCAGCTCCTCCTGCCGCTGGCAGCGCACACTCGGGCCAGGGGGAGGAGGAAAGGAAGGAGCGTCCCCAGGCCCGCCCTGGCTGCAGCGGGGAGGGGTGAGCACGGATAGGCCCACCGGAAGAGGCAGAAGCTCTTCTGTCTCTGCCCACCTCCGACGTTTCCCGGCGTACACTAGAGGCATAACCTCAAGCCCATGTTGTGGCTTCCTGTTAATTTTGGTATACTCACAGCCACCAATTAGCCGAGGCACTACTCACTGCGGGCGGCGTGGTGGTGCTGCAGGGCTCTCCCGCCTCGGATGCCGCCGGGCTCCCTCAGCTCACGGGAGCCCGGCAGAGCGCCTGCCATGGTTGTTCTCCTGTCTCCCGGGCTGCGGGGGGCGGGACTTCCGGCCGGCCGCACAGGGATTGGCCGGCCGGAAGAAACAGACAGCAAAAAAAACGCCCAGCTGGAGTGAAAACGCCCACGGAAGAAAACACGAAAACGGGTCCGCGTTGACGGACAGATTCACCTCCCATGCCCCTCCTGGGGGCATACGGATAGCGGGAGGGGGAGGGGGGGGCAGGGGCGGGAACGAACACACAGAGAGCGGGAGCGGGAACGAACACACGGAGAGCGGGAGGGGGGGCAGGGGCGGGAACGGGCACTGGCAACAAATCACCTTCCAATGTGTCGGCTCGGAGTAGAGAGCCGGTCAGGTCTGCGTCCTCACATGGAGAGCCGTCCAGCTGGTGTGAGGAAGGATGCTGCAGAAAGAAGAAAAAAATGAACACGCCCACCGCCCGATGACGAGGCAAAAAGGGTGGAGAGGGAAAAAAATCTCGGGAACGCCCCCGAATCTGGTCCGGCCTTGGACAGATCTCTGTTCCAATGGCTAGCCTCCATTTATGGAGCTAGCCAATGGAACAGAGGGCGTATTCAAGTGTCCCTTACTGAAAACTACAGATTTCTCCTGGGGGCGGAGCTAAAGCTCCGTGCCCAAGGCAAAACCTAAAAATTCTTAACGAGACACCAAAAGGTAAGGTTGTCTACACCATGAATATTAATAGATTTCAGGGATTCAGATACTGTCATTCAAAATGAAGTACAACTCCTTTACTAAGCTAGCCAAAAATTTAGAAGAACAGAAATAGCTGATTTGACCCACATCAAGTAACCATGTCCATTCAGAAAACACTTCTTTCCGCGCCACTGAATAATTAAATGCCAGACTAATCACAAAGGAAGAGCCATCCTGCCTAATAACATTGTTGGCAAAAGACATGAACCAACTGACTCAATGTTGCCTATTCAACACACTTCTGCTTTTATAAGCAGAGAACCCAGCGGATACAAAAACATTGAAAAGATAGGTATGCCATTGTGATAAATGGGAAAATAAACTGATGATAGTGAAGATTTATTCTGTTAAAAAAACACACACACACACACACACACACACACAATGCAATATTGCAAGGTAGATACTGCTATGTATGAGGATATTCAGCAGATTTTGTAGTCTCTAGGTGTTTCAACACCAGATGCTAAACACTAAAACCCTCCAAGTCAAAGAAAAAACAAACTAACTAGTGACCAACGGAAGATCTTAGCAAGATACAGACCAATCTCAAACATATCATACCAAAGCATAATAACAAAGAGAGGTCATGCAACAACTCCACAAATTAATTCAACCAAACTATCTTTTTTAATGATCACTAGTCAGGATTCAGATACATAAAAGACACTGAATCTGCTGCAACAAACATTCAGAGCTAAGAATAAGTTACCCGTGGTAATGCTCTTCCTGGTGGATACTCTATCTAAATGCAAATTCCTCACATATTGAATATTTTCCAGGAGCCAGCTTGAATCCGCAAGATTACATACGAGTGCTTCCATGTGCCGCGAGGTGGCATTGTGTGGTTCCACTCTGGAAATGACAGAGCGCGCAGAATATGCGCACCACCCCAGTGCCAGCTTCAGTTTTTTGCTTGAGCTTTTCTGTGCCCTCAGACATGGAAACCAAAACAATTGGAGATATCAGTGTGTACATTGCTAATTTAGGACCTTTTTGACGGTTAAATTAGAATTCCGCAGAACGGAGATGTGAGAGGGCAGTAAAGAATCTGAGTATCCACCAGAAAAATAGTAACTTAAGTAACCGTAGGTACATACTTTGCTCTACTAATATATACTTATAACCGGAGACTCCTCACATTTATAATGCATACCAAAGCATACCTTCCAAGATAGAGGGTCTGCAGAGTGGGCTTAGATCAAAAAGTCCTGCAGGACTGAACATGTAAAGTGTCTTTCCTGTCGGACATGCTGTCAATCCACTGACACTCACGCTGCGGCTGTCACATCTCAAGAGTAGCCACATCGCATACCGAAGCAGCGGTAACAGCCTTGGCCCTGCTGGAATGAGCCCTCAGTCCCTCTGGAAGCTTTTTCTTGGTCATTGCATAGCAGATCTTACGGCACAGCACTATCTACCTTTACACAGTTCATTTTTGGAATGCCATCCCTTTTATTGCACCAGAGAACCCCACAAAAGGTGATTAGTCAATGGTCTTTGGTCCGATTGATATAAATACTCAAAGCTCTTTTGGGATCTAGTTGACAGAATCTCTCCATCTCTTTCGAGGTGTGGAGCTGAGAACAGTGGGAGGGTGATGGATTGGCCAACATGAAAAGGCATCACAACTTTAGGCAAAAAGGCCGCCCAGGTCCTCAACACCCATTTGTCGGGGAAAAAAGAAGTGTGGGGAGGCTGAACGGAGAGACCCTGGAGGGCACTCTTGGTAAAAGATAAAATTATTGTAATGGTGAAGAAGGTTTTCCGTGACAGAAGAGGCATCAAGGAGCTGGCATTGGCTCAAAGGGAGTACAAATGAGGAAAGCCCGAACCAAAGTAAGATCCCAGAGAGGCATCACAAACTGTTTTTGGGGGCAGGGAAGGGGGGGCATATGTCAAACCTTTAAGAAACCATATGAGAACATGTGATTTAAACAAGAATGGCTGGTCAGGCAAATGTAAAAAGATTTAAAGGGTCAACAAATAACCTTGTATGGTGCCCAAAAAAAGATCTTGCTGGACGCAAGAAACCTAACAAAATATGCAACAGTTTGGTTTGTAGGGGGTATATCTCACAGACTATACGTCCGGCCACAAATCTGTCCCAGCACCCTCCGTAGATAGAATTTGTTGGGGAACACTTGGCTGCAAGGATGGCATCCAAAACTTCAGGCAGTAGATCAAATGCAGTCAACTGCTGCAACTCAATCTCCACAGATGGTGGGGCTGTTTGAGCATAGTAGGGTGCCTTCTATCACCCGGCCCGCTCTCTCAGATCAGAATCTCTGTTTTTGGCGGTTGTGCCTCGCGTTAAGAGAGCTCGCATTGGAGGCCGCTCCTTTGGATTGCTGGCGCCACAGCTGTGGAACACCTTGCCGCTGACACTCCGTGGAGCCACTAGTTTACTTGCATTCAGGAAAGGCCTCAAAACTTGGCTGTTTGCCCTCTAGGCTGTTCCTCTTTTCCTTTTCTGATTCGGTTTTCTATTTTGCTTTTATCACAGTGTTGTGTTATTCTGCTGCAGATCTTATTATTAAAGCGCCGGGACACTCTTTTTGAGTAGCCATGCGCTATACAAAAATAAATATAACATAACATAACATAACAGTACACTGCACTGCAGTAACAGAAGGTTATCCGAAAGCAGTAGACTGATCGGAGGACAAATACTTGTGTCCAGAAGTTTCAGATACCACACTTGCCTAATCCCGAGCCACTAAGATAAGTCCTGGGGAGGGGATAGGTGGGGTGTTTCGGGGGGTAATTCCCGATCCTCTTCAGATTTCTGGGAGGGAGCGATAGTGGCAGAAAGGTGTACAGGAGTCGGGTGCTCCACTTAAGCCTAAATAAGTCTCCTAGAAGGAGCGTTTTTGAGGACTCCAACAAGCAAATGTTTGGACACTGTGCGTTCTTGGCAGTGGCATAAAGATCCAGCCAGGTAGACTGCGCCATTGTTAAAGCGGTCCTGCACCACCTTGGAATGCAACCGCAATTTGTAATCCACCATGCATCGCCTATGGAGCTAGTCTGCCCATGGCATTTGAGGATTTCACCAAGTGGTTCACGATCAGGTAGAAGGTCCGATGCTCCAGCCAACTGCAGAGGTGCAAGACAACCACTTGGCAAAGGACCTAGGACCCCGTTCTGCCCTGCTTATTGCAGTACCCCATGGCAGTGGTGTTGTCTACGAGAACCTGCACCGGTCTTCACTTGGCCAGCCATAATTTCCCCTTTTTAAAAAAAAAATGCATCACTATTATTCAGTTTAAACATTTTTCCCCAGAGATCAACATAAAATTACAACCAGATTCAAGATACACAAATATGAGGTTTTCGGAAGAAGCATACAAAATGTTACATGCAATAATTGAAAAGCATCTAACAAAGAAACATTTTTAGTGGAAGAAGACACTAGATCTAACAAAAAACATTAATCTGGGTTGACAAAGAAAACATTTGAGCTACACCACCGTAAATAAATCTACCCTCCAACTCAACTTACAAATCTGAATTATCACAATTTCTATGGATCCTTCCATCTTGCTAGGGGGGACCATATACCCTGTCCTAACAATTTTGATATTTTCCCCTTCCTCTCGAAATAGCTCTTTCCATTGTGTATATTGAGAGTAAGCGCGTAAGCCATTGATGAAAAGTGGGGAGTGAAGGGTCAAGCCAGGCAGAAGCGATACTCATCCGAAATACAGCCATAACCATAAAAAGAAATTGATAAGCCATATTGTTCCGTTCCCTAATGCATACTCCCAGCAAAACCAAGGCGGGGGTTAATGTAATTTTTAGCTCTAGTGACAGATCTAAAAATCTCGTAATGGAGTCCAACAGACACTGAAGGTGTGGGCAGGCTGCAAACATATGCACGATGTCTGCTGCCAACACACCACACCGCAGAGAGGTAATCCCCGATAGCCCGCCCCGCTGCGCTATTCTCGCAGGAGTATAATATAAAGCAAAGACAGTTTTGAAGTGTTGCGCTTGGAGCCCAGCGGAGCACAGAACCGTCTGAGCTAATTCTAGAGAGTCTGCAAGCCCCTCCGGCGCGGCCCCCACACATTCCACCCATTTAATCTTGTGCTTACCTAAATCATCTTGCTTTAATATGGTCAATTCTGCATACAGTAGCCGAATAGTGCCCTTGGCACTGCCCCTAATAAAACAAAGCGCAATATTAATTGAGAGCCCTCCTAGTTTTTCCTTGTGCCCAAATAAATCGATTAATTATACCTTATTGATTAATTATACCTTCCAAACTAACAAACATATGTTTTTGAAATTCCAGCGGAATTGCCCTAAAAAAGTAAAGAATTTTTGGCAAAATCATCTTCACCACATTACATCGACCAACAAGTGAGAAGTGAAGATTATTTAGTCTATCAAAATCAGCTCTCGCCTTCCTGATTACTGGCTCGATGTTCTTGGTTACCAAGTTGTCTAAATCAGGCATGATCGTATTTCCCAAATATACTGCTGAATCTCTAACACGAGGATCTTCAATATTAGCAAGTTGATTCTTTTTAACTTGAGTTTTGGATCTATTCAGAGCATACCCTGAATATGTGCCAAAATCTTATGTTATTAACTCCACCACTGTCAATGCCGAAGACGGATCGGCGGTAACGATGGCCACATTGTTGGCCTCAAGTAGCCTTAATAAAGGGTCGATATATAGAGCAAATAGAAGGGTGAGGATGGACACCCCGCCGGGTCCATATATAGCAAATAGAAGGGTGAGGATGGGCACCCCTGCCGGGTCCCCCGCTGGATAATAAAAGGCAAAGTATGGCCACCGTTTAGCCTTAGGCGAGCTGTGGGTGCCGAATAAAGTACCTGAATTGCTTTAATAAAACCCTCCCCCAACTCAAACCATCTCATTGATTCCCATAGAAAATCCCAGGAGACCCTAGCAAATGCTTTGTCAGCATCTAATTACAAAGCGGCCATAGGGTCACCTGAGATCTGTTGAGTCGAGGAGTGTTATCACTCGCCAAACATGCTGCGTGGTCCCACAGCCCATTATGAACCCATGTTGCCAGGGGTGAATAGTTTTCTTTAAATATTGTTTAGCCTTGTGGCCATAGCTTTCGAAAATATTTTGACATCGCTATTCAATTATCTTATGGGGCGGTATGAACTAGGCTCCCTAGGTGGCTTATCTTTTTTTAAGAAAACTATAACATCCGCTCCAGCCTAAAACTCGGGTGTGCCCCCCCCCCCCCCCCTTTTTAGCCAACAGAATAACCTCAAGAAAGTCCAATCCAATAGTATCTATGAATATTTTGTAGAACTCTTAACAGAATCTGGTCAGGGCAAAGCCCCCATTATTTCTTTATGGGTCATCACCCTCTCGAGTTTCACCCTATCAACAGGGTTGACCTTATGTATAGGTATTCTATCTAAATACTTGCGTATATCCAGCGACGCCGCTGATGATTCTTTACTGTATAAGTGTTGATAAAAAAGCCTAAACGTCTCTTGGATCCCTAGAAAGTCTGTTATAACCTTCTTATTCATATCATAAATTTCAGAGATCTCGCTAGCCGCTGCTTTTTGTCTTACTCTTACGGCCAGAGTATGCCCCACTCGCTTTTCATATTCACAACAATGCTCTTTTTGCCAAATACATTTCTGCAGATTTTGCAGCAATATGTTCACTAACCTCAGCCTTGTTTATAGCTAGCTGAAGTATTTTTTCAGTCGTCCCTCCCGTACTAATAGCAGAAGCCAATGCCTCTTCAAGCTTAGTTAGCTTATCATTCATCGCCTCTTCCCGCTGTAACTCCTTCTGGAGATACAGACTATAGCTAGTGGTTTCCCCTCTGACCCCCGCTTTAAAAGCGTCCCAAACTATTCCCGCATTTGTACTCCCATGATTAAAATCCCAAAATTCTTTTATCCACCCCTTCATGTGTAAGACATATTCTGGATCATACAGCAACCTCAGTTCGAAAGTCCATCCCCGAAATTGCTTATAACCCCCAGAAAAGCTAACTGTAAAAACCAATGGATTGTGGTCCGAAAGTATCCGAGGGAGTCTCTCGATACGGGAGTTGGAAATAAACGGATGAGAAAAAAAAATAGTCTAATCGGAAAATAGCCTTATGCGGTGCAGAAAAGAAAGTACTACCTAAGTCTGTAGGTTTCATGTATGCCCATACGTCTGTTAAACGTTCATTGATGGCTAATTTTCTTAAAGCAACACCAACCCTTCTTTTCCTACCAGAATATTTGCTTTCTGGTATGCCCCACTGAACCCCTTAAACCATTAATATTAAAATCCCCACAAAAAATCATTGCGGTGGGCCACGCTGCTAAATTAGAATCTAAAGATTCTAGCATTTCCGGGTCATCACATGTTGATCCATAAAGCGAACATAGTGTAAATGTATTGCCATTTAGCAAGCATTCAACCAACACCCAGCGACCCCATTGGTCAGCAGACTTTTATTCAACCTTTACATCATTCCTCCTTGTGCCTGAGCATTGTGAGGTATGCACCATGAGTTTATAGCCCAATTGTTTCAAAATGCGAGCTCTGCTACCTTCTATACGTGTCTCTTGAATACACAGAAAGTCTACGCGAAAAGATTTGAGCCAGATTGCCACCTTATGCCTCTTATTTTGATCGTTTAATTAACTGTCACAATCCGTAAACTCATGGTTTAAAATTTCCCCTTTCCTTATAATGAACCCAGATCCTCCTGCCCTCATTAAATCTTGCAATGTAAGTCATCACCAGCCTTCGAACACCGTTTGGTAACCAAATAAATGCACTTTGCCTCCGGAAACTCAGCTCCTTCCTAACCATCCCAAATTGTTCTAGCTCAAATTGTGCTGATCCCAAACCACCCCCACCATAGAACCGTCCCCCAAGCCCCATCCCTCCCCCCAACCCCCTTACAGGAAACTACGCCCGACATGAACTAAGTATGGCATCTGTACTTCCATCTCAGGCAGCGCCAACTACCCCCCCACCCGAAGATGACCCCATACCATTTAATAAAAAGCTTCAGTGGACTGATCCTTGATATTAGTCATACCCAGTGGGGCCCAGCACCGAAGGTTTTAGCAAGTAGCAAACCATGGCGGCAAAAGACATAGTTCATATCAAACTTCATTACACAAAAAAAGGTTATAACAAAACCCTGTAGAACATTCATCAACTGTTGCACCCCCCGCTATGGTACTAACTGTAGCCCTCTGCCCCGGACTTTCATTTAACTCCGTAAGAAATTCATGTGCCTTTACCTCAGGATAAAACATTCTGACCCTCCCCTTATGGATAACTTTAAGCCGATCGGGGAAAAAGCAAAAAAGCTTCGCAACCCACCCCCTGAAACGGGGTTATCATCTGTCGAAGTCTCCATCTCCGCTCGACCATTGTATGGCAGAAGTCCGGCCGAGCGAAGAAGGTGTGCCCCTCGAATGATCGCTTTGAGTCAGGTCTATCCTGATCTATTATAGCCTGCCTTAACAAAAAATTGCCAACAAAGATCATTATGGCTCTAGGTCGTTCCCCTTGGCTTTTCGCCTGAACTCTCCTGAACATTGGGAAACAGTGAGCCCGCTGTATTTACATCTCCCAGTTCAAATGGGCAAGATCCGGAAAGGCGCCCTTCAGCAGCTTGATAACAAAGGCGATGATGTTATCTCCCTCCACGTTGTCTTCCAAGCCAAGCAACTGGACGTCGTTACGGCGCTGCCGATTTTCAAATTCCTCAAGCTTCCGGCATACATCTAGAGATTGTTTTTCCTGTGCAGCCTTGAATGATTGTAATTTATCGACCTCCACAGCAGCAGTTCGTTCTTCCACATGGGTGACACGTTCCGACATATCAGTGCACACCTTGTTCATTTTACGAAAGGCCCCTTGCAGTTTCTTGGTGGCGAGTAGCGATCTCTTACTTTCCTGTCTCGCCTCCCCCTGCATCTCTTTGAGAGTGAAATATAATAACTCCAGTGTTTGGGGGGCTGTGGGAGTTTGTATTTTCTGTCGGCTGAGTTTGAAGCTGAGGGAAAGAACTACCAAGCCCAGAATCCACCTGGGTGGCCATTGAAGAATCACTGCCCTGAGACTGAAGGGCCGGATCATCCGCAGAGAGGAGTGGATTACCATCGCCTTCAGACACTGCAGGTACCAGACCAGGAGAGCCAGCAATGTTTGGGCGCACTGTCGCTGTAGCAGTTTTGGCATCAAATGCCTCCAAAACTGAAGGCTTTGAGAACAGCTGGAATACTGAAATGGGGGGACTTGCGGGTAGATTCGGGCCTTATGGACTGGAACTCCCTAACATTACTTACAAACGGGCTTCTGACTAAATTTAAATTCTACCAATTATCTGCTTGGTGGTCAAGTCAGACCCTACAGCGGGAAAAAGACACTGGACTTCTGGATGCAATTTGTAGGGGGGGGGGGGGGGATGGATTAGAGAAGTTTCATTCTGGTATAGACTGTTAATTACTGATGAAAAGAACAATCTACATCTTGAATTGACAAACTTATGGGAAAATAGAATAGCGGAACTCCCTGAAGAACGCAGTAAAATATGGTCAGACTCTTTTACTTTATCCCAGAGACTAATTAAACCAGCCAATTTAAGGCGTAATCATTTATTTACAGCTTATAGAGTATATTGGACCCCGGCCAAATTACACAAGATAACGCAAAATAACTACTACTGTCCCCGCTGTAATCTCATAGCAGCAGACGATATCCACATGTTTTTAGAGTGCCCGGTGATTCAGGACTACTGGAGAGCGATAGTTGGCTTCCTGGGCGAGGTACTAACAACAACTATTGTATGTTCACCCAGACTTGTATTTTTCGGTTTACCTAATGACTATAATATCAATAATTTACACACAGTTTATCTTCTATGTAGTGGTTATCGCCAGGAGAGAAATTTGTAAAGAATGGAAGTCAGCTGCCCCTCCCAGATTTGCAGAATGTTTAAAACATATAATGGAAGTATGTAAGATGGACATGGTCGGTCGCAATGGAAATATTGAGAATGTGTGGTCTAAACTGGAGGTCTGGTCTAACAAGTAAACGGTCCGACGATTATGCCAGAGGTTGTGTCGGTCCTGTCCTCCCCTGGCCTGAAGTATTCCATCATAGGTTCAGGGGAGTTGGATAAGGAAAACAACCTACCTCTGGGACATCCCTGTCCGCTAAGATACTGTCCCCAGGGCGGATTCGGAAATGTCAGTATAAGAGGCGACGGCGAGACCCATCTAGAGCATATAAAATCTGGTGGCATATATGAGGACAAAAAAAAAACTGAAGGCTGTCGCATAGAGCTTGCCCCAGCAGCAGTGGCAGCAGCACGCAGCCTAGTACTGCCTGCCACGCCAACCTTTTTCAATTTCAAAGTGTTGTCCACACCCTTCCTTTGGGGGCCACCTCGCCGCATCTGGTCGGCGTCTGGAATCATATCCTGTTCGCCATCCTTCTGGGCTCCTTTCACCTCCTTTTACTGCATCCTTTGCAGTGCCCGCATCTTTCAGCAGCTTACTCGTCTTTGGGGCCATACTGGACTAAAACTGAAGTGATCAGCGCCAGAGGAATATGGGAATCCACCGCAGGGTCGCACCGATCCGTAGCAGCCGAAGAACGCCAAGAGAGCAGCCCCTCGATCATCGGCAGCTTCAGCAGCCTGCACAACTTGCATCGCAGTGAGTCCACCAGAGCATATCCTTCGCATTAGCCAGACATTATGAGGGTCTTTGGGAAAGGGAGGAGAGTCAGCACTGCCCTCCCTGAAGTCAGTCGGCGGCCATCTTGCCTGACCGGCCATAATTTCCTTGCCAACTCCAACAAATTTATGTGAAGCGGAGTTTCCACCAAAGACTAGAACCCTCTGATCTTCACCTATCCCAGATAACTTCCCAGATTACACATCTGTCACTTTCCTTAACTCTGAGTGGGGAAGGAAAAGGGGTCTGCCGTTGGTCTGGTTGCATTCTAGCAAGCATCACTGCAGATCTTGGGTAGTCTCCTCTAAACCCACAATGACATCCAACAGGTTTCTTTGGCACTGGGCCCACTGAGATTTCACATCTCACTACAGAGTCTCCATAAACCACCTGGCAATGCAGACAAGCAGAATGCAAGAGGCCAACAGGCCAAGAAGCCTCAGAGCTTCTTTCACTGAGATCTAGGACCAAGGCTGAAACTTCAGGACCACAGCCCAAATGTCTTGCCCAAATGTCTGCGAGGGAGGAAAGGCCTGGTACTACACTGTGCCCAGAAGAACTCTTATAAAAGGTAGTCTCTGTGAGCGAGTTGGGTGTCGGAAAGAAGTCAGAAGCCTCACTGATTTTAGGAGGTGATCTACAATTGATTGAGTAAGCATGTCTTTAATAGTCAGTCATCGAAGCAGAGGAAAATTAGTATCCCCAACCTCTGAACATGTGCACCGAACACTGCCATAACTTTCGTTAAAACACAATAGGGACTGACCAGGTCAAGATGAAGTACAGAAAATGGAAAATGCTTCAGACCAAACCTGAACCACAGAAAACATCTGTGGGACTGCAGACCAGGCACATGAAAATACGTGTCATATAGGCCCAAGGCAACCATCCAGACTCCAGGATGCAGGGTAGACAGAACTTGGGCCGGGGAATTCAGGGAGCAATGGCACCAGTTGTTGATCATCTTTGATGTACGCGTTTGGACCGCAAATCAACTCAGCGTTTAAAGGGAGTCAAGCTGCAGTTCTTATTCCTGGGAAAAATTCTACTTCTCTAAACCACCCACCTGTTGGAGCTCACATGAGCATTGCTCACGATCTGTCTCAATTGTTACAATATTATTTACAAAAGGGCTCCCAAAGTACCCATAAAAGTTACAAACTTAGCAAAACCAGGGTGCCGGACTATGCCTGAACGTGTGCGAACACAACATATTAAACCAGTCTCAAAACATTATACTAGCACCCTTTTCGTTCTTTCCTTTTTGTTTTACAACCCAGATGTGCCACCACACTCATTTGGCCATTTAGAAGCCAGTTTTTTCTTGAGATTTCTCATGTATTGTTTTCCATAAACATGGGGGCATGCACCTTACCGTGTATTCCATTAGACGCAAATATGATTGCAAGTTATCCTTGTCCAGAGGAACTACAAGATCAGGGATACATTTGGCTAAATCTTCTATGAGACAAATACCATCTTTACTGAACTGGTCACACAGGTAGGTCACAGCCTTAAATGTTATGTGTACCTTTTCCCTGCTTTATAGTCAAATCCCCCTCATGAGATTTTTCCCACTCATAAGGTTAAAAGTTCATGCTAGCACATACCCCTACTTGCTTTTCATTGCTCTATAAAACTCTGCGGACATGATTGCTAACCAGAAAGAGATCGATCTAAAGCTGTATTCTCCTCATGCTTTAATGAATCATGCAACATGGCACAAGTTGGGTGGCGCCCCAATGGAAATATGCTGGTAAAAGCACAATATCCAAAACCACAAACACTCTTGTCAACACACACAATTTCTGTGTGCCTGAAAGTAATCAACACAGGGCTGAGCCTTTCAGATCGCTGTGCTGGTTGCATAACCCAGCTTGCAAATCTAATCAAGTTCCAAATTTAACTGCTCCTCAGCCTCCCACAGAATTCTTAGCACTCTTAGCACCATGGACTATGGCTCACTTAAAACCTCCCCGGCTTTCCAAACCTCTCTGAATATTTGAAGTAAAAAAGCTGGCAAAGACTGTGCCATAATGCTCTTAGTAATTTGCAAGAATTTGCTCACTATCAGACCTATGCGTTATTAGAACATTGGAATGTTGAGCGCTTTATTTAAGACAGTGGAGTGCTCCAATTTTGTAAAGGTTGGTAGGAGGTTGAAACATCACCTTTCCAATAGGTATTCACAGCAACTGCTGTGGACAAAGGCCTTGCAGAGCTAGAGGGGATTTCAACCCTCTCAGGCTCCATGAGGCCTTGGTTTTACAAATTAGAACATTCTTCCCTCTAAGGGCGGAATGTTCTAATAGCCTTAGAGCCCTCTGCAGAGGGCTCTAACGGCCATTAAAGGCTCGCTCCCTTGTTAATGGCCCTTGCTGCCTTTACCTCGGGCCTTTAACACTGGGGCAGGCCTTTAGTGGGCAGTAGAGCACGCTACGGTGGGCTCTAAGGCTATAGTAGTCTGTGTATCTCATTTTCTGCAAGTATATGAACAATAGTTACTTACCTGTAATCTGTGGTTCTCCAGTATTGGTGTCTTTCATATATTCACATGCCTGAATCATTTCCCGTCGTCGGAGTGGGAGTCCCACGGTACATAAAAAAGCAGTAATATGCCATAATTACATTGGAAAAAACACTAATTCCCAACCAGGAAGTAAAGTAGCCCAAGCTACCATAGAAAAAACTTCCACCCTCGTGACTATCCTAGTCATTATGTATAGTCCAAAGTCCAGCCAATCAGGCGCCAGCACCCACCAGAACCTTCTCCCCAGAGGCTCAGGCTCTCAGATTTTCTCGCAGGAGTGTAGGTAAAACCCTTATAGCCTAAAAGCCTCTGAGGGGAGGTGGGCGGGTTGCATGTGAATCTATGAAAGACACCAATACTGGAGAACCACAGATTACAGGTAAGTAATTTTTGTTCTTCTCCAGTATTAGGGGTGTCTTTCATAGATTCACATGCCTGAATCAGAGTAGCTAGCAGTACATATCTTTGCTGGGCAGACGCTATTGAAGCCAAGCTTGTCAGCAAGTAACGCATATAACAATGCAAAGTGAAAATACACATATCGTATTAAGCATAACATAATGCAATCATGGAATATGTGTGAACAGAATATAAGAAGCGTCTGACAGCAGAAACAAGGAGGTGGGAAAACAGAGGCTCACCTTAGTGAAACAGATTCCGTAGAACAGCTCGACCTACAGAAGTATCAGCCTCGCTGATCGATTCTAGACAGTAATGTCTGGTAAAGGTATGGCGACTAGCCCAAGTAGCCGCTTTGCAGATCTGCTGAAGAGGGACTCCAGCAAATAAGGCCATAGATGAAGAGACCGCTCTTGTAGAGTGGGCTCTGGGCGCTGACAGTAAAGGTCCCCCAGCCTGTGCATGGCAAAAGGCAATAGCAGCAGAGATCCATCTTGAAATAGTCTGTTTTGAAACTGCCTGCCCCTTACGAATAGCACCGTAGGTAATGAACAACTGGTCAGAAGTGCGTAGAGTAGATGTTCTTTGTAGGTAGAATTTAAGACATCTTTTAATGTCAAGTGAGTGTAAGGCTCTTTCCGCAGGTGTTTGCGGGTCTGGAAAGAACGACTTAAGAACGATAGGTTCATTGAGATGGAAATCCGAAGGTACTTTCGGAATGTATTTTGGATTTGTGCGAAGTATCACAGAGTCACTTGTGAATTGCAGGAAAGGATGGTGCACAGTGAACGCTTGGATATCACTAACCCTCCTGGAGGATGTTAAAGCCAAGAGCAGTGATACTTTCCACGAAAGCTACTTCAATTCGGCCTTGTGGATGGGCTCGAATGGGTGACGCATGAGTTGAGCTAGGACCAAATTTAGATGCCACGAAGGAGGCGGATGGCGTACAGGAGGGAACATTCTAAAGAGGCCTCTGAAGAATTGTTGGATAATCCTTGCTGAGTACAGAGAATTGGTCCCATCCTGTCAATATCTGGATATTGCAGCCAGAAACACCTTTAAGGTAGCATGAGACAGACCTGTTCGTGCTAACTGCAGGAAAAAAGGAAGAATTTCCTCAGGTTTTGCTGAAAAAGGGTGAACCCCTGCTGAACGGCACCAAATGCAGAAGCGTTTCCATTTCAGACTGTACGTCTTGATGGTAGCAGGCGCTCTTAGCCTTGGCCAACACCTCTTTACAGTCCTCCGGGATGTTTAGGTGTGCGAACTCACGGTGTTCAGGAGCCAGGCCGCTAATCTCAGAGATGCTGGGTCCGGATGGAAGACTTGTCCTTCCTGAATGCTGAGCAAGTTCGGGATTGGATGTAATTGAATTGGCTTGCACTGACAGTAGGAGGAGCTCTGTAAACCAATATTGCCGCGGCCATCTGGGCGCAATCAGGATAAGTCGGCAAGGTTCCTTCTTCATCTTCCGCAGAACCTTGGGAAGTAATGGAATCGGTGGGAAAGCGTACGCAAACATTCGAGACCAATTGATGTTGAACGCATTCACCAGAGAGTTCTTGTGGGGATGCCAGCTTGCGAAGCTTTGGCATTTGCTGTTGGTTGGCCAGATCTAGATCTGGCCAACCCCACAGATGAAATATGTGTTCCACTGTCTCCTGGTGAAGCTCCCATTCGTGGGTGGTGACCGTTCTGCTGAGCGCGTCCGCGAGGACGTTTTCTGTCCCCGGAACATGCACTGCTTGCAGATTCACATTGTGGTGAAGAGCCCATGTCCATAAATCCTGCGCCGCTTGAGACAGGAGAAGAGATTGTGTTCCTCCCTGTTAGTTGACGTAGTGCATGCTTGTTGTGTTGTCTGTTCGTATCAACACATTGGCATCCTGAATGATAGCACAAAACGCCTTGAGTGCAAGAAAAATGGCTCTCAGTTCTAAACGGTTGATGTGCCACCGTTTTTGCTGCGCAGTCCATTTGCCGCTGATCGTGAGGCCTTGTAGATGAGCCCCCCAGCCCTCGAGGGACGCATCTGTAGTGATGGTTAGACTCTGTGCTTCTGGAAGGAACGAGCACCCCTGTCTCAGATGACTCATCTGTGTCCAACAGAGAAGAGATTTCTTCATGAGTGGTGTGATTTGAATGAGGTCCTCGAAAGTGCCCGAAACCTGTTGCCATTGTAAGGTCAGTTCCTCCTGAAGCGGCCTCATTCGGAGCCGGCAATTTGAAAGTAATGGAATACAAGCCGATGCCATCCCTAGAAAAGACTTGTACAGTCGGACTGAAGCTGACTTTCTTTGCATCAGATCTTGTGCTAGTCGAATTACTTTTATATGTCTCTCTTTTGAGACGAAAGCTATGAGTTTTTGAGTGTCTAGAGTCGCTCCTAAGAAGGCCCTTCTTTGAGATGATTGCATTTGGGATTTGCTGAAGTTGATTGTCAGGCATAGAGACTGAAATAGGTGCAGACACTGTTGTAGGTGTCGATGAACGGTTTCGTGTGAACTGGCCTTTATAAGGCAGCCGTCTAGGTATGGGAACATTTGTATTCCCTCCAGCCGGAGGTGCGCAGCCACTGGAGCTAAAACTTTCGTAAATACTCTTGGAGCTGGCCGTAAACCAAAGGGAAGGACCTTGAATAGGTAGTCCCTGCCAGCCACCCTGAAGCGAAGGAATTTCCTGTGACGAGGTAGAATGGGGATGTGGAAATATGCATCCTGGAGATCCAAGGTGACCATGCAATCTCCTGCTGCTAGAAGATGTAATATCTCCTGAAGTGACAACATTCGGAATGTCAATTTCTTTAGATATTTGTTCAGAGCGCGAAGATAGAGGATCGAGCGCCACTCCCCGTTCTTCTTCTTGACCAGGAAGAACCTGGAGTAAAACCCCATTCCTCTCCTCTTCTGTGGAACGCTCTCGATCGCTCCTTTTTGTATCATCACTTTGATTTGGGCAAACAGCTCCTTCAGATGAGCTGGAGGCTGTTTTTTTGGCAGAATATTTGGAGGGAATTTTTCGAATTCTAGGGCATGGCCCCTGGCCACAATATCCAGGACCCATTTGTCTGTTGTTATTGACTGCCAGTTGGAGTAAAATTTCGATATTTTTCCGCCAAGTTTTATGTGAGGGTGGAGAAATGTTTGTGGCAGGTGAAAAGACTCATTGGCCCTTGTCTTTGCCGCTGTAGTTTGTCTTACCCCTGTTCTGGGTGTAGGTTGATCTTTTCTGCCCATAAGACTGGTAGAGCTGTGTCTGATAGCGCTGGTTACTTTGTCTGTAGGTGGATTGTTGTTGGTATCCGCCTCTATTGGAGGACGTCCCTCGTCCTCTCGCTCCTCGAAAGGGCGGCTTGCGGAATTGCAGGGTGCCCAAGGATCTTGCTGTTTCAGTATCCTTTTTAATTGTTTGTAATGCTTCCTTTACTTTGGGACCAAATAAATATTCACCATCTAATGGCATGTCTAGAACTCTGTTTTGGACTTCTTACCTGAAAGAAGTTGAATGTAACCACCCATGTCTGCGCAGGACAGCAGCTCCTGCTAACTGTCGAAATCCTGTAGATGTGACATCTATAGCTGAATTGATAATCTCTTCAGAGATTCTTTGACCTTCTTGAAGAATTTGAAGTGCTTCAGCTTTGGATTACTCAGGGAGGAGATCGATAAATGGTGCGATGTCAGACCACATTTGGCGGTCGTACCGCCCCAAAATGGCCAATGCATTGGCAGCACGAACGGTTGTTGCAGCCATGGCTGAAACACGCTTTCCGATTGAGTCTAGGCGTCTGTCATCTCTGTCCGGCGGTGCCGTAACTGCAGAGGATGGATTTCTGGCCCTCTTCTGGGCAGCCTGGACAATTACTGAGTCGAGCTTTGGATGTCCGATCAGACATGCAGGCGATTTTTCAGGAGCTTTATACTTTTTATCTATGCGTGGCAAGACCGGAGGAATGGAGGCCGGCGTTGACATCACCTTAATCCCTTCCTGCAAGATGAAATCAATGATGGGTATTGTTTTTACCTGTCGTCTGGGCTGATCCTTGAAATCGTACAAGAAACATTCTTGCTCCGTCTGTTCCATTTGTATATGAAAGCGTTTGGTTGCACGCTCCATTAGTAAATGAAAACTAGCCACATCCACCGGAGGGGAGGCCGACGTAGTCTGAGGAGATGTTGAAGGAGATTGTACTTGATAGTCATCCCACTCCGACAAATGGTCCACTTCTCCTTCTTCCCTCTGGTCTTCATCCTCCGAAGACTGCGGAGCTCCTTCTTGAGTAGATTGTGGTTAAGACGGACGCACCGGTGGAAGCACGGGTGGAGGTGCTTCAGAAGTTGGAGTTGTCGGCCCAGAACCTGCTGACTCTGATGGTGGGAACCTTCTATAGTAATCGTCCAACATATACTGTAAGTTGGATAGCAAACCCATAGGCACTTGAGCAACAGGGTTCTCTGCCACTGGTGTCTATATATGAACAGGAGATTGAGAAGCATCATCTTCTTCTTCTTGAAGTTTGATATGCAACTCCGATGGGCTAGTTGCTTGTCCAAATGTATTCTGGACCATCTCATCCTCACTTTCAGTGTCCAAAAGTTGGTCTGGCACTTCAGAAGACACCTTTTGAGGTGAAAAACGAAGGGGTGAAAACTGCATCGCTGTTTCACTCTTTTGCCTCGATGCTTGTTGTGGTGTTAGAAACACCGTCGACGGAGACCAAACCTGTATTGCCGTACACAATGATAATTGCGGCGTCGACGGAGGATTCCCTTCCGATCGTTTCGTCGTCGACGAGGCATCCTTCGTCGACGTGACGCTCTCCGTCGACGGGACCCCCTTCGTCGACGGGGCAACCTTCGTCGACGGGGCAACCTTCGTCGACGGGGCAACCTTCGTCGACGGGGCAACCTTCGTCGACGGTGCAACCTTCGTCGACGGTGCAACCTTCGTCGACGGTGCAACCTTCGTCGACGGTGCTACCTTAGTCGACGGTGCTACCTTAGTCGACGGATCAATCCTCGTCGACGGCGTTACCTTCGTAGACTGTGTGGAGCCCGTCGACGATTTCTTTTTAGTCAGCGGTAAAGCCTTCAGAGGAGTCGACGACGAGGCGTCAACGACGGACATCGATGGTACAGGCTTCACAGAGACAAATACCATAATTGGAGACGACGTCGACGATGACAGTCATACGAGGTTTAGGTGAGGAAAAAGTTACCGTCGATGTCACTGTAGTCGCCGCTCTCGTCGACGAGGAGGTTGAAGTAGACATCGCTGTTAGAGGAGATGAGGTCTGTGGTAACTTCCTCTCAGATGACAGAGGAATCTTGATGGTGATTCCCTTTTTAGGGTCAGAAGTGCTCTCCATGCCTTTGCTTGAGGGGACAGCCTTGGATGTTGAAGGGTTATCCAGTCCCTTCGTAGGTTGTTGTTTTTTAGTCATCTTTGCCTTAGGTGATGACATTCTTTCAGGCGCAGGCCTCTTCCTAGAGGCTGCAGTTGAACCAGAGGCAATGCTGCCCACCTCAGAAGCAGGATTAGAAGAATCCTTTAGCCTTTTCAACCACAAAAGTAAACGACCCTCTCTATCCCTGAGAGTCTTTTGAGGCATGGTCCTGCAGATCTTACAGTCAGAGGCCTGATGATCTGGGTATAGGCAATAGATACACTTTTTGTGTGGATCTTTCTCAAAAAGCCGAAGCTTACCACAACAATCACATGCTCTGAAGAGAGACTTCTTAGAAGACATCCTGGAAAGTAGTTCAAATTGAAGTTAAAGTTGAGAAAACTGAGCAGAGCTCAGGGAGACTCCCTTTCACACGACGTGCGGTAGAAAATCTGAGAGCCTGAGCCTCTGGGGAGAAGGTTCTGGTGGGTGCTGGCGCCTGATTGGCTGAACTTTGGACTATACATAATGACTAGGATAGTCACGAGGGTGGAAGTTTTTTCTATGGTAGCTTGGGCTACTTTACTTCCTGGGAATTAGTGTTTTTTCCAATGTAATTATGGCATATTACTGCTTTTTTATGTACCGTGGGACTCCCACTCCGACGACTGGGAATGATTCAGGCATGTGAATCTATGAAAGACACCCCTAATACTGGAGAACTTCTCTTCAGCGTTCAATATGGGTAATCTTGCTGTCAAATATTCAATCATAAAATGATTTGGAGACCAGCGTATATGGAGACCGGAATCAAATAAATACGCTAATGAACAAGTTACTTACCCCCGGTAACGCATTATCTGGTAAAGACATAGTCTAGCCGCAGATTCCTTAACTTTTGAATTCTCCCCAGGCGTCAGACTGGTTCCGGAAATTTTTCAGCAGTACATCTGCGTGCTGTGGGATGGCATCCTACGACTGCGTGATGACGTAGACGTCATGGTTGTGACATCAGTTTCTTCTTTTCCACTCTGGAAAGCGGATCCAGAAAAGAGGCTCCTCAAGCAATTTTTTCTGGCCTACTTAGACAGTTTTTGTCAGCTGGGAACAGTGGGTTGTTATCTCATGTCAGGATTTAAGCCTTGTGGGTCTTGTGCACGACAGATGCCGGCTTCAGACCTGCATTCTGTTGGTATGTGGTGTTTGGGAGAACACCAGGTCTCCGAAGATTGCTGCTCCTGCCAGAATATGAAGCCGAAGGTGCTCAAGGAGCGCTGTATGAAACTAAGCGCGCCTGTCGCGGTTCTCAGAACTTAACGGCCTTGGTCTTGTTCCCATTAGGTGGTCCGTTCATGGGGCTGTTCCAGGAGCTGGAGCCGATCACAGGGCCGTCGCTTTTCAATGTCCCAAAGTAAGCGCAGGAGCTTGAAGTCGCGGCACCCTCCTACTTCGCCGTGTAGAGACTGTCTCCCATGGCTCCTCCCACTCACCGGTTGAGGTCATACAAGACTCCGCACAGCGCCTCCCCGACTTTCCGGGACCCTGGACATCGATGGCCCAGATGAGAGAGTACTATAGCTCTCTCTACAGCTCATCTTTGGACCCCCACCTTCGCCTAGAGCTCCATCGGGCCACAAAGAGAAGAGTGGGTCCACACCGGTGGGTTTGCACTCTATCAGATGCCATTCATGTTGATATATGTCTTAGGTAAAAATGTTGTCTAACTGCCTACTCCTGATCAGGATCTCTATCTTCTTGCCCAGCGATAGCACACACTTTAACCCTTGTTACTAATGTGATGCGTGCTTTTACATTCAATTTAGTTTTTCTCCATATTTCCTATAGTCTATCC
This sequence comes from Lissotriton vulgaris, assembly GCF_964263255.1. Classification (NCBI taxonomy): domain Eukaryota; kingdom Metazoa; phylum Chordata; class Amphibia; order Caudata; family Salamandridae; genus Lissotriton; species Lissotriton vulgaris. Next base: position 611,482,382 of record NC_141698.1, read on the forward strand.
TCCATGTGGGACACTCCGTTATTTGCAGTGTGAACTTTAGATTCACACAAACACTCCATGCATGTCTTTGTCTCACACTTTTGTATGCCTGCCATGGGTACTCCTGCCCTGGATCCTTTCTTCACACCATTCAGGCTTGTATTTCTATGCCCAATCCACTGAACCTTGACACTGCCATACAGTGTTATTTTCCTGCAAATTGATATTTCTGTTTGCCCATAACTTCTCCAAAAGCGGACTGTTGCAGTTAATCATTAAAATAGTCCTCCTTAATTGCAGTGAACTTATAAGTGAATAGGAAAACATTCAAAGCTGCTACATAACTTTCCCACCATCATCTGTCCTCTCAAAATTCTAAGATGGCGTTTTTCTCTGGTATGGTAAAAGTTGGTGCAGACTACACCCAAACAGTAACAAAATGATGTACCTTTCCTGTCTTTCAGAATCTTGTCTTTCGCAAACAGCTGTTAGCATATATATTCTGAGCATTTCTATTGCTCATAGGGAATTAAAGGCTCCTCCAACAGTTCCCAGAAATGTTTTACTGCCCCTAGATTCTCCATCTTTAAATATTAATGCATGGTATGAGGCAGGTCAACTGTTCCTATACATCAGTTCATCATAGTTCTCTTACAAGGCTCTATAGTAAGCTACTCTCCACTGCATAATGTCTTCAAACACCAATTCTCACAAAGAGCACTTATAACCAGCTTCCAAAATGTCCCTGCTACATTCAAGACAACTTGAAGGGAAAGAAGAACTCATACAACACAGGGATTGTCCAGTAAAGTAACCTTCAGTGGAGCCACTACATTTCCAAATAGTTCAAAACTTTCCTTCTTGTATAGGTATCCTATGGGATGGTTTCTATCTGCCCTATACCATGAATGAATATTCAAAGAGGGAGAATTATAATTTGCCTTGTATGCTTTCTGGACAGTTAAGCTAATGTCTCCTCTGTTGACAAGCTCAGTTCTCTTATGAATCCACTGAAAAGATGTCTGTGCATATCCTGAAGGCCATCTGAACTGTCTGATGCATGATGTATGTTGCGACAGTACGCTATTTTTGAATCTGGAATCATATGGGCCAAGTGCAGCTTCCTTGGGGACCGGTGACATTCAAGCAGTATTTTTAAACCGCCGAATTTAAGTCTAACTTCATGCAGATCTGGATCATGAACCATAAAAAATTCAGACAATTGTTCAGAAACACCACAATGGGAGTTGAGAAAAGGGAGACTATAATAGTATTGTAGAGACCAATACCTATTTCCCTAACCTGTCCCCTAATTTTAATAAATTACCTGACTGGTGTGCTAAACAGTATAATCATGTGTGGTAGGTGAAGTCCTACACACACTGTGGTCATATGTATTTTGGTTGGTTTGAGCATCGAAGAAAGAAGGGGCACATGAAGTCACAAGGACTGATAAGTGGAATCGACTGACTTATGATTAAATAATCACATCCCATCTGTCTGATTTGCATGCAAATCAATCCATGATAGTTGCAGGAGATTTGAACTGTAAATTGGAACTTTTGTCTTCTGTTCAAGAAGACCTTCGTATTGAGGAGATCCCGGGGCTCACACTAGCACCTGTGAAATGATGGTCTGCTGCAATAATGCAGCCAAATGAATTTACCTTCAGTCTTCATCTTCGGGCCTGTAATGGGGGAACCAAATCAGATATAGAAGGGAAAGATGCATTGAACTATTTTCATTGATCCAGCATGATAGATTATATTATTTTGGATATCAGGCTATGGTCAGCTCTAGATGATATGGTGGTAATCCTGAGGAAGGATAGTGACCACAATGCTTTGAGCCTCACACTGGCTGAGTTGGGCGATTCTCTCCCCAAAAGCCCTAATGCAATCTTGGAACAAAGATTGGTACCAGCCAATAATTGGCATATACTCAAGTGGAATGTGGAGGTGGAGTCAGAGCAGGGGTGGAAGTAGTGGCAGGTGACATAGTGCCTAGTAAGCTCCCGGACTTCAGGGAGACCGAAAGTGTTTTATGTAATTTAATGTTTGCATTCCTCAGGACACTTTTCACCAAAAAATCACATGGTGTAAAAATGAGAAATAAGGAGGACTCCTGGTATAGCAAGCCCTGTAGGGAAGCTAAGTGTGCCCTGTTAGAATCTATCAGGTTAGAGCACAGACTTGAAGTACGAGCATGGGCCTTAGTGCTGAATGCTGCCAAAAGTAGAAATAACTGCACCTTCGGGCGAGTGGCAGTGGGTGGCGATCTAGGAATTCCTTCTGCACTTGGGAAAAACATACTGGCTAATGATTGGGTTAAACACTTCACCGAGCAGTATGCTGGAGATACAACTCAATCAATGCCCAAGCAGTGTCCTAGAGAAAAGGGCTTAAACCCAGTTATTGATGCGGTTTTACGTCAAACCACAGCCAATGGTGATGAGTACTTGTGGGCCAGTGATAGTTCCTTTCGTTTGGTCACCTGTGATTCTGACATGGCACTGCAGCTGGTACACTCTAACTGCCCTCAAAACTTTAAGGCAGTTGACATGATTACACCCAATAAAGCTCTGGGTCTGGGTAAAGCCCCTGGGGACTTGTTCAAGATTTTAAAGGATATTTGGTGCCCTATTTTGTTTTATTTTTTAACACCTTATTGGCTTGTGCTCCACTTCCGCCACCCTGGGCAGGGGGAGAGATAACCCCCATTTAAAAAAATGTTTTGTATACTGTCTCCAGGCAACTACAGGACAATCAGCCTCATTGTCAGTGTTGAAAAACTGTTAAGCCACATTATCCTGGATAGGCTGACCGAAAGGATGGTAGGCATTGATGTTTTGTTCCAACACAAGCAGGCTTTAGAGAAGGTGTAGGTACCGTAAACTAGGTTCTGCGCGTCCAATTGTTAAATTGGAGGTATGTTTTGCTGAGTGGAGGTTGTCTCTATGTAATTTTTGTTAACCTCCAATCAGCATTTGATTTAGTAACCAGAGAAACCCTCTGGAGGGTTTTGGCGGAGTTGGGTGTCCCTGCCTATCTTCTTAATATTATGATCAGGCTACACTCAAACAATTACACGCAGGTTAGGTGTGGCCCCTCGGGTGAGCTAATGGACCCCATCCCCTGTAAATTGGGGAGTGAGGCAGAGGTGTGCGCTGGCCCCAACCCTCACCCTACTTTACATTAATGTACACTAGTGTCTTATCTAGAAAGTTGTGAGGGTTATGTCCCTTTTGGCTTGCCATAGAGGGCCAGCCCTGTTTGTGGATGACACCCTCTTGCTCTCCAGATCACCGATGGGTGCTTAAAAGCTCCGGCCCCGCTTTGGGGTCTTTTGCAAACAGCGTGGGCTGGAGATTAATTTAATTTAAAACCAAATATGAAAACAAGTTACTTCAGTTATCCAGTATTGGCATCTTTCATAGATTCACATGCTTGAATCATACCAGACTTCGAGGTAGGAGTGTCGCGGTAAAAATGATAATAGTAGTAATTCATATCATTATAGTCACTAATGCATTAACCAGTCACTGCAATAGTCTATCCATTTCTTTTTGTAAAAAGAACCAAAGTTAAGCCACAGCCAATCAGACATCAGTCCAGTCACTGCAATAGTCTATCCATTTCTTTTTGTAAAAAGAACCAAAGTTAAGCCACAGCCAATCAGACATCAGTCCAGTCACTGCAATAGTCTATCCATTTCTTTTTGTAAAAAGAACCAAAGTTAAGCCACAGCCAATCAGACATCAGTACCCTCTAGAACACTCCAGAGAGGCAAGTCCCTCAGATTTTCTAGCGTGAGTAAATGTATAATAATAAGCTCACATAGTAATAATGTGTCAACAGAATATCACTGAATTAAAATGTATTAATTTAGCACCTCCAAAACAGAGGCTTTCCTTATTGGAAAAGATTATGCAAGACTGCTGGTCCTACTGCCACTTCCGCATCTGTAGCCAGATCCAAGTAGAATTGCTGAGTAAATGTATGTACATTTTTCCATGTTGCAGCGTGACAGATGTTATCCAATGGCACTACAGCAGAGTGCCGCTGAGGATGATACTGCTCTCGTTGAGTGCGCTTTAGGTTTGAGTGTAAGTGGCCTGCCTGCTTCTGAGTGGCAGAATTAAACAGAATCTGCGATCCACCTGGCAATCGCTGCTTTAGACCCTGCAGTAACTGGCTTTTGCGAACCATAGGAAACTAACATCTTTTCAGATTTTCGGATGCTTTTAGTATGTGATAGATAACACTTGAGACATCTCTTTATATCAAATCTATGAAGAGCTCTTTTCAGCAGGGGAAGAAGGATTTGGAAAGAAGGTTCTCAGAATAACCCGCTCATTCAAGCAGAAATTAGAAGGCACCTTAGGAACAAATACTGGATTTTTTCTAAGTAGAACGTAGTCATTTGTAGAGAGAAGGTAAGGTTCTTTACCCGTGAAAGCTTGAATTTCCCCGACTCCCCTGGCTGAAGTAAGAGCAAACAATAGTGCAACTTTCCAGGAAATATTTTTGAGCTCAGCCCTGTGTATAGGCTCAAAGTTTTATTTTCCTAAGTTGAAGAACCAAATTAAGTCTCCATTCCAGAGGAAGAGCTCTAATAGTAGGGTACACTTTGAAAAGTCCTTTCATGAACTGTTTTACCAGAGATAAGCCTCCTGAGGAACATCTGTAAGTAGAGATAGAAGTGAACATAAGACCAGATTTTGCCAATGAGATAAGATAAGGCAACATTTTTTCTGGAGAAGATTCAAACGGGGGCACTTTGTTCTGAAGACACCATGAAAAGAAAGTTTTTCATTTAAGACTACGTTTTAAGAGCACAGAGTGATATAGCTCAGAGTTCAGTAGCCACGCATGCAACTGTAGTGACGCTGAATGTGGGAGGAGAAACTGACCCTTGTTCATAATGGTGATGATAATTAAGGCAATAAGGTTTGCATTCTAAGAGCAGGAGAAGCTCTGTGAACCAATGTTGGCGTGGCCAACGCGGAGCAATGACGACCAGACAACATGGTTCCCTTTTCATTTTTAGCTCTAGCCTCTCAATGCGCATGCGCATTGAGCAGAGCGAAACTATAGGGCTTTAAACAGACTTTACCCAACTGGCGATTTGGTGCTGTGCCTGTGCGCTTTTAGGTCAATGCGCACGCGCATTGACCTAAAATGCGCGTGCACATCATCAAATCGCCATCTGTTCCCTCAGCTGCACTCCTCCCACACCTTTTAAATGAAGCTTAGCTTCACTTCAAAGGCCCCTGCTGCTTCACACCCTCATCGCCGCTCCGCCCCCGCCCCTGCCTGCCGTGTCGCATTTCTCTTCCTCTCTCCCCACAGCAATGCCCTCAGTCTTGGTTTTTTGTGCATTTTCTAGTACAAGGATTATAAATTACATGTCCTACTGTGCCACACTTATTTTCACTGGCGGCATATTTTAGACACTCCCACTTACCAGTTTGTGTCCAGTATATAGGCATGTAAGTAATACCTTGAACTCTTACAATGCCTTTTCGCAATGCATTGTTCGAGAGGTTTCAGTAGGGTAGCAAGTGTGCGTCAGAGCTTTAAATTCATCGTAGCAGGACAATTAAAAAAAATTGTTAGGAAAAATACAACGAGCACGCGTTGCAGGAGGTACATTAAATTAATCAAACCCGAGCACAGCTAGAACCACGGTACTTTGATAGATTTGATAAGCTCTCTAGACGGTTTCTAATGCTGCCAGTAGGTAGCAGAGGTTCGTAAGATTAGACACTAGAAGAGGCCGGGACGAACCTAACTTGTGTTATATGTTTTGAAGGAAATATAATTTCGAAAAACCCCGTCCAATGGACTGAATTCATTTTCGGCGTTGAAAAAGACGGCCTTTAAACCTGGGGGCCGGGATATCAAACGCACTTCTCTTCAATGGACTCGCTCATACAAAATGTATGTTAACTTATCACTTATCGTCCATCAACTTAAGCTATTTGTATGTTGATTACTAAGGGGCGCCTTAATCGGTAGGGGAGACGGGAGGGCTGCAAACACATACAGCAGAGAGAGGGGCCTCAAATCTGCAGGAGCGCACCCCCGGAAGCTTTGCTGCCATAACTTAGTCGAGCATTCATTGCACGCTCATTTCAGCAACGCTACCCTTGTGCTGGGCTGCGCTGCAATCAGAGTGGTTTACGGGGGGTTTCCAATGCTCCCCGCACCACTCACAAATAATTGTAATACTAACCAAATTATATAAATAACGCATTCTATTTAAAAATCAACGGATATCTTAAAAAAAGGACAAGGTATCTCGCTCTCTTCCCGCCTCCCTTTATACACATATGCCACCCCTTCACCCCTTGCCCCGGATCTATCCTCACCCACCCGCTGTCCTTCTCCATCCTCCGTCTGCCCCTGGGATTCCTCACCAGGATTCTGCCTATTCCACCACCACCTCTCCTTCAGCAGCGTTTCAGCGGCGTCCATTACCAGGGCAACAATCAGGTTGAAGGGCCGTGTGCACTGAGGTTGTGCCGACATGTAAGCTCGAGTAAGTACGACCCAGGCTTAAACTTATATTGAAAAACTTCAATAGCGAGTGTCTTCATATTTTTAAGTGTGTATATTTATTTTACATTTCATAATGTTTGATTCTATTCTTTTTTTAACTGCATAGCGTTTTTAATATTTGCGAACAGAAGTGTTTTGGTTGTTACTACGTTTGCAGAAGGCTATACTTTTGTCTTTAAAGATGGCTACTTCGCTGATGTCTGACTTAACTTTCTGCTTTATGCAAACGTGCCATTATGCATTGTGCATTTTTGTATTGCCATTGTGCAAGCGCATACAAATGTATTTTATTTTTATTTTATTCATCACACACCCTCACATCCTCTCACCCTCACAAACCCTCACCCTCACCCACCCTCACACCTCCTCACCCTCACACCCTCACTCACCCCCTCATCCTCACCCCCCTCACAACCCTCTCACCCTCACTCAGCCTCACACCCTCACCCTCACACACCCTCACCCTCACCCTCACACCCCCTCACACACACACACCCACTCACCCTCACACCACTCAGTGCTACAACACATATGTGTGTGTAGGTGCAAATGCAATGTTCTTGGATTTTCGTCACAATAAAATACACTGAACATAATCTTCACAAAATGTATTTACAAACGTTTAAGCTATTGCCATTATAAATTACAATAACTTTTTAGTATTCATTATTTACAAAATTAAAAGCCATTGTTATTTGTAATATCAATACATCTAAGCCACGTAAATACAACACACATTGCATTACAAATGCTATAGGTGTCACATTTGCGAAAGTTAAAACTATTGACATTGTAACTGACAAAGCTATTATTTTTGCTATTTTCAAAACCAACACATAAATTAAAAAAGTGTCATTTACAATACCAATCGCTCAAACTTTCCTAATGCGAGACCTATTGCATTTCCAATGCTTGTTATCAGAAGCTTTGGTATTAATGGGTAAGGGGGGGAAGGCGGCAAAGAATAGGTACTTCTGGGGGCGAAGAGATCCAAGTTAGGCTTTCCAAATGTCTGGGAGATTAAATCGAGAACAGTCTGATCTAGTTCCCATTCGTGGCAAGAATAGGAAGTCCTGCTTAGAGTAACTGCCAGACTGTTCACTCCTGGAAGATGTTCCGCCCTGACTTTTTCGGCGAGAAGCACGCTACTCCGGAACCCAATAAGGATTAGTGTTGAATTAGTATAGTGAAATTGGAAAGTAGTTTGAGTGGTGGATAGGTTAGTCAGTTATTTGGATTCAGAAGGATAGCAGAGGGATAGAAGAGGGAAAAAGGTTTGCATTTATATAGCGCTTGTTACCCCTGAAGGGGTGTTGAAGTGCTTTTTTTGTCGAGTAGCACCCTACTCAGGAACCCATAAATGATTAGTGATGAATTAGTATAGTGAAATATGAGAGCAGGTACCTCCTGGTTTGTTGCGGTAATGCATGCATGTTTTATTGTCTGTTCTTATAAGGACCGAAGCACCCCGTATTCTTGGAAGGAATGGCTCCTAGCTCCAGGAAATGTATGTGCATCTTTGAGAGTGCCTTGGACCACTTGCCCCTTATCCGGAGATCTTAAAGGTGAGCCCCCCAGCCTTGTAGAGAAGCATCAGTAGTGAGGATGAACTCTGGTATCAGAGAACGGAAAGTTAACCCTGTCGTGAGATTCATGGAGGACTGCCACTAGAGAAGTGCTGTTTTCATGACTGGAGTTATCTGTACTAAGTCGAACAATCTGGTTACCTGGAGCCATTGAATGTCTAGCGCCTCCTTTCACGGTCTCATTCTATGATGAGCATACGGTACCATTAGAATTGCTGGGGACATCATGCCGAGAAGATTTTATCAGTCTCACAAAAGCTAACTTTATTTGTGTTAGCTTTGCTACTAGAGAAATAAGATGCGCTTGCCTTTCTGCAGATAAGAATGCCTTGTCTTGGACAGTGTTCAGGATTGCTCAGAGAAAGGCCGTTTTTAGACTGTTGCAGAAGTGATTTCTGATAATTGAGAGTTAGCCCCAGGAAATTGCAAGCAGATTGAAATTGCCTTGGAGGCCTGCTGAAAACACAGTGCTTTCACCAGCCTGTCGTCGAGGTACGTAAACAGTTTTAGACCTTGAAGCCTGAGATGAACAGCAACTGGAGCCAGACAACTGGTAAACACCTTTGGGGCGGAGCAAAAGGGAGGGCTCTGAACTGAAAGTGAGCACCTGCCACAGTAAAAGAGAGATATGTTCAATGTTTGGGATGAATAGGGATATGAAAATATGCATCCTGCAAATCTAGAGTGGTCATAAAATCTGAATGATTGCAGAAAAAATCTTTCCGCATGGTCACCCTGCAGGAGATTCTTACGCTTCTCACATATTTTAGTTTTCTGAGATCCAGAATTGGCCTCCATTTTCCTGACTTCTTTTTTAAAAATAGCGGGAATAAACGCCTTTTCCCATTTGAAAACGAGGAACTTTTTCTATACCCCCTTTCTGTAGCAAAACCGTGGCTTCCTTTCTGAGCAAATTGAGATGAGGTGGAATCCTTTTTAGAGGTGGATGAGGCGGAGGGAATTTTATGAATTCTAGAGTATGGCCATACTTTACGATTTTCAGGACCCATTTGTCCATCGACAAAGCCAGTGCTGATGATGTAATGGTTGTCGTTGACAGTGAAAAATCTTTCGTTGGAGCTTCAGTCTCCGATGAAAGCGCCGACGATGAATGCTGAGAGACCAAGTCCAACAGAGGTTTCGTCATAGAAGATGCTTTTTTCGACGACAAATAGGTCTTGACAGTCTCTGAATGAATCTTAAATTGTTTAGAGGCAGATTTCTCCTCTGAAGGGAATGGAAGCTTCCCTTTTTTTACAGGCAGTACGCTCAGACTCATGATGGGTCTTTTATGAAGCTTTCTTATGACCCTCAGGGGGTTCCAGAGACCTCTCCTTCTTCTTAGAAAACTGGACTGTCACCTGTGAACACTGCCTTCCTCATCAGATAGCACAGAGGTTTTTGATATTAGCTTTTCCGCCAGATATGAAGTCTGCCTTCCCTGTCCTTAAGAGTCTTAGCAGAAAAGGTTCTGCAAATCCTACAGTACTTTACTTTGTGGAGAGGGTACAGACAAATACAATCCTTGTGGGGATTTTAAAAATGCAGTCTTTCCTTCCCACATGACCCACTAGGCCTGAAGAGACCTTTATGTTTTAGAAGAATCAGACATCATGTATTTACAGTAATCCAAAGTGAAGGAAAAAAACTGAGCATAGCTTAGGGAGACTCCCCGTCACAACGACGTGCGGTAGAAAATATGAAGGACTTGCCTCTCTGTGGAGTGTTCTAGAGGGTGCTGATGTCTGTTTGGCTGTGGCTTAACTTTGGTTCTTTTTACTAAAAGATATGGGTAGGCTATTGCAGGGACCGTGCAATGTATAAGTGACTATAATGATATGAAGTACTATTATGGTTACCTTGAGACCCCCACCTCAACGGCGGGGATGATTCAAACATAGGAATCTATGAAAGATCCAATACTGGATAAATGGTATTTAACCCTTGCTCAACATCCTCTCAAACTACTGCCCTTAATGGGGAATTCCGGGAATAGGTTGGTGTGATTGACTACCAGGGGATGACCCTCTCTGATCGACCAGACTGGCTACTGCACATCCAAAAGGGCAAGATCAAGTTTGAACAATACTGTGGAGTTATTTTGAGGGCTGAACATATATCTACATATCACCCAATTACTTCAGCCATTGAGGTATCTAGGTGCTAGGCAATGGGCCCTCCTTATATGGAGCTGAACTATGTGGTACTGCAGATGTTGAGTTTTTGAGCAAGTAGAAAAATCGGCACATGAGAAGCCTAAATCTTCCAGCAAACACTCCATTGCGGCCAGAATATGGGTTAAGACTTATTAATGATATGGTAGCCTTCAAACCATTGTATTGGAAGATAATATGGACAATCCTGGAACTCTCCATTATCTGTAAGGCTCTAGAGGAGGTTATGGGAATGTCGGGACTAGTAAGATCCCTTCTCTAAAGGTAGTCGGGGATCGCCTAAGAAAGACTGGGCTGGGTAATCTTTGGTCGGCACCAACAGAAGCTGCATCAGTTTCGAAGCAGGGACTGAAAAATACCTTTTGGCAGCATGTTGACTTACACACTCTAAAGTTCAATCAAGGAGGGCTTCCTTACTGCTTACTTTGTAGAGTTTAAAGCGAGTATAATTTTGAGCCATTTTTGGATGAGACGGAGCCCCTCCAGGCTAAGACTTTGTTTATTCAATTTCACCTAGGGACGCTACCGACATGTGCTTTTACTGCCACATGGAAAAGTGGACACCATGTTCCTGTTAAAAGTTGTCCATTTTGTCCTGGAGAAATGGAAACTACTGAACATCTTATTTAATTTTGCCTAGTCTACCATGATTATAGGAGGAAGTGGATACGCCCACTCTGTCGCAACCTGGGGGTGAGAGAATACAAGATTCATTCAGAATACTTGAAAGGGATTCTAGACAGTGTATTATTTACGCTGTTTCGAGAAATGTAATGTGCACTTGGAGGTTAAGACAGAGAGAAATGCTTACCTGAAGCCTGTTCTTTTACCTAAATGTATTTTAATGTTTGATCTATATATGTATATTTATTTTTATTCGTTTAACTAAGATTCTTTTGTAATGTATTCATGTATTTTAAACATGCTCTTTTATGGCCTCAGGCCAAAATAAAGATGTTCTGACTTTTACTTGATTAGATGAAACACAATTGTTTCTTTTCTTAGTGTTGATGGAAAAGGTAGTGAGTTTCGACATCTAATGTTTTACACTGGCTGCTGGCGGAAATAAAGCAAAGTACAGCCTAATCCTCTCCCCCATGCCCTGAACAGAACAAAACTTTCCTTCATGATAGCTAGGAAATTTTATATTCAACCTTAGTGAGTCCAAACAGTCAAATCTGTCAAATGCCTTCATCGCTTCCAATGAGAGAAACACTAAGGCTTTTTTCGTTTTTGCTTTTTAACCGCTTCCATGCGGCGCACATTTCCCTGTTGTGCGGGCGAATTGTACGCGGGCGCAAATCTCAGCTTGGCAATTTTGAAAAAACTGGTTGATAGATTGATCCAAACTAAGGCAAAATCTAACGTACTTGTACAATCAATATCACCATAAATATTTTATCATCATAATTGATTGTGGTAATTGGCCTGCACAAGCCACATAAAGTAGGGTTTTTATTTTGTTTTCAGTATTTGCCAGATATTTTATTTGATTATGGACTTTGGAATAGAACGTGAAAACAGGATAAAAATATACCTTTGACAGATGGTATGCCAACAGCCCTTAATTACTATCTCTGGATGATTGATATCAGTTGCAAGGAAAAGACTGTATGCTACCCAATCTTGAAATGTAAAAGAAATTGTGGACAACTGTTCAAGTCTTTCATTATTATAAATAACATTACAAAGAAAAGGAAACTACTGTACAAGGCTGAGAGATTAGAGTATACTCCTAAACAGGAACACTTGTTAAAAATAACGGACTATAATGCAGCACAGTAAGTCATTTGCAGCTTCTACTTTAATCTTACTCAAAATGTATGATCTTAAGAGCTTAAACAGCTCACACTGCTGTGGATTTCATCAAAGTCACATGTACAAAAGCATAAAGCAGCAAACTAACCATGGTTCACTTCAGAGTCTTCTTCATCCACTGGACTGATGTGCGTTCTTGGCCAATACTCCAAAAGAGCTTGTAGTAACAACCCTCCGAGGTTCACTAGAAGGACATCATTTAAGAGTTCAGAAATTTGCAAATACTCTATGTAATTATATTAGTAACTTGCAACAAAATCATACAAGATGACAAACAGGCCATTAACTTTGCTTTGTTATAGTGATTCAGGACACTGATATTTCATGGCATCTGTTCAGAAGCAGACATAAAAGGAAGCTTATTGCACTTCAATACCTAGAAAGATAATGGGTTGGAATACCATGATGTATGTTAAATATAGCAGAAGAGATAGATCTAGATTTTAAAACTCTATATGGACATTTACGGAAAGGTAAATATATACAACATGGTATTTAAAACATAACAGGGTTATAGAAACATTATCTTTAGGAACTTTCTTTGGTTACATAAACAATCCTACAGAATGAGAATACATGGCTAAAAGCTACAGAAGAGATCACTGCCAAATTGGCTCACCCTTATTTAGAATAACCAATGCCCATTTGTGCACAGATAAATGTACACATCTCATTCTCAAGCACCAAAATTCATCACCAACTTTATAGTAATTATGAATAGCAACCAAACATCGCTTTTGCCAACAATCGTTCAGCCATATCCAGACCGTACAAGTCGAATGTAGAGCTCTTATCTTGCTTTTAATAAACTGCAATGTACCTTTTTGCCAGAAGTAAGACAAACATGGTCTTATGCAAACAACACGTACTGCCTTATATCCATGGCTATCCTACAGCTGCACTTAGGGCTCGGGCCTAGCCTGTTCCAGAATGTCTGTACAAAAATCAAACAATAGAGCTGTCCATCCCATTAGACTGACATCCCCAAAGAAATTGGAGAAGACCTTCTAGAAGGCAGCTTGTGCAAAGTATGTCCTAAGTAAATACTTGAACTGGATAGGTAGAAACTGAGTAAAACCGACCTGCCATAGGACCCCTGCAGGAGGGCAACCAGAAAATAAACAGATCCTGACCAATCCGATGGGGACTCAGTACATCTCTCCAGTGCTAACCTGCTGCTCTTTTTTATGCACAGTTTGCCCTGCACAGGCAAAGAAAGAGGAACACTTTCTGGTAGCTTCCCAGGCTCGTCAAGGAGAGAGGACAACATTTTTGCACCGGCCCCATATCACCCACTTCATGGCCCAGCACTGTCCATCCCAATGCCCTAGCTCCTCTTCAGCCAGCCTCTCAAAGTTAAGCTTTGCACCACTCAGAGTTCCAATCTGCCCATCAATCATTGGCCTGGCCTCCTCGGCCTGCAGTGTGAGCTACAGCAAATTAAAACACTGCGGAAACAGAGCGATAGTAAAAGTAACAAGAACAAATGAAGACTTCTAAGCATATGTGAAATTTATGCACATGCATATATGGCAGCACAATTTAGGTCCGAGGATAGAGTTTGTTAAGCTAAACATAATGTATTGGACCCCTTTCCAATTTAAAAAATATTTATTAACCCTTTCGATGCTGATGACGAGCTGGGCTCGTCATGGTGCACGGTGGTCGTGTGCTGATGACGAGCCCAGCTCGTCATGAGCCCCACCCTCGGGGGAAGCGCTGGCGCTCCCCCCGAGGTTCTCTGATCCTCGTTGTTTTGCTCGGGGCGGCAGCGGAAGAGCTTCCGCTGCCGCCCCCGCCCCCCCCCCCGGGAATCCCTGATGACGTCAGCGCGCACAGCGCGCGCCGACATCATCAGGGATTCCCTGCGCTCGGGAAGCCATTTGCTTCCTGCGCGCCAAGGAGAAAGGTAAGTTTCTCGTGTCCGGCGGGGGTTTGGGGCCGCAAAGAGGCATCAGGGGAGAGGAAAGAGATTTTCCTTTCCCCTGAAGTCTCTTTGCAGGGCATTTCTGCCTCACGATCGCGCACAGCGTCGCGATCGTGCGGCGGAAATGCCCCCACTAGCACCAGGGATTGTAAATTTAGCGTTTCGGAAGCGACCCCTTGGGCAAGGGTCGCTTCCAGGTGGGCAGACATTTTCTCGACGATTTTCTGCCCCCCCTGGGGGCAAATCGGCCCGTTATTTCGGCCGTTTTGCCCCCAGGGGGGTCAGAAATAAACCACTGGCACCAGGGATTATTTGTTTTGGCAATGTTTGTTTTGGGAAGCGACCCCTTGGGTAAGGGTCGCTTCCTGGGGGCCATTATTTTGTCGTTTATTTTCTGTCCCCCCTGGGGGCAAATCGGCCCGTTTTTTTTGCCGTTTTGCCCCCGGGGGGGTCCGAAAATGCCCACTAGCACCAGGGATCGTGAAATTAGCTTTTAGGAAGCGACCCCTTGGGCAAGGGTCGCTTCCAGGTGGGCAGCCATTTTATTTTCGATTTTCTGCTGACCCTGGGGGCAAATCGGGCCGTTATTTCGGCCGTTTTGCCCCCCGGGGGGGGGGGCAGAAATAAACCACTGGCACCAGGGATTTTTTATTAGTGCATGTTTGTTTTGGGAAGCGACCCCTTGGGTAAGGGTCGCCTCCAGGGGGCCTTGATTTTGTTGTTTATTTTCTGTCCCCCCCCCCCCCCCCCCTTGGGGCAAATAGGGCCTTTTTTTGCCGTTTTGCCCCCCGGGGGGGGGGGGGGGGCAGAAAATGCCCACTAGCACCAGGGATCTTGAAATTAGCTTTTAGGAAGCGACCCCTTGGGCAAGGGTCGCTTCCAGGTGGGCTGTGATAATATTTTTGTTTTTCTGCCCCCCCTGGGGGGCAAATCAGCCCGTTTTTTTAGTTGCTTTGCCCCCAGGTGGGGGCAGAAATTCCCCACTGGCACCAGGGAACTGTTTTGAGGCAATGTATATGTTTTGGAGGCGACCCCTTGGGCAAGGGTCTCTTCCTGGTGGCAAGTAATTGTTTTTGAATTTCTGCCCCCCCTTGGGGCAAATCGGAGTGGTGTTTGCCTGGCGGTGTGTGTAGTGGTGCTTGGCTGGATGGTGTGCGTGGAGTGGTACTTGGCTGTATGTGCACGGAGTGCTGCTTGGCTGGCGGTGTGTGTGGAGTGGCGCTTGGCTGGATGGTGTGCGTGGAGTGGCGCTTGGCTGGATGGTGTGCGTGGAGTGGCGCTTGGCTGGATGGTGTGCGTGGAGTGGTGCTTGGCTTGCGGTGTGCGTGGAGTGGCGCTTGGCTTGCGGTGTGCGTGGAGTGGCGCTTGGCTTGCGGTGTGCGTGGAGTGGCGCTTGGCTGGCGGTGTGGCGCTTGGCTGGCGGTGTGGCGCTTGGCTGGCGGTGTGGTGCTTGGCTGGCGGTGTGGTGCTTGGCTGGCGGTGTGTGTGGAGTGGCGCATGGCTGGATGGTGTGCGTGGAGTAGTACTTGGCTGTCTGTGCACGGAGTGGTGCTTGGCTGGTGGTGTGTGTGGAGTGGACTTTGGCTGGATGGTGTGCGTGGAGTGGCGCTTGGCTGGATGGTGTGCGTGGAGTGGCGCTTGGCTGGATGGTGTGCGTGGAGTGGTGCTTGGCTTGCGGTGTGCGTGGAGTGGTGCTTGGCTTGCGGTGTGCGTGGAGTGGCGCTTGGCTTGCGGTGTGCGTGGAGTGGCGCTTGGCTTGCGGTGTGCGTGGAGTGGCGCTTGGCTTGCGGTGTGCGTGGAGTGGCGCTTGGCTTGCGGTGTGCGTGGAGTGGCGCTTGGCTGGCGGTGTGGCGCTTGGCTGGCGGTGTGGCGCTTGGCTGGCGGTGTGGTGCTTGGCTGGCGGTGTGGTGCTTGGCTGGCGGTGTGTGTGGAGTGGTGCATGGCTGGATGGTGTGCGTGGAGTAGTACTTGGCTGTCTGTGCACGGAGTGGTGCTTGGCTGGTGGTGTGTGTGTGGAGTGGCGCTTGGCTGGATGGTGTGCGTGGAGTGGTGCTTGGCTTGCGGTGTGCGTGGAGTGGCGCTTGGCTTGCGGTGTGCGTGGAGTGGCGCTTGGCTTGCGGTGTGCGTGGAGTGGTGCTTGGCTTGCGGTGTGCATGGAGTGGTGCTTGGCTTGCGGTGTGGTGCTTGGCTGGCGGTGTGTGTGGAGTGGCGCATGGCTGGATGGTGTGCGTGGAGTAGTACTTGGCTGTCTGTGCACGGAGTGGTGCTTGGCTGGATGGTGTGCGTGGAGTGGTGCTTGGCTTGCGGTGTGCGTGGAGTGGTGCTTGGCTTGCGGTGTGCGTGGAGTGGCGCTTGGCTTGCGGTGTGCGTGGAGTGGCGCTGTGCTTGCGGTGTGCGTGGAGTGGTGCTTGGCTTGCGGTGTGCATAGAGTGGCGCTTGGCTTGCGGTGTGCGTGGAGTGGCGCTTGGCTAGCGGTGTGGTGCTTGGCTGGCGGTGTGTGTGGAGTGGCGCATGGCTGGATGGTGTGCGTGGAGTAGTACTTGGCTGTCTGTGCACGGAGTGGTGCTTGGCTGGCAGTGTGTGTGGAGTGGCGCTTGGCTGGATGGTGTGCGTGGAGTGGTACTTGGCTGTCTGTGCATGGAGTGGTACTTGGCTGTCTGTGCATGGAGTGGTGTTTGGCTGGCGGTGTGTGTGGAGTGGCGCTTGGCTGGATGGTGTGCGTGGAGTGGTTCGTGGCTGTCTGTGCACGGAGTGCTGCTTGTCTGGCGGTGTGTGTGGAGTGGTGCTTGGCTGGCGGTGTGCGTGGAGTGGCGCTTGGCTTGCGGTGTGGTGCTTGGCTGGCGGTGTGTGTGGAGTGGCGCATGGCTGGATGGTGTGCGTGGAGTAGTACTTGGCTGTCTGTGCACGGAGTGGTGCTTGGCTGGTGGTGTGTGTGGAGTGGCGCTTGGCTGGATGGTGTGCGTGGAGTGGTGCTTGGCTTGCGGTGTGCGTGGAGTGGCGCTTGGCTTGCGGTGTGCGTGGAGTGGCGCTTGGCTTGCGGTGTGCGTGGAGTGGCGCTTGGCTTGCGGTGTGGTGCTTGGCTGGCGGTGTGTGTGGAGTGGCGCATGGCTGGATGGTGTGCGTGGAGTAGTACTTGGCTGTCTGTGCACGGAGTGGTGCTTGGCTGGATGGTGTGCGTGGAGTGGTGCTTGGCTTGCGGTGTGCGTGGAGTGGCGCTTGGCTTGCGGTGTGCGTGGAGTGGCGCTGTGTATTCCGGTGTGCGTGGAGTGGTGCTGGCTTGCGGTGTGCGTGGAGTGGTGTTTGGCTGGCAGTGTGCCTGGTCTGTCGCTTGGATGGTGGTGTGGGTGGACTGGCGCTCGGCTGGCGGTGTGTGAGTACCTACTTTCTGTTGGTCACTACACACACTGCTAGTTGAGTGACACTGTACTCAGTCCATCATTTTGTGTAGTTGCTGTGGCAGATATTTGGGTGTGTGAAAGTGATGGGCCCTTGAATGGCGCTGTCTGCTGGTGTGAGTGTTGTAATGTGATGGGTCTGCGGCTGGTGGTGTGAATGTTTTGTATGTGTCACACGTACGAAAGGTGTATGAATGTCCTTACTGCCCCCGTGTGATGGGGGTACTGGTAGGAGCAGAAGACCGACTGGCACCAAAGGGGTTAGGCAGTAAAATAAATTCAAAAAATTAACCAGTGTCTTGATGTTAAACCTCATCTAATCCCAATTGGTCTTTGCCCTATTTGATGGCCCCTCTGTGCAAATGTAAATTTGGGGGGCAAATTTGTGTGTGGTTTTTTCAATTGTTATATTGTTTGTGAAATGTGGTAGTAATTTTTTTATCTTCTCCATTTTTGCCTTGTTCCAGGCTTTTGCTGTTTGGATTGTTGTAGGTTGCGGGTCCGTTACTGTTGGTTTTGCAGCTTGTGTAGTTGCTTGTGCTTGGTAAGTGAATGTATTTTGTACTACTTTCCCTTGTTTTTTGTCTTTTTGAAAAAGGTTGTACTTATATCACTTTGTGTGGCTCTGTTTCTTTTTTTCTTCAGCATTAGTGTTTTATGTGCACTTTGATTTCTAATTTGTTTTTTTTCTTTTCTTTCTAGTGGGATATCATTTCTTTTTGCTGTGTCTCAGCAGAGTAGGTGCTGGTGAGTGTAGCTGTATTTGGTAAGAGTGAAATTGTTTTGGATTGTATTGATCTTTGTGTGAAAGCCTTACCTTGTTTACTTCTTACTTTGCACAGTGTAGGTTGTTGTTCACTTGTGTGTGCTGTCTTTCTTTGTAAGGATAATGGCTAGTCGCAGGATTACTGCTCAGCAGGTTCTTAGTTTGCTTTTTGAGTCTTCCTCTGACCATGGTTCAGAGACTGACTCTGATTCGGATTTGGAGGTTGGTGGAGAAGATTCAGGCAGTGAGTTTTCTCTTTGCCTGCATTCATCATCATCGGATGAAGAATCTTCTTCTAGTGCTGATGAAGTGTCTATGGTAGCGGAGGACATTGTTGCGCCGGTAGTGGACCAAGAGGCAGCTGTGCTACTTCCTAGGGCTGCAAGGTATCCTTTCTTTTTACGTCGGCATGAGGCAGGTGGGCTACAGCCTGCGCCCAAAAGGCTTCACATTGCTGTGGTGCGCCAAGCGGCATCTGGTGCTGTTAGGCCTCCTATTGTTGTAGAGCGGCAAGGTGCATCAGGGTCTGATTTGTTTTCCGGTGGTGTAGTGCAGCAAGAAGCTTCTCAGGCTGCTGGGCTTCCCGTTGGTGAAGTGCTGCAAGAGGCATCTGGGGCTGGTAGGCTTCCCATTGTTGTAAAGCAGCAAGATGCATCTGGACCTGCTTTGTTTCCCGGTGGTGTAGTGCAGCAAGAGTCTTCTGGGGATGCTATGTTTTCTGTTGGTGATGTGCAGCCAGAAGTATCTGTGGATGTTAGGCTTCCCGTATGTGTACAGCAACAAGTGGCTTCTGGTCTGCAGGCTGAGGTGGCTGCTCCCCCCGTTCATGGGGATGGCCTCTGGGTTCCCCCTGGCATGGTGCAGCCGGCATTGCCAGAGTTCACTGGTGTTCCTGGGTGTAGAGTGAATACTGAGAATTTTCAGCCAATAAATTTTTTTCAGTTGTTTATGGACGATGTGTTTTTGCAAAATATTGTTGACCAAACCAATTTGTATGCAGAACAGTTTTTGAGGGACAATAGTGCCAGGCTTAAGCCCCATTCTAGAGCTACTCTGTGGACTCCCACAAATGTTGAAGAGATGAAGATGTTTTTGGGTTTAACTTTTTTGATGGGCTTGCTAAGGAAGCCATCAATGTCTTCATATTGGTCCACTAGTCCCTTGATGACAACAGCTATATATCCAGCAGTCATAAGTCGTGATCGGTTTTTGCTTCTTCTTCGGATGATGCATTTTGTTGATAATGGTTTAGCCTTGGCACGCGATCACCCTGATTGTGACCGTCTGTTTAAAATTCGGCCTGTCCTTGATCACTTTGTTGATCGTTTTTCTGAGATCTTTGCTCCTGGAAAAGAAATTGCAGTGGATGAGTCTTTGCTATTGTTCAAGGGCCGCTTGGTTTTTAGGCAGTACATTCCTAGTAAGAGGGCACGCTATGGAATCAAACTGTATATGTTGTGTGACAGTGAGACTGGATATGTCTACAATTTCAGGGTGTACACTGGTAAGGAGTCCAGCATTAACCCTCCTGGTTGTCCTTCCACTTTTGGAGTGACTGAGAAGATTGTATGGGAACTAGGTAGAGGATTATTTCACAAAGGCCACCATTTGTATGTAGATAACTTCTACACTGGTGTGCGGTTGTTCAAGGAGTTGGCCAAAGTGGGCACTGTTGCTTGTGGCACAATGCGCAGTAACCGGAAAGGTTTCCCAAAGGAACTTGTTTGCAAAAGGCTTGTGAGGGGACAGTCTACTGCATTGCGATGTGGGGAGCTTCTGGCTGTGAAGTTTTCAGACAAGAGAGATGTGTACATGCTGACTACTATCCATGACGAAAGTACTGTACCTCAGCCTGTTTGGGGTCAGGTTGCTGAAGTGCGCAAACCTGTGTGCATTCTAGATTACAATAAGTACATGGGTGGTGTTGACCGAGTAGATCAGAGGTTGGAACCTTATGATGCTATTCGAAAGGCTTACGTTTGGTACAAGAAATTGGCTATTCATCTTTTCCATTTGGCATCCTTCAATGCTTTTGTTGTGTTCCAGAAGTCTTGTCCTGAGTCGAAGATGCCTTTTGTTAAGTTTCAGGAGTCTGTAATAGCCAGCCTTGTACTAGTGGAGCAGGCAAGTGTTCCTAGATTTGGAGTGGTGGAGGAGGTGGCTAGATTGAAAGATCGCCACTTTGCTGAATTCATTCCTCCCACTACCGCAAAAGACTTTCCGACTAGAAGATGCAGAGTCTGTTGGCGTAGAGGCGTGCGGAAGGAGTCTCGTATGTACTGCCCTGACTGTCCTTCTAAGCCTGGATTGTGTCTGTCAGCTTGTTTTAAATCATACCACACGAAAAAGAAGTATTGGGAGTTTTAATGAGCTGTGAAGTGAATTGCCTGGTCTGTATTCTGTAAAAAAATTTGGTTTGTTTCAAGGTTTGGCTTTAGTGCAATGTGTTTGGTTTTAGAATTTGTGTAAGTTGATTTGTAGGTATTTCCATTTGTTTAGTGTTTTTTTGAAAAGAATAATTCTAAATGTGATTGTGGTGTGTGCAGGCTGGCGCTTGGATGGCGTGTGCGTAGACTGGCACTTGGCTGGAGGTGTGTGTGGATTGGTGTCTCCCTGGCAGAGTGCATGGTTTGGTGTTTTGCGGGTGGTGTGTGTGGATTTTTGTTTGGCAGGCGGAGTGCATGGTTAGGTGCTTGGCTGGCAGTGTGAGTGTATGGTGCTTGGCTGGTGGAGTGCAAGGAATGGTGTTTGGTTGGCGGTGTGTGTGGAGTGGCGCTTGGCTGGATGGTGTGCGTGGAGTGGCGCTTGGCTGGATGGTGTGCGTGGAGTGGTGCTTGGCTTGCGGTGTGCGCGGAGTGGTGCTTGGCTTGCGGTGTGGTGCTTGGCTGGCGGTGTGTGTGGAGTGGCGCATGGCTGGATGGTGTGCATGGAGTGGTACTTGGCTGTCTGTGCATGGAGTACTGCTTGGCTGGCGGTGTGTGTCGAGTGGTGTTTGGCTGGCGGTGTGTGTGGAGTGGCGCTTGGCTGGATGGTGAGCGTGGAGTGGTACTTGGCTGTCTGTGCACGGAGTGGTGCTTGGCTGGCGGTGTGCGTGGAGTGGCGCTTTGCTTGCGGTGTGCTTGGAGTGGTTCTTGGCTGGCGGTGTGCGTGGAGTGGTACTTGGCTGGCGGTGTGCGTGGTGTGGTACTTGGCTGTCTGTGTGCGCTGAGTGATGTTTGGCTGGCTGTGTGCATGGTTTGGTGCTTGGATGGTGGTGTGGGTGGTCTGGCGCTCGGCTGGCGGTGTGTGAGTACTAACTTTCTGTTGGTCACTACATACACTGCTAGTTGAGTGACACTCTACGCAGTCCATCATTTTGTTTAGTTGCTGTGGCAGATATATGGGCGTGTGAAAGTGATGGGCCCTTGAATGGCGCTGTCTGCTGGTGTGAGTGTTGTAATGTGATGGGTCCGCGGCTGGCGGCGTGAATGTTTTGTATGTGTCACACGTGCGAAAGGTGTATGAATGGCCTGTAAAGAGGTTGGTGCCTTGACGTGGCTTTACAGCTCACGAGCTGTGAGTCAGTGGTTCAGTTTATCATACTTTCAATTATACGCAGTGTATTTCATTTTTGTGAAATTACTTGCAAATAAAATTGTATGTACTGAATCATCACTCATCCTCGTGCCAAATCCAACCAGTATGTGTGTGTGTTTGCGGTTTAGATGGCTGTCCAGTAATATTTGTTTTTGTTTTCCCTTTTAGAAGTAGGGTGTACCTTGTCCCTTTTTGTGAATGTTGTAATGTGTTGCTTTTCCTTCCGGATGGTGTCAATGGTCTGGTGTATAACAGGTATGAAAGGTGCGTGAATGGCCTGTAAAACGGTTGGTGCCTTGTCGTGGCTTTACAGCTCACGAGTTGGGAGTCACTGGTTTGGTTTTTATGCATTTATTTATTGACAGAGCATTTCATTTTTTGAAATATCTTGTTAATAAAATTTTATGTACTGAACCATCACTCGCCCTCGTGCCAAATCCAACCTGTATGTGTGTGTCTTTGAGGAATAGTTAGCCGTGCTTGAATGTTTGACTTTTGAGTAACTCTGTTACGGTGTACATTATAGCTATAAATAACTTACTAAATTTCGATTTTATTGTTAAACCATGGAAGTATATGGTCATGTCTTTCTGGTGAATTTTATTGATTTTTTTCCACAATCTCCTGTAAACTTGAAATTGTCGGTCAAAATTTCCTTGAATCACACGCTCTCAAATTGAAAACTTAATTCTCCACCGTACAATTTGGACCGTTTCCTTTTGCAGCCACTATGCCTACCCACGCAAGTGAGGTACCATTTTTATCGGGAGACCTGGGGGAACGCTGGGTGGGAGGAAATTTGTGTGAGCCCAGTGACGCCACGCTTTCCCACGCAAAAAAAGTATGTAAACACTGATTTTTCCAGCAAAAATTGAGGTTTACAAGGGATTCTGGGTAAAGGAACGTTGGAGGATCCACGCAAGCCATACCTCCTTGGAAGCCCCTGGGTGTCTACTTTTCAGAAATGTGTGGGTTTAGTAGGTTTCCCTACATGGCCGTCTCGCACGGGGCCAAAAACCCAGTTAACCCCTCTTTCAAAAGCTGGTGCTATTGACATTCAATAGCCCCAGCTTTTGCAAGAGAGGTTACCTGGGTTTTTGGCCCCGTGCGAGACGGCCATGTAGGGAAACCTACCAAACCCACACATTTCTGACAAGTAGACACCCAGGGGCTTCCAAGGAGGTATGGCTTGCGTGGATCCTCCAACGTTCCTTTACCCAGAATCCCTTGCAAACCTCAATTTTTGCTGGAAAGATCATTTTTTACACACTTTTTTTGCGTGGGAAAGCGTGGCGTCACTGGGCTCACACAAATTTCCTCCCACCCTGCGTTCCCCCAGGTCTCCCGATAAAAATGGTACCTCACTTGCGTGGGTAGGCATAGTGGCGGCAACAGGAAAAGGTCCAAATCGTACGGTGGAGACATTACAATAACCAATAGCAAGATTACCTTCTTTTTTTAGGGGGGGGGGGGGGGGGGACTGAGTTATTGGACCGGGGCTCGGCGGGCATCTTTGGTAACTACCAAACCCAAACATTTCTGAAAACTAGACACCCGGGGGAGTCTGGGGAGGTATGGCAGGCGTGGGTCCCCCAATGTTTTCCTACCCAGAAATCCCTGCAAACCATAAATTTAGGTTAAAAAAACAGTTTTCCATACATTTTTGCGTGGGATCGCCGTGTCGGCACAAATGTCCTACCACCCTGCGTTCCCCTTGTTCTCCCGAGTAAAATGATACCTCACTTGTGTGGGTGGGCCAAAGGCCTGTGACTAAGGCAGGGGGGGCTTAATTTGCAACACTGAAATACTACTTTTTTCAACATTCATTTTTGGCCTGTTCTGCTTTGGGGCACCCACACAAGTGAGGTATCCTTTTACTCGGGAGAACAGGGGGAGCGCTGGGTGGTAGGACATTTTTGCCGGTACGGTGATCCCACGCAAAAAAGTTTGGAAAAGTGATTATTTTACCTAATTTTAAGGTTTGCAAGGTGGTCTGGGTAGGAAAACGTTCGGGGACCCACGCATGCCATACCTCCCTGGACTCCCCCGGGGGTCTACTTTTCAGATCTGTTTGGGTTTGGTACTTTCCAAAGAATACCACCGAGCCCCGGGCCAAAAACTCAGGTGCCCCCCCCCCCCCAAAATGAAGGTTGTTTAGCAATTTGGTATTGTAAATTCACCACCGTACAATTTGAACCATTTCCTTTCGCAGCCACTATGCCTACCCACGCAAGTGAGGTACCATTTTTCTCGGGAGACCTGGGGGAACGCTGGGTGGGTGGAAATTTGTTGATCCACGCAGATTCCGGAACTTTCCACCACAGAAATGTGAGGAAAATGCGTTTTTTTTCCAATTTCTTAGCTTTGCAAGGGATTCTGGGTAAGAGAACCTGGGGGTAGGCAGTCGAGTCACCCCATCCTGAATTCCCCTGGGTGTCTACTTTTCAAAAATATATAGGTTTGCTAGGTTTCCCTGGGTGCCGGCAGAGCTAGGGTTCAAAAACAAAAGGTAGTCTCTTTGCCCAAAAAGGCCACAATTTCACAGAAAAATTGAGTTGTGACCACGTTGCGTTTTGCGCTGTTTCCTGTCGCAGCCACTATGCCTACCCACGCAAGTGAGATACCATTTTTCTCGGGAGACCTGGGGGAACGCTGCGTGGGTGGAAATTTGTTGATCCACGCAGATTCCGGAACTTTCCACCACAGAAATGTGAGGAAAATGTGTTTTTTTTTCCAATTTCTTAGCTTTGCAAGGGATTCTGGGTAAGAGGACCTGGGGGTAGGCAGTCGAGTCACCCCATCCTGAATTCCCCTGGGTATCTACTTTTCAAAAATATATAGGTTTGCTAGGTTTCCCTGGGTGCCGGCAGAGCTAGGGTTCAAAAACAAAAGATAGTCTCTTTGCCCAAAAAGGCCACAATTTCACAGAAAAATTGAGTTGTGACCACGTTGCGTTTTGCGCTGTTTCCTGTCGCAGCCACTATGCCTACCCACGCAAGTGAGATACCATTTTTCTCGGGAGACCTGGGGGAACGCTGGGTGGGTGTAAATTTGTTGATCCACGCAGATTCCGGAACTTTCCACCACAGAAATGTGAGGAAAATGCGTTTTTTTTTCCAATTTCTTAGCTTTGCAAGGGATTCTGGGTAAGAGAACCTGGGGGTAGGCAGTCGAGTCACCCCATCCTGAATTCCCCTGGGTGTCTACTTTTCAAAAATATATAGGTTTGCTAGGTTTCCCTGGGTGCCGGCAGAGCTAGGGTTCAAAAACAAAAGGTAGTCTCTTTGCCCAAAAAGGCCACAATTTCACAGAAAAATTGAGTTGTGACCACGTTGCGTTTTGCGCTGTTTCGTGTTGCAGCCACTATGCCTACCCACGCAAGTGAGGTATCATTTTTCTCAGGAGACCTGGGGGAACGCTGGGTGGGTGGAAGTTTGTTGATCCACGCAGATTCCAGCACTTTCCACCACAGAAATGTGAGGAAAATGTGTTTTTTTTGTCATAATTTTAGCTTTGCAAGGAATTCTGGGTAACAAAACCTGGGGGTAGGCAGACGAGTCACCCCATCCTGAATTCCCCTGGGTGTCTAGTTTTCAAAAATGTATAGGTTTGCTAGGTTTCCCTATGTGCTGGCAGAGCTAGGACTCAAAAACAAAAGGTAGTCTCTTTGTCCAAATAGCACAAGATTTCACTGGGAAATTGAAGTGCAACCACGTTGCATTTTGAGCTGTTTCGTGTTGCAGCCACTATGCCTACCCACGCAAGTGAGGTACCATTTTTCTCGGGAGACCTGGGGGAACGCTGGGTGGGTAGAAGTTTGTTGATCCACGCAGATTCCAGCACTTTCCACCACAGAAATGTGAGGAAAATGTGTTTTTTTTGTCATAATTTTAGCTTTGCAAGGGATTCTGGGTAACAAAACCTGGGGGTAGGCAGACGAGTCACCCCATCCTGAATTCCCCTGGGTGTCTAGTTTTCAAAAATGTATAGGTTTGCTAGGTTTCCCTATGTGCTGGCAGAGCTAGGACTCAAAAACAAAAGGTAGTCTCTTTGTCCAAATAGCACAAGATTTCACTGGGAAATTGAAGTGCAACCACGTTGCATTTTGATCTGTTTCGTGTCGCAGCCACTATGCCTACCCACGCAAGTGAGGTACCATTTTTCTCGGGAGACCTGGGGGAACGCTGGGTGGGTGGAAGTTTGTTGATCCACGCAGATTCCAGCACTTTCCACCACAGAAATGTGAGGAAAATGTGTTTTTTTGTCATAATTTTAGCTTTGCAAGGGATTCTGGGTAACAAAACCTGGGGGTAGGCAGACGAGTCACCCCATCCTGAATTCCCCTGGGTGTCTAGTTTTCAAAAATGTATAGGTTTGCTAGGTTTCCCTATGTGCTGGCAGAGCTAGGACTCAAAAACAAAAGGTAGTCTCTTTGTCCAAATAGCACAAGATTTCACTGGGAAATTGAGGTGCAACCGCGTTGCGTTTTGCGCTGTTTCGTGTTGCAGCCACTATGCCTACCCACGCAAGTGAGGTATCATTTTTCTCAGGAGACCTGGGGGAACGCTGGGTAGGTGGAAATTTGTTAATCCACGCAGATTCCAGAACTTTCCACCACAGAAATGTGAGGAAAATGTGTTTTTTTTGTCAAATTCTAAACTTTGCAAGGGATTCTGGGTAACAAAGCCTGGTGGTAGGCAGTCGAGTCACCCCATCCTGAATTCCCCAGGGTGTCTACTTTCCAAAAATGTATAGGTTTGCTAGGTTTCCCTAGGTGCCGGCAGAGCTAGGGTGCAAAAACTACAGGTAGGCACTTTGCCATAAAAGGGTCAATTTGTAACTGCAAAATTGAGGTGTGACCACGTTGCATTTTGCGCCGTTTCCTATCGCAGGCACAAGGCCGACCCACACAAGTGAGGTACCGTTTTTAATCGGGAGACTTCGGGTAATTCAGATTTGTAAATCAACTGTTATTACCTAATGAGCTTTCTAGCATTTCTCCCTTTCAATGACAGACATTGTGTAAAAAAAAAATGTTTTTGAAAAATGACCAATAATTCTCAAGCTAGTATGGGTATTCCCAATTTTGAAAATGTGCAATTATATACTGTTTCTGAACTCTATATTTTGTACCCAAATCAGAAATACATAGGTGTCTTTCATACAGATTTTTCCATGTATACATTTTCTAAGACAAAGTGCTCTATACCCAGTAAAAGAAAAAAAAACATTGCAAGTTGCTGCTCAGTTTTAGGATCTGGGTTTTTTGGGTTCTTGGTGAAACTACAACTCCTATATATCCCCACAACCAGGAAGGTCTAACGGATGTAACAGTATATTGCTTTCCAAGAGCTGTCAAGATTAGAAAAAGTTATAGGTGAAAACGTTGAGACAAAAGGCTGTTTTTTCAACAAATTTTCTATTATTCCAAGATTTAACTGTTACTTTCGATAAAGAATCCTTCATGGATTTAGACAAATGACCCCTTTCTGAATTCAGAATTTTGTTTACTTTCCGAAAATGTACAGCTTTCTAGGATCCATTATTGCTTTCAAACTCTTTTCTACCATTAATTGGAAGGAGGTGGAAAGCTCTAAAAATAGCAAAAATAGGCTATGTCCCAGAAAAATGCCAAAACTGTGTGAAAAATGTTGGTTCCCTGACAAAAGACTGTCATTCCCTGAAAGCTGAGAAAACGGAGATTTCAGCCCCACAAACCCTTTTTTGATACCATTTTCAGGGAAAAACCCAGAGGCTTTCATTTGCAGCCCGTTTTTCCCATTTTTCTGAAAAAAACAAAAAAATCACTATATTTTGGTTAATTTCTGGGACCCCTCCAAGGGAATCCACAAACCCTGGGCGCCTTTGGAATCCACATGATGTTGGAAGAAAAGGACGCAAATTTGGCGTGGATAGCTTATGTGGTCAAAAAGTTACAGGGGCCTAAGCGCGCACTACCCCAAATAGCCAAAAAAGGGCTCAGCACAGGAGGGGAAAAGGCCCAGCAGCGAAGGGGTTAATCTTACTTTCCTTTAATCTAAATCAAATTAATACATTTTGTTTGTCAAAATCTCCCTCTCCCACAAACACTGCCAAGTAGCCACTTTATATTTTTAAACAGCACACACTATTAAATATTCCATAAGTATGTAATGCACTGAAAAACTGTTGATGCCTTTTTCTAAACAGAAAGGTATTATTAGCAAAGTACACAGGGTGTTGTCATCTTGCCAGTATTTTATAAACATGGCCAGCAATTGCATTTCAAAGACAGTAAAAACAAAATAAAAACACTTTTAATGTGTCCAAAGGCCTGCATTGTTCCCCTTTGAGAAATAAGGAGTCACTTCAAATTTGTTGAAAGAATCTGAACTATTACTACATGAATATTAAAGACAAAGTGTACAGGACTGTAGTGTTAAAAGGAACAGAGAATACTTAAAATGTTTTTAAAATTCCTGGTACTTCAGCAATCTCTAAATACGATGGCTGATATTTTCCTCTTACAAAGGTGGCTACCTAAATTACAAAAAATTAGAAAAAAACCTTTAAAATCAAAGATCAATATTTTTATATTCCAGTTCATTAAGGAAAGTTAGAGGTAGAGAAGACTAAGTTAGGTCACAGCAAACACAAGGGAGGACCTGGCTTGGAAGTTTGGGCTGGATGGTTCCCATGAGGAGCAGGGTCAAGACTGATTTGCGTATTGCTGGGTCCAAACTGGGGTGGCATAGTAAGCAAAAGAACGATGGATTAAACCCAGCTCTCTTGACTGGGGGTGAGTGGTTGAAAGGTTTCAGCACTCCATCCATCATCTTATGTTTGCTAAGTTAGGTCATGCACATGTCTCGACAAGAATGTGAAATGTTACATTTTCATGCGATTTGAGGCCATTTTATGTAATATTTGTGTTCTTCCTATAGTGCCAGTGATCTACCGGTCTGGAGGCAAAAAGACATCTAAGAATTAGGTCTACTAATATCTACCCTTATGCGAGTACCCACAGCCTCTGCGTTTTCACATACCATGTGATCTATAGTCCCCAAAACTTTCAGCATTGCTAATACCTGAACAAATGTCAGTTAAACACTCAGCAGGATTGAGACAGTGAGCACCCAAAATGTATGCTCCGACATTCCATGTCTGAGTAGTCACTGACATAGGTTCGCTCGGAAGAAGAAATGATTTTAATTGAAGGCATTCTATACCCGATTCGACCTCTCGAGGAGTTTATCTGATAAGCTATAGGAGCATTTGGTATTTTTATTTGATGTTTGAGACCTCATATATATGCCCTAAATTTACATCAAAAGCCTTCCAAACAGGTGCCACGATACGGACAAAAGATTGTTAGCATACAGATTAATTAGAGCTATATTGAAGCATCAAAGGTGATGGTACTCCTGAGTCTCAACCTTGATAATTTATGGAACAGCAGGCTGCAGCACAAGAAAAAAGATTGCAAGCACAGTTTTGATGAAAAAAGGAGAAGCTTGATCTGATCTTTAAGTTGCATCTTAGCCTAGACATTTTCACATTAGGAATGCTTGTTATTTATTCACTTCAGTTTGTCTGATATCTATGTATTTATTTTCTGATCTGTACCCTTTTCCTTTCATAATACAGTGTCCTGCACTATGTATCTGCATATGGCAGTATACGGTAGTAGTAAGGAATGGCTGAGGATGGCTCACACAAAAAATGTATTTGCCAGGGGGGTAGCTCCATAGCGAACAAATTCAGAATGAGATTCGGGATGATCTAGGAATCTGAAGAGTGCCTACATGCAGTTGCCCATAACTGGGCTCCTCCATTACACCCTGCCTGTGTGTGGTAGGTTTTGTCAGTGTGTAGTTCCACTGCATTTGCCTTTCAGTTGTTTTCTTTTCCACATTGTGGGTGGATGGTTCCTCTACGAAGACAGTAAATGTAACACAAGAGTGTCCCCCTTTAATGCTGCCTTTGCAAATCTGCCACCCTTTACCCAGTTTACACCTAGGAGCATTGATAAATAGAACCAATAATACCAAAAGGTGTAATTAACTACTGTATCACAAACAATACACTTTCATTAGTATCCTTTCCAGCAGCTTCCAAAGACATCAAGTGAACTGTTGTTTTCATTCCTTTATTTACACAGGAGTGAGTTAATATATCAGCGATCTTAGGCTCCATCCTAAAACCAGCATCATGCAACTGATGGAACTGCAAGTGATGTAGGAAGTATGTTGGCAAGGTACAACGTAACCATCCCCACCATTTGATATGTAATTTCAGACTGGTCATAACTGCTGTACATGAAACGGACAAAAGAAGATGTAACATTTGAAGTAATCAAAACTGTTGCGAATCTTGTACTGATAGACCTATACTCCTTATACCAGAGAGAGAGGGTTAAATGGTAGAGCTTGGCTGGAAGAAGGGCATAAGGGGGGAGGAAGCACATTGACTCATCCCAGCACAGTACACCCCACTGCATTCTGGTAAATGCAGTATGCTTACTTCAAAGTTGCTGTAGGTTTTCACCAAAGTTGGTGCAAGCAGTGCGGTCATCTCTAGACACGCGTGTCTGGATTCCGTCCTTCATCAGTAGAGAGAAGAACTAGTACAGATCAGAGAAAAGTCATCTGGGGTTGCTGAAATGCTTCCCAAGTCTTCACAGGGCACAGTCCAACTCCACAGGCACACAGGTCGATCTCAGGTGAGCTTGTCAGCTCAAGGGAGGATTTAAGCACAAGGAGGGAGGCAGTCCACTGCCTCTCATCGCAACACAGTTCAACACATTGCATTCTGGTAAATGCAGCATGCTTATTTCAAAGTTGCTGTAATATATTTGCTAAAGTTGGTGCAGGTCATATATGACTAGCTCTAAAAGAGTCACTAAGGGAAGTAAGTTGAACATTCTGGTAAATCCTGAGCCCTTTACCCCAGATACATGGACAGAATTAAAAGTATGAAAATAAGCAGACCACTCTATCTGTATGCAGGCAACCTTATCTAACAAAACGGACCACCCTTAGAGTAGCTATCCACAGCATAGTGGAATCTTGACTACGGAAAATTAGAGATTATGCCTCACCCTCATAGCAAGGGCATAGAAGCGCTTGGGTGGAAAGGTACAGTAAACCAACCAAGAGCAATGGCAGTCTTAGCTTCAACTTTTCAGGACACTAAAGCTGGCAAGATTTGATCAAAGGATGCAAGAGTTTTAATCTGGTCCAGATAGATGTCAAGGTGTTCTTACAAACTAACATAAAAGGCTTTCTCAACTACAAAGGACAACATTGGGAATGTAAGTATGGTACACCATCTCCTGGTTGGCCTGAGATTGCAATAGCATTTTGAGAAGGAATGACCAAACTGCCAGATTTAAGAAGGGACTGTGCAACTTGCTGACTCGCGGCAACTCTAAAAGCCACCAATTTACTGTCACTACTGAACAAATAGTCCAGCGGGCACAATTAATAAAACAACCTTGAGGTGGCATAGTGGATGTTTAAACCGAGGAAACAAATTCAACTTGCCCTCAAATTTACATTACTGTAGCGCTTTGGTCTTGCATTAAGTGACGGTAAACTTCTTTTGGGAAGCTCAATAATATTCAATGTCTGAAAGCAGAGATGAGAAGCAGTGTAGCATTCTGTTTATCCTCGTTAATTGTGGCCTATTCGCTCTCCTGAACCTTTTGCAACTGTGGCAAGGCAGCAGTCACAGACTTACTTGAGCTATTGATATAACTCCGCACTTTAGCTTTTGTCAGTCAGAGGTGAAGAACAGTTACTTACTTTCAATAAGCCTATTCAGATTGAATCTACAACTTCTAACCATTTTATTATCGAAGAAGTATCGCCAGACTAGTTCCTGAAACAATTTCAACTATGTCACAGATGTCACCACCTCAATGACATTACTGCTCCATAATGGCAGTCTGTGTGCTGGGAGATGAGTGCTGCCCAATTTCCCTGCTCCATAGAGATCCTAACAAAAAGAATGAGGCAACCACTGAAAATAAAACAAACATTAAAGAAAAAACCCACCCTTTACACGGGAAAGCAAGAGGGTAAACAGAAACTTGGTGGGATAATACAGTATCTACTAAAATAGCTCAGAAAAGGTGTTTATTTCTAATAGACAGGGCTGGACTGTTCTCAATTGAGCAGGACCAATGCTGATTTGCATGT
This sequence comes from Lissotriton vulgaris, assembly GCF_964263255.1. NCBI lineage: Eukaryota > Metazoa > Chordata > Amphibia > Caudata > Salamandridae > Lissotriton > Lissotriton vulgaris. The sequence continues at coordinate 611,514,347 of NC_141698.1, forward strand.
GGTTGCACCCTGTCCGGAGTGGTGCACAGGTAAAAGAAATATGGAATGAAATGCAACGAGAGTGGCTGCCTATAACAGGTTTTTGCAAGCCTTCTTTTCATCATCTTTAATTTGATCTGAATGTGCACCAGTCCCATACTTTCTATGGTGTAGAAGCCGAACTGCAGGTCATTCAGGTTCAACACGGCTGAAACCAGTCTGGGGTTACTTTTGTTGCCATTCAGAAGAGACATGCACAACTGTTTCTATTGGAGCAGAGCAAAACACTTATTTTAATAAGACTGCTTCGTACTGGGGTGGGGCACAGTGAGTAAACAATGGAAAGCGATGAACAATTGCCAGCGGCAGAGACCGCTACAAAGTATTCCACATATCACCATCTGCTTTGTTATCCAGGCCTACATCCAAGACATTGTAATGTAATGATGCATTACAAAACATATCCCCACTGAGAAATGAGCTAGCTTTTTGTTTCTGCCTGTAGGTTTCTGCAAAATTGCTAGAGCCAATAATGTTGCTGAAGGGAATATAGCGGAGGCACCACAATGAAGATAATTGAATTATCACGAGGGCATTATCGTTTCAGACAACTTAAAGTAAGTGCAAAAAAGTGGAATTGAAACACACACACACACAAGACACTGGCATTCAAAGTTTAAACACCCACAAATAAAATTAAAACTCACGTTTTGGGTCCGAACCGTCTGGACTGCTGAATCCAGCATCTTTCGCAGAGACCCATGCCGCAAAGCAGTCACTCTCATCTAAAGTAATTGTCAGCATCTATTAAATACATCAAAGGGTAGGTAAAGACAATCATATATTCAGCAACACATTTCTGAGCGCAAAATAGCATTTTCTATCAAGGAACCACCTTGTTTGCCAACAGATGCAAGTATATTACAAGTATGAATAATATTTTCTAATAAAAGTGGGAAAGATGCCAGAAGTTAAAATACCAACTCTATTTCAACTAATATAAAAGATTAACTATAAGATGCCATATAATTAACTGATATCGGTTCTGCATTGATACGGGTGCTCCAAAATATGGGGCTGGTTAGAGGGAGTGGGTAGAAGGGTGAAACAGTACCATTGACAAGGACTTACAATCTTACACCCACCTTCTGTCATCGTAAAATGGTGGCATGGGTCTATATTTCATATTTTTGCTACAACTAACTCATGAATAAATCATTTCAATTCTGCTATTTTTCCAACCATTACCCAAAAGAAATCCACAGTAGTTTCCATCAACATGAACGAATGAACAAATAACTTGTAAATTACAAGCGTACACCTAAGAAGCATCTTGGTGCTGGATTCCAGTAGAACAGACACTGACAACACAGTGTGAGAATATAATCAGATTAGCAAAGTAGGTGTGTTTTTACATATTTACTACAAACAACAAGGAAAGTATATTAATATAATCTGGAAAACGTGCTATAGCTGCGGACCACATACAGTGTCTCAAGGAATGTGGTATAATATTCTGTAGGGAAGCCATCTGGTCTGGGAGGTGACGGTGGGTGAAGGTGAGAACCGCAGCACGTTCCACATGATCCAGAAGCCTATTAACATTCCAAGACAGTACGCAGAAGTGCACCATTATGGGGTTCGGAGTAATCATGAACCATTGGACAATGTAGTGAAGGGGCCAGTCAGGGTCCAGCAGCGGAGCATGGAGTGTCCCAATTAGGCCCCACATGAAGTTGCGACAAGAAAATCGTAGTTATGAATTTTATGGAGGTGTGTCAAAACCTAAAACGGGAAATGTAAAGTAAACATACATACAATGTACATCAAACTACTGAAACATCAACAACCCGTAAAGAGGTTCTACCTTTCAGGAAACTCATCTTATGGAGGGATTGCTGCCCCTATCTAGGGTGTAAGGGGTTTGACAGGGTCTTCCACTTAGGGTACACCAGTGGGTCTCAAGGAGTTCCTAACCTGCTGCGACGTTCCTTTCCTCTTTGTTTCCCATCCTGCACGTGACCCCCAGCGCCACTTCCTTCTCCTGTCGGGAACTTTAGAGGCCCAGGTGATCACCTTAGTATGCATCTATGCACCGCCTGCTGTCCTTAATGTCTGTCTCCAGGACCTTTACAAGCTCCTTTTGAATTTAGCAAAGGGTCTTACATTGCTAGGAGGTGACTACAACGCAGTGCCTGACCCAGAGATTGATACCACCGGGTCCCTTACAAAATCTAGACGTGCTGGGGCGTGTCACCTCACAGAATGGACTGCCACTCTTGGCCTCTGTGATGCTTGGAGGGTGTGTCACCTGAGGCTTTGCCAATTTACCCATACTTCAGCTGCCTATCCTACTCAATCACGAAAAGACAATTTCTTTTACCAGCCACTGAATGTCAAGCACTCGCAAAAATGTAAATACTACCTTGTGGAGTATTGGATCACACCCCACTCCTCCATCTTGGACCTCCCAAATCAGGCCAGCACCCCATGTGCGTCCTAATGCCTGGTATCTCCAGGATAAAAACTTTGTTCAAGTCCTTAGTGCTCAACTCCAAGCTTACTTCCGCCATAATTTGGAGTCATTGGAGAGGATTGGCACCTAGTGGGCTGCCAGCAAGGCAACTATGCAGGGGTTTGCTGGTGGGAAAATTAGGTTTCAGGAGTGTGCTTTCCCTTCCCACATCACTCAGTGGGAAGCCTGTGCTCTTAACTTGGAAAGGCGCCTAGCGTCTGATCCCCAGTGGAACATCGCCCGACAACTGGGTCTCCTCCCTTGAAGCTGCCAAACACCTTTGGCGGGCCACAACTGCCCAGAGTTATGGCTGCGGGGACAAAAACGGGTAATTGCTTTACTGGTTGGCTCCCGCCAGCAGGTGAATAGAATTCTACCTGAAATTATTGACAAGAGCAGTTGCCCGTGTCACACTCTTCCCGAGATTGCGCAGGCCTTTGCCTGTTATTATACATGCTTGTATGCGGCACTCACTGGGAGAGACAAGGTTTTCCCTGACCATCTCCTTGATGCAGTCCCTTTCCCTCGCTTGTCTCCTGCTGAAACTCAAATGCTTGATGAACCCTTTACAGCTGAGAAGGTTGAAGAAGCCTGGTCTGGGTTGGCACAGGGGAAAACTCCCAGAGCAGATGACTTCCCTACAGAATATTATATCACATTACATGAGACACTATCTCCCCACCTTTTATCCCTTGATCAGGAGGTGTGTCACACAAACACCTCTCCCCCCGAACTGGATTCGGCCACCATACTGGTAATCAACAAAATACAACTCCCTTCCACGTCATGTACAGACTACCGTCCAATACCACTCCTCAATTGGAGAGGTCAACATTTTTGCAACTATGCTAAGCATGTCCTCGCTACGTTGATCCATCCTGATCAATGCTGCTTTATGTCGGCACAAGGCACTGCAGACGGCTTTACATGGCCCTGGTTCATCAACAGATTACCACATTATCTAGCCCTCCTTTTTATTGACTTCGAAAAAGCTTTCAATACAGTAGACAGGGGGTAATCTTCAGCTAGTGCCGACACGGGCTGGCATAAAACCTTAATTTCGTGGTATGGCTTGTGCTCTCCACTCCTGTCCCACAGCACATGTCCAGATTAATGGGGTCCCCTTAATCTTTTTTTGTTGTTGTTTTTAATCATAAACAGCATCCAAGAATTCCTTTTCACCAAAACCTGTAGGAGGCCATAACCAGCAGAGGACGATCTTTCATATTGTGCCAGTAGGTTGGTTGAAGGGGCTCACACATTAGAAAATCTGACTAGCTGACACCTGAAATGAAATCTGTGAAATGAAATTGAAGTGTTGTGGGAAAACTCTGGTAGAAATATGATCAGAATAAAAACAAAGTGGCTATAAAGGCTCTGTCAAAAAGATCCTGCTTTTGTCCTAGAAGCTACTTGTCCAAAAAGGAAATTACATACAATCTTTAATACATTTCTGAATCTTGAATGCATCAGTTAACCCAGTCCCCTTCAGGTCCTTCTTTCCAGGTGCTTTGTAACTCAAGGGCAAACCACTTCACTACAAAAGTAAAACTTCTTGAAATATACTTTGAGCAAGCAAAAGGAGAACACTCCAACTCTTTCAATCTCACCTTCAAGTCACATATTATGGCAAGGACTGATGTTACTCCTCCTCAAAGCCTTAATGCTTTGAAGTGAATTTAAACTTGCTTATATAAAAACTTATATTAAAATATGTGGCACTGATCTGACCAAACCTATGTACAGACGGATAGCTTATAGAACACTCTTAGCCAAACTCCTTAAATGAATTGCTTTCACAGAAATATCTGCATTTACTGATGAAAATAACCGGCTCTTCAACCATCACACTGGATTTGGTGCTTTCTGTGGCATTGGAGCAGCCTTAATAACCACATGAAATGATACCACATCTACTCAATGGAATAATGGTACTTCTACTTGATCTTCCGTTGCTGTTTGATAGAGTTGATCAGCTTCTGCTTCTACAGAGACATAATGCAGGAGTTTCAAGGAGCAGTCATGAAATAGATTACTTCTTACCCCAATGACAGATCTCTCAGCATTCCACTTTCTCCCTTCTCCTTAGCATCACTGAATTTCATAGCTAACAAGCCTCCCGGCTTGACCATCTTGTTCAGTGTTCACTTCTGCCCTCTATCAAAGCTTAGCTCCGCAAGGGATACAACCTTGCCAACGACACTCAAGTTATGTTAAAACTGGAAAATGACTGCTGTACCACCAAACAGTGCTAATGGACCACCTCAAAATAAATACCTCAAAAATGATTCAAAACCTAAGATAGTAGTTTGTGGCAAATGAACACACCATCACCCTTTTATCAGCAGGCCTCAAGAACTAGACTCACCAAAATATAACCAAGCCAAAGTAAGGAACTTGGGGCAATTATGGACTCCATTCTCAAGCGTATGACTTAAGTAAGCCAAGTGAACAACTGCAGGGTCTATATATGATGGCTTCAGCTAATGTTTGCCCACCATGGCTTACCTCAAAAAAGTTCCATCTACCATTGTTTTAGTACTTTCTTGTGACTGTGGCAACGGAGCACTCTTGTGGACACTTTGCAAATATGAGTATTTAAAATACAGTTGCCAGACAGCTTTTCAACTGATCAATCTCATCTCACAGCACACTTGGTTTTATATCAGGCCACTGACTTCCTATGACTAGACCTTCAAAGAATGTGCATCACTCATTGAGTTGACCACTCTTCCATTAGCAGAAACTTTGCACCTCTGACCAAACAAGACAACTATGCTCCTGGCTGGCTAGTCTTTTCCCCATCCCACTGTTTAAAATTTCTAAAAAAGGCAGAAACTTGAGTTTCCCCTCCAGATCGACAAGCTCTGGTGCGTAATCCCTGTACAAATGAGAACAACTAATAATCACCTTGAATTCTGGAAAAACCCTGAAAGCCCTTCCAGATTGTCACACAATATAGATGGCTTTATATGAAGGAAAGGAGACATGCTTGACTGTCTAATCTCAAAATCTCCACTTTTACAACATTTGATGCACCATGTGTAAAGTGGGTCTTTGAATCTCACTAAAAACCTTCCTTAAAAGGTCCTGATACATTCATCATACATTCAACAATACAAACCAGGAGGGCACCCAAGAACCTAAACCAAACAGGGAGTACTTAGAAGCCTTATCAGGAAGTATGAAGCACTACAAATTCTACAATACAATAACATGAACTGACACCAGATACAAAACATATCTTAGAAATCATGTCAGCATCCCAGTCATTAGGGAAACACAGCATTAAGGTTAACCAAATTGGAAGTCAGAACATGAGTTCACTGTCCTTTTATTATGCCCATAATATATGGCTATGAGCATACCCTTGGCATTACTTTCATCATACATGCTCTGAATCAGATCCTCACATCCCTGGAACTGGTCCTAACCATGTACGCTCCATGATGCCTTTCAGCACTGCAATTGATAGGACACTTTCCTTTACTATTCCTGTCACCCACTGCACACAGAAAGGTATAGCAACCCGCAACTGTAATGAATAGCTCAGGAACTCTTACTCATCGAAGCACTACTTGCCTCCTGCCAATAAGTGCTAGTCTGACAAACCAATTCAGAGTTGACAGACGTCTAGGTACAACACACAAAAACACCAATTTGGGGACATGCTGCAAGTTATGTCGAATAATATCCGCTCCATGGCTCAAAACCTCACTCTAGAATCAGGTGATCACAAATTAGCTCCAAACTACATGAACGATTCGTGCAGCTTCATATGTTGATTTTAACTAGATTTTTATTGAAGCAGTAGTCAAGTCAAGTCAATCCACTTTATTTGATTAATTAAAATCATAGAAGTACAAAATACATTTGAACAAAATTAAACTAGCCCCCTTTAAAAACAATTTCATATATTCTTTAAACATTATTTTAAATCCATAAAATTACCTAAATAGTTAAAAAATTAAAAAGCCATGCTATAATAGGCTGAATAGTTATACAGTTTTTAATCTGACATCTTTTTTGTTTAATTCGCATAGCAGCTACAAGAAAGCTAGCAATGGCAAACATATCCCTAGGGTTACTCAGCATTTGAAGGTGGAGTAAGACAGGTCTGACTTGCAAAAAACCCTTGCCAATCAATATAGGGATTTTAAAACTTCCTTCGGATTACATTAAAAAAGTCACAAAACATCATAAAGAGCATAGTATCTTGTACAGAATAGTTATCACTTTGGCAAGGAGCTGCATCCTCAGGTTTACACCACACAGGGAACTCACCCAGAGTTAAGTGTATCACATTAAAACAGAACCTGGTCAATAACCAACGATGAAAGGCCCTGTTCACCAATTTCAAATAGGGTTCAATTAACAGAGTAGTTTTGGTAAAAAAATGAGCCCTAACTAAGGGCTTCTTCATCTCCTGTTCTTCCTGTTCAAACATCAATACATTCATAAAATTCATTTTGACCCACTTAACATCTTCCTTACAGATTCTGTCTGGTGTTTCAAACAGTTCTGGTCGCCCCAATTTGATAGCATGTGCTTAACATAAAACAACCACACAACCACTTAATTTTACTAGCTTTATCCAGTTTGACACAATCCCATAGGATTTGATGATTCAGGGTCAATTCTGGATTAAGCCAGGTTAAGCCAGCACAATAGTGGGGCTGTACTCAAAATGTCTGAAACATAGCCCTGCCCTAATTCCGGATGTATGGAAAAAGTTGGGGTTGACTGGGGTACAGACATAAGACTATGCAGGAATTTATTTTCAGCTTTCTGCAACCCCTCCTGCTGTTTAAAACCCCATATAGAAGAACCATAGGAAGCAATGGCAAGGCACTTTGAGCAATATACCTTAAGGATAGCTTCCACCGGCCTAGCCCCCAAGCGCTGGGCAAACTAACAAAGATGATGCAGATCTAGAAACTGCATTTTTTAAATTTTAATTAGCCTCTGTCGTCAAATAAAACCCCCAGGTATGTGAATGAAAACACCCTAGTCACTTCCACCCATTGCAGTAAAAGGCCTTAGTTTTCCTATAGCTTTTACCGGTAGTCATAATATGGGATTTCCCTGTATTACCAACCAGGTCCAGTGACCTCATGTAAGCACTAAATGCATCCAGTAGCCGCTGAAGGCCTACCGCGGTCCGTGCTAAAAGTATGGCATCATCCGCGTATAGGAGAACAGCAACAAAACATTCTCCTACACGCGGGATATCCGGGCTCGCCTCTGCTAGGGATTTATCCAAAGCGTTAATGTAGAGAGTAAAAAGCAAGGGCGCCAATTTTCACCATTGACAGACGCCTCTCTCTGATTTAAAAGGCCTAGTGTGTTTGCCATCTTGGGAGGTCCTAACTGAGGCTAAAAGATCCCGGTGGAGATCCACCAAAAAATAAACTAAACACGGCTCAATCCCCATTTCTAACAGGATACTCCACAGCTTCGACCTGTTAACCAGGTCGAAAGCGGAGGATAAATCCATAAATGCCATCTGTGGGGATCCTTCTAATACTATTGTACATTTATTAATTAATAAGTACAGATTAAGACATTGATCCATGGTGCTTCTATGTTTCCTAAATCCATATTATAAATTGGATAGGATCTTGTTGTCATTGGCCCAATCAGAAATTTTAGCTAAGACCACCTTACCTAATATATCGTCCACTGAATCAATCAGTGATATGGGTCTATTGCACTGCGGATCCCCTCTGGCGTTTTTTTTAAAACAGGAATGATAGTTGAGTGGCACCAAGAAGCGAGAAACCCCTGCGACCCAGAGGCGTTAAAAACATTTGCCAATACTTTCGCCCAGTATTTGGGGTCAGATTTATATAGATCGGCTGGCATACCATCAGGTCCCAGGGCTTTGTTACTGGAGGTCTCCTGTATGGCTCTCTCAATATCCGCCTCACTAAACACAAATGGTGCTACTTCCAAGGGAGGTGAAAGCCTAAGGGAGGTATATGTTGTCTTGTCAAAACCATAAATTCCTTCAAAATGAGCCAACCACTGTTCTTCAGTGATATTGTTATCTTGATTGTCATTTTTAGATCCCCAAAAAAGGGGTATTAACAATTGCTCAAAATCTGGAGCTATCCTTCAAAACCTCCACAGATAAAAGAGCATTCCATGCCTCTGTCTTAATCTCAGTCTTTTGTCTTTGAACAGCTAATTTGTAAAGCTTCCTTAGACTCTCTATCCGTGCCTTCTCACGAGGTACACTTTTCAAGGCTAAAATAAGGGAGAGATGTGCACGTGAACACTTTATCAAACCACCTTTCACACATGTTCCTTTGGGTCTGCTGGCAATGGACAAGTCTGCTGCAATCTGTCTACATATGCCCCCAAAGGCAGTAAGAACCTCACTCTTTGGATTTGAGGAGTCTGTACATATTGCAAGCTCCCCTTCCACCTTAGAACACAAGACTTTGAAAAGGGAGTCTGGAGTGACTTGAGCCCATTTAAGCCTCCTCCCTTGGTCACAAGATACCAATAAATGTCTAACCCTTTTTCCCCCTTACCATGTCCATAAAACAACAGCTAGTATGCAATACTAACAGAACACTGTTATGGTCACTGAAGGGAGACACCCTAGCATTATAAAACTCTACTTTATCTAATAACTGGGGGGACAAAAATACATAAATCAATAATAGTGTCACTTCTCCTTGACTTGAATGTTGGGCACCGCTCTGAAGGTGTAAAAAAACCAGGTTCAAAGAGATCAGCTTCTGCCAAAAGAGATTCCAAAGCCTCCCCCTGATGGGAGTGCTGAAAGTGAGGAGTCACCAAATGATTATGCCCTAGATCATCATCAATAAAACAATTCAAACTACACAAATGTAAATTAAAAATCACCCAAAAGTACTATATAATAAGAAGTGGATTGCCTTAGTTTATAATCTTCTAAAAATAAGTTCAAAAAGCACAAATGTTGATTCCTAAAATCAGATTCCCCATAATTATAGAAATTTACGACTAATAGCTTGGGATGAGAAGGGAAACTGACTTCAACTGCTAAGCAGTTTGGATAGTCTACCTCGACCCTTTTGTAAGGAACCCTTTAATTTAACAGAAAGTAAAAGGACCAAGCCACCAAAAGCTCTACCCGCAGGTGCTGGCAGAGCTGATTGAAAATAGGAACTAAAACCATCCAACCAAAAGTTTTCTCCAATGTCCCATGTATCCTGAAGTGCTATTATATCGTAAGATCTGATAAAATCTAGCCAAATTGGGTCATTTTTTCGATCTAAGGCCCGCAATGTTCCAGTTTTTAATAGTACATTTAGGGGAAATTTCGACTCCTATACCCTCGGTCCCAGAACTATAAGGGGGCAGTTCAGGCATACACTCATTCTTCCCCTCCAGTCAATTGTTACCATCCAGCTGTGTAAGTGGCGAAAATCTATTTGAGAGGGGTAAGGGTCCCACAACAGGCCCAGACACGTGCGTGGCCTGGTCAGAAGATGCTATCCTACTAATTAAATCAGATCATCTTACCGAATCAGTACTATGTCGATGAAATTTTAGGGGTGGACAACTGTTTCTTGGTTCAGGCACCCTTTTTACTTCATGAGCTTCCGATGGAGGATAGAAAAAACCTAAAGGTAATGCCCTAATATCACCCCTCTCCAACCCAGAAGCACCCCATAGCAGCCTATCCGCCATGTTCCTCCTATTGAAATTAACTATAATGCAGTCAACTTGCACTTATTTAGGTCCAATACCCACCCAAGACACCCGACTAGCCTTTATGATATGAGAGGACAAATCAGATAGGCCACTACAATAATTGTTACACCAATGTTTTGTCTTGCATAGCAGGGCCACCGTTGATTCACTCGCTCTATCTGAATCGCTAAGCGGTGGGATCCCTACAAGGACCACAACCAAAGGGGTAGCTTCTAGAGGAAGATTTATCCTGCATTCGTTATGACATAAATGACTGTCATTGGGTGCCCAATTCCTGACATTCGGTAGGTACTGAACAAGAGGTGGAACATTAGCTATGCTAGTAGCAATTTGGGTAAGATTGCCCCCTTCTGGGACCCTGCCAAAGCTAAGCCCCCTGCTTCTAGCAGGATTAGGATTTACCTGTTCCCTTAAAAGACATAAAGGTTGTGTTTCAAGGGTAACCCTTTCGGGGTTAGACATACTATTTGTACGTGGTGTAGGGAGAGAAACTGGGTTAAAATTAGGAATGACTTGTGACGAAACAATAGTATTACTTAAAAAGGAATCCAACTTCTCATATTTTTTCTTCAGTTCCGCCACACATAAGTTCAAAGTGTCTGGCGCCCTCTGATGACGTCCCCCGCTAGAGCGGAGTGAAGCCTCCTGGATGGTGTAGTTTGTCACCTGGCCGTTCCCCTCACGGCGATGTGGCGGTACAGCTGGAGCTGCCGTTCCCCTCACGGCTATGGAAAAAGCAAGGTATGGGCAAATGTAGAGGGTGAATGTTAGCCGCTCCCCTCACAGCATAGCTGTGTCAAGATTTGCACGTTCCGGGCTGCGCTGGCTATGAAGGCCTCTGGCGCCCTCTGATGACGTCGCCCTCTGTAGAGGGTGAATGTTAGCCGTTCCCCTCACGGCGTAGCTGTGTGAAGATTTGAGCGTATTGAACCAGTAAGAAAACAAGTTACTTACCTGTAACTTTGGTTCCCCAGTATTGGTAACTTTCATAGATTCCCATGCTTTGTATCATTCCCCGTCGTCGGAATGGGAGCCTCGGTAAATAAAGAATACCATTGTAGTAAGCACAAAAGTGAAAAAAAGGCCTAGGCCTCATCTCATTTTGTAGCTTATCCACCTCTTTTTGTAAAAGAGACCAAATTCTTGCAGTAACCATTCAGAGCAGCCTCACTACATACAACCTTCCTGAGAGAGCCTCTGAGCCTCAGATTTTCGTAGCCGTTGTGGAACAGCAACAATCTCTGTACAATAAGGCTGAGTTTTCCCAGGGGAGGAGGGTGTGCGCATAGGAATCTATGAAAGTTACCAATACTGGGGAACCAAAGTTACAGGTAAGTAACTTGTTGTCTTGCCCCAGTTTTGGACTTTCATAGATTCCCATGCTTTGTATCAGAGTAGCTAGCAGTAAACATAAGGCATATTTTGTCACCTGTATGTCTGCAAACGCAACGCCTTATTCTGATAAGAAAAACAGATATATATATATATATATATATATATATATATATATATATATATATATATATATATATGTTACAAAATATGAAATACAGGAAGGCGGGATAGTAAGGAAAGCTCACCGTCTCATTGAAAAAGGTTCCTCAAGACTGCTTGACCCACTGCTGCATCCTCTCTCACAGAAAAATCCAAGCAGTAGTGCCGAGTGAAGGTGTAGATACTGCTCCACGTCGCCGCTCTACAGATGTCCTTGATTGGGACTCCTGAGAATAGAGCCACAGATGAAGCAATCGATCTTGTAGAATGTGCACGAACTGTTCGCTCAAGTGGCTTGCCTGCCTCTCGATGGCAAAACTGGATTGCCTTCGATATCCAGCGCGAAATACAGGGTTTAGAAATTGGACATCCTTTCTGCAGAGCACTGTAGGAGACAAATAGCTGGGAAGATTTCCTGAATTGCTTTGTCCGCTCCAAGTAAAATTTTAGACATCTATGAACGTCTAAAGAATGTAACACCCTCACTGCTGGCGTAGAGGGCCATGGGAAGAAGGACTTTAAGATCACAGGCTCATTCAGATGGAACTCTGATGGGACTTTTGGAATAAATTTCAGATTTGTCCGCAAGATGAGAACATCATTTTTGAATTGCAGGAAAGGTTCTACAATCGTGAATGCCTGAAGCTCACTAACTCTTCTAGCCGATGTCAAAGCTAAGAGAAGAGCAAGTTTCCATGAAACAAACTTCATATCCGCCCTGTGAATAGGCTCAAACTGAGCTTTCATCAGGTGTGATAGAACCAAATTAAGGTGCCAGGCCGGTGGTGGAGGCCGGACTGGAGGAAAAACTCTGAACAAGCCCTTCAGAAATTGTTTAACAATCCTTGCAGACTAAAGGGAAAGACCTGATGACGTGCGTCTAAATCTGGAAATGGCCGCCAGATGCACCTTCACAGAAGAATGAGCCAAACCAGACTTGGCCAGAGACAGGATGTAAGGCAAAAGCTGATGCGGTGCCAACGTGTATGGGTGTATATCTTGTCTCCGACACCAAAGGCAGAACCTTTTCCACTTCGCCCGATAAGTCTTATTTGTACTTGGCGCACGGGCCTGAGCCAGAATGTCTCTACATTCCCCTGGGAGATTTAAATTCTGGAACTCTCTGTAATCAGGAGCCACGCTGTCAATTGGAGTGAGTTCAGATCCGGATGTAGTACCTGTCCGTGAGCCATGGTCAATAGCGCCTGAACAGGCCGCAGGAGAATCGGGTGGTCTTGAGAGAGAAGAAGTTCTGTGTACCAGAATTGCCGGGGGCACGCTGGTGCAATTAAAATCATCCTGCACGGTTCCGCTTTGAGTTTTCTGATCAGTCTCGGGATTAGTGGAATTGGTGGAAAGGCACAGACAAATGCGCCGTACCAAGCTATCAAAAGTGCATTACCCATGAATCCCTGATGGTGATCCCTGCTTGCGTAGCACTGGCATTTGGCGTTCTGCGGTGTCGCAAAAAGATCGATGGTTGGGGTCCCCCAACGTGAAAATACTTCCTCGAGAATGGTCTGATCCAATTCCCACTCGTGGCTGATTGATCTCTGGCGACTTAAAGCATCCGCTGTGGAATTGAGTGCCCCCGCGAGATGTTCCGCTGATAGAATGATCTTGTGTTGGATCACCCAGTTCCAAATTTTCTGTGCTTCCTTTGAAAGGGTACAGGATCTAGTCCCGCCCTGCTTGTTTATGTAGTGCATGGCCGTGGTGTTGTCCGTACGAACCAGCACTTTACGGTTCTGGATCCTTGGAAGGAAAGCCTGCAAGGTTAGACAAATAGCCATAAGTTCTAGCAGATTGATGTGGAATCTGCATTGGACTGCGCTCCAATGACCACTGACTTTCAGCTCTTGTAGAACCGCTCTCCAACCCTCCATGGAGGCATCTGTTGTCAGCACCATGGGAGATGGAGGAAGCTGGAATGTCAAACCCACTGAGATGTTTTCTTTTACCAACCACCAGCTGCTTGCTTTCATCACTGGTGTTACCACGATTTTGTCGTCTAAGGAGCCTGTCGCCTGACGCCATTGTTTGTCTAGTTGCTCCTGCAGTGGGCGCATCCGAAGCCTGCAGTGCGGAATCAATGGTATGCAGGATGATATCGGTCCGAGAAGGGATTTGTACCGAACGACCGACAAAGACTTCCTTGTCTGTAGGAGACGAGCTGACAGAATAAGCTTGCTCTGGCGTTCTTCTGACGGGAAAGCTTTGCAGCAATCCGTATTCAGGATCGCACCCAAAAACTTCGCCCTCCTGGATGGCCGCAGGATTGATTTCTCTGTGTTGAGCCGAAGGACCAGCTGCTTGAAAAGTTGACTGCAGCTCGTGACCGCTGTGGAAGCTTCTTGGAATGAAGGAGCCTTTACTAGCCAATCGTCCAGTAATGGGAAGACTTCTAAAGACTTCCTCCTTAGAAAAGCTGCCACAGGAGCTAGTACCTTTGCAAAGATTCTCGGTGCGGACCGGAGACCAAAAGGCATCACCTTGAACTGAAAGTGGCTCTTGCCTACTGTGAATCGAAGATATTGCCTGTGAGCTGGGTGGATGGGCACATGGAAATATGCATCTTCCAAATCCAGAGTTGCCATGTAGTTTCCTGGATTGAGCAGACGTAGAATGTCTGGAAGGGTGACCATCCTGAATGACAACCTGATGGCTCTATTGCCCCCTTGAGGAAGAGTTGGTGGGCCTCGAGACGAAGAAGACCAAGATGTTTGGGCTTGGTGGCATCTGGAGCCCTTGTTGGAGGAAGATGTTGGAACTCCAAAGTGTGTCCTTTCTTAATGATATTCAGAACCCACTGGTCTGATGATATCACCTTCCGGCTGCATAGACAATGGGCACTCCTGCCCCCCACTGGTATTAAAGAAGGGACAGGAACAGTAGACACTATCCTCGTCGACGTGGATGATGTAAGCTTATTCGACAACGAACAAGAATCGGGCACCTTAAACGTCGACGACGGTTTAGATGCCGTCGACGCCGCTACTGTCGACGAGGCCATCTTCAGAGACAAGTCTTTCCTGACAGGAATCGACGACGTACCTGTCGTTTTTGTCGTCGACGGACGCGGTTTTGTGTCCAAAGATGTTTCCTGAGGAGCAGAATAAGGTTTTTTGCCATTCCTTTCCTTATTAGAAGGCGGAGAGGTCACAGAGACTACCTTCTTTGCTGCCTGTGAATCCTCAAGCTGTCCCTGCCTCTCCTTTACACCGTGGTGAGGAGATTTTAGGGAAGTAGGCCTATCAGACCTATCAGAGGTCCCAAGCAAGGCCTTAACAGGGGGCTCTGGAAACGTAGCAGGGGGAGACCTACCCATTTTCTTTGATCTTCCCAAGGATGCAGCTGAAGAAGAGCCCTCACTGTCTGAAGATACAACTCCCTCACGAGTCTTCATCTTTTGTAACCAAGTCAGTAGACAGCCTTCTCTGTCCCTCAAGGTCTTAGTCGAGAAGGTCCTGCAAATTTTGCACTCTGTGGCCTTGTGGTCCGGGTACAAACAACATATACAATCTTCATGTTTGTCCTCTACTAACAGCCTCTTTTTTGAACAGGTAACACAAGCTCTAAATAGAGCCTTCCTCTCCTTGTCAGACACAGTAAAATATAAATAAATTTGAGATAAGGTGAAGAAAATTGAGCAGAGCTCAATGGAGACTCCCTAGCACAACGTGTGGTAGAAAATATGAGGCTTTCTCGGGAAGGTTCTATGTGGTGAGGCTGCTCTGATTGGTTATTGCAAGAA
Organism: Lissotriton vulgaris; assembly: GCF_964263255.1. Taxonomy (NCBI): domain Eukaryota; kingdom Metazoa; phylum Chordata; class Amphibia; order Caudata; family Salamandridae; genus Lissotriton; species Lissotriton vulgaris. The sequence continues at coordinate 611,529,799 of NC_141698.1, forward strand.
TTTGGTCTCTTTTACAAAAAGAGGTGGATAAGCTACAAAATGAGATGACGTCTAGGCCTTTTTTTACTTTTGTGCTTACTACAATGGTATTTTTTCTTTACCAAGGCTCCCATTCCGACGAAGGGGAATGATACAAAGCATGGGAATCTTTGAAAGTTCCAATACTGGGGCAAATTATGCTCTTCAGTAAGTGAATGAACATGTCCAAGTCTTCACAGGGTTATAGTAGTAATGTTAATAATATGTATATTGACATAATTACCAGCTATTCTAATCTATTATATTGAGTTGTTTACATTACATTGTTTTAGGTTTTAAAGCAATGTGATGTGCATTATTGACGATTTAATGATATTTTATAACACTTGCAGTGTTTCTCTTGTACCTGATTAAAAGTAGTCTTTTTTTCTAAATATACCTTCATTAGTTGATGTTTTTATTTTTTTAATGTTTTATTGCTTAATCTATTTTCAACAGATTTGACATATAGGCAAGGAATGAGAAAAACTTACTCAATAACAAAAGACCATCTAGACACATCTTACATACTCCGATACTAACAAAAAGCGTACACGCAGCTGCACGATCAACGGGCCTACAGTTAATATTGTTAGAACACTTTTTTGTTAATGCTAAGAACATTTTACTGAGATTTTTAATTCATCCAAACATGAAGGGAATTATAATTAAAGATAATTTGATAGTTGGAGGCATAACTAGAAATAGGTGCAGCAAGCAGCTTCTTACCCCAGTTTTTAGATCTACTGAAAACCAGTTTGGAACGTACACCATTTTAAATCTTTTCTTAATTTCTTCCTCAAATTCTACTTTTCCAAGATCTTCAACTTTACATGCCTGCATATAAAAATAAACAAAATCAAGAACTGCTCATGTAATTATCAAAATAAACATAGCTTGTATTGTAATAGTCAATCAACTGCAACAGCTGACTGTACATTCTTAATCTTGAATGAGCAAACATCAAGACTTATCAGCAGTTCCTCTCAAAGAATTAAGAGGCAATAACATATCTGCATCACTGGTACAATCAGCTATATGCAAAGCAAGCAACAGTGCATACATTTAGGGGCCTACTCGTTATAGTGAGCGGGGACAAGTTTCCCTGGGCAGTAACGGTGGACATCTTAATGTAAAACACTTGACAGGATGTCATGATTTATAACATGTTAATTAGTTTAACGGTTATGTGGAGTAAGTTCATTCTTACAGAGACAGAAGCATAAAGTAAGTCTGACAGTTATATGCTACAAGTGGATAAAGCTGTGTAATACAGATCCCATGGATTATAAATCAGTAGAGGTTCCACTTGCCTACGACGAATGCGGATTTAGGAAAAAAAGCATGTGTCGGAGTTTAACAAGAATGTATCTTTTGTGCTATATCTCCCAGCAGACCTACAACAGACAAAATCATCTAAAGACTGCTAGTACATAACAATACATATGCAGATTTATAGTATGTTTTAATAGTTCTTTTAACAAATAACGGCTAGCTACGTGTATTTGTACCAAGGACAACTGCTCTGCATTCAAGTGCTAGTAGGTTGTATTTTTCCAAGCATTTATAGGCCATACATCGTACTACTTACTTACATACCATAAAACCTATCACCTGTTCTTACTTCTCCATCATGGGATACCACCATTATTGATGAATGTCAGGATGTTCCCATGGATGCAGAAGGCTCACAGAACACGTAAAAAATAATATTTAAAATCCAATTATCTTTGGACATATAAAAAACAAATTAATAAATGTGTGCAATCTACTGTTTTTAAATCTAAGCGGAAAGAGGTTGTAAAGCAAATTAGGTGCTTCACCCATGCCTGCCTGAGTACGCCAGTTCTACTCAATACACCCCACAAGACAATGGATTTCTCAAACATAGCTGCAGTTGGGCAGGTAAGGCATGAACAATAAAAAGGTCCATAATGGAGAAAAACAATCACAGATAAGAAACCATAGCTTCTTGATCATATGATTGCCATTATTTCATAAATAGTGGGATACAGTTACTAGTAGTACCTATAAGAGAGGAGCGAAAGAAGGAGAAAATCTACATAAGCAAACCATTGATAAACTCACTAAGCAGTTTCAGAATCTATCTTGGCAGTGGTGTTTAAAGAAAGTGTGGGCTCAACGCCACATAAGAGCAACAGACTTCAGAAATGGGGCTATCCCTAAACAGAGCAGTGGTAGTTGCATTTATTAAACTATCAACTTGGAAATTACTTGCTTAAACTCAGAAACTTCCACATCTATAGTACCACAGGTTAAAAATGTTGCTTTGAGTGTCTCAAAGGTTTAGTTATTTTAATAAATAATACTTAAGACACTGTTTAGCATTCAAAACATGCAAAGGATTATTCAACAGATGTCATGGGACTGGTAAAGAAAGAAGGTAACAGTTTGTTTCATAAAAAAACATGAGATTAGCTAATGGAGAAGATAAGTGAAGGCAAAGACAACCTTATACGTATGTAAAAACATGTTATGCTCAGTAGTAAAGACATCATTCAATCAATCAGGGGTTTGTAACACGCGATACTCACCCATGAGGGTCTCAAGGCGCTGGGGGAAAGGGGGGGGGGGAGGAGGTAGCAGATCTGGATCAGTCGAAGAGCCAGGTCTTGAGGTCCTTCCTGAATACGTGCAGGGCCGAAGAACATCTGATGTTACCAGGGAGCTCGTTCCAGGTCCTGGCTGCGATGTAGGAGAAGGCTCTCCCGCCGGTTCTGTCTCGGCAGATGCGGGGGACCTCTGCCAGGGCGAGGTCGGCGGAGCAGAGGTTCCTTTTGGGAACGAGGAAACATACTCTGTCGTTGAGGTATTTGGGTCCGATGTTGAGGGATTTGTAGGCGTGGGTGAGGAGTTTGAAGGTAACCCTCTTCTCGACGGGGAGCCAGTGGAGGCCTCGTAGGTGTTGGGTCATGTGCTTGTGGCGCGGTCTTTCAATGACGAGTCTGGCTGCGGCATTCTGGATGGCTTGGAGTTTGTGTAGAAGAGTTTTGTTGATTCCAGCGTAGAGGGCGTTGCTGTAGTCCAGTGTGCTGGTCATGAGTGCGTGGGTGACGGTCCATCTGCAGTCAGGGGGTATCCACTTGAAGGTCTTACGGAGGATGCAGAGGCAGTTGAAGTGACAGCGTTGATCTGGCGGTTCATGGCGAGGGAGGAGTCATGGATGATGCAGAGGTTCCGAGCAGGGTCTGTCGAGGTGGGTGGGCTCCCGAGGGCCACCAGGTGTTGTCCCAGGCGGAGGTGCATGGTCCGAGGAGGAGGACCTCTGTCTTCTCAGAGTTGAGATCAGGCAGCTGTCCTTCATCCAGGCTGCCACGATCCTCATTCCTTCTTGAAAACTGAGTCTGGTGTCTTCAGGGTTCTTCGTGAGGGAAAGGATGAGCTGGGTGTCGTCGGCGTAGGATGCGATGCTGAGCCCATGCTGTCTGACGATGGCGGTTATGGGGGCCATGTAGATGTTGAAGAGTGTCGGATCCTTGGGGTACTCTGCAGTTGATGTCAGTGGGTTCGGAGAGGGGGGAGGGAAGTCTGATCCTCTGGGTTCTGCTGGAGAGGAAGGATTAGATCTATTCGAGGGCGGCTCCTTGTATCCCTGCGTCGTGGAGTCTGGCGGCTAGCGTGCAATGTGAGAAGGTGCCGAAGGCTGCGGATAGGTCTAGAAGGATGAGGGCCGTGGTGTGTCCCTTGTCTAGGTGATCAGCTGGGCGTTCACAAGTCTCTCAGTGACTTTGTCTGCGAAGGGGAGGAGAGAGATGGGTTGGTCGTTCTTCAGGTCTGTTCACCTCCGCACGTTTCCAATCATCTGGGTGCAGATGCCGGAACTGAGGGAAGATTTGATTGTACGTCTTAGTTCGGGTGTGATGACAGCGGTGGCCCTGTGGAAGATGTGAGGGGGGGCAGGGGTCCGTTGGGGCTCCTGAGTGAGTTGTCTTCATGGTTGCGGTGATGAGCTCTAAGGACACGGGGGCCCAGGATGTGATGGTCGGCTTCTCGGCGGTGGTGGGTAGTAGGGTGTTGTCTTGTGCTGGCTCTTTGAAGTTGTCATGAAGGGCCTTGATCTTCAGGTGGAAGTAGGAGCTCAGTTTGGCGCAGAGTTCCTGGGAGGGTGTGATGGCCGTGGTTTCGCAGGTGGGTTTTGCGAACTGCTGAATGACGTTGAACAGTTCCTTGACGTTGGTTGCGTTCGTATTGACTTTGTCTCTTATTAAGGTCCGTTTGGTGTCTCTTATAAGCGATGGTATTTCTTCAGGGTGCTCTTGTGGTTGTTCCATGCTTCTGTGGTCTTCTGGTTCCACCAATTTTTCTCTAGGCGTCTGCAGGAGCATCTGGCTTCTTGGAGATATGTGGTGAACCAGGCAGCCTTCAGAGGGCGTTGTTTGGCGAGGTGGCGGCGAGGTGCCAGCTTGTCGGCGCAGCAAGAGACCCAGCGGTGAAATTCCCTGGCTGCGGAGTTGGTGTCGGTCATGGTGCTGGGGGGGGGTCTTGGAGGAGGGCGGTGTTGAGGTGTTCCTCAGTGACCTTACCCCATTTCCATCGCGGCGGGCACGGGGCGGGCTTGGGTGCGGTGGTGGTGTCGAAGGTGAAATGGACACAGTGGTGGTCCGTCCTGAGGGGCTGGGTGGTGTGGCTTAAACGGATGTTTGATCCTCCTGCGAACATGGGGTCGAGGGTGTGACCCGCTCTGTGGGTGGGTGTGCGGACGAGCTGCTTCAGTCTGGGGTAGGCGAGGTTCTTGAGGAGAGTGGTGGAGTCTGGGTCATCGTCGAGGTGGAAGCTCAGGTCCCCGAGTACAATGTAGCCAGTGGAAGTGATGACGTGGGGTGCGGGCTGGGCGCTAGGTCCTGGCGGTCTGTACATGAGGGTGCCGCGTAGTGTGGTCCTGGGGCTGGTCTGGATCTGAAAGTGAAGGTGTTCTGCGTTGGAGTGGGTGTCACTCGTGCTGGATGTGGAGAGTCGGAGGGGGGTCTTGTGTGCGATGGAGAGTCTTCCTCCCGGGCGGTGTGGCAGGACTTTTTCTGGATATTGTAGCCATCTGGGATGGCCATGGCAATGTCAGAGCCGGAGGTAGCGTTGGTCCAGGTTTCCATGAAGAATGCAACATCGGGCGAGAGGGTGTCAATCAGGTCCCAGATTTTAATGGTTGTCAGTGCAGGAAGCGCACGTTGAGAAGGATGCACATCAGGGTTCCGGTGGAGCGTGGATTAGGTGGCCCTTCGGCGGATTCGGGAGCCGGGTCAACGGTGATGAATCTTCGGCAGGGTCTGAACGAGAACTGCCCGTGGGTCGTGGTTGGCGATGATCTTCCGCAGTCGGCGTAGCCTCAGTGGTTGAGAGCGTGGAGGGTGGCGGAGTTGTAGTGGTGGGGTCTCGGAGAACCGGGATTCCTGGCGCTGGTCGAGAGCAGATGGGCTTGCCTCAGGTGAGCCTTATGCACTCCAGTGGTATGACGGCGCAGCGGTCGCCATTTAGTAGGCGAGGGGTGGCGGGAACAGAGGTGGGGAGGCGGGAGAGGAGCTGGATCAGGGGACGGGGCCGCAGGGGCAGCAGAGGTGGAAAAAGTATACATAAGAGACCCGGGGCACAGAAAATGCAGTAAAGAGAGAAAAAACAATATGCAGCAGTCCGGGCAAAACAATAAGCAGTAGTCAGGAAAATACTACAAACTTTACGGTGCAGGCTCGAACCCTGCTGGGAGAGGGCTCTGACTCGAGCGGTCCGGCTGTTAGGTAGAGCTACAAGGCAGTGTGCTACCTTGGACCCAGAGGTCAAGGAATCATGCGCGCTTGCCTGCAGCGGTCACCATTTAGTAGGCGAGGGGGGCGAGAGTAGAGGGGGGGGTGGAAACGGGGCTGGATTGGGGGGCGGGACTGCAGGGGTGGGAAAAGTATACACAAGAGACGCGGGGGCACCGAAAAATGCAGTAAAGAGAGGAAAAACAATAAGCAAAACAATAAACAGCAGTCAGGGCAAAGCAATAAGCAGTAGTCAGGAAAATACCACAGACACGTTAGGGTGCCGGCTCGAACACTGTTGGGAGAGGGCTTTGATTCTAGCAGTTCGGCTGTTAAGCGGGGCTGCAAGGGAGTGTGCTACCTTGGACCAAGAGGTCAAGGAATCATGCGCAGCGGTTACCATTTAGTAGGCGAGGGGGGCGGGAGCAGAGGTGGGGAGTCGGGAGCGGGGCTGGATCGGGGGCGGGCCACAGGGGCAGCAGCGGCGGGAAAAGTATACACAAGGGACGCGGGGCACAGAAAAATGCAGTAAAGAGAAAAACAATAAGCAAAAGCAGGAGTCAGGGCAAAACATTAAGCAGCAGTCAGGAAAATATCACAGAAACGTTACAATGCCGGCTCGAACCCTGTTGGGAGAGGGCTCTGACTCGAGCGGTCTGGCTGTTAGGCGGAGCTGCAAGGGAGAGTGCTACCTTGGACCCAGAGGTCAAGGAATCACAATTAAATTCACTAACTATCTTGGCTAAAATGTTACCTACTAAAAATACTAAATTCCACCAAGCACAGAATTGCTGACTACATGTATCTGGTATCATGGTTTTCTACTTTGGTCTTAGTCTCACACTAATCTTGTGTGTGAGAGGAGACTTAAGCTTGTGCTTTCAGATGGGTGAGGTTTTGGATCTGCCCTGTGACCCGTTTGGGGGAGGGGAGAAGAGGGGGAGGATTGGGGGCATGAAGCATGGTATCATTGATCAAACAGTGGACTACTGTCCCTTTCAGGGCATTAACACAGTGATAGTGGCAGTGGACCGTCTTCTGTAAACCCATAGTTTTGACCAGATTTTTAAAAATCTTTGTCACTGGAGTGGAAGCCTACTAGCCCTAATGTATGTGTTAATGTCTATGCATGTACCACACAGGCTACATACACAATGTATGCAAGGTACAGTAATGGAGGCCTTTGGGATCCAGTAAGGATGTCCATGGCCTGGCCTTTTGCACAAGATGGAGGTGAGGTTGTTTTCCCAGACAATGGAAGTGTTTTGCTGACATTCTTGAAGCTAGGGAAAGAAGATCTAGGCACTATTTTCATTGGCTTGTTGCTGAGCAAGGAGCTGTGGATCAGTCTTTCTGAAGGACTGCCATTTAGTAGAGTGCGGGGTGAAAGAAGGGAATGGAGACTATGTTATGTAAAGTGAAGAGGCACCTTTGAGTGAGGCTTGCCGCTTTGCCTTTTCCAGAACCCTGCATCAATTTTGCAGATTATATTCAGTGCCTCTATAGTGCGTACCCCAGGCTGGATGTTATTCTGAGAGAGCGAGAGAGAGAGAGAGAGAGTGAGAGAGTGAGAGAGATAGAGGCCTGTGTCTGGAGACTAGCCTACAAATGACATTTGAAAGGAAAATTATCTTGAATCGGTTCTGAAAGTAGAGACTGTGGATACATATCTCCTGGCTGCTCTGATAAGATAGAGGGACTCCGTGATCCACTTATTGCAGTTGAAAGTTCTCAATGACCAAGGAAGAAAGTGCTCTAAGAACCGTTGTGCAACCAGTGCTGGTGTGTGCCCGACAGACAGCTTACCAGAGGTGAGGGGACCCTTGATGAAGAGCCATTCACCCGCCCAGAAACCAGACTGCATGCTGAGAGTGCGAAGAAGCCCGCTAATGTTGCAGGAGTACTCACTGTAAAATCTGAGTGAATTGCAGTGTGACACCAGTGTAATGGGTCTGCAAAAGAGGAATACTCTGTGGGCCCCCAGAACCTCCACCACAATTCCAAGCGGGACTCAAGAAGTTAAGCCAAGTCTTGAGCCACTGAGCCCATACTGAGATTTGGTGGCTTGACTTATGACGCAGAACCTGGTTGTGAAGTTGCAGTTTGACCTGAACTGCTGCACCTGAATTCTGAACCACCAATGAACTGTGAAGATGCGGCCAAAGAATCTGCACCTGCACCCAGTCGCAATAAGGTCCAGAGCTGCAGTGCAATATGAGACTTGGAGCACTTAAAGCAGTTGTCCACCATCCAACTAGTGAGTCCTGACCATTTGCTCAAAGCCAGCCATGCATGGCTGCAACATTCCAGACGCATACAGCTTGAGAGAAGCTGCACTGAGCACCCACCAGACCAGCTGTGAGAAGATCTAGCACTCCCCACAGCTGCGATCCTAGAATGTAAAAACAACAGTTGATGGACAGAATGCAGAACAATGTCCTACATTAACCCTAGTACAGAGATCTGGGCCTAATTCCATCGTTTTTTTGCACTCCACACCACCCCAGTTCAGACATGGCCATATGGAAATCAGCCTTGACCCTGTGCCTCATGGGAACACTTCAGCCCGAACTGCCAAGTCATGTCTTTCCTGGACCGGAATCAAGCATCCTAGGACCGGTTTCTGGCTATCAGCCGTCTTCAGCCAGGATAGCTTGACTCCAGTAGTGTGGAGAGCATGGGACTCACGTCTGAGCATACCCATCCCACTCGGGGTTATTATTATTCAGAAAGATATTAAAAACTATAGTAGAGAACGTACTTACCCTTATCTCAAAAAACATTTTTTCCAGCAAAATCCGAATCAATCAAACTGGATTCCTAAGCATACTACTTTTTCAGATACAGCATCTTCTAGTTCAGACGTGAACAATAGTTGTGGGGACACACCCAATTAATTATAGGTTTGGGAGAGGACATAATCTATCTTTTTTGTCGAGGGCCCAACTGCCACAGCGTGGTCAGATTCGGAACACGAGGAGAGGCTGGTTCAGGAATCAGTACACCCCCGGTTTAAGCCAAACCCGCGACAGCTATTACGAATGGTAAACCCACTGAGAGAGAATAATACTGAGATGAGGACTAAATTCCGATCCCACCATGGAAATTTTCCCGATCTTAAACTTATCTCATGTATTGAGCTCAAAAGAAATCAAGTTGTTGAGCAATGGTTTATCTTTTGTTCTGACACATAGAAATGACCCTTTTACGACATGTTGAAGTATACTGATTCTTTAGAAGACTAAGACTCAAACACTTCTTCAGCAAAAATCGATCACCAATGCAAAATAATGTGAGTGGTTTAAAATGTAAGTCCACGTTTTTTCCAGCAGCTAATCTTATGCCTAAAGAACTGATTACTTTTGAAAATGTCATACTGACGGAGTTAGAGCAGATGTTCCAGCAAAGAAAGTATACGAAATATAATTTCTCTAAAGATCAACAATTCACTCTGAAAACCCTTGCCAGCAGGGATGATGTAATTGTGAAACTAGCTGATAAGGGGGGTAGTATTATCTTACAGGATAAAATTGATTATGATGAGGAAATTCTACGACAACTTAACAACAAAGTGAATTATGTCAAATTAGCTAGAGATCCTACAGACAGAATCAGGAAAGAAATTCTACATTTGACCTTCCAAGGACTTGAAGGTCTTTGGTTGAGCAAGAAAGAATTTGACTATTTAAATAAAAAAGATTTTATGACATCGGCATTTTACACGCTACCAAAGATTCATAAGGACAGCCTGCACCCTCCGGGTAGACCAATTGTTGCGGGCTGCCAGTCATTCTTGCAACCATTGGCAGAATATGTGGATTGTTTTATGCAATCTGTTGTTCCCAAGACAAGATCCTACACTAAGGATAGCACTGATGTCATTACCAAACTTGAAGGTTAGCCATATGACGTAGTAAATAATATTCTCGTCACAATGGATATAGAGAGCTTTTATACATGCGTACCCCAGGGAGAAGCTCTCGATGTGATCAAGGATATATTAAACACAAGTCAACACCAACATCAGGTTTCAAGTGAATTTATTGTAGATTATACTGGAATCGCCCTCGAACAGAATTATTTTTTGCTTAATGGAGATTTTTTGGGCCAAATAAAAGTGTGCGACTATGGGTGCTATTTTTGCACTGGACATAGCAAACTTGTATGTCGCCTCCTTTGAAGAGATGATAATTTACTCCCTTCAGTGCACATATAAAAAACTATTTAAGGTACATAGGTACTCAAGAAGAAATACAGGATTTTCTTTCCTGGCTCAATCAGCAGAATGTGAACCTACAGTTCACTATGGAAAGTAATCAATACAGTATGCGTTTTTTGGACTTCAGAATTTGGAATGATGGAGGTATTTTAGCTGTTAGCCTTTATACAAAACCCACAGCTAGAAACACGCTATTGAAATACAATAGCCATCATCCGCGCAATTTGCGAGATAACCTCCTTTTTGGTCAGTTTTTGCGGATTAAACGCAACTGTACCAGGAGGGAGGATTATTTTAGTGAGGCAAAAGTGCTAATGGCAAAACAGGTGATGAGGAGTTATCCATACAGATTAGTGAAACATGCAATGAAACAAGCATGGTATTACGATTGACAGGCACTACTGTATAAAGAAACTGAACTACAATCAGATAATCCATCTGACACAATTACTTGCTTTACCACATTCGGGACCGAATCTAATACAATCAAAATAATTATTCTGAAAAATTGGTACCTTATAAAGAAAGTGGAACCACATCTAAATCACCCACGGTTTGCTTTCAAAAGAGGGAGGAATCTAAGAGATTATCTAGTTAGAGCATACAATGAACCAATTCCAGCCTCGATTCAAAATATGTGGGGTTTGACAACAGTAACAGGGCATTACCCGTGTGGTAATTGTGCAGCTTGCGCTACTACAAGCGTGAAGAAAACATGTAATGTGAAACGTAAAGAATGGTGTTTACAACAACATACCAATTGTTTGTCAAGAAATGTAATTTATTGCATACAATGTTCATGCTCCCTTTTTTACATCAGGAAAACAACACAAGGGGTGAAAAAACACATTATGCAACACCAATCACGGATACGCTGTAAAGTGCTGACTGCACCTTTGATTGAGCATTACATACAAAATGTACATACTCCTGACATGAAATGGTTTGTACTTGAAAGTGTTAAAGGTACGAAGAGACAACAAAACATTGATCAGCTGCTCACACTCAAAGAAAACAGATGGATTTGGTCCTGTAAGACTGTGGAAAATGGATTGAACTCATTTGTTCAGTGGCATACACTGGCAACACTTTAATAGCTCATGGAGGCGTGAGCTTTTTTTGTATTAACTAATTGTGATTATGGTACAGGAGGACGAAGATCGTACTTTGGGTCTTTAGTCATAAGGATCTAAATCGGTACGGACATGTATGCTAGATTGGCTATGTTGAGTATTTTAGCTATTATAGCATATCTGATTCGATACACTCAAGATCGCCAACCTATAAGTACATAGGACCAAGAGTCAGGTGGGTTGAGATTCCCTGCTCTCAGAGTTGTTTTACTCTTTCAGCCTGGTTTGCTAGTATATAATGTACAATTTATAGTTGACCGCTTTTTGGGTGGTCCCAGCAGTCTATTTGGCTTTTCCCTTCGATTTTGGTACTAAAGAATAAATTCTTCGTCCTGGTGGGGTAGAACTTGCTAATACCTGAATCAGTATGTTTACTTGTGTTTGACGCTTAGATGGGCATTTTGTGGTGTTTGGAGCCGGCATTGCGCGCTGTACATCTAGTGAGGCCGACAGAATACGAGCGGGGATGAGCTTTTGAAGCCATCTGATACTTTTCTAAGATGGCTACCAAGATACGTGAAGCTGACGGCAAGACTCATGAGGTCATTGCCGGGGCTGCGGTACTCGGTCTTTCAAGTCTGGCAGAGAATCAAGCGACGTAGGTTCCTTTTTAAGTAAGTGGGTTTTAACTTTAATAACGGAGCTTGTGAGCCTATGTCAGTCCCATGAGGTTTTGTAGGGACTAATTGATTGTTCTGGTTTTGTTTTGTTTGGCAGGATATTGAATAACAAATACACTGCCCATTTGTAAGTATCCTAGCTACCCTAATTGTATGTAGACGTGTTTGTCTTGGAAACAGGTTACTCAAATTCATTTTTTTCTTGTTTCAGACTGGCCAAATTTGTTGGAGGTAAGAAGACTGGTATATACAGTCTTACTACAGTTTAAGGCGTTTTTTGGTGGTGGTATAGGAATATTATAGTGGTCTGCCCAAACATGCTGTGCTTTGGCCAAAAGGTGACAGCTGAGATGGAGTGGATAGGACTAATGCCATTGTGGTTTTGAATCAACTGTGAATTATGTCACTCATGGTTTGGTGATGCAGTGGCACTTTATATTGTTTATGTGTGGCACTCTGATTTTTGGTGTTTATCACGTAACACTATTGGTCTCCCTGTTTCGTCTGGGTGGTGAGCAGAAGATGCATGCATATGGTTTCGTCTCTTTACATATTGTGTTGTATTTGTATTTTTATTGTACTAGACTCTTTGTGCAACACTTCCGTCCTGAAGATGGTCTCGGGAATCTGGTAGACTGTTACAGAGACCGAAACGTTGACGATAGTACATCTTTTTGTTACACTTATACATTGCAAGGCATAACAAAAGCAATGTAAAATAGATGTTTTTTTTTTTTGATTTGTTTTTATTGTTGCATCACATAGTAATAATCACAGTCATATTCCTTCGTCGGCTGCAGCGTCAACATTCTGCTGCAGTCAACCAATAGTGCAACTTTTTTTCTTTTTTGTTTAATAAACAACTCTTAACTTTAAGGTCATTGATTGGATAGTTGGTACATTTTAGATAGATTAAGTAGAGTATTCAAATCAACCTTTACAATGGGCAAGGCCGTTAATACCACAATTTGCAGAACTATTATGCCAACCCTACTAGTCCGGCAGACTCTGGGATTACCCTGTCAGCACCCCTTTCCACAATCCATTCCCCCCTACCCGGTTTCCTCCTCATCCCCTGAGCTATCCATGTCTTCCTCTTCTGGCAATGGCTCACACAGCTCCCCCCTATATGTGTTCCAAGGTGTCCATATTTTGTTCCATTTACGTGGGTTGGCTCTCTGTTGGTACACTGCCCGTTCCACCACCATCAGCATGTCCATATTCCGGCACCACTGCACCAGGGTCGGTGTCTCGGATGATCCCCATTTCTGCGCTATATCTCGCTTAGCTAACATCGTGCCGATGACCACCCATTGCCTCCCATATGATGTCAAGTCGTTTGGGCCCCACACATTCAACAGACAAACTCGGGGGTCAGGTGTTATCGGGATTTGTAAGGTTTGGGCCATCGTGCGTGTTACTCTCCGCCAATAGTCCACCATATTGGGACAGGACCATAGGGTGTGATACAATGTGCCCTCCTCTCCGCAGTGTCGCAGGCAGTAGGGGTGGTCTGCTCTGTGGATTTTGTGTAGAGTGGTGCGTGTATAGTATACTCGGTGCAATATTTTAAATTGCACCAGTCTAAATCTTGATGAGATGCCAGCTTCCTTAGGCGACGCCAGCGCTGCATTCCATTCCGTCTCATCTAGGTCTCCTACTTCCCCCTCCCACTTTTCCTTCAATTTCTGCAACGGGTCAGGTAGGTTGTTTATGAGTTTACGGTAAGTGAGGGAGGTAGCACTGGCCTCCATGTAGTCTGTAAGTAGACGGTCCTCCAATGGGGCTGATTCTGGGACATTAGTGCCTGGTTCTATTGCTGACAGTAGTGCGTGACGAATCTGTATGTATCGGTATGTTTCAGTAATGCCCAATTCGTACTGTTCCCTCAGGGTCTCAAATGGAACCACCCCATCCTTCGTCCACATATCACCCACCGTGGATATCCCAATATTGTCCCATTGTTCGAAGCCTTTACTGTGTCTTAGATTCCCCAAAATTCTGGAGTCCCATAGGGGTGTGAGTCGTGTAACTACTCCCTCCCATTTCAGTCGGGTTTGGGCCGTGTGCCATAGTGTCACAGTATGTTTAGTTGGGCCGCTGAGTTTTGTCATCAATCCTTTATTGTAGAGTGGGGCCAGAAGCGTGTTTGTCCCTAACTGCCTCCTATCGGCCATATATGCCGGATCGTCCTGTGGCCTGTGTATCCACTGGTTAATCACTTTGAGGTGGGCTGCCCAGTAATACAGTTCCAAGTTTGGGAGCGCTATCCCCCCACTATACCAGTCTCGAATCAATTTCACATGTGCCACCCTGGCTGGTCCGTTTCACCACAGTAGGCTGGACAGTTGAGTCGACAGTTGTCGAAAGAACGATGATGGGACCAACATTGGCGTATTTTCCAGGACATATAGAAAACGGGGTAACGCCATCATTTTGAAAAGTGCGGCTCTGCCCAACAGTGTTAATGGGAGGGTCTTCCAGTGACGCACGTCTGATTTAAGTCTGTCAAGCAGCGGCCTAAGATTTAAGTCCTGAAAGGTCGCATGATCTCGTGTAATTTGGATCCCTAGGTACTTAAAGGAGGTGGATTCTAATAGTAATGGGCAGTCCGCACTTAAGATCGGCGGCGTGCCGTGAAGCATATAGAGCACAGCTTTTGTCCAATTTATTTTGTACCCTGAGGCTGTGCCGTGCCTCTCACACAAGGCCAGCAGCACCGGAATACCCGTTGCTAAGTCCGTTAGATAGATCAACATGTCATCGGCATATAATGACACCCTGTCTTCCCAGTCGCCTCCCCACCGTATGCCCTTCAGTAACTGTGTAGACCTGATGATGGTGGCTAAGGGCTCCAGAACCAAAGCGAACAGGAGCGGCGAGAGTGGGCACCCTTGTCTCGTTCCCCTCGCTAGTGGTATTTCTCTCGAGAGGTGGCCATTTGCTGTCACCCTGGCTACTGGGTTTTTATACAAAAGTCTGATCCATGCTACAAATTTTGGGCCGAAACCCATATGCTCCAGAACCGCAAAGAGGTATCGCCATTCCACCAGGTCAAACGCCATTTTGGCGTCAAGTGACAGGATAGCTGCTGGTTCTGACAGTAATGGAGCCCGTGCCATCACGCCGTGTAGGCGTCTAAGATTCATCGCCGTACTCCTGTGCGGCATGAATCCGGATTGATCAGGATGTATTAGGTGCGCCAAATGAGGTAACAGTCTGTTGGCTAGAACTTTAGCTAAGATCTTACTCTCAGCATTAAGTATAGATATCGGGCGGTATGACCCGCAGTCCTCAGGTGGCTTGCCGGGTTTTGGTATTGCTATTATAGTCGCTGCGCGTTGGTCGGGCGGCAACTGTCCCTGCTCCAGGCTGGCCTTAAACATATCTAGTAGGGGGGTCGCAAGCGTTTCCGACTTGGTCTTATACCATTCAATCGGTATCCCTTTGGGACCTAACGCTTTCCCCGAGTGTAGTGCATTGATGGCTATCTGTAGCTCTTCGGCAGTCAGGTCCATTTCCAACTCGTCTGTTGTCCTGTGACAAGTTGCGGGTGGGTATTCCTTCTAGAGACGCCTCCGCCATCTCTCGAGTAACTTCGAATTCAGGGGAGTATACTGTTAGAAAGTGATCTGCCAGAAGTTCTACTATCAATGAGGGATGAGTTTGTAATACCCCTGCAGGATCTCTCAAGTGTAGGATAGCCCTTTGCCCCTCCCGTTTTTTCTCTAACCAGGCAATAAGTCTGCCAGCTTTGTCACCTACATCGTAGATTCTGTGGGCTGTTGTCGCTATATTGTCTGTTACCTTGCGGCGTATGTGATCGGTATGACGCTGCTGACACAAACGAAGTCTGTGAGCGTGTCCCTCGTCGGGTCGGTCTCATGTTCTCTATTGGCCTTGGCAAGCCTGTCTTCTAGGTCTAGGAGCTCTAGTTTTTGCGTTCGTTTGGGTCTCATGATAGTGGAAATAGCCTGTCCCCGGAGAACCGTTTTGTACGCTTCCCACAGGACAATGGGGGATTTAACAGACCCTACGTTCTCAGCGAAGTATGTCCTTGTTTCCATCTTTAGTGCTTTCGCTACTAATGGTACTTTAAGGTATCCCGGGTAGATCGGGTAGATGCGTGTCCGGGTACGTCCAGGGTTGGAGAGACTCAGTGTCAAGGGAGAGTGATCCGAAACACCCCGTGGTTTGATTTGTACGTCTTCTATAGTGAGGGTGCCGTGTCCCAGTGCTAGGAAATAGTCGATCCGAGACAAACTATCATGGACCGCTGAATGAAATGTGTACTGTTGCTCGTCTTTGTGGAATCGCCGCCAGAGGTCCACCAAGCCTTGCTCCTCCATAAAATCATGTAGTCGGGAGGGCCCGGGAGACTGGGTTCTCACCGGGAATCGGTCGTGTGTGTTGTGTGCTACTGCATTGAAGTCCCCACCCACAATGAGATCACCCTCTGGGAGGTCCAGCAGGAATTTTCCCAATTCTGGTAGTGCGACAGCATGTAGTGCTGGCGGGATATAGATCGAGACCACATTGAGCGGTCGTCCTTCCCACTGCCCATGCGCCGCCGCAAAACGACCCTGTGTGTCTGATTTCGTGGACTGGAGTATGAATCTCGATGAGCGGTGCATCAGAATACCTGTGCCACGGGACCCCCTAGTGAATTCTGAGTGTACAATCATGCTGTAAAAAAGGGGGTGGTGATGAACAGAGTGTCTGAATTCAGCAGACCACTCTTACCCAGTCCAAAGATCAGGGCTTGATCCATCACCGTTATTTATCTCACTGCACCATCCCAGCTCAGAACCTGGCTATATGCAAATCAGTCTGTCCCTGGCCCAGTGCATAATGGGAACAGGGCAGACTAAACTACCAAGCCAATTCTTCACCAGAAAGGAGACAAGCTACCGGGGACCGGTTTCTGGCATTTCAGCCGTCTTCGACCCGGCTTGCTTGAATCCTGATGGTGCAGTGAGAAAAGGACTCATGTCTGAGTATACCCTGCCACACCTATAGTGGCCAAAAACGATTCAGAAAACGACCCTGTGCGTCTGATTTCGTGGACTGGAGTATGAATCTCGATGAGCAGTGCATCAGAATCCCTGTGCCACGGGACCCCCTAGTGAATTCTGAGTGTACAATCATGCTGTAGCCCTTCCTGTCAAGTGCTTTGGTTGCTGTGCCCGTTAAGCGTGTTTCTTGGAGTAGGACCAGGGCTGGGTTTAGTCGTTTTATACTGTGTAGCACCAAACCTCTTTTGCCTTTATCCCCCAGACCCCTAACATTCCATGTCATGAGGCACAGTGGTGTCACCTGTCCTGTCCCGGCTACCTCCCTATCTGCGTCAACCCGCGTGGTGTGTGCCATAGTATCTGTGGTGGCCGACCTTAGTGTGTCGTGGTGCTCGTGAGCGAGCACATGTCCAATGTGTCGCCTTTCGGTTGGTAAGTACCTTATAGTTCCAATCATGACCAGTAGAACAATTTAAACAATGCAAACCCCTCGCCCCCCCAACACCCCCCCACCCTGACCCCCTGCTAAACGGACATAAAACTGCCCGCCCCCCCAACTCAGCAGAGGGCCCGATCCCCACCCAAAACACAGTACTTGCTCGCTGGGGTGAAGGACTCTCCGGAGTCGGCGGCCCCCCTTCTTGACCACGGAGGATCTCTGCCCAGTGTCCATGGCAGCACCCCCGGTCAGCGGCACTATTGGCCTAGGTAGACCACATCGGGAAGTCATTGGTCCTCATTGTCTTCTGTTTCTGGTACGTCGTGTAGAGGTGAGTGTGAGTCTGCCTCTCCCCCAGATGTCTGGGATCCCGTGTGGGGTCCGTTATTGCGGTGTTCGTTTGACCTGTTGGAACGGCGAGGCAGGCCTGCTGTTCTCCATCCCTCCAGCCAATCCTGAGCTGCCTCCGGAGTGTCGAAGAACCATGCTTTATTGTCCGCCACTATCCTCAGTCTCGCTGGAAAAAGCATCGAATAGGGAATCTCTCTCGCCCTAAGTTCTTTTTTAACCTCGAAAAAAGTTCTCCTTCTACGTGCGACTTCCACCGTATAGTCAGGAAAAAATGCCAGAGTGGAGTTCTGTATCCTGAGGGGGGGTGAAGTTCTTGCTGCCTGTAGGATCGCATCCCTGTCTCTGAAATTGAAGAGCCGAGCAATGATCGGCCTTGGGTTAGCCCCGGTTTTCGGCGTCCCCCGGGAACTCGGTGCGCTCTTTCCACTGTAAAGAAGGCGGAGAGACCCTTGGGCTGAAGGCTTTGCTTGATCAGATCTTCGACATATAGGTCCATCGCCCTTGTGTCTTCTGATTCCGGAACCCCTATGATACGGATGTTGTTCCGCCTCGAGCGCCCTTCCTGGTCATCCAGCTTGTTCCGCAGCTCCTTGTTTTCTTTCGTGATCCGCTCCATACTTATTTGCAATTCGGAGACATCTTCCACCAACGATTTGGTCACTACTTACATTGCATTCACTTTTTCAGTCACTTTATGGAAGTCCGCACGTATGAGAGTTATTTCTGCTGAGATCGACCCCACTGTTGCCTGTACTTGGGTGAGGGCCCGCATCACGTCGTCCTAGGTCGCTTTCTTGCCCCACGCTGTGTCCGCGGTTTTACCTGCCTGTTGTTTCGCGTCTGGCGGGGAGGAGGTAGACTTATCGTAGGCATATCTTTCAAGTCGAGCTTGCGCCGCTCCGCCTTTCGGCCCTTTTCCTGCCATCCTGACTGACCCTTCCACCGCGGTCCGCAGAGGTCGTATGTTATGGAATCAGTTCCCAAATGATGTTGCGACCGTTGAGAAGAAATCCTTGCGGCGGGCGATCGGTCTCAAGGGCCACTGATCGAAGTCTGTCTCGGAAGCGGCCCGCCCTTCTTGGTAAGCACTAATCGCCGCTCAATCTCTGTACGTAGGTCTTAGCCGTTGTGTAACGCCTTCATGGATCGATTGTCCCGGAGCTTATCATTGCATGAGGGGCATGGGGCCCCGAGAGGTTGAGTCCGTGTGCTGGGGCCTGCGTGGTAGATGATTCCGGATATGCTCCCGCTCGCCTCCGCCTCCGGTCGCGCCACCATGTGACGGGTTTTGCACTCTGTTTCACCAGGCAGCCCGTGGTCTATAGGATAAGTTCCGTTATCCACCAAGACTGTCGGCTCTCGGGGAGGTCCGTGCGGTCTTTTCGCTATGCCGCACCCCGGGTTCCCCCGTGCTTCGTGTCCAAGATGGCGGCCTCGGCCCGGAGGTCGCAGGGATCTTTTTGTAAAATAGATGTTTAATTTTGCAATATGGTGGATTGTTGACCCATATGAATAACAAGCGAAAGATGTATTGTTACTACTGAGAAACATGTGGATAAATTTAGTAGTATTTTTTGTTGCCGTATAGGATGTTTGAATATTCATTGATTTCTCTAAAATTGGATTTAAAACGATTTTTTGTATACAACATTGTATTTTGAGACTATCTTGTTTTAGCTGAATTAGGTTTACACAGGAGTGGTGGCCTCCAGAGTTGGGCATTATTCCTATCCCAGCTTCTGGAGTGAAAAACCTAGGAATTTGGCTGGATCCTGCGCTCACCTTCACAGACCACACGAAGAGGGTTGCAGCCACCTGCTACGGTATCTTGCGTGGCATAAGGCCAGTCTTGAAATATTTTGACCCCCCCCACCCGACAGCTCGTGGTCCAGGCATCAATTTTATCCCGGCTGGACTACGGCAGCTCGCTGATGATAGGGGTAAACCAGGCTGAGGCATCCAGGCTCCAAAGGGTTCAAAATGCCGCGGCGCGGGCCATTGTGGGTCTTCCCAGACATTGTTCTGTGTCGGGTACCATCTCGGCCCTACATTGGCTACCGGTCAGACAGCGGATCAAGTTTAAGGTGCTCTGTCTGGACTTTAAAATTATGAAACTTTCTTCGCCGCCGGCACTGGCCAACCTACTCATTCCCTACATCCCTCCGAGATCACTAAGATCAGAGGCTCTTCACCTAGCAGTCTGCCCCCGTTTTAAACTTAGCAGAATGGGTGGCCGCTCGTACCGGGTGCTTGCTGCGGGATTGTGGAACTCGCTCCCGTTGCACATCCGAGCTCTGAATGATTTGACCACCTTCAGGCGTGCTATCAAAACTTTTTTGTTTCCCGCTTCCGAGTAGCCGCCCCTTTCTTCTTTTTCCCTTTGTGTGTTATGTTATAGTACCTGTCTAGCGCCAGGACGCCCCTTGGCTGGGGCATCTGTGCGCTATAAAAATATAATTAACATAACATTAACATAACACAGGTGACATTTTGAATTATAAAACGATGATAAATGATTCCTCCTAGGACATTTGCATAGTATGTTATTGATTGTACCCAGTCCTAGGGGGATTATTGGGTTGCCTATTCTTTGTTAAATGAATCAAATTAAAGCCTTGTTGGGTGAGAAACAGTGAACCAAGTTAAAAAAACGGATTAATACAAGTGTGTGGGGATAATCTACACCCGAGTCTAACAATGCGAGGGCCAGACGGAGAGAGGAACAGCCTAGATCATGAGGGGTGAGGGAGTAGATTAAAGTCGAAAGAGAGAAGAGGCACCAGCCTACTTTAGCACTCGGACACAAAAATGCATAGTGCACATTGTTGATTGAAGTGCTAGACTGTTGAGGTGATTAGTACTTTCATCATTTATTATACCAATGCGTGTTTATTGAGTGCCAAGGTAAAACATCCCCATGCTACCTTCCTGACAAACCTGGGACTGCTCGCCATCATGATCACGGAGGGTAAAGTGCTGAAGAGCCCAGTTTCCAGAACCATTGTAGGATGGACCCCTGGACATCAGAGAAAACCTACCTTATCACCTATCGCTGAGGCCGAATAGCCTTGCTTGCCCCATGGACACCCCTAAATGGTCAGACAACCTCCAACAGGGAAAACCCATATGACTTTCTAAAAAGCCTTCAAGTGCAGAGCTAATGAAGAATTCTGAGAAGTGCTTGCTCTACATGCAGCAAGGGCAGATGAAGATAGGAGGGCTGACCTTGCACAGCTCAAGAGACAGGGTAGCACCTTTTTAAATCACAGTGGGTCATTTCTTTTAAGAAAACATCATATATACAATCTGTAACAAGTGATGTCATACAACGTTCGTGGAGCAGTCACTTCCCCATCGGAGTTCAGCATAAAATTGGGAGGTTGGTTTGCAATCATACTTTAAGACCTGACATGAGTCTGCCAAGTTCAACAATGTGAAAGGGCTTTTTCCAATGAATGCAAACAGAAGGGCAGACTCTTCTAAACAAATAACTTGCCCTTTGGTAACTCTCTTGCTGAGATTGAGAGTATTTAACCTAATGGGGAAATCCTGCTTTTATTCAGCCCCATACCTGTTGGCAGTCTATGTTGGTAGCCTTTTCCTCTCCATACCAATAGATTAATACAATTAAAAGCACCAGACTATACATTAATGCATATTGTATCAGAATTTTGCCTGTCCACCAAAAAAAGAAAATAACCAGCAAAAGCATGGCTGTCAATTTTTTTGCTGTGCTTCAGGCTTCAAACCTTTCAAATTCAGAGGAGAACAAATCAATGAGAATAAACAATAAGCCTTGTCTCTGGCATCATGGTTTGTTAGATCTGCTAATGTTCTAATAAAATGCTTAACGATCAACAATCTGGGAGCTAATCTTCACAGCAGTGGAAAAGATATGGAGGAAATTGTGTACCTGATCTTAAATGGATTGAGCATACCTGTTTAAGAGGGTGGTAAAGCTTGCTGCTCTGAAGTACTATACACTGGAGGAACACAACACCAGTGCTCAATGAGACCAATTATTTTTCTCTCTTTTTACCAGGAGTCCTGAAGAAAGTAGTTTCTTCTTAAAAACAACAAGAATGCCAACTGGAGTTTGACCTTTCAGGCAAAGCAGATACTCTGAAAGTTTTGTGTAGTTGACACAAATTTTGATAATGGTGTGCCCTTGTGGAATACTTGATTTGCTCCAAGCATCTAGGTACTAGGGTACATTATTTGTATACCCAGGAGCAATGTACAGAGTCTTGAAAAAGAAAAAGGGGAGCTGGATTGACTGAACCAGGCTGTTAAGCAACTAACAGCCTGCCTGCAATCTCTTCAAAAATAGTTATCTCCAGAGGCAGAGAAGGCCTAGAAGGAAAATTACGTACTTCGAATTCTAGGCCAGTCATAGCTAGGCTTACGTGAGGTCATCTGCCCAATTCCCATCTGTGAAGCCTTGCTGGGGGGGTTATCCTCCGTAGGTAAAGTCTGAGGCCTCGACATGTTTCCAATCCTTGTGAGATGGCAGGATCAGGGACCTCCCAACTGAAGCACTATCTTCTCCATACCTAAAGCACACATTACTTACCTTCGATAACGATATATCTGTAAGAAACAGTAGTTAGTATTAGATTCCTTACCTTAGAATATCCCCCGGCGTCAGACTGGATCCGGAAACTTTTGCGTAGCAGTACCCTTGCGAGTCGGTAGGCGTCGTCTGCGGCTCTGCATCCGTCGTCGGCGTCGTTGGCGCCGGGATGACGTCGCCGGGATGACGTCGCCGGAGCACTGGGATGACGTCGCCGGAGCACTGGGATGACTGCGCCGGAGCACTTAGATGCCGCCCTCGCGCGCTGACGTCAGTTCTTATACATAGCTTTTCTGCGCCAGAACGCAGAGCCATGATAAAAACCAACACAGGTGTCATGAAACTAGGGCCCTGAAAGGGGATGACCTTAACCCTAGATATCAGTTCGCAGAACGGGGAGGATGGGTGGGGCGGTAAGGAATCTAATACTAACTACTGTTTCTTACAGATATATCGTTACCGAAGGTAAGTAACTTGTGCATCTGAAAGTAACAGGTTAGTATTAGATTCCTTAACTTAGAATAGATACCCCAGCAATACCAACCCCGGTGGTGGGTCTGCGAACCAATGATCACACCAGAAAGTCGTGGAAAACGGAACGGCCAAAGAAGCCATCTCTCCGGACTTGGCTGTCCAGGCAGTAGTGTCTTGCAAACGTGTGCAGCGAGGCCCACGTAGCTGCCTGACAGATGTCCTGCAAGGGGACTCCCCGACCCAGGGCAGTAGTAGCCGCAGTGGCCCGAGTGGAATGGGCCCTCAGCCCAACAGGAGGCTCCTTTTTAGCCAAGGAGAAGCATACCTTGATGCACAACACAACCCACTGAGAGATGGTCCGCTTGTGCACCGCCCAACCTTACTAAGCGCCCACATAACCAACAAAGAGTTGGTCATCCACCCGGAACTGGCGTGTGCGATCCAAATAGAATGAGCGCGCACGTTTTGGGTCCAGATGGTGGAGCCTCTCTTCCTCTTTCGAGGGATGCGGAGGCGGAAAGAAGGTGGGCAGGGTGATGGACTGCCCGATATGGAAGGTTGTGACTACTTTGGGCAGGAAAGAGGGTCGCGTCCGCAACACAACTTTGTCCAGATGGACAGAAAGGAAGGGAGGTTTAGAGGAAAGAGCCTGGAGCTCACTCACCCTCCTGGCAGAGGTGATGGCAACCAGGAATGCAGTCTTCAGAATAAGGAGACAAAGAGGACACTTATGAAGTGGCTCGAGAGGAGTGCACATCAGATAGGTCAGAACAAGGTTCAAGTCCCACTGAGGCATCACAAAAGGAACAGGAGGAAACATGAGTGATGCCCTTCAAAAACCTATTTACAACTTGAGACTTGAACAAAGAGGGCTGATCAGGGAGCCTTAAGAAGGCAGAAATAGCAGAGAGGTAGCCCTTGATAGTGCCCAGAGCAGAGCCCTGCTGGGCAAGAGAGAAGAAAGAGGAGAACATCTGAAAGAGGGGCAGAAAGGGGATCCACAGCCTTTGCTGTGCGCCATGCCACAAATTTGTTCCACCTGCAGGCGTATACCCATTTTGTGGAGGGACGCCTAGCTGCCAGAATCACATTACAGACTTCAGGAGGCAAGTCAAATGGCAGACGAACGGGGGATCGACAGACATGCTGAGTAGCTCGGGATACCAGTATCTTCGTGCCCAGTCCGGAGCCACAAGGATAACTTGGGCCCGGTCGTGTCTGATCTTCTTCAGCACTCTGGGCAGAAGTGGTATAGGCAGAAAGGCCTACAACAGACCGCAGCTCCACTCGCGACGAAAAGCGTCTCCAAGCGAGTGCCGCCTTGGAAATTCCAACGTGCAGAACTGATGACATTGCGCGTTCTCTTCTGTGGCGAATAGATCTAACCAAGGCTCTCCCCACTGCTGAAAGAGGCCTTGCGCCATGTCCGAGTTCAGACGCCATTTGTGATCCATCATGCACCAATGGCTGAGTTCGTCCGCCCTGGCGTTCAGGGAACCTGCCAGGTGTTGAACCACCAGGGTCACACCCTGATGTTCCAGCCACTGCCAGAGGCGCAGAGACTCCTGGCATAGGGTCCACGACCCCACCCCGCCCTGTTAGTTGCAGTACCACATGGCGGTGGTGTTGTACGTGAACACCTGCACTACACTCCCCCAGACAGAGAGGAGGAATGCCTTCAGTGCAAGCCGAATCTCCAGAAGGTTGATGTGGAGCCGGGAATCCGCCGGAAATCAGAGGTCTCTGGTCTCCGCCTCTCCCATGTGGCTCCCGCAGCCCTGGAGGGATGCGTCCGTCACAACTACGTGCTCTGGTTGGGGTAGGGAGAGGGATCTGCTGCTGACCCAATTGCGGTCCGTGAGCCACCACTGCAACTGTCTTGCAGTGCCCTCCGAGATCAAGACATGGTCGGACAAGTTGCCCTGATGCTGGGCCCACTGAAACTTCAGGTCCCACTGCAGAGCCCGCATCCACCACCTGGCGTGATGCACCTGAAGGATGCAGGAGGCCACCAGCCCCAGAAGCAGCAGTGTCAACCTGACGAGACTCAGGATAACGGCTGGAAGATCGGAATCAGAGCCTGAATATCCGGAACCCGCTGTTCGGGAGGATAAACCCGAAACTGCACCGATCCTAAAACCGCTCCGATGAAGAGGAGCTTCTGAGAGGGACACAGGTGTGACTTCGGCACACTGATGGAGAACCCAAGCAGGTGCAGGAGGTCGGCCATAGTCTGGAGGTGGCTGACTACTGTCTGGGGTGAGCCCGCCTTCAACAACCAGTCGTCGAGGTAGGGGAAGACTGAAATCCCTAACCTGCGCAGATGAGCTGCGACCACCCCCATCACTTTCATGAACCCCCTTGGGGCGCTGGTAAGGCCGAAGGGGAGCACAGTAAACTGAAAGTGCTCGTGGCCTACGGTGAACCGCAGGTTACGTCAGTGGGCCGGCAGGAAGGAGATGTGAAAATAAGCGTCCTGCAAGTCCAACGCTACCATCTAGTCTCCCGGGTCCAGGGCAGCTAAGACCTGAGCCAAAGTCAGCATCTTGAACTTCTCCTTCCGGAGGAAGCTGTTGACGTTCCGCTGGTCCAAGATAGGGCGTAGGCCCCCTTTGCCCTTCTTGGGAACCAGAAAGTAGTGGGAGTAACAACCACACCCTACTTCTGGACCAGGAACGCGCTTGATGGCCCCCTTGGCCAAGAGGGCCGTAACTTCCTCTCGCAGGAGATTCAAGTGATCCCCCGACACACGGTGGTACTGCGGTGGCATGGCTGGAGGGGTCGCCTCGAATGGGAGAGTATCCCCTTCGGACGATTAGCAGCACCCACCTGTCCGAAGTGATGTTGCGCCAGTGAAAGAGGTGATGGCGAACCCTGCCCCCCACTGGCGTCATGTGGGCCTGAAACCTGGGACTAGGAAGGCTTTGAGGCAGATGCTGCAGGAGTGGATGTGGACTGGCCTCGCCGGTGTCCCCGGGCACAGCCACGGCGGTTACCACGTCCGCCACCGCACTAGATGTTAGTCTGCCGCCCGTGGCTGGCAGGACGTGTGGGGGCGTCCCTTCCTTGGCCACGAAAGGAGCAAAAGGCAACAGGTTGCTGGCACGGGGCCGACAGGCCCAAGGACTTGGCCGTAGCCCTGGAGTCCTTAAAGCGCTCAAGCACACTGCCTGCCTTGTCGCCAAAGAGGTGAGGGCCATCAAACGGCATGTCCATAAGGGTGTTTTGGACATCAGGCGAAAAGTTGGCGGACCTCAGCCAGGCGTGGTGACGAATCGCCACCGTCGTTGCCATTGCTCTACCTAGCGAGTACGTTGTATCCAGTCCACACCGGATGGAATACCGTGCCGCATCTCGACCCTCCGCAAGGGCTTGGGCGAGTTTAGTCCGGGCCTCCTCCGGACATTTTGGCAGCACGGCCGCGACTGTGTCCCACAGAGAGTGGGTATAACGGCCCAAGAGGCACGCGGTGTTAACGGACCGCAACCCCAAACTCAGTGAGAACATCTTCTTGCCATACTGTTTGAATTTCTTGGATTCCCGATCGGGGGGAGCAGTCGGGAATGCGGTCTGGGAGTTAGAGGCCTGTATGACCAGGCTCTCCGGGGTGGGGTGGGTGGACAGGAAGCAAGAGACGTCTGGCCACGTTCCTATCTACAGGGGAACCTTTAGCGGGCCTGGACCAGGTGCCCAGAAGAACGTCAGATAAGGCCTCATTAAACGGCAGCAGAGGCTCCGAGGAGCTTGCCTGCAGTTTAAGGACCTCAGTGAGGAGGTTAGTCCTCACGGCCGCGACGGGGAGTTCAAGGGATAAGGCCTTGGCCGCCTGCGTCATCACCACACTATAGGCAGCCCCCTCCTCCGTAGCCACGGTAGAAGGGGAGACAAAACCAGTGTCTGGCGAAGTGTCCAGACCACTGGCATCCCCTAGCTCACCTGCCCAGTCCTGATAAGGCTGGCACTCACGTGCCACAGGGTCCTCAGACCCCTCCCAATCCTCCTCGCCACCCATCTCCTAATATTCAGGTTCAAAGGATGGGGCCGGGCCATAGAAGTAAAAATCTCCTAGCGGCTTCAAATACGGAGCCGGACCCAAATCAAGGGTAGGACCAGGGACGACGTCGTCCTGGGCCGGCGCCGGGGGCGACACCCTGGGGGCCGGCGCCGGCGAGGTCATAAGGTCAACCGGCGACGACCCGGAACCGGATCCAGCGGGACTCTGCGGCGTCATGAGGAAGGCCTCGATCTCCTCCGCCTCTTCTGCCCAGGGACCGGCAAGAATGGAGCAGGCCGAATGGTGTAGACTCCCGGAGCTATGATGACTCTGGCCCCGCGACCGGTCCCTTGACCTCCTTCCGGACCGGGACCTCGAACGGCGCGGGGCCGACTGCCGGAGCTCGAGGCGCTTGCGGGACTGCTCCAGCACAGCCTTCGACATCAAGGCCCGGCAGTCAGGGAACAACTTGTCATCGTGGTCGGGTCCCAGGCAATGCAGACACCGGCGATGGGGGTCGGTAACCGATATCAGTCTGTTGCAGTCGATGCAGGGTTTGTACCCGGGCCTCCCTACCGGCACCGTCCGAGTCGTTCGACTCGAAAAACAGATCAAAAAGATCCAAAAAGTTTCTCCGGACATGCGCTTGCTGGCGCGGAAAAAAGAAGAACTGACGTCAGTGCTCGAGGGCGGCGTCTAAGTACTCCGACGACGTCATCCCGGCGTCGACGGACGCAGAGCCGCAGACGACGCCTACCAACGCGCAGGGGTACTGCTACGCAAAAGTTTCCGGATCCAGTCTGACGCCTGGGGATATTCTAAGGTAAGGAATCTAATACTAACCTGTTTCTTTCAGATTGGATAACCAAATAACAACCCGGAGAGATCCATCCTTTACTGTTCCATCCTTGAACACCCATATTTTTTAGCGGGTGCTCAATCTTGGAGAATTCTTGGGTGTCCCACCAGGTAGTACCTTCAGAGGTCTGTGAATGTGAGTATACCACTTTTGATCTTGGTGCAGACTTGAGTTCTCTGGGGAGCCTAGCCTTCGCACAAAGGACTTTTTTAGGATCAGAGTTGGAATTGCTTGCAATACGTATTCGATGCTTAGAGAACATTCATCTTTGCCGTGGTGATTTTTAAGTCTGCGAAAATTTCTCTTTTCAGGGGTGGCCAAGTAGTGCTGGCCATGGTGTAAAAAAAAAAAAACAAAAAAAAAAAAACAGTTCTTTAGCATGAATTCCATATCCTGATTCACAAAATCACGAATGATGGCAATTCGCTCAGAAATGCACAAAATGTACCAGCTTGGAAGAACTGCCCATTTACAATTTTATGGTCAGGCTGGTAGTGTTGGCGTTTCAGGGTAGTGCACCCTGGTTAAATATGTATATCCAAGGCTTGTAAGTTCCAGTAGGTTCAATGGCTGGAACCTTTGTCAATTTCTCCTGTAAAAGGCAAGAGTAAGTTCCTTTCTATTGTGGTGAAATGGAGGAAACAGCCTATATTTAATGAGGATGAAGGTCATTGGAATACTCACTAAGGGAAACTGGTTCCCACATGGAAGGGATTAAGCTTCATGTGCTAATGCATATTAATGAATCATTTGTCCTTGCAGAATTTACTACATACATTTTGTGCACTTGGGTACTCTAGGAAACCTACAACAGAAGCATTTTTCTTTTAATACACCTGCGATCCTTTGTGTACCAGAAATCTATTCCCAACGTCATAAAAAACGTACAGAAAATATTACTGGTTACACTTTTTTCAAGTGGTGACGAATGACACAGCAAAATAATATTTTTGAGGTTGCTTTTAGACCAGCAAGTTCTATAACTCTTCCCTTTTTAACAATAGCTTAGAAACACTTAACAATACTATCTTCACAGCTACAGCTGCAAAATAGCATGAATAGGCTACTCAAGGATGGTTTAAGCAGATCCTGGTAAGTGAATAATTGATTAAGTAGCACTAATAAATAGAAGCTGTAAACATAACCTTTAGGTTGAGTATACTGCTCAATAATTGTTAAACATTAGCACACCTAATATGTGACATGTCATGATGAGTAAAGCAGGTGAATTTCACTGTGGTAAGATTTTTTTCTGGTCAAGATCAAAATTGCATTATCGTTTTATTCTACTACTTTTCAGTTGGTGAATAGTTGCAAGTAATGCTGTAAGAGGTTCTAACCCTCAGGCTGCCTGAACTCCAATATCTGCAACCTATACATACATCTTCACCCACATCAGGTACACACAAACTTGATAACCCCTCACCACCAGGTAAGTATACATCTTTACCCACATCAGGTACACACCAACAATGCGATTCTATGGCAGGACAGGAGGCTTCAGATTATGCCTTCTTCCTTCGCTTTTATTTTTACAGCAGCAACAGCAAACATCAACAAAAACTACATTTCCCATGAACACATAGGAAAAAAACAGTCTTATCGGGAGTCTTTTGTCTATGTCCACACTCTGACCAGCTCCCATAGTGCACCCCTGCTGTTTACTTTCCTTCGCTGCTCAGCAGCAAGATAAGTCGTTTTTGGCTTCTCTCCTGGGTTTTGGGGGTGTTGTCAGCATATTTCCTACTTTTAGGCAAAACGCTTGTGTGTGCCTTTATTTTCAGATCCCCTCTAAATCGCAGGACGCTTCTTGCGTGCCTAACGCGATTTTAGCCCCAGTTAGTAGTGCGTTGAGGTCCTCCCACCTCTAGGGGGTAGACGCTCCTCTCTCTGGTCAGCGCGAGTGTGGGGCATCTCACACTGCCCTCAGAGAGCCTTGTTCTGCCTCCTGCCACCCAGTGTGACACCCTGAGGGGTCAGATTTACCCTTTTTTTTATCTGTAGAAACGCCCTGGAGGGTCTGTATTCAGCTTGGTTAGATACCCTGCGGGGTCGTAATTTCGCACTATTTTCTGGTAGTGCTGTGGGACACTGCCCCGGGTGGTTGCTCTGTGATTGTGAGGGCTGGAGTGTCCCCAGGGCTCGGCCCTTGTATTGTGTGCTTGTGTGCCACCCATATTCGTCTGGGCTCCCTCCAAGCTCTTAATTGGTGCCTTGAGGGCTCCCTTAATTTCTGTTGCCTGCAGCTTCTTGTGTACCTGTGGAGCCTAATTTACCTCATGATGCAGGGAGAGCAGGGCCAGTACCCAGAGGAGGACCCTCTTAACTACATCCCCTGGGATGAGGATTTCCATCAAGCGGTGGACGACTATTTACAAGGCCGTAGATCAGGCCATGGTTCCCCTTGAGCAGCGCCTTCCAGCACGGTTGGATGAGGCTTACGCAAAGTTGGCGGCCCTTTTTCCCCCACTCAGGCCCCCACCCCTGCCCCCCTCTTCCCCTCCTAGCAAGAAACCCTGCACTGAGGGGGTAGACACTCAAGCGTTTGCGTGCGTTAAAAGTCCATTTTTAGCGCTGGCAGTCCCCCAGCCGGCCCCATTGCCCCAGGTTGAAAATCTTCTGCCTACCCCATGGACCGCTTCCCCTGACCCACCGGATGATGGGGACTCCCCAGACACGGATGAGAAAGCGTGTTCCTCTAGGTCCTGGCTCCCTACCCAGACCCCTGATTATGTTGGACCTGGATGATATTGTCCACCCCCGGTCTCGGACTGGGTTCCCGGGGACAAAGTAGCCCATTATGTGGCGAGTCGTCTGCGTAAGCCCATAGATAAAGACGCTCGCAGACGACTAAGGGTGGAATGCCCATGCCCCACCTTAGAAGGGAAGGTGGCGTTGGCTCCTGACATAGATCAGAAGATGGCGACATTTTTGGCGAAGTTTGTTAGGGACCCTAGGAAGGGTATCGACCGCTCATGGCATAACTGCCAAGATAAGTTGCTGGACGCGGTAGGCCCTATGACCAAAATATTGGACATGGCCGAGGAGGCCAAGGTGTTGGGGGACCTGATCTCCCCGGAGGTTCTATCTAACTGGGTACAGCGGGCGATCATGTTCCTTGGGAACGCCAACTGCGCGCTCTCTACAGAGAGACGGAGGTCACTCCTTATAAAAATCGACCCCAAGTTGGGGGACCTCTCCTCTTCAGAGGCCGGTGCTGTGGCG
This sequence comes from Lissotriton vulgaris, assembly GCF_964263255.1. NCBI lineage: Eukaryota > Metazoa > Chordata > Amphibia > Caudata > Salamandridae > Lissotriton > Lissotriton vulgaris. Next base: position 611,560,472 of record NC_141698.1, read on the forward strand.
CAAGGGGCCTGTCGGGGACCCCTTCGTCAAGGAGTTAGGCAAGTTTGTGGCAACCTTTACTTCCCTGGACAGGGCACAGTCCAACATCAAGAAAGTCTTTGCCCCGCGGGTTTTCGAGAGGGCCAGACGTGGCAGGGGCTGCTTGTTCGGCCGTGGCAACAGGTCAGATCGGGGGCAGGGTTCCAGCCGCGGGCAATTCCAGGATAAAGCCTGCTTCAATAATTTCTACCTGACGAGAGGACAAAGGTTCCGTGGCCGAGGAGGCCAAAGAGGCCAGCAGCAGGGTGCTGGAAGAGGTGAGTGTACTGCCCTCGGCAAGCTTGCGGGTAGGGGGGCGCTTGGCGCAGTTCTTCCCCGCTTGGGTTTCCCTCACAAACGATGCTTGGGTGTTGTAGACGGTCCAGGGCTTCCAGTTGGAGTTTCATGGCCGTCCATGTCAGCCGTATCGTCCCTGCCCCATTACTTTCTCGCAGCGAGATGCAGAATTGGTGCGCGAAGAGGTATTCGCCCTCCTCCAAAAAGGGGCAATTTGTTGCGCGCGCGAGCATCCAGGGGGTTTTCTCAGCAATCTCTTTTTGGTCGACAAGGTGGCCGGCGACCAGTCATCAATTTAGAAAAAGAGTTCAACGAGTGGCTGATATACGCCATTTCAAAATGGATGGCATACACCTCCTGCGGGATGTGTTGCGACCGTCCGATTGGATGGTCAGACTCGACCTGAAGGATGCGTACCTGACAGTGCCTATTTTTCCACCCCATCTGCGTTTTCTACAGTTCAGGTGAGACGGCCGGGTTTACGAATTCACCACATTCCCTTACGGACTCTCCTCCGCTCCGTGGTACTTCATGAAGGTCCTTCGACCAGTAGTGGTGTTCCTGCGGGCGGGCAAGGGGTGTGAGAATGATTGTTTACCTGGACAACATGCTGTTTTTGGACCAGTGTCCCAAACGGCTGTCATCCCAGTTGCTAACTGCAGTCCAACTCCTTCAGGGGTTGGGATTCGTTATCAACGAAAAGAAGTCCCTCTTGGTTCCCGTCCAATGTGCAAACTTTTAGGGTTCAGCATAGACTCAGTGTCTTCCACTCGGAGTCTTCCCGCCAAGAAAATGGCAAAGATCAGGAACGAGCTGCGCCAGACTCTGGCGAAGCCTCAGATATCTCTCCGTCAGTTGGCGCGGTTGGTTGGTTTCCTTTCGTCTTCAATTCATGCCATATTGCCGGGGCCCTTACATTACCGAGCCATGCAGCGCCTGAAGGCATACCACCTCAGACAAGGCCTTACGTACTCTCAGCTGATTTTGTTGTCGGAGGAAGTGAGGGACGAAATGCAATGGTGGCTCACGCACATGGAAGGCTGGAATGGCCGTGCGATATTCGGTTCAGCCCTGGACATAGTTATCGAGTCGGACGCCAGTCGCTCAGGCTGGGGGGCGAGGTGCGGAGAATTTTCCACAGGTGGCGCCTGGTCCACTCATGAGCAGTCGTTACACATCAACTGCTTGGAGTTATTAGCGGGGTCTTTTGCTGTTCAATGCTGGACGAAGGACCGGGTGCTGTCGTGGGTCCTCTTCAAGATGGACAATGTCTCGGCGGTCCGGTATATCAACTAACTGGGGAGTACCAGATCCAAGATGCTGGCGGACCTAGCCAGGGACTTTTGGCACTTTTGCATGTACCACCAGGTATCGGTCACAGCAGAGTACCTGCTGGGTCAGGAGAATGAGTGGCCGATTGGTACTCCAGTCACCTTCTGGATGCCAGTGTGTGGAAGCTGGATCCCCAGATGTTCTCCCTATTGTTGGAGAAGTGGGGTCCCTTGTCAGTGGATCGGTTTGCGCCGCGCCTCAACTTCGAGGTTCTTCAGTTGGCCCCCGGACAATCTGGTGGAAGCGACAGATGCTTTTCTCCAGGATTGGTCGGGGGAGCAGGGGGTCTGTGTGTTTCCCCCGTTTTCCATGATAATGCGAGTGCCGGTGCTGCTGCGGCACCAGTTGGCGGAGGTAGTGTTGATCACGCCCTGGTGGAGGTCTCAAGTTTGGTAACCAGTTCTACTGGAACTTTTTTGGGATTTTCCAATCCAACTCCCCCACTCTCCTCACATTCTGCTCAATCCCGACCTGGTTCTCCACTGGTTAGTCCAGGAGGGATCTCTGAGGCGGATTGCCTGGAGGATCTCCGGCGTCACTGGTCGCTCCCAGGCCTTTCGGGAAAGGCTGAGGACCTGCTCTCCAAGGCATGGGAAGATAGCACAACAAAGAGATACAGGTCAGCCTGGCATAGATGGCGTTGGTGTGTGCGATAGGGTTTTGATCCAGTGGGGGCAGATGTAGTCCAACATCCTTAACTTCTTGGCGAGTTTGGCTGAGGAGGGTCTGGCCTATTGGTCAATCAACACCTTCCGTTCGGCGATCTCGGCTGGTCATATAGTTGTGCAGGGTTCCCCGGTGGGTGAACATCCTTTGGTGTGCTGGCTCCAGAGAGGAATTCGCCTCTCGCTGCCCCCGGAGCCACGTTACTCGGTCCTCTGGGACGTGAACAGAGTTTTGAACCTTTTTCTATCCTGGCAACCGAATAGGTTTCTTTCCCGTAAGGAAGTAACAGCCAAATTAGCAATGCTGTTGTGCCTGATGTCCTGCAGGCGTGTTTCGGATGTACGGGCCCTAGACATTTCTGCCAGAGTATTTTCACTGGATTGAGTGTCTTTCACAATAAGTAGACAGACTAAGTCCAACACAAGGGTAATTTCGTATCCGGCTTTTCCAGACCCCTAAACTGTGTGTAGTGCAGTGCCTCCGTGCTTATGAAGAAATGACTGATGATTCCCGCCCTCCGGGCGAAAGACAACTTCTCTTTGCATTGGGCAAACCGTACAAAGCAGTTTTATCCCCAACAATTGCCAGGTGGGTGCGTTGGGTAATGCAGGAGGCGGGGACCAAGCAATTTAGTGCTCATTCTCTGAGAGCGGTGATGGCCTCTAAAGCTTTTCCCCTAGGGGCATGGTTAGAGGATCTGATGCGGGCGGCCGATTGGTCCTCAGATTCCACCTTTAAGAGGTTTTTATTTTAAACCGGTGTTTGAGGTGGCAAGGCTAGTTGTCGACAAGCTTTGAACTGGCATAATCCGAAGCCTCCAGTCCTGCCATAGAATGAAAACTTGCCTAGCCTTCATGCTGGTAAGTTTTAATTCTATTAAGGACTCGGAGGCGAGGATTATCCCTTCCAATGACTTAGAAGTGGACCCTACCCGTAAGACTACGTAATCCATTCATGTGCTTTTTTCAGCTTAGTTACGAGTGTTGATGTATTGTACTGTTATCTCTCTATGCAACATGTTCAGTTGATTGAGGTTCTGCCTCTTTTTGCAGGAAATGACGGTCCTAAACAGGATGCGTGAAAACTGACCAACACGTGCTTCGCGCGAAGAAAGAGGAAGAGTAAACAGCAGGGTGCACTATGAGAGCTGGTGAGAGTGCGGACACAAAGGACTCCTGATAAGACTTTGTTTTTTCCCAAGTGTTCATGGGAAATGTAGTTTTTGTTGATGTTTGGTGTTGCTGCTGTAAAAATAAAAGCGAAGGAAGAAGGCATAATCCTAGCCTCCGAGTCCTTAATAGAATTGAAACTTACGAGCACGAAGGCTAGGCACATTTTCATTACCCCTCACCACTAGCTACCTTTCACTCACGGATAATAAGCACTCTCCTCTTTAACCCCAAGGTCAATTATGATTTATCTGACAGCGTTTATCATTATTCATTTTAATCCGAGTTCACCATACATCCCACCCAGATGTAGCTACAAACACAAATGCACCAAGTGTATTTAGAAGTGTTCAGAAGAAGCTGCAAGAAGAAAGACAAAACAACATACGACACGTAATCAAAAAGAGCCATCTTTACTAGAAGTATGCCATGGGGTAAAAGGAGGCAGGGCACCTACAGTTATGATGGTCACAAAGATAGCACAACACCCTAACAATATGCTGGGATCAGAGAGAACTTCATACCCTTAAAACACCTCCCTCCCATGTATAAGGGTAAAGAGCGATACATAACAAGCATTGGAAATGCAATAGGTCTCGCATTAGAAAAGTTGGAGCTATTTGTTTTGTAAATGTAATCATTTTTTTTACTTATGTTGACGTTTTGAAAGTAGTTAATTTTTTTTGTTTTTTATAATCACAATGGCTTATAAATGTTAAAAGTAAATAATACTTACCTAATAGTTGTTGTAATTTATAATGGCACTAGATTAAACGTTTGTAGTTTAATTTTGTGAATATTATGGGGGTTTTTTTGGTAAAAAATTAATATCAAAAATGTAATATATTTTTTTCTTTTGTAATAAAGCTTTTAAATATTGAGACATTGCATCTTTGCTGGGAACTGGGACTTAAAGAATGAAGTGCTTGGGATGCGTGATAGCGTGCTGGAGAGAAAGGTGGAGTGATCAGCGCGAGGCGCGCGAGTCAGCTGGAAGGAGCGTGCACTGAGTGAAGAGCCAATGTGAGAGAGGCTGTGGAATGAGTATTAGCGTGCTAGAGAGAAGGGGGTGTGATAAGCGTGAGGCGAGAGACGGCCTGGCGGCCGTCAAAGTGAAAGCCGTGGGCAGTGAATAAATTAGGGGAGGAGAAATGCCTGAGGCACAGCGCACGCTAGGGGATGCCTGTGGGAGGGAGGCTGGTGGCTTTGATGTGCACGCGCTTTTTAGGTCAATGCGCTTGCGCATTGAGCTTGCTTTTCACGGGCCCAGCATCAAATCGCCCGAAGGTTAAGCTATGGTTAAGCCCCAATATCTCTCGCAAGCTCAATGCGCAAGCGCATTGACAGGCTCAACCTAAAAACACCAACATGAATCCCGGGAAAAGGCAGACCGATTAAAAGGGCATTTGAGGAACAGGAGGAGTCGCTGACAGGAATATCAAGATCAGAACTTTTGTTTCCTTTCAGCAGTACATCACTTTGAAAAGACAAACGGAAACCTAAATATAGAAAGTAGTGAATTTGGGAAAAGGGGCTTTTTGTAAAACACAGTGCAGTTTAATATGGACTAGGAAGGTAGATTGTCCTCTTAGAGGCAGACTGGTGAGAGGCTTGAATGACTTGATACATAATGCTCTCACATGATAAACTACACATTTAAATGCAATATCTGGACTATATTGAGTTGACAAAAAACTCCACATAGCAGTGCACTTACCTTTAAAACATCCCAGTAGGCTACATTATTATTTGTATCTTTGGTTAATATGTGCCTCTTGTCGTTAAGAATGTTGCACTGAATAATACTAGCACCACCTAGTGGAAAAAGAGGAGAGGGCAAAAAACACTGTTTCAATACATTACAAGGACCCTGAATCCCAGGTTTTCAGAGGGCAAATGTCAATTAACAGTTTTAAGCTCTGTACACAAGTTAGCCTCTTTTGTGAAGGTATCTCTTTTAGCATTGTGCATCAACGAATACTAACATTTTCCAATCAATGCCATAGTATGTAACTTTAGAAAATGCTGTGTAAAGTAGATGGTTACCTTTAATCACTTGATCCGCTTGTGTACATAGTGGTGACAGAAGAGTGTTGAGATCATTATCGTATTCTCCAGAAGTTCTGAAGTTATGAATACCCTTTAAAGACTAAAAGGGGAAAAAAAGACAACCATGTAGATTGATAAACTTTAAGCTGAGGTGCTGTCCAATTCAGTCAAATTTATGTGCACATGCAGTCCACAGCTGATTTCACAACAGATGCGGGTGAGCAAAGAAATGTCAGTTGTGTCGGATACCCTAATAACATAAGATAATAATGTATGGGGTTCAAGTGACTACACATATGTTGGTATCTTCTTTGAACACCTGTAATACACCAGTACAAGCATGGTCTAGAATGGGAGGTCGGTTCTGTTTTACAGTGTCAATATGCCTTTAAGAGAGTAATCCGAAAATTAAAATCCCAACCCACTTTGAACCACACCGCGAACTGCTTCGAAGGGGTGAAACGAGTGAGCCTAAACAACCCCAGGGAAAATCCCTACACTTATCCTTCAGTTCATCCACCCTTTAATCTACCCACCTTTACGCCCTTCCATACATCCAAGTTATTCTTTCACCCTTTCCTCCATCAATCCATCTATCCAACCAATCATGCACCAATATTTTCCTCCTCAAACTCCTTCACATCCCTTTCACCTTTTCATCTCATCTATTCGTATATCAAACCTTTCCCACCCTTCCATCTCTGCCTCGATCTTTACTCTTTCTATTTTTCTCCTACTTTACCTTTTTCTTCTCTCTCCAACCGAACTCTATACCTTGCTCATGGGACAGCCAATGGCCAACGCTTTAAGCCCTGGTATGTTTTTCTCATTAGGAGGGTTTGTCTGCAAATCTACATAAGCAAGTGACCCTCATGAATGTGTGAGAACCAGCAATCGGGGGCATAGGGCCACAGCACGCCACTCTGATGCAGCTGCTAGAGCATTGTATGAATGCAGAAAAATCAGGGGTAACTTTTTGATTAATACGTTGAACTGAAACAATAGCTGAAATACCCAACAAATACAGGTATACAACACCTGTAATTCCTGGACAGAAAACAGTTTTAAAAGTCACTGTTCCATTACATGAACACCTCTTCCCAGACCTTAATAGATACGGAAGACCCATCCTGCTATACCGTCATCTCGTGGACAGACTGAGAACTCCTCCACTTCTGAGAGGGGTATCAGAGTTCACCCAAACAGAACGATCTTCTGTTTTGCCTCTTTGTGGGACAGGTGGCTGGTAGGTTCTGCGCCCAAGGTACACCTCCGTAAGGTGAGTGATTTGGGTAGATAAGCTGTCCACTCCTTAGTAGCTGTTCCTTCCCTTCTGTTTGTGCCTTCCGCTTGCCCAGTTCCCCTTGATCCATAGTCAATAACATCTGGACGGAAAGATTACAAGTGATTCTGGTTATTTTCTGTGGCCAAGAAGGCTCCGGTTTCCCCTTCTTCAGAAGATAGTCTCCCAGAGCATTTATTTTTCTTGTCAATCAATCGCTCATCCATCCTCCGCCCACAACGTGGCTGGGACGGTGTGATGAGGTGTAACCATGGCACACATTTAATAGGCCTCTCCTGGCAGTTTTTTTACCGCACTGTAGTATTAAAGAGTGGCCACACGCTGGTCACTCTAGTCGGAATAAGTTGGCGAGGGCATGATGTAACTCCAATCTTTTCTGACTCGTTTATTACATAAATTATTTTGCAGCTATACATGTTCAATGTGTTTCCTGACTAGTCTCTGTACTGCTTGCTGCACATTTCATTATCCAGCTTCATCTAGTAAAGACGGACAAGAAAGGGGGACTACATGGTAATGGCACACCTACTTACTGATAACGTTCCTTATGCTGTTGTACATATTTGCCAAAGTCCTACTTTCCTCCTTATCTTGTGTACATTTCTAGGTACTTTGTATAATGAGCTTTTGTCAAAAGTGGTATCGCGCTTGATGGTAGATTATAAGAATGCAAAAGGTATGCATAAAACAAGACCAAACTAGAAGAAAGAAAGAACCAAGATCGTTTGACACTTTGTGTAAAATATTAAAGAGTAAATTGAGAATACTGGGAACTGGGAGAAATTAGACTGTAGATGGATATCACAAAGAAGAATTAGCTAGGGTTAAACAGGAATATAGATCAGTAGTCAAGCAGAAAAAGGGAACTCTTAATGGAAAAATAGGAAATTATACTAATGGTGATTTGGTCTAAAGACACCAGGAATTTTTGGAAATTAGTGCAAGATGGCATGGGCGTTGAACAGAGAAGGGTAAATTGCATGGTACCAGAAGACCATTGGATAGAGTTTCTTGAACAGGGATACAGTAAGGGATATAAAGATCAACCAATAGTACAAGAATTGGATCATACGATTTAATAAATGAAATCATTGTTTCTTACTAGTCCTTGTTGTTTGGACTGTGTACTTTTCACACATGACCATGTTAAGAGTGCCATGGTTTATTTAGTATGGTTCTACAGACTGGATCTCTTTGGCCTGGCAGCGGACACCTTTGGTACTAAGGTGTCTATACCATTAGAGCACCACGTTTTATTGGATGCATTGTTCTAGTTAATACTTTACCCAAAATATATGCATCAAATAATGTGCGCTATCTAAACCACTAATACACATTTAACCTTTAGTATCATGCCCGAAAGTTGAAAGGGACAATAATAAAACCCATAATTTAGAAGGGCATCTTAGGTGACCCTTCGAGCTACAGAGTTATTAGCATCTCAAATGTGGGTTTAAAAGTGTTCTCTAAACTCCTACTCAACCATCTTGATAAAAGTTAGGAATTCATTACGTAATACTAGTGAAGCAAGGTGGTTTCGAGAATGGTCCCTGAATACTGTTTTAGTCTATGATCAAAAGCTAAAAAAAAAAAAAAGTAAAAATCGAGAGAGACTGGGTGTAATTTATATTGTTGTATTTATTTTAAGGCAATCTTGGATTTGGTAAATCATGTGATATTGTGGAAACAAATACAAAACTGAAAAATTGGTGAAGGAATAATAAATATGCTGAAGGAATTGCACAGAGCATTGGAGCAAAGAATCAAATGAAGAAGGACTGTTGTCCAAAATAATACAGATAACAGCCTGCAACAGTGGTGTCTATTGACCCCCATCTTATTTGTTCTTTACTTAGAGTTACCTCTTACTTTGTAGAGTGTGCAGGCGCTCTATCCAAAAATGAGAAGACGCAATTAACAGTCTGCCATAAGCAGATATTTTAGTAATTATTGATGTAACAAAAATAGGACTGCAAAGGAAATTGGGTGCTTTCACTAAATATTGTGAAAATAAAAAAACTTAGTAAATATGGAAAAAACTAGAATTATGACTTTTGGGCATAAAAAGAAAAAGTATCTATGGTTTATTACTAAAGTAAGGGTGGATGAAGTTACATCTATAGGTGAACTTTGGGTCAAATCTAGACTAGAAAATGCAATTCCGTTGGAAGCACATGCACTCCCAAGTGTATTGGCGTTATGACATTTTTACGAAGTGCATGAAAGGTACAATATGCCCCCATTTTTATAAGCTTTTAAGGCTATGGTGCAAACAAAATATCTTTGTTACATACATGTTTTCATACGAGTGGATATCAAGACTGGAATAAGTTGGAAGACCAGTGCTTGAAAAGACTATTAAGCCTCCCTCAATCATCCGTGGCTCAAGCAGTACGGAAGGAATTATAACCGGTCTCCTGGCGTATCACTTTCAATGAAGTTGTGGATTAGATTTTGGAATAGGTTACTAATGTACTGAAAGAAAAAAATGCATATAAAAAAAAAGAAAGATTTTAAATAGTGAGTTGCAGTGGGCCACTAGTGTAAGAGTTATGAAACAAAAATAAGGGTTCCCTTTTCATGTACTTTAAAAAAGAGACTTAAATCTCTAGGGGGTTCAAACCAAGGACAAAGGGTGAGCCACACGTTGTATCTAAGGTTGCATAGAGATTGACAAATTTACAATTAATTACAACTTTCCTCTATTTCTATAATCTTAAAAACCAATACATCAAATTGATGAGAATGTACACACCAAATAGGATTTTTTCCACTACAGCCCGGAAGGACGGTCCATGGAGACGCCCGTATGACGCTAAGAAGACATCCTACAAACTCAATAGGAATCACTGTCCTTAATGAAAACCGCCGCTAAATAATAAAGAGCGTGCACCCAAAAGACATTGTGTAAGGAGCAAAAACCCTAAATCATAGTGGGCAAATAAAGGAACGACCGTCCTTCTCAGGATTCATTTAAAATGAAATCCAGGAATATTTACATCTGACCCAGAGGGCTCGGTAGTGGACGGAAATTACTAGAACTCATTCCTACTAAGAGGAACATCCGCAGAAAAAGAAATCACGATAATATCGTACCAGTTGAGAATCGCCCATTGATTAAAGCGACTCACCTACAGCTCATTTAGAGTGATTTTAAATCAAATATTGTCCTGAAGAAGGTGACGATTCAAATCACCGAAACGCCGCGTCGACATATTTTTTGTTATACTCTGTTGTATAAAGAATTTTTAATGTATTTTATGAATAAATGTGATAATTTTTAAACTCAAAATTGGTATGAACAGATAATAAAAATATTTTTGCAGAAAAATCCTATTTGGTGTGTACATTCTCATCAATTTGATGTATTGGTTTTTAAGATTATAGAAACAGAGGAAAGTTGTAATTAATTGTAAATGTGTCAATCTCTATGCAACCTTAGATACAACGTATGGCTCACCCTTTGTCCTTGGTTTGAACCCCCTAGAGATTTAAGTCTCTTTTTTAAAGTACATGAAAAGGGAACCCTTATTTTTGTTTCACAATACTTAACCCCTCCCTTTTCATAAAAAGGGTTTCTCCTTATATTCTTTAGCCACTAGTGTAAGAGAACATAAGGAAAACTTGATTTGCTCTCTTCACATTCTCCGACTATGAAAATCTCTCGACTTGATTTGAATATGAAACTAGAAGTATTGTCTAGAGAGTATGATTTGGGGTATTTACAATCAAACATTTAGATCCTATACAATTGATTTGTATTTTAAGGAGGACGTGTAACCTTATGTTTCTGGATTTCCGGTCCAAGTTATGCCATATAGTATTCTAACATATAGATTAGAAATAAACCCAGTGTTGTCTAGTTGCGGTATAAATATGAAAAGTACAATTGTGCATTTTGTATTGAATTGCTGGTTTTACACAGGAGAAAGGCAAATATTTTTAAAGCCCATTTTAATGTAACATGATATTAGAACACGCCAGGCATCATGAAGCTTTTTATGGGGGGCGGAGATAGCCGCGCTTGGAAATGGCCGCGCCGTTGGCGAACTCTCCCGACCACGCTACAATCCTTAATTCATCCTGTGTACCCATCCATTATTTCGAACCCAAGACGAAGGGACTGTGAAGCAGAACTCACCGGCAAGGAGATTGGACGCTCAGAATTGATCTGCGGTGCCCTGCGACGCTGTGGGCCGAGGTTGCAGTTCCGGCCGGGCGGCTCCTGAGGCTAGAGGTCGAGAGCTTAGCGGCGCTCCTGGTGCGCGAGCCCAAGCCGCTGTGAAAGAGACCAGGCCCGTGGGCCTAAACAGACACAGAAGCACTGCTGTGGGGTGCGGGTAGTGCTCTGCCGTGGAACACACACAGCGGCTGAAGACTGGAGGCAAAGACTACCTAGGAGCAGGCTGGTGAGTGGAGGTGCCGTGCCGGATTCGGAGCGTGCTCCCTGTGCGCAGCCCAGACAACGAAGGCCTGTGGAGGGCCCCGGCGCCGGAGCTCCTGAAGTGGACACCTGCTGTGGTTGCCTGCAGGTGCTCTTCCGGACGGCGAGAGGTGCGCGGACTTGCAGGGCAAAGACATAGAATATATGCAGGCACTATGCACGCTTAGGGGTGAAGGACATACAGACTCTGTCCCCCCCTGCACTGAGCGCGCTACTGGGGACACTGAAGCAGTAGCAGTACAAGAGGAGAAGGGCGGTTGGTGAGAGGCACGTTGGTGTGGGGGGGTGCGGTGCAGGGCAGGTGTGGCCCATGATAGGTCTGGCTCATATGTAGTGCACACTTCCCGGACACGGTAGAACACACTAGAACTCATACTCTTGGCTGCACAGGCCTAAATGGAGAGGAGGACCTGCTAAACAAACGTGCTGCAGGCGGGCTTCTTCACGAACACTCCCAGTATACTTCATGCGCAGCCCGGCGTCATTGCTCTGGCGTGTATAATAAACTGTAACCCTTACAACGATCCCTCAGCGTGCTTACCCAAGATCTCAAGGTAGGAGCTACTGCACAAGGTCCTAGAAGTAACATTGCCATAAGCGTGGCACACACGACAAGCCAGCTATATACTTCAAGCACCAAATAAAGTAAACTTCCAAGCGGCCCGTTGCCCTTCCATAATAAGTGAGAGGTGTACTAGGACACCAGCGCTGACAGTCGAGGCCCGAACTGCGCCACAGGAATTAGACATCACATTGTCTTGCGTTCATGTGCCTTTCACGACGTAGAGCAACCCATGCTGCAGTGACTAGATCACTGCATCAATACACTACTCTGAGCAAGAGATGGCGATGGGGAAACCAGATAAAAATCAGCCAAAGCTTCATTTTGAGCAGCAACGAAAAACGGGGGACACCGGGGGGCCGAGGTGCGGGGCCAGAGTCATGGCACTACAGCTACACCAGGCCCTGAGGCAACAGTGGATTTTCATTTGATGTTCGCAACAATACAAATGACACTATCTAACATTGATGGGAAAATAGACTCCCAGACCTATCGAGTTGACCGCATGTCAGAGAGGCTGGACAAACATACAGAATACATAGATATGGCGGAGCGCAGAATATAAGAGGCGGAGGACTTGTAATGTCAAATCTAATTGAAGCAGAAAAGCTGATAAAACAATACAGACCCTTTTGGCGAAAACTGAAGACTTGGAGGCCCGGTCATGCCGATGTAACCTGGCAATAATGATAGGGGCGGAATTGACACGGACGGGAAACATGGAACAATACATTGAAACACTCATCAGTCTCCTCAGCCGAGAAACATTCTCGGAAGTCTTAATCGTGGAGCGTGCACACAGATCTCTCGCGCCACCACCGGTGCCTGGGGCGCGACCTCGTCCCATAGTCGCCAAGATACTGAACTACAGGGATAGGGATGTAGCCTTACGTAAGGCTCGTGAGATTGGAACATTGAATCATGAAGGGATGAACATTTCCATATATCCGGACTTTACATCACAAGTGCAGGAGGAGCGGAAGAAATTTCTAGATGTCTAGATGTCAAGAAGAAGCTGAGCGATATGAACATTCCTTATGCAATGATGTATCCTGCACGCCTGAAAATCACGGAGGATTGAAAGAGTACCATTTGTAATGACCCCAAAGAAGTTCTAAAGTACCTACAGATCAAGCACCCACAGACATTGCGCCGTAAATCTCCAGTGAAGTAGTGTGGCTCACTGGTTAGAGGCGGCAGACCAGAGAGCAGAGGACGGCCCAGGACCAGGGTTCGATTCCCGGCGCGGCAGGTTTCTGGACCAGGGTCAGCGGACTCGATAATTCTCTCGCCTCGGTGCCCACTCTGATCAGCGATCACACTCGGCAACTCTGGGCATTAGCTTGCCTCATCTTCACTAACGGCCCCACCAGACCGCTGGGGATGCCTGGTCTCACCCTGGAGATACCCATTAAGGGACCATCTCTCAGGGAAGCCAGGAAGGGTTTCGCAGCGGTCGAAGCGCCTTGGGACCCTACGGGTATGTAGTGCGCTATATAAATGCCAATACATTTACATTTACATTTACAAGGAGTATGAATGCCGAACAAGATCCCACCTCTGATGTAGAGTTACTGCAGTGACCTGGTGACCTTGGGGCTCATGAGCAAACACAGACTATAGCGGACTCACAGAACTCCAATGCATTTAATATGTTATTTTAAGAACTGTTGGACTCAGTGGGGTATGTAAGTACAACTGGATCTTAGATAATTGTGATTCCCACTGAGAAGCTGCTGTGTCCCCAAAGCCTTCATGACATGCATATTTTACCCTTTAATTAAGGATGTTACACGCTATATTAATATGGTTACATTATTATTTGTTTGAGGCGTGGTCCCCCAGCTGACCCATAGTTGGGGTAGTGGGGTAGTCAGCAGGCAGCCCCCCCCCCCCCCCCCATCCCCCCCACCCTGTGTATACCACAACCCTTTTTTTTCTCAGGGTGGTGTGGTTACTCTAGAAGCGGGATTAAGGGAGGGGTGTTTTTGTGGGTAGTTATGGGGACTTGTCTTTGCCATAGTTGGGAAGGCGGAGTGGGTGGGGGGAGGGAAGGGACAGGATTTTGTAATTTGTCAGGTCGCACATTTGCTAGGACATTGCATTTACATGGACCCATGCGTTATATTTATATGGCATGGCACACACAAGCGTTTATCTATTTACAAAATATGTAACACTGGAATTAATGGTCACCAATGGTAATGTTACACACACACCCTGAGGAGAAAGCCACACCCCTGAAATTTATAATTTATAACGTGGAATGTACGGGACCTTAATAATCCCAAAAAGATTAGGCAAGTTATTGCCTATCTTGACAGGCATTATGTTGACATTGTGATGCTTCACGAAACACATCTACTCAAGAACAAGGGAGATAGGTTAGGTAGTAAATGGGCAGAGATGACAGCATCTGCGACCTACTCTTCCTATGCATGGGGTCACTACCATTATGCACAAGGGCACAAATTTTATTCTAGACCAGACACTATCGACCCACAAGGCAGATATGTAATTGTCACAGGCGTCTTACGGGGAACCAAAGTAGGTCTCATTAATGTATATGGTCCGAACTTGGACGATCCCGACTTCTTCATGCACCTCTGGACGCAGATACGCACATTACCTGACATGGAACTGATATTGGGCTGTGACATGAATTTGGCACTTGACGCGATGGACAAATCCCACAACTCTACGGAACACACACGTGCAGCTTCAGTCATTCTTAATGGCCTGATGGAATTCTGCATGCTTGACATCTGGTGCATGCGCAATCCAACGACACAAGATAGCACACAACACTCCTCAACAGTAAATAATAGTTGGTCGAGATTAGATTTTTGGCTGCTTACAAGCCAACCCACTACATGGACGAAAGACGCAACACACCTCCCCAAAACGCTCTCTTACCACAAACCTGTCCTACTGGCATTGGCGATCCGGACATATGTGCCTCCACCATTTGTGTGGTGATTTAACGCCACTGCGCTCATGGATCCCATCTACAAAGACACAATACAAACGGCGATAGAAGACTGCTTTGCAAACAACACTAATTCAGTAGACAGTGCAGGTATATTGTGGGATGCCTTCAAGGCCACGCCAAGGGGTATCTGCATAAGTACAAATGCTGGCATTTTGAAGGATATTAGGACACAATTAAAGATGTGCGAAGACTGCATATGACGCCTAGAAGTAGAATATGACAGGGCCCATAGTGCACTCACCCATAGAGAGCTACAGGAGGAAATGAACACATACAACAAACTTGCGGCTGATGAAATAAAGTACACTTCTCGTCGTCATGTGGCGCATAGACTGGGGGAAGGTGGCAGGCCAGGCAGAGTACTGGAGCACAAAATACGCACTGAGCATAAACAACACACGGTTACCCAGGTGGAAGACGACAGTGGATCCATACACTATGATACCCAAGGCATACTCAATACATTTGTAGAGACATACAGTGATTTTTATAAATCAAAGGACACTGTTCCCAAAGCTGAAACTCTAATACATAGCCTTGGTGTGGCTATCTGATGTACATCGAGAATACCTCACTCAACCTATAACGGAGCAGGAGGTGATGACAGCAATTAAATCGCTACACAACGGTAAATCACCTGGTCTGGATGGATATACTGCAGAATTTTACAAAGCATATCCGGATCTGCTAATTCCACCCTTGCTAGAGATGTATGATGACGCCTATAACAACGGTATTCTCCCCCAACATTACGCGAAGCACTTATAGTGGCTCTCTTAAAACCAGACAAAAGGCCAGACAAAGCGGACTCATATAGACCTCTGTTACTGATAAACACTGTACTAAGATATTAGCCACAATACTAGCCACAAGGTTACAGCCACTCATGCCCATAAGAGTGTTGCCTGACCAGTCTAGCTTTATCCCTGATCGCTCGACAGCACATAACTTACGCACCATTTTCGCACTGCTGCATCAACTGATCTACAGACCGTGGCGGCACTCTTAGATGCGGCCAAGGCCTTTGACTCGGTTGAGTGGCCCTATCTGTTTACGATACTACGGACAATAGGTCTACCACCCATGTTCCTCAATTGGCCCTATTATACAGCAAACCCATTGCCTGCATCAATGTAAATAGGCATGTTTCAGGCACATTGTAAATACGTGGCACCAGACAGGGCTGCTCACTGTCTCCATTATTATTTGCTATTGCGCTGGAACCGCTGGCCTGTAAAATTCACCAGAACTATGCTTACGCAGCACTACAATTTAGTCTAAGACCTTTTATTATATCGCTATACGCAGATGACCTGGTACTATACCTACGGGATCCGGTGGAGAACCTCCCCCCAGTACTGTGTGAATACATAAGGTATGGGCATATCTCATGTTTACACAAACTGGAGTAAGTCAGCTGTGATACCTCTAACGGCACACACTAAAGCGCCACATATGGAATTCCCACTTGTCTGGCAAGAAGATCCAATCAAATATTTAGGCATCTGGATACACTGAGATGCAGACTTAGTACTAAGATATAATTATGGAACTACAATAGACAGCATAGAAATGAAGATAAGTAGAGGGATCGCACTGCTTTTGTCATTAGCGGATAAAGTATCATTAATAACGATGGTGCTGTTGCCCAAGCAGTTCTATCTCTTTCCAAATATACCAATAAAACCACCTACCCCAATTTTTAATCGGATATGCTCAAATTTCAGTAGATTAATATGGGCTAGGAAGCAAGCTCGAATAAGCCTCCAAACTATGACACTCCCGTAGGTAACGGGGGGATTCACAGTCCCAGATATCCATTTATATTATCTATGGGCACAGGCACAATATGCGTACTATTGGTACCACCCATTGCGATACCTGCCACATCTGGCAGTGGAAGATGGTGATGCTGATCCAATACCGCTCTCAAGTATACTGACACACTCAACATCACCTATCATCCAGAGAAATAAACACGGTTTGAACGACTTCGCAGGCATGGCACAGTATTTGTCTAAAAGCAAACAAGACCCCGATCTATACCCCAAGTCTACCACTGGCTTGTCATCCCGCGCTATCAGTCACACAAGAAAAAACAGCACGAAGATCCTAGAACAAATAGGCATCACGCAGATGAGTGATTTATACCTAGATGGTACATTCATCACATTAGATGACTTGTCCTAGGTCACCAACCAGTCATCGCTATTCAGGTTTATTTATCACAGAGTAAGGGCGGCCATTAGGGACCTTTACTCCACATTCCCAGCGGAACCCCCAACGCTACAGCCCCTACAGATATTGATCACAATACCTACTCATACTAGCATCATCTCGAAGCTTTATAACGAATATGCTACTTACCAGTATGCATCTGTTCTTGGCATGTAGGGCTGCTGACATTCATATCTGTGCATAGATCGCCGCCTAGTGTTGGGTCCGGATGATTGCACATTGTTGTCCTGGAAGAGTCTTCGAAGTATCACAAGATAGGTGGCTCCTCCCTGGACTACAGTGCGCATGGGCATCCTCTCCATCCTCAGATTGTTTTTCGCCATTGTGGCAGAGATGGAGTGTAATACAGTGAGTGATTCCATGCTATATGGTAATTCTGAATGCTACAGCTGCTACAGGCGCCGGGGAGGAGGGTGGGCGATATGAATGTCAGCAGCCCTACATGCCAATAACAGATGCATACTGGCAAGTAGTATATTCGGTTCGAGGCATGTGGGCTGCTGAATTCATATCTGTGCATAGATTATATAGCAGTCCCCCTTGTTAGCGGCGGCTGCCTGTGCCAGCTGCAGCAGTCTGAAAGAGAGTTTTGAGAACAGCCTGTCCTACAGCTGCCTGCTGTTTTGAATGTACATCTACGCAGTAGTGTTTCGTAAATGTATGAGTAGTGGACCATGTGGCTGCTTTACATATCTCTTCTAAAGGAATATTCCCCAGGAAAGCCATGGATGCTCCTAACTTACGTGTGGAGTGTGCTCTTGGAGGAATGGTTAGTGTGCGTTTTGCCTTTGCATAGCAAATTTGTATACACTTAACGATCCATCTGGCTATTCCTGCTTTGGAAATGGGGTTGCCTTTGTGCTGTGGAGAAAAGGCAACAAACAGTTGTTTTTGTCTTCATGAAATCCTTTGTTCTGTCTATATAGTACATAAGAACTCTTTTGACATCTAATGTGTGTAGACATTTTCGGATTAGGAAAGAAAACAGGCAGTTCTATGGTTTGGTTCATGTGGAACTGCGAAATGACCTTAGGCATGAATGTAGGGTTGGTGCGTAGTACAACTCTATTTGCGTGGACCTGTATGAATGGCTCTTGAATGGTTAGTGCCTGGAGTTCACTAACTCTTCTTAGTGAGGTAATGGCCACTAGGAAAGCAACTTTCCAGGTCAGAAATTGTATCTCACAAGAGTGTAGAGGTTCAAAAGGTGGTCCCATGAGTCTGGTGAGGACCACATTCAGGTTCCAGACAGGTGAAGGCGGGTGTCTGGGAGGGATCACTTTTTAAATCCCTCCAGAAAAGCTTTAATGACAGGCACTCTGAATAGTGAGAGGTGCTGCCTGTTCTGAAGATAAGCTGCTATTGCGGATAAATGTATACGAATGGAACTGTACGCTAGATTACATCTGTATAGATGCAACAAATAACAGATAATGTTTTTTAATTGATGCATCCAGTGGGTTAATGTCATGATGGTTACAATATATGACAAACCTTTTCCATTTAGCCGCATAGCATGCTCTGGTTGTGGGTCGTCTTGCCTCCTTGATGATATTCATACATTCTGGCGGCAAGTTGAGGTAGCCAAATTCTAAGACCTCAGGAGCCAGATCGCCAGGTTGAGCTGTTGCGGATCTGGATGCTGAATGTCGCCATGGCTCTGCGTCAAAAGCCTGGGTGTGAGATGCAGCCTTTGATGCGGTACCACGGAGAGTTCTAGAAACGTGGTGTACCATGGTTGGCGTGCCCACATTGGAGCAACCAGGATGAGTGTCATCGAGTGTTGCTTCAGCTTGCGTGCCACCAGCGGTATTAAAGGTGCTGGGGGAAAAGCGTACGCAAATCTGCCTGACCAGTTCATCCATATCGCATTGCCCTGTGACTGCAGATGTGGGAACCTGGCGGCGAAGCTTTGGCATTTTGCGTTTTCCTTTATGGCGAATAGGTCTATCTGTGGATGACCCCACTGCTGGAAGTACGGTTGAGTACTGATGGATGTATCTCCCACTCGTGCATCTGGTGGCTGTGTCTGCTGAGCAGATCCGCCATCTGGTTGTCCTTGCCCGGGAGGTGTCCCGCCATGAGGAAGATGTTCCTCTGAATGGCCCACTTCCACATGCTCAGAGCCAGATGAGACAATTGTGGAGAGTGTGTCCCTTCTGTATGTAGTACATGGCAGTCATGTTGTCCGTCCGGATCAACACGACCTTGTTGCACAAGTGTACTTTGAAAGCTTTCATTGCCATGAAGATTGCCATCAATTCCAGAAGGTTGATGTGCATCTTCTTTCGCTGTGCTGTCCATAGTCCCTGCACTGTGTACTGGAGTACATGAGCTCCCCATCCCTGGAGAGATGCGTCCGTTGTCAGTATAATCTGTGGCACAAGCTCCTGGAACGGTCGGCCCTTGCAAAGGTTTTGTGGGTTCCACCAATGCAGAGAGTTGTACGCCCGACCGCTCACCAACACTAGGTCTTTCAATTGTCCTTGAGCCCGATTCCACTGACGTGCCAAGCACTCCTGAAGCGGGCGCATACGTAGTCTCGCATGCGGGACTATGAAGATGCAGGAGGCCATCATGCCTATCAACTGCATGAACACTCTTGCTGGAAGTGAGTGTTGGGGTCTGAATTGTTGTATCAGCAATTGCATGCTGTTTATCCTCACTGAATTTGGCTGGGCTTTGGCTGCCAGAGTGTTTATTGTCGCGCCCAGGTACTGTCGCACGTGGGCGGGCTGAAGATGTGACTTTGGATAATTCAGCGAGAATCCCAGATTGTGAAGAAGATGAATGGTGTGGGACATGTGGCTGGCACACTGCTGGGCCGTCTTTGCTTGAATAAGCCAGTCGTCCAGATAAGGGTAGACATGTATGTGCTGCCTCCTTAGGTGTGCTGCAACAGTCAGCCGGCACTTTGTGAACACCCTGGGTGCCGTCGTTACTCCGAAAGGGAGGACTTTGGACTGATAATGTTGATTTTGAATAGTGAACCTGAAATACTGTCTATGTGATGGGTGTATGGGTATAAGGAAATACGCATCTTTTAGATCTAGTGTTGCGAGGAAGTCTCCCTGACTGAGTAACAGTAGAACCTGCTGTAAGGTGAGCATATGAAAATGCTCTGACAGAATGTATCTGTTTAGAGGCCTGAGGTCCAGTATGGGTCTGAGAGACCCGTCCTTTTTGGGTATTAAGAAATACAGAGAGTACACCCCTGAGCCTTGGTCTTCTACAGGTACGAGCTCTATGGCTCCTTTTTGCAGCATGCTGACGACCTCCTGCTGCAATAAGTGTAAGTACTCTGCGGACATAGGACGGTGTCTTGGTGGTATGTTGGGTGGAGTGGATGTTAGCTCTAGACAGTACCCGTACTGGACAATGTCTCTCACCCACCTGTCTGTGGTGATGGATTTCCAGACCGGCAGGAACTGTTGGAGTCTCCCCCCGACAGGTATTAAATGGTCGGGGTGCAGTGACAGGGCGTCACTGTTTGTTATTGGCAGAGGATCTGGAACTGTTGTTTCCTCTTCCTCTACCTTTGGTGTTTCCACGATATCCACCACTGTTCTGTTTATTGTAGGTGGTCTGTTTTACCTCCTTTATTATACTGTCTGCTGTGTGTTTTGGCCTCTTGAAGGTCCTCTAGTATTGGAGCGACGAAAAGAGTCACCCCGAAACTGCTGTGACTGCAGAGCCCCCATAGATTTCGCAGTCTCGTTGTCCTTTTTAATTTTCTCAAGGGTGGTGTCAACCTCAGGTCCAAATAAGTAGTCCGGGTTAACTGGCTGATTGAGGATAGTAGTTTGTATTTCTGGTTTGAATCCCGAGATTCTTAACCAGGCACGTCTTCTTAACATAACGCTAGTGTTAATGGCCCTGGCTGCAGTGTCAGCTGCGTCTAGCGCGCACTTAATGGAAGCATTGGTTATAAGCTTGCCTTCCTGGATTAGTAGCTCTGCTCCCTCCTTGTACTGATCTGGTAGGTGTTGCAACAGTGTCTCAATGGTATCGTAATGGGACCTGTCATATCTGGCTAAGAGTGCCTGAGTGTTGGCAATGTTCAGATGTTAGCTGCCTGCGCTGCCACTCTCTTTACTGAAGTTTCTAGTACTTTTGACTCTTTGTCAGGAGGGGGAGCATCACCTGTAGTCTGGGAGTTTGCTCTCTTACGTGCATTAGAAACAACTAATGAGTCCAATGGCAACTGTCCTCTTATATAAGTAGGGTCCACAGGTGCCGGTCTATTTTTTTTCAATCCTAGGGTTTAATACCCTTGCCCTGGTGATCTCCTTAAAAATGTCACCAGCATGCTTAAGGACCCCTTTTAGCATGGGCAGAGTCTTGACGGTTCTTCCCGAAGTGGAAAAGGTGTCGACCAAAAAATCTTCCTCAACAGGGTCAGCATGTAGTTGCACATCATGGTTACCTGCCGATCTTTCAATAAGGGCGTTAAAGGCAGTAGTGTCCTCAGTAGGAGATGTTTTTAAATTGTATGCATGTGTGTCAGGGGCATTCTGCGGATCCCTTGGGTCAGCTGGGTCTGCCCATGGTTGGTTCTGATCGTCGGGATCAGTGTCCACGTGATAAGTGTCATCCTCGTTTTCGTCATCCCCTGCATCCACATCGGAGTATGTGGATGAGAAAGAGTGAGGGTCTTGTCCATATGATTGCAGAGGTTCCACAAGAGCTGGCGATGTGGTTGAATCCCTTTTTTTCTTTAATGGAATCTTATATTACTCCATGGCTGTTTCTGGTATTATTTTCCTTTTATATTTGGACAGTCTACCAGTGTTTGAGTCAATGAACTGCCTCGACTCCTGTTCTTCAGGCTCCTCTGTAGCCCCCAGTCCCATTGACACTCCTTTATTGGCTTCGATACCTTTTTTTGGTTCGAACATCTTCGGTCGCACCATCGGCAGCAACCCGAATTTGATTGGTGTTGATGCGGTCTGAACGTTTCCGACTAACTTCGGGGTTGGGGCCTTTTTCGGTCCAACCGTAGTAGCCTTTTCTCTGATGCGTTGAAGTGATTCCGACACCTCTTTGGACACGAATGGGGTCGGCTGCGTCGACTCGATAGGGTCCTTGGAGCCAGTCTTTGTTTTGGCCGCAGGCCTTGTCCGAGGATCGACCCCCTCTTTTGGGTCGAGCCCTTTGTCTGTGTCAACTCTCTTCAGCGCTGACTTAGTCAGTTCGACAGCCTTGACTTTGGTCTTCGGCGCTCCAAGCTTCGGCTCGATGACCTTTTTGAATTTGTCGGTATCGACGTCCTTCTTTTGTTTCTTCGGCTCCGAGAGGTTTGAGGCCTTGGAACCGACCAGAGTTAGCTGCACTTTTGGTTTCGGTTTTGGCAGTGATGCTTTCGGTTTCGATTTCTTTGGATCGACCGATGGCAGTTTTGATACCGATGGCTCTTTATATATGTTCGGGCCTTTATGCGGGGCTATAGAACGAGTCGGTAGATCTTGGGTAAGGCCTTGAGGCGATCCCTCGGCCTGAGCCTTATCGAGTGCTTTATCGTCGGCCCTCGTATCGACGGTGAGGCTTAGCTCCTCGCCTGAGCCATCTTCTATAGCCCCAAGGGCCTCTGCGTCGTCTCCTACCTCATCGACGACGTTTTCTTTTTCGTCTGATATGTCTTCATCTTCGGCGTCATACTCTGAGTCAGGGCCCGAAACAGGATCGGAGTGTTCTTCTTGATCCTCTAGATCAATGACCTCTTCGGTCCTGAAGATGTTTACTGGATTAAGCGCTGATTTCTGCGACTCCAATCAAGCCGCGCGCCGAATCCGAAGAGTTTTCTTCGACCTGAACCGGGCACAGGCCATACAGTTGGCCTCGTTGTGATCCGGGGACATGCACTTGTTGCACACAGGGTGGACATCGATGTGCGGGTATTTTGCATTGCAAAGTGGACACCTCTTGAATGGGCTTCTTTCCATTGTAGATCGAAGATCGGGTTGAATAAGGAAAAAAAAACGTCTGATTCCTCGATGTCCTCTCGAAGCAAAGTTATTGGTACCGAACGAAACTATACCGAAGCTGTCGAAAGCCTTTTGGCTTTGTAGAAAGTTTTCCTAACTTGAGCTAAGATAGTAACATCCGAACCCAATGGAGGAAAAAAACAATCTGAGGATGGAGAGGATGCCCATGCGCACTGTAGTCCAGGGAGGAGCCACCTATCTCGTGATACTTCGAAGACTCTTCCAGGACAACAATGTGCAATCATCCGGACCCAACACTAGGCGGCGATCTATGCACAGATATGAATTCAGCAGCCCACATGCCTCGAACATTAGTTGAAATGGAAATTGGAACACAAACCCACAAGGCCCGTGACAATTATAACAAACTCCTAGATACTCCACTGTCAGATGATGACTGGTCAGCGTGCTGTGCACTTATTACATTACTAACATCTAATGGCAATCTTTGTATCATTCATTAGAAATATATACACCAAGCATACCACACCCCAGCCAAGTTATACAATATGGGTTGCGTGATAGTGCGAGTTGTAGGCGATGTGGGAATGATCAGGCAGACTTTGCTCACTTAGCATGGAATTGCGATAAGATAAAAAGTTTTTGGGAAATTGGGACTCATCACCTGTGTGTGATGATTTCAACTACACTAGCAGGTACACTGCAATTATGTCTATTGGGCCTGCATATACCTGTGAAATCGAAGAAAAAGAAACTTGTTGTCATTCTGTAGCTCTTGGCAAAATGTAGAGTGGCGATGCATTGGGAAAGTAAACAAATACAAACTCTAATGAACTGGATACAAGACGCTGTGTACAGTAGAGACAACTTTTTAATATACGCGGAAGAACTGCCAACCGCGTCAAAGCTGTCAAGATATATGGGATCCCCTCAAAGCATATCTGCGAGAACACCCTAATTTACTTCAAACTAGCCATTGAGAACTCTTGGTTTTGTAAACATGTTACCGCAGTGTTGAAGGAATGTTCACTTGTGTGCTACTGGAAGGTGTGATTTACAGACTGTGTATTGTAGTGTCCTTACTGTGATTGTCCTGGAAATGGCGACTGTTGTGTATGCTGTTCAGAAAATTTCAATAAACAAAATAAAAAAAAATCATTAAGCTTTTTATATGCTATGCACTCATAAGAGGGAATAACTGCAGTTGGAACATTTTAACAAATGTGTGAAAAGAAAAATAAGATTGTGATGATTTGTAAATTTTAAACAATGTTTGATATATTTATATATTATTAATGATTGAAATAGTTTAATTGAGTATGCTCCCAATTGAGTATGGTCCCAATAAACTTCTTTCCTGACCGAACAGGAGCTTTTGTCTTATGGCTGTAGGAAAGTGTCCCTTTCTGTCATTGTCACCCCCACTTTTTGCTCACCAATATTGATTTTTTTAACAGGAAGCTTGCTAACCAGGCTCCAGTGCCAATGCCTCGTTTTCTAAAAGAAGGTAAAAGATACAATTGGCATACTCTGTGTAACCCCTGTAAGTCACTAGTAAATGGCACCACTTGCAGGTGCCCCCCCTTGCAAAAACAATTAGCTTTGTGATACATCATTTTGATGTCTCCACAATACGTTTTGGGCCCTTTCCTGTCACGGGTACTTGGCCTACCCACACAAGAAAAGTACAATTTTTAATGGGAGACCTGGGGGAATGATGGGTGGTAGGAAATTTGTGTCAGCCTGGTGATCCCATAACTTTACCACATAGAAATGTGAGGAAAATCAGTTTTTTAAAGACAAATTTGAGGTTTGCAGGGGATTCTGGGTAAGAAAGCATTGGGGGATCCATGCTAGCTACATCTCCCTTGACTCCGGGTGTCTAGTTTTAAGAAATGTCTGGGTTTGAAAGGTTTCCCTAGATAGCCGCCAGCCCGTGACCAAAAAAATAGGTCGTTTTGGTATGAAAGATACGAATACTGGATACCTGAAGTTACAGATAAGTAACTAGTTTTCTTATCCAGTATTGGATCTTTCATAGATTCACATGCTTGAATCAGAATAGCTAGCAGTTAAAGTAGTACATTTTGGAGGATGGTGGGGGTCATATGAATGGCAAATAGATACCTATAAAGAGATATACCTGTACATATCTACAACATATGTAATACAATATGAAAAGAAGCACTTTAGGCATGAAGAGAAAATAAACCAGAAATAACATGTGAAGCAAATACATTGAATTTAGTATTTAATAAATAATCACTTCCAAAATAGAGACTTGTTGGAAAAGGTTGCGTAAAACTGCCTGTCCTACAGCGGATTCTGCTTCTGTGGGCAAATCCAAGCAGTAATGTTGTATAAATGTATGCACATTCTTCCAAGTTACTGCACATCAAATTTTATCCAAAGGCACTCCAGCAACAAGCGCTGCTGACGAGGACACTGCTCTTGTGGAATGAGCTTTTGGTTTGACAGAAAGAGGACTTCCTGCTTTAGAGTGTCAAAATTGAATAGCTGATGCAATCCACCTTGCAATTGTTGCTTTAGTCACTGCCGTACCTGGCTTTTGCGCATCATAGGACACAAATATTTGATCAGATCTTCGGATAGCCTTAGTATGAGACAGGTAAAATTAGAGACTTCTCTTTACATCCAGAGTATGAAGAGCCTTTTCAGCCGGGGAAGAAGGGCTAGGAAAGAATGAACGCAGAATAATCGGCTCATTAAGATAGAAAGATGATAGAATCTTAGGAATAAAAGTAGGATTTGTTCTAAGGAGAATATAGTCATTGGTAAAGCGAAGGTATGGCTCTTTAATAGTAAATGCTTTAATTTCGCGGACTATCCTGGCGAAGTAAGAGCTAACAATAAATTAACCTTCCAGGAGACATTTAAGCGGAGCTCTGTGAATGGGTTCTAAAGGGATGTTTCCTAAGTTGCACCACAACTAGATTAAGTCTCTATTCCAGAGGAGCGCTTACAGGAGGATATGCTCTGAAAAGCCCTTTCATGAACTGCTTGACCAGTCGGCTTGAACAAAGAGTTGGTCCTCCAGAGGAACGCCTGCAAGTAGAGATGGCAGTCAGATGTAACTTAATGGATGTGAGCATAAAAGGCTAGATTTAGCAAGAGAGAGCAGATAAAGCAAAATCTTCTCCAGAGAAGACTCTTGAGGATGTACATCACTATGAAGACACCAGGAACAAAAACGTTTCCATTTGAGAGTGTTAGTCTTAATTGCGGATGGCGACCTTGCTTTAGAAAGTATGTCTCTACAGTCCTGAGGCAGATTTAACTCCTTGAATTCAGCAAGTTCAGAAGCCAGGCATGTAGCTGCAGCGGGGCTGGATGTGGATGGAGAATCTAACCCCTGCTCAATGTCAACCATATTGTGGATACTGGAAGGCGATAAGATCTGCATTCTGAGAGTAGGAGAAGATCTGTGAGCCAGTGCTGACACGGCCAACGTGAAGCAATAAAAATTATTCGGCATGGCTCTATTTTCAACTTCATCAGAAGACTCAGAATTAACGGAAGGGGGGGGGGGGGGGGGGTCGTAGGCGAAGATCCCTGTCCACCTCATCAGAAAAGCATTTCCCAAGAGCCTCTTTCTGGTTCCCAGCTGGCATAGAATTGGCATTTCCGATTTGTTTCGGAAGCCAAAAGATCCAAGTTGGGCATGCCCCAAATCTGGAAGATGTGATCCAGTTCCCATTTGTGGCAAGAATTGGAAGTTCTGCTCAATGTATCCGCCAGACTGTTCTTTATTCCCGGCAGATGTTTCACTTTTATAGAAATGTGGTGAGAGAGAAGCCATTTCCATATCTCCTGTGCTTCCTGAGATAGGATGGGAGAGTGTGTTCCTCCTGGTTTGTGTAGATAATGCACGCATGTGGTATTGTCTGTCCTTATGAGGACAGAGGATACCTGAAAGCTTGGGAGAAGCCAGTAAGGCAAGAAAAATGGCCAGAACCTCCAGGAAGTTGATATGCATTTTTGAAAGCGCTTTGGACCATTTTCCCCTTATGCGGAGATCTTGAGGGTGAGGCCCCCATCCTTCAAGAGTAGCATTCCTAGTGAGGACGAACTCTGGTGTTCAAGAAAGGAAAGTCAGCCCCATCAAGAGGTTGCTGAAGCGCTGCCACCGGAGCAGAGCTGTTCTCATGACTGGAGTTATCCTCACCAGGTCGAAAGATCCAGTCACCTGAAGCCATTGATAGTCTAGTTATTCTTGTATAGGTCTCATTCTGAGACAAGAGTAAGGTACCATTAGGATTGGAGAGGACAACATTCTGAGAAGAGATTTTATCAGCCTCACTGAAGCGAACTTTCTTCCTCTTAACTTTGTTGCCAAAGAAATTAGGTGCGATTGGCTTTCTGTGGACAACAATGCCTTGTCTGGGATAGTGTTCAAAACTGCCCCTAGAAATTGCGTCCTTTGAGACGGATGTAGAACTGACTTTTGAAAATTGAGAGATAGTCTCAGGGATTGAAACATTTGAAGGAAAATTGACGTTGCTCTTGAGGCTTGTCGAAAAGACTGGGCTTTTACTAACCAGTAGTCCAGGTAAGGGAACAGCTGCAGGCCCTGCAGCCTGAGATGAGCAGCAACTGGATGTAGACATCTTGTAAAAACTCTTGGAGCTGACCGCAGACCGAAAGGGAGAACTCTGAACTGAAAATGAGCACCTGCTGCAGTGAAACGGAAAAACCTTTCGATGTTTGAGATGGCTAGAGAAGTGGAAATACGCATCCTGCAGATCTAGCGTCGTCATGAAATCTGCATGATTGAGGAGATGCAGAATTACCTTTAGAGTGTCCATTCGGAATTAACTTTTCTGCAGATATTTGTTTAATCTCCTTAGGTCTAGAATTGGTCTCTACTCCCCCGACTTTTTCATTATCAGAAAGAAATGGGAACAAAAAACCTTTTCCCACTTGGGAGTGGGGCGCTCTTTCTATAGATCCTTTTTGGAGCATAATTCTGGCTTCTTTTTTGAGGAGACTAAGATGAGGTAGAGGCTTCTTTGGAGGTAGATGGGGCGGAGGGATCTTTACAAATTCTAGGGTATGACCAAATTTGACTATGTCCAGGACCCATTTGTCCGAAGTTTTCTTCTTCCATTGGTCGCAATGTAGAGAGATATTTGCAGTCCTGGGGTTGAAGCGTGGCCGATTTGTTGCAGGTGCTGGGGAGGTGTCACTGCTTTTTAGTATTGTCTTGAACCTGAGGGGCTGTTTTCTCCTGTTTTGCTGTCTGGAGTAAACAGCAGGGGGGGGTAAGAATGGTGGGGGGAGCTCTATTTAATTTTTGAGTTTGGTATCCATATCTGTATTGATAAGTTGGGGGCTGGTATTTTTGGTAGCTCCCACAAAAGGAGCAATCCCCTCTGCCGCGGGTGCCTCGAAAAGGTGTTTTCCTGTACTGCAGTGTATCTAAGGCTTTAGCAGTGTCTGGGTCTATTTTAATTTCCTGCAAGGCATCGTCGATGTGTTTGCCAAACAGTGCATCACCATCAAATGGCATATCTAGGATCTTGCTCTGCACCTCAGGCCGAAAGGTTGTAGACTTAAGCCATCTTTGGCGACAGAGGACTGCTGCCCCAGCTAGCTGCTGAAAACCTAGAGCAGCCAAATCTATGCCCCTTCATGGAGAATTTTCCTTGCCTCTTGCCGTCCTGCACAAACTCGAAGTACGGAGCAGCATCAGACCACATTTGGCAGTCGTACCTTCCCAAAATTGCCAAGGAGTTCGCAGCACGCACATAAGCACCTGCCATGGTGGTGGATCTTTTTTTGATGTTATCCAGTCTCCTTCCATCTTTATCAGGTGGTGCAGTTATTGGCAGCACTGAAGGATTTCTCAACCTCTGTTGCGCAGCTTGGGAAATCACTGAATCTGGTTTAGGTTGTCCAGTCAGGCATGCAGGGGCATCGTCTGGGGCCTTGTACTTGTCCATTCTAGGAAGAATTGCAGGTAGTGAGAAAGGGTTCTTCATTAACGCCCTCTTCCCAAATATGGTCAATGACGGCAATAGAGTGACATATTTGCTGTTCTCATCTTTGAAATCATATAAAAAGCAATCAGACTGCTTAACAGGCATGGGAGGGTGAAAACGGTTTGCCGCTCTTTCCATAATCTATCCAAAAAGGGGGCTTTGGTCCTACTATGGTCAGGAAGGACCTTTAAACAGACAAAACAAGTGCCTGATCTGCTATTCAGTAGTGCTGTTTTAGAAATTAAACAGTCTAAGACATTTATCTCATTTGAATGGTCTAGTGCAATTTATATTGAAACAATTGGCTGTTTTGGTATGAATTTACTTGACTGGTTTGATTTATGTTTATGTTGTCATTTGGTCTGTTTTGTGTTTATAATGGACGTTTTATGTTAGAAATTGATTACATGTGTCATAACAGTATCTTTTTAGGCGACAGGGCCTAAAAATGTTTCATTGATATGAATGGTTTTTCCTGACAAAAAAATAATTAAATTGCGTTAGACCATTTGAATGAGAGAAAGATCTTAGACTGTTTTATTTCTAAAACCGCACTACTGGCTCTTTCCATAATGGCATGAAAACCCCAATGGCCTCTGGAGGAGAATCAATTGCCTGAGGAGCCGGTGGAAAAGGTGTTGGAATTAAAAAAATCCTCCCACTCATTGATGGTAGTAGGTGTCTAAGGATGTTCACCTTCCTCAACGACTGTCTCGTCGTCGTCATCCTGCACTCTCTAAACTTGCAGCGCAGGAAAGAGATCTGGAGCTTCCGTAGTAGGAAGTGAAGGCTAAAGAGAGGGTTGTCTTTGAATCGAACCTGCTGCAGTAGGAAAACTGGTATGGTAGTCCTGCAGCAAAGCTGAGAAGTCCTGCACTAACGCCATAGGCATTTGAACCATAGGCTCTGGACGTGGTAGTAATATTTGAGGCCTTTCTATAGGTTGTTAATGTGTGCCATAATAATCATCCTAGTCTTCCTCATCTTGGAATTTTATGTGAAGTTGAGAGGGGCTGCGAGCTGGACTAAACAGCCCATCATCCTTAGTTTCCTCCAAAAATTGGCTAGGAGGCAATGGAGATATACAAGAAGGGTCCTGGTAAAGCCCCCACGTCGGCGGGTTCGTGGATGAGAACCTCAATGATAATATTGTTGTTATTTGCAAAGAAGGCGGCCTCATTTTGACTGAAAGAGTTTCTTTACACTGCTAATATCAAGGAACGGATTAGATTACTTACTCTATAAGCATCTTTTCTTTGCATGTAGTGCTGTAGATTCATAATCTCTGTGTACTCCTGCCATCTAGTGTTACAGTCACCATGGCTGCAACTTGTTTTTCTATAAAGAACTCTTTCGAGTTACAAGGCCTCGGGGACTCCTCCTCTGGCCATGAAATTACATGGGCACCAACTCGATTGTTTTTCTCAGCCATTGGGTACAGACAAACACCAGCGTTGATCCCCGGTCCCCACGTTTCCCATCACAGCCCTAGAGCCCACGGTCTTCCTTTCAATCGCCACGAATACAGACTCCTTTTCATTTCATACAACACCTGCCTCACTCCGAGTTTATAGTCATTGACCCATCGGGACACTCGTCTGTCGATACCCTTCAGGGCAGCCTGCCTTCCTGACCGATCTCGGAGAATGTAGACTTGGATCAGGTAATGGAAAGCATCTCCTTCAGTAGATACCTGCAGAACCATTCCACATGACCCTGACTCAATCTCCAAGTCTGTAACTTGTGCCTCTCGAGAATGGCTGCCATGTTTAAAGATATGTGGTGCACAGATTAAAAATCACAAAAGTTTTGAGTGCATGCAGTACACCATGTTAAATAGAGTAGGTTGTATCCTTAGGTCCAAACCCTGTTGCAATAAATCAGTCAGACAGGCCTAAACCTCTGCTGACAACAGATTATCTGCCAACGGATATCTAGGCACATAACCATGTTAAGTAGTTGTAATACTATGCAACAGACCTATTATTTGTAGTGAGGACGTTTATAAGGTGTGGATGTATATTTCCAGAATTTCACTGAAGGTTTTGAGGCTTGCAGATTGCTGAATGATGATGTATGTTGGAGTGGTTCACAAAGAGATGGTCATAATGGCGCTGTAAGCATGGTTCTACGCCATTGTGCCCATCTAAGGACTGTGTGTAGTGTACTATACCAAGCTATGAGGGTTGTACAAGAGGGCCTAACAGAAGGGGTCTTTTCAGTGGTAAATGCATACCTGTCGACCACTTGACTTAAAATTGCAGGTCATGTGAATTTATTAAAAGGTAGTTCAGTGAATACAGTAAGAACTCTTTTTTTTGGAGGGTGTTCAATGTTTTAAAGGGGGCACCCCATTAACGTCTATGGAGACCATTTGTTAGGTGGGTGAACAACAGGAAAGAGAGAGTAACACCCACTAAATGTGGAAGACTTGACACATATGCTTTGTCTTTAGCATGTGGTCAAAGCCTTTGTCCCTAATCACTTGACTGGTGATCGAAAAGTGGCCACACTTTTAGTATGTTGAACTACTTTTAGTTCACAAACACTACAGGACGCTGTTACATTGACATTTAGTTAATTTCACGCGCTTCTACCTTGGTTTTAATTACAGATTAGAATTGTTTAGATATTCATAGTTGCCCTACTTGTGCCCTTCGACACGGATCGCATTGCTGCACTATAAAATCCTGCTGCATTCACCGCCATTTGGGCGGCCCGGTCCCCGCGCTTTGTTTTCCTGGGGCGCCATCTTGGGTCGGTCTCAGAAGCACTCCTCAGCCATTCGCTGAAGCCGACACGTGGACTCGCTAGAGCCCCACATAATCAGTAGGGTATGGCGCGCAGCGTGTACGCGCAGCGTGGACGCCACAGTGATGCCGGCGTCCGCGCCGAGGACGCGCTGGGCGGCTGGACTCTGGACTTAGAAGATGCCTCTGTCTCCCTTTTCAAGTACACACGCCATGAGATGGTACGCCTGAAACCCCGTAGCCTTATCTGTTCGCATACCTACGAACCATACGAACTACTTCGCCCTCTGCGATGTGGCTGTTGCCACACATGTTTGTCTGATAATTCCTCCCCCCCCCCTCACCTCTCAGCTGACCGCCCCGCTGTCACTGGACCTATGACAGTGGGAGTAGAAGGCATCTTGGTCAACACCCGCTCCCTTGTTAAGAACAATATAATGTTTAGGGAGATGGTTCTTGATAGAAAGCCGGCTCTAGTGTTTATTACGGAAACCTGGGCTAAAGATTCATCTGGCCCTGACCTGATCGAAGCGGTCCCGGAAGGGTACTGTCTGACTAGACTGGACAGACAGGGGCGAGTGGGAGGGGGGATAGTGATCCTTTATCAAGATCACTTGTATTGCCACACAGTATCTATATCTGACTTTCCGGATAGCTTTCAAGCCCTCCACTTCACCATAAAGGAAGGGCAAATCCCTTTTTTTAACGGAATTCTGTTGTATCGCTCTCCGGGCCCGAGGACTGAGTTCACAAACAACTTCCTCCAGTCCCTGGAACCTTACTTTGGTCGTGATAACTTCTCCATTTTGGGAGATTTTAATTATCATCTAGAACGACTAGATCTATCTGACACTTCTTGTCTTATCAATGCCCTGGTCTCCTGTGGACTCACGCAGCGAGTCAGTGGCGCCACTCATCGTGCAGGCCATACACTAGATGGCATCTTCTCTAATGACCATCGTTTGACCATCATGGATCCGGTACACCTATCCTGGTCGGATCACCTTGCGGTTCCATTTCTTCTGGAATATCTGCGGATGGAGGGAAATAACACAGGGAAGCACACTAAGGAAACTGGCAGAAACTTTAGGAATATTGGTAATGATTCCTTTTTGCCATGGGCGGCTAGCCTTTCCGCTATCAGCATGGACAATGTTAAGAATGCGGTTGGTCACTTTGAACAGGTCATCACTGAGGCCCTGAATGAACTTGCCCCACCTCAAACCCGCTGCCGAGCTAGGAAGAGACCCTCTGCCCCATGGTACTCGGAATCCCTCAGACTCCTCAGGCAAGAAGTGAGGAGGATGGAGAGGCTCTGGCATTCGAGCTGGGACTTCAGGAATAAGGAAGCCCACAAACTTCTGGTCAGAAAATACAAATCTGAGATCGTGCAGGCCAAGCAAGATTACTTTGTGGCCATGACAACCTCGCTCTCCTCGCCGAAGGAGCTCTTTAGAATCGTTGATTCTTTAGTCAACCTGCAAATACCTGACCCCGTCGCACCTTCACAAGATCTATGCGATATCGCGTCCTTTCTTCATTCTAAGATACAGGACATCTATCTGGCTCTTGAGGTACAAAGAGCCTCATCCAGTGGGCCCCCTGCCTTGGTTCAGACAAATATGATCACGCCAGACATCTCCCCACGGAGCACCCTGGACTCTTTCCCCCCGCTCATTCTGCAAGATCTGGAGATTTTGCTCAATAAAACTAAATCTGGCTCCCCCCTAGATATTTGCCCATTGAGGATCATTAAGCAGTGTAGAGAAACCTTCCTACCGCCTCTACTAGAAATTATGAATCTAGCCTTGAGGGACGGTGTCTTCCCCTCGGAGTGGAAGAGTGCAGTAGTGAAACCTCTGCTGAAGAAGGCTTCCTCGACCCGGAGGTCCTAAAAAACTTCCGGCCGATCTCACTGCTCCCAGCCCCTGCGAAGATGCTTGAGGCACATCTAAACAAGCATCTTGCCGCCTTTGTGGATAGCTCGGGCTGTCTGGACTTCTCCCAGCACGGATTCAGGAGGGAACACAGCACTGAGTCGGCCCTTACTATTGTGCTCAATAAGATCCGCACTCAAGTAAATGGGGGCCAGACCACCCTCCTAGTCCTGTTGGATCTAACTGCGGCATTTGATACCCTCTCCCCCTCAGTACTTACATCTCGTCTGAGGGAAGTGGGGGTGAAGGGCGCAGCTCTAGATCTACTGACCTCCTTCCTTGTTGGAAGGGAACAAAGAGTGAAGCTGGGAGAGTTTCTATCTCCATCCCGACCTGTGCTATGTGGGGTCCCGCAGGGGTAGGCTCTTAGTCCGACCCTATTTAATATCTACGTGACCCCACTGGCCAGATTAATTAGATCTTTCAGGATGGAGGTAGTCTCTTACGCTGATGACACCCAAATCCTCGTCTCTCTTTCCCATTCAGATGTACCAACCGCCTCCAATTTTAGATCTTGTATGGAGGCGGTTGGTCTGTGGATGATCCACAATTCACTTAAGCTGAATGGGGAGAAGACGGAGGTGATGGTGTTCGGAGGGAAAGAGAACACATGGTCAGCCAGCTGGTGGCCTGATTCGTTAGGAATATGTCCCTCCCCCACGACATCTGCTAAGAACCTTGGGGTGATGATAGACCCTGCCCTGGACATGAGCAGACAGGTTAGTAGAACCATCTCTACCTGTTGGGGCATCATTCACACCCTCAGAAGAATCAGGAAGTATCTCTCCCTGCAGTCCAGAAAACAAATAGCTGTCGCTCTCATTGGCTCACGACTGGACTACTGTAATGCGCTGTATGCGGGCCTAAATAGGAGCCTTCTGCAGCGCTTGCAGGTAGTCCAGAACGCCGCAGCCAGATTTGTTTTAGATATCCCCAGACGCTCCTCGGCCACATTGGCCAGGAAAGCGCTACACTGGTTGCCGGTAGAACATCGAGTGCGCTTCAAAGTCCTATGCATGACTTACAGAGCCATTGCAAAGAACAGTGCCATGGGAGTTGGCTCCATCATCTCCCATTACACCCCTGGGAGGGCCCTGCGCTGCTCCAAGAAACTGCTCCTGACAGTCCCCCGCATACGTAGAGCCAAGTGGGGTGGCAGGGCTTTTTCTACTCTTGCCCCTAAATGGTGGAATGACCTTCCCCTTGATCTCAGGTCCCTACCGTCCCTGCAGAAATTCCGTAGTGCCCTTAAAACTCGCCTCTTCCTGCAAGCCTATATGTAAGGTTGTACATTTCCCACTTTGATCTGATTGTTAGGCGCCTTGATACCTGCGGGTTATTGTTCTGCGCAATATAAATTTTTATCAAATCAATGAGGTCATCAGTGATGTCATCAATGATGGCATTTAAGATGTCATGAGTGATGTAATTTGTGAGGTTATAAACCATGAATAGCGGGGGTGCCTGTTAGTTACCCCAGTAAGCTATAACTGGTGAATTTCTGTGCTTTTACATTTTTAGTCATCTCCTTTCAATATCCAACTGTAACATCACTTTAACCTTTGTTCTTTAGTGAATTTCTTAACATGAGCTAAGATCTAATTAACATTAATAACTATAACGTCACTTCAACCTTTGTTTTTTTTCCCCACTTTTTTTTATCTGATTCAACCCTGAGCATGCACCCAACCCCCTCGGACAACTTCAGCCAGTGCCTTTGACCGTATGTGGCTTAAGGTTGCCTGCTAGGTCTGGGCCCAAACACCCGGTAGGCAGCCATTTTTTTTCGGGTACCTTGCGGCACCACCAGGTGAAAAGCTTCACAACAGCTTCAGCAGGAATGTGGAGATATCCGTAGCTTGAAAATAAAAATAAAATTTACTTCTGTGTAGTCCCTCTGAGCTCCCGCTACAAGTGCCTGGAGGTAAGGGTTTACTAACCCAGCCCCTTATTTTGTATTTGTATTTATATAGCGCATAAATCTCAAAGGTCTCAGAGCGCTGGCAGATGCTCGGGAGCAGGAACAAGCGCTTAGACAAGTTAGAAAAGCCAGGTCTTAAGGTTTCTTCGGAATTTCTGGTGGTTGGGTTCCGACCTGATGTGCTGGGGCATAGCGTTCCAAGTTTCTGGGGCTATTTTAGAGAAGGCCCTGTCTCCGTTTCTGACTGTGCGAACTTTGGGAATAGTTAGGAGAAGCTTACCTGAGAGTTCTGGTCGGACAGTGATTTTTGAGTTTTTTTTCTGGGTATTTTGGTCCTTGTCCATTGATGGTCTTATGCTCTTTTAAAAAATAATTTTCAGGACACGGACAGAGTTCTCGAGTACTGTAATGGTGGGCACAACATTTTCTTCAAAGTTGTGGTCAGATCGAAAAGTCCAGCTGGACTGGTCCTGCGGTACAAAAATGGAAGACAGCTGAAAAAGTTCCCACATCCAATCAGAAAGCCCTTCTTTTTAAGGTCCACCCTTGACCTGTTGTATCTCTTCTGTGGGCTTTGGCAAACCCATTGATTGCCATTGGTTGTTATCTGTGGCAATCATACATACTGGCTTGTTACTGGTGCTTTTGAGCAAATGTCCCTTCTTTGTGTGCTGAGTTCCCTCCCCGCGATTTCACTCAGAGAACATTTTGGTTGGCCATCACACTGTACAGCTGTGATGGCCCTTCCTCCGTCCTCCTGTCTGGCCATTACAGCCAAATACACAGCTTGTTTAACCTCCAGCTCCTTTTGCTCCACACCCTCCCTGTGCCTCTCTCCTGCCCTCCTTTCAAGTTCTCCCATTCCCCGCAAACTGGAACTGCACGTCACCGGCATCTTCTACAACAAATGAACAAGTTACTTACCTTCGGTAACGCTTTTTCTGGTGGATACAGTATCTGCCCGTGGATTCCTCACTTTGTGAATATCCCCTTGCGTCAGCAACATTCGGAAATTCTTTTTGTAGCTTCGCGCCAACGTGGACGACGTTACAGAAGCACGGCATCACGCGCGGCTCAGCTGACGTCACAGACTCCATAATAGGACCACATCAGTGTGATGACATCAGTTCCGCCCCTTTTTTCCGTGCCTTCGAGGCACACGGACGGACCGATAACAGTAGATATATACACAGTTTACACAGTACCCAACTGTCAACATAACACACAGTGTGAAGACAAAGCTAACCAAGTAGGATGACACTACCTTAGAGAGCAACACACATGTATTAAAACATTGACAATAACTTAGGTATAGAAGAGTGGACAACGGGTGGGTCAGTGAGGAATCCACAGGCAGATACTGTATCCAGAAAAAGCGTTACCGAACGTAAGTAACTTGTTCTTCTGATGGATACATCTGCCAGTGGATTCCTCACCTTGTGAATAGAGTCCCACAGCAGTCCCCACTCCTGGAGGAGGGTGTCCACTCTCCTATACCAGAAAATCTGGAGGACAGAGCACGCAAAATGGCCATCCCCCTCACTTCGGAATCCAAGCAGTAATGCTTCGTGAAAGTGTGGAGGGAAGCCCAAGTCGCCGACCTAGAAATGTCCTCTACAGGTACACCCCTAGACCCCTAGACAAAGCAGATGTAGCAGATCTAGCTATAGTTGAATGAGCTCTTAAACCTTCAATAGGTTCCTTACCCGCCAAAGAGTATCATATTTTGATGCACAAGACAATCCATCTTGAAAGTGTGCGCTTGTGCACTGCTCTGCCTCTTCTTGTGCCAACAAAGCCAACGAAGAGCTGGTCATCCACTCTGAACTCTCTGGTTCTGTCCAGGTAGAAGCTCACCGCCCTCTTAGGGTCCAAGCGGTGAAGTCTCTGCTCCTCGGAAGGGTGAGGGGGAGGATAGAAGGTAGGGAGGGTAATGGACTGCCCTAGATGGAAGAGAGTTACCACCTTAGGCAGAAAAGCAGCCCTGGTCCTGAGTACCATTCGTTCAGCATGAACAGTCAAGAATGGGGGCTTTGAACTAAGAGCTTGAAGCTCACTTACCCTCCTTGCCGAGGTAATTGCGATCAGAAAAACCGTCCTAAAAGACAACAGTCTCAAGGGACATTTGTGCAAAGGTTCAAAAGGTGAACCCATCAAGAAAGTGAGCACAAGATTCAAGTCCCATTGAGGCATAATAAAGGGAGTAGGAGGAAATGTATTTGTAAGACCCTTTAAAAATCTTAATACTACAGGAGATTTAAATAAGGATGGCTGATCCGGCAGACAAAGAAATGCAGACAAAGCCGAAAGATAACGTTTGACTGTAGCCACAGCAAATCCTTGCTGAGCCAAAGAGAGTGCAAATTGAAGTATGTCAGATAAACGAGCCCTCACAGGATCGATGGACTTCTCTCCACACCAAGCAACAAATTTAGACCACCTATAATAGTAGATAGACTTGTTGGAGTCACGCCTCGCTGATAAGATGACCTCCACCACATCATGTAGGAGAGAAAAGGAATTCAGGGTGCCCCGTTCAATCTCCAGGCATGAAGGTTTAAGGTCTGGAGGTGGGGGTGTAGAACCTGCCCCTCCATCTGAGAGAGGAGATCTGCCCTCAGAGGGAGAAGGAGTGGCGGGCAGGAGGAGAGGTGGAGAAGATCTGTGTACCACACCCTTCTTGGCCAATACGGGGCGAACAATATAACTTGGGCCCGGTCTTGTCATATCTTCCTCAGAACCGGAGGAATCAAGGGTATGGGTGGAAACGCGTAAAGGAGTTGAGAGTCCCAACTCAACTGAAACGCGTCTCCCAGTGCTCCTTGCATCGGAAACTGGAGACTGCAGAATGACGGGCAGTGAGCATTCTTGTGAGTGGCAAACAGGTCCACCCGAGAAGTTCCCCACGCCCGAAAGACGTAACGAACCACCTACGGGTGAAGCCTCCACTCGTGGTCGGCCAAGAACTGCAGACAGACTGTCTGCACGCACGTTCAGAACTCCAGCCAGATGATTTGCCATCAGACATATCTGATGGTCCTGGACCCAGGACCAGAGACGAAGAGCCTCTCTGCAGAGACACTGCGATCCCATTCCTCCCTGTTTGTTGACATACCACATCGTGGTCGTGTTGTCCGTCAGGACTTGAACCAAATGACCGCGAAGGGAAGGGAGGAAGGCCTTGAGTGCCAACCGTATGGCCCGTAACTCTAGAAGGTTG
Organism: Lissotriton vulgaris; assembly: GCF_964263255.1. Classification (NCBI taxonomy): domain Eukaryota; kingdom Metazoa; phylum Chordata; class Amphibia; order Caudata; family Salamandridae; genus Lissotriton; species Lissotriton vulgaris. The sequence continues at coordinate 611,599,317 of NC_141698.1, forward strand.
ATGTGAAGCAACCTTTCCTCTGGAGAGGAAAGACCCTTGACCCCCAGATCCCCCAGATGAGCACCCCACCCTAGAGTGGATGCATCCATTTTCACTGTGGCCACCGATGGAGGTAGCTGAAAAGGCTTTCCTTGAGACAGATTGCCTTCCCCGCTCCACCAAGACAGATCCGCCGTAGCTTCTCTGGAGATTCTGACTGACTCCCTGAGATCTCCACTGTGCTGATACCACTGCCTGCGGAGGCACCACTGGAGCACCCTCATGAGCCAGCGTGCATGGTTGACCAACAGAATGCAAGAAGCCATCAGACCAAGCAGACTAAGGACCTTCAGGACTGGAACGACCGCTCCATTGTGAAATAAAGGAATCATTTCCTGTATGTCGCAAATTCGTTGTGGAGGAGGAAATGCCCGACATACAGTTCTATCCAGTACCGCACCTATGAACAGTTTGCACTGGGAGGGCACCAGGTGAGACCTGGGTACATTTATCGAAAAACCCAACCTGTACAACAACTGAGTTGTGACTTGCAGATGATGGAGCCCTTTCTCTGGAGATTCCGCTTTGATCAGCCAATCGTCCAGATAAAGGAATACCGGAATCCCTGACCTTCTGAGATGTGCAGCCACCACAGCCATCACCTTGGTGAAGACTCGAGGCACAGTAGTAAGACCAAAAGGAAGGACCGCAAACTGGTAGAGGTTGTGATCCCACCGTAAAACGGAGATACTTTCTGTGCGACTTCAGGATTGGGATGTGAAAATACGCATCCTGCAAGTCGGTTGACACCATCCAGTCTTCTTCCAGCAGCGCCTGAAGAACCTGTGCAAGGGTGAGCATCTTGAAGTTTTCCTGTTTCAGATACAAGTTCAAGATCCTGAGATCCAGGATTTGACGAAGTCTGCCATCCTTCTTGGGGATCAGGAAATACCATGAGTAGCATCCATGACCCCTTTCCTGCCCCGGAACCACCTCCATCGTGTCTTTTCTTAGCAACAGGAGCAGCAGGTGGTCCTCCGAGCAAAAGCCTTGGCAAGGAGGGTAATTGGGAGGGAATTCCCGAAAGGGAAGTGCATACACATTCTCCACGAGATTGAGAACCCAAAGGTCCGATGTGACCAATTCCCAATCCCGCAGAAAATAGGTAAGCAGACCCCCTACAGGACCGGCATGATCTGGAATGGCGGATCTAGGGCTGCTTTGCTGTTGTGGGAGGGGGGTGGGTAGAGGAAGAGGAGGAGGATTGACGTCCCCGAGGACGAGCTCTTTGCCTGCCACTGTATGACTTATACAGCGGATTTTGTTGCTGCTGCTGCTGCTGTTGGGATGGTCTATAGAGACGAAAGGAGGACCTTCCAAAACCCCTATATCTCTTGCTCACAGAACCTCTGGACTGTAGACCCAATGCTTAAACCTCTCCAATGCTGCATCAGCCTTTTTCCCCAAAAAGGTCTGAGCCATCAAAGGGCAGATCTAATAATGCAGCTTGGACGTCCGTAGAGAATTCAGATGACTTCAACCAGGAAGCCCTTCTCGTAGCAATTAAAGTCCCCATAACTCTAGCCACAGAGTCAGCAATGTCAAGACCACTTTAAATGACCTGTCTTGCAGCAGCTTGAGTGCCAGCCAACACTTACTTTAAAATTTTCCTGTCCCCTTCCAGAATCTTCGGGGACAATTGCCTTACAGAGTCCATCAAGGCATGAATATACCTTCCCATTAGATATGTGGCATTCGTGGACTTAAGAGCCATACTCGCCGAAGAAAATATTTTCTAAAAAACACAGTTGATGGACAGAATGCAAAACAATGTCATACATTCACCCCAGTACAGAGATCTGGGCCTGAATCCATCGTTTTTTTGCACTCCACACCACCCCATTTCAGACATGGCCCAGTGCCTCATGGGAACAGTCCAGCCCGAACTGCCAAGCCATGCCTTCCCTGGACCGGAAACCAGCTTCCGAGGACCGTTTTCTGGCATTCCAGCCGTCTTCAGCCCGGCTTGCTGGAATCCAGTGGTGTGGAGAGCATATGGCCATGTCTGAACTAGGGTGGTGTGGAGTGCAAGAAAACGATGGATTTAGGCCCAGATCTCTGTACTGGGGTGAATGTATGACATTGTTCTGCATTCTGTCCATCAACTGTGGTTTTTGAAAATATTTTCTTAGCAGACTGGTCCTGCTTTTTTGACTCCTTGTCTCCAGGCACCTGAGGAAAGGCCCAAACAGATTTTTTTTGAACAGGCCACCTGTATTACCAAGCTCTCTAGTAAAGGATGTGATGTCAAAAAGTCTGGGTCACCAGGAGCCACCCTGTACCTTCTTGCAACACCCTTTGCAACAGCAAGAGCCGAGAGGGGTCCATTCCATACTTCCAAAATAGGCTCAGTCAAAGCATCATTGAAAGGAAGCATGGGTTCCACAACAGAAGACAAAGAATGGAGGACCGTAGTCAACTAATTAGACTTAACCTCAGCAGTAGGCAGAGTCAAATTTAAGAGTTCTGCTGCCTTTTTCACGACCACATGGTATGGTGCATTATCCTTAGAAGGGGCTTCTGAAACGGAGGACAACTCCCAGTCTGGCGGAAACACCAGACCACTAGCCTCCCTCAGGTCATTAAAATAGTCATCCTCCTGCAACTCACCTTACTCAACTTCAGCCTCTCTATACCTCTGCTCCTCCAGAAGACGCTGAGCGTCACGCCTCAATCTCTCCTTTAAGAACGGCGTCGGCGGATCCGCGATCGACTCAGACAGAGCCTGAGCCAGAGCCGGCGTCGAGATCAGATCCGGATGAATAGGAGGATGCTCTCGAGGTCGGACCGGCGCCGGTGACACAGGTATCGGCGTCGAAGACCTCGGCGGCACAAAGAAATGCCATGGCGTAGTCGACACCAGCATAAATGGCATAAATGGAGCTGGGGCATAATATTGAGGAACTCCCAGGTTGTATGCCAAAGGACCCATGGGACCCGAGGTGCACCAGAGGGGTACATAGCTCTCGAATAGACACCATACATCGCGTTTAAAAACTGTGCAGGGTCTTGACCTGGGCCCGGAAAGGGTGGGTATGGGCCCACAGGATGCCCTCGAGGAGGTACCGGATTAGTCTCCTCTTCCTCGGACTGATGAGCCAGAGTCGCCGAACCCTCTGGTACAGGAGCCTCTTCCTCTCGAACTGGAAATCGAGACGGTGCCGGAGAGGGATTAGACACTGGAGTCGGTGAATGCTCCGGCGACTCCACAGGCGAAACCTCACCAACTGGATCCACAATTGGAGAATGCTCTTTACGACGTCTCCTACCGCGCGTGATGCCGTGCTTCTGTGACGTCGTCCACGTCGGCGCAAAGCTACAAAAATAATTTCCGAATGTTGCTGACGCAAGGGAATATTCACAAGGTGAAGAATCCACTGGCAGATGATTCCATCAGAAACAGCTGACAGAAACTAAATTAATCGTCGCAACTGCGCCACCTCAGGCAGAGCGTGGGGGAGAGTGGCATTGCAAGGGCTTCGCTGCAAGAATGAGCCGCTGTGCAGGAGGACAAGTCAGGTCTCTGTTTTTTCACTGCCTGAGTGTATTTTGGTGAAAAATCACTGAGCAATTGCCCCGTCCCACATGCAGTGATTACTTACTTCAGTGGGCACAGACATGGAGCAGATTAGCGCATGCATGGGGCCTTTCCACTTCCGGTCACAGACAGAGAGGGGCTTATTTTATGGAAGGGAAAGCTTTTAAGTTAAAAATATTAAGTGCCTTGCTGGCGCACCGCTGCTCAGCTCTTCAAAGCCCATTCATCTGAGTTATGTGTGCCTTACTGCTAAACCTTCCCCCGGCGACGCTCTCTGGGACTGGAGGTTGTGTGTACCACATAAGATGTCATTGCATTCCATCTGTTAGAAATATGTATCATTCATGTTTTGTTATACACTTATTTAGCTCACCATATTTAATTTGTTTGCAGTATGTTAAAATGTGCATCATTGAAGTTTTGTAACATCCTGATTGAGCTCACTAGGATATAACGGATTTTTCTTGCACCTCTGTATCATAATGCAAATGCTACTTACCAGTATGCATCTGTTCTTGGCATGTAGGGCTGCTGACATTCATATCTGTGCATAGATCGCCGCCTAGTGTTGGGTCCGGATGATTGCACATTGTTGTCCTGGAAGAGTCTTCGAAGTATCACGAGATAGGTGGCTCCTCCCCTGGACTACAGTGCGCATGGGCATCGCCTCCATCCCCAGATTGTTTTTAGCCATTGGCCGAGATGGAGTTAACTATGTGAGTGATGACCATGCTATGAGCATATATATATGAATACTGCAGCTGCTACAGGCGCCGGGGAGGAGGGCGGGCGATATGAATGTCAGCAGCCCTACATGCCAAGAACAGATGCATACTGGTAAGTAGCATTTGCAGTTCGAGGCATGTGGGCTGCTGAATTCATATCTGTGCATAGAATACATAGCAGTCCTCCTATTATTGGCGGCCGCCCGTGCCAGCTGCAGCAGTTTGAAAAAGTGTTTTGAGAACAGCCTGACCAACAGCTGCCTGCTGTTTAGAGTGCACGTCTACACAGTAATGCTTAGTAAAAGTATGTGTGGTAGACCATGTGGCTGCTCTACAAATATCCTCTAAGGGAATGTTCCCAAGGAAAGCCATAGAGGCCCCCAACTTTCTGGTGGAGTGGGCTCTTGGTGGAATTGTGAGAGTGCGTTTAGCCTTAGCGTAACAGATCTGAATGCATTTTACGATCCACCTAGCGATACCAGCTTTGGAAATAGCGTTTCCCTTGTGGTGTGAGGCAAATGCAACGAAAAGTTGCTTGGTCTTTCGAAAATCCTTTGTCCTGTCAATGTAGTACATTAAGGCTCTTTTAACGTCAAGGGTGTGGAGCATCCGCTCCGCCAGCGACTCAGGGTTTTGAAAAAACACTGGCAACTCAATTGTCTGGTTCATGTGGAATTGAGATACAACCTTGGGTAAACATTTAGGGTTAGTGCGGAGCACCACCCTGTTAGCATGTACTTGGAAAAAAGGTTCTTGGATGGTGAGTGCCTGTAACTCACTAACCCTCCGTAGCGATGTAATTGCTACTAAGAAAGCCACCTTCCAAGTCAGAAACTGAAGCTCACAAGAGTGCAGTGGCTCAAAGGGAGGACCCATCAGCCTTGTAAGAACCACATTGAGGTTCCATTCTGGAGCTGGTGGTGTCCGTGGTGGAATGACCCTTTTGAGTCCTTCCAGAAATGCCTGGATAGCAGGAACCTTGAAAAGTGATAGGTGTTGCCTATTCTGGAGGTATGCGGCCATTGCAGACAGGTGAATGCGGATGGAAGAATACGCCAAATTGCATTGGTACAGATGGAACAGGTAACAAATGATGTTCTGAATGGAAGCATCCAGCGGGTCAATGTCGTGGTTTACACAATAAATGACAAACCGCTTCCATTTAGCCGCATAACATGCTCTAGTAGTGGGCTTCCTTGCCTCCCGAATGATGTCCATGCAATCGGGGGGAAGATTGAGGTAGCCAAACTCTAGGACTTCAGGAGCCAGATCGCCAGGTTAAGCTGTTGCGGATCTGGGTGCTGAATGTCGCCATGGCTCTGCGTCAGAAGGCTGGGTGTGAGATGAAGCCTTTGATGCGGTACCACGGAAAGTTCCAGAAACGTGGTGTACCATGGCTGGCGAGCCCACGTTGGAGCAACCAGGATGAGAGTCATCGAGTGTTGCCTGAGCTTGCGTGCCACCAGCGGTATCAGAGGTGCTGGGGGAAAAGCGTATGCAAATCTGCCTGACGAGTTCATCCACATCGCATTGCCCTGCGATTGCGGGTGTGGGAACCTGGCGGCGAAGCTTTGGCATTTTGCGTTCTCCCTTGTGGCGAACAGGTCTATCTCTGGATGACCCCACCTTTGGAAGTACGGTTGGAGTACTGATGGATGTATCTCCCACTCGTGCATTTGGTGGCTGTGCCTGCTGAGCAGGTCCGCCATCTGATTGTCCTTGCCTGGGAGATGCTCCGCCATGAGGAAGATGTTCCTCTGAATGGCCCACTTCCACATGCTCTGAGCCAGATGAGACAGCTGCGGAGAGTGTGTGCCTCCCTGCTTCTGAATGTAGTACATGGCCGTCATGTTGTCCGTCCGGATCAACACGACCTTGTTGCACAGATGTACTTTGAATGCCTTCAAGGCCATGAAGATTGCCATCAGTTCCAATACATTGATGTGCATCTTCCTTTGCTGTAGTGTCCATAGTCCCTGCACTGTGTAGTGGAGTACATGCGCTCCCCATCCTTGGAGAGAAGCGTCCGTTGTCAGGATAATCTGTGGCACTGACTCCTGAAATGGTCGGCCCTTGCAAAGGTTTTGTGGATTCCACCAATGCAGAGAGTTGTACGCCCGACCGCTCACCAACACTAGGTCTGTTAGTTGCCCATGAGCCTGAGTCCACTGACGTGCTAGGCACTCCTGGAGCGGACGCATATGTAACCTCGCGTGCGGGACGATGGAGATGCAGGAGGCCATCATGCCTATCAACTGCATGAACACCTTCGCTGGAAGGGAGTGCTGAGGTCTGAATCGTTGGATCAGCGTCTGGATACTGGCGATTCTCACTGAGTTTGGCTGAGCAGTGGCTGCCAGAGTGTCTATTGTCGCGCCCAGATACTGCCGTATAAGGGCGGGTTGGAGATGGGATTTTGGGTAATTCAGTGAGAATCCCAGATCGTGCAGGAGATGAATGGTGCGGGACACGTGGTCGGCGCACTGCTGTTCTGACTTTGCCTGAATGAGCCAGTCGTCCAGATAGGGATAGACGTGGACGTTCTGGCGTCTTAGATGCGCCGCCACAGTCGCCAGGCACTTTGTAAAAACTCTTGGCGCTGTGGTGACCCCGAAAGGCAGAACCCTGAACTGGTAGTGCTGGTATTGAATTGTGAATCTGAGGTACTTCCTGTGTGAAGGATGCAGGGGAATGTGAAAGTATGCATCCTTGAGATCTAGCGTAGCCAGGAAGTCCCCTTGCCGAAGCAGAGGGAGAACCTGCTGCAACGTGAGCATATGGAAGTGTTCCGACAGAATGTACCAGTTGAGGGGCCTGAGGTCCAGGATGGGCCTGAGGGATCCGTCCTTTTTGGGGATTAGAAAGTACAGAGAGTAAACTCCTGTTCCCCTTTCTTGCAGTGGCACGAGCTCTATTGCCCCTTTTTGCAGCATGACTTTGACCTCCTGCTGCAACAAGTGCAAGTGCTCGCCGGACATAGGACGGTTTCTTGGAGGTATGTTTGGCGGTGTGGAAGTAAGTTCCAGACAGTAACCGTACTGGATAAGAGATTTTACCCACCTGTCCGTGGTGATGGATTTCCACGCGGGCAGGAACTGCTGGAGTCTCCCCCCGACCGGTGTTGTGTGGTCGGGGGGCTGTGACAAGGCGTCACTGTTTGTTGGTGGTGGAGGACCTGGAGCTGTTTCCACGTCCCCTGCCTTTGACGTTGTTGCCCCTGTAACCACCTCTACCCTTGTTGGTGTACGAGGTCTGGGTGTTGCTTTTATAGTACTGCGTGGATTGCGATGCCTGACCCCTTGAGGTGCCTCTGTTATTGGAGCGGCGAAAGGAACCACCCCGAAACTGCTGGGACTGGAGGGCCCCCATAGACTTAGCAGTGTCCGTGTCTTTCTTCATCTTTTCAAGGGTTGCATCCACTTCAGGGCCAAACAGGTGGTCTGGATTAACTGTTTGATTTAAGATGGTTGTCTGTATGTCTGGTTTGAAGCCTGATATTCTAAGCCATGCATGTCTACGCAGTAACACGCTAGTGTTTATAGCCCTGGAGGCGGTATCAGCCACGTCCAGTGCACACTTAATGGAAGCATTGGTGATTGGCTTCCCCTCCTGAATCAACATTTCAGCTCCCTCTTTGTACTGATCAGGTAAGTGCTGCAGAAGTGTTTCTAGGGTGTCGTAGTGCGCCCTATCGTAGCGTGCAAGTAGGGCCTGCGTGTTTGAAATGCGCCAAATATTAGCTGCCTGCGCAGCAATACGTTTTCCTGAGGCTTCAAAGATTTTCGATTCTTTGTCTGGGGGAGGAGCATCACCCGTGGTCTGCGAGTTTGCCCGCTTGCGTGCGTTGGATACAACCAAAGAATCCAGTGGCAAGTGTCCCTTGATGTACGTTGGATCAGTGGGCGCTGCCTTGTATTTTTTGTCAATACGAGGATTGATGACTCGCGCCCGAGTGGGCTCCCTGAAAACCTCTGGCGCGTGCTTCAGCACTCCCTTGAGCATAGGCAATGTCTTGACCGACTTTTCAGCCACTGAGAAAGTGTCAAACAGAAAATCGACATCCACAGGGTCCGCATGGAGGTCGACATCATGATTAGCCGCAGCTCTCTCAATTAGAGCCTTGAAGGCTGCAGAGTCCTCTGTTGGAGAAGTTTTCGCAGCAAAAAGCTGCGGTTCGTGACCTGACTGAGGGTCCTCAGGGTCGCCACCAGCAGACCAAGGTTCATTGACCTCCTCTGGATCCGAGTACGCCGGATAATTGTACTCTTCCTCCTCATCTCAGTCACCTTCCCCAGCGTTAGAATGAGTCGGTGAGAGTTCTAGATTTTGTGGAGATGCAGGCTCCATAGGGGCAGAAGTACCCGCAGAGTCCAACTTCTTTTTGAGTGGAATACGAAAATGTTCTAACACCGGCTCCGGGGTGATCTTCCTTTTAAGGAGAGAGAGTTTGCCTGTGTTGGCGTCGATGACAACCTCTCGACGCTCCTCGTCTGCGAGTGGCTGGAGCCGAGGCTTCGGCACCACCAATGACGCTTTGGGCGTCGACACCAGCTTCAAGGGCACCCCGGCCCCATGCCTTGGAGCGAAAGCCTTCGGCGTCGTCTTCGGCGGCAGAGTGAAGTGGATCGGCGTCTGCGCCTTCGCCGGCTTCTGTGTAGGCTTCGGCACCACATCCTTCGGTTCGGGAGCCAATGCGTCCTTCCGAATACGCTGAAGGGACTCCGCGACCTTCTTGGTTAAGGACGGGGAGGGCTGGACCGGCTCGAGCGATTCCCCCGAGTCCGGAGTTGGGTCGGCGATCAAAGGCACGGTCTTCGGAGCCGACACATCACCACCCTTGGCCTTGACGACCGGAATCGGCGCAGCCAGAGCTTTGGGGTCGTCTTGACGCTTCTTCGAGGCTCTTTTCGGGTCGTCGACCTAGACCATCTTCGGCGCCGACGCGGCCGCGTCGGTCGTCTTCGGCTTCGACACCGGGGTCTTCGGGTCGGCCATCTTGGCGTGGCTCTTGATGTCGGCGTCCATTTTGGACCTTTTAGGCGCTGAGGCCTCTGGAGCCTTCTGCCCCACCAGTGCGACTTTCACTTTCGGTTTCGATACCGTTGGTGTGGACCCCGATGGCTTCACTTTCGGTTTCTTTACCGGGAGTGGCGCATCACCAATGTCCGTGGCCGGGCCCGGAGGCGGGGCCGTGGGACGAGTATTGAGGTCTTGGGTAAGGCCCGAAGGCGATCCCTCGACCTGGGCCGTATAATGGGGATTGACCCCTGAATCAGTCTGAGGATGCTCCTCCTCTGAGCTATCCTCCACGGTGGCAATGGCCCCGCCGTCGTCCCCTACCTCTCCGACGACTTCATCAAACTCCTCGTCCCCCGCGTCGCAGTTTTCATCCTCTGACGCCGGGCTGGAGTCCGAAACTTGTAAGACGGTGTCGTCGTCAACGTCTTCCTCGAAGATGTTGTCTGGCGGGGGCGCTGATAACTGGGCCTGGAGTCTAGCGGCCCGACGAAGCTTGAGAGTCTTCTTACACCGGAACTTGGAGCAGGCCATACACCTGGCCTCATCATGGTCCGGTGACAAACACTTGTTGCACACTGGGTGCACGTCGAGGTGTGAATACTTTGAGGTGCACACCGGGCACCTCTTAAACGGAGTTCGTTCCATGTTAAGTAGTCTGGAGCGTCGTGTAGGCCCGTCCGCGCCGACAGCACGCGGAAGGGCAGCAAGTGTTCGGAGCTGATGAATGAACAAAACCCGAACGATGGACAATACCGACGCTAGTCCTAAAGACCTTTTGGTCTTAAGTTAGGAAAGTTAAACAACTATTGATTCCGACAGAGGGAACCGAAACACATCCGAACCCAATGGCGGAAAAAAACAATCTGGGGATGGAGGCGATGCCCATGCGCACTGTAGTCCAGGGGAGGAGCCACCTATCTCGTGATACTTCGAAGACTCTTCCAGGACAACAATGTGCAATCATCCGGACCCAACACTAGGCGGCGATCTATGCACAGATATGAATTCAGCAGCCCACATGCCTCGAACTTATAATTCCAGTTTGTTGTGTCTCTCAGATTCCAGAACATTGATTACAACAAATTAATTGCGCTTGCGGTTAACTGGAGCAGTTGATGTTCATGTTGTAGGTTCACATGCAGGGGCTTTGCAACCATCACATACTTTACAGCACTTTCTCTTTTTGCTTTTTACACTCTCTCTGCTTCTAGTTAGTCCATTTTCAGCCTCTAACACCTCGCACGGCAGGCACCATCTAAGTCGTACATTGTAACTCGAATACACCTGGATCCAACAGTTACTTTGTCCTGGGAGCCGTACTAATAAAGGTGAACAGAAGTGATAGTTGGATTAACGGGCATGAGTCATGGAATTTTTTAACCTCGTATACTGGACGTGTGTGCAGAGATCCATATTCTCATGGCTGTGTAATTCTTCTCCTAGTTCGCTTAAGAAGCGCTCGCCTGATCAGAGGTTCAGGTATTCACTACCACTTGTGTAACCAAGAGAGCACTCCTATTTTAATTTCAAATGGCACATTGTTTCCTGTTGCAGGTTTCAAGTACTATTGTTTGTTTGAGTTATCTCATCTGAATATACAGAGTCCAGCCAGTCCATTTTAGAAGGTTGGCAGGTATCCGTTAATAAGTCTCACTGTTATACTGGGCATGGTTTCATTCATATACATGGGCTATTGTTTGTGATGTTTCCACAAGGACTGAATCAGATTCTTAGCACGGTCACATTGCAATTCTGGGTGTTGTATTTCTTGGGAGTCTCTTTTGAGAACTTTGATTGCCAGAGAAGGTGTTTACTATTTGTAAATCTCATGTTATTGAGGGGGTCAATTATTTTCTTGTGGTATGTTTTTAATACATTTGGCATGCATTTTTCTCTCAAGTGCATTTTGTCACATGTTGACATTATTTGTCTTTGATTGGTTGTCATTCAACTGCAGCCTCACTTGCACACCGATTCTATATAAATTACCTTGTGCATATTAATGCTATGGCATGGATAGCCCTTCCCTTGCACCCACTAGCAGAAAGCACCCTGTTCACAACACTATTTGAGAGGCACACTTGTTCGGTTAAACACATTCCACAGCAGGGCGTACACATGCACAGGTGCTGGTGAGGCCACTGCTTTCACACGACAACGAGCCTGCATATTGTTCACATTTCTGTCATAGGGCCGGCATTGGCCTGTACAGTCCGTTGAACACACAATATATTTGACAATCCCACCTCCTGCTCTGCGAATTCCTGCATTCCTTTATAACACAACAAAACTAATGATGGGCTGTAAGGAATCCATTTACTACCTGGGGGCTTCTCTTGCAGTTAAAATAGTACAAAGGAGCTGCATTATGCGCAGAATTTTCACCTGCCCTCTGTGCCTCCCGGACTTGATTTGTGTACTGTGTAACACAAGGGACCGCCGCTCTGCCCAATACGTCATTCAGTTCCATCTTGTATTTTACGCAACACATTGGATCTTGTGCTGCTTCAGACGGTCGTGGATCCCATATAACACCAATCACCTGTAGACAGCACATATTTTCCTTATATTCAGGCAACACACAGAAGGTGATATTACCACAGCTTTTCCTGCAGTCCGTACTAGGGAAGGGACCTGCGAGCTGTTAAGGTCTTTGCTTGCATTCCGTGTATCACAAGAGAATCAAGTACTTTCACAGCTTTTGTGCCCCTTGTACCATCAAGGTCTCATACTTCATCTCGTCCAATGCATTCCATGGTAGTGATGGAAATTAATGCAGTCTGGGGCGCCTCCTTCATTCCTTACTACGAAGGGGCACCCCTTGCACTTCTTGTGGCATGGAGAACCTACAAACTGCATATGGCTTCCTTTCATTGTAGGTAACAGTGGACCAACTTCCTGCTCAAGGCATTGCAAGCTTTACACGTGACGCAGGGGACTTGCTTTTTACCCACGGCTTCCATGCATTATGAGTAATTGCTGTCTGGGACTTTCATGCATGTCATGTACTACAAGGGGTCTACATACTGCCTAAGGATTTCCAAACAAAGCAAATGCCAGCAGAGTGCGTTTAATCACTCTGCCATCTTGTCAAGTCTCCTGATGGCATTTGCAATAGCAATGCATTGTTTTAGGATTTGCAATTTTTCACATTATGGCAGGTTGTTGGTGCTTGTGACATTTATAAAAGCAGAACATCTCTGCAAGGTGGTGCCTATAAAATCTAACTGCAGTACACTGGTTGTGCATGTGACATAACAGAGTACAGTGCGCAATGGCACCTGTAACACCTCTAACTGCAGTGCACTGGTGGTACACGTAAGCTCTCAAAGTGCAGTTCACTGGAGTGGAGTATGGCGTTTAAAAAGCCTTGTTTAAGTGCTGAACTGCTATAGTAAACTTCCTTTCAAGAGGTGCTACGTGACTCACTAAGTAATGAGCATGCTGTACATAGTTCTACAAAGAAAAGATGCACAACAGTTCTTTGTTTTACTAAGGTGGGGAGCGCATATCCTTACCAAGTGGATGAATGTTTGGCCAATTACATAATGTATTATGTAATTTTATCATTATTATTTATAGGCGTTTGAGTGCCATGGAAGGCTGCTTTCAATAGCACACTACATCGTTAAATTCCACTATATACCACTCCACAACACAAAATACCATTCCACATAATTACACTCCAAACACAATCTAACTCCACATAATTCCAATACATTCAATACCACATAATTACTATTCATAATTCCACAACACACCATGCCACATAATTCCAAAGCACGCATTCACTCAACACCACACAATTGCATTCCACACAATTACACAACTAACTAATCCAATCCAACCCACATAACTCTAAAATACACCACTAACACCCCATAACACAGAAGTAAAAAACACTGCCATTTACACAATGCCAATAGCTCCAACAAATACAAGACCTATTGCATAAGTACATTCACATGCTCTGTCTACTTCTGTCATCTAGTGTTTCTAACTTGTTTTCAATCGAAGATATTGAGTTATAAGAACGGTTAGGACTCCACCCTTGGGTCTATCAAGAATCAGAACATGGGCTACACCTCAGATTGTATTGCAATGACCGGGTGAGTAGGGCAAGTAGAGAGCAGTGTTGAAGAAAGTATTCTGAGCATTATAAAAGAAGAGGAAAACAGGAAAAACAGATTATTGCTGGAATCTGGGGAGGGGGGTGGACATATTTTAATGTACAGCACTACATGCTATGCAAAGATGCTTACAAGTTAAGTAATATTTTAATTTCATAGAATGTTTGACTGTGGATGCACATGCTCTGCATAGACTGTAAAGTTCCTCCCTAAAGCGCTGGCTTGAGAGTAGAGGACGAAGAAGTCTGAAACAGAGTTCTCAAGACAGCTTGGCCCAGTAAAGCCTGCTGCTGTGCTAGCTAGAATATTCAAACAATGGAAAATAGTGATGATGACCAAGTGAAAGCTAAAGTGAAACGCTTTTTGCATGCGGAGTAGACTCGAGGGGGCACAGGAAGTCTACACTTGGCACTAGAGTTCTAAGTGTGGATGCGCTTGACAATCCACTTCGCAATGAATCCCTTAGAGATTGAGGGATTCCAGTGGGTATGGCAAAGACTACGAAACGTTCAATAGACTTTCAAAATGGGTTAGTTTCATCAATGTAGTGCACGAATGCCCGCTTAACATCGAAGGTGTCAAGGGACACTGACTCTTATTGTAGGAAGAAGACTGGCAGCTCAAAGTCTTGGTTCATGTGAAAATGTGAGACAACCTTTAGCAGAAATGAAGGGTTTGTCCAAGGGGGCGTGGCTTGGGCGCCGATGGCGATGGTCGCCTGAGAGCTCGGCTCCGGGACTGAGCCCGGATTTATCCTGAATATCGGAGGCTGAGGGGCACCCCAGACCCCGCATTCGGTTGAGCGAGGCGACGACACCCTCCCGAGAGCCCTGGTGGAGTTTGGACGGAGGTGGCTTTGAAGAAATGCCGAAGTTTGCGGAGTGGCGGAGTGCGACCCAATATGGCGCCCGGACCCCTTTGTCCCCTTGATCGGACCTACGGAGTTGAGGAGGTCTCGCGGGTGTCGCCCGGCACCCGGCTTCACCAGCCTCAGTTGTTTTAAACATTAGACATTGGCTGGTTCGGACCCTCTACAGCCGGACCATACTCGATTGGACGTCCGGGCGGGTGCCCACGCGCTAGAGGGCGCCGGGCACGGGTGCACTCAGCTCTAGGTAGTGGTCGACACCGCGACTCCGCAACTGGCTGCGAGTTCCTGGCCGCCCCAACTACATGGATGGCGCGACGCTCGGGCGCCACAGGGAAACCGGGGGAGTTGGTGGCCCGTGCCCCAGAGCTATAGTAGGTGAACGGGCCTGCCCGACTCGGAGACGGGTATCTCCGCCCCCTTATCGGTGCCCTCGGACGCCGTGGCGGTGGCGTGAGCCGAAGCGGCGGAGTCTCCACAGGCTCTGGAGAAGGAGATCGCCCATTCCGGACTGGAGAGCGGAATCCCGGGAAAAACGTGCTGGTCACCTGCACACGGAGGCGACTACTCCGGGACCTTTGCGGAGAGCCCCTGGCAGCATGGGGAAACCTAGAGGAGCCAAGGGATCCAGCCAGGCCACCTCGGACTCTGAGGCCCAGGACAAGGAAGAACATGGAGATCCTAAAAGACCTGGTGGCGCACTACTCCAGCAACAATTCGACCGTGTACTGGAAGCCATAGAGGCAACTCGGTCGGCCCTACAACAGGACATTGCCCAGGTGGCGACTGGCCTGGGCCTCCTTAGGGCAGACCATGGTAAGCTCTCGGACCGGGTCAAGGAGGTGGAGAGCACGGTGAGGACTATGGAACCGGCGCAGAGAACCCTGGCCGCGACGATAAAAGGTGCCATGTCCCGAATCGAGACCCTCGAACGGAGGGCGGAGGATGCGGAAGGCCGAAACAGGAGGAATAACATTCGGGTAGTGGGCCTGCCGGAAAAGGTTGAGGAAGGCGATATAGTGCGCTACCTGGAGACCTGGCTCCGAGACACGGTGGTCCCGGAGGGCCTGTCCTCCTTTTACACTCTAGAACGGGCCCACAGAGTTCCAGCGCGACCCCCGCAACAGGGACGAGCCCCGAGGCCGGTGGTGGCGCGGTTGCTACATTTCCGGGACAGAGACCTGATCCTAAATGCCGCCAGACACAATGGCCCGTTCCAGGTTGCAAACAGCCAGGTGAATATCTTCCCTGACTATACCTACGAGACGCAGCGCAAGCGGTTCTCCTTCCTGGCGGTTAAGCGTGAACTCAGGAGTGAAGGCATCCAATATTCACTCCTATTTCCCGCGAGGCTCCGAGTCATTGTCGACGACAAAACCCAGTTCTTCGACACCCCGGAGGAGGCCTGTGACTGGCTCGAACTGTACCGAACAGGGAAGGATGGTTATAACGCCTCGACCCATCAGGCGGAGGAGCCGGAACAAAGGAGGCGATCTAAAAGGGACAGGAACCGCCGCGGCCGCACAGGAGGACCCTCGACAGCGGAGACATCATCTGAGCGGAGGGGAGTGTTGGAAGTTCTGTCGGAACTGTCGGGAGCAAAGGGCGAAGACATCGAAGAGGAGGAAGAAAACCCGGGTGCTCGGGGGGCACCATCGGACTCGGAAGACTCAGTGGCAGACAGTACCCACACACCGGTGATCACACCGAAGTCGGTGGAGGACCTTCTGGACGGACAGGGGTAATGGGATCGATTGCCTTGTTTTGGGTGGGGGCCCGGCAGGGGGGTGGCGGTTGCCGTCCTTTATTGCTGACAATGGGAGAGGGAGGGTCGGGAGGCTTCTACTCTTGCCCCGAAAGATTTTGATACGGGGGGGCTTGTGATAGTCCTAGTAGCCTGGGCGACGAGGGCCCACTGCCTCCGCTCAGCCCGCACCTGGCCCATAAGGCCTTCCTACGGTGGCGACCGTAGGGCTAGTGGGGTTTTTGGGGTTGTTTTCCGTAGAAGTTTGGATGGGATCTAGATGGTGCAGTTTGGGTCCTGTTCTGGGGTGGTTGGGTGGGGGTTTTGTTGGGTTTTGGGGGGTTTGGTTCTAGTTGGGGAAAATGGCCGCCGACAGCGCTGGGAGGAATGATGTTTTTTCTTTGTGGGGACCCGGACGGGGGGACTGTGCAAGAACACTTTGGGACAATGGCTGATGTTGCTAACTTGAAATGTATTACTTGGAACGTGAGGGGGCTTCACACTATGTCTAGGCGTCACAAGGTCCACGCTTATTTAGTGAGTAGGGGAGTGCAAATGGCGCTGCTGCAGGAAACGCATCTGAACAAGGCGGAAGGGGCGGCGCTTCAGCGTAGGTGGCGAGGGCAGGTCTTCTCCACGGCGTATTCTGCTTATGCCAGGGGGGCGCTAATATGGATCAGGGCAGGAGTCCCCTTTCAAGTCACGAGGACAGTGTTGGACCCGGAGGGGCGCTTCGTGGCCATATCAGGCACGCTAGGAGGGAGGGACTTGAATGTTTGTTGTGTGTATGCCCCTAATATGGATCAGACTGCCTTCCTTTCCGGGTTATCGGGCTCGTTGGCCCACCTTTTCACAGGTCCCCTCCTGCTGGGGGGAGACTTTAACTCCGTGGTAGATGTAGACATGGACCGCTCGCATCCCCCGCTCCCCGACTCCCCGGTCCGGCGGGTGGCTAAGGGCCGTCAAGATTGGCAGACCCGCTGGGGTTTGACGGACATCTGGAGGGCGCATCACCCCGCGTCTAGAGATTATTCGTACTTTTCGAGCCTTCATGAGCTGCATGTCAGACTCGATGGCTTTCTTGGTTCGTCCGAATTAGTCTCGGCAGCGGTCCGTTCGGAGTATTTATCGCGGACCATTTCGGACCATAACCCCCTCCTGCTGGACATTCGCTGGTTCCCTGGGACGCCAGCGGTACCCACCTGGAAGATGCGCCCCGAGATCCTCGAGGACAGTGTCTTCAAGGCAGACCTAGGGGAGAAAATCACGGATTACTTTGCATCCAACGGCGGTTCCGCGAGTACTAGGGCGTTCGAATGGGACGCTTTCAAGGTGGTGGTGAGGGGGTACTGTATCTCTAAGAGGGTGGGCATGCGGCGTGTTATCCTGGCTGATTTAGACGCAGCGGACCGAACGCTTCGCGAGCTCGAAATTAGCCGACCCGGACACCCGGAATTGCAAACACGAACGGTAGAGGCGAGGGAGAGGGTGGCGTTGGAGGTCGAGCGGCTCCGCTGTTTCGATTACAAGGCCTACACGGTCCGATCTATAGCGGAGGGCGACAGATCGAGCGCATTACTGGCGTGGTTGGCCAACCCAACGCGCCAGTCCCAAACGACGACTAGGATGCGTGGGGCGGATGGGACCGAGGTGTGCACCCAACCGGAGATTCTTACTTGCTTCCGGCATTATTACGAATGTTTATATCGCAGTCGCTCCGCGCGCGACCCGGACCGGCTTGTTGACTATCTTCGCCCGCTGGAGCTCCGTACAGTGGAACGAGAAGTGGCAGACGCCCTGGGATCTGACATAGGCTTGGGGGAGATCCGCGGGGCCATCAAACGGATGGCGAGGAACAAGACCCCGGGCCTGGATGGCCTGCCGGTGGAGTTCTATGCAGCTTATGCTGACCTTCTGGCCCCTCGTTTACTGGTGGTCTACAGAGAGGCGAAGAGGCTGGGTCGCCTCCCCGGCTCGATGTGTGAGGCGTTGGTGGTTCCTCTCCTCAAGCCGGGCCGAGACTCGTCTGACCCGGGGTCCTACTGTCCCCTCTCAATGTTGACGGTGGACTACAAGATATTGAGCAGCATCTTGGCCTCGAGGCTGTTGGGGCACATGGGTTCCCTAGTACACGAGGACCAAGCCGGTTTCATCCCACGGCGAAATACGACCATGAACATCCGACGGTTGTTTCGCTTGCTTGGGGAACCGTTTGTGGATGCCCCGTCCCCGGTAGTTTTGTCGGTGGACCTGGAGAAGGCGTTTGATAGCCTGGAGTGGGACTATTTGGACGTGGTGTTGCGGAGGTTCGGCCTTGGGGAGGGATTTGTTAAATGGACAGCAGTTCTTTACGCTTCTGCTTCCGCCAGGGTTAGATCGGGCCCTTTGATTTCATCGCGTTATCCGGTGGAGCGTGGCACGCGGCAAGGGTGCTCCTTATCCCCGCTTCTTTTTGCACTAGCGGTGGAGCCACTAGCGATGCATCTTCGCTCGGGAGCCCACTATACGGGCTTATGGACAGCGGCGGGCCCGCATTACGTTTCGCTCTATGCGGACGACCTGTTGCTCTTCCTGGAAGATCCGATCGACGCATTACGGGGAGCGGAATTAGCGCTAACGGAGTTTGGGGAAGTCTCAGGCCTACGAGTGAACTGGTCTAAGACCTGCCTCTTCCCGATGCGTAGGGGTGTCCCCAATCCGGCGCTAAGTAGAGAGATCAGATGGGAACCCGACTGCTTTAAATACCTTGGGGTATTTGTGTACCACGACCAGCCCGACCTCCTAGACGGAAACATTGCCCGTTGCATGCGAGCACTCCGAGGCAGCATGGATTTTTGGGCCACGCTGCCGCTCTCCGTGGCAGGACGCATTGCCCTGCTCAAAATGGTGGCGCTCCCCCGACTATTGTATTACTTTCGGACTTTGCCGATCTGGGTACCACCGGCTACGTTTCGCCGCTTGCGTTCTATGGTGATCGGGTTCCTTT
Organism: Lissotriton vulgaris; assembly: GCF_964263255.1. Classification (NCBI taxonomy): domain Eukaryota; kingdom Metazoa; phylum Chordata; class Amphibia; order Caudata; family Salamandridae; genus Lissotriton; species Lissotriton vulgaris. Next base: position 611,618,366 of record NC_141698.1, read on the forward strand.
GGGGCACGGGCCGGCGGCGGGTGGCCCTCAATACCCTGATGAGGCCGAAGGACGAAGGGGGGCTCGCTGTGCCGGACTTTGAGAAGTACTATCTGGCGGCGCAGCTCCAGACATACACCCAGGAGATAGCCAGGGAGTTCAGAGGCCCGGAAAACGGTAGGGGGACGGGTATAGCCAGGCACGTCCTCTCCTTTATCGCGTTGCGACAGCGTTTAGTCCTTCGGGACCTATCGATGGAGGAGCGGACTATCCGACTCTGTTGGAATCGGGCTCATAACAGAGGTCACCTGCGGACCCCATATGCACCTGAAATACCATTGGGGATGCTGACGGCCCTCCCCCACGGAGGAGACTGGTCGCGACTGGCGGACTGGGAGGAGTCGGGTTTACAGCTCGTCGGAGACCTGTATGAGGACGGAGTGCTCCTGTCCTTTCAGGATCTCATTGACCGCTTTGGGATCCCCCGGGGCGACTTTCTGCTGCACTCGGCCATTGTGCGAGTGATCCAGGCGTATTGGCGAAACGGACTAGAGGAACCTCAGTTGTCTCAGGTGTGCCAGTATGTAATGATGTCGGCAGGAACAGTGAAGGCGGTCACCTGCCTTTACGGCAGGCTGATTACCGAGGGGTTGGTCCCTCTCACCACACTGAAGTCCCGCTGGGAAGAGGACATCGGTAGGGAGATCCCGGAGACGACCTGGTCCCAGCTGGTGAGGCGAGCATGGAAGGGTACGCGTTGTGCCCGTTTCCAACTGGTCCACTACTATGTTCTCCATAGGGCGTACCTGACCCCGGTTAAGATCAGGCGTTACTTTGCCACAGCCTCGGCGGAATGCCCTAGGTGCCCGGCTCAGGAGGCGGACCTCCTACACATGCTATGGGCCTGTCCCGGATTGACGGCCTACTGGCAGGAGGTGACGGCGACTTTAGAAGAGGTGACGGGGAGGCACTTATCGTTCGATGCGGCGGTAGGGCTACTGCACTGGTTCCCCCATACCCCCCGGAATAAAATCACCAGTAAATTTATAGACCTGGGGCTCCTACTGGCTAAGCGAGAGGTGACCAGGAATTGGAAGGCACGTGCTGGTCCTACGGGCAGCAGATGGCACGGTGAACTTTTGAAATGGGCGGCGGGTGAGAGCGCGCTGCGTTATCAGTTGGCTTGGAGGCAAAGCAATGAGAAGGCGCAGGAGGCCGCGTTAGAATGGGAAACGCTGGTGCAGGCCCTCAGGGATTATTGTACCCCCAGCGACTCCGAAAACGAAGAAGCACCTAGACCTGAGTCCCGTTAAACACTAGCATTAACAGCACTATTACCTTCCCCGTGGTTCAAACAGTGGATCCTACAGTGATAAACTCCCTGGCGCTGATGGTGGGGGGGGGGAAGTTTCATAATGTCTGGTAGTTGGGGGGGGGGGGGGGGGTTCTCTTTTGGGGGTTGGGGTTTGTTTAGAAAAGCAGATGACGGACAGTGTGTTATCCGGACCAGCTCCAGCACCCTACTGACCCCAGCTACATTCACCGTCTAACCCCTAGAACACGGGCCGCTTGGCTGTATAGCAATACTATGGAAGGGGGTCGGTGGGCTGTATCTTGAAAGAGTTGGCTATAATATGATGCTGGTCATTACTGTATTGTTGTACTAATTCCTGCAATAAAAATATATTAAAAAAAAAAAAAAAAAAATGAAGGGTTTGTCCAAAGGACTACCGTAGCCTTGTGGACTTCGAATACTGGTTCATGTTTTGTAAGAGCCTGAAGCTTACTAATGCATCTGAGGAATTTCTATTAAAAAGGCCACCTTCCAAGACTTGAACTATAGGCCACATGAGTGCAGGGGCTCGAAGAGTGAGTTCAGGTGAAATGTAAGGACCACGTTTAGGTTCCACAGGGGTGCGTTTTCAGAAGTGTTACGTATTTAAGGTCCTCCTTAAAAGCTTTTATGGCTAGGACCTTGAAAACTGAAATCTGATCAGTTTTGGAAATACTCTGCAACTGCAGTTAAGTGTGAGCACATGGAAGTGCAGGCAAAACCTGCCTTGTATAGACGTAAGAGATAAAAGAATCTGTTGCACAGAAACCATAAAGGGATTTGTTATTAGATATAATAATGCTTGAACCTCTTCCACTGAGTCACCAAACAGGAATAAGTAGTGGGCTTGCACATCTCTCGCAGGTTAAGCATGCGTTCCTCTGGAAGTTGTACACAGTCAAACTCTAGGAACTCAAGTGCCTAATTGAAAGGTTCAGCTGGCTGGGATCTGGGTGTCTGAGGTAGCCGTGATGCTAACTGAGAAGGTCGAGCCTCAAAGGGAGCTTTTCATGGGGAATGACTGACATTTCCAGGAAAGCTGAAAAGAGGGCCGTCTTGCCCAGGTAGGTGCAACTGGAATAAGGATCATTGACATCTGGCATCTCACTAGATACAAGATGATGGGAAGAGGAGGAAAAGCATAGACAAACATCCCTAACCAATTCATCCACAGTGCACTGTCCATGGACTGTGGGTGAAGGTACCTGGAGAGGGCGTTTTGGCATTTTGCTTTTTCAGGAGTGGTGAACAGGTTGTTGGTAGGCATTCCTTACAGAGGATGGTACTTGAGAAGGACTTGTAGTGGAGTTCCCACATGTGGACTTGGTGACGCGTCCCACTGCACAGGTCTGCAAAGCGGTTTTCCATTTCCAAGCAAATGCTCAGTAAATAGGGAAATGGTGTTGTGGGTTGCCCAGTGCAAAATCTGAGTCAGAACAGGCAGCTGGGGGGGAAGTGGACTTTCAACCCACTCCCCCCCCCTCTTCTGTATGTAATAAATGGCTGTCATGATGTTAGTTTTTATGAGGACGGTCTTGTCCTGACTTGAGTTTGAGGAATGCTCTGAGGACTAAATGGATGCCCCACAGTTTAAGTGGTATCCCCAGTACGGAGTGGTCCAGGTATCTTGTACAGTAACTTCATGAGGGTGTGCACTTCACCCCATGAGAGTTGCATCACTGTTGATGATTACTTGCAAAAGAGGGTCAAGCAAAAGCCTGCTGAGCAAATGATTGTGAACCCTAGAATTTACTAACACTAGATATCCCCAAAGAAGCATTCCACATATGCCCATTGCCTTGGATGGCACTGCTGAAGTGGTCGCATGTGTAATCTGGCATGTGGCACAATTAGTATGCACGAGGTCATCATCCTCAGTTTCTTCAGACTTCTTACGGTGAGGCGACGTGTCTGAAAAAGAGGCAGTATTTGTTGGAATGCCAACACCATTTGTTCTTTGGGGTAAATTTACCCTGCAACAGTGTTTAGAGTAGGTTCTGCTGGGGCTGAAAGTGTGACTTTTTGACAAAGTTTAACAGCCTCTAGTAAAACTGAAAAAATGGAAATAAAGTTACTAAAAAAGTATTTTAGATAAAGGATGTTTTGCAGAACATTCTGGCTATGGAGATAAGAGCTCAGAGCAAAGCAGAGATAACGAGCACTCATTGAAATTAAAATGTTTGGTTTTCATGAACAGGGAAGATCATGCTCACAGATTACTTAAGTTATTGCAAGTACAGCAGAGCCATCAATGCCCCTTAACTGTGCTGAGCATGTTATGTTTTTGCTTTAATTTCACAGATCTGCCCTAATTAAAGAACAAGGTATACCTAAGAGATGTTAGAAGCTTTCCATTACTAATTTGAAAAATGGCCAATGGTGAAGCTCTGCAAAAGTGGTCATTAGGATGTAATTTGTGGGATATATTGAAAATATTTCACCTGTCTCTATAACATCCCTATTATACCACTGCATTTCGTGCAATGAAAGGACTTAATCATAAAACATAGATATACAAAGGTGTAAAAGTCAGGAAGGGGCGAAAAAGGCTCCAGGGACTGGGACCTATTGCATTGCAAATGCTTGTTTAGGCTATAATTGTTAAATTAAAAAGTAAGATCACTTTTATAAACTGCTCCCTTTCAAGTATATACAAGCACTGGCGACAACTTAAGCCATGTGATTAAATTTCACACAATATGAAGCAGCAAATGACAAGCAAATTATGAATGACCTGGTTTGCCTTAAAAGCGTTTGATTATGTATATGCCAATACTTTTAATTCTGTTCAAAGACTGAACAGAGTTTGGTGACGAGGGGAAGGCAACAGAGGACAGAGGCTGAAACCCATGAAACCGAATGTGCAGCAGAAGTCGGGGAACTGTGGACAGAAGTTAGAGCGAAGAGCTGGAGTCTTCAGCGTTTATAGGTTTTAAATTATGCACTAACCTCGCCATGCATGTTCGACCTGCGGTGCCCATATTCACGTCCCGTAATGTAAAGTTTGAATATATTTTAACGTTGTGCTTTTAGGCGAGAAATAGATAGCGTTTTTTAAAAACTGTATTTAGGTGTTGGCTGTGCATTGTTGTGACGGAGGTCAGACAGCTTGTGAGTAAGGTGTGGCAGTCCCTGGTCATCCCGAGGTGACCCATCCTGAACTTGTCTGTGATCCCAGAGCAGAGTGTGTGTATATATATATATATATATATATATATATATATATATACATACATATACTTGCTAGGGTTGGAAAGTTTGTTAGACTCTTGGCTAATTTCTTTTCACCCCCCTTGGCTCCTGCGCTTCCTGCCCCTCCCCCCCCAAAAACGTATTACTTACTTTTTTTGTCCTCTGGCCTAGCACCTCTTGTCCTAATCTTTTCATTTTTGTATTTCAACAGTAACTTAACACTGGCAGTTATAAGACTGTTTTTAAATGTATAGATTTTTTTTAAATGACAGTGTATTTCTTCAGTTTTGTTTCTTGATGTGATAATTGTGCTAATATGGATATTTTACAGCAATGGTTTTAATTAACTATGCTAAACAAATAAACTAAACTAAACTATACACACACTCTGCAGCAGCTACCCTAAATCCCGCAGCTGTTACGCAAACAGGGCATGAGTGCCTGTCACACACTATGAGGTGTCTGAGAACTCTGTGAAGCCACCAGGAGGCGTGCTGGACACAAACACACACACACAGACCCGCAATGTCTGACATCATGCATTGTCTGGACAGGAGCACATGGGATGCGCCACACATAAGATCTCACACACTCCAGCCTGCAGTACAGCGGGATGTCACCTGACTACAGCACACTGTACGGCATCTTGTGCCCTCAGTGAAGCGCCAAGAATGGTGAACACAGGGGCACATTAAGTGTCATGTCTACTGCCAACAACAGCACTCGTGTCTGGTCTCCAACCACTGTGCACAACACACAGTCTGTGACTGCACCGGATAAGGAACACCCAGGCTGTGAATGTCCTGCCAAGCTACCCTTGTGATACCACTGTGCCCCTATACACACACGTTTCCGTGCCATGCTGCACAGTGTCTCCAGCCGGTAGTGGTGCCAATGAAGGCCCTAGGCCGGATCCCCACTCAGTATGCAGTACAATTACCACCCATCAAAGAAACACAGGAAACACAGGGGTAGTTGCATGGATGCACAGGCACACAAACAAACAAAAAACAGACACGTGCTACGTGCAATAGAAATGTAGTTGGTTGGTGATGCTTCCGTTAAAAACTGAAGTGATGCATCGGACCAGCAACTAATAGGCAGGCCGAAAAATCACAGTAATGCTGAATAAGCCAATTTTAAGCAGGAGGCAAGCAGCTGGCGGGATTACCCTCACTATATGTATTACTAGATGTCTCAGAGAAACAGTGGATGCATGCTGCGCGAGACCTACAAAATGAAAAAAACGAGCAAGGGTTGAATTACTCAGTGAAGTGGAATGAAAATAAAGTAATCTGCAATGTAAGGTTAGCTTGAAGGACGATTGCAAGAAAAGTTATAGTCAGTGTAATGAAGATTAAGAGTAAGTAGGCAGGGCATTAATATAATAAGTCTCTTACCCATTTATTTACAGAAGATTTGGTTGTTGCTACCCAAAGTGCTGTTGGAGGATCAGATCTATCCAGTTCCATCTGTAAAGTAAATAAAGAAAGGAAACAACTAAATGAATTGTTCAATTCCTTGCTTTGCTGCCAAGCTCTGTAATTTAACATCCACCACACACAGCAATCATTTCTCGGCCCTGGACCAGGGTTCAATTCCCTGCCTCGGCGGGGCTTGGGCTCAAAAATTCCACGGACTCGATCATTCTCGCTCCGGTGCCTTCTCGACTCACGGGTTCACACTCTGCGACTCTGGGCAATAGCTTGCTTAATCTCCACAACGGCCCCTCGCGGCGGGATGCCTGGCTTTCACCTTGTGGATACCCTGCCGGGGTTATCTCACAGGGGAATACCAGGACGGGTTCCCTAAGCAAGCGCCGGGAAACCCTTTGTGGGTAGCTGTGCGCTATATAAGCTCAAATACATTTACATTTACATTCTTGTTATTCAGAGACCACATGATTCAAATACATGGACAATTTTGGGTACATTCTGCCTGATACAAGTCTGTGCTTGTACTTCAGATGAAAAGCACCTGCAACCCATGCACCACACACGCAGACATTAATATCACAAACATAAAAGGCAACATCACAACACAAACGTTAAACATTCTTCATGACAAAGGCCCAATTTCTGCAAAATCTACACACAATCTAGATGTCTGTTTTTCACGAAGACACAGTGCACAGCAGAAAGAATGCAAAGACAAGCCTGATGAAGAGGCCCTCTTCAGGAGCCACCATCTACACTTTAAATAATGACACCTTTCACTTTACGTGTAGATTCCCTACGAATATTGAGAAAAAAAACCTGCGTCTGGCACAGTGAAAAAATGCAGAGTGAGGGTAAACTGTGTATAACTCCTGCCAAAATTCCATACAGACACAATCTGCCAACTTCCTGCCGGAAAGCAAGCACATATGCAGACAGAATTTGAAGGAAAATCTGAAATGAACACCAAACACGCCATCAGCAGCTTTTCAGTATTAACAGAAAACATTAGACTTTCACTTGAAGTGCCAATAAATGGCTTAATGAAAACGTAATGCATAGACTGGGCTAAATTATGCTCTGAAATGTTGGTTTAAGGTTGCATTTCTAACATCAGTAACAACAAATGACGCCAAACTCAGTCCAGATTATGAGACGGTGGTCAACCTACAGTGAAAGACTTTAATACCCAATATGTGCTTTAATCATCGTGAAACTACCCACAAAGTAAGGGCCTAAGGAGCAAAAGATACACCTCTATGCGGAAGCCATGTATGCTCTACTGCCCCAAGACCTCTAATGATGATGGTTTGAGAAAGCTAGCAGATCAGTGTGAATCAGGCTTCAAGATCTATATCTCATCCTCTCTCCGTTTCTCTGAAAGCGGGCTATACTCAAAACCTTAAACGTGAATTGGATTTTAAATCTGAATAAGAAAAACTGAAATAAATGTGTGTACACCAGCTAAAAATCGTTCCTCACTATACAAATATAAATGATATAATATACCACTGTAAATACAGTCCCTCTTTTGTAACTTCCTTTGGAGATTTCATGGTTTTGTAGAATTAATAGTGTTGAAATACATTATATACCCTGACTATTGTGTGTTCGCGTGTCATTCCAGTTACAATCCCAATATGAAAATTATCCTAACTCAGAAGAGAATGTTAGGCTTGCTTGTGCAAATCGTCAGTCATGTATCCGACTGTCAGATCATTTTAGTGGATACAGGTAACAAGCATGAGTCACCAGACTAGTAAAGAAGGATAGAGTGAGAGAAATCAACTGGGGACTGGTCTACTTATAACATTACAAAAATTAGTGAATGTCTCTTGTGTAACTGCACAATATAGGGAACTGGGAGTACGCCCAGAGAACATCTGTGTTTCTGGCGAACTTCAAAATTCAGTGTGGTGCTGAACAACTGTGAATTCTAACTTGGCATCTAAGTCCAGAGATGTGATAAATGGAAAAATGGACGTTTGCACACTGTCAGCCAATTGTACATTGACAGAATTCTCCTTGCGTTTGAAAAATGAAATACACATTAAAAAATCGCCTTCAAATAAAGAGTTATAGAAATAGGGGCTTAGCAGACAACGAGCATCAATAGGGTATGACAGTTCAGGGGGTGTGCACCGAGAGGGGAAACTGTAATAATACTCCATTTTATTCGTCGAATTTCGCCATCAAATATCATAACATATAAGCATAAGCATACAGAGTTAAAACCAGAAGATTGAAAAGGACATATATTGTATTGAAATTGAAGCTTAACAAGAATGCTAAAATAAAATATACAATTCAATAAAAACAAAAAATTAATGCCAATTATGATCATCTGAATAGCTACCATATGCAGTACATTGAAGCACTGTTTACAAGTGCTCTTTGCTTAACCCACCCCATGGCCATTAGAAACCTTGAGACCGCAATAAAACACACAACTTGCTCAGGATCAGGCAGGATAATTAAAAAACAATCTCATTTAAATTCTCTTACCACAAGGGCACGACATAGTGAAAAGACCCATTTGATTTTAATGTTTTAATGCTTTGATAGGTAGGGCAACAAAAAAAAAACTAAGTTCTATTATTGCAGACCATGAAGTACAAAATGGGCATTCACTCAATAAAAGTACTTGTAGAGCGCGCTACTTACCTTTGAGGGTCCCAAGGTGCTGAAGGTAGAAGGGGGGGGGTGGGGGGTGGGGGGGGGGAGGGGAAGAGAGTGCTGCTACAGCTCGAAAAGCTAGGTCTTAACCCTTTCCATGCTCATGACGAGCTCAGCTCGTCATGATGCACGGTTGAGCTGTGCTGAATGAAACACTGACATCCTGCATTCTTCAGCACAGGAGGGGAAAACACCTAGCAGCGAAGGTGTTAAGGAGTCTTCAGAAGGTGAGTAGGTCTTGGGTCTGCGATATGTGGGTAGGGAGGGTGTTCCAGGTCTTAGCGGTGAGGTAGGAGAAGGATCTGCCGCCGGAGGTCATTCGTTGGATGCTGGGGACAGCAGCAAGGGGGAGGCTGGTGGAGCGGGGCTAGCTGGTGGGGGTGTGGAAGCGGAGTCTTCTGTTCATGGAGGCTGGTCCGGTGTTGTGGAGTGCTTTGTGTGGGTGGGTGAGGAGTTTGAAGGTGATCCTCTTGTCTACGGGGAGCCAGTGTAGGTTTCTCAGGTGGGGGGTGATGTGGATGCGGCAGGGGATGTTGACGATCAGTCGGGCGGAGGAGTTTTGGATGCGTTGTAGTCGTCGTAGGTGTTTGGCTGGGATTCCTGTGTAGAGTGCGTTGCCGTTGTCCAGTCTGTTGCTGACGAGGGCTTGTGTCACCGTTCTTGTTTCGGTCGGGATCCACTCGTAGATCCTGCGGAGCATGCGGAGGGTGTTGTAGCAGGAAGAGGAGACTGCGTTGACCTCTTCAGACATGGAGAGGGAGGAGTCTAGGATAAATCCTAGATTGGGTGCGTATCGGTGGGTGTTGGTGCTGTTCCCAATGTGGTCGTCCACCAGGAGTTATCCCAGGCTGAGGGGGTGGATCCGAGGATGAGGACCTCAGTCTTGTCAGATTTCAGCTTCAGACGGCTGCTACTCATCCAGTCGGCGAGGCCTTCATTCCTTCGTGGAGGTTGGTTTTGGCAGTGTGTGGGTCCTTGGTGAGGGAGAGGATGAGCTGGGTGTCGTCGGCGTAGGAGATGATGTTGAGGTCGTGATGGCGGGCCACTAGTGCGAGGGGGGCCATGTAGACATTGAACAGCGTCAGGCTGAGGGATGAGCCCTGGGGGACGCCGCAGATGATGTCGGTGGCTTCGGCTCGGAACGGTGGGAGGCGGACGCTCTGGGTTCTGCCGGTGGAAGGACGTGGTCCAGGCAAGAACCTTCTCTTGGATTGCGGCTTTTAGGAGGCGTGTCTTTAGAGTGTGATAGCAGACCGTGTCGAAGGTGGCTGACAGGTCCATGAGGATGAGGGCTGATGTTTCGCCGTTGTCTAGTTGGCGCCTGATGTAGTCTGTGGCGATGATGAGGGCTGTCTTGGTGCTGTGGTTACGTCTGAATCCGAACTGGGACGGGTCCAAGATGTTGTTGTCTTCCAGGTGGCGGGTCAGTTGCATGTTGACGATGTTCTCGCGAAGTTTAGCCGGGAATGGGAGCAGGGAGATGGGCCGGAAGTTCTTGAGTTCCTTGGGGTATGCTTTGGGCTTCTTGAGGAGGGAGTTGATTTCGGGGTGCTTCCAGCTTTCTGGGAATGTCGCTGTTTCGAAGGAGATGTTGATGACCTTCCGTAGTTGGGGTGCGATGGCTGCGTCTGCTTTGTTGAATACGTGGTGTGTGCATGGGTCAGACGGAGATCCTGAGTGGATGGAGTTCATGACCTTGCGTGTCTCGTCATCATTGACGTGGACCAGGAGGCCAGGCAGTTGGCGCTGGTGGTATTTACAGGGGAGGTGGAGTCTGGCTTAGTCGGGGCGGTCGTGGTGTTCAAGCGGTCGTGGATGTCAGTAATCTTGCGGTGGTAGAAGATGGCCAGTGAGTCGCACAGTTCTTGTGAGGGCGGGATGTCGTTGGCGCTGGGGTTGTAGAGTTCCTTTACGATGCTGAAGAGCTCTTTGCTGTTGTGTGTGTTGTTATCCAAGCGGTCTTTGAAGGAGGATCTCTTGGCTAATCTGATGAGGTGGTGATGTCTGCGGGTAGCTTCCTGGTGGGCTGCGTGGTTGTCTGGTGTGCGTTCGTGGAGCCATGTCTTCTCCAGTTTTCGGCACGCGCGTTTTGAGGCCTGGAGTTCGTTGGTGAACCATGTGGCTCTTTTGCTGGTGTGGCTGTTGGAGAGTTTCTTGAGCGGGGCGAGGGTGTTGGCGCAGTCGTCGATCCACTGTCTGAGGTTGAGGGCTGCGGCGTCAGAGTTGGTGGGGTCGGTGGGTGGGTTCTTGGCGAGGGAGGTGAGCAGCTGGTCTTCGATGACTTTGCTCCAGTAGCGGTGACGCAGGTGTTGGGTGCAATGGTGCGTGGTTGGTTTCTTGAAGGTGAAGTGGATGTAGCGGTGGTCGGTACAGTGGAGTTCAGTGGTGTGATTGAAGACGACGTGGGAGCCTGTGGAGAAGATGGGGTCAAGCGTGTGGCCGGCGGTGTGGGTGGGTGTGGTGACGAGTTGTCTGAGGCAGAGGTTGGCGAGGTTGTCGATCAGGGTGGCGGAGTTGGCGTCGTTGTTGTTCTCGAGGTGGAAGATCGGGTCCCCGAGGAGGATGTAGTCCGTGGAGGTGAGTGCGTGGGTGCTGGCGAGGTCGGCGATGGAGTCGCTGAACTGAGCCCGGGGGGTCTGAAGATGAGTGTTCCTCGGAGGGTGGTGTTGGGGTCGGTGTGTATCCGGAAGTGCAGGTGTTCGGCTGAGTTGAGGGTGTCGTCTGCGTGGATGGCGACTATGAGGGTTGACTTGTGGATGATGGCTATTCCTCCTCAGATTCCGTTGGCGCGGTCCCTGCGGGTGATCTTGTAGCCGTCCGGGATGGCTATGGCGATGTCGGGCGCCGAGGAGTCGTTCCACCAGGTCATGGTCAGGAAGGCCACGTCTGGGGCGGAGGGGTCGAGCAGATCCCAGAGCTCTACGGCGTGTTTGCGTGCGGAGCGGGTGTTGAGGAGTATGCAGCGTAGGTGGTTGGGTCTAGTCCTTGGATGTTTGGTGATTCTGTCGCACGTGAAGCTGCAGGTGTGGCAGGAGAAGGGTCCGTGGGTGAGTTTCGGGGCAGCTTGGAAGCAGGTGTCGTTTCGGCCGGCGTTGAGCGTGTGGAGGGTGCTGGCGTCGTAGTGGATTCTGGTGTTGTGGCGTTTGGCGTGGTCGGGCGCAACGGGCTTGCCTTAGGCGTGCCTTCGGTGCACCAGCGGCGCGCCCACTGCGCGGCCGCTTCTCGGCCTGCATAGGAGGAGGCTTGGGAGGGAGGAGCAGCTGGCATGCGGGGAGTCCAATGGGTGCGCTAGGGGGCCGGGCTGCAGAGAGGCTGCAGAGAGGCAGCGGCGGGAAGGCCGGGTAGGGAGCGGTGGGGGGCGGGGGGGAAGACGGTGGCAGAAGGGCACAGTAATCGGCAATGCGAGCGGGTCAGCAGGTGACGAGTGGCGGTGTGGGGGCAACCTGCCTGCAAGCAGGGTCAAACTGGTCGAACCCACCTGGCTGTGAACGAGGCAAGTGGAAGAGTTCCATATTTAAATTGTAGGTAGAGCTTTCTTGCGTTGCTGGGCTCTATTTCGTCCAGGAAGGAATTGTTTCTTATCTGTAACAGTTAATTCAGTTCCGTCTGAAGGTAATGAGAAGCGAATGCCTATTTTGAACAAAGATAAGTCTGTCCATTCTACCGGGGAGGAGGGAGAGTTGCTTATGACTTATGGAAATACCCCTGCAAGAGAAATGAACTGAAAAGGGGTTTTTAGGAAATTCAGATATCAAGGGCGCACTGCCTCAATTTCTACGTTACAGTGTGTAATGTGAATGGTTGATGTGTAGTGCGTATAGAGCAGGCGGAAAAACACCCTTAACCGTCTAAGAAAGTCAAAGACTAAGCAATATTACAAAGCTATGCTCTTGCAACTACAATAAGATATCACAGATAAAGTACAATGACTGGTGAGAATCAATGAACAGAAGCAGATTCTTTTGTGTGTCTCTTGTCACAGCAAGATGATGGTTTATTGTCTCCAGACTTGAGGAATGCCACAGTTAGCCGACACGTGTTTCGTCGTGCACAGTTGAGTCAACACGACTCTTCAGGGCTTAAAGCTCAACTCAAAATGTATGGGTTGAGTCTAGTCTGGACCTCGTTGTTGCGTTCTATGTAAGTAGATAAGAGAGAGACACTATGTTACTAAGAATCAGATTTGTGACTGATTTGGAAGGGTATATCCAGTAGAGTCACGTGCAAGAAGCACTTATTTTCGCTAATTTCCGCCTTATTATTTAGGTGAAAGTCTCCCAAGTATTACCACTCTGAGTACGGGTGTGTATCAGGTGGCAGCCGGGAGGGGATCCATCTGTAGGAAAGTTTTCAGAAAACGGGTACGTTTCCTCTGTAGCGGTGTGCCGTGGTATGGTATCCCTCTTCTGTTGGTTCCCGGTCGTCGTCAGAGAACTGGAGTTACAGGTAAGAAACTATTCCTTCTCTTGTAGGAGATTTCATATATAGTCATAAGCACTTGAATAGACTAGCAAGCCCATCCCTACATGCAGACGTGATGGAAGAGACAGAGATTTAAACTGTAGTTTTAAGCAAAGAGATTCCTAAGGGTAGCCTGTCCTAGTTGAGCATCTGCCTTGGCATCAGAATCTAGGCAGAAGAGTCTTGTGAATGTGTGGACTGACTTTCAAGTAGTAGCCTTACACATATCCGAAATGGGTACATTTTGAAGCAAAGTCGCAGTAGCTGCCTTACCCCTAGTAGAATGAGCCCTAGGCTTACCAAAAAGGATTTGTTAGCTTTCTGATAACAGAGCAAAATACAATCCACCCAGAGATAGATTGTTTAGAAGTGGCTAGCCCTATATGGAGAGAACCATAGTTTACAAATAACTGATCCGCTCTCCTTATATCTTTAGTTTTGTCCAGATAAAATTTCGAAAACCCTTCTGGCATCTAGGGAATGAAGCGATCTCTCCGCTGGAGAGGAAGGAAGCTGGATGAAAGTAGGTAAGGTAATAGTTTGGTGTCCCTAAAATTTTGAAATTACCTTAGGGAGGAATTTCGGATGAGTTGTCATAACTACTTAAGTTGTATGAAAGACTGTATACGGTTCTAGACCGCAAAGTGCCTGAATTTAACTAACCCTGCAGGCGGAGGTGATGGCCACAAGGAAAGCTGTCTTCCAGGACAGATGCTGAAGAGTAGCCTTATTAATGGGTGCAAAGAGCTCTTGCATTAAACGAGAGAGCACCACATTAAGCTCCCAAGGAGGAGAAGCACTTCTAATGGGAGGAAAAACTTTTTTCAAACTGTTAGATCTGGCGGTCTCTAGTTGGCAGAGGTAAGTACCTTAGACCAAGTAGGGACCCTTGCTTCTAGTCAGGGTGAAGGAATACACACAGTAGATAACCTCCGCTCTCCCTCTAGGTAGCTTGGCGCGAGCAGGCAGGCTTATCCCCAAGGCAATGTGTATAATAATTGCACTCAACACAACAATAATCCCCAATCCACCACAAACTGAGACCACACAGGTAAGTATATTTTATAAAAATATATAACTTAATCTAGCTTCAGCAATGTAAATAAGGCAGTTGCACGATAATCACTTTGTTATGAAAATGTTGCACCCAATTCTTAATGGTTGCACTTGTTATCATCAGGAAGCTTCTTTATCAGAAAGAATGTCTCAAGTCTCTTTAATCAGCCCGTAGAAATAATGCCACTAATTGTTAATGAAGTTGCTCTCAAAACGAGCCAGGAAAACAATGCCAGCGTAAATAATGCCCAGAGAATCAGCCCCTAGCGTAAGGGACCCTGAGCGCTCCAAGCGCGCCTCACCGGAATGCTGGGGGGGAGGGGGACTCCCTTCCCCGTGGTCGGTATTAATTTAGGCCCCCAGGCGCACCTCTCGGGGGATCGCTCACTCGTGCTCCAGCCCGGCCGTCTCTGGACGCTCTCCGCCCGCTCTCCGTCCTTCAGGGAGCAGAGACGGCAGGCCGGGGGCTGGAGCACTCTGACAAATCCCTCGGCGAGGTCAGGTCAATCTTCCCCGGTCCTGGCGGTGATCTCGGCGATTCCTCAGCTCCTCGGCAGCTTCAGTCGAGGCAGCCAATCCCGTCGCGGCTCTCCAGTCGAGCCCCTCTGAGCGCGAGGCCGCCAACCAATGGCAGCGCGGCCTCGCCGATGACACTCCGCAGCAACAGCCAATCCCGTCGCGGCTCTGGTGAGGGGGCTAGGCTCTCTCACCCAATCAGAGCGCGGAGGGCTCGATCTTTAGCACGCAACCACCGGGAAGAATCGGGACACTTTCACGGGGGTTACTGACCCCGGGCTGCGACGGTGACACGGCAAGCAATTGTTTTTCAGCGCTCCTGGCACTGAAGAGGCCCACAAGTCTCCGGTCTGCCCCACACACGTGTCGAACACATCGATCTTGGCCACACAGCAGGCTGGGTCAGCGCGGCGCCCTCAAGCAGATTAGAGAGCAGCCAGTGCGCTAAGCAGGCAAACTACAGGGTTTCACGATCTCTTCGCCACACAGCAGCTTCAGGGGGCACAGCAGATTCTTGTAGTCCTTGGGCAACCTTTATGTTCCTGGGTTGCAGACAGGGAGCCAGCTCTTCTCAGGCCCTTGGAGATTCAGGTTGCACACACAGCACAAAGCAAAGTCTTAGCAGTTTCAAGCAGGCAGGGTCACAGCACACAGCAGAGTCCCTTTCTTCTCCTCTCCTTCAGTTGGATAGCAGGATAGGTCAGCCCTTAAAGCACACAGCAAGGCAATCTTAAGCAGTCCTTCTTCTGGCAGAGGTTCCTCTTGATTGTAGAATCTAAAAGTCTGTAGTCAGGGGTCCTTCTCTTATACCCCAAAAAGGCGTTGAAGTCCTTTGAAGTCTTTGTGCAAGGGGGCCCTGAGCCCGGTCTAAACCAGTTCTGGGGTTGCTGGCGCACTGGAGTGTTTCTGGTTTCCTTCAGCCTGTCAGTATCAGGGTCAGAGGTGACAGTTGGTCCGCAGGAGGGGGAGCCATCAGGGTGGTCAGGCAGGCACAGCCCGGCACTATCAGAGGCCACCTCCTCCCACTCCCCTGGCAGCAGATGCGGCCTTTCCTCCACGGGCTAACCCCTTGGAGGCTCTGCACACCCTATCATCCTTAACCCAGGCAGTCAATCCACAACCAGTCCCAGGCACACAGAAAGGTTAGACAAGAGAACAGCCACTTTCTAAAAGTACTATTCTCACACACAGAATTCAAAAACAACCTTTCATAAAAGATGTGTTATTAAATTCTGAGTTCAGGGATATCAATCACTTATGTTCCATCTTGTTCCTATGGGAATATAGGCTGGGATCCAATGGGACCAGCCTCCCCCATGTTACTCTATGGAGCAAGACAGCCTCACAGCAGTGAGCACACAAAATGGCTGCTGCTCACTACCAGAGCATGTTACCTGCACTAGTACATGCTCCACCTTATCCATACACTGCACCCTGCCCAGGGGGGTACCTTGAGCCTTCCATAGGGGTGGCTGATGTGCACAGACAGGGAAGGGTTAGGCCCAGCCAGTGGGGACCCTGGCCAGGTGGACATGGCAGTCCACTGACTGCACACAGGCCCTGCGCTGACAGGCCTGAGACACCATTTTAGGGCTACTCATGTGGGTGGCGCAATCTGCGCTGCAGGCCCACTAGTAGCATCTGTCACCACCAGCCCTGGCACACACAGTGCACTTTACTAGGGACTTCATGGTGATACAAATATGCAAATCAGGTATACCCAATAAATATGACAATTTACAGAGGGAGCACTTACACTCTGACACTGATCAGCAGTGGCAGAGTGTCCCAAGCATCTAAACCAGCAAAAACGAAATCCAGCACAGCATCAAAAATACATGAGTCAGAGGCAAAAAGATGGGGGAATAACCACGCCAAGGGTGTCAGGTCTAACACAAACCCTCCAAGAAATCTTTAATAACAGGAATTATGCAAAAGGAAGTTTGTGAAGGGCATTTCGTGTAAGCAGTCAAGGCTGGCAAGTGGACCTTAATGGAAGAACATTGGAGGCCAGATTGTGCTGGGTGAAGCAAGTATGGAAGTATGACATCTTCCTTGCAAGAAGTAGGATATTCATTCTTTGATTAGCACCAAATACAGAATCTCTTCCATTAGTGAGCATAAGCAGAGCGTGTGGATGGCCGCTTAACTTCCTTAAGAATGTCCATGCAGTTTTGAGGCAAGTGTCCATACTGCACTAGCCCAGGAGCCATGCTGCCAAATTCAAAGAGAAGACGTTGGGGTGTACCATCTGACCTCCAAATTTCGTTAATAGGTGTGTTTTGAATGACGGTCTGAGATGAGGACGGATAGACCGTGAAGGAGGTCTGTGAATCACCATTGATGTGGCCATTCCGGGGCTATGAGCATCATCTTGGCCCGTTTATGAGAGAGCTGTCGGGATCAGGGGAATCAGAGGAAAGGCGTAGAGAAATCTGCCTGACCATAGGGCATGCCACAGGGTTCCCAGTTGGTTGAACCTGGAGGCAAAGTTTTGGCATTTGCAGTTTTCTGAGGTAAATCGACCTTTGGAGTACCCCAATTCTCGAATAGGTCTCGTACCACATTGCTGTTTAGGACCCACTGGTTATTTTCCTGAAGGAATTTGCTTAGTGAGTCGGCCTGAGCATTTTGAACACCTGGGAGATGGGTTGCTGTTATGGTCAGATTTCTGTCTAGAAGCCACTTCTATATTGTCTGGGCTTCCCGAGACAATGGTCTGGATCTCGAGCCTCCCTGCTTGTTGAGGTAGAACACTGTTGTTGTGTTGTCCGTCTGTACAAGCAGGGAGTTGGCATGGAATGATGGGTGAAAAGCTTTCAGAGCCTAGTGAACTGCTCGCAGCTCTAGCAGATTGATGTGGTAAGTGGATTCCTTGTGGGCCCATCCTCTCGGAATTTGAAGGTGATCTGTATGGGCTCCACATCCCAGAAGAGAGGCATCCGTGACTATAGTTTGAGTCGGTATACCCTTGTGAAAGGGTGTCCCTCACAGGAGGTTGGTGGGCGAGCAGCACCATTTGAGGGAATGGAGGGCATGTTGTGACAGTTGAGTCCGATCTTCCCAATTCCCCCCTCGCTGGTCCCACTGTTCCTCCAGACATTCCTGAAGGGGTCTCATATGGTGATGTACGTTCGGTGTGAGAAATATGCAAGACGCCATGAAGCCCAGAAGAGAGGAGACCTTCCTGACAGTCGGGTACGACACTGACATGAGAGCCTGAGGCTTCCGAAGGATCGATAAGGGTCTCTCCTACGAAGGATACACATTTGCCGTGTGAGTATCTATGGATGCTCCCAGATATTGTAGGCACTGTAGAGGATTCGAGGTAGACTGTTTGATTCACATGAAGTCCTAATCGACAGATAAGGTTGGAGGTCCAGTTGAAATGTGTTTGAGCCTCCTGACACGTGGATGCCTTGATCAGCCAATCGTCTAGATAAGGGTATACAAACACTGTGTTTCCTCAAGTGTGCAGCCACCACCGTCATGCACTTGGAGAAGGTCCTGGGTGCTGACTTTAGGCCAAACGGAAGCACACAGTATTGGTAGTAGGTGTTTCCCACTGCACATCTCAAGAACTTGCGATGTTTCTTTATGATGGTAATGTGGAAGTATGCGTTTTGTAGGTCTACTGCACATAACCAAACATCGTGCTGCAGATGAGGATAGTTCTGGTGTAGTGCTAACATCCGGAAACTTTCCCTCTGAATCCATTTATTGCCTCCTTCAGATCGAGAATTGGTCTGAACTCGTTCTGGTCTTTCTTTTTGACGAGAAAGAATCTTCGAATACAGCACTTTGCTTCGATGCAGCGAAGAAACAGGTTCTACTGCCTGTTTTTGTAAGAGAATGTTAATTTTCACTTGCAATTGCAATAGGTGGAATCTGGGGAACATCCTTTACCACGCAACTTTTACAACGCAGTACCTTTACCACGCAGGTATTACAACGCAAGTCGTTACAACGACTTGCGCTGGGGGGCGCTGTAGGATAGGCAATAGTTTAATTTACTATGCAAAACCTTCCCTAATATCCACGGGGACTGGAGTTGGAATAGTAAATTAAACTATTCCACTATCCAACGCCCCCCAACGCAAGTCGTTGTAACGACTTGCGTTGTAAAACCTGCGTGGTAAGGCATGCGTGGTAAAAGCATGCATTGTAATTACATATATCCGTGGAATCTTGATTGTTTTGGAGGCACGGATGGTGGAGGGCTGATAAATCGTAGAGAATATCCATTGCGCACAATATTCAGAACCCAATTGTCTTGTGTGATACTTAACCACTCTGCCAAGAATTGTTGAATGCTTCCCCCTACTGGAGTGGGTAACAGAAGAGGGGGGGGAAGAGATAGGATTCAGGGCTTGGAACCAGTAGGCAGCTTGCCGCCTTGTGAAGTTTGTTGTCCTGACCTTCCTCTAGGATGCCTTTATTGATACGGTTTGTAGTATCTTTGATACGATTGCTGTTTACCAGACTGACGACCCTGATACCACAGAGGGATTTGAACCCTCTGTGTTGTATATCATCTTGAAAAAGCACAAAAGGATCTTCGCTGTTCCTTGGGTCTCTTGAGACCCACCGCTTTCAATGTCTCCATTTACGCTTTAATGCGTGCCATGTTCTCATCTGCATTAGAACCGAAGATTTTGAATACGCGGCTGTGCGTCAGGCTTCAATGAAGTCAAGAGAAGCCATGAATGCCGCCTGAGTGCTACTCCATGACAATATCCATGCGCAGCTAGAAGTGATGTGTCAGCAGCAGCGCTAATAACCTGGTTAGAGACCATACGTACTTCCATTAATATTTCAATGAAATCCTTACTCTTATCTCTAGGTAGATGTTCAGCAAACTGTTGGAGCGACTTCCATAGAGCTCGGTCATATCCACCTAAAAGTGCTGTTGTACTAACAGCCTTCATGGAAGTCGCTGCTCTGCTGCACAATTTTCTTCCTACTGCGTCTACTTTACGACTCTCTTTATAAGGTGGAACTGCAGAAGTTGGAGCTGTGGTATGTTGTTTCTTAGCAGCCACAACAATGACTTAGTCTGGGGGCGGGTCCGCTCTTAGGAATGTGAGGTCCTATTCCAGGGGGTGATACTTCTTTTGCAGCCTGGATGGGGCTGGCTTAATAGAAGATGGTATACGGAAAAGTACCATAGCGAGTTCCAATAGGCCTGGTACCACATGGAGCAAAGGACGAGATGCTCGTCTTTTCTGTAGACTCTCAAATATGACTGAAGTTGTTTGAGTAGGAACGGACATGGGAATTTTCAATTTTGAAGCTCCCCAAACCAAAACTTCTTGAAAAGTCGAGATATCATCAAGTGGAAAAATCCTTTGAGGAGGAGAGTCCGATAAAGTAGGTGAGTATCTTCCTGTACTCGTAAAAGAAGTATCCCTGGTGTGGCAAGACCAGGATCTTCCACTGTGATGTTGGTGGTGGGAATGCGTAGAGGAGCGTCTACGTCGAGAATGAACCCTTGTACGAAACCTGGATCTCAGCCTTCTTGGTGGAGTAGAAGGCAGAGCCGGTGGAGAAGGAGTTGGAGAAGGAGGAGGTGGTGGAGGAGAAGAAGAATGAGGTGGAGGCTGATCACCCGGACGATGGGAGGACACTGAGCAGGGGATACTGTCCTAGACGGAAAGTATGTCAGAGAATACTCAGAATTTGATGTGTAGATTAATCTCCTCCTTTTCCTAGCCTTCTGGGGAGTCACCGAGTCCACTGGAGAACCATCTTTCCCCCTCGACGTTGATCTGCTAGTCAACGGTGCCCTTCGACGTAGTCTTGAAAAAGAACTTCCTCCTGACGTTGACTGTACTCTTTGAAGAGGATCGAGTCTGATCAACTGTTTTTTCCTCGACGTCGGTAGACTACGACGTGGAGACTTCGATCGACGATGTGTCAACGTCGATCGAGGGTGATGGGTAGACATTAAGTGACGTGATGTTCTCGACGGCGATCTTGTGACCATCTGCAGTGGGCTTCTAGATGCCGAACGTGTTCTCGCCGTTGGCAAAGCCACCGTCGTCTACCTTCCCTCGACATAGAATGTCAACGTTGTTTCGACCCAGAGACCAGGGACGACAGCGAACAGGGCGCTGCTGCTCCTCTCGACGTCAGGGTCTTTGACGTAGACTGGGAACAATGCCGTTTGTCAGCCTGTCTTCTGCTGGGGAGACCCCCAGAGGCTGAAGATAGGGCACTGGTAGAAGACTGACCCTCTCTTCGCCCTGAAGCCCCACCTGATGACTGGAACTGCTGTTTTCTTTGTTCTTCTGCTCCTTGAAGGCGAATCCTCTCCCTGTCATGCAGAGTACGCTTGGAAAAGGTTTTGCATATGGAACAGGAGTCAGGAACGTGAGTAGCAGGTTGACCAATAATACATACTCTATGAGGATCAGATTTCCTTCCACAGTCTGGACACTTATCAAAAAAAGATGGCATTTTTTAAAGGAACTCTGATATTTTCTGTCAGAAAAAGATAGAAAAAGGTAGAGAAGGACCAAAGACGTTGACTGAAACACTTAGAGTTAAACATCTGAAGAGATTTTCGTTTGAAAAAAATAAATTTGGTCAAGCTCAATGCTCCAGGGTCCTGTTAGAAGAAGCCGGATAAAAGAACTGAATTTACTGCCACTGACTGTGCATCATGGGATACTGTTGGTCTCGGAGTTTTCTTAAAGGCACAGCGTCGAGTTTAAGACATATAATGGCAGCCTATGGGGGCTACTCTGTCCCATCCTTTCATCTCTATAATGAAAAAGGAGTTTTGTGAAGGGGGCTTTTCTGGGTGCTAAACTCCAATAATTGCAAAAAATGTAGTATTCTGGCATCTTTTTCACTTCAAGATGAAGTTGTGGCCTTTGTAGCCTATTTAGTTAAGTTGCATTATAGTCTTTTCTATCTCTTAAGTGTCCTTACAGGCCTTCCTGAAGAAAGACGAAAAATATCCACTTAAGAAGATATATCTAAAGAAGCGCTACGGGGCCCCGGCACGTGAGCGGGACTATTCAAGTGCTTATGACTATACATGGAAATCTCCTGCAAGAGAACCGCTCTAACACTAACACGCTCCAACTCTTTCCACATGAGCATCCTGGAGCCCAGGTTGAGCCGACTTTACAGTAGGCTCATTTGGTATGAGTAAGTAAACTGTAAAACACAACTTCTCCAATAACTTAAAAAGGGGATAGTATGTCTCCAAAGCTGATAAACCATAATTCAGATCAATTCATTACATATTTTATTCATCGCCTATAAAAACTATAACAACAATCATATGATTATATATATATATATACTATTTATAGTTACGTTCATCCTGAGAACAAATAAGACATCAAACACAAACCTACATGGAAAAAACTGTACAGAAAATTATTTACAATAACAGCAATACAACACACTCACACCCAAACATACTTAACACCAAAAATACATATCCAGACAGGAATTTATAAGACAATTATATAATCGAAATGTTTTATTAACATATTAACATTTTTCAAGTGATTCTGTAATTATTTAATTTGATGTTCACAAGTGTTCGTTCACTTTCAGCATTTCAAAGTCAATGTCAAGGTCCCTCTTTTTTGGATTGTGAGGCTCATTTGGTAGGACCAGTAAGCTCTCTTTACTTGGCCTTTGGGAATCACGCATGCCTCTTCAGGGGGAACTCAGAGGCTCAAGATCAATATTCATAAGTGTTGATCACACGTGCTTGACCAATGGAAGGTCACCCGCTTCTAGCAGACGCAAAACATCTGCAAGTCCCTATCAGTAAAGGCTCAAATCCAGGGTTGCCCATATCATCCTTCAAAACAAGAGGCAGTAAACTTGCTAGATCAGAGACATTTTTAAGCACCAAATCCATCTGCAAGAGGGAGCAATGCTGTACTTATTGGCAAGCCAAACAATTGCCACATAAAGCATTTCTCTGCAGCAACCAGGGAGGATGCTTTACTGTGCCCCTGGAATTAAAATCCATACAAAGCTGATCCCAACGCCTCTTATTTGTAGAAATGCAAGGCCGGCTAAATAAGGCGAAATTGGAAAACCTTAAATGTCTTCAATAATCTCCCAGTAGTTTGATCTAGATTAAGTCCACAAATGGCAATGTGGGACTGCCAATTAAAGTGCTCGGTCAAAATAACACCCACACATTCAAAGGAGTGAACTCGCTCCAGGGGGTTCCCTCGAAGCGTAGGATATGGGCAGGTGGAATGGCAAGGATTAAAAGGTCATACACTTCGTGTTGTTTGCGGAGTTAATAACTAGGTACCTTGCCCTACAAAAACTGCCAAACCTATCAAGGATTTCTTGCACTCACAAAGGGGATTTTGAGAGGAGTGTATTGTCTGCACACATTAGGGCAGAAACCCTGATGTTTGCCAGGCAAGGTGCGTCAGACTCGCAATGATCCACATCATACATCACCAAGTCATATATAAAAAAGGAGAATAGAGTGGGTGCAAGGACGCACCCCTGCCTGACTCCCCTATTAATCAAGAATCTTCTTTGTCAGTCTCCCCCTCCCCCCATCTGGCCACATGTGACTTGGGCAAAATTGTTATCATGAGGCCTTATGATCAGGTTCAGGAAATAGAAAGGAACTCCCATGTCAGCTAGTATTTGCCACAACTTAGACTGAGGGACGAGGTTGAATGCTGACCTAAGGTCAACAAACACCACATATAGTTGCACGCCCCCTAGCTGTACAATCTTCCAAAACAACAGTTGGAGGCGGAGGAAAATTTATCAAAAAAGGAATGAGGAGGTCAAGAAATCTATGGACTAATAATACTGAAAGGATTTCAGGAATATGACTGGCAAGTCCTTGGTTTATTTACAAAACAGAGAAAGTTGGTGTGTCTTCTGTTGCAGATGGTTTGGAACCCCTAAGTAGCTGGACTGGACCAACTTCTTTTGAATAGATAATTGATCAGATGTGATAAAAGAGGGATATGTTCCCGACTTGTTAAGGCATGCCCTAAGGTTTGCTTGAAAGTAATTATGTTGTGGACTGCAGTCCTTACTCAGATACCTTTAAAATGTTGTGGGGCTTCCCAGAAGGCGTCTTGATACTTCTTTTACCATCAAACCGGATGATTACAGGAGGTACAATTATAGTGATCTTCAGTCCACTATAAACATTTTGAGGCACAAAATTATGGAACACAGTAGCCTTGAAAAAGATTGCCTTCAAGGCTCTCATACTACATTTCTGGAGATCTGTGGCCATTGATTTAACTTTGTCCACAACAGTTTCCAGCTTCTCCTGGGAAGATTGGAATCGACCAATCTAACAATCCTCTTACCCCAAAAATGATTACCTATTATTTATTGGTATAATCCTCACTATGCCAAGAATAAAACTGCAGATACATATTGACATGCTGAAAATACTATTGCCGAAGACCACCGGCTGAAAAAACAGAAAGTAGCTTCATTTATTTCAAATGACAGGTTGTTAGACTGGTAGACTTTTCTTGTGAGCCATGGTCTGATGTACTAAACGGAAAAGTGCTGCTTTAAATAAAAAAAAGTGGAAAGTAAAATATTGATGGGCACGCAAGACATCAGGAAAATGGGATTAGCATGCAGTGGTCCCCTAGTCCGCATCATGATCCTCTAGGCAGTCTGTCATGATTTTCCCAGCAAAGGCATGTCCTCTGTAAATCAGTTAGCGCAGTAGCTCAGGTGTAAGTAATGATCAGTGGTGTGTTTCAGCAATTACTGGCAGAAACCACCAATACAACCCGTTGCAACATGCACACTGGGGAGCGGATTAACACCTCTTTCGCATAACCTCCCATCAGCGATTTGGAAAGGTTCACAAAACCCCCTTTTGCAAGTCGGAATGACTTTTCTGACTCAGAAAAAGGGTTTTATAAATGTTAAAAAGGTATTTTGCAGTTGCACACTTTGTATCTTAGAGATAGAAACACACAATGTTAACTATTTGTGCAAAATGATACGTAATGCAATGAGATTCATGAAAAAAGAAGGGTGAAAATACCTTAAGAACTGGTGCTTTTTCATCACATATTAGTACCCTGATGTCAGGATTCCTCAAGTCTGTGCAGTATATTTTTCGGTCTCTGCCTCCTGAGTAAACATGGGTGAATGCTTCATTGACCTGCAAAGCCCACACACCTTCATCGTGAACTCGATATGTTGCTATGCACCTCTGCTGTCCAAGAGACCAAAGGCGAATTGTTCCATCCGAGCTACCTGAAAGACACTAAAAAAAAATGTTTAAAAAAAATTAATTATTTTACCAAAATGAGCTCTGCAAAAATGATGCCTTCTACACTACATTACTTTGGCATTTCCTCAAATAAACGGAGTAAAACAGAGATCATGACCCAAAGTGGCATCACACCAATTTAGAATTTCAATACAACAGTAAATAATAAAAGCAGTGGGATATGCAAAAATATTAACATTAAAAAGGGAAAATAATTCGGAGAAAGTAAAATTCCAAAATCTACAGAAAAGCAATGAGATAATACAAATATCCACCTTGCTTACCAGAGACCTAAATAATTAAAAGTTGCTGACACTGAACTCTCGCTTATGTTTCCACTAGAACAAAGCTAATGGCATACAAGATGAAATGAGGTTGTCATGAAGGAATGTTTCCAAGTACTCAAATTAAATAGTTAAGAAGGGATGAGAAGGTGTTTTACAATACTGAACAAGGTAGTGTGGTTACAGCGGTAGAGAAGGCGGTTTATATAGGACAGACGCAAGTCAAATGGATAACACAGGTTGAGCATGGGTGAAAAATAAGTCGGGTGGGGGTGTATAGAGTGTTAGGCGTTTGCAAGGTAGAAGTGGGCACAGCCACTGCCCACTGGTGCACAAAACTAGGGTCCTGAAAGGAAATCCTTAACCCTAGAAGACAGTTCGCAGAACAGAGAGGATGGGTGGGGCGGTAAGAAATCTATAACTAACCTATGTTTCTTACAGATGTATTGTTACCAAAGGGAAGTAACTTGTTCATCTGAAAGAAACAGTTATAGATTCCTTACATTAGAATAGATACCCCAGCAATACAAACCCCAGAGGTGGGTCTGAGAACCAAGTTCAGACCAGAAAGTCCTGGAGAACAGAACGGCCAATGAAGCTGTCTCTGCAGGCTTGGCTGTCCAGGCAGTAGTGTCTTGTGAACGTGTACAGCGATGTCCACGTAGCTGCCTGACAGATGTCATTAAGGGAACTCCACGTCCCAAAGCAGTGGTAGCTGCCATCGCCTGGTGGAATGGGCGCGCAACTTCACTGGCGGTTCCTTCTTTGCCAAGGAATAACAGGCTTTGATGCACAAAATGACCCATCTAGAAATGGTCGGTTTGTGAACGGCCCGACCTTTATTGGCGCCCACGTAGCCACAAAGAGCTGGTCATCCACCCGGAATTGTTTTGTGCGATCCAAGAAAAAGGAAAGCGCACACTTTGGGTCCAGACGGTGGAGCCTCTCTTCCTCTTTAGAAGGATGCAGAGGCGGAAAGGAGGTGGGCAAAGTGATGGTCTGTCCAATATTGAAAGGAGTAACCAGTTTGGGAATGAAGGAAGGAAGGACGAGTTCTAAGGACAATCTTGTCCGGTTGAACTGTCAGAAAAGGAGGTTTAGAAGAAAGAGCTTGGCGCTCACTCACCCTGTGCGCAGAGGTGAGGGCCACCAGAAAGACAGTTTTCAAAGTCAGAAGCCTGAGAGCACAGTTAGGTAGTGGCTCAAAGGGAGCACACCAAGTTCAAGTTCCCCTGTGGCATTACGAATGGAACAAAAGGAAAAACTGGACAGGTTCGGGTGGAGGACATCCTCTGCTGCTGCAATAGAGAGCCTCTTCAGGAGTATCGTCTGATCAGAGGATCGATAGCCATATGTAGCAGCTCGGGATACCAGACTCTTCAAGCCCAATCCGGAGCCACAAGAATGACTTGGGCCCTGTCTCGCTTGATCTTCTTCAGCATTTGGGCAGAAGTGGTGTAGGCGGAAAGGCGTATAGAAGACTGCAACTCCACTCGCGACGAAAAGCGTCGCCTAGCGAGTGCCGCCTTGGAAATATAAACGTGCAGAATTGCTGACATTGCGCGTTCTCTTAGGTGGCGAACAGATCTAACCAAGGCTCTCCCCACTGCTGAAAGAGACCTTGCACCACCTACGAGTGAAGACGCCATTCGTGATCCATCATGCACCTGCGGATGAGTTTGTCCGCCCTGGCGTTCAGTGAACCTGCCAGGTGTTAAACCACCAAGGATATGCCCTGATGTTTCAGTCATGTCCAGAGGCAGAGGGCCTCTTGAGATAGGGTCCACGACCCCACCCTGCCGTGTTTGTTGCAGCACCCCATGGCGGGGGTGTTGTCAGTGAACACCTGCACTACTCTTCCCTGGACAGAGGAAAGGAACGCTTTGAGTGCAAGACGAATTGCCAAAAGCTCCAGAAGGTTGATGTGGAACCCTGACTCCGCTGGAGACCAGATTCCTCTGATCTCCGCCTCCCCCATGTGGTCGCCCCATCCCAGAAGGGATGCATTGGTCACCACAGTTATTTCTGGTTGGGGAAGGGAGAGGGAGCTGCTGTGTCCCCAATCCTGGTTCGTTAGCCACCACTGCAATTGGTGTGCAGTGCCCTCTGAGATCTGGACGCAATCGGACAGGTTTCCCTGATGTTGTGCTCACTGGAACTTCAGGTCCTATTGCAGAGCCCGCATATGCCATCTGGCTTGATCCACCAGCAGGATGCAGGAGGCCATCAGGCCCATTAGCCAGAGGGTCATCCTGATAGAGGCTGAAAGATAGGAATCATGGCCTGAATATCCCGGACTCACTGTTCGGGAGGATAGTCCTGTGACTGCGTTGTGTCGAGAACTGCTCCGATGAAGAGGGAGCTTCTGAGAGGGAGTCAGGTGTGACTTTGGCACGTTGATGGAGAAACCCAGCGAATGCAGGAGGTCAGCCGTAGTCTGGAGGTGGAAGACCAGAGCCTGGGGCGAGCCCGCCTTCAACTGCCAGTAGTCTAGATAGGGGAAGACTGAAACCACTGATCCGCGAAGATGAGCCCCGACCACCGCCATCACTTTCGTGAACACCCGAGGGGCAATGGTAAGGCCAAAGGGGAGCACAGTAAACTGAAAGTGATTGTGGTCTACCGTGAACCGGAGGAATCGCAGGTGGGCCGGCAGGACGAGGATGTAAAAATAAGCGTCCTCCAAGTCCAAAGGTACCATCCAGTCTCCAGGGTCGAGGGCAGACAGGACCTGATCTAGCGTCAACATTTTGAACTTCTCCTTCCGGAGGAAGCGGTTGACGTTCCTGAGATCAAAGATAGGACGCAGGACTTTGTCCTTCTTGGGCACCAGAAAGTAGTGAGAATAGCAACCACGACCTACTTCTGGGACAGGAACTTGCTTAATGGCTCCCTTGTCCAAGAGTGCCGAAACTTCCTTCCTGTTGGAGAAGGGCCAGATGATCCTCCGACATGCGATGGGACTGAGGTGGCATGGATGGAGGGGTAGTCTCGAAGGGGAGGGAGTAGCCCCTTCAGACTATTTGCAAAACCCACCTGTCCAACGTGATGGTGTACCAGTGGGGGAGGTGATGGGGATTCCTGCTGCCCACTGGCGATTGGTGGCTCTGAAAGTTCAGATTAGGAAGGTTTGGAGGCTGCAGGAGAGGGAGCTGTGGTGGACTGGCCTGCCCGCTGGCCCCTACAACCAAGGCGGTGGTGGTTTCCACGTCCCCGGCCGTGCAGGGGCTGAACAGCTTGCACTGGCCTGTGGCTCTAGCCACAAAAGGGGCGAAAAGAGACTGTGTAGGGTGCGTGGTGGAGAGGCCCAAGGACCTGGCCATAGCCCGCGAGTCCTTAAAGCGCTCCAACGCATTGTCTGCCTTGTCACTAAAAAGGCGATGGCCATCAAAGGGCATGTCAATAAGAGTGAATTGGACATCCCCTGAAAAACCAGTCGACCTCAACCAGGCGTAGCGTCAATGGGCTACTGATGTGGAAATTGTCCTGCCTAGTGAGTTGGTGGTATCCAGCCCATAGGGGATGGTAAACTTTGCTGCCACCGTATCCCACACAGAGTGGGTGTAATGGCCTAACAGACATGCAGTGTTTACCGACCGCAGTCCCAAGCTGGAGGAAGACAACATCTTCCCAAGATGGTCCAGCTTTTTGGATTCCCTATCAGGTGGTGAGTTAGGGAATGCGCCTTTGGAGGTGGAGGCTTGGACCAGCAAGCTCTCAGGGGTGGGGTGTGGGGGAGGAAAGTGGGGTCGCCCGGGGCCGGACAGTGGCATCGGGCAATCATCCTATCCACAGGAGCCCCTGTGTTTGGCCTGGACCAGGTGCCCAAAAGGATGTCAGTGAGGGCTTCATTAAGCGGTAGGAAGGGCTCCAAAGAGCTTGCTGCCAGTTGAGGCACCTCTGTAAGGAGGTTAGTACTGACTGCCACCGTAGGTAGCTCGAGGTGGAGAGCCTCGGCAGCCCTACACAACACCACGGCTTAAGACGCTCCCTCCTCCGTGACCACGATAGGAGGAGACAGCATGCCAAGTTCTGGTGAGGTATTCAGACCACTGGCTTCCCCGAGTTCCTCTCTTCAGTCCGGTTCGTAGCCCAACTGGTCAGTAAAAGGGTCTCCAGACCCCTCCCATTCCTCTTCACCTTTCTCCGGCTGCAATCTGGTCTAAAAGAGCCAGGGTAGAACAAGGGCACAAAAGTACAAGTCGGCACCGGATCCAGCTTCAGTCAACGCTGGTCCGGCTCTGTGTCTACATCAAGGTGGAGGCCAGGGTCGACATCGGCCGCGGTCACAGCCGGCCTCGGCTGCGGACGTGATGCCTGTGGAATCAGCGCCGTGCGAGATGTAACCAGGTCGACCAGTGCTGTTCCGGATCCAGGCCAGGATCCAAGGGGACCATGCGGCGCAGGGGCCGAAGCCGCCGGCATCGAAGGCCCAGGGCCCAGCTGAGTCCGCGGGGCCCGAAGGTGCGCTGGCGGAGTCGGACTGCCCAAAGATGGCCTGCATCGCTTCGATAAATTGGCAAAGTTGGGCAGGGGTCACTCCGGGTCCCGGAAAGGGAGGGAAACGCATCAGCCGACCCCCATGGAGTCGTCGACGAGCGACAATGCTTCTTCGACTTCTTCTTGTGCTTCGACTTACCTGAGAATTGCGAAGACTTGGAAGAAGATTGGTGGTGGTGGCTCCGCCACCGGTCCCTGGACCTCCCACGCAACTGGGACCTCGAATGGCACAAAATAGTCTGCAGTGCCTAGAGAAGCTTTCGGGACCACACCTGTAAAGACTTCGGATTCATGGTACGGCAGTCTGAGCACGACTTGGGATCGTGGTCATGCTCCAGGCAAAACATGCACAAGCGGTGCGGATACGTCATGGACATCAGTCGGCTACTGGAACCGCAGGCCTTAAAATCGTGCACCTGGAGTCGATAGACTCAGAAAAAAACGTGTTGAGAAAAAGTCAGTTAAAAAGTGACTGGAGGTACCGCTCTCTACAGATCTGCGCTGGCTGGCGCTAAAAAAGAAAAAACTGACATAAGTGTGCGAGGGCGGCGTCTAAGTAGCTACCGCAACGTCATCCCGGCGACCACAAAGCCAACAACGAACACGGAGCCAACCAACGCCACCTTTCGACACGCAGGGGTACTGCTGACGAAAAACTTTCCGGATCCAGTCTAACACCTGGGGGTAATTCTAAGGTAAGGAATTTATAACTGTTCCTTTCAGATAGTCATTGTGTGTAAAGGGTCTACAACTCATACTCACTCACTGTAAAGGATTAGCACTGTCACCACATAGGTCATCTTCTGTGTCTCTAGGTACTCACAAGGGGAAGGTGTGTTCGCCCTTGGGCTGGCTTGATTTGTAGGTACAGAACATCTTAAACTGGGTCTCCACCATGCAACCTGTAAGCTGCTACACCACACTGTAAAGCAGGAGGTAGGTGCAGGTGAATCAACAACGAAGATGGGTGGAGCACTTTGAAGAACTGCTGAACCAGCCCATGCCACAGCCTCCATTAGACATACAGCCAGCCAACAAGGACTTGCAGCAGACCAACCAAAGAATAAATACAGCAAGCCATCAAACATCTGAGAAACAGTAAGGGAGCAGGACCTGACAACATTCCTGCAGAGGCACTGAAGTCAGACACAAACATCAGTAGAAATGCTCTTTCCCAAGTTTGGAAGGATCTGGGAAGAGGAAAAGGTGGCAGACTGGAAGGAAGGATATCTCATCAAGATCCCCAAGAAAGGAGGCCTGAGTAACTGCGCAAACTACATAGGAATAATTATTCTATTAACCCAAGACAAAGTTTTCAACAGTCATCCTGAACAGAATTAAGGAATAAGTCTAGGCTCAGCTGTGAGACCAGCAAGCTGGCTTCTGTGAAGGTAGATCCTGCACAGACCAGATTGCGAAACTGCACACCATCATTGAGCAGTCGATCGAATGGAACTCACCCTCTGTCAACTTCATCAACTATGAGAAGGCATTCGACATAGTGAAAAGAGACCCTCTGGAAAACTCCTCTGCCACTACGATGTACCAGATAAACTCATAAGAATCATCAGGAACGATTACGAGGGACTGACCTGCAAGATAGTGCATGGAAGACAACTCACAGAAGCCTTCCAAGTGAGGACAGGAGATCACCACGGTTGTTTGCTCGCACCGTCATTCGTCCTACTGGCCATAGACTGGATCATGAAGACATCCACAGCACGGAGGCAGTACTGTTGCTTATTAACAAAGAATAATAGAATCTAGCAAATGCCCACCTTGTAGCAGCCTGATAAGGAGAACCCCCTACCAGTCCGAATGGATTGACATGAATTAATCTAAGGAAAGAAAGAGGTTATCCAAATGTTGAAGGGCTGACATGCATAGCATAGTGCGTTTCTGTTTTCTGCAGCATCCACAATGACAAATTTCACAACTGTCAACTGCCACGGCCTGAAACTCAGCTCGAACAAGACAGAAGTGTTGATCTTCGGGAACAACAACTCTCCCTGGGACTTCACCTTTTATCGACATCAGAACACGGATCCACTTCCACAGAAAAACCAACCTCGCATGACACCTGGGAATTATTCTAGACTACAAGCTCCACATCATGGGAAAAGGTCAATGTAGTCTGCTCAATCTGCTTCACAAGATCTTCAAGTGATTACCCCGGAACACCAGACGCACCATAACTCAAGCCCTCATCACAAACAGGTTAGACTACAGCAACACACTCTTCGCTAGGATCTCCAACCATCTCTTCCACATCTCTAAACCATCCAGAATGCACCAGTGAGACACATCCTCAACCTCCCATGATGCACCAACTTCACACCTCATCTCAGCGAGCCCCACTCGCTTCCCATACATAAAAGCTGTCATTCAAACTCAAGTATGCATACAATGCACTACACAACATCGGACCAACATACCTTAACAACTGCCTTCAACCCACAAGACACACGCAAGCAGACTCACTTGCCACACCAGTGTACCTGCAAAAGCAGGACGGGATGACTAGCATTCTCCTACCTCGCACCCAAGACCTGGTGCAACCACCTTCTCCACATCAGGGCCTCCTCCTCGCCTTCTTGAATTCCGCTAGAAGCTGAAGACTTAGCTCCTCAACTTATTCCTCTAGGATGACTCCCATCACTCTTAGTCCTACACCCCTGCTCCAGCATCTGGATACTGTACCGGGTGATTAGTCAAGCTAGACAAATCATCATACGATAACACTAGCAGCCTTTGAGCCCAGTAATCAATGAGACAAGTCACATGTTGCATGTGGCAGTAACACAAATCAGAAGTCTGCTCCAGAGGCAGGTAGCCAATAATGAATCCTGCTTAACAGCTGATCACTCTAGTGCTTTTTTGAAACTACACATTAAGTGTCACAGGAAGAGTCTCAAGCTAAGCACTGGCAACATGAAACCCATCCTAATGCAAGGCCACGAGAGATTGATAACCCAGATTATATACAACTGAGATGGCTACCTCCTCTTCTCTATTGCAAAATATCTGATTGGCAATGTGAATGGAGAGTGACTTGGCATCTATAATGGGCATAATGGAGCAGTTTGGAGTATGGACTGTGACTGGGGTAACCAGACATGTCCTCATCGGCTTGGTCAATCACTCCTGCAGGCTCTTTGATTATGAAACAGGGAAACATCTGAGACTAGTAAATACCAATTCTGCAGTTCAAACCTCTGCTTTTGACTTTGGGGGTAAAATCATAATGTTATCCACAGCGAAGCAGACGGGCTACCAGTGTTTTATCAACTTATCTGACCTGTAAGATCTAAGTCAGGGAGAAGGTAATGAGCCATACATGAAGACCCCTTGCAATGACTTCAAGATCGCCAGCACTGTGGGAGTGAGTCATCGCTGGACATGAGAATGGGGAACTAAACCAGTTCAGTGCTAAGCCTGGTGAGAGGGTCTGCAACAGTAAGAGCATCACTTTCAAATCAATAACATCCAGACCTCCCACCATGTTTATCTCAGCCTCCATGGACAACACAGCAAAGTACTTTGATGCCAAATCTCTAGAACACTTGAAGACCTTCCCCACGGAGCATCCAGACACCTCAGACACCCTGTCGCAAATCTATGATCATGTGATTTTTGGTTATGCTCTAGAAGCTATGGATTTAACCATAACCTTCACCAGAATAGGAAAGTCTTAGACCAAGTTTTTCCATTTGGTGTTTGAAGAAGAATTCTGTAGAGTCAATTGTCATTTGGGGCCAAAAACAGAGTTGAATATCACCCGTTAGACAGAGCTACAGCTGTGGCAGTGAAAACAGCTATGATTAGACCTATAGTTTTGACCATCAGTCATTGATGTTTGAAGCATGAAGACATCTCACTGTAATAACATTCTCATATTTATCCTCCAAGTTATGCGACAAAGATACTCTGTAATATAACTAGAAGTTGGTGACTGCAATTGAAGCTGCTTGCAGAGCACATAAATTGTACAATGACAGCTGATCAGCAAATGTACCACCAACAGGAGAAACATTTATCGGGCTAAAACAATTATTTTTCCTCCTGCCTTAATTACCCTGTGTGCAATCAGGCAACAGTTTTATCAATGGAGCTTGTGAATTGAGGTGGATTAAACTAATGACACACAAATATGCAAAAGTGAAAAGTGGTTATCTGTATGTGACCACCAGTTGATGTAAAGACACACTGTGTTCTTAAACTCCGTTTTAATCCAGATATTTGTCAACAGGTTCACTGAATTAGAAGATGATAAAAATCCTACACAACTGATTTTTGTATCAACTTGACTGTACTCACTAACTAAAGCTGCCTCGGGGTGTGGGGGGTTGGGGGTGTGCGTGGTTTTATTTTAATACTTTCGGTTCACTCCAGTCTTCAGCATGACACTGCACAATATAACAATTAGGGTTTTATGCAGCTTAAGATGATGATTACGTACCTGTGTGCCATCTCTGTTCAAGAGCAAAGCCTTAACATTG
Source organism: Lissotriton vulgaris (assembly GCF_964263255.1). Classification (NCBI taxonomy): domain Eukaryota; kingdom Metazoa; phylum Chordata; class Amphibia; order Caudata; family Salamandridae; genus Lissotriton; species Lissotriton vulgaris. The sequence continues at coordinate 611,652,562 of NC_141698.1, forward strand.
TCTGTGTGCCCTTTTAACTTCATCAACTTGGCACATGTCCTTGGATCCCACACCCTCAAAACCTGTGAAGATCAAGAAAGGACAAAATAAAGATTTTCACAATTTGTCATACTCCAACTGCAATTTCAGTAATACATCCCTTGAAAATATTTAAACTAACAAATGTAAAGACTTTCTGGAAACTCTGATGTGACAGACCATCAACCATGTTTGCGGAGGGCAAAGAACAGACAGAGCTTCTGGGCCCCATCAGTGGAAGTTGAGGCGGTTTGCCATTGATATCCTGGGGTTCGTCCTATTATGGCAGTGTGAAGTGGGCCAAGTAGACCCTTTCCCAACTAGACTACCAGGGTAGTGAAGACGAGCAGTCAAAGACTTCTTGGGGAAGGTAGTGTGGGGGTAATTAATCAATGTCCAGTTAGAAAAAAGTACTTTTAATATCACAATGGCACAAAATAAGATCAGTATTAGATTTATGGTTAAACAATCTAATTGTCAGGCTTATATTGAAAAGCTGCACCGGCCCTGGTGCTCTATGGTGTTGTCACCACAGCTTCTTCGCGTCTAGGGCGGTACCTTCAGCAATTGGAATTTAAGCCAAATTTGGCAAGTTTCAACAACCAGTTGCCACTGTGGCAAGGGGTTGAACAGTCCATATAGTTTTTTTTAGCTCAAAAGATACTTACTGATAAGGATAAATCCATTTAGCAGTTGAGCTTGACTCATGTTTACAGTCTCTCGGTCTTTGGGGACTGGGCCTTGCTGGTACCTGCTCGGCGAAGTGCTCAGGCCTACAGCTGTTGGCTGGTATCCAGTTACATTGGTTGGTGCCTTAGGTGGACTCTTCATCTAGGGTGGTGGTCCTCCTTTTTTGTTATGCTACAGGTGTCAGCTTGGCAGGCAGGATAGGTGAGGAATGTTTTTTTTTTGGAGATGTTGCCTCTGGAATGGAGATCCCTAAAAGATACAGCATACTTCTCACTTCATTGAGGCTATCTCACATGGGTACACTGCATGCTAGCTATAGTAGCTGAGCTTAGTTACAATGTTCACCACTAGCATTACGCTTAGGGAGACTGGACAACCTCTAGCAGCAGAGGTCGATCCCAGCAATGCCCCCACTAGATAGTCCGCTTCTTTTAGCAGTCCCATACACTGAGGGCAAAGCTGGGCTTCTGCTCCTGGACAGTCTCTCCTCATGCAGGGCCAGACACTAATTTTCCTCTTTGAGCAGGTAGACAGGCAACCAGGATAGGCAGACTCACAGCTTTTCCAGCTTGCTGCTGGAAACTTCATGTTTTGTAATAGATATTCTAGACAAGGCATGTGGATCCACGGTCTAAGGTCCTAGACAGGCTTCATGAGGTTTTCTTTAATTTTTTTTTAAAGATTGTTGTTTTTGTTTATAAATATGCAATACAGAACAAAGGGTGAAATAATACAGAACAGCGTTCTCACCCTCACCCTGCAATCAAGAGCAATAAACATTCATTACAGCAGGGAGAACAAATTGCGTTTGAACAATGATCACCATTTTAAACCGTCCTTAGCCTCTACAAAGTTGAACTTTTCAGACATGATACTAGAGATTTTTTTTTAAAAACACAAAATACTTAAAGTGCCTGTGCAAGGGTTTTGGGACCTTAAGGCGTAATAATGCTATGGATAAAAAAAGAAGGGATTAATTAGTCATCATACAGGATTGGTGTATGGCATATCAGTAAATATGAAACTACTAACAATTTAAAGTACAAACATGCAGTAGATTGGCCAGAAAAGAAAAACTAGGAGTTTGTCTGAATAAGCCACCTGGATAAGAGTCCCCAAATGACGAACGCCTTCTTGGCCCGAATACCTTTTTTAGCATTGATAGCGTTCTCAAGGTTGCAGGTCGCTACAAGTCAGGCCAGCCACTGGGAAAATAAAGGGGGGGTTTGGAAGAGGTTAACTTTCAAATGTCATTTTGTGGCTGCAGGGCAGACACAGCGTTTGCGCAAGGAGACTCTCAAAGCAGGTAAGGTAATGATGCTGCTCCAAGCAGGAGTATAAAAATCATGGGCACACGAAGTGTGGGGTCTGTAAACCTGGATGTCATCAGTCCTGCTGAAGTAGCAGCTGTCGACATACAAAAGGGCAACTCCTTCTTATGAACCACACCACCTTTAACAGAATCCTCCGACTCATCCCCAATCCTCCCCATCTACCAATGACAGTACAAAGAAAATTATATTCAGTAAACCCTTGGTTGCTTCTCAGAATTTCAAAAGGTAACCCGGTCTCTATTCGCCCACACTATAGTGTTCGGGACGCCAGCCTCTAGCTTCAGGAATGCGGGCTTTACACTTCCACTGTCTGGGGGAAGTTGTATCCATACACCTTATGTCAAGCTGTACCAAGACTCATCCAAAATGGATTCCACTGGTCCCAGCAAACAAACCCACATTGCCCACTGTCTCATTATCACTGTATGCGCCACATATACACACTGTACACATGCACTCAACACTCGCACCGGATGCAGCATCAGTGTTTATTGGCAACACTGAAGAAGAACTTTTAATCTAGTGGGCCCAGTAGGCTACACACTTCTCCGATACAAAGAAAGTCTGGTCAGGACCATTACTTCACAAACCTTGGTATAATGCCACCAAAGTATACGGTCAACAACCCAGGACTTGGACAGTAGTCACGTGTCATTTACAAGAGGACATGGTTGGTACACCCTTTGGGTCACAGGACCATTTCTGGATCTTAGCATTTTCAGGGATAGGCTGAGGCCTTGGAATGGATCCAAGATTAGTGTGACAACTGGGTTAGTAACCAAAAAAAAAAAACAATATCAGGTTCATATGCAGTTGGTCACTTGGGGCATGAGTACACACCTGCATACCACGCAGAAGACATTTACTTTTCAACAGAAATGTAGCAAGAAGCAAACTATGTTTCCTTGATAACGTAAAAAAAACAGGATCTGAATAACAGAGTAATATCAGAGGCTCCTCATTCATGGACACTGGATGAACAATGTATTTCCCGTATGAAGAGTAAAATATGTAGAGCATCCAGAAAGAATTCACCTTCAGTGGCTTCGAGAGTACCAAATAGAACAACATTAAAGTACAGTCCCTAATGATAAAACCAACTGTACTCCCTTACTTAGAAGTCATGCATGAAGTTTACGGAGGAGCGCTTGCATTACTACATAATTAAATGTTTTTACCTTATTTTTACATTTTTAAGGCAAGGCAGATATTTAAATTTCACGTACAGCTAGATATACACCACGGCTGATGTAATAAATAGCTATCCCCTGTGGAGCTCAACAATTATTTTTCCAAAATCACAATTGACAGTAAGGCAGTTTAATCATCAACAGAATGCGGTTTGCAATACATTTGAGATGCCTTGCCCAAACCCCCCCCCCCCCCCCCCCCCCCCACCAAAATACATCAAATGGCAACAGAGAATTTTAAATTAAAGTTCTAGGGTCGCGAAGACAAAAAGGTAGGACATTTTGGTGCTTGTACTCAAATAGCACCGCTTAAACTTCTGAATGTCCAACAGTAGGGTCATGTGACTACTAGCGTGACATGGTTACAGAAATAAGCCAGATCAACCACAGGCAGCTGGTACTTTTTTGTACGCCTTAAAAACCACAAGTTTCAATTTTGTGATTTTTTAAAATCAATAATTCAGTTTTTTCCTCCAGAGCTATTATTTGCCGTCTGGTTCCACAATGGCTAAGTGGAGGTTAAGTAGCTTTATTTTCAACATATTTACCTGGGTTTCTCCCTTCCTAAGGTGTCTGCTCAGTTACAGGTCAACTGCTGCGAATTAAATGGTTGGAAGAGGTTTATGCTATATACTTATATTGGGCCACTACTCAAAATTCTAAGCACTTGACATATGTACACCAAGTACTTGGTTTACTTGTAAATTTGAGAGATTTATGTATAGAAGATTCTTCCATGGCAAACGCAACGAGACCCAAGAATATCCTGGGAAGCTTTCATTGTAAATTAGCTGCTACAAGTTCCATTCAATTTAAAGGTCATCGCTTTTTAACAAAAGTGTTCATTTCTTATTCCGATGTGTAGAGATTGGTAATCCAGTGCTTTTTAAGTCTCATGCTAGCCAGAATCAGTACACATTAGCCTTCTGGCAAGTGAGTGATTAGTAATCATCTGCTACAAGTGTTCCCTACTTTTGGGGTTTCTGTTCATAATTCTAATATCCTGTTCCCAGAATGCAGGGCATTTCATTCAGTTAGCAAAATGCTGCGGCGCACACCAACAAAGGAGCCATTGCACACAAACAAAGAAGTGAATCTACCTGTACAGTATGAGAGTAGACATGGTATGATGCCCACCTGTTTATTTTGTATATATTGTATTCATTTATCAGGAGTATTTCTACAGCATAGATCAAGCATCAGATCAAGCATCAGATAATGCTGATGGTTTTACATACAACTAAGAATGAGTAACATTACTTGCATTATTAAGCTAGAATGAAAAATCTTGTGAAATGTAGTTAATAAGGCAGGTGAATTCAGAGGAATCTGTTCTTTAGATTCTTTTGGAAGGTTAGGAGGTTTGCATTTAGTCTAATCTGCTCAAGAAATCGAGCAGCATATCCAAGACAAAAGGCAGGAGAAAACCTGTTTAAATGTTTGGTCTCTTTTGGTTTTCCTGATTTCCACGATTATATAGCTGCTGTTCCTGAAGTTCCTGCAGCCTCCGGTGAATTGAATTTGGTCATTCAAATAGGATGGTTGACTGGTGTATAATGCAATCAAAGTGAATTCTCACTTCTGGGGGACCCAGTGAAGAAGTCTTAGAATGGGTGTTATATGACAGCATTTTCTAGCTTCTGTAACTAGGCATGATGTGACATGTATGATAGATTTTAGAGATATCAGTAAGGTTTTGGGTAGGAACGGCAAGACTGCATTTCCTCCATATAGAAGGTTTAAAACCAGGGACTCTAAAGAAGATCTGAAGCGGGAGTAAGGGATGTATAGTTTTAGTTTTCAGAGCAAGTGAAGTGGATACAAGGAGGATCTTATCAGTCTGGCAATGTTATCTGTTAGGTCGTATTGATGGACTAGGACTAGGTACACCGGAGGGCACACATTTGGCAGTTGTTGTGTGCTTTACGTTTTGCATACTGATGTTGGAGACTTCCTGTGGGGTCAAAGTGTCTATTGCTTTAAGCTGGCCATTTTCCATGGTGGTCTGAGGTGTGGTATTTAAACAGTGTTATAACTCAGTCTGTGACTAGGTGAATTGAGGAGGTATTTAGAAAAGAGGGTACTGCATTTCATTAAATGGGTAATATACAAATGACTATCAGACAAATGATGGAGGTTGGAGAATAATGGCATGGAGTTGAAGATCACATCTATATATAAATGATCTTAGGAAAATCAGCTTGAGTCAACTGCATCATCATGAAGTGTTTAAGAATGGTGGGAAGTGTTGGTAACAATTTGGTGAAAGAGGGGAGGAGTTGAGTGCCTACACAGGCAGAAACTAAGAGAGCAAGAGACAGAGCCTGAGAAGGGGTAATGTCCAAGAGAAAGGGACAGGGTCCAAGATAGACAATCTGAGAAAGCGAGCGACTAAATCCAAGAGAGAGACAGACCAAAGAAGGGAGACAGAGACTGCAAGCAAGACAGTCTGAAAGTGAAAGAAAGCATGCGGAAGACTGAATAAGAGAAACTGCAAAAGAGAGTGAAAAAGACCACGCGAGAGAAAGACCAAGGTAAAGAGACAGACGAGTATGAGAGAAAGAGGGTGAGCGGTTGAGAACAAAAGGAGGGACTGAAACAGACACTGACCAACCGAGAGAGACACAGAATAAGAGTCTAAGAGAAAAACACAGAGAGAAGTGTATGCTCCTGGCTGCTAACCGGTGCCTACGAGCTTTGTTTGCATTTCATGTAGTCAGTCCTTTAGTTTTATCTGTTATTTGCTGAGCGTGTGGTAAGGGGAGGAATGTGTGGTGTTTTGTGGGTCTGTGCTCCTGTGTGCTTTATGGCTCAACCTTCTGTACAAGCTCGCCTGCCAATCAGAGTCCAGAGACCTGCAATGAGTAGTTCACAGCTTATCGGCTCAAACAGTGTACAATCCAAATACAGCTCATTCTGTGGTTTTCTTTCAAGTTAGCTACATGTATCATTTTCAAACGATTTACTCATTTTACAGGATATAATAACCTGGTTCCAGGGCATTCAGAGTTCGTGAGCAACAACTGCAATAACATTTGTTTACCAAGGGTGTTACGGGGCCACAGTACTACTGTACCCTAAACAGGATTAACAAGTACTCCTTTCAATGTTGAGACCTGCTGTATATGCTTTTTGGAGTTCCAAATCCACCCATTGCTGGCCTTTGCAATTCATTTGTCTAGGTCAGTGTCCTTTAAAACATCTTCCATGATAGTAACCAGTCCTGCCTCTTTGTCCCTCCTTTTTGTCTTCTGTTCCTCCCAGGCAGCAGGGACTAAGTACTGTCTCATAACGCTATGGTTCTTTATCCTTTCTATGAGTATCCTTTTCGGTTACTATATGCCTGTGTTCAGCGTTGGTGCCATAGCTGCTTATATTTTACTATAGCATTCCTCCCTCCCACCTCCTCTTATTGCCAAGGTTGTGCTGGTGCTGTAAAACACTGTGCATACCGCTCCTCTGCAAGTGTTTTTTTTAGCCTTTTTGCAAATGTTTATGTCGACCGTCAGTTAGACTTTTTTTTTGGATAGGATTTTCGTTTGGTTTTGGGCTTTCTTTTAAGAGAGATTTGGGCTTATTTTTTTGTTTCTTCCTTTTCTTGCCAGTTGTGGATCGTCAATATTATTTTTGAAAAAAGAAGGACTAACGTGACTGATGTTTGCAGTCAGTCATTCTGAAACATTCTGGGAGTCACCGCAAACTTGTAATGCCTTTCCCAATTTTCACTCACATTTTGACCAGTTATAAAAATAAACATAATAAAGCTGCATCATCTGTTGCAAAATAGATATATTTTATATGAAGCGGTTAGAATGTGGATGTATCATAACTAATACTGTGAAAAAATATCTTCACATTTAACCATTTTAAAGATAGACAAGAAATGCTTATGGTTTGCACAATTGTACTGTTATTTATATTGGAGCTATTTATTTTGCTTTCGCTACACAAGTGTGCCACACCAATTGACCGCTGAGTCTATGCAGTGAACAGGGCTGCTTGCTGTTTTGAAAGTATTTCCTTGGCTGCGAGTTGCTTAGTGTTTGTCAGTCTTCGACGCTCGACGTCACTGTGAGAAGTTGGCCTGGTATATGATGTCCACTATTCTAGTGGGCACCTTGCACCAGTCCAAACGACCCTTATTGATGGTAATTTGTAAAGTCAACCTTATAGAAAGCTGTCCGAGTGGTAGCTGTGGAGAGCAGCCTTAGGGCTAAGACTTTGAGGCGAGTTAACTAGTTGTTTTACCAATTATAATCTCTTGAAATATCAAATGAAAGCACACCACACAAGGTATAGATCAAATATATACATATTTATTCTAAACACAACCCCTCTGGACTCTTTGAGGTCAGAGGTAAAAGTACAATACAAGGAACTTAATTAGCATATGATAAGTTGCACAGTATACGTTATGCCCTAGGGGCCTCACAAACCATATACTAAAATAGTGGTATAAGAACCACGTGAGAGTTAGAAATTAGCCTAGGGCCTGTAGAATCGCTGGGGCTACCTATAACCACCTAAGGTTAGAATGCAGGAGGCCCACGGGGTACATGTGCAGTGTCTAAACACAGCCGCGGATCACCATTGACTTTCTATGAAGAACGAACAAGTTACAATTTTAAAGATTAAGGGCACTTCTAGGTGAACTACGATGGAACCCTTTTAGACTAGGACACTTCGAGAGTCAAGACCCACGGGAACACTGGAGTACTCGTGTTACCTCACCCAGGGAAGCCGGGTGCATAGGTGACTTTTGGTATTGAGTTGCGTTGTCGATTCCTATGGAGAGCTGCGAAGAAATGCTGCAGGCGACCAGAGGAAAAGTGTCCGGGTGGATCCAAGGGTGGATCAGAGATGTGAAGAACCTGAAAGCAGAGGAGACAGAGTCTGGGTCACTAGCCAGTGACCAGGATGGCGAGGAGAAGATGCCAGCTGATGTTGGGTGATTTCAGGTGCAAGAGGTGAAGCTCGACTCTTCAGCCACGAGGACCAGGAGGCGTCGTCGAGGACGACCAGGAGCTGGATTCGAGCTGTCCCACGAAGGATCTAGTTGACTGTGGTGTCGTAATCTGGATTGGACCCAACAAGCCTTAGCAACAGCAATCCACAGAAGATGACAAGATTGGCTTCGGTGCAGACCAGCAAGGTCTGAGGGACTCCTTCTTTGGAGAGGAGTGGAGCACGTCTGGAGCAACCGGGAAAGCTCACTAAATCAAAGATGGCCCTTCGTGGGGGCTCACTAGCCAACGGACTAGGAACCGTGAAGGGGCCTCGAGCGGAAATGCACAAAGCGGGCCCTCGGGACACTCGTGGAGTGTAAGCCTCTGAGCTTCGGTGCAAAAGGTGCTCGGCACAGCTTCAAATACCCCAATGCACAACTTCAGGATACCTTGGGAAGTAGGTGCAGTTGCAAAGATGCAGGATGTCCAGGAGTTCCAGTCCCACGTCTCTCGTGTTCGCTACAGGGCTCACTCAGCTTTGCTGGGAGCGCAGGTCAGCGTCTGAGATGTCTGGAAGTCCGTGTCCTGTGTCGCAGATTTTTCGGGATCCGGCGGGTGCCTCGAAAATGCAGACCGGCAAAGATGTAGTTGGTGCCTGTTTGAACAGGGTGGTCACTCCTTGACCACAAGGGAGATTTCTCCTGTCTTCTAGTCAAAATGGAATGTCGAAGGTCCAAGATATATGTTGCAGACTTTCGTCCAGGGTAATCTAAAGTCCTAGGGACTGGGGTTCTATACTTATAGTAAGTTTAGAGGTTGGACTAAGGTCTCTCCTATGGGTGGACCTGGGGAGGGGGTGGTTACACCCCTTCCCCTTTGTCCAGTTTTGCGCCAGAGCTGGGGCAGAGTGTCCCAGCAACTGGTTTGAACTGGGAAATGCATGGAGCACCTTGTGTGCCCCAGGCAGTGTCTGAAAAGCATTCACTGAATGCAACCCACCCTGCCCCAATACACTAAAGCCTGTCTGGGAAGGTGCCAGTACCTCCCTGGACAGGAAACCTATTGTCCAGGCCTCCCCTGCCGGACTTTCATCCAGCAGCAGGAGGGCAGACTCGCGTCTGTGGCAACAGCATCCATTTTGTGATGCTGGGGCTCTGTTTAACTTTAACCGGGTTTACCAGTAACTACATGTCTTCTCCCTCTAGAAGGGTGGAATGCTACCCCCGCCACCAGAACTGGCGGCGGGGGTAGTATTCCAAAGTGGTGACACCTTACACAAAATGTTTTGATAAAGCCAACCCAAAGTTAGCATTAACCACGAGGATTATAATGCACTTAAGAGTATATGGTATGGCTATATCATAGAACAGCTATAAGGAGATGGTTCCGAAAGCTGCAGAGGGGCTCAGCTCATGCTAGGGCACCCTTTCACACAAAACCAAGCACTCTGCCTTCAGGATTGTCACGGCCTGCCATAGGAGTGACTTATAGGTTACTATGTGTCTATATATAAGGTAGATCTAGGTATACTATATCTAAGTAAGGGGTGCTTACACCACCTTACCCAGGCTGCAAGTGCAGACCTGTGGTGTCAGTTTGGAAGGCTAACCAGGGGTGGCACAACACATGCTTCAGCCCCTGGTAGGCCTCTGAGATACCTATGCCCTGGGTACCTAAGGTACCATATACAGGGACTCACAAAGGTGACCCAGTAGCCAATCTGGTATGTACCTAAAGTACATGGAATCCATTTTATAGAAAAAGCAGATAGACTAGGGCCCTGAATAGCAGGATCCCAGTCCAACTAAGTCGAAAACCAGCAAAGCACCAGGCAAAACGTGGGTGTAACCATATAGTCAGATTCCACCTTCCTACAGTCACATCACAGAGCAATAGGTTTCCCGCACTATAACGTGACATATTGTAAACAGCAGCGAGAGGTACTCTGTACTGGGTGAGATGGGGGTTTTGCGGCTAGCCTCCCGTGGCCAGTTATAGTTGAACTCAGCCATAGCCTCAGCAGTAGGGCCTGCCTCTGCCTCCTCGGACAAGGAGGCGGCTAAGGAATGTGGAGGCGCAGCCGAACCTCCCAGGCCACACCACCGGCAGTCCAGGAACAACTGGCAGGCTACCAGGAGTTTTCTGCAGGAGCACTTCACCTTCCTCTTCAACAAGCAGCTTTTAAGCAACATGCGCTTAGTAGTGGGCAAGGATCAAACGGCGAAGCATCCCAACACACAGGCTCAGGGTAGCTGCTGGCAGTACCGTTTTTGAGGAGCTACGGTGTGCTAAAACAGTTTTTTTAGTTAGTTTTGAAGTTTGAGACGCCGGGTGGGGCTGATTGGTCCAGATAGTCTGTTGTTGATGTTTATAGGGTAGAACACTACGTAATCAGGCACTTCCATTTCTCTAAGGAAGAGATGGACAGGGCCTGTGTTACTGCTTCACATAACAGAGAGTGGACACTTTAAAACAAGGTAACTACCTTATTGGTAACTTGTGCGGGCATGGTGCCAGGTAGCTAGGACAGCATCTGATTTTCATTTTTAACAGAACTCCAGCCGGACAAAAGACTGGGAGGGGGCAGTCTAGCGCTTTTGGGCTCGCTCAAGGTTTCAGTGTTTTTGCAGTAAGTATTTACTTACCAGGATTATACGAGGGAGTGATCTACATATACGGTGCAGTTCTTTTATTCCAGAGGCTAACAATGTCAATTATGCTTGAAGTGCACAAGGACATGCAGAGTATTTGCGTTGAGATTCAGGGAGCACGATTCAGTGCACAAGGAAGATTTCTGATGCATGCTGGATCTTGTAGTATGCTGCATCCCGTATGGGGAAGACAACTCTTTTCTATAAAATTTGTAGCACTGGTAGCTCGTTCTCCTCTTTCATGCCATTGATAAACAAGATTGTTTTAGAAATTAGTCTTATTCCAGACAATGTGGGATTTGGAATAATATTGGGTTTACAGCTGCCCATGAAGAAGGGTGGAATCACCTGGAATGCATTGGTAATTACACAAAAGTCGTGATTTGCTAACTTTTAGAATGTATTCAAAGGCAATAATAATGTGCTGTGACATTGTTGGAATATTATGCACTGACAAGTGTATAAAAATGTGTATATGTTTAACAAATGAAAGCTTTTTGAAACCAATCAAAACATTAAGTGTGTTCTATTTTTTTAATTGGCCTAATACATTAAATATATTGCAGCCCACAGGTTCATTTAGTAGTGCGCTTCGTTCCTGGAACACCTTTGGGGAACTAGGGTGGGGGACAAACGGTAACGGAGATTGGCATGCCCAATCTACCCATCCCTCTCTACCTATTTTGTGTTAACCATTCATTTTTTTGTTGGAAATTTGAACAGCGATATCTCAAACACTGTTGAATGGAACTACACCAAATTTAGCAGAACGTTTGATTTTGGTTCAGAATGTGTTCTTTGTCTGAATTGGTGTAAATCCATTCAGTAGTTTTTGAGAAATTAAGGTTTATAAAATCTAGATATTTCCCACCACTAAGGATTCAACAGATCAAAGACAGCAGCCATTTTAGGACTCTGTCATCTGCCCTTAAAATAAGGTAAAAACAACATATACGAGGGCAGGGCACAGATACCCTGCCCTTCTAGGCATGGTGAGGGACAGGTGGGGTGCCAGAGGAACCCCCTACTGGAGTCAGATTTGCTGATCCACTGCAAATTTCGGCACATATAATAAAAAAAATGAAAGTACAGGCTCCAGCGCTTTCAAAAAGGTGGGCTGGGGCGAAGCATACTATATTGAGTGGGGAGGGGGTGCCTCTTCCTGGTCCTTTTCTGGGCTCCAGGGACCCCATTCTACAGGGTTATGTTCATTTTCAAGGGGAGTAGGCATGAAGCTCCCCCCCCCCATGAGCCTTTTACAGGCCAGGAGGACCCCATCCTTCGGGGCCCTATTAATTTTTATGGTCAAAGCCTTCTTTCAACTTTTATTCTTGTCACATTTGTTGTGCTTTACTGGAAAAGAAAATGATTTTAAGTGTTTGTAAATGAGCTGTGCAAATATCTCAGAATTTGGAAAGCCCCATTTTTTATAACCTGAACTGTGGTGAAAATCAATATTTAAATATGATCAACACAAATCAGTACAAGAGGTAATGCCATTTCCACACTTTGTTTGTGCGTTGTGCACTTTTCAATAAAACTATATGTGCAAATGTAATGGCCATTTTAATTGAAAATTGACTTTCTGTAATGGCAGTGCGCTACCCCACCGTGCATAATCCATGACACTCCACCCTTCGACACTCCGCTTTAGCCATGCTGAAGAGCAGCCAGGCTTTTGTACATAATGGTTAAAATACATTGACAAAGTCAATAGCTCTTGCATAGGCGAGGCCTGTTGGCTTTGCCAATGCTTGCTAAGGGAGGAGGGGATAGCCCTCCTCCTTGAGCCTTTTACAAGCTATGGCGTGGGACCCTAAAGTAATAATAACTGGCTCTAGCAGGCACAGATAATTGCCTCACATATTATATCACTCATGACTTGTTCTAAGACGCAAGTGATAACATCATTGTAACACAAATTGACATAATAGATGACAACACTGTGCATGACAGCGGCACAAGTTATATAGTTACTTTAAGGCATGAGTTATAGTTAATTGAGATAGCTATAGCTGGTGAATTTCAGTGGTTTTGTTTGCATAAAATGCTATGTTTTAACTGCCATTTTCACTTAACTATAAAGTCCCTTTCAAATATGCTCCCCTCATTCAATCCCTACTCTGAACTCTTCTAAGCACACAAGAAATCAACAGCACAAACCAAACACAACTAATGTAACCACTATTCTAGGGTTCCGCAGTAGCGAACTACTTATGCAAAGCGCTGTAGCTCCTCAACAGGGGTAGTGATATATACACAAGTGTGTTTCCCATTTTGTGAGAGACTGGCCTGGTATATGATGTCCACTAATATAAGTGAGCACCTTGCACCAGTCCAGACAACCCTTCTGTTGATTCAAGAAGTCTTAGACCACCTTAGAAAGCTTTTTAAGTGGTAGCTGAAGAGAGCAGCCTTCAGGCTTAGTCCATACTGCGTATAAAGCAGCTGGTTTTACCAAAATGCAATCTTATATGTATAGATTAAGTGAAAAAGAACCACGCAATTTATTTATAAAAATATTTAATTGTTATCTAACACTCACTAATACGTATAAATATCTCCTATCCGGAGATGTACACAATGCACACAATTTTGCATAGAAATCTAGTAAATAGCACAGAATACACAGTGGATCACAGGGGGGACCAAACCATATACTAAGAAAGTTGATATAAGAAACACGACTCATGTCCAGACATTGTACGGAGGACATAGAAGTGCTGGGGACCCAAGAAACCACCCAAGGTGAGTGACTAGGAGCCCCTCAGAGATAGTGTGCAGTGTGGGAACACAACCGTACAAATCAACGTGTAAGCCGCGGTTGCAATTTTCAAGATTTAGGACCCTTCCCAGTGGACCCTGAAGAAACCCAGTGGAAGACAGAAGGTTGGAGAGCCACCCCACCCATGGATACCCTAGTATCCATGTACCTACACCAGGGAAGCCAAGTGCATAGGTGTGAAGTAATGTCGGAAACAGTCATCGAACCAATGGAGGACTTCAGGAAGATGCCGCTGCTGGAGAAGGAGAAAGTGTCCAGTGGAATCTGAAGTGGATTCAGGAAGTGAAGTACCTGCAAGCAGAGGGGACAGAGTCTATGTCATTCATGAGTGACCCGGAAACCTGGAAGACGAATGCCCACCGATGTCTAGAGTTGCAGGAGTTTGCTGGTGACCTTGACTCTGCAGCTATGAGGACCAGGCAACGCGGAGGAAGACCAGGAGCCATACACAAGCCGTCCCACGTTGGATGTCGAGAGTTGAGGGGTCGGTATCCGTTGGGAGCACCAACAAGCCTTGGCAACTGCAAACAACGTAGAAGTCGAAGAAGGTGCTATGTCGGGACCAGCAAGGTTCAGGGGACTCACCACAAACAGGGGAATCAGGGCAGGCCCCAAGCAATCAGGAAAGCCCAAAAAGAAACAAAGATGACCCTCAGCAGGACCCACAGGCCGGAGGCACTGGAGTCGCAAGAGGAGCTTGAGCAGCTTACCAAAAGATGCAGGCCACGGTGCAAACGATGCGGATGAAGATTCTGGTCACTGGAGATGCTGGAGGTTGGGGCTACTTGGAGCCTGAAGATCTTGGTGGAAGGAAGCCAACAAGCCTTTGCAACAGCAAGTCGAAGCGGTGCACAGGGGTTCGGTTCTTGCGGCTCCCACGAGGGATACTGGCCTTAAAATTTGTGAGAGGACAGGGCAGGCCAGGCCTCGAGAGCGGAGGAGAACCACCACCAGTGTTGGTGAACCTTCCGGAGTCCATAGGAGCTGAGGATCAGTAGACTGGTCAGCTTAGTTGCGGTGCCTGCAGATGAAGGAAGGGACTCCTTCACTTCAAGGGAGATTCCTTCAGGTGTCTTGGATGCCCACAGGCCTTGGAACGTTCCTGTATCGTGCACAGGCGATGAAGCAGACTGAAATCGAGCCCAAACGAAGTTCAGCAAAGTCGAGAGTGCCCAGACAGAAGAAGTTGAAGTGGTGTCTGAATTGAATCATGTCCCACAACAAATCTAGGGACCTACACCCAGGTAAGCCGTTAAGGACCCTAAAGAAAGGGTTGGGACGATTCAGGAGACTCTCCCAGGGGAGGGCTTGGACAGGGGGGAGGTTACTCCCATGTCCTTTGTCCAGTTTCGCACCAGAGTGGGAGGCAACAGCTCCAAAAGTTGTTGAATGTGTCCCTCATGCAGACTGAGTGGTGCTGGCAAGCACACCCACCTGACCCCAATACACTAAATCCTGTCTTGGAGCTGATCACACCTACCTGTGATAGGATACCTATTGCTCTGCCTTCTCCTGCTCGAGCATGGCTCAGCAGCAGGACGGCAGAATAGTGTCTCTGGCCAGCAGCAGCCATGTCGTTCTGTCTGGGACTCCAAGACTGGTACCGGGAGCACTGAGAGCCTAATGGAGGCCCATTCCAGTGCTTGGAATCATACCTCCAACACCGTTTAAGGTGTGGGGATACGATTCCAACATGTTTGATATCAAACATGCTAGGATTAGTTGCAGCCAATTTCGAGATGGTCATTGCGTAATTACGCTGTGTTCCTCATTTTTGTATATGGCTGCTTCACTTAAAACCCGGGAGAATGGACTTAGTAGGCTGTAGGGGTGTCCTGCTCATGCAAGGGCACCCTCACACTTAAAACCAAGCACCCTGCCTTCAGGATTCATAATGCCTGCTATAGGGGTGACTTATAGGTTTTAAGTGCAGTGGCCCTAGATCTAGAAAACCTACATCTTTCATAAGCGGTGTTATCACCAGCTTATACAAGCTGCAATGACAGGCCTGTAGTTGCATTTTGAAAGGTCTCCCTTGGGTGACATAATGCATGCTTCAGTCCATGGGTGACCTCTGGGGTACCTATGCCCTTGGTACCTTAGTACCATATACTAGGAACTGATAAGGGTACCCCAGTCTCCAATTTGGGAGGTACCCAAGTACTGACCACAACAATTTGAGGGAGAAAAAGCAGAGACTGGGGTCCCGATTACCAGGATCCCAGTCAGACTACTCAAACAGCTCAGTGCCAGTGGAGGTAACCATGAAAGCAGATCCTACTTTCCCACATATGTTAATTCCCTTAGAGATGTGGACACGTCCACAGCCCAAACTGCTGAACGGAAGTACACCAAATTTGTCAGAAAGCTAGATTTTGGTCCAGAAAGCATACTTTTTGCGATTTGGTGTAAAACTGTTCAGTAGTTTTTGAAATTATATTAAATTTGAATATCTAGGTACGCAGAACCTCCATGAATCTTGCAGATCTTGTGTAGAGATCTGATTGGCTGCCAACACTTAAACCATGGAGTGTTGGCAGCCATCTTGGGACTCTGACTCAGAGTCCCAAATAAAAAAGTTAAAAAGAAAAAGAGAAGGGGCAGGATAGGAATATTCTGACCACCCTAGGCCTGGTGCTGGTGTCCCAAAGGGATCCCATCTGCCCCAAAAAGGATTTTTATTTTTACAGCAAAACAATAAAAAATGGAAAAAAAACCAAAAAAAAGCACCAGCCCCTGCATTAGTTTTTGAGAATACTCCCCAGGTGGGTTGATTTCAGGGCGGCATTATCTTCCTGTTTACCAGCAGCTCTCATGTGGAACATAATCTCCCACAGATACAACTACACCCCCAAAAAAACCTTAAAAAATGCTGTTGTTCCTTAAGTATTCTTGGTGTCATAAAGAACCCACTGCCAGGACAACTAATAAATGGTGGGTCTTCGGGGACTCAAAGGCTGGACTGAGATGATAACATAACAAGGCAGGCAGGAATTAGTGTCCCTATAACGGACTGAAACAGTTCATTTGGAAGAGGGATGCTGATCAATGCGCGTCTGGAGCCAAAGCAGAGACTACTGATGCCCTTCACAAATCTGAAAGTAGATACTGGACCGAATAAACAAACTGACACTAGACGAGCTACCCCATGACAGAGGGTACCAGACAGAACCAACATCTGCAGCTCTGTGGGCTTTCAAGAACAGGAAAAGCTACGCTGGAAAACTCTGAAGCAAATGAGAGGGTAGAGCTGTGGAGTTTTCAGACAAAGGCTGCATTACTCATGACCGAGAGTAGTCTGCCAGTTTTTCATCCTGTGATAAGCAGGGCTAGCCCAGGCTGCTGCTACATTGAAAGATGTCCTAACAGCCACAGTGGATGACTTGGAACTTGGGAACCAGGTTTGAGGCCCTGCGTTTGCTCAATATCCTGCGATTCTGGGCAAATTGCATAACCTCCCCAAGCCTAAAAAACTGGAATCTGACCCTTTTGTAATGTAGTCTGATGCTCATGCAAGTCGCTCGCGCAATATAAAACTGGAAAAAAAAGTCAGATTTGCTTTTGAGTGACTAGCCCAACCCTAAGACGTAGGGGGCTCCACTCCGTCTTGTCTCGGTCTTGTGTCTGTGTGTTTATAGGCACTGGACTATTCTGTCTTGGTGTCGTTACTAGGCACTATTGTGTTCAGTCTCAAACTATCGACCTTTCAGAGGAACAGGCCCAGTCTGTCTTTGCCCCCAAAGCAACAGAACAGTGAATGACGCCTGCCTGCCCCTTTCCTGTCCATTCCCTACCTCTCTTTCACTAAGGTCCTGATGAATGCCCTGGACCCACCTGGGCCAACACGGCAGAAACATGTTGACCGCTTACACTACGGTTAGGGGACATTAATTTCCCCATACACCGTCCATTGATTTTAAGATCATATAGTTACCAATCACATTAAAAACACAATTTGATAACTATAATGATTTTTACTCTCACTCACTTTTTCACGGGCCCCCACTTAGTTTAGAAGTGCATCCCTTTCGTCAGGTGTATGCCCACCCTCTATCAAACCAAGGTTTTTTGAGATGCCCTCACTCCTAATATAACCATAACTCCACATTGGTCACTACACTAAGAGCAGCTCTTGTTGTGTTTAACATTTATTGTTGGAGGCTGCTAGCTCCACGCATTGTGGAGCTCATGTGTGATTATGGTCAGTGACATCACTGATGACATCATCCGCAGAACCACTCACACACCCATTCACACCAGCATACAACCTCTCATATGAACATTCACAGACTCATACAACTACGGTAACGCCTTATCTGATAGAGACTCTATCTAGCCCCAGTTTCCTTAACTTAGAAATATCCCCTGCTGTCAGACTGGATCCAGATTTTTTTTTTTTTAGTAGGACCCCTAAGCACCGCAAGGTGATGTCAATTGGCTTCTCGTTAATGTGACATGCGCGGAGCCTATATCGGCGCCATCCCAGCACGCTGACGTCAGTTTCTTTTCATGATTTTCCACACCAGGAGAGTGGAACCACGAAGGACACTGGGGACCGGAAAGGGGTACAGCCCTGCCCCTAAAAATATGTTTGCAGAGCGGGGAGGATGGACGGGCCGGTAAGGAATCTGCGGCTAGATAGAGCCTCTACCAGATAAGGCATTACCGAAAGTAAATTGTTCATCTGATAGAGACTTCTAGACGCAGATTCCTTACCTTAGAATTTATACTCAAGCAATACTTCCACAGAAGTGGGTCTGTGAAACTGTTTTACACAAAGAAGTCATGCAGTACCGAACAAGCAAAGTCCCTGTACCGACGGACCCTACTGTTCAGGCAGTAGTGTTTTGTAAACATGTGCAAAGATGCCCAAGTTGCTGCCTGGTAGATGTCCAGGACCGGAACTTCATGTGCTAACGCAGTAATCGCAGCCTTAGCTCAAGTGGAATGAGCAAGGAAGCCCTAAGGGGGGCTGCCTCTTAGCCAATGCATAGCAGACCTTAATGCAGAACACAATCCATTGAGAGACAGTTTGTTTCTGCACTGATTTACCCTTTTTCCATTCAACATACTGCACGAATCTAGACCCCAAGGATCTCAATAAGTTCCCGCGAATTTCCCGGCTTCCACTGCCGGCAAAATTGGTGAAGAAAGCCATAAATATACAGCTTAGCGCTTTCCTTCCGGAAAATCACATCTTAGATCCCACTCAATATGGCTTTAGGGAACACCACAGTACAGAAGCAGCCCTTATCAAATCCACAGAAGAAATAAGGGAAGCCCTGGATCTGGATGGCAAGGCAGTGCTAATCATGCTGGATCTCTTCAGCCTTCGATACGGTCCATCATGATCTCCTGAGGAACCGTCGATCAGCCTGCGGGATTCAGGGCAAGGCTTGGAGGCTACTGAAATCTTTTTTGACGGATAGAACACAAATAGTGGCCATGGACAAATATTGTTCTAAACCTTTTTTCCTTAGCCTGCAGGGTGCCGCAGGGGTTATCCCTCAGTCCCACTCTTTTTAATGTGTATGTCTCTTCCTTGGCCCTGTTGATAAGATGATTCGGCTTTCATCTAACCTCATAGGTGGATGACACGCAAATTGTGGTGTGTCTGCTTCCAGGCCACGAATCAGAGAAGGGAAAGAGGTTTAATGACTGTATGAAATCAGTCAAGATGTGGATGACACAGAATTGCTTCAAACTAAATTCAAGCAAAACTGAGGTCATCATTTTTAGAAATAATGCCATCTTCTGGGCCCCAGGATGGTGGACAGAGGAATTGGGCACCCTTCCAACTTCAACTAGGAAGGCAAAAAATCTTCATATCAGTTACAAATGAAATCAAAAGACTGCACTGACTGCCTTTCAGACAATGGGTGCGATTCAAATCCCTATGCACCACCTTTAAAGCCCTCCATGGAATGGGACCAGAACATCTCAAACATCGATTTAAATGGTATGTTCCTAATAGAACTCTCCGCTCCTTAAAAGCAAAGATGGTGACAGTAACCGCATCATGAAAATCAACTGGAAAGGGAGAAGTTTTGTGATCTGCACCGCAAGGGCATGGAATGAACTCCTCTTCCATATTAGAGCCGCCTCTGATTTAATGTTGTTTAGAAAGGCACTAAAATATGACTTTTTAGCATGTAGGTTTCTATGTCATAATGTAATTTGATAGAAGCAATTAGTGCCAGGACACCCCAGGGTAACCGTTGCACTTTATAAATGTAAATAACATAACGAAGAGTTGGTCATCCACCGAGAACTCTTGTGCGGTCAAGGTAGAATGACAGCACTGTGGGTACAGGCGGTGAAGTCGCTCCTCTTTCTTGAAGGGATATGGCAGAGCATAAAAAGGTAGGCAGGATGATGGACTGGCCTACATGAAAGGCAGCGACGACTTTTGGAAGAAAGAAAGCTCTAGTGCATAGAACAAGCTTGTCTGCGTAGATGTTCAGGTATGGAGGCTTGGATGACAAAACCTGAAGCTCACCTAACTCTCCTGGCAGATGTTACAGACACTTCACTTTTGCCACCCAAAATTCGTCCTGGTAAGCTTTTCTCAATCTTGGGTGCGTGAATGTTTGTATGTACGTGCTTTGCCACACCTGCCATCTCCACCCCCTTTTGTACCGCTTTGTTCGCCATAAGTTAGAAGGGTATGCTCAGACGTGAGTTCCTTGCTCACTTTGCCACTGGATTCAAGCAAGCCTGGCTGAAGACAGCTGTAATGCCAGAAACCGGTCCTAGGAAGCTTGTTTCCTCTCCAGGGAAGGCATGGCTTGGCAGTTCGGGCTGGACTGTTCCCATGAGGCACAGGGTCGGACTGATTTGCATATGGCCATGTCTGAACTGGGGTGGCAGAGTGGGCTAAAGAACGGTGATGGAATAAACTCAGATCTGTTGACTGGGTGTGAGTGTTTGATTGGTTCAGACGCTCCGTCCATCACCACCCCCTTTTGGACCGCTTTGTTCGCCATAAGTTGGCAGGGTATGCTCAGACGTAAGTCCCTTGCTCACTTTGCCACTGGATTCAAGCAAGCCTGGCTGAAGACGGCTGTAATGCCAGAAACCGGTCCTAGGAAGCTTGTTTCCGGTCCAGGGAAGGCATGGCTAAGGGAGTTCGGGCTGGACTGTTCCAATGAGGCACAGGGTCAGACTGATTTGCATATGGCCATGTCTGAACTGGGGTGACAGAGTGGGCTAAAGAACGGTGATGGATTAAACCCAGATCTGTTGAATGGGTGCGAGTGTTTGATTGGTTCAGATGCTCCGTCCATCACCACCCCCTTTTGTACCACCCCACACCTGCTGCATATTATGAGCCGCCACTGAACACGTGTGTATCTATATAATAAATCTATATGCATCTATATGTTCTATTATATACACATACACTTCTTGCAGAGTCCTTATCCCTAAATGAATCCCAGTACCAAAGGATTGTGTTAGAAAAGGGCTCTTTCTGCAGGGTAACCACAAACTTTTCGCCTTCCTCCTCCACTTTTTCTGACCTAGTTTTTGTTGGTCTTCGGATTCTGTTCATTTTACCACTACCAACCAGTGCTGAAGTGCTCTCTGCTTATCCCTAATTGGCATACTTAAGTCCCTAGCAAAGTGGTACTACATGTACCCAGGACATGTCAATTAAATGCTACTAGGGGGCCAGCAGTACTGAGTGTGCCATGCACTTAAGTAGCCCCTAACCAAGTCTCAAGTCCGCCATTGCAGAGCCTGTGTGTGCAGTTTCACACTGCCATGTTCACCTGGCCTAATTGGGTCCATGTAACAGGCCAACTCCATTGCAGTCGGCCTGAAATTGTGACTTTTTACCAGTCCGGCGCGACCAGATATCCCACAATATCGCTTTGTGCTTTTTGGCACCATTTCACACTATAAACTTTAAAATTCAATGACTCTGGTTCTACTGATTGCATTTTTGTCGTTTTTATCCTTTTCTATTCATTAAACTAAGTTCTATTTTACTAACCTGGTGTTGGATCCTTTTTGTGTGGTGTTTTTACCATCTTACTGTTTCAAGTGTTGCACAAATACTTTACACATTGCCTCCAAATTAAACCAGATTGCTCTGTGCCAAGCTAACAGAGGATGAGCACAGGTTAATTTAGGGTTTGCCTGCCCCTTATCCTGACTATGATTGTGGTTGCTATTTGACCAGGGATCATATCCCAGTCAACCAGTAACCCAATTTCTAACAGATTGATATAGCAAAACAACCTTCACCTACAGCTTGCGAACCCAAACAACAGTGTTTAGTGAAAATGTGGATAGAGGTCCAAATCGTGACAGACAAATGCCATTTAAAGGAAATGTATAACCTCAGACTATCTGAAGGACTTATTGCTCTATGATTATGCTCATCCATTAAACCTTTCACTAAGCGTTTGTGCATCTTGGAGAGAAACGTAAATACGTTTTGTAGAACAGACTGCAGTGGAGGAACAGGAAACTGTGGCAGCTGTTCACCTCTGCAGCCACCCCTGGAGAAAGAACTGATGCATTGCCAAAGCAGCAGCTAGTACGGTTATGGCTGTTTGTGACTCGAAGATTGGACCTTTGAAACAGATACAACATTTTTAGCAGTGATGCTAAAATATGTGGACTGGGAATGCTGAACTCAATGACCTCGCAATGGCTCCACTACGTTCACCAAATTCTAACCAAAGAGATATTCACTGACAAAAGATTTGTGTAAATATTGTCAATAGCACTGTATCAACTTGATGCATTAGTGTACTTTAAATGGAACTAGTCAGAATGCAGAAAAAAGTAAAAGTTTCAGAAAAGCAGTTCACAATAGATGCGGAGGTTATGAAAACCATGAAAGTAGCTTTGACAGCTGAAAAAAATCCTATGGATCACATTCACATGTGCCAAAATATTGCTACACCACTGTTTATACTGTCTGATGGAAGTTTGATGATGTACTTCACTGCTTTACTTTAACACTTTGTCTAAATGCTTTGCATGTGCTAAAAAAAGAGCCAAATTCGCACCCAACCTACATGTTAACAATTTCCCATAGCGCATGAATGCAACATGCGCAAGCAAGAACCATTTGCAGTGCACAGAGGCAACATTCCAGACCAAAATCCTTATGACTCATTGCATCTAATTGTTTCAATTATTTCCTTACAATATTTTGATTCAAGCTTGGTTTAAGAGGCCTGAAATGCCAGAATGTAGACATGGGTGAATAAAAAAAACTCTAAGATATCACAGACCAGGCCTAGGCCATTGTGCCACATGCGGGTTCATGGCTATGGCCGAAAAGGGCTTTGCGCACTGGGCCATAATGGGCCAAGAAGTGCCTCACTAAAGAGGAGTAGGGGATTATTAATACCAAGACTGGAGAAGTTAGTTAGCTTTTACCTCAGTCACCAGTAAGGGAAGCTCCAACAAGTCTGCCACTTTCCTAATCACAGACACAAATGGCCTAATCTCTGTAGAAGGCGTCAATGGGATAAGCCATGTCCTTCTCTAATGTGGGGGTCTAACCAAGAGGCATTTTGTGGGCATCGGAATGTGCAAGTTGTGCCCCTTATTTTCAACATCTCTGCAACCTTAAGAGGTTGAAACTAACATTTCTAAGGTGTCAAAGACAATAAATGCATGAATAAATATACACCTGAATGTACTAAGTAAATCAGAACTACTAAGAATAACAATTTCCATTCATTGCTGAGAAACCCAGCTTCAATTCTCCTACGACTAAAATGTTTTTCACTTTTTGTGAATAAAAGATGATTAAATACTACGCAACTGGTAAATACTTGGACCTACATGACTACAGAAGACTGGCACGGATATGGTCACAGGGACTGACACAGAGAACTACAAATGTATTTTCTGGTAAAGCCTGTGTTTTCAAATACCATAGTCTCAGGCTAAGTAAAATTCTGACTCTGGATTAAAGGTCACTGTACGGGACATGTGGGCATGCTTATCTATCTTTTTCCAATTTGTAACCTTGATTTTCCCAGTTTTATTTGTGCTTAAATAGGTTTGTGGTTTAGGACCGTGTGAACAGCAATAGCTTCATTACATCATTTTAAAACAGTCTTTAGCAATTTTAACAACATCAATCCTGATCCTTTCTTGTGCTTGTAAGGGAGAACATGGTGGCCAGCGCATAGCCGATCGCAGAAGCACCCTCAGAGCGCTTAGGGAGGGGGAGGGGGCGGGTGTGTGTGTGGGGGGGGGTGGGGGTGTGTGTGTGGGGGGGGGTGGAGGGTAAAGCGCCGACAAGCAAAACTAAGGGAAAAAAGCTTGCAGTCCAGAAGCGAAAGGCTGCCCTTGAGGGGGCTTGCAGAGACATGGTATAAAGTGAGGAAAATCTTGAAAATTCCTCCCATCTGGGATAGTCCCGGCTCTCCTGAGTGGACGAAAGACATTCTTAACAAACCTCTGTTAGAGGTGGGACTCTTACAATGGGACCAGTTAATAAGCGATGGTGAGCTTATCTCTTGGGAGAGCTGTAGCCAGCTTACAAACCTTCGCCTATCCAGGTTTAAATATGCTCAAATACAAGGTTGGTTTTATGACCCACTTACAAAGATAGGGGTACAAAATGATTTAGAGTTTAAACTGAAGCAGCAATCTAGTCAAAAGAAGGAGTTAGCGACAAATTACTGGTGGAAATAGAGGATGGAGTTTTTACGCTTCCTGCTGAACTGTGGGGGAAATACTTGCCGGAAGCATCGCTGGAAAAATACTGGCAAGTATCTATGGCTATGCTTTTTAAATCGGTTAAGCCTGCACATCTGAGGAGAAATCATCTCTTTACCATCCATAGAACGTATTGGTCACCCTTGAAGCTGTCAAAGTTTGGGAGAGGAGGTGAAGTTCCTTGTCCTAAGTGCGGCAACATGAAGGAAGACTATGTCCACATGTTTGTAGAATGTATAAAATTGCAAACTTTTCGGAGTGAAGTGAGTAGGGTGCGGTCTCAAATGCTTAAGCTGCATGTTAAGGTAAGCGTTTTACTTGTTATCTTTGGTCAGTTGGAGCCTGAAATAAAACCTACCAAGGGACAGGCAAGGCTTATCTTTTACATTGCATTGCTGGCGCGCAGGGAGATTTGTAAGTTATGGGTGTCCCTCCTCTCCCCTAGTTTGGACAACTTGTTGTTCTCGATTAAATATACAGCCAACATAGACAGGAAGAGCTTTAGAGACGTAAATTTCTGGCTTCCCTTCATTGAATGGTGTGATGCTCTAAATGACAATAGTTAGGTTTTTATCAGTCCTATGATTACACCTTACTAGCCTCACCAGGTATTTGGGTTTAGGTCCTTGTGGTTTTTGTCTGCCGGTTGGAAAGTGAGAGGATGAAAGCAGACAAGTGGACAAGAGGGTGGATGCAGTTCGAGTCCAAGGGTCATCAGAATTTCTCGACCTCCCTCTACTCGCAGCTACCCGTACTGCTGGAAAGCATAAGAGCACAGGCATTCAGGTGCCCATCAAGATGTGCAAGTAGAAGAACGTCATTGTTTTTTTCTCTCCACTAAAGAGGCTTGAGGACAAAAAATAAATAAATCAATCAATCCTGATCATGAAAGCACTACATAATTATGACCGGCCTGGTTTGTGAATGTAAATCTAATAAAAATAGCTAAAACACAAAGTACATTTATTTGGAGGTTCAGAAAATATGAAATTAAAAGATTTTGCCTTCCTTTTAAGGTCATTCACAAATCCTTTAGACCATGTGTGGACAGTTTTGAATCTTCGTGTTGGCAAAACTATCATACAGATTACTGGACTAAGTATCACTTTGCCACAACCCTAGAGACAATGTTACAACAAAAGTGATTTGTTTCATACAGACAAATGATCAAAGTTGGTAAATGAGAATTAGATTGATAGCCCAGTATTTTCGGCCAGCTGTGACTTCTAACAATAAAACCGGTCCCTGAAAGTGTTTTAATCATGGTCACTTATTGAGTTCTTACTTGGCATGGCTGGATCCAGTAACACTCACGAGAAACCAATAATTCTTTAACAAATGAAGAAAGATAACGTCTCCATTTGTGAAAGGAAGAATATGCATTGCACACACAAATTCTCTATTTAAAAAAAGGCAAATATCACCAATTCAAATGTTACTGTTGAAACTACAAGATGTTCACAATCCACTGCTCAAGGGGCAACCAACACCAAAGCACTGCTACAAGCTGCAAGTAATGTTTGCTACCGCTCTACAAATGTATACATACCTTTTCAGTGGACCCAGACACAATGACTGTTCCCATCTGATTCATTGCAAGGCTGTATATAGAATCCTTGTTCCCGCTGAGGGAGGAAGCTATTGATAAATAATAAAAACACACACAAAAAACAAGCAATGAATAGTTAATGAAGAATACACCAGATGAAGAAGATGCTATGATATATACCTTTTACATATTTTTAATGCATTGTTAATATTTTATTGATTATGAGATGTAACTATATATATTGTGGATTTTAAATTTGTTCGTACTGTATTTGTCTTTTATGATTTAAAAAAAAATCGAATAAAGTGTATTTGACTGACTGATACCTTTTACACTAATTAACAGCAGAAGATTTCAGAACTTTGTGGACGGAAATACATTCAACAAATTATAATAACTGCTTCTAATGAATACACTATACACTATGAACTCTATTGTCTCCTTGCGTTGCTATCAGGGGAGAAACCTGGAAGGGAGGCGGAAGAGACTTGAGAGCACACAAAGCAGAAATCTGGGTTCCTTCTCATGGTTGGAGAAAGAATGTAATAAAATGGAATGATGCAACAGAACGTAGGCTCTCTCTGCTAGGATTGTAAAAAAGGAGGTGGAGTTAAAAAAGAAAATGGGGGCAAAATGTAGGACACTGTATACTGAAAATAGACAGGAGCATCAGAAAAGTATCAACGGGTAACAAAAACCAACAAACATTCTCTGGATCAATAAAACCAAAATGGTGCACTAAATGAAACATGGGGCCAAGAAAGCATCAGTACAATGAAAAACAAAGAGGAGCAGGATAACTTAATCTTATTTAGCAACCATGAGACTGTGGGGCATCAACTAGGCCAATAGCATTAATGAACAACTATGATCATTTTTTCACAAAGATCGCTGCTCCAGAGGACGCCCTTGTAGGCGACAGTGCACATAACATCTTGGCTAAAAGATTGGCAGTCCTAATGTGGCGCTTACCTGACCCTGATCAGGTAGCCATTATTAAATAGACAAAGTGACAACACTAGAACCTGTTCCATCTGGTAGAAGGCCCAAGTGGACCCTGGTATCCCTAAAGTCAAAGAGAGCCTTTGACCAACTGACCTGGGGGTTACTCAAGGTTGTCTTAAACAAAATAGACCTGAGAAACAAAATGAAGATTTGGATTTTATCTAGTCATTAAACTACTAGGGCAGCAATTAAAATAAATGGGAGTGAAGCCTAAGGGATTTGTAATCTTCAGGGAAACTAGGTAGGGCTGCCCATGGTCACCTCCTACGTTTTGCTCTGGTGTTAGAAACATGGGCCATAAAAATTAGAGCTCGAGAAGTATTAAAAGGAATTCTAATCACAGGGGAGGAATATAAGCTCTATATGTTCATGGACGTCACATTGCTATTTTTGACGGCTCCTAGGGGCGCTCAATTTCAGCCACCTTGGAGGATCTTTCAGAATTTGAAAAAGTATCAGGCTCTAAAGTGAACATGAGTAAGTTAGCAATCATGAACCGAACTGTCCCTCAGAGGGAAGAGGCAGCCATCTAGCTTTTACCAACCCGTAGACAGGAAACCTATTCAATCTTCCATCTAGGTCAGCAAATCACGAATACAGTAAAAGGGTGGAGAAAGGCCAAGTCACCAAAGCAATTCTATGAAGATGTGCAGAGATGGAGCCCGCTCTACATATCGTGGTTGCTTAAAATTACCCAGAGTGTTCTATATATTCCAATAACTATCTGTACCTAACCATTTAGTGGATATACAGGCTTTACAAAAATGGACCCGGCATTTGTTTAGGCAGGGGTAGGAGTTCAGAAGAACATTTTTATGTCACCCAGACAATAGGAAACAATTGCCATGAGTGGAGCTAAAAAATTCTAAAGAGAAGTCCATTTGGCAATAACAGTAGAATGGGAGGCAATGGAAAACGAAAAGCAATTTTGGACAGAGTAGCAGGGAGATCCCTCTGGGACTTGGCATGGATGGAGAGATCACAACAACCCCGTAACACACAACTAGAGGTGATGCCCCTAAACCAGTCCCAGGATGCTTGTTTCCGGTCCAGGTAGGGCCTGGTTTGGCAGTTCAGGCTGGACAGTTGTCATGAGTAACAGGGTCAAGACTGATTTGCATATGGCTGGGTCCAAACTGGGGTGGAGTGGTGAGCAAAAGAACAAAGGATTAAACCCAGATCTTAGGGACTGGGGGGGAATGTTTGCATTGTTCAGCATTCCGTCCATCATTTGTTCCTTTTGTCCCCCAAATGCAGCATCTACCACAAAAGATCTCTCAATTCAAGAAGCTGGTATGAAACCATGTATGATAAAGAGGTCTCCTATCAAATATATAAAAAGTATTAACTAGTGGCATAAGACCCCAATTGTCTTAGTGAGAGAAGTGGAAGGGAAGATCTAAGAAACTGGTTTATTGATTGAGAGGATGGAAGCCCTACTCCGGTAACAATCACAATCCTCGTCAGGGTGAACCACGAATTTCACTAAATTAACCTGTGTTTATTCCTCTGGTAGTGTGACTGTGGCACAAAGCAGTCTGCCTTAACCTAGAGACAATGTGTAACGTATTTATGCAGCACGCAAACAGTATCAAAGAGAAAACAAACAAGTATTTGCAATGCAATAGGTCTCGCATTAGGAAAGTTTGAGCCATTAGTCTTGTAAATGACAATTTTTTTTATTTATGTGTTGGTTTTGAAAATAGCTTAATTAATAGCTTTGTCATTTACAATGCCAATAGTTATAACTTTCGCAAATGTGACACCTATAGCATTTGTAATGCAACATGTTTTGTATTTACGTCTCTTAGATGTATTGATATTACAAATTACAATGGCTTTTAATTTTTTTAAATAACTAATACTTAAATAAAAGTGATTTTAATTTATAATGGCAATAGCTTAAACTTTTGTAAATAACTTTTGTGAAGATTATGTTCAGTGTATTTTATTGTGACGAAAATCCAAGAACATAAGTGAAATATTAACATCTTTTGTGACATTTGTAATAAAGCTTGAAACATTGAGAGAACATATTTGAACCAGTTGTTGAATGGTTGCGCAGATTGATGCTGGAGTGGCGCTGAGTGGTGCTGTGGTGGTGCTGAGTAGTGCTGCCGAGTGGTGCTGTGGTGGTGCTGCTGAGTGATGCTGGGTTGGTGCAGAGTGGTGCTGAGTGGTGGTGCTGAGTGGTGGTGCTGCGGTGGTGCCGAGTGATGCGGTGGTGGCACTGAGTGATGCGGTGGTGGCACTGAGTGATGCGGTGGTGGCACTGAGTGATGCGGTGGTGGCACTGAGTGATGCGGTGGTGGCACTGAGTGATGCGGTGGTGGCACTGAGTGATGCGGTGGTGGCACTGAGTGATGCGGTGGTGGCACTGAGTGATGCGGTGGTGGCACTGAGTGATGCGGTGGTGGCACTGAGTGATGCGGTGGTGGCACTGAGTGATGCGGTGGTGGCACTGAGTGATGCGGTGGTGGCACTGAGTGATGCGGTGGTGGCACTGAGTGATGCGGTGGTGGCACTGAGTGATGCGGTGGTGGCACTGAGTGATGCGGTGGTGGCACTGAGTGATGCGGTGGTGGCACTGAGTGATGCGGTGGTGGCACTGAGTGATGCGGTGGTGGCACTGAGTGATGCGGTGGTGGCACTGAGTGATGCGGTGGTGGCAGTGAGTGATGCGGTGGTGGCACTGAGTGA
Organism: Lissotriton vulgaris; assembly: GCF_964263255.1. Taxonomy (NCBI): domain Eukaryota; kingdom Metazoa; phylum Chordata; class Amphibia; order Caudata; family Salamandridae; genus Lissotriton; species Lissotriton vulgaris. Next base: position 611,682,125 of record NC_141698.1, read on the forward strand.
TGCGGTGGTGGCACTGAGTGATGCGGTGGTGGCACTGAGTGATGCGGTGGTGGCACTGAGTGATGCGGTGGTGGCACTGAGTGATGCGGTGGTGGCACTGAGTGATGCGGTGGTGGCACTGAGTGATGCGGTGGTGGCACTGAGTGATGCGGTGGTGGCACTGAGTGATGCGGTGGTGGCACTGAGTGATGCGGTGGTGGCACTGAGTGATGCGGTGGTGGCACTGAGTGATGCGGTGGTGGCACTGAGTGATGCGGTGGTGGCACTGAGTGATGCGGTGGTGGCACTGAGTGATGCGGTGGTGGCACTGAGTGATGCGGTGGTGGCACTGAGTGATGCGGTGGTGGCACTGAGTGATGCGGTGGTGGCACTGAGTGATGCGGTGGTGGCACTGAGTGATGCGGTGGTGGCACTGAGTGATGCGGTGGTGGCACTGAGTGATGCGGTGGTGGCACTGAGTGATGCGGTGGTGGCACTGAGTGATGCGGTGGTGGCACTGAGTGATGCGGTGGTGGCACTGAGTGATGCGGTGGTGGCACTGAGTGATGCGGTGGTGGCACTGAGTGATGCGGTGGTGGCGCTGAGTGATGCGGTGGTGGCGCTGAGTGATGCGGTGGTGGCGCTGAGTGATGCGGTGGTGGCGCTGAGTGATGCGGTGGTGGCGCTGAGTGATGCGGTGGTGGCGCTGAGTGATGCGGCGGTGGCGCTGAGTGATGCGGCGGTGGCGCTGAGTGATGCGGTGGTGGCGCTGAGTGATGCGGTGGTGGCGCTGAGTGCTGCTGTGGTGGCGCAGAGTGCTGCTGTGGTGGCGCAGAGTGCTGCTGTGGTGGCGCAGAGTGCTGCTGTGGTGGCGCAGAGTGCTGCTGTGGTGGCGCAGAGTGCTGCTGTGGTGGCGCAGAGTGCTGCTGTGGTGGCGCAGAGTGCTGCTGTGGTGGCGCAGAGTGCTGCTGTGGTGGCGCAGAGTGCTGCTGTGGTGGCGCAGAGTGCTGCTGTGGTGGCGCAGAGTGCTGCTGTGGTGGCGCAGAGTGCTGCTGTGGTGGCGCAGAGTGCTGCTGTGGTGGCGCAGAGTGCTGCTGTGGTGGCGCAGAGTGCTGCTGTGGTGGCGCAGAGTGCTGCTGTGGTGGCGCAGAGTGCTGCTGTGGTGGCGCAGAGTGCTGCTGTGGTGGCGCAGAGTGCTGCTGTGGTGGTGCTGAGTGATGCTGTGGTGGCGCTGAGTGATGCTGTGGTGGTGCTGAGTGGTGCGGAGTGATAATGTGGTGGTGCTGAGTAATAATGTGGTGGTGCTGAGTAATAATGTGGTGGTGCCGAGTGATGCTGGGGTAGCGCTGAGTGATGTCGTGATGCAGGGGTCAGAAAGGCACAAAAAGCAGTCTAACAAAGGGCAGAAGGGCACAAATGATGCGGTGGTGGCACTGAGTGATGCGGTGGTGGCACTGAGTGATGCGGTGGTGGCACTGAGTGATGCGGTGGTGGCACTGAGTGATGCGGTGGTGGCACTGAGTGATGCGGTGGTGGCACTGAGTGATGCGGTGGTGGCACTGAGTGATGCGGTGGTGGCACTGAGTGATGCGGTGGTGGCACTGAGTGATGCGGTGGTGGCACTGAGTGATGCGGTGGTGGCGCTGAGTGATGCGGTGGTGGCGCTGAGTGATGCGGTGGTGGCGCTGAGTGATGCGGTGGTGGCGCTGAGTGATGCGGTGGTGGCGCTGAGTGCTGCTGTGGTGGAGCTGAGTGCTGCTGTGGTGGAGCTGAGTGCTGCTGTGGTGGAGCTGAGTGCTGCTGTGGTGGAGCAGAGTGCTGCTGTGGTGGAGCAGAGTGCTGCTGTGGTGGAGCAGAGTGCTGCTGTGGTGGCGCAGAGTGCTGCTGTGGTGGCGCAGAGTGCTGCTGTGGTGGCGCAGAGTGCTGCTGTGGTGGCGCAGAGTGCTGCTGTGGTGGCGCTGAGTGCTGCTGTGGTGGCGCTGAGTGCTGCTGTGGTGGCGCTGAGTGCTGCTGTGGTGGCGCTGAGTGCTGCTGTGGTGGCGCTGAGTGCTGCTGTGGTGGCGCTGAGTGCTGCTGTGGTGGCGCTGAGTGCTGCTGTGGTGGCGCTGAGTGCTGCTGTGGTGGCGCTGAGTGCTGCTGTGGTGGCGCTGAGTGCTGCTGTGGTGGTGCTGAGTGATGCTGTGGTGGTGCTGAGTGATGCTGTGGTGGTGCTGAGTGGTGCGGAGTGATAATGTGGTGGTGCTGAGTAATAATGTGGTGGTGCTGAGTAATAATGTGGTGGTGCCGAGTGATGCTGGGGTATCGCTGAGTGATGTCGTGATGCAGGGGTCAGAAAGGCACAAAAAGCAGTCTAACAAAGGGCAGAAGGGCACAAAAACAAGGGAAAAAATGTAAATTATTTATTTATATTAGAATTATTTTATTTAGTCTATTGTTCTAGGCTTCTAACCACTGTACAATATGATATTTTCGTAAGAATTTATAGTAAATGTTTACAACCATGCTTCAAGAAACGTGATAAACAGCAGCACAGAGCACTTTAAAATTAAGTCTATAATCAAAATGCAATGCCCATAGTCCATGTAATAGGCTATAACAGACTACATACGCTACAGGAAGCATGCATTCCAACTCGGTGATAATCAGTACATCCCTTCTGTCATGAGTCCTAGCAATCACAAACGTTTAAGGCACGCACTGTGTTAACACGACGTGTGGCCAATTCACTAATGTGGTTTTGACATACTAGTCAAAAATTATGTCTGCAACATCTGATCATAAGTTGCACCTGTTTGAGGTATTTGACAACTTTCCTACTCATAATGGTGTCATTTACAATGTTGGAAAGAACAGTCGCAAGTTTTTTTGGATTACTGAATAGGATTTTGCAAACAATGCCAGTTCTGGGTTAAGAAACTAATCACATTTGGTAATTAACTTTGCAAATCCGTTTTTCACTCTGTTCAAGCGTTCCTGTAACAACTGGTGCAAACACTTTCATTTCCACCTTCCGAAGATGTCTTGAAAATGATTTATAAATGTTTGCCAGTACTCATTAAAATACTGCATGGGGATGCAAACGTGGTTACGAGCAGGAGACAGTGTGCCATGAAGCTCGCAAACCCGCTTCTCACTGATATGGCGCAACTGGTTCCCAGTAAGCAACCTCATGTCTGACTATTTAAATAACTAAAATATAGTGATAACAATGCGTATTTGGGAGGCTGCACACAGAGTGGGAGAAAAGGAGAGTGCGAAGTGCAGGCGGGGGGTGGAGCCTTTTAAGTGTGTGAGGCACTGAGAGACAGATGGTGGTTTGTGACGTAGCTGGTTTGTGAACGCGCACGGAGCACATGCACTGTGGCAAATCCGCCGTTGGTTTCAAAGCTTATTTGGCCCTCAATACTCTCGTCCATTTATCACTTAAGTGATAAATAGTCGAGACCTAAAAAGGAGAGAAATCTCAAACCACTTTGGAAAAATAAAGTACATTTTAATTAATAAAGTGATATCGGAAATATACAAATCCAATGTATAGGACCAGTGAGATTAAATGTGAAAGTTTTTAGTGAAAATACTGCCTAAAAGCACAAAGCTCCACCGCAAGTCACCTGGTCATACTAGACCAGGGGTAAATCTCAAGTTGGAGTTCGGGTCGGATGCAGAGAGCAGGCTAGTCCCGCTAAAAGTAACCTTCAAAGTCCAGCGGGAGGAGTTCCGTTCATGGTGGAGGAGGATGAGCATTACGGGCAGTTATCGCAGTAGTGCAAAGAGCAGGTTGGGTGTCGCTGGCGGTCATCTTTGTAGACTGAAGAGCTGTTCAAGCATCATGGATGGTCGTTTCTGTACCTTTGCACTGGTGGTCGTCGAGGGCGGTTGTTGCTGTAGTGCGAAGTGCCAGACTCGCGTTGCCCGACGTTATGGACGGTTGTTGTTGGTGCGAAGAGCAAGTCTCACAAGAGGTTTGCGTTAGTGGTCATCGCAGGGGGCAGATTCTTGGTGCGAACTGACTCCTTCACAGTCGTGAGGAGCTCAAACCTCAGAACTTTCACCTTTTCTTTGAGAGGAGTACACTGCAGTGCCAGCCAAGGGTCTAGGGCCTGGGGAGCCACGTCTTGGGAATCACAGACTCACTCCAGCAGAGGCCAGCTGCAGCAAGTTGCAGGGAAGCCTTTGATTATTATTAGTAAAAAAATGTATAGAGCGCGTAGTCACCCAGAGGTATCCCAGCGCTAAAGATCCCTACGTCTGCGGGTCCGGGGGCAAGAGGGAGGAGGAGGGGGGGGGGGGGGGGGGAGGAAGACAGGTTCAGGGGGGAGATAGTTAAGTTAAGGGAACAGGTGAGTTTTCAGCCGTTTCCTGGAACGTAAGTAGTTTGGTTCTGTTCTCAGGTCTCGGGGGAGAGCATTCCAGAGACGTGCGGTGTGGACCGAGAAGCGTCTTCTACCCGAGCGAGCTTTTTTGAATCTGGGGAGGATGATGAGACTCCTTGTCGGATCGGAGGGATCTTGGGGCTTTGTACGGTCTAATAAATTTTCTCAGAATAGAGGGGCCTTGATTCTGCTTGTGCGCCAGGCATAAGGCTTTGAATATCACTCGTTCCCTCACTGGGAGCCAGTGAAGGAGCTTCAGTGCTGGGTTAGCTGAAGCTCTGGCAGGTGTGTTAGTGAGGATCCGGGCAGCGACATTTTGGATTCTCTGTAACTTGTTCAGTGTTGCTTCGGGCGCGCCCAAGTAGATTGAGTTGCTATAATCAAGCCTGGAAAGTATAAGGCCTTGGATTAGTAGTCTTTGCGAAATAGGTGGAAGTAGGGGCAGGATCTTTCTCATTGATTTCAGGAGCCCGAAGCAAGTCCCGGCTACTTTTTTTGCTTGAGTGGTGAATGAAAGGTCAGTTTCGATCCATACACCCAGGCTTTTTACTTCATGTTTTGGATCGGGGGGGCCCAGACAGGGAGGCCAGATGTTCTGGGGGAAGGTGAGCCCTTTCTGACCAAGAAGGAGAATGTCCGTCTTTGAACCATTCAGTTTTAAGGCTGAACTGTTCATCCACCCTTGTATCTGCGTCAAGCAGTTGAATAAGTCCGCTTGTTATATCCATGTAGCTCACACAGGAGGTCAGCCAACTGACCCTTACAGTCCCTTTGGGTAGCCTCGGATGAAAGCAAGCAAATTCAGTATTCCTTCTCAGATAGAAAGAAGTCCCTCAAGCAGCAGGGTAGTCCTTATGTAACTTCCACAGGTCCTGAAGTGTTTCGGTCTAGATGTCCAATGTTTATACCTAGTGCCAGCCTCTGTATATGCGGGGTTTCCTACCTCCATATCTGGTTCTGGGAAGATCCCTGTCCCTTCACCTGTCAAGGCTCCAAACGGTCTGTGGGCAACAAAAGGCAAGGCTGGCCGGGTGCCATGTTAGCCCATCCTGCCCACACCTCATCCCCCTTTGTTTTACTTTCGGAAAGTAATACAGAAACCCAAAAAGCAGAGCCATTCACAGTCATATGACCCAGGACACTGGTAGTAGGCACAAATCGTTGGGACAAGGAAAGGACAATTTTCTTAAAGTGGCATTTTCAGAAGTGGGACCTAAAATCAGAACTTTACCATTAAAGAGGATTTTAAATTACAATTCACGTGAGTGTTAAGAGTAGATTCCTACCTGCTCCCAATCTAAAATTATCACGAATTGCATCTAATAAGGTAATCCACTATCAGTCAAAGGGAGAGATAGGCTTACAACACAAAAACTAATTTAGGAGTGTTTCACTACCAGGCCATATAAAACTAAAGTACACAGGTTCTACTATTTACATAGAGTGCACCCTGACCTCTGGGTTATCGGGGTCTACGGTAGAGAGGACATGTATTTAAAAGGATAGTTTATGTCTGGCAAAAGCTTTATTTTGCCAGGTGGAAGCAGCTGTGTACGAACTGCACTACAGGCTGCAGTGGAAGCACGGAGACATGTTTTAAAAGACTACTTTAGAGTGTGGCACAATGAATGCCGAAGACTCTCAAACAGCATTTAATTTACATGCCATGAGTACATGTAGTATCATTTAGTATGGACTTACAAATAAACTAAATGTGGCAATTTTGGGTAATGCAATTTTACCATGTTTGAAGGAAAAAGCACAAGCACTTTAGCACTGATTAGCAGCGGTAAAAAGCACAAAGTCCTATGACCAACAAAAACGATTTCAGCCAAAACAGGAGGAATGAGAGTTTTTTTTTTGGGGGGGGGGGGGATAAAAGCCAAGGATGCCAGGTCTAACAGGATATAAAGACATCAGAAAAGAATGGGAGAAACTGTGGTCAGTGCACCTTGGCTACGTGGCAGGTTTATACAGGCAAAGCTTGCCCATATAAATGACCAAGATATGGCAGCATTGGTTGAATCTGAAGAGGTAATACATAGCATACCAAGTTGAGGAGTACATTTAAGACTAGAAATACTGTTTACAGTCATAGATAGGCTTAACCACACATCTTCAGTTAGGAATTACAAATGAATAATCGTACCGCCAAGTAAATTAACTACACAGTAAAGGTAAATATTAAAAATAATTAAAAAAACAAAATAAAAAACTGCGGTTGACCACCCAAAATGGGGTCCCTTTGCAACAGCTGGTCTGTGCATTGTGGTCGTCTTTGGTTCACTGTGTTTTTCTGTTTAGGCTTTGGTTTTGGGTTGCATTGCAAACGTGGTGTTCACCTGCCTATTTATCCCCATGTCATGGCTGCTAAGGAGTCAGGGAAGGAGTGGGATTTTTTTTCCATCTAGCACTTTTTAACTTAATTGGGAATAGTAATGTGTATTTTAAGTTCAAGGATCGAAGGACCTGTGAGAAGTTAGCCTGGCATATGATGTCCACTAGTTCTAGTGGGCACCTTGCACAAGTCTAATCGACCCATATTGATGATGGTTGTAAAGTCAATCTTCTAGAAAGCTATCTTAGTGGTAGCATGAACCAGCAGTCTTCAGGCTAAGACTTCAGGAGGCGAGTTAAGCAAGTTGTTTTACCATATATAATACCTTGAATATCAAATGAAAGGACACCACACAAGGTATATATCAACTATATATGTATTTAATCTAAACACAACCCCTCTGCACTCTTTATGAGGTCAGAGGTCAAAATATAATACAAGTCACACAGTTAATATACGATAAATTGCACAGTATAGGTTATGCCCTAGGGGCCTCACTAACCATATACTAAGAAAGTGGTATAAGTACCACGTGAGAGTTAGAAAGCAGGCCTAGGGCCTGTAGAATTGCTGGGGCTACACTAAACAATCAAAGGTTAGGAAGTAGGAGACGCATGGGAGTCGCGTGCAGTGTCTAAATAAAGGCGCGGGTTCCCATGGACTTTCTATGGAGTTCGTAAAAGATACAAAGTTACAATTTAAGGACACTTCCGGATGGACTGGGATGGAACCCTTTTAAACTAGGACACTTCAAGAGTCAAGACCACGGGAGCACCGGAGTACTCGTGTTACCTCACCCAGGGAAGCCGGGTGCATAGGTGTCTTTTCGTGTCGGGTTTTGTCGTCGTTTTCTATGGAGAGCTGCAAAGAAGTTCTGCAGGCGACCAGAGGAAAAGTGTCCAGGTGGATCCAAGGGTGGATCGGTGATGTGAAGTACCTGAAAGCAGAGGGGACAGAATCTGGGTCACTAGCCAGTGACCAGGAAGGAACCAGCCGATGTCGCGTGCTTGAAGGTGAGTTTGTCTCTTCAGCCACGAGGTCCAGGAGGCATCGACGATGACCAGGCGATGCATCTAGATGACTGCGGTGTCGGTATCGGGATTGGACCCAACAAACCTTGGCAACCGCAACCCACGCAGGATGTCAAGATTGGCTCTGTTGCAGACCAGCAAGGTCTGTGGCGCTTCTCCTTATCAGGGAAGCTGGAGCAACCAGGAAAGCAAATTAATTTCAAGATGGCGTCCTCATGGGGCTCACTAGCCAACGGGCAAGGTACCGGGAAGACGCATCGAGCTCAAATGCAAAGGTGGGGCCCACGGGACACTCGCGGAGTGTGGGGGCCTCTGAGCTTCGGGGCAAATGGTGCTCGGGGCTGGGGCTTCTCGTACCCCAATGCACAACTTACTGAGGCTTCAGGAAAGGAGTGAAGGTAGCAAAATGCAGGATGTCCAAGATGTCCGGTCCCAAGTCTCTCGTGTCCACCACGGGTCTCAGCTTTGATGTGGATGTGGGTCGGGGTCAGAGAAGTCTGGAAGTCCAGTTCTTTTCTTGTGTCGCAGAGTCTTCGGGTTCTGACGGGAGCCTTGAAACTGCAGACCGGCAAAGATGCAGTTGGTGCCTGTATGCACAGGGTGGTCACTCCTTGACCACAAGGGAGAAGTCTTTCCGTCTTCCAGTCAGAAAGGAATGTCGAAGGTCCAAGATATGTCTTTCAAAGATTCGTCCAGGATAATCTAAAGTCCCAGGTCCACAGCTCCTACACTTATACTAAGGATGGGGGGTGAATTACCTGACTAGGTCCCTCATATGGGTGGCTACACCCCTTTTCCTTTGTCCAGTTTTGCACCTGAGCTGGGGCTGGAGTGCCCCAGCAACTGGTTTGAACCGGGCTATGCATGGAGCACCTTGTGTGCTCCAGGCAGTGTCTAGATGCATTAAATGAATGCAGCCCTCCCTGCCCAAATACACAAAACCCCTGTCTGGGGAGGTGCTGGCACCTCCCTGGCTAGGAAACCTATTGTCCAGGCCGCCCTTGCTGGAGTTTCCCCCATCAACAGGAGGTCAGACTCGGGTGTGTCAGCAGCATCCATTTTGTGATGCTGAGGCTCTGTTTAACTTTTAACGGGGTAAAGCAGTAACTGACATGTCTTCCCTATAGAAGGGTGGAATGCCGCCAGAATTGGCGGGGGGGGGGGTAGTATTCCAAAGTGTTTGACACCTTACACAACATGTTTTGATAAATCCAAACCAAAGTTAGCTTTAACTGTGAGGATTATAATGCACTTAAGAGTATATGATATGGCTAGATCATAGAACAGCTATAAGGAGATGGTTCCGAAAGCTGCAGAGGGGCTCAGCTCATGCTAGGGCACCTTCTCACATAAAACCAAGCACTCTGTCTCCAGGATTGTCGAGGCCTACTATAGGAGTGGCTTATAGGTGGCTATGTGTCTATATATAAAAGGTAGATATAGGTATACTATATCTAAGTAAGGGGAGATTACACCACCTTACCCAGGCTGTGTGAACAGACCTGTGGTGTCAGTTTGGAAGGCAAACCAGGGGTGGCACAATACATGCTGCAGCCCCAGGTAGGCCTAGGGTACACCTATGCCCTGGGTACCTATGGTACACTATACAGGGGCTCACAAGAGTGACCCAGTAACCAATCTGGCATGTACCTAAAGAACATGGTATCAATTTAGAGCGTGAACAGCTGGGCTGTGGGTCTGATTAAAAGGCCCACAGCCATATTAAAGTCGAAAAACCAGAGAATCACAGCAAAAAGTGGGGGTGACCATAGGAAGCAGACCTTACTCTCCTACAGGACCCACTCGATTTACAGAAATGAATGTGTTTGTAGCTGTTGCACTACTACAGTGAAGTCTGGAAAGAGCAATACCTTACTATCTTTTACCATGTCGCGCCACTATGAAGTGATATTTGTAAACTACAGTCCTCAACACCTTTAACTGAGGAGGAGAACCACCACAGATGTTGGAGGGCTTATAGCTTCAGAAGGGACCCTGTGTGCTGGTTCCATTTTGAAGAATCTGGAGAGATTGCCCAGAGCTACCTGGGAGCTGAACCACTCTTCAAGGTACAATCTCATACTGGGACATTTGGCTTTTTCAGGAGATCAACAATACTTACATTATTTCTTCTGGAGCACACCTGCGTGCCCCCTGCCCTATATTCTGAGAAGTACTGTGAGTTCTGTCACTTTACCAAGCAAGTCCATCCCTGAGGGTTGCATTGACGTCAGCACCATTTTTTCACTGCAGATGAACTTCTGTTGGTCTGACCTTAGGGGAGTGAGATTTGTCGCTACTGTATCGATTTTATGTTCACAGACTTTATGCGATTCCTCAATGGCCATCTGGCGAGAGACCAGATTGTCAAACCAAGGTCTATCATCCTCTTGTATATCTGTCACAGTTCAGGGTTGGAGCACCTCTGTTGCCTGCTGAGATATAATCAGGGAGGACAAATGGGGTTTCAAAGATTGTGGGGTCTTCCATAGTAGCTATGTGTAGCTTGATTAATGGGTGAGGGGATGGATGGATGAATGATCAAAGGCAGAAATGCAACGGTCTCTGCTTTACGTCCCATGGACAACTGTGTTAATTTTTTTTCTTCCCCAGTGCACTCTAGTGCTAGTACCTCACCAAGTACACAATTTCTATCAGAATTACTCACATGAGGGGTCACTGTACTTCTACCAGTGTCGATCTCCATGTGTCTCTTGGGCCAGTTGCTTGTTCCAGTCATCCACAAAGTGTAGTTACCAGCTTCCTCTCCTCTAGGGTACACCAGTGTTCCACAAAGCTAAGAAACTCCAATATCAATCAATTAATCAATCAGGGGTTGTAAAGCATGCTACTCACCCGTGAGGGTCTCAAGGCTCGGGGGGGAGGGGGAAGGAGCAGCTCCGGATCAGTCCAAGAGCCAGGTCTTGAGGTCCTTCCTGAATGTGTGTAGGGTTGGGGACCGTCTGATGTTTACAGGGAGCTCGTTCCAGGTCATGGCTGAGATGTATGTTCGTTGCAAACTTCCTCAGGGAGGCCGGACACCTCCGTATCGAATGTAAGCTTTCCAACTATTGGCAGAGGCCACAGAAGAGGTGGGGAATATTGAGGGGTTCGATTGGGCTATGGGTGCTAATGGGGTGGGGGGGGACAAAGTCACGTGTGCACCAACCCTCATACAGGCCTCTACATTATGCTGTACAAAATAGCGACCATTCATTCTCCTGTGCAGGCGACCACTTTAGGGGTAAGTGCCTCGGCTACAGTAGTCTCTGACAACCAAGGACAGTGTCTTCTCGTGTACACACGTTTTGCCGCCAACGCACAGTTCAAACACTGCTCCATATAAAGGTGCTCCTGGCTTTTGTACCGACCTCCTAGACCAGAGTTAGCTCTCTCCCATTCAATCCTCACCTTTCTGCATTTGCGGTGCTCTGCAGAAGATCTAGATTTATGCAAGTTCATTGACAGGCATGTGGGAAATACGGGGATTACTCCTCTCCTGGTGGTGGATGCTCACACCCCTGTGCAGACAATTCCCTCAGAGCGATTTCCACTGCTTCTGTGCCTTAAACCTTTTTCTGGTTCTCTCTCCTGTGGATGCTTCACCATCTGCTCTCCGAGAATCATGTTGCACCCTTCAGATGCCAGTGCCCTGGCCAGCACCTCTACTCAGGAGCCCGGGATTACTCACACCCAACTACGCATGCACCAATTAATCTGCTGCTCCCTGCGAGCCTTGGCACTAGGCAGTTTACAGAAAAGGGTGTTTCTTCTCACTTTCGACCACTCACTTGAAGACCGTGAGCTCAGCATGCTTGCGCCAGCTTCTGTGTGAGACCAGTCTGCCATCTTACCTAGTCACACTGCCAGACCTCAAAAGGTTTTTACTGACGTCAACTGACAAATTTTATTTTTCCAGAGTTTAGGAGATATGTGTCGACTTAACCAGCGTCAACGTTGGAGGTCAAGCTCTCTGTATCCAGGATGTGAAGACTTCACATTCTTTTACTTATTTCACAGCAACTACTAAAAGACTTGGGGGTACATGCATCAAACCATTTTGCAAGCGCAAATTGTGCAAATCGCAAAAATCGTCCATTTGCGATTCATGTACCTTTTTTGCAATTCAGGAAATTGCAATTTTTTGCGATTCCCTAAATTGCGAATGCAGTTAGGGAATCGCAAATTGCAATCCTCAAATTGCGATGCATTATGCAATAGCAAATTGCTTTTTTACAATTTAAAAATCGCAAATTGCCACCAACTTCAAGTTAACTCTAATTTGAGGTTCCTTTGGAAAATGCATTTTTCAAAGTGCATTCTGGTGTGCACACAAGCCATTAGGGCATGTGTGTGCACCACAAGAGCATACCTATCTTTGTTGGGGGTGCATTAGGGTGGTCTTTTGGCCCCCTTGCACACTTCAAATTGCACGCGCAATCTGCGAGTACCTATTTGGTACTTGCAAATTGCGCATACAATCCCATTCATTCCTATGGGCCTCTTTGCCTTATTCCTTGAAACTCCTGTATTACAGGATCAAGAATGACCTTCTCGTCAGAGACTTCGAATAGGGGAGAGGTAATGATGAGAAATTATCAGTCTATGATCAAAACATGCTGTCACCTGTGGCAAACCTATTACACACTATTTTTTAAGTAAAGTAAATTTACTGGCAGTATGGATTACAATCTTGGTACTGACTAAACTGGTCTAAGCCAGTTTGATTTTTCAACAGTCAGTGGGAGATTGAGTGGACCCCTGTACAGGTTTCATAAGTAGGCAGAACTGGGGCACTGTTTTGGGAAGGAAATAGATCCATCACAGTTTCACAAGCATAATTGACAAATGATATTCAACAATTTCAGTAATAATGCCTTGTACAGGCTAAAGCTTCCACTCACCCTGCTAAGAGGGTAGCATTATTTAAAATCATCTCTGTACTTTCTTGTACGTTTGGGGGGGGGGGGGGGGGGGGCAGGAACAAAACTATTGGGCAACTAAAGTGTATACTTTCAAAAGGTTCAGAGTTCATGGACGTCCTTATTGTGTAGCGCGTAGGGGTCATGGATTTCAATGTGCACATTTAAAACTCAATATAAGAAAAAGGTCTATCTTCCTCACATGTGGAACTACTTCTGGCCTTCCCAACTAGTGACGATCAATGACATAGAAAACACACTCCAGCTCTCTGTTAAGTAAGGATCAATTGCTTATGAGTGGCAAGGATAATGTTACTTACCCAGTAAGCATCTGCTCTTGGCATGTAGAGCTGTAGATTCACATGCTTTGCATACACCTGCCATCTAATGTTCGGTCCGGATGTTTGCAAGTTGTTTTTGTTCGAAGAAGTCTTTCCAGTCACGAGGTAGATGACTCCTCCTTTCGGTGATAGTGCGCATGGGCATCGACTCCATTGTTAGATTATTTTCTCGGAGAGGGTGAAAATGGAGTTAGTAAGTGTAGAATAGAGATGTCCATGCGTATGAATGTGAATTAAGAACTACAACAACTACAGGAGACCTTAGTGGTGGGTGGCTACATGTGAATCTACAACTCTGCATGCGAAGAACAGATGCTTACTGGATAAGTAACATTATTCCTTCGAGGCATGCGAGCTGTACATCACATGTTTTGCATAGGCTATACAGCAGTAAACTCCCAAAGCGGTGGCTAACCTGTAGTGGTTGTAGTTGTTTGAAACCGTGTTTTAAGTACTACTTGGCCTACATTGGTCTTGCTAACACATCTACATAACAGTGTTTGGTGAATGTGTGCAGTGTGGACCATGTTGCTGCCTTCCAAATATCAGCTATGGGTATATTTCCCAAGAAGGCCTTAGTAGCCCCTATTTTTAGAGTAGAATGCGATGTAGGGGGTACTAACCAAGTTCTCTTTGCTTTAACATAACATGTTTGGATACATTTTACAATACATCTTGCAATACCAGACTTACATATAGGATTGCTGTTGTGAGGTGGAGAAAAAGCATCAAATAGTTGCTTTGTTTTCCTAAATTCTTTGGTTCTTTCTTTGTAATAAAGTATAGCACATTTAACATCAAGTGTGTGTGCGTGTGTTTGTGTGAAGAGTTCGTTTTGCTACAGAATCAGGTTGAGGAAAGAGCACAGGTAACTCAAAGGATTGATTGATATGAAAAGCAGAAACTACTTGAGGGAGAAATTTAGGATTGGTACAAAGAACCACTCTATCTTTGTGAAGTTGAAAGAAAGGTTCTTGTATAGTTAATGCCTGAAGTTCACAAATTCTCCTTAGTGAGGTTATCGCTATGACGAAAGCAACTTTCCATGATAGGAATTGTAACAGACATTTGTGCATTGGGTCAAAAGGTGGACCCATTAGCCTTTTAAGGACTATGTTAAAGTTCCACCCTGGAGCAGGGGGGAATTCTTGGTGTTATCACCCTTTTCAATCCTTCCATGAAGGTTTGAATCACTGGTACTCTGAATAGAGATAAGTGTTGACTATTTTTCAAGTATGCAGCTACCGCTGCAAGATGTAAACAAATCGATGTGTAAGCTAAATCACATTGCTGTAAATGCAACAGATAACAAATGATGTTCTGTACAGAAGCATCAAGTGGATTGATGTGGTTACAATAAACAACCGGTTTCCATTTTGCTGCATAACATGCTCTAGGCTTTCTAGCCTTTTTGAGAATATTCATACAGTCTGGTGGTAGTTCTAATTAACCAAATTCTAGGACTTTAGGAGCCAAATCTCTAGGTTGAGTTCTCTGGGATATCTGATTTCTCTATGGCTCTGAGAGAGGAGACAGGGTGTGAGATGTAGCTTTTGATGTGGAAGCACCGAGAGTTCTAACAGAGTGGTGTACCAAGGTTGACAAGCCAATGTGGGAGCTACTAAGATCAGTGTGAGGGACGTTTGTCTGAGCTTCCAAACCAGTAATGGAATTAGTGGGAGAGCCGGAAAAGCGTAAGCAAATATCCCTGACTAATTCATCCATAGAGCATGGGCTTTGGATGCTCGGTGGGGGAACCTGGATGTGAAGTTTGGGCATTTTGCATTGTATACTGTGGCAAACAGATCTAACTGTGGATATACCCATTTTTAGAAGAAGACCTTGGGGATGAAGTTCCCACTTGTCTACTTGCTGCCTGTGTCTGCTGAGCAGGTCTGCAATCTGATTGTCTACTCCTGGAAGGTGTTCTGCTAGGAAATAGATTTTGTGGAGAATCATCCAATTCGAAATGCTTTGTGCAAGGTGCGACAGCTGGAGAAAGTATATCGCTCCTTGTTTCTGTAGGTAGTACATTGCTGTCACGTTGTCCGTGCGAACTAAGACAGTCTTGCCTACAAGTTGAATGAGAAAAGCTTTGAGCTCTAGGAATAATGTGCTAGAAGTTCCAGGTAGTTGATGTTGAGACGTTTGGGAGTCCAACCACAGCCCCTGTACTGTGTAATGTTGAAGATGGGCACCCCAACTTGTTAACAATGCGTCTGCTGTCAGTATAGTCTGTGGTATCGGGTCTAAGAAAGGCTGCCCTTTTGCTAAGTCTTGCAGGTTCCACCACTGCAGAGCGCGATGGGTGCGGCTGCCTACCAACACTAAATCGGTTAATAAGCCCTGCGATTTATTCTACTGACGCACTAGACATTTTTACAGAGGATGCACGTGAAGCCTTCAATGAGGTACAATTGCAATTCAGGACGCCATCATTCCCAGCAGTTACAGGACGACTCTGGCTGGTAATGATTGATTGGGTAGAAATTGTAATATTATGGCCTGAATATTGTCAACCTTGGCTACATTGGGAGTGGCTAGAGCTTTGAGAGTGTGGAGGGGAAAAAAAAAAAAAAAAAAAAAAAAAGAGTGTTGAGGGAAGCTCCCAGCACTTGTGCCGGATACAGGTGAGATTTGTGTGCATTTATTGTGAAACCCAACTGATGAAGTAGGTGTACTGTTGTCTGAGTGTGTAGTATACAATTCTGGTAAGTGCCCGCTTTGATAAGACGGTCATCCAGATATAGATATAGATATAGATATATATATATTAAACACAAAGAGTTGCCTCCAAAAGACGAAGCCTGCTCACAGCGTGCAAACCATTTATTTCAAGGATTTCCATCAGCCTGGCTCAGCACACAAGTAGAATGCCAGACGCGTTTCGGGCGGAGCACGCCCTTGGTCACTGGCGCATGGAAACAAACTGCAAGAGCAGACCACATGTGCACTGAAATATCCCGCCTCAGTGGGCGTGTGCTTGGAAGTATTCTGGTCTATGTAGTCCGCTCACAGTAAAGCCACAGTGGGCGCCATTCAGTCCTGCAAATTGTTAGTATTATCCCAGGTGGGTATGTGCAGCATAGTCAGGTTTAGGACAGTATAAATCCTCAAAATGAGCACGCTGTTTCTGTAGTGCCTCAGTCTTCCGCACTTCAAACCCGCATGATGTGCAGTGAGGCTCCGTCACGGCAGGGCATGTCATTACATCTTAAACACAAAGAGTTGCCTCCAAAAGACGAAGCCTGCTCACAGCGTGCAAACCATTTATTTCAAGGATTTCCATTGGCCTGGCTCAGCACACAAGTAGAATGCCAGACGCGTTTCGGGCGGAGCACGCCCTTGGTCACTGGCGCATGGACACAAACAGCAAGAGCAGACCACATGTGCACTGAAATTTCCCGCCTCAGTGGGCGTGTGCTTGGAAGTATTCTGGTCTATGTATATATATATAATCATCTTTATTAGATTTGATAAACAAACCATAAAAGCATATAAATAACAGGCATTAAAAAATCAGGGATGTGGAATTCCTATAGCCCGATGCCCAGGACATATTGTTTGGGGTCAAGGGCAACAAGTTTTAATGTGCATTTTGTCCTTTGGACAAGTAGGCCCAACCCCCTGCAGCACAAAACCCTTTGGCTGCAAGTATACAGTACCACATTGTGGATCAGGGAAATGAATTCTGTACAATTAAGGTAAGGTGTGTGTTATATGTAATATGTGTGTTAATGCTGTTCAAACTTGTATATATGGTTCATAAACGCAAAGCCTTTATTATTAGGGTGAGCACTAAAAGTAAATGTTTTAAGCTCAGCCTGCACTGACAGTGGATCCAGTATAAAAGTGTACACATATTTTCAAAGTTTAGTAATATGAGGCTCTGTATAATGCCCCCATAATGCTCTCTGATTATATGCAAATATTTGCAGAAGCTTGAAAGCCAGAGTGATGATTCTTTGCTTTCAAAATAAAACTATCACAAAAAAATGCATGTAAGAAAAGAAAACATTTAGCTAAACTACTGTAAGATTTTAGGTACTGTATCTTTGCAGCATCATTTAGTAACATGTTGATGTATGTTAGTATTTCCCAAAAATATTCAGAATGGAATATCAGTGTAACCAGTTTAAATACGAATATGGAAAACAAAAAAACAAGCATTGGCAAAGCTAGTGGGTCTGAAATTGGTGGTCAGCCTTTTGGTTTTGTCACGGCGTGACTTGTTTAGGCATGGTTTTGTAAAACCTTAACCGTGTGGAAACTGCTGGGTCCTCACCATTTTAACAAGTATTGGCAAAAGCAAAACAAAAATTTTGGTCTCAGCACACATTGCCACAGCAAAACAAAAGGTCATGGTTAACGCCAGGCCTAATTCGAGGCCCAATTATTAAAGACAGTCTCAAAAGTGCATCCATGGTATATATCCTTGCATTAAGTGCATGTGTACAGTTTCCATGAATTCACAGAAGTAGGCCAAGAAATAGTACTCCCAGAAAATATTTGTGAACTGCATTTTAGCATGAGCAAATACGCAGGTGTAGATTTGCTTATCTGAAAATCTGAATGTTTTTAAGTTCACTTTTCCTCCAACCACTTTTTTCCCAACCCTGGAAGAAGTTTTAAGTCTGCCACTGTCAGTAGTGAATTTCCAACCGTTCACAGTATGGGAAATGATTAGAGAAGAATTGGTGAAAACCCTTAAAACATGCACGTTAGTAGGTTCGCACAGACTAAAAAGAGCATTCCAACCCTGGAACTATTGCTTACTACTACCTTCTGCCCCAGTATGTAGACCTGCAGAAACATAGCAGCATAAGGGAATTGCTAGTATTCAAACACTACTATGGTATGATCCCTGGCATAATCAGAGAGGCTTTATCAGAACTCTTGTATAATGAGATTGTTGCGTAATTTGTTGCCACATTACATGGCACAAGGGGACAAGTGGATTTTGTTACAGGACAAGTAGATTTATTAAGCAGCCTGCCCCATGGACAAGTAGATATTTTATTAAATTCCACACCCCTGCAAAATGATTCACAGAAATACTGTTTTGCTAAAATGGGCTAAAATATATCATCATCTGTGGAAAGTCCTTAACCTACTATGCATATCCTCATTGATGTACTCAATCCCCCATGTTATTCGTAGTAAAGTGGCCTTTAAAAAGTTTGTCACACAATAAAGGGTAAAAACATCAGTTGACCGTTTTAAAAACAGCAATGCTACCCGAGCCTGCCTGAATCTAGCTCGTCTTAACAGCTCTTTCAGAAACAGTTTCCTGGGTAGGCATAGTACGGGCATAATAAAACTAGGTGAAGTGTGTCCTGCGGAGACTTCATGTCGCAGCTCCAGGGCCCTCTCTCTTCTGAGTTTATAATAAAACCTGCCGGTACAGCCAATAAGTGGTGGATATAATTTAGTCTAAAACGGGTTACCAAAAAACGATCATGAGCATTAGTCATAAATGTTAGATAAGGTTCCATACCCTTTGACGTTTTAACTAAAATATAATCTCTCACCGAGTATTTCCCCAGTTCAACAGCTTCACGCTGCGACACTGCAAACATTGAGAACAGTGTTTTAATATCGCTTATATCTTAACTTTATTGTCTCGGGTTTGTCAAATAAGTCTACGCGCCCTAGGTTGACAAAGGAGTCCCTGACGTATTTCAGCCATGGGATTTTCCACGCATGTTCCGGGCAAGACAATCCCGTAATACCAACCTTGTCAGGCCCACCTCTTCGTTGGTGCAGAGCTTCAACCAACCTACTAAAGGCTTCACTCCTATACTGTCTGCGATGTAACTAACACCCAGCTCCTCATGTATACAATATGCTGGCGTGCTCTGTGGCACTTTCAGCATCTGCCTTAGATATTTGTTCTCGACCCTTTGCAGGGTAGTAGGTTTAACAAATCCCCACACCTCACTGCCGTACAGGACTTTGGCACAGCAAGCTGCGTTATACAATTTTAAAATCACACCGGGGTCCAGTACCCCAGCCTCTGGGCATAATTTGCAATAGAGCCCACAAATCTATTCAAAGTCATACACTTATCCTCTACAAGATGTTTAAAATTCAGGTGGTGGTCAAAAAACACAGCCAAATAGGTGAAGGCTGGGACTTTACCCAGGGTGTATGAGCCTATAGAGCAATTATATTTTTTGCTGGGCTTCTTTCCCATCTCCATAACGTATGATTTTGCAAGATTTTGAGGACATGTCCAGGTGTTCCATGAATTTTACAAAGCAGTCCATTATGCGCTGTAAGCTGTGTGGGGGTGCGGGCACGAAGCACCGCATCGTCTGCTTACAGCAGCACCGGGACTGTTCTACCCCCATTTCTAGGTATTATCAACCTAGAATGTTCCGCAGGGTAGCATCGAGGCCATTAATGTAGATGGTAAACAAGAATGGAGGTAAGATACATCCTTGTCTCACCCCACTAGAACAATTAAAAAGCCCTGTAACTTCCCCCTCCTTTGTGTATCTTACAGCTGCTGTCGTGTTGGAATGCAATGAGTTTAGGATATTTATTATAGCTATATCTATCCCAAGGTCCCTCATTAGAACCCACAACTTGCTGCGATTCACGCGATCAAAAGCCGCAGTGAGGTCCATAAATGCTAGGTATAATGCCCCGTCCTTCGCTATAGTATATTTAGAAGTAATAAGATACAGGTTAAGACACTGATCTACGGTGGATTTTCCCGGGCGAAACCCATATTGCACATCCATGATAATTTGGGTCTCCTCTGCCCAATCCATCAACCTATTTAAAAGGACCCGCCCCAGGACCTTAGCTGCAACGTCTGTCAGCGATATTGGCCGATAACACTGTGGGCTAACCCTATTCCGCTTCTTGAAAATCGGGACGATAATATCAGAGGACCAAGAATCTGGGATATGTGTGTTCACTGCTGCGTTCAATACCCTTGTTAAGAGAGGGGCCCAGACCTCAATATTGGACCTAAATAGTTCCGGTGGGATCCCGTCCGGCCCCGGAGCCTTATTCCTCATAAGACCCTCTATTCCTCATGTTACTTCTTCCAACGTAAAGAAAACAGGAGTGCAACCTAGTGGTATATTTGGGGTTTGCTGATAATTCTGGATGGCAAGGTGGTTATACAGTCCCTGGAAGTGCTCTCGCCATTGATCGGGGAGAATGTTATTGCTTAGCCCCAGCTTGTTTGGATCGGAGAAGGAAAATGCTACTTACCAGTATGCATCTGTTCTTGGCATGTAGAGCTGCAGAGTTGTACACTTAGCATTAGATCGCCACCTGGTGTTGGGCTCGGATGATTGCAGGTTGTTGTCTTCTTGGAAGAAGTCTTTGTAGGCACGAGATAGGCGACTCCTCCCTTGGAAATACTGCGCATGGGCATCAGCTCCATCCTTAGATTGTTTTTAGCCATGATGGGAAATGATGGAGTTAGTAGAAGTAAAGAAAAAAGGGATGTCCATGTGTGTGCTTCTATGTAAGATGAAAAACTGGAACGGATACAAGTCCCATGGAGGCGGGAGGGCATGTACAACTCTGCAGCTCTACGTGCCAAGAACAGATGCATACTGGTAAGTGGCATTTTCCGTTCGAGGCATATGAGCTGCAGATTGTACACTTAGCATTGAGTGTGCAGCAGTGTCTCCCCTAGCGGTGGTCACCTGTATCCATTGCAGCAGTTTGAACGAGAGTTTTAAGGACATCCTGGCCTACTGCTGCTTGGCTTGCACATCAACACAATAGTGTTTAGTGAAGGTGTGTGGTGTAGACCATGTTGCTGCCTTGCATATGTCTTCTAGGGGTATGTTTCCTAAGAAAGCCATAGAGGCTTCTAGTTTCCGAGTGGAGTGCACTCTAGGAGGAACTGTTAATGTACGTTTAGCTTTAATATAGCATATTTGTACACACTTCACAATCCACCTTCCAATCCCACCTTTAGAAATGGGGTTGCCTTTGAGTAGAGGAGAGAAAGATACGAACAGTTGTTTTGTCTTTAGAAAGGATTTAGTTCTCTCTATATAGTATAAAAGAGCTCTTTTAACATCTAATGTGTGTAAAGCTCTTTCTGCTAGAGTTGGGGTTTTGGAAAAACACAGGTAACTCTACAGACTGATTCAGGTGAAAAGGAGTGATGACCTTTGGAAGAAATTTTGGATTAGATCTAAGAAACACTTTGTTATGATGTATTTGAAAAAATGGTTCTTGTATAGTGAAAGCTTATATCCCACTTACTCTTCTGAGAGAGGTAATGGCAAAAAGGAAAGCTGTTTTCCACGTTAGGAATTGCAGTTCACATTTATGTAGAGGCTCGAAAGGGGGCCCCATGAGTCTTGTAATGACAATATTTAGGTTCCACACAGGAGAAGGTGGTAACCTGGGTGGGATTATTCTTTTTAATCCTTCCATGAATGCTTTCATTGCAGGTACTCTGAAGAGAGACAGATGTTGCCTGTTTTGTAAATAGGCTGCAATTGCTGCAAGGTGCAGGCGTATGGAAGAATATGCCAAATTAGACCTTTGTAGATGTAAAATGATATTCTGGATGGAAGCATACAGGGGATCAATGTGATTATTTTTGCAATATATTGTGAATCTTTTCCATTTAGCGGCATAACACACTCTGGTAGTGGGTTTCCTAGCCTCTTTAATGATGTTCATACAGTCTGGTGGTAGGTTTAGATAACCCCACTCTAAGACTTCAGGAGCCAGATCGCCAAATTCAGTTGGCTTGGATCTGGGTGTCTGATTTCTCCACGGTTCTGTGTTAACAGGGAGGGCGTGAGCTGTAGCTTTTGATGTGGAACTAGAGAAAGGTCTAATGTAGTGGTGTGAACCACGGTTGGCGAGCCCATGTGGGAGCTACCAGAATCAATGTGAGACTGTTGTCTGAGCTTGCGCACTACTAATGGAATCAGTGGGAGAGGCGGAAAAGAGTACGCAAATCTGCCTGACCAGTTCATCCATATCGCATTGCCTTCGGACAGTGGGTGTGGAAACCTAGCGACGAAGGCTGGGCATTTTGAATTTTCGTGGGTGGGAAACAGATCTATGTGTGGGTGCCCTCACTTTTGGAAGAATGGCTGAAGAACTTGTGGATGTAGTTCCCATTCGTGAATCTGTTGTGACTGCCGACTTAACAGATCTGCTATCTGATTGTGAACTCCTGAAAGGTGTTCCGCTAACAGATGTAGGTTTTGAGGAATGACCCATCTCCAAATATTCTGTGCAAGTTGGGACAGTTGCAGAGAGTGTGTCCTCCCCTGTTTTTGTATATAGTACATGGCTGTCATATTGTCCGTCCAGATCAGGACAGCTTTGTTTTGTACTTGAAGTTGAAAAGTCTTGAGTGCTAAGAATATTGCTAGCAGCTCTAGATGGTTGATATGGAACCGTTTTTGTTGATTGTTCCATTGATCCTGAGTTGTGTGATGTAAGAGATGGGCTTCCCATCCTGTGAGGGATGTGTCTGTTGTGAGCACTACTTGTGGAACAGGCTTGAGGAACGACCGCCCCTTTGTCAGATTTTTGGAGTTCCACCATTGCAGAGAGCGATGCGTGCGGCTGTCGACCAACACCAGATCTTTTAGCGGACCTTGAGCTTGGTTCCACTGTTGTGCTAGGCACTCTCGTAGTGGACGCATCTGCAATCTTGCGTGTGGTACTATGAAGATGCAAGATGCCATCCTGCCCATTAGTCACATGAACACTCTGGCTTGCAGAGACTGCGGGTGTTGAAAAGTGGCGACAAAGGCTTGAAAGCTGTGTATCCTGGCTGGACTGGGATACGCTAGGGCTGTAGACTTGTTTAGTGTAGCTCCTAGATACTGATTTACGTGCGAAGGCTGCAGGTGCGACTTGGTGTAGTTTATTGTAAACCCTAAGTCGTGCAACGTTTGAATCGTCTGATGTGTGTGTTGGACACACTGATTGAATGACTTGGCTTTTATGAGCCAGTCGTCTAGATAAGGGAAAACATGTATCTGTTGTCTTCTGAGATGTGTTGCTACCACTACTAGGCACTTTGTGAATACTCTTGGTGCCGTGGTCACTCCAAATGGAAGGACTTTGAACGGAAGGTGTTGTCCTTCCAGTACAAACCTTAGATACTTGCTGTGAGCAGGATGTATGGGGATATGGAAGTAGGCGTCCTTTAGATCTAGTGTTGTAAGGAAGTCGCCTTGTTGCAGCAGTGGAAGCACTTGTTGTAGAGTGATCACATGAAAATGATCTGATTGTATGTAGTGGTTGAGGGACCTGAGGTCGAGAATTGGCCTCAGTGTCCCGTCCTTTTTGGGAATTAGAAAGTACAGCGAGTAAATCCCCATTCCTGGTTCTTCTAAAGGAACTATTTGAATAGCATCTTTTTGTAGAAGTGATAGAACTTCTTGTTGAAGTAGAGTTAGATGGTCTGTAGACATTGCACGCTGCCTGGGAGGTATAGTTGGAGGGGTTGCTGTAAGTTCTAGGTAGTAGCCATGTTGGATAATCTGTCTTACCCACTTGTCTGTTGTAATGGAGTTCCAGACAGGCAGGAACTGTGTTAATCTGCCCCCTACAGGAGTGGAATGCTGTGAGGGGAGCAGAGGGAAGTCATTGTTTTGTGGTGGAAGAGGATCGATTGTTGTTGTTACCGCAACTTCTTCCCTTGTTATTACTGCCTCTGTACCCTCCTCTAAAGTATCGCTTATTAGAGGAGGTTTGTGATTTGAAAGATGTTGTAGTGTCTGCTCCAGTCTGTTTGGAGCCTCCTCTGTAGAAGGAGCGACAAAAGGAGCCTCTAGCTGGTGTGGACTGTAAAGCTCCCATAGACTTTGCGGTGTCTGTATCTTTCTTCATTTTTTCCAGAATAGTGTCTACTTCTGGGCCAAATAATTGGTTCTGATTAAATGGTTGGTTTAAAATGGTGGTTTGCACTTCTTGTTTAAACCATGAAATGCGTAACCCTGCATTTCTCCTAAGTATGACACTGGTATTTACAGCTCTAGATGCTGTGTCTGAGGCATCAAGCTCGCATTTTATTGAGGCATTGGATATTAGCTTGCCCTCTTGTATAAGGTCAGTTTCTTGATCTTTGTACTGATCCGGTAGGTGTTCAAGTAGTTTTTCTAATTAATCATAATGGGCTCTATCGTAACGAGAGAGGAGGGCTTGTGTATTTGCTATATGCCACATGTTTGCAGCTTGCGCAGCTATTCTTTTTCCTGACGCATCAATCTCCTTTGATTCTTTGTCAGGAAGGGGCGCTTCACCAGAAGTCTGAGAATTTGCCTGTTTCCTAGCATTGGACACAACTAATGAGTCTAGTGATAGGTGTCCTTTAATGTAGACTGGATCTGTGGGTGATGGTCTATATTTTTTCTCAATTCTAGGGTTTAATATTCTAGTGTATACAGGGTCTTTAAATACCTCTGGAGCATGTTTGATTACCCCTTGAATCATTGGAAGAATTTGAGCAGCCCGCTGAGATTGCTCAAAGGTATCTAGGAGAAAATCCTGTTCAATGTCATCAGAATGCATAGGGACTCCATGGTAAACAGCAGCTCTGTTTAGAAGATGACCGAAACCAATGGGGTCCTCTGGAGGGGAAGGTTTTGATGGGTATGACTGCGGTTCAGGAATGTCAGGCACACTTTGTGGGTTTGTAAAGTCCCATATAGGCAATTATTTTGGGTTTGGAAAGTCCCATATACCTTCATCTACATGGTATGAACTAGGTTCTTCAGTGTCCTCCCCTCCACCCAAACTGTATTCATCATCATTCTGCTGTCAAGAATGTGATGATAATGGAGAATGTACAGGAGAGATTTGAGGTGATATGTGAGGAGGGACAGGAGAAGAAGGAAGAGGAGGTATAGGAAAGGAAGGGTGCATAGGAGATGTTGAACAGTCCTTTTTCTTGGCAGGAACCACAGGTGTTGGTGGTGCATCTGCTGGTCTCTTCTTTTGAGGTGTAGTACCTACATGACCTGTCTTTGGGTCTATGCAGATCTTCTTTTGTCGAGGATCTGGCTGAAAAAGTTCTTCTTCCTCTACAACCTTCTTAGGCTTCGATTTTTTCGGTTCCGGCGGAGGTTGTCGTTTTTCATTAGCCTTGGGAGGTGTTGGAACGTCCCGTGGCGTAGTTTTCGGTGCCGAGGGTGTTGTTTTCGGCTTCGTAGGCATGTTCGAGGATTTGGGCACCTCGGAATCAGGCTTTGTGGTCTTCGGCACCGAAGATGTAGAAGTGGACGGCTTCGGAGCCAGTACTTCTTTCGGTTCGGTACGTCTAGGTTTCGGTGCCGGTACTATTTTAATCTTAGTTACCGAAGGGTCTTTTGGCTTCGGCGCCGAGGCATCTTTATGTTTCGGTGCCAATGGAAGAGTCTTACTCGGTGTCGAGGCACTAGAAGGCTTAGTTGGTTTCTTCGGAGCCGGGCTGGAAAGCGGGGCTGTCGAAGCAGGTATTTGGTCTCGACTGGGCCCTTTGGGCAGAGTGCTGACCTTTGCCTTCAGTTTGGACAGAGTATGTGGTGCAGGGGCAGTAGTACTCACGCGCTGACCCGATGGAATGGAGTCATCTGAGTCCTCTGCCTCTGATACGATCTGGAGATCAGGTGAGTCTTCATCGGGAACGAGGGGAACCTCTTCGTCGAAGAGTCAGGTGATGGAGCTGATCTCTTCATTTTGTGTCGACGGGCCCTCCGATCCAGGATGGTTTTTTGGATCTGAAGGATGCACAAGCTGTGCAGGTCGACTTGTCGTGTTCCGGCGATAGACAGAGAATGCAGACCCCGTGGCGGTCGCTATGTGGAAACTTTGCCTGGCATACCGGGCATCTTTTGAACGGAGTTCTTTCCATGTGGTGTAGGCCGCACAGCGTCGATAGGCCCAACGGCCCACGTCGATCACCGGAATGGAACTGATGGCGTCAAAAAGTATTGTAGTCTATGTCGAAGGTAGTTTTCTGAAGTTTGTGGAAATTCTGTGCTTCGAAGTTGCTGAAAATTATTTTTCTAGCCGGAGCAGAGAAACTTTCATCCGAACCCAGTGGCGGAAAAAACAATCTAAGAATGGAGCCGATGCCCATGCACAGTATTGCCCAAGCGAGGAGTCACCTATCTCGTGACTACAAAGACTTCTTCCAAGAAGACAACAACCTGCAATCATCCAAGCCCAACACCAGGTGGCGATCTAATGCGAAGTGTACAACCTGCAGCTCATATACCTCGAACACAGGGATTATTGATTACATTCCAGAAGCGGTCAGAGTTCTTAGATTCTGCCGCTTCTGAGAGTTCTTCCCATGTAGCTCGTTGTAATTCCCTCTTTCTTCCTTTGACTGCTACCTTGTAGCTTGCGCGACAAGCAGCCACCAGAGCCCTATCTCAGGGTTTCTGTTTACAGCATCAAGGTAAGGGAAGACATGAATACATTGTCTTTTGAGACAAGACATGTGGTGAACACTCTGGGGGCTGTGGTGACGCCAAATGGAAGTACCCTGAACTGGTAATGTGTGCCTGCTATCACAAACCTGAGGTATTTGCGTTGAGCGGGATGAATTGGAATATGAAAGTAGGCGTCTTTTAGATCTACAGTAGACAAAGTTGCCCTGCTGCAAAAGGGGAAGTACTTGTTGAAGAATTACCATGTGAAAGTGCTCTGACAATATGTATTTAACAGTCTGAGATCTAGAATAGGTTTCAAGGAGCAGTCCTTTTTGGGAATTAGAAAGTAAAGGGAATGAACCTCTGGCCCTTAGTACTGAAGTGGGACTGGTTCTTTAGGCCCTTTGAGTAATAAAGATTGTACTTTTTGTTGAAGCAAGTGCTGGTGGTCTGGTGACATTTCGTGAGATCGAGGAGAAATGTTTGGAGGATTGTTGATAAACTCCAGGCAATAACCATGTTGGATAATTCCAAGCACCCATTTGTCGGTTGTTATTGATTTCCAAAAGCGGAGAAAGTCTTGGAGGCTTCATCCGACAGGTGTGGAATACTTGGAGGGAAGTGATGGGAAGTCACTGTTTACTTGAGGAAGGGGGAAGTGTGAGGTGTGGTGTTTTTACCTCTGCCCTTGGGACTATTTCCCCCTATAACCTCCTCTGATGAACCCTCTTTTAAAACATGATTGGGAATTACCTTTGTAGGAGGAAGTGTTCTGATCAGTGAATGTGGACTTGAACCCTCCCCTATAAAAAGAGCGCCGAAAGGAACCTCTATTTGAGGGATATTGAAACGCTCCCATCAATTTTTCTACATCGGTGTCCTTTTTCATTTTTTCAAGCGCTAGAACGACTTCAGGGCCAAAAACATTTTTTTTATCAAAAGGTATAGTCAGGATGGATGGTTGGACTTCAGGTCTGAATCCTGATATCCGAAACCATGCATGTTGTTGTAGTAAGATACAAGTATTTACCTCTGTACCGGCAGGGTCATCTGCATCTAGAGGGCATCTGATAGAGGCATTAGAAATTAGTTTGCCTTCTTGGACTAAATCCTGAGCCTTTGCCTTATGCTCCTCTGGAAGAAACTGAAGTAATTGTTTTATTTCATCCCAGTGGGCTCTATCGTATCTTGTTAGTAAGCCCTGCGTATTAGCAATACGCCATTGATTAGCTGCTTGGCAGCTACAGGTTTTCCCAAAGTATTGATAAGCTTGGATTCTTTATCTGGGGGAGGGGCATCCTCGGATGCTTGAAAGTTAGCTCTCTTTTTAGCATTTGATACCATTAAAGAGTCAAGTAGTAACTGACCTTTAACAAAAATATTATCTGTGGGTGAAGGTTTATATTTTTTAACCACTCTAGGAGAAAGGATTCTGGCACAGAAAGGATCTTTAAAAATATTGTCTGTGTACCTTAACATACCCTTGAGCATAGGCAGTGTCTGACTGGATTTATGTGATCCTAGAGTGTCAAAAAGAAAACCTTCCTCTAAAGACTCTTTATGTAGCTCAATTCCATGGTATTTTGCTGCTCTAGCAATAAGCTGTTCGTATGACAGGTTGTCATCAGGTGGAGATGGCCTGGCAGGATAAAGATCTGGGTATGTATGTATTGAATTGGCATTTATACAGAACTTCCCTAAACCTTTGTGAGCCCATAAGTGCTTTCAGATTCTTAAGAGGTTGCTCTATTTTTGGGCATGGTCGGTAAAGTGTGTTTTTGGTCTATGTTTGAAGATATTTTGGTTATATGCATGAGGTTTGGAGACTGTGCTCTAATCAGGTCATAGTGAACTCGCAACTGTTCTTAAACATAGTGAGTAGCAGAGCGAAGTGGGAGGGATAGACATGCTACTGTATATAGTTACTTTAATAACCTTACGAAGTAATGAGACCAGATCTCCACTCAGATGGAGCGAAGGCACAAGCCAAGGATATTCACAGTACCACAGCAGAGAATCAACGGGGCATCACATAGAAGCAGTAGGGAACAAGCCACACACACCTCAATATGTGGTCCACTTAGAAGTAGTGCCAGCGTGATCCAAGAATATACACAGACAGCTAAGTATATGGGACCACCCACAAGAAAAGAGGACCATCCAAAGGTGGTGGAGGTCTATAGAGGTCCTACAAGAAGCAGCAACAGTACAAGCCAAGCACAATGTATAGACCTCTCAGGACAGTGTCCGTGAAGAAGTGCCACCCACCAACACTTCGGTGAATAGTCCACATAGTCCATAGAGAAATAATGAGGCAAACCACACACACCTCATTAAAGGGACTATGGTGACAACCCAAAATTCCACGGTAGGAGACATTCTTGAAGTAGTAAACTAGTCACATAAGGGAACAAAAAAAATGCTCTACTTCACAGTGGAGGAATTTATTTGAGGCTGCCCAACAGGGACACATTCAAAAGAAATTACTTCATGATCCATAGGATGCTATGTACTATTTACATCAGTTATGTTTCACATACAAACATAAGAATCATTATTATTAAAGTGTAGTGCGGTTATTTTTGTTCTGGTCACTTACTAGTGACAGTGTTGTTTGAGGCAGTGAGTGCTGTTAAAGTATTTACATCCCAGAGGAAGATTTGCCTGTCAAGTCCTGCCGACGCTACCAGCTCCTTGTCTTTTGCATATGCCAAAGCTTTCACATAATCCTACAAGGAGAAATATGCAGAAATTGGTACATTATTTTATTAACATCTTTTTACATAAAGTACGATTAGCCCGGAGGCATCAGATTTATATGCGAAATAGTGAAAAGTACCATACAAAAATAAAATAACATTTTTAACATCATAGAAATTGTACATTATTAAAAAGCTAGTTAAAAAAACTCTCTCAAATTTGCAGTATGATGCAAGACAGGATGATTATTATACACAACCAAACTGTCATGGATTAATGTATTACTTTTATGTTGCCACATCATCCTTAATGTTGGAGCTAAAAGCCATGCCAGGAATGGCCAGGGTTTCAATCAAATAAGAAAGGGTCTCCGCAGCAATGGCTTAAAGTGAAACATATTACCAGAAGTATAAAGACATATACAATACTCAATACAATAGATGTTCAGTTCTAGAAACAACCACTCAAGTATCCTGCCACAATTTACCAATATAAAATTAAACATCTATTTGTGTTAACTAAATATTTAAGGTGCCAGGTATGATGGTAGAGATTTGTGTTGCTATATTACTGAAGGAATTAATCTGAAGAAGCAGCAGAAATGAAGGGATCTATTGAAGATACAGACAAACGGCGATCTACAAAAAATGAAGAGTGGTGGTAAGAAATCTCAGGCTCCAAGGAAGCTCATTCTTTTTTGGGGAGGTGAGACATAGGAAAACGCATGCCCTCATTTCCAGGGTGTGCATACTCTGGAGTACTAATCAAAAACACTTTTGTGAACCAAAAATCAGGAACCTGGCTGGTAGATAGTATTCACAATGCTCGTTGGGGTTGGAATATCTGTGTGATGTAGATAGAAAGAAAGTGATATTTCTTTCTTGAGTCCCCTCACTCACCAGGGTTTCTCCACGGTGACATGCTTCATCATTGGGGCCATCCCAGTCCTCTACGGACTGAGGCGTGCTACGACTTGCGAACTACATAGGTGCACTTTTTTTGTGATGGACTATGTGTGGTGAATGTGGTGTTAGTGAATATGGAGTGCTATGATCTATGTGGGTTAAAAATACCTGCCTAGTGAGCTTCACATGATTTATTCTTGCTCCTGGGTGGTATATTAAAAGTGGGGTAGAGAACTAGGGATCCTACTGTCAATGAGTTAGGTATGCCTATTCACTTGTGTCAACATGTTTCGAGATTCCCCTATCTCTTCTTCAGGACTACACAGGGACCAGCCCTGAGTATGCCACTCCTAACCAGTGCTATATAAAAGGAAAAAGTGAATGAAATTAAAGAAATAAATGCTGCAGTAATACGGCATATATTAGTACATACGTCCTAATGATCACGTTGTATCTGTGGAGAAAAACAATATTTTTGTTGGGTAAAAAACAGGGGGGATTTAATAGCCCTACTGTATAGTAGCACTATTTATATATATACAATAGATTATAATCCATGCTTGACTGCACCTCTGTCCATGCTTATGAAGTGAAAAAGCCGAATGGCGTGAAGTTAAAAACAGGTGGTACCTGTAACACTGGTAAAAACACACACAAATCACATAAATAACGATAGAAAAAACAGACGATAAACATACATTGATAAGGGACCTAACTCTGCCCCATGGTCTGTGGAGGAGTGCTCGTATCCTGCCCAAATCTAAGGATAATAAGCAAAGAGGTTGCTGGGTTAGTGATCGTCAAAAATATGGCTGGTTGGTGTGTCGGAATTGAATCAACGAGTGACTCGCATCTCGGTGCAGTTACGATTCAAAGTAGGGCCTTAGGTCCGTTCCGGCCCGTTAAGCAGATCCCCGGCACTTATTTGATAATCAGGAATACGTGGCTCATTCACCTACAGGACTTCCTCCGGACCGCATCTTAACGCGTGTGTGTCCGGGAGCTGTATTTAACTTGTGTGCTTCCGCGTTGTCATCACGCTGAAGCTGGTGCGGTCGGTAGAGATTATTTTGCGGCGGCCATGTTGGTAGGATTAGTGTATATCGGGTGAATGGTTATAACATAAAAAAGCAGGATCGAGTTTCAAAAAGGATTAATTCTCAACGGTCTATGTTATAATGCCTAATTAAACATATAATTTAGGAAAATTATTTAAAAAAAAAAAAAAAAAAAAAGGTCGAATCGCGTCACATGCAGGGGTTTAATAAGCCACCAGTTGGGTTTGAAAGAATTCCATTTGCGAAATCCCTCCAATTTATGGCTGGTACAGTACAGATGCCTGGTTTTGCAACCACTGTAGTAGTAGACCTCAGTAGATGAGAGGGTAAAGTTGTATAGTACCAAAGTCAATTGCTAGCTATTAGAGACTTATTTAATATGCTTTCATAATGCTATACTTAAATATTGTACTTTAGCTCTCAAAAGGTGAGCATAAAAATGCTTCAAGTTATGTCAGTTGGCCCCAAGGTATCTCATCGTTCAGGCCTTGGGTGTCAGAATGGAGTTTGAACACCCACCGTCAAACAATTTATTCTCTAGGTTGGTTTGGGCTTCTACAGTTTCCAGAACTACCCAACGCAGGTCATTGGGAGTGTGCTTTCTCAAAAAAGTGCGTGGTCATTTTTGTATTCGAACGTTTACAACTGAAACTACTCCTGTGTTCAACCATGCTTGTGCTGACCTTTCTGGTCGTCATGCCCACATAGTTTAATCCACATGTACAGGTGATCATGTAGACCACGCCAGCAGTGTTACAATTTGAAAAGGACCTTAGTTCCAAAGTAAGGCCATTGTTAAAGTGGATTTTTTTGGTGGGTGAGGTCAGGTGGCAAACACTACAGTTTGTGCATGGATAGTGTCCTGTAGGCAGGGGGTGGATAAGGCGATCTGCGCCCACTGAGCCATGTAGTTCTCTCGGTCTTGTGTGGACTACAAAGTTACGGACATTTTTCCCTTTGCAGTGGCTGAACATGGGTTTGTCTAGAATTAAACCTCCACTGTTCAATGTTCTCCAGTGTTTTTTAATGATCTTAGTCACCTGAACTGAGGCTATATTGTAGGTGGTTATGCAGATTTGCCGCTTCTTCGCATTTTCTTTACTAACTTTGGGTTCCAGTAGGGCGTCTCGGTTGTTTGAGGCCCTTTTGTTTGCCTGTGTCACCATGTGCTTGGGGTAGTTTCTTAGAATGAGTTTTTCACTCAGGTCTTTAGCTTGGGCCTTGTAATCTCTTTTATCAGAGCAATTTCTTCTAAGGCGTAGGAACTGCCCGAAAGGGAGATTTTCCCTCAGTTGTCTGGGGTGAAAACTGTTGTATCAGAGGAGACAGTTTCTCGCCGTTGGCTTAAAGTGTGTGGTTGTTGTTAATTTACCATCTTGGGCCTGTATGTTTAGATCCAGAAACACCAGTTTGAATCTACTCATGGAGGAGGTGAACTTGAGAAAAGGGTCTTGTAGTCTTGTAAGTTAAGCCATTGTAAGAAGACACTTGCTTCATTCTCATCTCCTTCCCAAATCATGAGCACATCGTCTATGTAACATTTCCATAGTTTGACATGACTCAGGTGGGGATTGTTGTCAGGATGTAATATTTTGTCTTTTTCCAAATGGTGGACGTACAATCCAGCTACGCTCAGCGCGAAAGTACTCCCCATGCTCGTACCATGTTTCTGGCAGTACACGTGGTTATTGAATTGAAAGAAGTTTTCCGTCAGTGCTAGGCGACAGCATTCTATTACCACATGTCTGGGGGTGTGGTATTGCCATTGTTCTTGAAATAAAACCTCCTCTAGAATTTAAAGTGTCTCTTTATGGGGCGGACTGGTGTAGAGGCTTTCTACGTCTAGCCCTACGAGTATGAGAGTCAAGGGATTGAACTCCATATTTCTGATGAGGCAGAGGACTGCCTTGGTGTCTTGGAGGTATGTATCCGTCCGTTGTATTATGGGACGGAGAAAGGCATCAGCAAATTTTGATAAGAGCTCTAGGATAGATCCAATTCCTGAGACTATTGGTCTCCCTGGTGGTATTTCCATGGTCTTATTTATTTTGGTTATCGTGTAGAAGTAAGGCATTGTGGGGTCTTTGTTCTCCAGAAAGTTAGCCTCTTTTTTGGACATTCAATCGTTGGTCAATGATTCCTCTATAAGGCTTGCAATCTCTATGCGGAGCCGTTCTGTGGGGTTTATTCCCAGGACCTCGTAATTCCGTTCATCCGCTAGGAGGCGTAGACACTGTGTTGTAGCCCGTGGTGTTCTGTACTACTATTGCACCACCTTTGTCGGCTGATTTTATTGTTATTGATGGTTCGTTTGACAATTGCAAAATTGCTTCTATCTCCTTCTTGCTGGTATTGTGAAAGGTTTTATCATTTTTGAATCTATTTCGATCACCTCATTTAAGACAGCTTTTTCAAAAGCCAGTAATTCAACTGGCATGCTGCTGGCTGGAGGGGTAAAGTTGGATTTCTTTTTTAATCCTGTGTCGCTATTGGTAGAGTTATCTTGAGCTTTATCCTTGAAAAATATCTCGAGCTTTATTCTGCGGATAAACTCCTTCAACTCGCTGCATAGTTTAAATTTGTCAAGGGCAGCTTTGGGGACAAAGCCTAGACCTTTCTCTAGTATAGTAGTCTGGTCTGGTGTAAGGGTGGTATCAGATAGATTTACCACAAGGCTCATTGGTGGCTGGTGGTTGGCGCATTCAGGAGGTCCCAT
This sequence comes from Lissotriton vulgaris, assembly GCF_964263255.1. Classification (NCBI taxonomy): domain Eukaryota; kingdom Metazoa; phylum Chordata; class Amphibia; order Caudata; family Salamandridae; genus Lissotriton; species Lissotriton vulgaris. The sequence goes on from NC_141698.1 coordinate 611,715,864, forward strand.
GCTGCGCGTGTGGCTCCTGTTGGTTTCTAGGGGGTGTGCCCATTGTATCTGCTGTCCACGTTTTGTTCTTCCTCTTTGTGGAAGTTTGCCTCTCACTAAAAAAGGCTGCTGTTGAGGTTCCATAGGTTGGGCATTGTTCCAAACAGTGTATGGTTGTTGTTGGAAGGATTGGTGAAAAGGGGGTGGAGGTCCATAAAAGTATTGTGGCGGTGGACCGAAGGGTAGAGCTCCTTGGTATGCGGGCCATCCATAACCACCTATTTCTCATTCTGCCTCCTCTTGGTCTTCTGTTCCTAGGTTGGTAGCGGTTAGCACTGGAATCCGATGTATCTGATCCGGTGTCTGAACCTTCAGTGTCTGTGTTGTAACCAGGATTGTTCCCTGTAGGGGTGTAATTATCTTTGATATAAGGATATACATTCTCATGGAAAAATGATTTCCTATTATTATGGAACTTGACATATTTAGTGTCTTTGAGAGAGATTTCAAACTCACTCATGGTTTTGTTCAGTTCTTCCAATCTTTTTTTAAGTTCAGTAGGGGTCTGGTATGTCTTCAATTTTACTTCTAAGTCATGGATATCTATGTTCATCTCTTCAGAGAGGCGTGCTGCTGCCTTAATAATCAGGACTAGCCAGACCCTGGTGCAGTGCCAGATTATCTGGGACCAATCTTTCTTGAAAGCTAGGTCCTTCTGATAAATGAAGGGTTCGTTTCGGACTATGAGCCCGCGTGGTGCTGCGGTGGCTCTAGAGTGACAGAAAACCAACTGATTGAAGCACAGGTGAGGGTCTAGACATCTTTAGTTCATTTTTGGGAACATCTCACATTACACATCCAACATCACCTTGAAAATATGTCACACTTTCATAGGAAATCATTGTAGTTTTCTAAGCAGGCATATAGCAATACCGATGGGGCATGTTTGAAAGTATATGGCACCATTCCTGACTAAAGATAAATGAAGGATATTTATAACATGTAGAAAACAAAATGACTTCAAATGCATTCAAGGGGCTTTCATGGCCTAACAAACTTAGAAATGTATATTTGCAACTTTTGGAAAAAGTAGGCTTTACAAACAGGTGACAGAATAGAACAAACCACTAAATTTAGGAAGAATTCACCTATCTGGATACTAATCCATACTTAGAGAATAGAGGGAGTAGCTTTAAACATTACAGCGACATCCATGGACTACTCAAATCATCCGTATACAACTTGGATTTTAATTACTGCCCTTTAAAAACTCAAATTGAGAATACTCCGTTGTAACTTACATTTTTTGATCTGGTGCAAATTGTAAGGTGATAAAAAGAAGGAAAATGGGACAGCCTTTGTCCCATCCATCTACCTATATTAAACTGATAGAAATAAGGTCCTCTGCCACTACCCTAGCTTCATGTTGCCTATAAAATGGTCAGATTTTAGTCTCAAGGGACAATGAGGTCCTAAGTGAATCATATTTGCCCTCAGATCTACTCCGTGAACAGGGTTGGAAGCATTTTCAGCGTCTACTAAATATTGTTCAGGTTTTCTTTTTTCCCCTCCAAAGTTTTTTTTCAGGATCTTGCAAAACAGACATGGGCTACGGCATGCGTAAGAGTGAATACCTGATGAGAGGGAATAAAATCCTTTATGATCACAGTGAATAAGACTTACACCCCTTTGCCAAAGATGCATGGCGCGATTTTTGCATATAATTTAGTGATGCAGCTGAGCGAGTTTATTATCAATCGCACTTAAGCAGACTGGCGAAAGATCAGTGTTTCGACGGTCACACACATCTGATTAAATAGCCTCTCCAATAGCGAAAGGAAGAAGACACTTTTACACCTCTACCAGAATTCCATCAAGACTGGTGGCCTTCTCACTGGTAGCCTTCTCACTGGGTTGTTCCATTAGTACCTCCAAGAGATCAAAGGTTAGAGGCACTGCTAATTCCAAGGAAGCTTCATCATTCAAAATTGGAATTCCTAATGGATTTTGATAAGCAGTAACTGCGCTTTTGTGGACTTTGACTTATTTCTCATACAGTTTTCTGGAAACATCTTCAAAAGCATATAAATATGTTCCAAGCTAGATGTTCTGAAGCCAGTCACTAAAATCTTAACTTACAAGCTTGCTCCATCTTGAGCTACGGGGCCAAGATGCACTTGCTTCTTTCACGTTTCTAAAAATGTCCTAATGGTATTGGTCTGATAAATTCTCCAAATCAACTGGACAAAAAGTTAACTCTGATAGACTTTCCTTGATTAACTTTGTCTGATTTACCACTGAAAGAAAATCTGCTTCTAAACTCCTTAGTTCATCTTTTAAACTTTATGTTCAACTTTCTTTTGTTTTATACTCACTGAAAACACAACAGGTCATCGGACATGAATAATTATTTTTGGTTTATTTAAATGAAAGTTTGTTATTCTTAAGAGTCTAGGTTTTCATAAGGCTTTCTCAAAATTAACTATCTAAACATAATGTTTTATCTATGTTAAATCATCTGGAAGCAAATTTCGTAGATTGAAATTTGAATTCTAATGAGATCCGAGAGTGTTCAGAAAAACTAGCTGGAAAATTCCTGAAGAAATAACCCTACTTATCGAAGCTTTCAAGATTCAAAAGTAGCCTATTCATGAGTAAGGCTTGTTTTTAAATTGCTAGAATCTAAACCCTGTAACTTCATGTACACTACATTTGCTGTCTATTAACTTTAAATCATAAATAATGCCTGGGCTGTTTGCCTCATAATAAGGAAACTGATAATAGTAAGTGATGATCAAAATTAAAGTTAAGAGGAAGGTAGAAATCCGCCATCAGCACACTGAACTAATGGGACTATCAAGAGTTAGGGCAGTGAATCCATAGTTACATGTGTTTTCATCATCATTTGAAATTTAAGTCAACGACTGAAGGGGTTAGATTTTTACTTTGAGCTCTTTAAAAATCAATACTGTGAAACACTTAACATATATTTTCTGATCTAAGTGGTAGTTTTTATAGCCTATCTAATTTGTATATATTTTAGGGCTTCTATCTCTAAGTGGGTAGGCATACAGCACAATATATGCAAGCCAAAGGCCTGTAGGTGAAAAAATACTTTATCCCTTTTTCATAGGCCGTTCACATTCCAATAGCAAACTCCCATTTTACAATCCAAAGTTTATACCCATTCCAGCTACCATGCTTTTGCTTCAATGTTTGGTTTCAAATTTTTCTTTATTTTCTCTTTTAAAAAAAAAAAAAATGACCAGTCATGGGCATGTTCAACATCCTCATCTACACAGACTACCCTCACCCTAACCAGCGAACTCATATCCATATTCACAGTGCAACTGCCCTTGAGATGAAAACATATGCCTGCTGCCACGTCCAGCACCCCTCAAAACAAGTTAAGTAAAGGGAAACTCAAAACACTTCTTTCCAAAGGAATCTTCAGAATTGCTATAATCGCTGTCTTAATGAGTTTCTGATGACCCTTCTATCTTAAAACTCCATGTCTATGCACTGTGAAGAAAGTTGGAATTTTAAAGTTAAACTTAGTTTGATAAAGAAGTCCGATAACCGATCCTTTGCCTTTAAATCAAACAATGAGCCGGCCATCTGTCATCGCTTTTCATCTGTTTTGCAGGAACCGTCAGATCTCGTGGACAATGGCACATCCTTCGATGGGATGGAGTGATTTTCATCTAGACCTTTTCTCTGCTTTGAAAAATCTGCCAGAAAACCAGTATTCCGCTTAGTTTTTGACTATCAGGAGGAAGATGAGTAGCGACTCAATTTGCTCAATGTATTTCTGTATTCATTAAAAGAAAACCTTCTCACCTTACACCAAGGATTTTTTATATCAATTGGCAATAAACCTAACAGCTCTACTATACCAGTCCTCCAGATCGCCCACTAAACTTTCATAGCGCTTATCTCATTAACATTCAGTTTTATCAAATTCTCTTGCTTTTGGATTGGTTTATTTAATCAGTTTATGGTTACGTATAGCTGGCCCCTAAAGCCCTTCAATTCTTTGCCTAGAACCGCCAATGCATCTTGAATACTGTGGAATTTCAGCTCCATTGGCTTAAACCCTTTTTGATGACTCAAAGAAACAAGGAAATGAAAGCTCTGCATCTGCATGGATTTCAATTTTTTTTGCTTTAGCTTGTTTGCTCTAGAGAATATCAGGTGCCCCCATCACATCTAATAGCTGCATATGTTCTGAAGACTCATTCAAATACTCCGGTGTTTGCAAACAACTGAAGCTATTCAACTGAAGCTAAGTAGTGTGGCTCACTGGTTAGGGGCGGCAGACCCGAGAGCAGAGGACGGCCCGGGACCAGGGTTCGATTCCCGACGCGGCAGGTTTCTGGACCAGGGTCAGCGGACTCGATAATTCTCTCGCCTCGGTGCCCACTCTGATCAGCGATCACACTCGGCAACTCTGGGCACTAGCTTGCCTCATCTTCACTAACGGCCCCACCAGACCGCCGGGGATGCCTGGTCTCACCCTGGAGATACCCATTAAGGGACCATCTCTCAGGGAAGCCAGGAAGGGTTTCGCAGCGGTCGAAGCGCGGAGGTACCCCTTCGGGAGTGATTCCTGCGCTATATAAGCACACAATTAATTTAATTAATTAATTAATCAAAACAAAATTTCAATTGGCTTACTTGTGCCACCTGCAATGCAGCTATGACATGGAAACACAGTGCCATGTCCCATTTACAGCCTGGTTTCATTAGATGTGAAGCAAGTGTGGTTAAAGAGAGTCCCCTTCACAGGATATTTAATATGTTCCTCTTCAAGATGTCCTTTTGTACTTTCAGACTGGTCAATCTTTGGTGCTTCAGATCTTTCTCATGAGAGATTGGAGTTTTGAACTCCAAAATTCCCCAGCTCTAAACCTATGATCTGCCTCAGGGTGAGCAAACAGTGCACTACCTGATCATCACCTAATAGCAATAGTGACTGCAGGGTTAATGAAATGAAATGTTCCTAACTTTTCGATGGAGATCAAGGTTGTATCCTAGGAGGGCACTCCAATTTTCAAAAACCAAATCTCTGTTCATAGATCGAGTGACAAAACTGTTAATCTAAACTAGTAATGCTCTATTACAGACTCTCCTCCGTGACTCTCTATCTTAACTGCCATTCCTAGCTCCCTCTTGAATCCTCTCCCCCCTTACTCCGTGGGGCAGATGGTTTACCAGTGTCAGCAGTTGAAGACACATAAGCTACAAGTTTGCTACTATCTGAAAAGGGCCTAAAAGACTATAAACCTATACTGCTGGCTTGAACCGAGTAAAAAATAAAATAAACATAAATAAATAAATAAATTGGTACAAACTGGGCTGTGGACGAGGATGTGCAAAGAGTCTTGCTGGAAGAGAAGACTCATTTCTCTTCTCTGTTGGTTCTCCAGCCACCCCTCCCCCCCATCTGTCTCCCAGCACTCATTCTAGCAACTTCACTTTAATATATTTTTCTAGCCAGGCCAAAGACCGTCACTGCCCTCTAAACACACTCTGACAAGTACAACCAACCAGAATTGGGTACATATTTAGGGAGGGTTTTAAAAAAAATAAAAAGGATTTAAAAGTGGGTGTACTAATATGATTTTCTTTTACACAAAGTCATAGCCTGGCCAAAGCTAGCATGAAAATGGAAGCCGAACTATGGCATTTCCCTCACTGCCTCCATCATCCACCATATCAAATTAAGGTTACGTAGATATTATTGCATTCCATGTTTGTCTATGTTTAACCTGTTTGAGAACATGGGATTGTAGTGTGTGGAGATAAAATGCAGGAATCATTCCTCTGTTGCGACTGGGTTTTGTACTACTGCAATATCCGTACCCATACAAGAAACCTCTAACCGTAAGTGGATTGTTAATCAACTGCATCACAGGAGGTGATGGCAACAGAATTGTTTTTCGAAAAGGGCATCGATGGGCTGGACTACGGAGGCAAAGGATCTGTGTTGGAGGAAGAAATTCAAGTGAAAGGCGAAGTTGCATTTCTATCAACTACCTGTATGGCTCTTCACTCTGCAGATGGAGAAGAGTCGATTATGTAACTAGCAGCCCGTCCCGACGTTATCCGGGAGCAATCAGGCTCTCAAACATCACCGCTCCTCCCCGCGCTCAGGCTCTCAAACATCACCGCTCCTCCCCGCGCTCAGGCTCTCAAACATAACCGCTCCTCCCCGTGCTCAGGCTCTCAAACATCACCGCTCCTCCCCGCGCTCCTGCACGCTGCAACCCCACACTCACCTACCTCAGCCCACCGCGGGCGCCGCTGCTCCTCAATTCACCGCTCCTGTCCGCTCCACGCTGCCAAACTTCACCGCTCCTGTCCGCTCCACGCTGCAAGCCCACCGCAGCCGCCGCCGCTCCTCAGCCTCCCCACACTCACCTACCTCAGCCCACCGCGGGTGCCGCCGCTCCTCAATTCCCTGCTCCTGTCCGCTCCAAGCTGCCAAATCGACGCTCCTGTCCGCTCCACGCTGCCAAACTTCACTGCTCCTGTCCGCTCCACGCTGCAAGCCCACCGCGGGCGCCGCCGCTCCTCAGCCTCTGCTAACTTTACCGCTCCTCCCCGCGCTGATGTCAGCACGCACGTCGTTAGCACACACGGCGGCGCTACTTCCAAGGGACTACTTTTTTTTATCATCAATTTTTTAAATAACGTTTTTTTTTTATTTATATAGCCTATGTCCATCTGCAGACCCTCACGATTCCAATGATGTATCGGGTGTGTGGATTGGCGCTGTGGTTCCCGAGTTTACCCGCCTCAAAGGTTCAAAGTTCTTGCTTTATTATAGTATATAGATAAGCGGGAGGGAGACTAGTCTATTGTTCTGTATGAATGTACCCTTTTTGTATGGTCTCTCCCCCCCCCCCCCACAAACACCATTTTCTGCTCCAATAATGGATGATTATTACTCCAAAAATGCACTAGAGCCTGCTGCCAAGGCCACACTTCAAGTGCTCTGCTATAATGATATGAGTTAATCTGGCGAGTTGACAACCGATGTTCTGCTGGTTCACAAAGTGAATGAGCAATAAAGATGCCTTTAAATCTGGCTATCTTGTCATATTGTCTTGGCTTTCAGAGAGAGGTCAAATGTCATTTGTCTTCCTACATTTACTTTTCTTTCTGTGAGAGGATTTTGTAAAGTGAACTGTGTGAGAATCATGTTGAGACCAGTTCACAGGTTAAGTACATTACAGTTAGGTCGTGTAGATTATTCAAGTTTCTATATCTGCAGGTCTAGTAGCATTTTTATGATTTTTGGAGCTCTGCCATAACTCCGGTAATACTTATCCGATTGACTTTATTCGGGTGTCTCAATTTATATAAAAATCTGCTTCATATTTTTACATTGGTGTCTGATTTCTTTTGCGTCATGTAAATTACTTATCATCCATGTTGGTAAATGCTTAATACATGTTCCTCTAGTAAAGCCTGACTGCTCTTTGCCACTCTACCCGGACTAAGCTAAGGATTTAATATTGTAAATCCAAGGACCACCTTTGGGGTATTGTGAGTATTGCATGGTGAAGCCTAACCACCATCACAACATAATACTCCACCTTTCTACATGTTCTCACTAGATTTTACTTCTGTTAAGGTAACATGATAGATGAACACGGACCAAGATGTAAAATGTCTTATTTCTCCCTCAGCCGGGTTTGTGGCCTTCAACAATCTTGTACTCCTACTGGACAGAGTGGTAAAAGCACAGAGCAATATGTTAGACTGAACGATAGATGGAAGCATTACCTTAAATTTTGCATTAGAGGAGATTTGTATTAATGACTAAGAGAAGGGTCTCCTTTAATTTGCTAGAATGTAAATGACAAGTAGGAATCCAGGAACCAATTTTTAGGAAACTGTCAATTTGAGGAAATGCAGGCCATTAAGACAGGGCTGCTTCCTGAGAACATGATTTTTTATATATAGACATTTCCCCTTTTATGTTTTGGGGGGTGAATTGTTAAAGAATTTTTGTGATCACCGACATTCAACTGTTTTATCACACCTTCAAGAAGGAAACCAAATCAGGGCAACAAATTAATCATCTACCTTTCAGGCGTCCCACATGACCCAAACTAAATGGCCACAATTCCTGCTAAGGAGTAGAAAATTGGGGTTTCTACTAAATTCTTCCCCAATTTGAATCCAGCAACAGCTGACACTGGCATTTTGGTCTATACTATATACACCCCAATATCTGAATTGTACCCTATGTATTTAAAACGGCAACAGGGACACGCCTGACGAAGAATTCAACTTTAGATACTCTAGTTACATTTTGTTTAGATACATTCTGCTTCCAGTGACAGCTACTAGAACACAAATCTTTTGGCATGATCTAAAAAACAAACAAAACAAAAAAAACTATTGGGAGTCAACTATGGTCTCCAATGAGTTCCTAGCAACATTTCAAACTCATACAGACAAAGTAGCAGTACTTGTGGTAGTACTTAAGAACTTGCAAGCTATCTAGGTCTCCACAAATCTGACCATGGCATCATGCTCTACCACCTACAGGATATCAGAATATTCCACCACCATATACCTCAATGCTGAAATATCCTACTTTGGGTTCTGCCTCTATGTGGAGACCTTAAACTAGTTCACTTGGATTTGAGGCTTCCACTTTTACAGGTTAGTCAGTGATACCCAGATATCCGCTCCTAGTGGATGGAGATCTGGATGTAGGTTTTGCTACGATCAGGCACTCCCAGATAGAGGTCTAGGTTTGCATGGATGTATACTGAATGGAGACAAATCAAAGGCGATGCTTGTCAAGGAAGCACAAAACAGTCAGGTGTGCTGCTAGAGTCAAAAGAACAAAGCACTTCCTTGAACCATGCTAAAGTAACCAGGGGTGGAATTTTATAAAATATCTACTTGTCTATGGGTTGGGATATTTCATAAAGTTACTTGTGCTGTAAAATTATCTGCTAATCCCCATGATGCCATGCAGTGAAGTGACAAATTATGGCAGCATTCTCATTAAATCCGAGCTCAGTTAATGGCTACTCTGATTATGCCAGGAATCAAAATATGCAAAAACAACAATTGATGGACAGAATACAGAACACGGTCATACATTCACCCCAAGACAGAGATCTTGGCCTAAATATATCATTTTTTTGCTCACCATGCCATTCCAGTTTGAACCCAGCCATATGCAAATCAGTCTTGATCCTGTGCCCAATGGGAACAGTCCAGTCCGACTGCCAGACCAGGTCCTCCCTCGAATGGAAACAAGCATCCAGGGGCCGGATTCGGGGTTTCAACCCTCATCAGCCAGGATAGCTTGACTCCAGTGGCATGGAGAGCACAGGACCCACGCCTGGGCATACCTGTCCCACTCGGGGTGACAAATGCTAAAACAACAATTGATGGACAGAATGCAGAACAACGTCATACATTCACCCCAGTACAGAGATCTGGGCCTAAATCCATTGTTTTTTTGCTCACCATACCATTCCAGTTTGAACCCAGCCATATGCAAATCAGTCTTGATCCTGTGCCCAATGGGAACAGTCCAGCCCAAACTGAATGTTTGCATTGTCCACCATTTCTTCCATCAATTGTTTCTTTTGCATATGTCGCCCTAAGTGGGACGGGTATGCCCAGACGTGGGTCCCTGCTCACCATACCACACCACTGGTTTAAAGCTAGCATGGCTGATGAAGGGTGATGCCCTGAAACCGGTCCCAGGATGCTCGTTTCTGGTCCAAGGAGGGCCTGGCTTGGCAGTTCGGGCTGGACTGTTCCAACAAGGAACCGGGTCAAGACTGATTTGCATATGGCTGGGTCCAAACTGGGCACGCTGGAGGTTGGTGAGCAAAAGAATGATGGATTTAACCCAGATCTTTGTGACTGGGGGTGAATGTTTGCAGTGTCCAGCATTTCGTCCGTCAATGGTTTCTTTTGTAGGAATCTTATTATAACAGTATTTGGATTCTAGCTATGCCCTGATTTTGCAACCTTTCTGCAAATCTACACACTAGGCTAGAAGTAGTGGAAAGCCGAAGCTCCAGGGTCAGAATGCCCTTTTGAGTCCGTTCACACCTGCATGTTCAAGGGTTTTCACCAAATCTTTTCTAATCTTTACCCAAACTGGGAAAGGTTGGAAATTTACTTCCGACAAGGGCAGGAGTCAAACTTGCTCCAGGGGTCAAAAGAAAGGAGGTGTAGGGAAGGTGAACTTGGAAACTCTCAGGAGATTTTCACATGGTCAAATATACACATGTAAATGTGTTCATGCTAGAATACAGTGGATTCTAGCTATGCCCTGATTTTGCAACCTTTCTGAAAAATCTACACACTGGGTTAGAAGTAGTGGAAAGCTGCAGCTCCAGGGTCAGAACGCCCTTTTGAGTCTGTTCACACCTACACACCGGCATGTTCAAGGGTTTTCACCAAATCTTTTCGAATCTTTACCCACACTGGGAAAGGTTGGAAATTTACTTCCGACAAGGGCAGAATGAAACTTGTTCCAGGAGTCGAAAGAAAGAGGGTGTAGGGAAAGTGAACTTGGAAACTCTCTGGAGATTTTCACATGGTCAAATATACACATGTAAATTTGTTCATGCTAGAATGCAGTTCACAAAGTTTATTTAAAGGAGTAAAGATTTCATCCAGGCCTACTTCTGGAAATTCATGTGAATTCATTAAAGTCTTGAATCTGCAACAATGCAAGCACATATACTATAGAATTTCTAACTTCATATATGGTTACGGTCACTGTGAGTCACTGCATTCTACTCTTTCACAAGGGGCACATCGGCACACAGAGAAGTTTTCTTCAGTGCCACGGACTACTATGGCACTGGGTGCTATGAGACAAAAAATTTTTTGCTTTTAGCCAACTTTTTTTGTTTTTTTATAATGGCGAGGGCATGGCATCTCCCACAACAATAAAGTTTTATAAAAAGCATGTCAGAACGAAACAGTTATTTCCAAATCAGAAAGCTGACAACCAAGACACCTTTGCCAATGCTTGTTTACTTCATGTGTCCCATAGTCTAGCCAAAACTATCTTTCTTTTGATTTTCCAGTCTTATTAAATTTTTAGAAATACTAGCATGTATCACACATATTTTACTATGTAATGCTTACAAGAAACGGGACCTAAAATTGCAAAGCAGTTTAGCAATTTCTTTTTGCATTTTTAGGTACATTTCACTGTGAAAGCAAATAATTATCAGTGAATCTCTCAAGCTTCTGCAGGTATCTGCATCTAATCAGAGAACATTCTGGTAATATTGTAGACAGCTTCACAAAGTTAACCTTTACAACTGTGTACACACATTTTTATATTGGAATCATTGTCAGTTGTGCACGCTGAGCTCACCGCATTTCTTTACAAGCACACACCCTAATAATAAAGGCTTTGCATTTATGAACCATGAACAGCATGGCCATATGGATACAAATGTTAACCTTAACTGCAGGCCCTTCTGTTTCACAGATCCATAATGTGGTACTGTGAACTTCAAGCCTAAGAGTTTATGCTGCTAAGTATTGGGCCTACGTGTCCCAATGACTAGATAGATATGAAACCTTGTTGTCCTGGACTCCAAATAACATGAGCCGGGTGTGGGCCAATAGGTATTCCACAGCCCTGAGTAGTGAAGAACTTAAGAAGGAAGCTGATTATTCCCTAGGTCCCCAAATCTTTCCAGGATATCGTTTCCTTTCTTTCAGCATAAAATACTGCAGAAGTCTCCCTCTCTTCATTTATTCAGACGAGACTGAAGCAGTTACTGCAGACAGCAAGCCACTCTACTTGTGTCTCTATAAAAAGGTCAACTGCAGGTGGGTTTGAAAATTACTACCAAGTTAGTTTTAAAAACTGAGGCTAGAACCTCAGCTCAACGCTACCTTGAGCCTTTCACTGGAGAACAAGGAGCCTAGATGAAGGTGGAGGCAGAACACCAAAGACGATGTCACAATGACCAGGGGTGATAGAGTGTTGACTAACAGGTGTACAACTAGCAAACTAAAAGAAATAATTATAGGAGTCAAAGAACATTGGTTAGTCAGGAGAGAGAGGACTAGAGCAGCTATAAACAAGCCCAGCTGAGGAGATAAACAAGACCAGAGGGAGAGCACAGTAATCGCTACGAATATTGGACATTGCGCTCAGAATGAGAGAGCAACACAGAGCACATCTTAAACTCTGAGAACTGCCACAGCGCATCCATGCAACTTTACACCTGCAAGCAGTCCCTGTACACAAAAGTCTGTCAAATGCACCTCCAACCAGCGGGAGATATCAGCATTGTAACAGGATTCCGAAAGGCCCAGCCTTCCTGTTACAAAACCAGACATGATCGGCTCATTTCCAGCTACTGCAACAGTGTATAGACAACCACAACTTTTCCTGCAGTAACAAACCAATAATAGTCATTGGCAAGATGCAGCTGAACCAAACAACCCCTGAATTTTACATGGCAGGCATGAATTTCTTCAAACAACTTCCAATAATTTCAAATGAGGCAAGACAGAAATGCATGAAACAAGTAACTAGGCAGAACCTAGGATTGTGAATCGCTTATAGGGGCAGAAAAGGCAGGACAGATCTTATCCTTCACTAAACAAACATTCCACTTTTGAAGAAAACATTCACCAGATTTGTCACTTAAGGGTCTCAAATGTCAGGATCATAAAGAGGCTTGAGAGGGATCAATGTGAAAATAATCTTTAAAAGAGACAATGCTGTCTTCACAACACCGGAACCACCACAATACATACTATTGTCAAACAATACTTTAAACGTTTACTTCCAAAGCCTAAAAGGAGGGGACCACGGACCACACCACGCAAAAATACCAGACAGGCACAATCCCAGCAGCATAAGCAGACAACGCTATACTTTGCACCACCAATGAACCATATTACTCATCATTCAAAGAATGAGTGAACAACCAGAGGGAAAAAGATGCCACAGTCTGCATCCCATTACATTATCATATCTGGGATTGAAAAGTGTGTAGAGGCACAATAAAAGCAATATTTACAAGTTCCAGTGATAACCTTTCTGCAAAACAGGAAGAGAAAAGCCAGGATTCTGCAGATCCTTCTAACTTCTCTGGTGTCATACCACCAACCTCCCCAAGGATGGCCTCAAGTCACACCCAATCAAGGAGCACCTCAAAAAACGTGCTATCGAATTGACAGCCTTGGGAAGGAAACTTGCCTCATCTTAAGGATCTAGGAGACCTAGGTCACTGGTACTGTCGCATCACTTTCAAAGTTCTCAACACACAAAGCTACAAAAGTACCTAGAAGAATAGAATGACTAACGGAGGTTATACAGTGGCAATCAATAATACACTCAACAGACCCAATTCTGTTCTAAAACCCCACACTTTAGCTAGTCACCTCTAGTAGTTTAAACGTAGACCAACAAACCAATCTCCTCAAATCCTGCTGTAGAACATCTAACTGATGAGGCACTACAATGTCTGGTCGGGCAAGAAGCAAGCTTTAAAACTAGCACATAACATATGCACCATAGTTCAGTTCTCCCAGGCCCACCAAGCTGGGCAAAACCTAGACATAACATTCACCTTCAGCCTAGAACCATCAGACTCCGCTGTCCATCCCAGTACTGTTTTAGACACTCTCCAGTTACTCTGTTCAGGCATAACTGGAAGACACTTGGTCCTACATAGATTTTCCCAGATGCAGATGCACAAGATAGATAACTCCGACCTTTTCTTGGGATGCCTCTGCAACACCACATCTGCCGGAGGAAGACCAGGAACCAAGTTTGGATTCCTTGCAACACCAACTGCATCGGGAAGAACCTGCAACACAATCCCTATAATTGATTTAAAGTGTTTCAGTCTCGAGTGACCCGACTGGAACAGAATGCAGGAAGATGTTGAGAAATTACAAATGGAAATCAGTGGATACAATTGGTTTTAAGTATTTCTAGAAAACAACTGAAATGGAAACAAGAAGCACACCTCTTATCACTACAATGGTCTTATATGTTCCTTCAAGCAAAGAACAAAATGCAGGTCATCGTCCAAGATACATCCTAAAAAGATCACCTTTTGTCCCATTACACCAATAATGACCCAGGTATCCTTCACTGCCTTCACAAATAGGAGCATTACCAAATATTCCACAGAGCAGGAAAAGTGGCACAGTCGAACATAACACCTGTTTGACAACAGCAATGACCACATTAACATCTTCATTCTAGGCATCGTTAAGCTGGTTCTTCCAATATATTTCAGTGCCAAAGAATCTCAGGCAAGACCCGAGCCAGCTGCTGAAAAGAACAGCAACTGAGAAAGAACGACAGCTTACCATAAGTAGTAGCTGAACAACTTTCACAAAGGCACATTGAGAACCAGCTCCAAGAGCACCCAGAAGTGAAAAAATCTATAATCTAAAGACAGGATGCAGACTTATAACCGGTTGGACGCCCAACCCTCCCTATGTGGGCAGCTTCAGGATGAAAGTTTGTGTATTGACAAAGCAATAAAGAGAAATATAAGCCCGAAACGAGTCTTGCCCTCTACTTTCCAACCTTCTTGCAATAAAGACCTGTGAATCCTGATTGTGGTCCGTCTCCTGCTTGCTTGCCTCGTGCTAGGATCATAAGCGAGATATATTATATATTATATATATATATATATATATCTCATATCTTAATTCAAGATAGCCCAAAGTCTTGATCGAAATTCTAGTAGATGGTGTAAGACAGAAGCAGAATCTAACCTAGTCATTACAGTGGCTTAACACATTTTTGTCTGACCTGTACCAACAAATTATAACTGGCAGCACCTTCTCATTCACTAAATGTGTGGGTTCCCTCAGGCTCTCTACTATCACTTAAACTATTCAATATCTACATGCCGCCCAAGGCGGAGGTCACTTTGCAACAAACAGTTGTGTAATACACAAATGTACACTAAGATACATTAATGTTAATTCATGTCATTCACTGAAAGCTAAAGTCACAAACTGTTCAATAAAGTATAATCATTGTAGCTAAACAGTACAAACACCAGGGTCGTTGTATTAAGTGACACATTGGAACCTCAGGAACTAGTTGCAAATTCCCACCCAACACAAGAAGAAAAACGTTAACAGGTCTAACCCAGCCCATTTCTTCTCACAGCAAATTAAAAGCAACATGAAGTGTATCAACGTTTCATTCAAGACACAAGGAAGATTGTCACTGTTTACTCAAAGTACAGACAAGACAATTTCAGAGTGGTCGATTCTGAATGGCTTGCTTCTCAAACAATAAGAGACTGAGTCTAATAAGAGGTTTCCAACAAGACAAAGCCAAAATTCTAACTATGCTATTTTAATAACGTAAAACTCGTAACTACATGCTTTCAATTTTCATGACACAACTTTTCTATTTTAAAATGAGTTTTATTTTAGGTAATGTTATTTTTTATATTGGAAAGAATGATACTGTCTATTGATGACCTCCCACTGTGCTGAGTCTACAACCACAAATGGCATATTTTGGTAACTATTGAGAAGCTGATGGTTAGCTTATGGGTGCATTTCTTCACACATGTTGTAGGTCCAAATCATATTATGAAAGATTTCTTGAATTTTACACCATTCAGTTCAAATATCCCAAAACAGACCACACACCTTTTCTCAGGTATTATATGAAGCTTTTTTTGCAGAAGGTTTGGTATAAGAAAAAGCCTAATGAACCTAGCTTGCAAAATAACAGCCCATCCTGAAAATCAGTACTTTTACATACAAGTTCACAAACATTTTGTCAAACAAGATCAATTAAATGATCAGAAACAGTAAGGTACTTTACCTTGTGTGTCCGTAATGTGGACATGCAAAATCCCTTATGTGCATTCCATACTTTAACAGTTGTATCAGATGAAGCAGATATTACTACATGGAGAATAAACACGAGATTAAACGAGGGTAACAATAAGGATTCAATATACAGTTAAACACATTATAATCTTCTATAGAAATCTAATTTTGAGATGAGTATTTAGGGGCGAGGATGAGTATTTAGGGGCGAGGATGAGTATTTAGGGGTGAGGATGAGCCCCTCACTCTCATCACCTGTCGCAAGTTACAAATGTATGAAATGAGTTTGGGCCAAATAAGAGGCAGATGTTGGCAGCCCTTTTACACAGAAGGAACAGTCAGGACCGGCTGCTTTCCCACCTACACAAAATCTCTAGCAGTGCTAGATGTCAGTACATTCAGCTCAGCCTGCACCATCACGCTAATCTGACCTGAGTGAAAATAAGTTGGTTCTCCTAGTTTATTTGGAGTTCTAAAAATAGTATACTAGTTGCTAGTATAGGTGAATTTCAGATTTTGCGACGCACCTCTGGTGGCATTGTTATGAACTTCCATATTTCCACAATGGCCGACTCCTAAACTGGAGTCTGTTGTTTCTCAAGTACACTTGAATACTCATCGGGTAAGCGTATCTGCCCTACTGCTTCCCATGTAAAAGCTTGGAAGTTTGTTGTGCCTTACTAGAGTATTATCGTCATTCCTTCCATTTTGTAGGCACTGGCCTTAGACTTTAACCTTACCTTGTTGAGCACTATCTAGTGGCACTAATTAATTTCATATAGAGATTTGTCTCCCTGTTTATCGATTGCTTTGCAGGCTACTCCAGAATGTTCATGAATGTTTCTTACCTACCCATTCTAGCTTCCTGAGACTTTCCTTAGCGCTAATTCTCTCATTTCACTATTAGTTTCCCAGGTCATCCCGCTGTCCTGAAGGGAACCTTTTATACTACTACAGAGTCGAAATGCAGTCAACATTTACCCAGACAGACCATTTGTTTGCTGTAGCACTATGTGAATTTTTCTTAGAGTTCCTGTGTCCTCAAGAAACTAATAATGTATATGGCTGTCTGCCATTACCAATATACCTGTGCTATGCATTTTTTTAAAAACCTTTCCCTTGTTTATGGTATATCACTTGGGGTATTGCGCAATTTTCACAGATTTCTTTCAATTCAGTTTATTCAAGTGCATGTTTGTATACTATATATACAAGTTCCATGCTTAAACTCTGTTTTAATACCCAAGTTAACATGGACATTGGACTACTTTTGTCTTGAGGATATATTGCTCCAGATGCAGACATGAAACATGTTCTGGGATTGCCCAATTACCAACTCATTTTGGGGGTGAAGTCTGTACTAGGTTTTCGTCTACAACAGGCCCCCAAGAGCAAAGTACTGTATAGTGTTGATATAACGACTTTACAAGCATACAAAGTACACCAAGGTAACAAGTAGATTTCTAGACTTGGCATTTCTCCTTGCCATGCACTCGTCACAGTGAGATGGAAGGCCTCACTCCTGACTGGAGTAACTCACTGGCATGGCCAATGCAGGGTCAGTATCCCTGAGCTGAGAAAAGGCTAGGAGACTCTGAACCAACCCCATTGCTTCTCTTTGGATGAAGCGATTATTTTCCTTAAAAAACTGCCTCAAAGACAACACTAGACCACCTTGGAAAGCTCCACTATCTGTTTCTATATGAATACTGTACCCAACATCAAGGTAGATTACCTATTATTTAAACCTAGTCCCTGGAGGTGGCTCCCCAACATATGGTGATTGGACTAAGACATCTTGTTTCCAACCTCACTACATAACTAGCCCTCATTGTCCTGCTAATAGTTTAAGACCAAGCTTATTGTCGTTTACAATGCTTCAGCAATATTGATTTGATGCCATTTATTGCTGTTATACTGTTGCCGCAGATCTTCAACCTATTACTGTCAATATAACAGAGCAACAGAGTATTGAAGAGTACAACAAAAACAGATGGAGAAAAAAACATGGGCGAAGGGGAAATAGTCATATGCTGCACATGGGAAAAGGAAAAAGACAACAACAAGCAAAAGAGCAGCTGGAGTCAAAATATAATTCTATGGCCAGACCTCTTCTTTAATTTTAGTCAAGTTCTAATTAAATCAATATCAAATAAGCTTTATTCGATTGTGACATAACCATAAAAGCACAAAATATACATAACAAATGTACTATAACTCTTGACAACATACATCTATTTAAAAATAAATAAATAGGGCGTAAGACATCACTTTAGGATAGCGAGTTGAACAATTGGCGGCTATTGGGTTAAAAAATCATCAACAAGACTAGTTTAGGAAAAAGATAAAAACACATAAAACATGCTCAATCCCTGTATGACATGCGAGAAATTTAACAGTGGCACACATATTTAAAAACTCGAGAGTATACAATTTAAAGTGCGTGGTGCATAGGTCATCATATCAGTCACTAACATTCTATGTGGGAAAAAAGATTCATGGAATCATCATGCTTTTTCTGGCCTTAATTGAGCTAAGGATGAAAGTAGCAACAAAAAAGCAAATCCTCGGGTCTTCCATGGTTAGTAATAGCAACATAGCAGCTTTAATAGTTCTAACCCCGTGTTTCTTAAAAGTGGTTTGAGAAACATAATTCTAAAAGACAGGTACAGGTCGCATAAAAGTAGAAAGTGCATGGTGCTCTGCTTGGAAATCCCATCCCCTGGGCAGGGTAAGGACGGATGACGTTTCAAAGTTGGAAATGCAATCAGGTGATGCACTAAACCCATCCTTAATTAAATCAAAACAAAAAGATGTGAAGGTCTAGTAACAAAAGAAAATACGCTGGGAAGCCTATCGTATCTGTATACATGTGATAAAACTGAAACGTAGACTGTTTCATGACTATCGCTTTTCTATTTTCTATCACTCGCGAGAGATAGGTACTTTTCAAATTCTGTTTAGACATTAATTGAGCGTCATTAAAATTACCCAGACATGATATGTTAAAAAAAGTCATCATATGGTCTAGTGAAATATCTAAGCCATGGTATCTTAGAACCATTATCCCGTTTCGAACAATCATTTATAATTGCTTTAGTAAAAGAAGTTTCATCTTTTGACCAGATTTGTCTCCACAGCTGTAGTGGTCGCAGGGCTATTAGGACACACATAATTCAGCCCTACTTCGCTATGTACAAATTCCGTTGGGGCCGAAGCTGGAAGGCACAAAAGCTTCTTTAAGAATAAATTCTCTTCAATTTGTAGATTAGCACATGCCTGGAGGCCCCATATGCCCGCCCCATATAATACAACCGAGGTGCACCTGGCCTTGTAAATAGCAATCATGTCCTTAATCCGCCGGTCTCCTAAATTAGAGGCAAATTTAAAAACACTATTTATACTCCTTTTGAGTTTAGCCTTAACATTTAACTTCTCATCATTCCAGCCCCCATCAGAGAAAAAAGAGATACCTAGGTAACAAAAAGATTTCACATTCTCTATCTTGTTACCCTCGACGGTAAAAGGTTTTAAACTTTTAATTTTAGGTCCACACACCATGGTAAAAGTTTTAGACTTATTTATCAACAACAGCCTCTTGTTGATAAAGGCTGCAAACCCATTAATGAGCTTCTGCAGGCCCAGCGGGGTTCTTGATAGCAAGACCGCATCGTCCACATAAAGCAGAACTGGTACCGCCTTACCATCTATCAACGGACAATCTGCCTGAATAGTTTTAAGGGCTGCATCCACATCATTAATAAATAAAGTAAAAAGCCAAGGTGCCGGGACACAACCTTGGCGGATGCCACGTTTGACCCTAAAATTAGGTGTAAAATCACCCCGCTGACCATACATCACTTTAGTGGACAGGTTCTCATACAGCCTAGCTAAAAAATATATGATGGCTTTGGGAGCACCGAGATTAATTAAAACAGGCCATAGTACCCCATGATTCAGCAAATCAAATGCACTGCTTAGATCTACAAAACATAAAAACAACCGCCCCAGATTAGCTTTTGTATACTTCCCATTTAAAAGTTCCAGGTTGATACTCTGCTCTAGAGTACCAAGACCTTTTCTAAAACCATTCTGGGATTGAGCTAAAATATCATTATCCGAGACCTACACCTCTAACCTTATCAAAATGACTCTACTCATTATCTTTACCGAGGAGTCTAAGAGAGAGATGGGTCAAATTTTTTGCTTCTGATTTCTCCCCTTTTTTGTAAATAGGGATAATAACTGATTCACCCCATGAGGGGGGACATCCCTCCTTCACTGCCGCATTGAAAACCCTAGTGAGTATGGGTCCCCATAGGTCAGGAATTGATTTATATAAGTCTATGGGGACTCCATCAGCACCTGGTGCTTTCCCCCCCTTGCTGTTACCAATTCCCAGCAATACTTCATCCAGGGTAATGTCTAACTCAATACTGGGCCATTTACTAGGAGTGGGGGATCAAACAGGGTAGTATCACTCAGGTTAAAAATATTAGAAAAGTGTTCAACCCAGTCTTCGCTCTTCACATGTACCAGAAGTTTTGGGGCAGTTCCATTATTAAGGAATTTGCTATTTACTGTATCCCAGAACAATTTATTATTAGCGGTTATAGCCGCAAGGTTAAGGTTGTCCCAAGCCTCTTGTTCTAACTCCTTCTTCCGACTTTTTAAATTGGAGTTATATTCAATTCTGAGCACATGTATTACAACGCTATCTCTGTTTTTTTTAGAAAGGGCATGCTTTAGGTTATTGAGGGCCACTGTGCACGAATGGTCAAACCATCCCCTTGAGGCCTTTGATTTCTTAGGTAAGGGCATAGTGAATAGATCAGAAATATTTTTATTCATCTTAGTATAATGATCCAATATCTCCATTGGCTCATCATATAAACTATCCAGAATTTCCTTGCTACATGCCTGTATTTTTTTTTTTTTTTTATAGTTCCCTGAGTTTGTTCCCACCCATTTAATTTGGCAGCCGTTGGGACGGGTTGGAGCAATATTATTTACAACCGTGCAATCTTCAACAATCCTATCCCCACAAAGGTGCAATCCCATTTCTATGGCGTTACGATCGCTTAAAGACAAGTCCACAATCTGTGGGATTAGACAGGTTTTCACAATAGAGGAGGAGCCAATAATATGATCAATACTGCTCTCTACTGCCCTTCTAGTAAAGGTAGGAATCTCCTTTCCACAAGCATCTTTGGCACACTGTACAATTTCTAAATCAAATTCGATAATGGCCGCATTTAGGGTGTTACCATAGGTAGTATGGGGAAAATGAACATAATCATTACCTTCATCTGTATGAAACCCACAGACTTTTGTTAATGATAGAGGGCAAATGGGCACATTAAAATACCCCTGCCAAATCATGTGCATATTGGGTAAATCTAAATCTATCAGTTTTTTTAATTCGTGTTTTACTTTATTAATATTATGACACGTTGCATTAAATATATTGTTATAGAAGTTAATCAAGAGAAGATCCCCTCCTACTTTATTATATAACCATAGTATTTGAGCAAGATACTCTATATTAATGCTTTTCTTAACTTTCACCGGGGTAGTAATTTTTTATAGAATCAACAAACCTCCCATCGCTCTGCCCGAGGGGAACGGAAGAGCTGGCAGATTATATGAAGAAAACCCCTCCATCTGGAAGTTTGCAGTACTCCATGTCTCTTGCAGACAAACTATATCTAATTAAATCATTTGCTTTAACTCAAGGTGTGTAATACAGACAACTCAATGGTGGGGAGGGGTTTTGAAGTGCTATAAATATGTGTTGCCAGCATGTCTTCCTCGTCACATAAGTAACTTTAATTCATATCACACTGCAGTTGAATCAAATTTGGCTAGACAGGAGGGCTGGTGGGTAACAAGCATTTAGTAAAAAATAGCCTTCATAATTCTAGTAATTTTTAGGTCGAGCCTACAGCACTTGCGCTGTCTGCAAGACCTGCTGTAATCAACATTACCACTTTTTTCCTGCCTACTACTTACCATTGGTTCTCTCCAGTGTCACTGTTCTTTGCTGCCTCTTGACTCGTTAGCTTTGCTGATAGGTCACTTCCGTTAAAGGCTAAGGCGCACCAGCTAATTACAGTTTCCTTACACATACCCTCTTCAGATGTTGTCTGGGAGAACTTTTTTTGTATATACTTTCTGCCGCTGCTGCTTGTATTTATTGTCCGTGCCTTTACCTAGCTGGGCTTCTTTTGGTAGGACTTGCTTATGTGTAGGCCTCTTTCCAAGGCTAATCCTGCTTGTTTTGAATTTGATGCCTGGCGGTGCATTCAACTAGCTCTCCTGTGATTAACACAATTTTCCACACTCCTTCCTCCCTCAGAAACACAGCAGTAAACTTATTATGTATGCTTTTAACACAAAGCATATCTTTGCAGACATGTAGCCAATTAGGATGGTTTGTTTTATTACTTACTGTTTTTTTTTCCATTTGCTTTTGCTGCTTTTTTTATTTATTAGGCGTCCCGCTTTTCATTTCCTTTATTTACCAATGGCTGTACATGCAGAAGGGCAGGGGAAACGGGTCACAGCGGCGGGTGGTCCCACCGTGCAGCGGCCTACTTCTATAAAGCCAGCATGCTGTCTGAGGTACTTGGCCATGGTATATTACTTAAGCACCAGTCTATTTAAACAAGGTAGTGCTATTTTTAAGCACAGAGAGATGGAGTGATTTGCACAGATTCACAGGATTTTGAGGCACGCCGGGACTCGAAGCTTCATTTCCACCGCTGCACTTTATTTTATTACCCCACCTACCCAGAGTTGCGCTGTTCTTTTACTTTTAGATCTACTTTCTCGGGAAGCATGAGGCATTGTAGCCCCTCATGCTCCCCTTACTAGGTATGGCCGGGGCTTCAGAGGCCTCGGGGTAAGGGCGAGGGGCTGCAAACCTTTCATCTTTTCTACATAAGCCCGCTTTCATGTAGCTCTCCCACCCGCCCCGTCACGGTCATGTGTCCTCACTGCTTGTTAGTGTTGGTTTATGTCTTTTTATACAATGCAGCCCTGCTCCATTCTCTGGACCCTGACCCACCCCATATCAGCCCAGGGGGAGAATGTAATACTTACCCACCATATAAGTGACAGTGGTTATACAATTACACCACTGTGCTGTCTCATTTTTAATCCTGTCAGGTAGTACACTAGAACAAAGTGAGTAACAGTGGCGTCTACCTAGTCAGTTTTAATTCACTCTCTATTTTTTCACACAGCGCTGCTAACCTCACTACACCTATCACCTCACATTGGGATTACCATCCTTTTTCAAAAAACATCTCTGAGCTCCTTCCTTAAAAAGGTGACATGCCTCATATGATGAAGCATGTCACCTTCGGGTGAGTGAGGGGTCTTATCCTTAAGGGATGTCTTCCCCCTTGATGTGTGATATATATCACTGCATTTAAGTTTGAGAGAGAGAAGGCAAAATTTACATGAACTGAATTAATACACATGGATCAGACTAAAAGTGTGTTTTTTGGTATTTAGTTCATAGTAAGGGAATACACACCCACTAGTCTTTAAACTTTCTCCCTTCAGACCCCCAATCTAGGGTAGTGTTTTATATACTTACCCACCAACCAGCTTTCTTTAATTTCTTATCTTGTTCTGCCACACCCCCGACTTGCCCCCATGGCATCAGTTACATTTTCCTCCTACCATTAAACCCCACGAAAAATAAAATACTATGCGGAATTCCGCTCGGTAAAGAATGGACCCTCAGTTATTCCCCATTCTACTGGAATTAACTTGTAACTGCATTTACCTTGGAAGTATTATGGCATTATACCAGTGTTTATAGGTGTACAGTTACCAACCAGCAAGCACCGTCACCTTCTAAAGAGGTGCTTACTGGGAAGGAAGGCAGTGCTCTTCAGCAGCCCCTTTCCTAATTTTTTTAAATATATATTTTTTATTAAACTTTCTTCATTTTTATCAAGTTTGTCATTTTTACATCACCATATATTGGGGAGACATTTGTTACATCTCACATGTCGTAAGTTCACAGAACCAATTCAACATATATCTCAGGTGTTATTCAAGTGTGATGTACAATATTTATAAATAGTTAAATGTGATTTCTCCTATGAATGTAGGCAGATCGTTGTTGACCATGCTACATTAATCATACATTGCTTATAGTACGTAAAGTCCAGTAGCAGGTTGAGGGGAGTGGCATATTGGTGCAACTACCTATGAAAAAATTGGAAGGGGGAAAACAAAGAAGGGAAACTGCAAACCAAACTAACCCGGAGTGCCCCACCCTCCTCCCAGTATGAATCTTATTTGTTTCATGTATACCCGCTGCCCATGTGCTCTTTCCCAATAGGGAGATGTGGCTATATGTGTGTGTACACTAATTACATAATTACTGTCGGAGTGCTATGGTCAGTCTGGAACTCCAGTGTATGAGCACATTTTATTTTATCTACGGTGTTATTCCCCAGTGAGGTCTTCACCTGTGTCACCAGTGTTCTGTTACAGCTCAGCCAGCATTGCATCCCAGCTTGTGGCAATGGGGACTTGCCGTAAACCTAATGTCTCCTCTCGTCTAATAGCAATGCTTTCGGCCTTGGCCCATGCTAGCACTGAGTGGCAACATGCTTGCACATGTGGCGAGTCCGGTGACTTCCACCTCTTAGTAATCAACCTCTTGGCTGCTACTATTCCTAGATCTACGAATCTAGAGGTCACCTTAGTGTTGGGGGTTCTACGGAATTTGTGTAGGAGGTATGTCGGCCATTCAAAAGGTTTCTCACGCTCGGTACAGGTGTTTAGTATAGTTGCCACCTCTCTCCAGTATGTGTGAATAAGAGTGCAGTGCAGCACCAGAGCATGTGTATCAGGTCGGCATTTAGAGGGTTGCACGGTTAAAGTACTCACTGCTGCTACAATTCTTTCATTATTCTTTACTCCCACTAGGACTCAGATGCTCATTGAGCGCACTGATGCTCCTAATATTGGGTCTAGTTGGGCTGTGTCAAACTACTGTGAATATTAGAAGTCCTTAAATATGTCACTCTAGTACTGGTCTTTGCAGATTCCAAACTGTTTTCTGTACTACCCAAGTATTGGCTTTTCATTTTATTTTATGTAATGCTGAACCTTTCCATTGTTTATTCTTCTTGGGGCAGTTTAATGACCTGTCTTGTTGGTTAGGGTTTCCCTGCTGATATTTTCCAATGTTCCTAATGTCTCTGTATACGGTCAAAGTAGATTTACATTTACATTTCTCCAAACTCAGTGTTACCTGTTTTGCCCCCTCTGGCTTGCCTGTTTTGACATGCAAGGTAACATGCAACACACCACATACCTCCAATCCACACTACATATTTCCACATCATGCAACAAAATTTAACAGCACACCACATAATGCAAGTCCACAACACCAATACCATTCCACATAATAAACTCCATAACACACAATCAAACTCCACATAATTTCAGTACACTCAATACCATTTAATTACTATCCACATAATTCCACAGCACACCATGCCACATATTTCCACTACACAACTCCACACCACAGAATTCCATGCAACACAATTGCACAAATTACACTACAACCCATCTATCCCTCGCACTTCCACAAACCTGTCATCTCTCCCCCACACAAACACTGCCCCTCATCTTTCCCCTCACACTACCACTACTCCCTCTCATCTCGCAATCCCACTGTCCCCTCTCATCCCTCCCTCAAACTCCCACTCTCTATACTGCCTGCTCACACATGCTACCTTGCTGTACCGCCTCATGCGGTGCACTGGTCCAACTCTCGCCCCGATACCTCTAGGTACCCCTCCCACGCATCCCTCCTTCTCATACTCACTCGTCCCGCCTCTTGCATATGGTTTACTTCATGTCTTGGAGCACATTTTCTTTACTGTGCCTTTTCAAGGTTTCTGTCCTTCAACCCCATGCTCTTCCCCTCTTGTAGGGTCTTTTCTGCATACACAGCTGCTCCCTCAAATGCATCAGTGGCCTGCTCTCCCCGTATTTCTCTCACTCTTTCTGCTCCTCTATATAGAGATTGTTTACCACTTCTTGCTCAAACTACCTATCCCTCACTATCTTCCTTTCTATCTAGTCTGTACAGCTCTCAGCGCTATCTATTCACCATACCACACATGCAACAATCCAGTCAAAACAGAAAGGCAAGGGATACAAAACAAAACTTTTATAGTGAAACTATAAAATTAACTTTTGTATGAAGATATTTTGGATGTAGATGCAGTGAACTGATTTTTCTGGTGGGACAGGACGGAACAGCATGGGGAACATCGCATGAGCCATGTAGGATTAAGAAAGTGGTGGACAATCATCCAGCCACAGTGAAGGGTAAATGTTCACCACTGCTACACTTATTCAAATGCTTACGCTGGTCTTCAAACTCGCAATCTAACCCACTAGGCGAACCGGCACAAGCACTTGTCTCACCTTCCAGTGCTAGAAAACACATGGCAAATAGTCGAAGCATCTTGACTTGGGCATAAGTGGAACTCTAACGGCTTGAAGGCCTGTGGCAAAGATTCCAAACCAATGCTACATCTGAAAGTGCCAAGTGCCATAACACAGGTTTGCCAAAGGTGTTTCCTACCGCAAAAGCTTGGTATATCGCTCAAGGCTCTCAATCAGCACCGCAGGCAGCTTGGTTGCAGTAGGGGAAAAGTTCACTCTGGAACCAATCCAGGTGTTTTATATACATCTGCAACAAATCCAAGTGTAATGACCCAGGATGTGAGGGAGCTGCCAAAGTCAGAACACAATCAATTCCAGACCACCCTCAAATGAAGTTAGCATGACTTCCTTGTCAAATAGGTACATTGAACACATGCCATACTGCAGCTAATTAAACAGTCTGAATAAGAGGGTGGGTTGGAAACAATCAATGACATTTAATGAAGAATAACTGTATTTATCTAAGCGTAGTCTATTTTTAAAAACATGGTTGGACTGTCTTTAACATTTACAGACTGTGTTTCTAGAATTTAAAATTGTTCTTGGGTTAGAACACGATAAAACAAAATACAGCAGACATGCTCAATTTCTAGGGGCTAGACATGCCATGATCAGAAGCTAAAGCTGCCAAGAAGCAAAATGTAGCCGGACCTAGAACAACCTGACTGACATTGATGCAATAAGACGTGAAACCTTTCTAAACTGTACAGATCATGCAAAAAGTAACAGAGTTACTACATTCAGCGAGGAATAAAATACTTACATGTTTTTCCATTACAACACAGCACAATGTCATTTACCCAATCAGTGTGATGCTCCATAGACACTATATAAGGGTCTTGCTGAAATAAACACCAGAACATGTATTAGAGGACTCCACTCCAGCACATCTGGTGCGACATTCATCACACAGAAAACACTGCATTAAAAACGTACGATGAATCATGGAAATACATTCAGTACGTAAACAATACTTAACCTGTTAAGCAAACTGCAGTATCCATTAGTGTGGATTTTATGTCAGGACCGGAGGCTCCGATTATGCTTTTCTCTCTTCGCTTTAATTTCATTAACCCTTTCGATGCGGATGACAAAGCCAGCTCGTCATGGGCGTTACTTGCGCTGCGCGCATGACGAGCTGGCTTTGAAACGAAAGCTGCGATTTTCAAATGTCAGCACGCAGCGGGAAAACCCGCTAGCGCGCATGCGGTTAACAAAACACAGCAGCCAGAAAAGCAATATTTTCTCTCACAAAAACAAAGAAAAAACGCCATAAACACTATCATTTTCAACAACGCAGTCTATGAACCACAAGTCCCATCAGACTCTGCCATATCACAACGTAGTCTTTTCTCATGGTCTATGGCCTTCCAGTGAAAAGGTCCTCCATCTTATGCAGCCCTCCTCTTTCTTCGCAGCTGCAGCTGGAGATAAGTGCTATTTTTCTTCCCTTATCTGTTTCTGTATGCTTTACAGTGTTGGGCCGGTTATTGTGGGGTCGTAGGTTGTTGCTGCGACAGGCAGGTTTCCTCCTACAGATTCCCTGATTTTTTCGCTGCGGGAGTGTTTCGAGCTTCTTTCGCGGCTGGCCCATTTGCGGCAGCGCTGTCTGCCCGCCAGGGGGCGTCAGCGCGTCTCATTGCTCCCAGCGCGGATCTCCGTTCTGAGGAGATCGTGCTGAGGGAGCTGGACGCGTCGGAGCCCGTCTCCCTGCCGCCACACATTGAACGCCCCCCTGGGGGTCTGTATTGTGCACCGAGAGTGTGGTGACGCCCGCTGGGCAGTAATTCCAATCTGTACACTAAACACCTACGGGCGGTCGTTTCCTTTTTGCCACACACATTAAAAGTGAGCTGGGTGGCGTTGGTGTCGGTGTTTTGGGGACACATACTGTCAGCAGGTAGGGTCCTGGGCAGGATGGAGCTGGATAGTTACTACGAGGAGGAGGAGTCCACGCAGTATTTGCCTCTCGACGATTTCTTTGAGGCAGTGGATAGCTCCATTTACAAGTGTGTTACTGAGGTGGTTGCCCCTATGGAAGAGCGCCTTTTGAACCGCATTGTTGCGGAGTGCGCCAAACTAGTTCAGGGTTCCCCAGTGCCCCCCCCCCCGCCCCGATACCAGCTCAGGCAGGGGGTACCAGTCCCCCTAAGAAGGTTTGTGCGGAAGGGATTGCGGATGGGGCGCAGGGAGTGGACTTTGACGTCTTTGAGCGCTTAAAGAGCGCTTTTCTGGCTAAGACCGTCCCACTTGTGACGACCCCTCCCCCAGCAACCTGACCCGGCTTTCTCTACGGCGCCACCTTCCTGTCGCACGACGGGGTTCGCAGACAGACAACGATGATGAGGGGTCTTCTCGTTCTTGGAGTTCGGCCAGTTCTTCGTCCGCATTGCCTCAGGATGAGTCAGGCATGCTGGACCCGGATGAAATTATGCATCCGCGCTCTGCTGCCTGGGCACCCGGGGACAAGGTGGCCAAGTTCGTGGCGGGGCGCCTCCAGAAACCCCTGGAGAAGGAGGCACGGGGTGTCTCCAGGCGGAATGTCCGCGTCCAACGCTCGAAGGTAAAGTAGCCCTGACTCCAGAGTTGGACTCTAAGATGGCCACCTTTTTGGCCAAGTATGTCCAGGATCCACGAAAAGGCATAGATAGGTCCTGGCGTTCGTGCCAGGACAAGCTCCTCGACGCCATTGGTCCCATGACGAAAATCCTGGATATGGCGGAGGAGGCTAAGGTCACCGGTTCAGTCATTTCCCCGGAGGTCTTGTCCAATTGGGCGCAGAGGGCCATAATTTTCTTGGGGGAATGCCAACTGCGCCCTCTCTAAGGAGCGCAGGCGGTCCTTACTAATAAAGTTGGATCCAAAGCTTGGCGATCTGGCCTCTTCAGAGGCGGGCGCCGTGGCCCAGGGGGGCCTGTTTGGAGAGCCTTTTGTGAAGGAACTCGGTAAATTTGTTGCCACCTTTACTTCGTTGGATAAGGCCCAATCGAGCATTAAGAAAGTGTTCCAGACACGTTTCTCCCAAGGGGCCGGTCGCGGTAGGGGCCGCGTGACCGGCCGTGGTGGCCAGCAATCTGGTGGCAGAGGACAAGGCTCCGGACGGGGACAGTACAATTCCTCAGCGAACTTCACTAACTTTTACCCGACCCGAGCGCAACGTTTCCGTGGCCGAGGTGGCTACAAGAATGGTGCCAGAGGTGGCCGTTCTGACGGTGTCAGGCCTGCGGAGCAGGTTCGCATTGGGGGTCGTTTGGCGCTTTTTCTGCCTGCATGGCAACGGCTGACATCAGACGCATGGGTCTTGCAGACAGTAAAGGGGTTCCATATAGAATTTTACGACCAACCTGTTCAGGTGGCATGCCCAAGACCAATTTCCTTTTCTGTTGCCGATGCCCAGTAGATCGACTAAGAGGTAGCCTGTCTCCTGGAGAAAGGGGCCATTTGTCGATCCACTCGGCATCCCAACGGTTTCCTCAGCAATGTCTTCTTGGTAGAGAAGACAGACGGCGGTCGACGCCCGGTAATAAACCTGAAGGGATTCAATGGTTGGCTGGTTTACCGCCACTTCAAAATGGAGGGGATTCATCTTCTTCAGGACGTCCTCCTTCCCCGCGATTGGATGGTCAGATTGGACCTCAAGGACACGTACCTGGTGGTACCAATCCATCCTCCCTATCGACGCTTCCTCCAGTTTCTCTGGCGGGGTCAGATTTACGAATTCGTGGCTCTTCCTTTCGGTCTGTCTTCAGAGCCTTGGTGTTTCACAAAGGTGCTTCATCCAGTAGTGGAGACTTTGAGGGGACAGGGAATAAGAATGATGGTGTACTTAGACAACATTCTTCTTATGGCCCAGTGTCCCCAGGTCCTAACGGACCAGTTACAGCGCACGGTGTCCCTATTGGAGAGTCTGTGATTCGTCATCAACGGACCAAAATCAGTCCTTTGCCCCATTCAGAGCTTGGTTTTTCTGGGGTTCGTTGTGGATTCGGTCCAAGCTTCTCTGAGCCTTCCACCACGAAAGATGGCAAAGATTCGGCATGTACTGCTTCAAACTCTTTCCAGGCCACAGACTTCACTGCGTCAGCTGGCCCGAGTGGTAGGCCTCCTGTCGTCGTCCATACAGGCGATTTTCCCCGGGCCCTTGTATTACCGGGCCTTGCAGCGCCTGAAGGCGCACAGTCTCCGGAGGGGTCTGTCCTACGACCAGTCGGTACCCCTGTCGGCGGAGGCTAAAGAGCAGATGGCTTGGTGGTTGGCACATATGGAGGGCTGGAACGGGCGTGCGATTTTCGGATCCGCCCCGGACTTGATCATAGAGTCGGACGCCAGCAGGTCTAGGTGGGGTGCACGTTGCGGAGAGTTCCACAGGCGGCGTTTGGTCATTAGAGGAGCAAAGACTGCACATCAACTGTTTAGAGCTTCTAGCGGGCTCCTTCGCCGTGCGCTGCTGGACGGAGCAGCGGGCGAATGCGTGCGTCCTGTTGAAGATGGACAACGTTTCGGCAGTCCGCTATGTCAATCGTCTAGGGGGTCCCCGCTCTAGGGCTCTGGCGGACCTAGCGAAAGACCTCAAGGACACGTACCTGGTGGTACCAATCCATCCTCCCTATCGACGCTTCCTCCAGTTTCTCTGGCGGGGTCAGATTTACGAATTCGTGGCTCTTCCTTTCGGTCTGTCTTCAGAGCCTTGGTGTTTCACAAAGGTGCTTCATCCAGTAGTGGAGACTTTGAGGGGACAGGGAATAAGAATGATGGTGTACTTAGACAACATTCTTCTTATGGCCCAGTGTCCCCAGGTCCTAACGGACCAGTTACAGCGCACGGTGTCCCTATTGGAGAGTCTGTGATTCGTCATCAACGGACCAAAATCAGTCCTTTGCCCCATTCAGAGCTTGGTTTTTCTGGGGTTCGTTGTGGATTCGGTCCAAGCTTCTCTGAGCCTTCCACCACGAAAGATGGCAAAGATTCGGCATGTACTGCTTCAAACTCTTTCCAGGCCACAGACTTCACTGCGTCAGCTGGCCCGAGTGGTAGGCCTCCTGTCGTCGTCCATACAGGCGATTTTCCCCGGGCCCTTGTATTACCGGGCCTTGCAGCGCCTGAAGGCGCACAGTCTCCGGAGGGGTCTGTCCTACGACCAGTCGGTACCCCTGTCGGCGGAGGCTAAAGAGCAGATGGCTTGGTGGTTGGCACATATGGAGGGCTGGAACGGGCGTGCGATTTTCGGATCCGCCCCGGACTTGATCATAGAGTCGGACGCCAGCAGGTCTAGGTGGGGTGCACGTTGCGGAGAGTTCCACAGGCGGCGTTTGGTCATTAGAGGAGCAAAGACTGCACATCAACTGTTTAGAGCTTCTAGCGGGCTCCTTCGCCGTGCGCTGCTGGACGGAGCAGCGGGCGAATGCGTGCGTCCTGTTGAAGATGGACAACGTTTCGGCAGTCCGCTATGTCAATCGTCTAGGGGGTCCCCGCTCTAGGGCTCTGGCGGACCTAGCGAAAGAGTTCTGGGAGTACTGCTTGGCGCACCAGATCTCAGTGACGGCGGAGTACTTGCCGGGGCAGGCCAACCAAGTGGCGGATTGGCATTCGCAACACCTGCGGGATTCAAGCATGTGGAAGCTGGATGCTCAGGTTTTCCGGTGGTTTAACAGCCTCTGGGGTCCGTTTTCGGTGGACCTCTTTGTGTCACGCCTCGATCATCAGCTTCCGCGTTTCTTCAGTTGGAGACCGGATCCCTTGTCGGAGGCCACGGATGCCTTCCTGCAGGACTGGAGCCAGGAGACGGGGTATGCTTTTCCCCAGTTGTCGATGGTGGTGCGGATGCCAGCTCGGATCCGGCTTCTGGGATCAGAGGTGGTGGCGGTGACACCGTTTTGGAGGTCTCAAGTGTGGTTTCCAGTTCTTCTGGAACTTTTCTGGGATTTTCCGATCCTACTCCCCCCGTTTCCTCATCTTCTTCTGAACCCGGACGGGGAGCAATACCCACTCATCCTTCGGGGGTCTCTCCCCTCATTACATGGAGGCTTTCCGGAGACGCTGGACGCTCCCGGGGCTTTCGGGACAGGCTCAGGACCTGTTATCAAAGGCCTGGGCAGACAGCACGACAAAACCATACCGTTCCGCGTGGACCAAGTGGCTGCATTGGTGTCTTCGACGGGACTTCGATCCCGTAGTCACCGAAGTGGTTCCCATGCTAAATTTCTAGATGAATTGGCTAAGGATGGGCTGGCTTACTGTTCCATCAATGTGATTCGGTCGGCGATCTCGGCAGGACATGGTCTGGTGGATGGTGCCCCGATTGGGGAACATCCGTTAGTCTGCCGTCTCCTTCAGGGGATTCGCCTTTCGTTGCCTCCTGAGCCGCGGTACTCCGTCCTTTGGGACGTCAATTTGGTGCTAAACCTTTTCTTGTCCTGGCAACAAAACAAATATCTATCTCTGAAAGAAATTTCCGCCAAGCTTGCCATGCTGTTATGTTTAGTCTCATGTCGTAGAGTGTCGGATGTACGCACCTTGGATGTTACGGCGAGGGTTTTTTCCCCTGATGGGGTTACGTTCACTCTTGGTCGTCGAACCAAGTCGGCATCAAGAACGATCTCGTACCCGGCGTTTTCCGATGTGCCCAGGTTGTGTGTGGTGAATTGTTTAAAGTCATACGAGGATATGACGCTTGACTTGCGCTCTCCGGGCGAACGGCAACTTCTGATTGCTTTACGGTAGCCACACAAAGCAGTTTCATCTCCCACAATTGCCAGATGGGTGAGATGGATCATGCAGGAGGCGGGTATTAATACAAAGCAGTTTGGGGCACATTCGGCTAGGGGCGCAATGGCATCTAAGGCGTTCACCCTGGGCGCCCGATTGGAGGACCTTATGCGAACGGCGGATTGGTCCTCGGATTCCACCTTCAAAAGGTTTTATTTCAAACTGGTGGTGGATGTGGCACAGCTGGTGGTAAGTAAGCTTTGAACAAGCATAA
The DNA here is from genome assembly GCF_964263255.1 of Lissotriton vulgaris. Lineage (NCBI taxonomy): Eukaryota > Metazoa > Chordata > Amphibia > Caudata > Salamandridae > Lissotriton > Lissotriton vulgaris. The sequence continues at coordinate 611,749,171 of NC_141698.1, forward strand.
TCCGAGCCTCCGGTCCGGACATAGAATCGAAATTTGCCTGGCGGCGTAATGGCAAGTTTCAATTCTATTAAGGACTCGGAGGCGAGGATTATCCCTCCCACGGCACTGTTGGTGCGAACCCACCCGTATGGACGTAAGTAAACTAGTTTTTACTCTGTTTATGATTCGGATGTTGTTCAATTTTGACAATATGCTGCGGTGGCCGTCTGTTTGCGGAAAGATTAACTCATCGACGTTTCTTGTTTTTGCAGGCAACGAGGGCGCTAAACAAGATCAGTAAAATTCAAGCGTGCCTTATGCGAAGAAAGAGGAGGGCTGCATAAGATGGAGGACCTTTTCACTGGAAGGCCAAGGACAATGAGAAAGGACTACGTTGTGATATGGCAGAGTCTGATGGGACTTGTGGTTCATGGACTGCGTTCTTGAAAATTGTGTTTATGGCGTTTTTCTTTGTTTTTGTGAGAAAAAAGTCGCTTATATTGCTTTTCTGGCTGCTGTGTTTTGTTAATGAAATTAAAGCGAAGGGAGAAAAGCATAATCCTTGCCTCCGAGTCCTAACTAGAATTGAAACTTACCGTTACGCCGCTAGGCAAATTTTGATTCGGTTTCATGACTAGAGCAAGCATTTGGTATCAACCTTAAATCGACAAACAAAAAGACAGCCACCAAGACAAACCGAAGCTGTAAAACTACCTTCCTTAGATGTCCCATAGACAATGTTGTCAGAAAAAACAGTGAGGGCAGATAGTTGCAGTATCTACTTCGACCCGTTTGTGGGGGTAACGTGATATCTTTTTAAGCGCTTTAAAAAAAAAACCAAAGCTTTTGTACTGTTCTTAATAGTTTTTATTGATTGTGATGCACAGTATTTAACTGTTTGAGCTCACCTTGCAACTTCCTGGTGTCGAGCACTCTTCCCACCCCGGTCCGACGCGGCCGTTCGTGCCAATTGAGCGGAGGGCAGAGAAGTGGCTGCGACGCATTTCCAGTTCCCGGCCTGGGCTGCAGTTCGCGGTCTAGCTTGGAGACGCTAGACCCCAACTTAAGGCACGAGTCTGAGCGGACGCGCCACCGGCGCGTCAAAAGCAATCCCGTCTGCACCTGGCCGCAGCCTAGGGCCTGAACCCCTGCCCAGTTAGTAGTACCCAGAAGTTAAACTCTGAGCAACTACATACACTATGCCCCCCACCATCCTAGAGCAATGTAGGCACAGAAGACCGATAGGTTTCAAGCCCCGGAAATTTAGCTACTGCCCTTATGTAATAGAGATGAATACGAAACAAACCGTGATAGGTCAGAAGTTTAATCTAACTCTGGCCAACTGTAGATCCTCAAGAAGCACACATTTGTAATCCCTGACCATCTATTAGACAATTAGCCAGATGTTATGTTTCTTACGGAAACCTGGTTGAACGAGGATTCTGCACCTGAGATTCTGGAGGCTCTCCCACACAACTATGGGATTGCCAGACTGGATCGTCAAAATAATAGGGGGGGGCAGCCATCATTCCTAAGCTATCAGAACAATGCACTTTAGAGTTGGTTAACATCGCAGCTGCAAGAGAAGCAGGCTTTTTTACGATCACGGCTGCTGCAAACTATATTATATAAGGCTTTTTAATCTACAGACCACCAGGTCCTACCATCCAGTTTGCATCGAGCCTAATGGAACAGGTGATACAACCTGCACTTCGATATAATGAAGTGCTTGTGCTGAGGGAAATGAACCTACACTTTGATGAGATGGCTAATACCGGAGTGCCAAGAGCTCTGTATGGTATTGCAATCTCCTCTCCCGACTCACCAACTAGGCCACCTACTAGAGCCAATCTTTGCCAACTGGTGGGGATCTAGTAATTGAAAGCCCTATTGCAATTCCTTGTGCAGATAATTATCTGGTCCCTTTTAGTGCCCTGGTAAATAATACCCCTATGCCAAAGACGACAGGTGAAGAGATACTGCATAGGAAGTGGGCTAGGTTCTCAGCAGCAAACTTCAATCTCGCCCTCCAGCAGGGTGGGCCACCGGGAGGCAATGACATTGAGTCTGCCTGTAGCTCACTAGATGAACGGATTACAGAGGCACTAGACAGAGTAGTCCCATGGTCCTCTAGCTCTAGTGCGCTGGGGAGACAGTTAAAACCAGCCCCATGGTTTAATGAAGTACTCAGGAGAACAAAGACTTCCTGCAAGCGGTTAGAATGAGTATGGATAAAAAGACTTTTCAGATCCCAGGAAAGCCGAATACAAAACCAGTCTAAAACACTAACACTCCCTTATAAGAAAAACTTGTGCCGCCTACTACAATGATAGGATAGAGTAAGCTGAGAACTCGTCTAGAGAACTTTTCACAATTTTCAAAGACATTTTGTCACTAGCCAGAACTACGGCTTCCAACAGCAGCTCTGTGGAATATTACAATTTGGTGGCAGACTTCTTTGCAGAGAAGGTAGCAAAGATTTATACTACCTTCCCGGATGGGACACATAATGGGAGCTCAGATAGGGAGAGGAGGACCAATGTGGAGGAGGCAGACTGCCTCTCCAGATTTGATCTCCCCTCCTGTGACGACCTCAATGGCATAGCCTTAAGCATTAAATCCGGTTCACCTAGGGACCTCACTACTCCTAAAGTTCTGAGAGACAGCCTGGAGATCCTAGTACCCTATACAAGGCACCTGCTTGAACTCTCCTTTGAGTCAGGAGTAGTCCCAAAAAGGTGAAAAGAAGTGATTGTTTTCCCCATCAAAAGAAAACGCTAAATGTGAGTGAGTCAGCTGGAGCACCTTCGACCAGTCTCACTCCTGCCAATTTTTTACGAAAATAGCCGAAAAAGTGGTCAATACACAATTGATGGCCTACATCAACCGACACATTTTACTGCAACCTACGCATTCAGGTGTTCCAGCAACTTACTCCGAGTCAGCACTGATCCTGCCAACAGAAGAACAAGTTACTTACCTTTGGTAACAATTTTTCTGGTCGATACAGTATATGCCTGTGGATTCTTCCCCTTATGAATATCCCCTGCGCCAGCATTCCGCAGAAACTTTTTTCCTAGCTCCCCACGCCGATGAGCTTGTCACAATGCCTTATCTCCGTTCGCGGGTCCGCATGACGTGACTTGAGCCATAAGAAGACCACGTCGGCGTGATGACGTCAGTGCCACCCATTTTCTCCGTGCCTCCGAGGCAACCGGGTGGACTGACCAAAGAGACAATGTATACATAGTACACAGTATTTACACAAATGCACACAGTGTAAAGTCAAATAGGAAAGCAAAGAAAGCAAACATTTCCTATAAGCCTACACAAAGGCAGTTAGAGGCAATACAAAATGACAATATGCAACAACCATATTAACCAATACCTCTTTAAAGGTATAAAAGGGTGGACAACGGGGAGGTGGGTGGGTCAGTGAGGAATCCACAGGCAGATACTGTATCCACCAGAAAAATCATTACCAAAGGTAAGTAACTTGTTCTACTGATGGATACATCTGCCTGTGGATTCCTCACCTTATGAATAGAATCCCACAGCAGTCCCACTCCCGGAGGAGGGTGTCCACCCTTCTATATCAAAACGTCCTGCAAAACAAACTGCGCAAAAAGGCCGTCCCTCCTCACTTCGGAATCTAAGCAGTAATGCTTCGCGGAAATGTAGAGGGAGGCCCAAGTTGCGGCCCTACAGATGTCCAACACAGGAACACCCCTGGACAAGGCAGAAGTAGAAGATTTAGCCCTGGTGGAGTGAGCTCGAATGCCTTCAGGAGACTCTTTACCAGCCAGAGCGTAGCAGATCTTGATGCACAAGATGATCCATCTGGATAAAGTGCGCTTGTGCACCTTCTTGCCCTTCTTGCCCTTCATGCGTCCAACGTAGCCCACAAAGAGCTGATCGTCCTGTCGCAAGTACTTGGTTCTATCCAGATAGAAACTAATCACCCTCTTAGTATCCAAGCGGTGAAGCCTCTCCTCCTCCTCCTCCTTGGAAGGGTGAGGGGGAGGATAGAAAGTAGGGAGGGTAATGGACTGCCCTAGATGAAAGGGTGTTACCACCTTAGGCAGAAAAGAAGCCCTGGTCCGGAGGACCATCCTTTTAGCATGTATGGTCAGAAATGGAGGCTTTGATCTCAAAGCCTGAAGCTCACTCACCCTCCTGGCCGAGGTGATAGCCACAAGGAAGACCGTTTTGAATGACAGCAGTCTCAAATGACAACTATACACAGGTTTATAAAGGGAACACATTAAAAAAGTTAAAACTACATTTAAATCCCACTGAGGCATAATGGAGTGGGTTAAACATGTTAGTAAGCTCCTTAATGAACCTTAAACCAATCAGAGATTTAAAAAGAGACGGCCGATCAGGCAAACAAAGTAATGCCGATAAAGCTGACAAATATCCTTTAACAGTAGCCACCGCACAACCCTGCTGGGCAAAATGCAACAAAAAACAAGGAACATCAGAAAGATGAGCTTTTAAGGGATCAATAGACTTCTCTCCACACCATTTAACAAATTTAGACCACCTGTAGGAGTAGACAGACTTGGTGGTGTATTGCCTGGCCGATAATATAACATCCACCACGTCAGGTGGGAGAGCGAAATAATTCAGGTTACCCCGTTCAATTTCCACGCATGAAGGTGCAGGCTCTGGAGGTGGGGGTGTAGCACCTGCCCCTCCGATTGCGAGAGGAGGTCTACCCTGAGAGGGAGACAGAGCGGAGGGTGCAACGAAAGGTGAAGGAGGTCTGTGTACCACACCCTTCTTGGCCAATCTGGGGCAATCACTATACCTTGGGCCAGGTCTTGGAGAATCTTCCTCAGAACCGGAGGAATCTAGGGTATGGGAGGAAACCCGTAAAGGAGTTGGGAGCTCCAACTAAACTGAAATGCGTCCCCCAACGCTGCCTTCCTCAGAAACTGGAGACTGCAGAATGACGGGCAGTGCGTGTTCTGAGAGTGGTAAACAGGTCCATCTGAGGAGTTTCCCACGTCCGGAAGATGTGTCGAACTACCTCCGGATGAAGACTCCACTTGTGGTCGGCGAAGTACTGCCGAATAAGACTGCACGTATGTTCAGCTCCCCGGCCAGATGATTTTCCATCAAACAATCCCGATGATCCTGAGCACTGTTGCCAATAAGGTCCGCGCGCGCGCACCTCTCTTCCTGTGCACACGCATTCCCGTGTGTGGAGTGCGCACACAGGTCACATCCCGTGAGAGAATTCACGCCGACGCTTTAACCCTTTCACTGCGGCGCCTATTCCACAGCAGCGCTAACCGGGCGGGGCGGCCGCGCGGTGACAGCATGCTGGTGACAGAACAGCTCCGTCACCAGCCGCGGTTGAGCTGTGCTGGTGACGGAGCGGTTCCGTCATGACCCGCCCCGCTCAATAGAACGGCCGCGCAGGCGCGAAATCAGCGCCGCGAAGGCGGAGCCATGACGGAACCGCTCCGTCATCAACACAGCCCAACCATAGCTGATGACGGAGCAATTCCGTCATCAGCAGGGGAGGGGTTAAAATGCGAGCGGCGCGAAAAGCATTTCCTTGATGATGTTTTGACAGCAGGAGTGCAGGTAAGGCTTGCTTGGGGCACTTCTGCATGGCTTTGGCATGGCGCTGTGCGGGGAAGACTGTGGGCTAACAAAGAGTAGAGCAAGTTTAAAAACACAGCATGAACACGCTGTGTTTTTAAACTTGCTCTACTCTTTTGTTAGTAAAGCTCGGTGCGGTGAAGACAGTGGGCTTTTGTTTAAGTATTCATGTTAATCTCAGCTCGTGAAGGGCTGTGATTAACATGAATACTTAAACAAAAGCCCACAGTCTTCCCCGAACCACACTTTACTAACAAAAGAGGAGAGCAAGTTTAAAAAAAACACAGCGTGCAAGTACACACTGCATAGCTGCCAAGGTTTTATATTGCTAAATGTGACATTTTCATAATTACAGTGTAATTATGAGTGACGTTTCAAGGAGTATGAGTGACACTTTCTTACAAGCAAAAATCAAGCAATGAATACGAGGTAACATATAAATATCAGAAATTAGACCCATTAAGTCATAGAGAAACTCTAAGAAGATCTTATGACTGGTGCAAATGCCTCCAAAGGAGGACTCATAATTAAAATGAAATAATGAAACTGTCACACATAGCAATCTGAAACCATGGCATCTATGGTGATTTAACCACTCTGTGCATTCTGGGAGGTGTAGTCTTGATGTGCCTCAGTAGACCACTTTGTATAGCACACTTGATAGCCGTGATTTGTAAACATGGTGGCCTGCTCTTTGTTTAGTGGAATGGGACACATTTTTCATTATTCAGCCGGAGCACGAGATAAAGGCGGAAAAAGAAGGGATAGAAAAACTGTAAAAGGAGAAAGCATAAACGAAAATGCACCTATGAGAGGGAAAGAAAGAGACAAGCATTGTTGGGGGGTGGGGGGGGGGGGGGGGGGGGTTGTGTGAAAAAACGGACATTAGTTATCCACAAGTCTAGGTGCTCCAGCATTCACCTACTCGTGCAGTGGGCCCCTGAGAAAATCTTTGGGCCCCTGTGCTTGTTATTTTTTTTTTTTTATCAGGCACAGTCTCTCTCACTAACTCTCATTTCCAAGAGTTGACAGTCCATGCTTCCCTAGTTCAGGGCGTCCTTCCCTTGTGGATGATTTGACCTCACTCCCCGCGAGGCCTGGCCTTCATAGGTGCTCTGTGTTAAGGGCTCCCGAACTGCTTCCCTTCCCGGGACTTTATTGGGCACCCTATCACTGTCTTTGTCTTCTGATGTTTTCAATACGATGTGGCACGCCTGGGAGTTCTGGAGCCTCTTGACCCTGGGTTTGTTTCCTGGTTTTGGAGGCCTTGTTCCCTGGCTGCAGCTGCCAACTCGGTCTTCAAGGTGCACTAGGGATTGTGGGATCCACACCTGGCAGCTCGTGGCCTCGCTTGTGCTGTGTAAAATAAGGCCACCACAAGAAGCATGCAAAACAGGAGAGAAGGAAAGCGCGGAGAGAGGGGAGGTCCAGAGAAGGGAGACTTCGGCAGAGAGGACACCATCCTGGCAGTGTCTGCCATGGACATCCCCACAAAGGACACCATTGTGCTGTCTTTGCTGCAGCTCAGCCTCACTTGTTCAAAAATTAGTTATTGCTCAGCCGCACAAAAATTAGGAATTTCAGCCAAGCCCCAACTCTGTGACTAACTGTGCCGAAAACAGTTGCAGCAGCATAAGCAACTACAATTAGTAATAAGACACTTACTTTTGAAGCAGCCACAACAACTCTGACGGGCCACCCCGCTGCACAGATGAGTTTCCCCTGAAGCAGCTCCGACTGTGGTCCAGGCCTCGAGTCAAGGACAGTGCCAATGCGGCATTTGATAATGCCCTCAGTGCTGCTGGATACGCAGCAGGTTGCAGTGTCTGCTGAGGCACTGTCACGTTGGTGGCAGACGGGCCGGTGATGACGGCATCCGCAAAATACGGTACTTAATAGTCCGATGCAAGTGAACAGTTATGCGCGGTGTGAGCACTCGGTAGAAATGGTCTGCGCAACCTCGCGTGGCGGGTGAATTAGTTACATTGTAACCTCACCTGCCTGAGCCCTGTGCGAGTTGAGCCAGCCCCCAAATACAAGCCTGCAAGTTGCTCGCTCCGGGTGCTGTCAGCTTTCTGTCTGTAGTGGTAATTTACAGTGCTCCTGTTTGTTTTGAGAGCCCAGGGCTCGTCAGGCTGACGGAGCCCCGCCCCAGGGAATCGCAATCACGGATTATGCTACATTGTGGCAGTTGGAGTGAGTGCGAGCCTGCCAACAGCCTTAACTCTGCTGGGAGCCCCACGCTGGCTGTAGGAGCATCGAGCGCACCCTGGACGGCGCGCTGCCACACTCAACAGTGAAGCAGCACTTTTAGTGACAGCTGAGACATGCATATGCGTGACAGTGCATTTCAGTGCAGTAATGCGGAATACCACACTGAAATGCATTAGCCTAACGCACGATGTGTGATACTTGGCAGGCTAACGCTGTGTTTTTAAACTTGCTCTACTCTTTTGTTAGTAACACGCGGTGCATTGAAGCCTGTGGGCTTTTGTTTAAGTATTCATGTTAATCACAGCTCGTGAAGGGGCTGTGATTAACATGAATACTTAAACAAAAGCCCACAGACTTCCCCCGCACCACGCTTTACCAGTGCTTAATTTGTAAAATAATAAGTGCCAGGCCCAAATGTACTCAGAAATCGGCCGCCTCCCCTATTCTGCCTTTCTATCTCCTGATCTTGGACAAAGTATGAAATGTAAAAAAGTAAGTCCTGGTGCCAAAAAAATTAATGCTGGTGGAAAATACCTGCAACCACAGGCTCAAATGAAACCTTTCCTGTGTATGTGGCCGCATAGACATGGGTGTATAGCTCAGCGTGACTCCTATAGGGAACAGTTCAGGTATGGGGCTCTGTGCTTTGTAATGTAGAACCCTATGCTCCCGGGCACAGACCACAGACATCCATTCTGTGCTGTGTTAGAGTAGTGTGCCTGCATAGACCAGGCTTTATAGCTCAGGGGAACGCCTGTCCCTGTGGAGAGCTGTCTGGGTAGGGGCTGCTTACTACATAGTGTAGAACCCGGTTGTGAGAAGTTGGCCTGATGTATGATGTCCACAATTCTGTGAGCACCTTGTATCAGTCCAAACAATCCCTTATGGTGGTGGTTGTAAAGTCAACCTTATAGACAAGCTATCCTAGGGGTAACATGGACTAAGCAGTCTTAGGCTAAACTCAAGAGGGCATGTGAAGCCAGCTGTTTTACCATATGCAATCCTGTAATATTAAATGAAAGGACACCACACAAGTTATATATTATAAAAATATATGTATTTATTACTAGAATAATCCTCTGTACTCTTTATGAGTGCAGAGGCACAAACGTTTAAACAAAAGCACAGTTAAACATTCAAAAGTTGCACAATTTTGGATAGGCCCGGTGGCCACTCAAACCATATACTAAAATAGTGGTATAAGTACCACCTCTCGAACAATGGTAAGGCCTAGGGCATTGTGAATCGCTGGGACTACTCGGAACTAGCAGTGATGAAATCGGGAGGCCCGCGGGACACGGGTGCAAGGCCTAAAGCACAAGCATATGCCAATGCAAAGTCAATGGCGCCTAAAAGTTAAAGAGTTACTGTTTTGGAAGTCTTCCGACTGGAATAGAATTACCACACTTTAAACTAGGACACTAGAGGTGTAAACCACTACAGGAGCACCGGTGTTAGATCGTTACCTCACCCACAGGAAGCGGGTGCATGGGTGCCAAAGTGTGTCGGGTTTCGTCGTGTAGATCTATGGAGCCTGGAGATGAAGGTGCTGCAGGCGGCCAGGAGAGAAGAGTCAGGTTGGATCCAAGGGTGGATCGAAGATGTAGAGTACCTGAAAACAGAGGGGACAGAGTCTGGGTCACTAGCCAGTGACCAGGATGGAACCAGGAAGGAACCAGGCAATGTCGGGCGCTATCAGGTGGTTGTCATGAAGCTTGTCTCCGCTGCCACATGGACACTAGGGCATCGACGATTACCAGGAGTGGAGCACGAGCTGTCCCACGAAGGCTCTCGCTGTCCGCGGTGTCGGCTTCCAGGTCGGAGGTAACAAGCCTTGGCAAGACCAACCCACGCAGGATTTGAAGATCGCTTCTTACTCGGACCAGCAAGGCCAGAGCGGTGGCTCCTTTTCAGGGGAGCGAGGGCAAGTCTGGAGCAACCAGACTAGCAGTTTAAATTTCAAGGTTCGTCGGTTCTGGGGCCACTAGCCAACGGGCAAGCGACCGGACCAACGCGTCGAGCACGAAAATGCAAAAGGGCCCCACGAAGCACTCGCTGAGTGTGGAGGGGAGATCTTCGGTGCACGAGCTGCTCGGGGCTGGGGCTTCTCAAACCCCAAGGCACAGCTTCAAGGGTGCCTCGGGAGCTGCACGGTCAGCACTTCAAGTCTTTGTGGAGGAGTGTGGCTCAATGGTTAGAGTGGCAGACCCTGATGCAGAGTTCTGGCCAGGGACCAGGGTTCAAATCCCGCCTCGGTGGGGTTTCGGGCTCAATTTCCTCGGACCTGTTAATTTTCGCCTCCGTGCCTATTCTAATCACGGGCCCCACGCTGCAACTCTGGGCAATAGCTTGCTTAGCCTCCACACCGGACCCCAACAGCGCTAAGGATGCCTGGCTTCACCCTGAGGGTGCCCAGGAGTGGACACTTCACAGGAAAAGCCAGGAGGGGTTCCACAGCGGTATGAGTATCAGCGCCAGGAAGCCGAATAGGCGACACCGCAAGGTGACCGTCTGGTGACAGTGCGCTCTATAAGTACCATGACATTTACATTTATTTTACATTTTTCCAAGATGGCCGTCTCCACGCTTCACGTCGCCTCCACGGGTCTCAGATTCGCTGGGACTGTGGATCGGGCTGTTAGAAGTCAGGGAAGCTGGGTCTTGTCGATCTCTGTCGCTCGAGTTCCGGCTGGAACTGCAACAAAGCAAACCGTTGGGCGCTGCATGGTGCCTGTTTGCACAGGGTGGTCACTCCTTGACCACAAGGGAGATTCTTCAGTCTTCCACGTCGAGTGGGATGTCGAAGGGTCCAGAGTTCTGTATCAAAATCGTTCAGGATAATCTAATGCTCCTGGGCACAGCTCCTTCCTTTATTCCAATTCAAGGGGCTGGATTACCTGCTAGGTCCCTCCTATGGGTGGAACCCAGGAAGGGGGTGGTTACACCCCTCTCCCTTTGTCCAGTTTTGCGCCAGAGCTGGGACTGGAGTGTCCCAGCACCAGTTTGGACTGGACTACGCATGGGAAGACTTGTGCTCCCCAGACAGTGTCTAGTTTCATTCAACCCTCCCTGCTACAATCCACTATCTCCTGTCTGGGGTGGTGTAACACCTCCCTGTGACAGGATATCTATTGTCCGGGCCTCCCCTGCCGGAGTTTCGGTCAGCAGTAGGAGGCCAGACTCGTGTCTGTGGCAGCAGCGTCCATTTTGGGATGCTGGGGTTTTGGTTAGATTTAACCGCGTTTAGTTAAAGTAACATGTCTTCTCCCTCTAGAAGGGTGGAATGCTACCCCCGTCGCCAGGACTGGAGAGGGGGTGGTATTCCAAAGCGTATGACACCTTACACGACATGTTCTGATAAAGCCAAACCAGAGTTAGCAAATAACCGCGAGGATTATAATGCACTTAAGAGTATATGGTATGGGAATATCCCGGAACAGCTAAGGGAGTTGGTCCCGACAGCTGCAGACAGGCTCAGCTCATGCTAGAGCACCATCTCACATAAAACCAAGCACTCTGCCTCCAGGATTGTTAAGGCCTGCCATAGGAGTGACTTATAGGTATATATGTGTCCAGATATAGGTTTAGATATAGGTATACTATATCTAAGCAAGGGGTGATTACACGACCTTGCCCCAGCTGAGTGATCAGCCAGTTGTGTCAGTTTGGATAGCCAGCCAGGGGTGGCAAAAGATATGCTGCAGCCCCTGGTAGGCCTTGGATACACCTATGCCCTGGGCACCTATAGTGCACTGTACAGGGGCTGATAAGGTGAACCAATGTCCAATTGGGTATGTACCTAAAGTACATGGAATCCGTTTTACAGAGAGAGCAGATAGTCTGGGGCCCTGATTAGCAGGGTCCCAGGCCAACTAAGTCAAAAACCAGCTAAACACTATGCAAACAAATCTGGGAGAACCATAGTCAGGTATCCACCTTCCTACACCTGTGCTTCCTGACAAAGACTGCAGGGCATCTCTCCTGTGTGCCCAGGTGAAGAGGTGTATACAGATATCCTGCTGTGCTATACTGTCTCTTCTCCGGCTGTCCTGTGTACAAGGCTGCACAGACAGCGAGGCGCCAGTCCCTGTGCAGAAAGCCGTATGAGCAAGGATAAAGACATTGGGGACTGTGTCTACAGAAGGTGTTGTCTGTTAGAGGGGGGTACGGTGTATAAGTGAGACTCAAGTCATCCTGAAATGGTTTACATGAGGTTAATTGTACGGCCAGGCCTGTGGTCACAGTGAATGACATGAATGACACGAACATGACTGAATTAGGAGTCATGTGAGCTACAATGAAATAAATAGGCACTATTTCTGAACCCTTATTACCAAGTCAATGTTTCATATAGAGCGATATGCACATTTATACAGTTAATGAAATAAGGTCTAGCTGCTATAAAATAATATACATGATCACTACCATTTTATACACATCAAATCTCGTGTCTGGGTTCCGTGTCTCTAAATCTGCCCGGCGGCCTGTACTACCTATGTGATGTACTGAGGGACTGCATCTCCTGGAGGCATTAGACAGAGGACTTTTATTTAAGGGGTCGTATTTACGGAAGAATGCACGTATGGTGTAAATGTGCATGTTTGCTAGAGTGCATTGGATGTTTCTGTAAGTGGAGGAGTCCGTGTTTCTATGTGTCTATTGTTGAGCCCCGCCTATATTTAAAGGTTAAGCTTTTAAATCTGCTTGTTCTGCACCAGCAGAAGCGCCCAACCTGTGACACCCCCCATTCCTCTTCATTGTCAGAAGCTCTCATCTACGTGCAGAATTAATATAACACACAGCTGTACTTTCTGTGCAACTTGTGCAGGTGAAGAAAATTTAACTGGAAAGATTAGTGCACATAAGTCAATAGACCCGGCCCTGAGAAATAAGTGCCGGTGCTAAGTGCCGGAAACCACAGACACAACTTAAGCACTGTGCTTTACTAACAAAAAGGTTAGAAAAGACACCAATCGTTTTTTTAAATGAACAAGAATGTATTTTGCTCAGTGCAGAAACATTTGGAAGAACGTTTATCATTGTAAAAACACATCAATTTATATTAACGTTGGCATTTATGGATGAAAAACACCAAACGTGCTGTTTTTGACTTCTAGTTTTATTTTGTCAAATGTTTTAATTTTTGGTTCGTTTTTGTAGTATTATTGGTACTCATCTGGGTAATATTGCCCCAAAAGATTGATTTTCTTGGTCTAAACTAATGCGAACTAAAACCAGTTTAATCTTGTAGCAACTGTCCAGGAGCGAGAAAGTAAACAACAGTGAGGAAAGAGAGAGAGGTAGGGAAATAAAAGGAAATGAGTGATAGGGAAGGACAGGGCCTCTAAGAGAGGTGAAAGGAGGTAAAGGATAATGGACAGGAGAGTTAGAAGGGCAAAATGCAGAGGGATGAGTCAAGGCGATGATAGAAACTAAGATCACATGTGTGATTGAAGGATCAGGGAAAACTAGAGAAAAGGAAAGAAGAAAGTAGGAAAAGAGAAAAACCGAGTAAGGAGACGAGAGGTGAGGATAGAAGAAGAGAAAAGCAAAAAGAAGAGGACGAGGGGAGCAATGAGAGGAGTCAGAGACAAAAGGAGAAGCAAGACACATGAAAGAGAAAAGGAGAGAAAAAAGGGTTGGATTAGAAGGAGGCATAGAGTTTGGGGGTCCACTGCCATTGATGATGTATCCTAAAATAACTAAATTTCAGACGGGCCTCCCTTAACCCTCAATCATGTTCTTCTAATGGCTCCTCTGAATCCCCCTCAAAGAATTGTGTCTGTAATTGCACTTCCCTTCAATTATGAAGTGCATTTGAGGTGGCTTGCAAGAAGATCTTCGCAATTAGAGTTGCATATAAGCCAGAATCCGCCCCACCACATTCCTTCCAGGTGAGTAGATATTGAAGAATTGGGGACTGTGGTATGTAGATAGGTCATGGACTCAGTTTTCCACGTGTTGGGTGAACCAGTAGAGCACGTCTCCACTGTTGGGTATGTGGGATATTATGAGATTGCACTATGTCCTGGAAGGGTCTAACTAAAATACGTCTGTTATTCCTGTCAGCTTGCAGGCTCTCCCCATCGCCCATCTAAGTTCTTCTCCCCCAATTTCATTTTGACCATTCCGTTATAATGGCATTTTCAGCTGCAGAACTGCATGTACTTCAGGCAGTCTATGGACCCACAGCCGTTGGAGTCTTGTGCTTTTCTAAAAGTGTGTATCCAAATTGCAAATCTGCCTTAAGCCCCTTAACGCGGGTTGTAAGTGTGGAAATGCACTGTCTTTTCAGTTTTTAAAGCAAACGTTTGGAATGATATTTGGTGCTGCGCACAAGCGCGGTCTGGTTCCTGGCACACACAGCCATGGCTGCAGCGCATAGAGACCCTACACTGCCGTACACAGAGGAAAACGTTTAGAGGGAACAAGCCGAAACACCTCTCTGTAGAGACGGTACGACCCTACTCCCTGCCGCTTGTTGATGTACCACATCGCGGCAGTGTTGTCCGTCAGGACTTGAACCAACTGATCGCGAAGGGAAAGGCCTTGAGCGCCAAACCTATCCCCTGCAATTCCAAAAGATTGATATGAAGCAATCTTTCCTCTGGAGACCAAAGACTCTTGATCTCCAGATCCCCAGATGAGCGCCACCCCAAGGCAGAGGCATCTGTTATCACTGTGGCCACTGATGGAGGAAGATGAAAGGGCTTTCCTTGAGACAGATTGCCCTCCACATTCCACCAAGACAGATTCTCTGGAGATCCAGACTGACTCCCTGAGATATCTGTTGTGCTGATACCACTGCCTGCGGAGGAACCACTGGAGGGCCCTTATGTGCCAGCGTGCATGGTTGACCAACATAATGCAGGAAGCGAACAGATCAAGCAGGCAAAGGACCTTCAGAACCGGAACAACTGCTCCATTGTGAAAAAAGGGAATCATTTCCCGAATGTCAAGAATCCTTTGGGAGGCGGTAAAGCTGTGAGGGCACCAGGTGAGACTTGGGCACGTTTATCTAAAAACCCAATTTGTACAACAGCTGAGTTGTTACCTGCAGATGACGACAAACCAGCTCTAGCCACTCTGCCTTCAGTAGCCAGTTGTCCAGGTAGGGGAAAAACGGAATCCCAGACCTCCTGAGATGGGCAGTCACCACTGCCATCCCCTTGGTGAAGACGCGAGGTGCAGTAGTAAGACCAAACGGAAGGATCGTAAACTGGTAGTGTTGCGAACGAAGCGTAAAACAAGAGATACTTCCTGTGCGACTTCAGGATTGGGATGTGAAAATACACATCCTGCAAGTCGATTGACACCATCCAGTTGTCTTGTTGCAGCGCCTGAAGAACCTGCGCTAGCATCTTAAATCTCTCCTGCTTGAGAAACAGATTCAATATTCGGAGGTCCAGGATGGGGCGGAACCTGCCATCCTTCTTGGGAATCAGAAAATACAGGGAGTAGCATCCCTGATCCCTTTCCTGCTCTGGGACCACCTCTATTGCACCTTTTTGTAACAGGACAAGTACCTCCTTCTGAAGGAGAAGTAAATGATCCTCCGTGCCAAACCCTTGGCAAGGAGGGTGAGGAGGGAATTCCCTGAAGGGAAGGGCATACCCATTTTCTACCAGATCTAAAACCCAAAAGGTCCGAAGCGATCAATATCCAATCCTGTGGAAAATGGGTAAGCCGGCCTCCCACAGGACCTGCATGATCCAGGATGGCGGATCTAGGGCTTGCTCCCTGCATTACCAGGAGGGGTTGGGGAGGTAGAGGAGGAGAAAGAAGGCTGACGCCCGGGCTCCACCAAGGCGACCTCTGCCTTTACCCCTATAGGACTTGTGAAAGGGGTTTTGTTGCTGTTGGTGCTGCTGCTGCTGTGGCTGTCTGAAACTTCGAGAGGAAGACTTCCCGAAGCCACAGTATCTTCTATAGCCATAACCCTTCGCCTGAGTCTGCAGACCCAAAGATTTTGATGTGGCCTTACTGTCCTTAAATCTTTGCAGAGCAGAATCAGCTTTCTCTCCAAACAGTCTAGACCCATCAAAGGGTAGATCTAGAAGGACAGCCTGTACATCGGGAGAGAACCCAGAAGACCTCAATCACGCATGTCTTCTTGTTTCAAGGGATGAACCCATCACCCTGGCAACCAAATCCGCCGTGTCTAGGCCAGACTGGATGACTTGGCGAGCCACAGCCTGTGAGTCTGCCAGCACCTCACTTAAATTTCCCCGATCTTCCTCAGATAATTTAGGAAGAAGTTGTTTGGCAGAGTCCATAAGGACATGAATGCATCTACTCAACAGACAGGTAGCATTGGTAGACTTCAGACCCATACTAGCTGATGAGAAGACCTTTTTTGCAGATTGTTCCAACTTCTTGGAATCCCTGTCAGCAGGAGCCTGCGGAAAAGCACCTGTGGACTGCTTGAAACAAGAAGCCTGCACAACCAAACTCTCAGGAGAGGGTTGTGATAAAAGTAACACCTGATCCCCTGGAGCAGGCCTATATCTTCTGGACGCCGACCTTGAAACCGCAGGAGCAGAAAGAGGGTTGCGCCACACATCAAGGATTGGCTCTGTCAAGGCAAGGCAAGGCAAGGCAAGAGTGGTTCAACCACAGAGGACAGAGAATGAAGCACCTCTGAGCAAATTAGGCTTATACTCAGCTGCAAATCAGAGAGCTCTGCAGTCTTCCTTATCACAGTATGATATGGTGCAACTTCTTTTGAGGGGGGTAGCCTTCTGTGAAGCAAAGTCCCACTCCAAGGAAGTATCAAGTCCAATTGCCTCAAACAAACCCTCAAACATATCCTCTGTATCATAGACTTCACCTTCCTCCATCTCCAGCCTGGTACTGCTCCACCTCTACCAACCTCTGCGCTTCTCTCCTCGAGCGGATCTTCGGTTGCGGCGTCGGCACACACGGCATTGATGACTCCGGGAGTTCTAGCATGTGAAAGCCAAGGAGGGTGTTTCCTTTTTTAATCCAACAACTGTTACCATCCTCCTGGCCTCAGCATTTTGTTCATCTGCCAAATTCCACATCTATAAAGTAGCCCATGACTTGTACAGGGGGTAAAGTAGGCGCAGGTGAACTCCAGCTTTTCTCCAGAGTGGGAGAGCTGTGCTAGTCAGGAGTGAAGAGAAAAAGGATGGAAGCAGACACCCGATCTGCAGTGTAAATGAGAACCTGTACCTCCACAGTGAAGGGACTGTTGGGTGCCCGGAGCAGAAGGGGCAGGGCACCCAACACTTAGCAATGGATATTGTAGTGCAGTCAATCATTGTAATCCAAAACAGGATCAAGCGGGGTCTTGAGTCTGAGGTGGGCAGTTTAGGAGTTTTCCCCACTGCTCTGGGAAATAATCGTACCATTCGGATAGGCACAAATATGCAACACAAGCCTCAACCTGGAGAAATTGCCCTACCTCTGGAACAGACTAAATGGCAGTGCGGAAAAGTGTCCTAAGTTTCCAAAAGGAAACCACTTAGGAAGAGATGGTATTACACCCTGGATATACAAAAAGCAAAGCAATGAGTTCTTCTTGACCAGGGGCAGTACGGGGGACATGTCCAGGTCAATGTGGAAGGTATGGGTGTATACTAGCTGCCCAACCTTCTATTTAATGTTAGCAAGAAAACTGTGAGACTCTTGCCAGATGTGTGGGTTTTGAAGCCCATCTTGGACATTCAGAAGGGGAGAGGATAATGTGTAACTCCACATGCAAAGGAAGGGTCGACTGCTCAGGTGACTCCTTATCCCACCCTCTTAGACCGCATGATACTCTTAGTACAAAAAAAAAAAGGAATCTGGCAATATATCTTAGGTAGTCCAAGCTCCAGATATACTACTGTCATTTCAAAATTTAAAGGATCTATTTACTTTGCAGGTAGTTTTGGAAGAAGTGCACCTGATGGTCCCAGGATTTTTCTCTCTTTACATAAAAATCCCGTAGCATTTCCGGACAAAGAGAGTCAGAGTTTTGTTTGTTTGTCATATGGACTTTTTATTACATAATGGTACTTCACCGAAATACTAAGCAGGTAGTGGAAACATTGCAAACAAGAATCTGCATGATCATCTACCTGGATGAATCAAGCGGGGGAACATGGCGGCAGGCTGACGTCTGCCGTGGGAGCTTCAGACCGGGAGGTGGTTTCCCCGAAGAAAATGCTGTAGTATAGACGCCTAAACGGTGAGATGATGCAGAGATCTTGCTTTACATTAAGAGCCAAGCTTTGATGGGAGTTTTCTTTTCCTTTTCCTTCTTTTCGGAGAAACTAGGAGAAACGGCGTCTCAATACACCCGGATACATACCCAGCGCCAGGACCTGGCAGTTTCAGGCACAGGAAGGCGGGAGAGTGGTGAGCGAGGCAAGAGCGGTAGGCTATGGGCTGTAGCAGACAGCCGTCCGGATCCACGGTGGGAATAGAAGGCGGAGAAGCGGCCGGGGCAGCAGGACAAGCTGCGGCAACAGGTACTGGTTCTGGTTCTTCTAAGGGAAGGAGGAGGAGTGCCGGTGATTCAGCGGGGCACCAAAAGGACCGGGCGAGTTTTTGGAGGCATGCTAGGAGGCTATTGGCGAGAGTAAGCCTCGGATCGCCTCTGACTCACAACCTTTATTTTCTCCCCTCACTGTTGAGAGAGGGGCCCCAGGGGGCCAAGGGGCCAAACGGTTCTGTGAGCTCTGCAGGGCGAAAAATAAGCGGGAAGATAACATGCGATGCAGGCTGGGTGAGAGCGGAGAGAAGCACGAGTAGGACTCCTGTGGCGCAGAGTTTTATACAGCGCAAGGGTATGGACCCAGGAACGAATCCAGACAGACAGATTATTTACACCCACACTCTCACTCATATTCACAGCGCAGAGTGGAATCAGTCAAAGCCCACGCCACCGACACCTCAGAGGGTTGCCTGGTTGGAGAAGAGTGTAAAAATAAGAACAAGGATAAGGGCAAGGACAGGGAGTCTTCTTACGCGCCCCCAGTCCCACAGGTCAGGAATAGGTATCAATTCAGATCCAGACTAGCGCTGCAAAAAACAGAAGTTGAGTGCCCGAGCCCCGCAAGGGTAGGGACCATACCGATTTCCCCTAAGGAAAAGAGGAGGGACAAGAGGAGCAACACTTCCAGGACAGGGGAGGCGAATAAGCAGAGGCAGAAGCCCCCGAAAGTGCGTTGGACATTGCCAAAGCCCACCCCATCTCTGAAATCCTATTTCAGAATTATGGAAAAGGTGGTTGACCCCAAAGTGGGGGAGGGCAAGAAAAAACCCGGGGGGGGGACATACAGTCAATACCCTAAGTGTTCTTAGCTCTAACCCCCCACCCGATCCCCTGCTGTCGGACGACCTTAATGTAACAGACGCGCCTAGTACCCTTAGCTTACCCAATCATAGATCACCTAGCATGCCGCACATATCCTCCTCGGTGCCCCTTACAAATAGATATACGGTGCTGGCAGAAATAGAGGATGCTCAGGCACAGGAGGAAGAACTAGAGCACACAGAAACAGATGGAGCAGAGGATATATCTGTAAGGCAGAAGTTCCCTCATGCAGCCCAAGCTAGTTCTTTAACCCCGTAACTACACTGGTAGTTGAAGCTAGGGCCGGCAATGGAGCAACATAATCAGCAAGCCTGGAAGCGGGTCTGTCGCAGGTCGAGACTCTTCTTCTCAGTCTTAGAGAGGACCTTTTGACAAAACTCAACAAAAAATTTGATACATCTGAAGCCAATCAAAAAATCATTCACGAGCAGAGCGCCAGTTTAGAACAAAAATTGGTAGACGTCAGCAAACGTACGGAGGTGTTGGAGGAAGAAGTTAGTTTACTAACAGGGGCCTCAATAAGACATGACAGAGACATTGAGACTCTAAGAGTGCAGAACAGAGCTCTACAGATGGACGTGGAAAGACTTGAAATTCATTCAAGAAGAAACAACTTGAAATTCTTGAAAATACCGGAAGGAGTGGAAAATGGGGATGTCAAGGGCCTAAAATGTAAAATTCTCAGAGAGGGTGTCCTTAAGGATAGTCCAGATATCAACCTGGAGGCCGAGATACAAAGAGCACACAGAGACCCCTTTAGGCAGCGTCCGGGGAGGTCAGGTCCGAGGAAGATCCTGGTAAATTTCCTGACCTTTACGGTTAAAGAACTAATCCTGAGCAGAGCCTTGCAAGAAAAATCCCTACAATTTGGTTCAGCGAATTATCTTATTCGATCTGATGTGGGGAAAGTAACAGCGCAGAGGCAATGGGAGCTAGGGAGCCGGATGCCGGACTTGAGGAGCTTGGAGGCGCAGGTGCAGATGAAGTTCCCAGCTTTTTTGAGAGTGGTTTGGAAGAATAAGACACTTAATTTCACTTCAACACAAGAAGTCGATTCCTTTCTCACCCTAATGCGAGAAAGTGCACATTAAGAAAGAGAGACATAAATCCCAAAAAGTTTCAACAAATTTGGAGGTGGGTGCCCTTGGGTAATAGAAGCTATAGCATAGGTCTTTAAGGCAGGTGTAAAAGTGAAGATCACAACCAAGGGTACAGTCAGAAATTAAGCAACACATGTATTAAGGTGAACAAGTGGGGACGGCGAGGCATAAGTAGCATTAAGCAGAATTTTCTCTGATTTTTTTTTTTTGGGCGGGGAGGGAAGGAATGAAAAAAAATGAAAAAAAAGGGAAAGAAGAATGAGAAGGAGAAAAGGGGGAAAAAAGGGAATAAAAAAAAAAAATAGGGGGCACCTAGGTATTTTTGCACATTTTCTATTCTTTTTTTATATTGAATTTCAAACAGTTGGCGTACTCTCGAAGTTTAATTTACTATAGGGGGTCACCATCCTGGGGTCTGGAGAACTCTCAATTGGCGACATGTTCGCCAGAAGAATCGAGGGGGAGGTTGCTCAAGGGAGGGGGGCAGGAGGGTGGGGAGTAGGGGAAAAAAATGAAAAAAATTAATCCTCATTTATGTATGAAATTAAATTGTACTCTCGCGGGGAGCTGGTCTAGAATCCCCAAAGTGGGCATAGAGCAACATGGTCAACATGATAAGTAGAATAAAACTAATAAGCTGGAATGTTAATGGGTTAAGGGATAGGAAGAAAGCGAGAAGGATTACTGATTTTCTGTTTAACTCAGGGGCTCATATCTGTCTACTCGAGGAGACGCATTTGGAGAGGGAAGAGTGTAATCTATTATTCGGTAGATGTAGGTGGATCCAGGATGTATTTTGTTCAGAACAAGGTGGCAGTACGAGAGGGGTGGCAATAATTATTAGAGCAGGCACAGGGATCAGGCTTATTAAACATGAGACAGATAATTCAGGTAGGTGGTTGGCGACATCTTTGATTGCTGGGAGTACCCCTTTTACATGTGCAGTCTATTATGGTCCGAATCTGGATGCCCCTGGGGCTCTGTTGAAACTCAAAATCAGTTTAATAGAGACAGAGGGTCCATTAATTCTGGGGGGCGATTTCAATTTAATCTTTGATAGAGAACTGGATCGAACCTCAAGAGTGAAATTTACACCCCCCAAAAAAACTAGACTGGAGTTGAAGAACATAATACGGGATTTTAACTTGATTGATATTTGGAGGCTCAGAAATCCGGGAAAAAGAGATTATTCCTTCTACAGCAGAAGGTATAGACATCACTCTAGGATAGACTTTTTCTATTGGATAAAACTACATCAGCAGTTGACTCTATATCATATATTCCAGCAATTCTGTCAGACCACTCAATAGTGGAGGTGGTGATCAGTCTGAAGCAAAAAATGCAGCAAAGGAGATGGACAATGGATCGGACGCTGCTATTGGAAGAGGGGGTCAGACAGGACTTAGTGACCCAATCAGACGAATACTTTAGGGTCAACATTGGGACAGAAAGTAAACAAACTGTCTGGGATACATATAAAGCCTTTTCCCGAGGCCTTTTAACAACCCTGATTATAAGGAGGAACAGATTGGAGAGAGAGAGAAGGGAAGCAAGGATTTCGAGAATCAAACTCAAAGAATCAGAGTTGCAAAGGGCATCAGTGGATGAGTCCGATAATAGACTATCTCTTCAGAGGGAATTGGATTGTCTGCGGGCTGAATACCAAGCGGTGATAGATAAAGCTTTGAAGGAAAAGTGGGACACAAGCAATTTGCAACATTTCGCTTACGGCGAGAAGTGTGGGCGACTCTTAGCGTGGAAAGCCCGAGCAGACAGAACAAGGAATCAAATAGACAGTTTACTACTAACAAGCACGGGGGAAAAAACTAATGATGACGACCTCATTAGGGAAGAGGCAATGAGGTACATGCAGTCTCTATACGGAACCAACCCTTCTCTGAGTAGGCAGCAGACAGAAATATGGCTGGTTAATGCACAGATCCCTGAGTTGGGAGATTCAGACAGGTCTTTTCTCAGTTCAGAAATAAGAGAAGGAGAAGTGAGGACTCAGTTAAAGATGGTCAAGGGCAAGGCCGCAGGTCCAGATGGGCTTCCAGTGGAATTGTACAAGATCGTACAAGAGCAGGTAATAGGTGTTTTGACTTTATTGTTTATTAAAATTTTACTTCAAGGGGGGCAGGCTCCAAGATCATGGGCTGAGGCTATAGTTACACTACTATTGAAGCCAAATAAGGATCCGAGTAGGATAGAGTCTTATAGGTCTATCTCCTTATTAAACGTAGATTATAAGGTATTCGCAGGGGTGTTGGCAACTAGACTAGCAAAGGTAGTAAAATTGTTGGTACATTGCGACCAAAGGGGATTTATTCCGGATAGACAACTCAACGAGTTGACCTTTCAAGTAGTTGCCGCGATAGATGTCGCTCAACAGAAGAAGTTGCCCCTGACCATTGTGGCAGTCGACGCAGCCAAGGCCTTTGACCAGGTAGACTGGGACTAACTTTGGATGACGATAGAAAAATTTGGCTTCCCTGAAAGTTTTATAACAGCCATAAAGCTACTATATTCAGCCCCAACAGCAAAAGTCCTAGTAAACGGCTCCCTGACTGAGCAGATATGCATTATCCGAGGCACGCGTCAGGGCTGTCCCTTATCCCCCCCTTTTGCTTGATTTATATATTCAGCCTTTTGTTTGTATGTTAAGAGCAGAACCATTAATCAAACCCTTTAAGATCGCTGACATGGAATTGAAGTTTGCATTGTATGCAGATGACCTGCTGATGTATACGTCAAATCCAGAAGAAGCAATTCCCAGATTATTAGATCTCGCCGAAGGGTTTGGTAAAACCTCTAGGTATTCTATCAATGTAGAAAAAACTGAAATAATGGAATGGAACCAGCAGACAGACTCGGTAGGGAAAAAAGATAACATGAGGTATCTGGGAGTCCATCTAGTGAATAAGATAGAAGATATCCCAAAAACTAATTTAGATAGAGTCACTAAAGACATAATTGCTTTACTACAACGTTGGTCCTAGCTCCCTTTAAATATTTATGGAAGAGTGAACCTCTTGAAAATGATAATCCTTCCAAAAATCACTTTTTTATCTAATGCAATCCCTTTATCTTTTCCGTTAGCTTTAATTAAAAAACTACAAGGAAAATTAGGATCATTTATTTGGAATGCCAAAGGCCCTCGAATAGCTTGGAAAAAATTATGGAGAGGTCTAAAGACAGGAGGGCTTGCTTTTCCAGATTTACTTTTGTATTGCCAAGCTTTCCACTTCAAGCATTTTAGAACCATGGCTGTTCGATTGGACCAATCATCGATGGGTTTGCTATTTTCTGCCTTGTTAAAAGATGTCCCCCAGGGATAGAGTTTCTTCCTTTATAAGTTCGGGGACCCAAAATTTTTCAAAAAAGTAAGGTTGAAGATTTTGGGGACAGCTTTGAAAAATTGGGTATTTGTGAAGAATAAACTGAACATCCCTTATTATGCGCCACAGGCCCCGATATGGGATTCTCCCGGACTTCCAGCATGCCTAAATGACCTTTTATCGCTAGCATTAAAACAGGCTGGGTTGGAATGCTGGGGGGATCTGCAGGAAGATGGACAGCTCTTAAGCTGGGACATGCTCTCCAATCTAACAAGGGGGACCATGACCAGGTTTAAATATTATCAACTATCAGGGTGGTGGGCAACGAGACCCGTAAGACCCGCGGATAATAATCCCCCTAATCCCAAATTTGATGCAGTAACGAGAGGGGGCAAGTGGAAGAGTCAAATATCTTTTTGGTATTCAG